>NW_027412556.1:5275000-6593750 GCF_025532065.1 Leptinotarsa decemlineata | reverse complement strand
TCTAGTTTCATACAAATCGAATTTTGTCAAAAAAGAAAAATGATACTACTACTCCTACAACTATAAGGGATATGAACTATATGAAAGTATTATTCGTTTCCTGTGTCTCTCCAGAGTTATTATCATTATTATTATTACGGTAGTCCACCTAAGAAACGATGTCATCAGTTAGCCTTCAATTCGTAAATGATCTTGATGAAAATAACTCAAACACATTAACCTCTTTGCATTATATGGAAAAAGCTCACTATTAACAGTTCTGATGAATATCTTAATGCCTTCATAAAACTATTTTGTCCATTCATTTTTGAACATTTTTGCCAACGCCCTAGTTTGTTTGTAACTCATATAATTGAGGAACAGTAGAATAACAAATTCCGCAAGTATTAAAAATGTACCTTCATTAATTATATTGAAAAAGTTTGCAATGAGAGTTTTACAGCATGTTTCTTAGTGACAATATTGGAGAAGCACTACAGAAATACCCTTAAGGCGCTCTTAGAGCGGTGCCTGTGCGAAAGTAGTGATTCACATTGGAGTTGAATCGCTGGAGATTAAATACATTTGAGAAAACGTTCTCAGGAAGTTCATTCCTCATAAACGCCCTTCTTCAAATACAAGACTTTCTGGCCATTGAAGTTAGAGGTGTACTGAGTTGAACCTCAAAACGATGAGCAGCCACAGTCCGTCGCGTATTTGTGATATGTACCACTCTTGGAGGAATCAAATGTGTCAAGTTACTTGAAAACGTAGTGTGAAAGTATCTATAGAAGAGACACAAATCTCCAACCTTCCTTCGATGTTCCAGACTATCAAGGTTGCAAGTGATGTTCGCGTCTCCAATCAGGCAGCTTCAGGGCATGTTCAGGGCGGAGGTTCATATATGAGAACAATACTCTAAGGAAGGTCTATTCTGAGCTTCCTGAAACATCAAAAGTTTGCTGAGGTGTGTATAGTTTTCTGATTCGGTATAGTGTTCCAAGCTTTTGAGAAGCAACCTTTGTGATTCCAGCGACATGATTGTTCCAAGACATATTGGTGTCCAGAAAGCAGAAAGCGGAATTGTCTGTCCTGACATTATTATATCTGGTTCGGAGACATTTATCTTTTTTTGGGGGAAAATCGAAGCCTGGGTTTTTGTGGCATTGAATAGAACCTGGTTACTTTCACCCCGATTCGAAATCACTTCTAGATCCTCACTAAGATATGTAACCTTCTGCTGCCGGTTAAGATGTGCCCCGGTAGCCGATGTCCTTGAATCCAAATAGAATGACGAGACAAGTGTGCTGTCGTCAGCAATGCAATAATAATAATAATCTTTATTCAATACTTACAGATCACATACAGCATGATATAGGAGAAGTCACAAATAAAAAACCGTGTGACAAATTTACAATCAACAATATTAAAGTATCACTATTTAATAGATTTGTACACATATACATGAAAACATTTATTACATTTATATTCATACATATGAGCAAATATATCTTCATTTTGCATAAAGAAATTCTTTGATACATAGTAACATTTGTCTTGCAAATATACATTCAATTTTGATTCGAAGAAGTTTTTATTTCGTTGCTCTCCCAGGTTTGCGGGAGATGATTGAAAAACTTTATACCTCTATATGAGGGGCTTTGTCATAGAATGATGAGCTGTGTGCAGGAATTCTTGTTGGGTAACCATGGCAATGAGAAACTGATGCATCTCAACATGTTGCATAATAGTATATTATGCAACGATCATGTAAGGATGGTTAGTAAGACACGAGCATTAACCGGGATACGAAACGAGCCGAAGGCGAGTTTTGTATGGTATATGCGAGTATATTAATAACCATTACATGAGAGTTGCATACGCAATTTTTTCTAAACCCGATAAATAATGAAAAACTATAAATATTATATTTGTATTGAACACATTTACAGTAATTAACTCATATTTTTTCAAAAAAAAAACACAAAGTTAATGGTATCATCATGGATATATGAAAACTATAAAGATTCTAATTATATTTATATTGAATATAACAACTGTAATTAATCTGATCTTTTAAAAATATTGGAGTCGATGGTATTCCTTCTATATCGCTGTTTTCAGACATTTTGATAATATAGGTAGGTAATATGAAAACTGATTTTGACAAATAAAGCAATTAGTTACTTAGGTTAGAATCTAGGACAAACAAAGGAACAGGATTCTTGATTGAAAAATTATGGGTTTCTATTGGTTGATAATCTGTATCGTTATGAAAAATCTGTATCATAATGGATATCATTATGAAACGGATTATGGTCACATAAGTGTATTGTTAGAGTACGAGTGTAGAATAATAACATACATTTGAAATAATAAATACATGGAACTGTTAAAATTTAATATTTTTGAAAATATGGTCGACACGATTCATCTGGTTTTAGATGGAAAATGAGTCGAATAATTATTTTCTGGAAAACAAATATTCTGCTTGAGTTACTGAGCATCCCCAGATGTTGATGTTATAGGATATGTTGCAGTGAATTAGAGCATAATATATATTGATGAGTTTATTGGTATTGAACATATTTTTCAATTACAATATAGAACCTATGTTCACTGTCTTGCTTATGGTATCAATATTATTTTCCCAACTCATTCCATTATCTACATAAGTTCCAAGGAATTTCGTAACTTCAGAAAGATGGATAGTGCTATTTTTGACAACCTCTTGAATATCAGTCACAGATCTTCACCTAGAATGGAAATGCAAACAGATTGCATATATTGGATTTTTATTTTTTTATAATAAGTCGTTGATATACAATAAAAAAAAGGTTGGAGACAATATGGATCTCTGGGTAATACCCAAGATTAACGATTTTATTAAGTTGGAATACTAGGCCACAATTTCAGATGTTCATCATATTCAGTTTATTTGTGAAAGACATACAAGTTATGGAGGTTATGCGTGTTTGTTGATTGCTTGTTGGTAATTTTTTGGCCAGAAACAAAACCGTAATGATGCCTCAGCTGTGCCCCCTGCGACTTTTTTCTGTTGCAGGTTAAAAAAAACAAGAAAAGACTAATTAAAAGATAGCGTTATGCGATAATTGAGGAGATAGAAACTGAGTCGCTGAGAGAACTGTTCAGAGGAATGAAAATTCATCTTTTTTTTCTGAACACACAGCATAATCCTCTCAAATATCAGCATTTCATTAGTTAGGACTTCCATTGTCTACGACCCAAGGACCCGAACTAGTGAAATTCATCATGAAACATTGTCAATCACCTTCAAACAAACATATCAGCATTTCAGAGAGAACCATCCTATATATAGAACAAACTGGTATGATACGAAATCACCGACCTGCTACAGGTAAAAGTGACAAGAAACTAACAAGAAAACAACCGAATAGTTCAAATTTTAATTTTTTCATAGGAACTCTTATTCGAAATCGAGTATATTTATTGATATGAAATTTCACCCAGATTATTGGAGTTGTTACATAAACCTGTTTATGTTAGTTCCTGGTCAGTTGGTTTTGCTGATTACGTGACAAAATTTGTGTCACGAATCCAAATGTGTGATAAGAAGCTGTTGTCCCCATTCAAAATAGATTTTTTATATTTCGCCTCACCTCATTAGAAACCGTATAATATAACCATTTTGTGTCATTCCAAAAAATGTCACTTTCGAAATTCGATATTGATATATACAGGGCCATTCAAATTAGTTCCTATACACAGAGTATTCGATGCGATTATGTTGTGAATCAAAAGAAAGTGGATCCCAATTCTTCAAAAGATAATTGTCACTTTCATTAGCTTCATTTATCTGCAGAAAATGTTTGGGCAAAACGTTCGAAAGAGAGGAAGAGCTTGCGACTGTACTCCGGAGAAGAAGGGAGTAGATACAATCGAAGAAGTGATATCGAAAATCATGAAGAAAGCCGTAAACCAGCATATTAATTTGAAATGGCTTTACTATCTTGAGCGATCATCAACATGACTTTCGAAAACAAAGATCAACAGGCGACCTTCTTTCGTATGTCACCCATAATTGGAGTAACGCAATCGAGGAACATGGAGAGTCAAGAGCTGTTGCACTTGATATTTCTAAGGCCTATGACCGTGTGTGGCATCAACGCTCGTATGTATGCCAACGACTTATTTGAAAAAAAAAACAAGAATCCAATATATTGCTTTGCTGACGACAGCACACTTGTCTCGTCGTTCCATTTGAATTCCAAGACATCAACTGCGGATGCACATTCTCACTGGCAGCAGGAGGTTGCATATCTTAATGATGATCTAGAAGTGCTTTCTGCTTTGATGAGTTCATTGGGGTTTGAAATACACAGCAATATGTTTTGCCATATTATTTCCAACCAACCCTCTTTTTATTGTATGTCAACGACTTATTGGAAAAATTCTAAGAATCCTATATAATGCTTTGCTGACAGCAGCTCGCTTGTCTCGTCAATTCATTTGGATTCCAGGACATCGGCTACGGAGGCACATCTTCACCGGCAGCAGGAGGTTGCATAACTTAAAGAGGATCTAGAAATTATTCATAATTGGGGTGAGAGTAACTAGGTTCAATTCAATGCCACAAGAACCCAGGCATCGGTTTTCTCCGAGAAGATAAGTGTCTCTGAACCCGATATGATAATGTCAGATCAGACAATTCCGATTTTTGCTTCGATAAGTTTGTTGGGAGTTAAAATGGACACCAATATGTTTTGCCACAACCATATCGCTGAAATTGCAATGGCTGCTTCTCAAAAGTTCGGAACACTGTTTCGAATCAGAAAATTGAACACATTTCAGCAACTTTTGATGCCTCATATAGTTCAAATCAGAACTTTGGACTATTTTTCTCATGTATAGAGTTCCTTCCCTAAGCATAATCTGAAGCTGCTGGATCCTATATAGCCAGAAAAGAGCCATCCATCTGATTGGAGACAGGAACATCACTGCAACCAGGGTACTCTGAAACATCGAAGAAAAGTTGGAGATTTGTTCCTCTTCCATAGATACTTTCGCGGGAGGTTTTCAAGTGACTTGGCACATTTGATTCCACCAAGAATGGTACATATCAGAAATACGCGACGAACTGTGGTTTTGAGGTTCAACTCAGTACACCTCGAACTTCACTGCTTGTGAACTGTGTTCATGTGGAATTAACTTTCTGAGAAAGTTTTCCCAAATGAATCCAACGTGAATCGCACAGGCACAGCATCTAGAGCAACCTGAAGATTTTTCTGTAGTGCATGTGTTCTGTTCTTGGAGAAGAAGAAGTTACTTGAAACACCAGGAGAGTGGGTCTCATGACATAAAACAGAAGAGAAGTACTCGAAAAGACCTGGTCACACTCGAAAATAAAATATATTTTTCACAAAACCTTTTATGGTTGAATATGGTTAACACTCAGCTCTCTGAAACTATGTAAATGGTCGTGAGCCTTTTTGGTTTCACTGTAAGTTAATCAGTGTCGTTGGAATTGAGTCATTTCTTGATATCACAAGGAATCAAGGTTATAACTTTGGAGAGTATGAGCCTTTTGCAAATCAGGATTTGGCAAATGCAAAGCAGTCGCAGTAGCCAAACTCTGGAAATCATCCTTCAAGTGATTTTCAGGAAATCAACGGAAACATTCTGGTGTACGGAAATCAGTATGGGATCCCCTTCCAAAGAAACATCAGCTTCCTCATTTTTTCAACTCATTTTGAGATCTAGCACCCACATCAAGGTTGCCTGACGATTCCAAGCTTGGACAAACAAGTGAAATACTTCAGAGCTCAAAGTGCTGCTAGGCTGGCCAGAAATGTCTCTTTCAAGAACATGCATGAACTTCCTGGAATGTTGGTGAAAGTGCTTTCAAGAAGTTATGAAGAACATAGTTTTTGGCCCTGTCACTGACAAGATAACCTCCTTATTCATCTTGGACCCATCACTGTACCATACTAATGCCGTTCCACATAGCTGTGGGTGAGTTTGGTTGCTATTTATTTTCGTGGGGTTTCTTATCTGAATTCCTGTGAACTATTCGGGAAGTCTTTTTCGAATAGTGTCACTTTGAAATATTTCAAGTGGACTATATATTCTCTAGTATTACTGCTGGTCAGAAGTATCTTTGGTAGTTCTGCCTGTGCCATTACTGACAGTTTTAATGAAGCTCCATCAACTGATTGCAATTCTCAACTATTATTTTTGTAATCTTAGTAGCTTGGCATAACATATGGTAGATGCTCATCATAATCCGTGGTTCAAATCGTAAGACTCTTATCAATAACTTCTTTATACAGGTCATTTCTTTTATCATGTGGTAAACCTTACTATATTCTGAACCCTAACAGATTGAAGTGTAACTATCTTCAGGACCAGTACAATGATCAAAGAAAATTCACAGAGACATTATCCCTACCCGAGTTATATACACAAGGAAAACTAAAAATGCGGTTTCTGATTTTTCACGAATAGAATAAAAATGTAACTATAGTTTCGTCTCTGACATGATGGTGGACGGTGAATATATGTGTTAACGAGAGTTTTGAAGGGTTTGTTGAATGTTTGAAAGAAACAACATTCTTATTAATCTGTATCTGTAGAGTAGGGAGGGTGAGTGTAAGCCAACAGCACTTAGGCCACATGTGACCCATTGTACATCCTCCCGAAGAGTTGCCCTCCTAGGTCATCGTCCATCCTGTCCTTTTCAGGAAGGTGGAGAGGTCACTTGGAGACATCTCCTTTATATCGGCAGGTGTAGGCCAAGACTCGCCAAACATACACTTTCTTATTGACGATAACTCAGGGCACTCGTATAGGACATGCCTGACAGTCTCATCTTCCTGTTCACACATTCTGCATAGAGAGAGGTGTGTCCACTAGCCCGATATTATGGAGGTGTTTCCTCAGTTGACAATGGCCAGTCAGAAATCCTACTGTTAAGCGTAGATTTTCCCTGGTCATCGCCGGATATTTCTTCGGCGCCAGCTTCTCAGGGTCGCCCAGGGTGATCCTGGCAAGATTGCATCCCATCCTTTTAGGGATTGAGCATGGGTGTAACATTTGTCTAGTTCCGCAATTGTCGAAGTCATCAGGTCGTAGGTGCCACTGGGTCCTAAAATTTTTAGTCCAGTCGCTTCCTTGGCTGAAGAGTAGGCAATGCGATTACGTTTACTCCTGTCGTGCCCTTTAATCCACCTCGGGATAATGTTATTATCTACCGAGGCTTTGGCTAAATCTTGGTGGCACTCTGGTACTAGCCTTGAGGTAACACGTTGTCTGTTCAAGGCTAATAGGGCTTGTCTACTGTCAGTGCAGATTTTTTTTCTTGTCCAGAAATTTCTTTCCTGGTTATTTCTTTTGTGGCGATTGAGATACCAGCCAGTTCTGTTTAGACCACCTTGGTATTTTGTCCCATTCCCCACTCAATCCTTAAACTTAGTGATCTGGAGTACACTCCACATCCTGAGCCTTCTTTGGTTTTTGAGCCGTCTGTATATATGCGTATTGCATTTGTAGCATCTTACTCTGTGTTTTGTTTTATTTGTATTTTGTAGAGTTTATTAAACACAAACCTGGGTTCAATTGAATCAGTGGTTGCCTGCAGCAGAGGTTGCGCAGTAAGCGCTTCTCGCCATAGGCTCAGCCTATTCCTACTTCGAGGTTTACACCTGTCGTGCGCAATCGTAACATGGCCATTTACGCAATCTCCTTAACGTACAGGTCCAGAGAGGTCAGACCCGTAATTATAATTCCATTGCCACGGTTGGTGTTGTTCTCATGGCTCCTGTGATGTTCAAACAAGCCAGTCGCTGTATTTAATATGATTTTTGGATGACCGTTGCTTGTAGAACTTTCGATCCCCATGCAATGGTTCCGTACGTTAACATAGGTCTTGTTATTGCAGTCTAGATCCAGGTGACCATATTCTCATTCTCATTAATGCCAGAATGAGTAGTAAGTCAGTACATACTTGTATTTTCACTCAAAAATCGGTCGTATTGATGTGACTGAAATTTCGATTGAAATTATGGCAGCATATGTAAAATTTTCATAGAAATCATAAAGTAACACGTTCTTTTCTTACTCTATCTCATTGTAGCGTCAGTGATCTGTATATTAATTTCACTGAGATAAATGAAGCAGAGTTTAACGGGCCCACAGTGCAGAAAAATTATTTTCTTCTTAATGACCTCACAGAGGCATTTATCAAGCTTAAACAACTAGAACCCCTTCACACCCTAAAATGCGATTCAGTGCCCACAGCTAGAGTTGAAATGCAACCCTTTCTAACGCTTCTTTATCGAATCGATAAAACTGTCATTCTGATAGTAAATTAGGCTGATTTATAAGCATTCCGCTTCTAATTCGAGAATAATGAAAACATCAACATTACTCGTGTTGAGTACTGACGAATTATTAATTGAGTTAGCGTGGTTTCAAGAACAGACTGGTGCCCATCGGGAAAATGAGAGATGAAGCCTTGTTTTCAGTTAATTTATACAATTCGTTGTTTCTGAACTGAATTGATTTGGATTTATCCGAAATGATATATCAATTTTATGATTCAAACTACTGTTTACTTTTCCAGAGAAAGATTTATTGAAACGGAGTGATAAAGAGTGTTTTTTATAGAGGCATAGAACTTTGGAATGGAATAAAACAAAGATGAATTTTTGAATTGACAGGAAATTCACTTTATTCGAAGAACAATCTTCAGGCACTATAATTTAATTATGACTTCCGACACGGCTGGCTCGGACGTAGTCTTTTCTGGGGGTCCAATTTTCGACGACTTTTTCAAACATTTGTGGCCGTATATCGGCAATAACGCAGCGAATTTTATCCTCCAAGTGGTCGATCGTTCGAGCCTATCGGCGTGGTCTAGCGATTTCACATATCCCTATAGTCTAGCAGCGTTAAATCGCATTTTCTTGGAGGCCAATTCAAGGGTCCGAAACGTGAGACTATGCGGTTACCAAAAAACGTTTCCTTCAATGAATCAATTGCGGCACGAGTTGTGTAACATGTTGTGTCGTCTTGTTGAAACCGCAACTCCTGTTCATGTTTGTTCAATTGATGAACGAAAAAGTCAGTCAGAATGGTTCTATAGTGGTCACCATTGACTGTAACGTTCTGACCAGCATGGTTTTTGAAGAAGTACGGACCAATGATTCCATCAGTCCATGAAGCACGTCAGTGAGTGTTTCTGGATGTAACGGTGTCTCAACATACACTTGAGGAATATCATAACCCCAAATACGGCAGTTTTGTTTATTGACGTATCCATTCAAACAAAAGTGAGCATCAGCGCTGAAAAAAATTTTTGATAACAAACTCGAAACTAGAGTTCCACCAAACAGGCCTGGTAGCCGAAGGCTTTACACAAAACAGCCCAAGCGAAGTTGTCTGATTTAAAGAGACAGGCTTATCTAGCAATCAGGCTATCTAGGCTCATCTAGCAATAAGTACCACACCGTCAGCGGACATAGATATCCTTCTAGATCTACCCCCTCTCCACTTTCTTCTGGAGGAAGAGACTAAAAGGACTGCATGCAGACTTGTGCACATTGCCAATTGTACAAATCAATTCAATGCGGAGTGCAACAGACTGTTGGTTGACTTCATGCCTCCAACTGTCAACTACGAACTGCCTTATAAAGGACTATTCCCGAGTAGAGAGGAGTGGATCCTCCGGGAGAAGGAAATTGAGAGCAGATAATTGTTGGTTCACAGATGGATCAAAAACACCTTTCCGTTCTGGTGCAGGTGTTTTTAGTCGCAGACCCAGGACAGAGATATCTACCTGCCTAGAAAGTTATGCGACTGTATTTCAAGCGGAAATTTACGCTATTGAATTGTGTGCGGAGAGATTGGATAAATCCAACCTCATACACAAGTCAATGAAAATATTCTCGGACAGTCAAGCGGCGTTGGAGGCTCTTAGCTCCTACTGAGCAACGTCTAAATTGGTAGCAAATTGCCAAAAACGACTCTCTTCGATAGGATGACTTAGCAGATTGTCTCTGGTCTGGATTCCTGGCCATACTGGCCTGGAAGGCAATGAGGCTACTGACTCCCTTGCAAAAGAACTCAGTTTGCAAAAACACAGACAAAACACGGAAACATTTTGATCTTTCCGCCTGCCGACGGGACATTTAGTTGTTGAAAAAAACAGTTGTCCACGTCATGAGGTATTCAGAATGTGTCTTATTTTGACAACTCAAGTTTTTGTTTTGTCGGAATCGACAAAAAAAATCACAAAAGAAATGAAAAGGCATAAGATTGATATTGATTGATATGATTTTTGATATCTAGTAATATGGAATTGCAGAAGGGTCACCAACTCTTATTATTTGTTCCTTGGAAATTACCACTTTAGAACTCAAAATTTTTATGAAATTTCAACTTTTGAAGTCGAGATTTTCAATTTAAATTCGAAGATTTTAGGTAGAAATTTCGAAATTAAAACTGAAATATTGAGGTAAAAGATGTCACTTTGAGTTTCAATTCATAATTTGAGGTTAAATGTCGAAATTTGGAGATTAGAATTGAAATTTGTAGATGAAAGTGGAAATTTCGAGATTGAAGTAAAAATTTCGAGTTTGAAATCAAAATTTGGAGATTTCAGTAACATTTCGAGATTCAAGGTCAGAGTAATTTTAAAATTGAACTCATGATTTCGGGTTGAAAGACGAAATTTCAAGATTAAAGTCAAAATGTTGAGGTCAAAGTTGTAATTCCGAGTTTAAAGTCATAATTTCCGGTTTAAAATCGTAATTTCGAAATAGAAATCGGAAGTTTGAGTTTGAAGTCGAAATTTGGAGATTGAAGTGGAAATTTTGAGATGAAGTATTCGAGGTCAAAATTGTAAGTTCGAGTTTTAAGTCATAATTTTTGGTTGAAAGTCAAAATTTCGAAAGTAAGGTCAATATTTTGAGTTCAAAGTCAAAATTTGGAGATTAAAGTAGAAACTACGAGGTAAAAGTCAAAATTTTGAGGTCAGAGTCGTAATTTCGAGTAAAAACTCTGGATTTTGGGTTGAAAGTTAAAATTACGAGATTAAAGTCGAAATTTTGATTTTAATCTCGAAATTTCTACTTTCAGTTTAAAATTTAGAGATTCAATTAGAAATTTTGAAAGGAAGTCAAAATTTTGAGGTCACAGTATAAATTAAAATTCAACTGGAAATTTTGAGATTGAACCTAAATTTTGAGGTCAAAGTTCTGATTTCGAGTTTAAAGTCATTATTTTTCAGTTTGCAGTCGAAATTTATAGATTAAAATAGTATTTTGGAGATTGAAGTCAAGACTTTTAGACAAAAGTCGAAATTTGAAGATTGAAGTAAAAATTTCGCCCCAAAATGGTGTCATTTTGGTAATGGAAAAATAACAAAAAATGAAAGGTCGTAAATATAGGTCTCAACAATAGAAATACACTAATACAAATCCCTCTTTGATCCAGGACGCTCAATGGTTTTTTTGCGCCAATTTTTTTGTGGGTTAATACAGGACACTGAAGGACATATTCATGTCAAATTTCAGCCACGTAAGTGTGATTCATTTGCTGCAGGTGTGAAAATATTTCTGATTTTCACCGTTTTGAATTCCTAATTGTTTATATATGGCCAAGTTTTAGTAGGATTCAGTTTAAGAACCTCAAAAAATTAATGTTTCGAGAAGTTCTGCAAGACTGGAAATTTTCAAGGTTATCAAAGGAGCCGTTATACACATATTTCCCATGTTTCAAGCATGTTTCCAGTGTTTCACGTATAGTCAGTGGGCATACTTGAAGACTGGCTATAAATCAAATCATCTAAAAGAACAATTCGTTCAGGCCAGTCTCAACATCGACTTTATGTTGATGATATACACTACCTTGCACTGACGAGTGGCCAAACAGCCCGAAACCGGTCTGCAAGTGTGTTCCGATAATTGAAAATCTATTGCGGCAGTTGTATCGCCAACAGCATATGCAGGAATAACTTCAGTGAAGAATCCTGCACTGACTCCTGTCGGATATAATCCAACGCCCTTCGTGGTATTAGCCAGGGGAGTAGTTGTTTTCTGATAGGTGTCAGTCCATTAACCTACTGTGTAGGGTGTTGAGACTGGCCTGAACGAATTGTTCTTTTAGATGATATGTTTCCAGTGTTCAAAATGTATTCGAAAGAAACTCCTGTACAGGATCTATAAACATATTTGCAAAGAATCTTCATTGAACGTAATTATTTCCTACTTTCTTCGAAAACTTTCCATATTCATTTGTATGATGATGGAGAAAAAGGGAACCAAAAACCTTTTTCTAGAAGGAAACTATATTCAATCGACTGATTTCGTCACTGGAATTGTTATTTGAGCTTGATACATCATCCAATTGTTTCAATTGTACCTGTTTCTGGTATTTTTTATATTTCATTGATGTCATAGAGGTTACTTACCTTCAAAACAGGCACGTTTCTCAGTCAACAGAAATGTAATACTCTTTTCGACGCGCCTTTCATGACCTAAGTTGGCCTGAGTTGAAGAAAACTGAGGACGCCAACTTTGTTGTCGAAACACACGTCGAAAATAGTGTTGCATTTCTGGTGGTTGGCGAAAGCGCTTGTCCTGGATTGGTTCTATGCCAGACGTTCCAGTTTCTCCTTTTTTTATGTATAAATTTAGCTACGTTGATAAAAGACCTACTTTTTCAAATGTTTCAATGCTCATTCCACACATCCAAGACATATTCTGTTAATTATATGTTGATAAAATTTTCGTTTCAAGTACCTACTCAGTTGATTGATCATGTCCGGTAGAAGCACTAATTTTACTAAAAAAAAAATTGAAAGCCCATAATCAATTTCCACTTTTCGACCTACTTCTTATCTACAGATATTAATGGATAACCGGAAATTGAAAAAAATGATTTTCAGTGGACCTAGTCGAGCTTCTTCATATCGCAGGATGTTACGAAATTGATTGATGAAGCATTGAATTAAAAAAAATTACATATGGGGTCATGAGTAGAGTTGAGAAATTACTTCATTTCAGATGGTCGTATAAGGTAAAGATGATAGATGCTTATTAAAAAACTTATATTCCAAGAGTGAACAATTAAACTGGTATATCTGTCAAGAAGTGCGTACTTTTGAGAAACATATAAAAACAGGAATTTTAACGATTCTGAAGTTTTCCAGCAAGCTAGAACAATTTTTCTCATTCATGGAAATGACTTTCTCTATTTCCAGTCTGGAAATGTGATGGAAGATAATACCCAGAAACTTTTTCCAAAAACAAATGTTTATTACTGTCTCAGCTTAATTAATTTTTGAAATTGTGGACGGTTTTACACCCAAAAAACAATTGGAAGTAATGAATTCTTGACAGAAAAAAGTCTTTCAGATAATAAAAACATATGTATATCATCAAAACCAGATGAAATCATATTCTTCAATACATATAGTACAATTCATCTTCAATGTAAGGGCTGAGGAAAAAGTCTGGGTGTTTTGAAATTTTTCATGAAACTTCAGTTATCCATATTCTTATTACTCATTCAGTTTATCATATGCCTAGAAAAGTTCCTGAAGTGATTATTGAACGAAATAGCAATCAACATTGAGAACTATTATTTCATTATCTTCATCTATTAGTATATTATTATAAGTGTTTTCACAATTTGTTTGGGATCAGATGCAATTCCCCAAAAATTGTCTGATTAGGTTGTTCAATTTCGACATTATTTTTATTTATTCGTTCTGATGAATTCAAAGAGTTTTTGTTTTTCCAATTCATAATAACTTGCTTTGTCAGGATGACTGTTCTTCAATCTGTGGAAGATCATACGAATTCCAACGTGACATTTTAATATCAATGCTAACCCAAGTATTTTAAATTGCGTTTTTGAAAATGAATGCCAAAACCGATGAGAAAGTCTTTCAGAAAGTATCAAAAGCCGAGTTTATATCGTTGTTTTCTCAAATCTTCATTTTGTAGAAGTCAACAATAGAAGTGAAACCTGTAGAATTGAATGATCATTGAATTTACAAGGCATTATAGAATTTGAACGTCTTTTTCGAATAGAAAAAATAATGATTTCTGGTCAAAGGTACAATTTTTATTTTCTATTGCCCAGTATGTGCTTTTATGATATTTGACCAATCGCTAATAATGTAGTGGCTGTTACTAATATGGTTGGTCAACCAATATCAGATAACAAATTTGAACACATGAAAAAATTAAGTAAGTTTTACAAATTCTGAACAAGGAAGGTATTTTTCGAAAACAAAAACAAGTACTACAGAAAAATTCTTAAGGCGCTTAAGAGCGGTGCCTGTACGAAAGTAGTGATTCATATTGGATTTGAATCGCTAGAGAATAAGTCTATTTGGAAAAACGTTCTCCGTTCTCCAAATTAAATAATTCTGAAACAGTGAAATTAGAGGTGTACTGAGTTGAACCTCAAAACAATGAACAGCCACATTCTGTCACGTATTTCGGATATGTACCGCTCTTGGTGGAATCAAATGTGCCAAGTCATTTGAACACTTGAAAGTATCTATAGAAGAGATTTAAAATAACTATCCTTTCTTCGATGTTCCAGACTATCAAGATTGCAAGTGATATTGGCGTCTTCAAATCAAGCGGATGGCTGATGGGAGTTCATTTGCACAATTTTTGAGCATGATAACGGGCACTTCATCAGTACCAGACGCCTTATTGATATTGAGCTGTTTCAGAATTTGTCTGACTAGACGTTGCCGAGAAGTAATTTCCGCCATTGTGAATTCTGGAAGTAAATTCGCATGATCCACAAATTTTTGTAGGGAGTTTATTTTGAAATTAATTGTTTCCTTCTTTTCTTTGGAAGATTACAATTTTTTTCGTATAAAGATGGAGAAGTAAAAAGCCAAATTTTTTCTCTCCCAAAAATTGATCTCTCCTAAAAATCACCCCTTTAAATTTGTTTATAAATTCATTTGAAAGCGAATTTTGAAATTTTCAAGATTCACAAATGCCTGTGGGTTTATGTGATAATCTTATTTTCCAATTCATTACGTAAAGGCACGGGAAAATACAACCTAGAACCGATTTCTTCGATTATGACGTAAATTCGGTTTACCCCCTAAGGCGATCACGCTGAAGCGGTAAACATCAATTCAATGTATCATTAAAAATAGGTATTGAGATAATACCCGCGTAAATAATATTTGATATCACGTTTCCAGCTTCGTGGAACTTCTATGGAATAATTCAGAGGAACAATCAG
This sequence comes from Leptinotarsa decemlineata, assembly GCF_025532065.1. NCBI lineage: Eukaryota > Metazoa > Arthropoda > Insecta > Coleoptera > Chrysomelidae > Leptinotarsa > Leptinotarsa decemlineata. The sequence goes on along the minus strand of NW_027412556.1, from coordinate 6,578,507 downwards.
AGATTACCTGGCCGTTTTTTTCTTGTAATTTCAGCAGTGAATATTACCTCTATTAATTCTCATGGCCCTGATTTTTCCTTATATTTACCTAGTAAAGTTTCCAGATTGAGTAACGAAAGGTTTTCCTTGTTGTGATGAAGCTCTCTATTCAACAGCTCAAGAAAAATCACATCTACTTAAAATTAATCATGTTTCAACATACGCTGATGTGAAATAACCTGAAAAATTTAGCGAAGAAAGGAGAATTGGAACTCTTTATGTTTTTACCACTTTCATTTGTCACTAACGTTACTGCAGTTTCGTTCTATAGGGATATTTTCAAATTCATACACTAAACTCCTTTGAGAAATCAAAATGAAGACTTACAGCTGCCGGACCGAGTCGTGACCGGTAAAAAGCCCTTCCCTCAAGATGTGCAGTAGATATGGAGAAATCTGTTATCAGTCTGTTAGATTATTCGTGCCGTAAACGTAAAATTGCGAACAAAAATTAATTTTCATCAATACTTTTCTAGACTATTTTTATAATGGCTTGCGTTTTTTTTTTCAATAGAATCGTTTGAGTAAAGAAATCGACAGCCTTTTGAGAAAGAAAGTTTTTGGCTTTCTACTACTCCATCTGATACAAAAAAAAAGAAATGAGAGAATCTTTCAAAGAAGATGTATAGAGTTACTTATTCTCAAATTGATTACTTCCTTCCTTTCTTTGGAAGATTCTCTCATTCCTTTTTTTTGTATCGAATGGAGTAGTAGAAAGCCAAAAACTTTCTTTCCCAAAAAGACGAAAGGATTATGGAAGGGATAAAATTATGCCACATTTGATGAATAATGATCTAGGAATGAATGTAGAAGTGAGTTCATTGAAATTTGTACCGGCCTCAGATTGAAAATTTGAATTACGTGATAATATAACACGAAATCACACACCAAAACAAACTGGTGAATTCAATAGTTGCTTGTTGTTTTCGCCGATCGTTTACACATAGCAAACTCTCTTTACAAACACCGAAACCTTTTGATCTTTCCCCTGTCTACGGGACATTTTGTTGACAAAAACAGTCGAACGCGACACAAAGTCTTCCAAATGTCTCTTATTTCGACAACAATCAACAAGTTTATGTTTTGTTCAAATCAAAGTTGCTGTTCTGTTATGGTTTTGTCCTCTGTCTTAACAAATTTAAAATCTCTTTCTAGAACAACCAAGGAAATACACATTTACTTTCAGGAAACATATTCTTATAGCTATCAGAAATTTTTTTTTAACAGAATATAATGTTCTGCTTCAGAGGTCTAAATAATTCGTTTTCAACAATTCGTCACCCTTTCATTTATGAGCAATGAGGGCTAAAATTTTCACAAAAACTAGTGGGATACTTGAAATGTATGATGCTATAAGCTTATTTTGCAAAAATGCTATTTTAAACGGTGAATATGAACGATGAACTTTTTGAAACAAGGCGAAGTCAACCCTGAATCTAGTTGGCTCTATTGTGTTCCGGTGTTTTGGGTTACTATTCCACAGTCAAACTCCTTTGGAGAATTACAAACAGTATTTGAAATTAAAGTTTCGAAACTCCTCATAGCATCACTAGCCGAATGGAACTCTCTTGGATGCTTTTTTTGGTGTCTCACTTCTGAATCTGTCGAGGACTTAGGTGAGATTTCTGAGGCAGAAGGTTTTTATAGTCTCTCATGTTTTTGTGTACTTTCCAAACTTTGCTCTCCATTATTGATGGAGATCTGAGGTTCCCTCAAAACAATCTCATAAAGTGAGGTACATTCTTGCGTCTGTTAGACCTCCAAGCATTGTTTTCTTCATGAGTCTCTCTCAGATTTCTATAGGATTTTTTTATATTCAGTTGGAGATCTTTTATATTGGTCAAATACTTTCTTAGTCTGTTGTCTGATTCGTGACTGATCAGTATTCCCCCAGAAAATATTCTTGTCAGTTATCTGGTTCAATATAAATTCAGTATAAATTCTGGCACTCTGTAATCTGTCTGTTATGGTTGAATGGTGGAAAGATAATCATTTTTCTTTGTTTCATTGTCAATGATCGTTTTTTTTTAATTTCATAATTTCATGATTAAATGTGCATTCTGGATGATGAGAGGTACAATGAAAGACGAATTTGAATTGCCATAGATAAGAGCGAATACATCGCTGACAACAGCACATTTGCCTCGTCACTCAATTTGGATCCCAGGACATCGACTGTGGATGCAAATCTTCACTGGCAGCAGGAGGTTGCATATCTTGATGATGATCTAGAGGTGATCTTGAATTGGAGTGGTAGTAACCAGGTTCAAATCGATGCTACGAAAACCCAGGCATCGACTGATAGACTGGAACATCGAAGGAAGTGTGAAGATTTGTCTTTCTGTCATGGGAGGTGTTTGAGTCGTACATATCAGAAATACGCTATGGACTGTGACTGCTCATCGTTATGAGGTTCAACTCAGGACACCTCGAACTTCACTGTTGAAGAACCGTTTTCGAGATAGAGGGTGGAGAGCACGCGATCACAGCATCACTTCAGGTCAACCGGTGCCTCCGGTCGAAAACGCGCCATATATAGTTGATGAACTATCGATAAATCAATGATTATAAATATTTGTCAATTTTTATTAACTATTATATTATATTTTATCATTTTTTTTCTAACTTATCCACTTTTTATTCAGTATTAATTTATTCAACAACACTTACCTGCCCATGTAATTGCAGAATTGTTGATGAAAATATAGGAATTATATTTGAATTTTAACCTAATCAATATTTATAACTTCTTACATGATGAAAAAAAAACAAATAAATTATGAATTAATCTTTTTATTAAAAAATATCATTGAATACATTTATTTTTATTAAAAGTAAAGAAATGGAATAAAGGGTACAAAAACTACAATTTATAATTTTAATCATCTTCTTCCTCTTCATAGTCGTCTTCTGGCTGCTGGTAAATTTCAAACTGGTCTTCATTATCGTCTTCAACGACATTTGTCTCAAGTTCTTCCATGATTTCCGGGTCAAAGGTTCCATCTTCGTTAATGTCGCTCTGATATGGTAGAGTATTGAGACAAGCTTGCCCATTACATTGGCCACAAGCTAAAGAGCATTGCAAGCCCGCTTTCCTGCATCCGCATCGCGAACCACAACCACTCTTGCAGTTGCAGAAAATTGTATTTAGCAAATATTCTGGAGCAGGTGGTAAAATTGTCATGATAGGCTCCAGAAAATCGTTTCGCATTGCCCAACCCCATACCTGGGGTTCCAAATCATGTCCTAACCAAGTTTGAACTTGGTTGAAATGTTGATGAGTAGCTGCACTTGTTGGTGGAATATTTGAAAGCTGCACAGGTTTATTAAGTTTTGTAGACTTGACGTAATGCATATAACGAAGATGATCGAGACTTTTCACAGATTTCGGAGCATTATAGACTGCCAATAAGGTTTGAGTTCCACTCTCTAATAATCTCTGGGCCGAACAATTTTCTTCCTCAAATGCTGCAGCTAGTTCATCCAAATTTGTCAGTTTCTCAAAAACTTTTAAAAATTATTTCTTTCCCTTTTTAAAAAGCGCAGAAGTTGTGCCACAGCCACTTAATGCGTGCAGAAATAAAATATGTTTTTTAGAATGAGGATAATTATCAAAACTTTTAGTCGAGTATATCTCCGTTTTTACATTTCCTTTCCAACTTTTTTAAAGAAAATTTTTTGTTCGTAAGACAGTGTACGCCCAATTAAAATGACAAGTAAATCAATATCTTGTCCTATTATAACTGCAGTTTTTGTAGACTTTGATTCTTCAATTGCAGTTTCAACAATAAGAACATCCGCATCATTTCTGGCTTGTTTAGTAGTAATATTTGCAGCTTGTAATTTTTCAATTAACATATTGATGAACTTATCTTTGTTATTTCGATTTGATAAGAATTTTTCTTGAGTAACTGGTACAACCATTGTTTCATCGAAACAAACTTCATACGTTTTTGAAAGTGCAGCAGATCTTCTCTGCTGCTCCATAGCTTTTACGTTCTTACTGTAGTCTAAATATCCGTCAAATACAACAATTATTTTGGAACTGTAATGCCTTTGTGAATAATTCATGTATTTATCAAAAATAATAGAAAAAGTATCTTCTCTGCTCCATACAATATGAATAGATATAGATTTAATGCATGAAGAAAATGATAAAATATAATATAATAGTTAATAAAAATTGACAAATATTTATAATCATTGATTTATTGATAGTTCATCAACTATATATGGCGCGTTTTCGACCGGAGGCACCGGTTGACCTGAAGTGATGCTGTGACCGCGCGCTCTCCGCCCTCTATCTCGAAAACGGTTCACCGTATAAAAAATTTTTTTAAACAAAATTTGTAGAGAATTTTGTATTCTACAATATTGATACAAATAGCAAACAACCCATAGGAAGTGAGATATTTCCAAAAAAAGCGCAAAAAAAACCGATTTTTGTGACCTTTGACCTTGAAATTTAATAGTTGCTTACACCCTACCATATGTAGGTTTTGAGACAACTTTTAGGGTGACAATATACAAGTATTTACAGACTTACAGCTGGGTATCTCGAATTCCGAGATTCTTACCTAGTTTAAGCTTAAATGACTGGATTATTTATGTGATGTATACTACGTGGAAATTATAGTGAAGACTGAGCAAAGACCAATTTTCTCTACACGAGTAATATAAAACTGTATTCATTTCGAAACATAATGAGAGACAGTCGAATAACTCAATATTTTCACATGTGATATTCATATTTCAACATTTCTAAAATGAATATTTTTTTTTTGTAGATACCCGAACAATTATGATTACACTTATGATAACCTGGGGCTAAACTAGAACTTTTCCAAATTGTTTTCATATTGATAAATGGATTGCGATCTGTGCATATTCGCCCCAATCTCCAACAGTTGAAATTGCAGAAATCGAGATTGATTCATTTCTCTATCAAGAAAAGAGAGTGAGATAAAATATCATACTCCAGGACGAGAAACGCAAAACCAAATTGAATCGTATTCATATATTCCGTACCCCCGATAAATACCCCAACGGTCATCCTTTTCTATTGAAGAAACGCTGAGTTGTTGACCAGTAATAAACAGGATTACCGAATGAAATGTAACAGATCATCAATCAAACAAAAACCCCGCCAGCAGACGGTTCGCCGCCGCATTATTTCTGGATAGAAGGAAAAGAAAAGTCGATACAATTACATAAATCAGGACTGATATGACAATATCGGGTGTTAGGAATATAACCAATATGAGCCGAGGAAGCAAGGCGATCTGACATTGAGGAATGAGCTCGAATCAGGAGGGAAACGCCGGGATGACGGGAACTCGTGACCGAATTATCGGGATACGTGTGCCTATAATCCGTATTGAATAAATCCTATGGAACCGAGGTACTCGCCGAGAAAACAACGAGCTGGGGTCGATATGCTATTTTTCAAAGCGGAGATGTTAGATACGAAAAGAAAATGATAGTCACGTCACAAATAGAGAAAAGCCTCACTGGAGCAGGCTCCCACATAACGTTATTATCTGGAATTTTGAAGAGGGTGAAATATTTCACTTTTTCGTCGACTAATCTAAGGATACTGTGAAAATGTTTGTCAAAATTATTGACAATGCGTCATACTTCAAAGGAGATATCTGGAGCTAATTGTAGAATTGAATGCTTGACTTCCTTTATTTTTGATCAGTTCTTTGTAGAGAAGACTGATACACCATTATTATTTCTGCTGTTTTCTGAGAATAGGTGTTCAGTTGTGATGAATCTTCCAAGAGAAACACTTGATAACGGCTATCTTTATATATGTTGAATTGAGTGTCATTTATTCAGAATGTATTGCCAAATCACCATCGACGAATGTAGCATCACTGGGAGACATCTCCTTTATATCGGCAGGTGTAGGCCAAGACTCGCCGAACACACACTCTCTCATTGACGATAACTCCGGGCACTCGCACAGGACATGCCTTCCAGTATCATCTTCCTGTTCACACATCCTGCATAGAGGTGTGTATACCAGCCCCATATTATGGAGGTGTTTCCTCAGTTGAAAGTGGCCAATCAGAAATCCTACTGTTAGGCGTAGATTTTTCCTGGTCATTGCTAGATATTTCTTCGGCGCCAGCTTCCCAGGACCGCGCAGGGTGATCCTAGCAAGATTGCATCCTTTGATCTCCTGCATCTCTTTAGGGATTGAGCATGGGTGTGACTTTGGCTAGTTCCGCAATTGTCGAAGTCATCAGGCCGTAGGTGCCAGTGTGTCCTGAAATTCTCAGTCCAGCCGCTTCCTTGGCTAAAGAGTCGGCAATGCGATTACCTTCACTCCTGTCGTGCCCTTTAACCCACCTCAGGATAATGTTATCATCTACCGAGGTTTGACTAAATCTTGGTGTTCCTCTCTAGTACTAGGCCTGAGGTTATACGTTGTCTGTTCAAGGCTAATAGGGCTTGTCTGCTGTTAGTGCAGATTGTTATGTTTTTGCCAGAAATTCCTTTCTTGGTTCATTCTTTTGTGGCGATTGAGATACCAGCCAGTTCTGTTTGGACTTAGTGATCTGGAGTACACTCCACACCCTGAGCCTTATTTGATTTTTGAGCAGTCTGTATAAATCTGTATTGCATTTGTATCATCTGACTCTATGTTCTGCTTAATTTGTATTTTGTAGGGTTTATTAAACACAAACCACAAACACAAACACGAATATTAGAAGAAATTGTGGTTAACGACTTTCTCCATGATTTTCGATATCACTGATAGCAAAGCAACTGGTCTATAGTTATTTAAAAGATTTTTCTTGTCCTTTATAGGAATAGGCTAAACGCGAGCAATCTTCTAACTAGAAGAAAAAACCCCTTCCTTGTAAGACAGGTTGAACAGTCTGCAAAATACTGGTGCGAATTCAATTGCGCACTTTTTAAGGACGATGACGAGCACTTCATCAGGACCAGATGCCTTGTTGATATTGAGCTGTTCCAAAATTCGCTTGACTAGACGCTGTCGAAAATTAATTTTCGGCAGCCACTAGATTTCCTTTAACTATGGCTGTTGTTGCAATGGAACCACCGGCTTGTGTTAGTGGTGGAATTGTGGATTTTGTAAAGTTCTGATTAACAGCTCAAGCTACCCACCAGAAGGATCTGGACACGTTGGGATTGGCAAGCAGTTCAACCCTAATTCTCCTATTGTGCAGTTCTTTGTTTCCATTTACCCTCAGTTTGCAGCTGTTGCGAGCATTAACGAACCTAGTTCGGTTTTTGCACTGGGATTTTTGTGTCATTGCCGATAGGCGACATTTTTGGAGGCGACAGCTTCCTCGCAATTTTTGTTGAACCAAGGTTTGCCGTTAGGAGGTCGTTTCATTGACAAAGGAATATATGCATCCATGGATCCGTGACTTCAAAAGCACAAGTTGATGGATCTTTAGAGCTGGAACAAACATCTGGGCAGGGACATTTTTTCTATCTTTCTATCATTCCTTCTGCTGATTTTTTTCCTGCTTCATCTTTCAAATTGTGCAATATGAGTAATTTTATCTGTCTGTTTATCTGTCCTACCACGAAAGAACTTTTTGTTCGCTTTATAGTTCTAGCTTATCTCGCCAAATTCTTTCCATGATTGATTTTTGCCATTTCTATAATTTTTTTTGACTTATGTTCTGGCTATCTTGTATAGATTGTAGTCCTCTTCATTACTTGGTTTTATGTTTTCTTGTCATCTGCTCTTTCCTCAATGTGAGTTTGTTTTTCTGATGATCACCATCTGATTTCCTTTGTATGCGTTTTCAATTTTTGTTGTATCACAATTTCATTTGGATGCATTCATCAGAATCCTTTTCAGTTTTCTCCATTCGGGAATAATTTCAGTATTTTTGTTGTAGGTTTGTACAAATTACTTTTTTATACCAAAGCCAAAGCCTCGGTAGATAATAACATTATCCTGAGGTGGGTTGAAGGGCGCAATAAGAGTAAAGCGAATCGCATTGCCGACTCTTTAGCCAAGGAAAAGGCTGGACTAAGAATTTTAGGACCCAGTGGCACCTACTGCCTGATGACTTCGACAATTGCGGGACTAGCCAAATATTACACCCCTGCTCAATACTTAAAGAGATGGGATGAAATCGAAGGATGCAATCTTGTTAGGATCACCTTGGGCGATCCTAGGAAGCTGGCGCCGAAGGCAAAATCTACGCTTGATAGTAGGATTTCTGACTGTCCACTGTCAACTGAGGAAACACCTTCATAATATGGGGCTAGTAGACACACCTCTGTGCAGGATGTGTGAACAGGATAATGAGACTATCAGGAATGTCCTATGCGAGTGTCCTATGTGACGTGTCTTGGCCTACACCCTCCAATATAAAGGAGATGTCTCCCAGTGACCTGTCCACCTTTCTGGAAAGGACAGGATGGACGATAATCTAGGAGGACAACTCCGCGGGAGGATGTACAATGGGTCACATGTGGCCCAAGTGCTGTGGGCTTACACTCACCCTACCTACTCTATAGATATAGATATAGATATCTATAGAGTAGGTAGGTATCTATACCAATGAATAAATTTTTGGAAAATTGGATGTTGCTGAAGAGTTTTTCTGAGTTGTCCATGAAAATGTTCTCCAGAAGCGGGCTTAAAGGATTACTCATTATGGGACCTTCTTTGTTGTTATCTATTGTGTTATTGAATCCAAAATAATTTTGGTTTAGACATACATACAATAGTAAAAATGAATGAATGTATGTTTTTTATAGCACTTCATCTATAATTTGTGAGAATCTTCTGGACGAATGCTTAGGAATATACGTGAGACGTTGAACGAAACCAGTTTGAACCTGTTTGGAATCAGGTGGAAGGTGAATATTGGTAGTTCCTGGAAGTTTTGATTTTGAACGAAGATTAGAATTGGGTGCATTTTTCATTGGTATTCATCAAGAGTTTTCAAATTTTATACCATGTTGCTGTTAGAAAAGATACCACCGGTCTGATGGTAACACGTTGTTAATGAAGTTTAATAAATGTGGATGCGACAGTAACTGATAAAGCTACCGGGTTCTTGATAAAACTTATTGTAAAAATTCTATAATCTTCATCGTAGATAGTTGATATGAAATAATTCAGACTAATATACGAATAGGTATCAAATTGTGACGAAGACCAGGAAAGTTTGAATACTTTATCCGAAAATTGTACTTAATTGTAGACAATTTGAACTTTATGGGATTTGTTTAAATGCAACGCATCTGTTCATTTTTTCAAACAGATGTTGAAACGGAAAACCGAAACTGAATATTGAGTGAAATATGATCCCTGCAGAATCAATAAAATTTCAAGGCGAGCCGTAGAAGACACACTTTTTCCATGTTGTGTCGTTTTAGAAATCATGGGCAATATGGCTCAAGCGTTGAAAACATGTTATACGTGAATTATTCAGATAATAATCTAGCAATAAAAATAGCGTGAGTTATATAATAAGCAGGATAAGATGGCAAGTCGAAGATGAATGCTGCAGGAAGGCCTTCATCAGTCAAGGTCTACACGATCCGCCTCAGGCTACGGAGACCTGTTAATATTCACCTCTAGATATCCATCGCCATTATAGATACCAATAGAAAATAACGCTGCCAAATGTCCTACTTTATTTCTGCAATTCTTGAATGGATATATTTTTTATGATGCTTATCTGTTTGATCATGAGAATCATTGGACAGGATTCATCAAGAAAGTTAACAGTTTCTCATGAGATAATAAATCTCTTCTCATGATACTGAAAAAAATGTTGATTTCAGATGGAATTCGACATTTTGATGTTTGACTCAAAGTTTCATCTTTTTTTTTTTGATCATTGAAACAGAATAAAATTTTATTGAAATCACTACAATAAAACAAAGTGTCTCCGCCAAGTCTGTCTGTCTGAATGGAATAAACTCAAAAACAAGCGAACGTAATTTCATGAAAATGACAACAACGATATGATTCTTTCCAGCCTAGTCCAGGAAGTACTTATTTTCGGAACTATGCGGAAAAAATGTTACTTTTTCAAAAAAAGGGTTCTGGAAGTGGGTACTTTTCCTAAAAAGTAATTTTGATGCATATTTTATCGTTAATGAATATAATGAAGTATCTTCTTAGAAATCTTATTGTAACAAAACGAATCTACTTGGACAAAAATACGTTCAAATTTTCAGCTGAAGTAGATCATGAGAAGTAGACTATAAAATTGAAACTGTGATGTTAATATTATAGCTTGTTTCTTTAGCATATTTTCGGATTATATATAAATACTTTTATATTTCATAAATGAAATACACAAACCTAACTAGAGGATTATTGGTTTATCATGGATACCAAATACCAATACCAAAGTCATTTTGTGATAGTGTAATCCCCCTGATCAGACGTATCATTTGATTTGATGTACCTCCTTTCATTTTCGGATTCATTCGTGTTTTTTAAAAGCTTTTATTCAACTTGACTTGTGTGTATGTTAACAAATCTTGCAAGTTTATTTTGACCCACTTCCCGGTATCAGATCAACCTGAAATTTTGTATGCTGATCCAGAACCGATGACAATGCATGTTAATCATGAACGTGACCTGATGCTGCTGCCAGGATCGGCTCCGTATGAGAGATCTCCTCATCGGTAAATAGCAGGGACACGAAATTTTGTATAAGCATTCGTTTATGATAGGAAGTTTGTAGGCCCACCATGAACTAGATGCAACATCCAGGGTCGGCTTCAATAAAAAAATATATTTCTAGAAGAAAAAGTAAATCAAGCTTTTACCTTTAAATACCACTCCCCGACTTAAAAAAAGACAATAAATGGTGTAGTAGGTTGTAAGAACCCATGTTTATTTGCATTGTAATAAAATGATTGCACAAGATAGTCTAATGGATTGTACTAGAAAAAATGATAATATAGATTTAAATAATATACCATCAGAAAAATCTTTTGACACTTTTCAGATTATTTTACGAGAATGAATTACTTGAAGCATCATCATTAGAACAGTTACAGTTACGATTTTTGCGATTTTTTTACCCGTTTCACTAAATGTGTTTTGTGTGAAATCACATTGTACCACAGGTTTCACATAAATGTCGTATCTTGAAGTTTTCTACAGATTTGTTGTCTAATATATCTTTAATTGAACTTAAGAAACCCCCAAATGAGACAAAGGAATGAAAATAACTAATTCATGTTATTTATGCGTCGATTTCGTCTGAAACATCCAGTTGTGTAAAAATGCAATCGAAACAATTAATCTGACATTTGGGTCTATTGTGCAGTCCAATAGCTTTACGAATAGATGACAAAGCGCATTCCAGAGTACAAGAAGGGTTGGAGTCGTATCAATTAAGTGTTAGGACTTTATTAGTCGTCATGCCATATTCCCGATACCATAATTGGAATTTACTTGAGCCTGAAAACTTCCCTTCCTAATACCAATATAATCGTGGAGAGATGAATATTCAGAAAAAGAAGTTTCATACCGATCACTTTTTATCAACAAACTCATTTCCAAATTCGATTTCAAATTATTTCTCAAGTATTAACTTCGATGCATTAACAAAGTGACTTAATTTTCAATAAGTGATGATGTAACTGCAAGTTATTGGCATACATACCATATTCGACTGTTTTTCAAACCGAATGTGAAATGGACACGGTAAATTATGTACAGAATAGGTCCAAGTATCTAACCCTGAGAAATACCCGAAGAATTTTTTTTCAAATATGGTTTTTCGCCCTTGGCATTTATTGTCTATTCGAATGACATGAATCAAAATATTCCAAAAAAGATTGCTATCAGAAAGACTATTGTAATGTAATGCAGAACTGGTAACTGAGGTAATTTCATTAAATATGACACGTAATTAACACCTGAAATCAATGACATCATTTGAGATAAATAATTTTCTATAACTTCACACTTCGTCTCCTCAAACGTCTAATGGAAGCTCAATACAACACATTTCTATGTACATATTTGATATTTCAACCTCACAATTTCCGATACTTATTCGAAAAAGTAATAAAATTTCACTTTCCGACTATGAATTTCGAACGCAACCGATAAAGCGGAAGCCAACGTATACACGAGACATTCTACATGTGGTTCATACACGTTTGTTTGATCTATCTGTTCTGAAGTCCATCCTCGACATGACAGGTAGACCTAACAGTGGAGAACAGATTCAATATTTACACTAAAATATTGACAGTGGTCAGCAAATATCATAAAACAACCTTTACAAATATTGAAAATGGGAGATTTTTGAAATTTAAGTAACACGGTTTCAAAGTTTTCTGTACTCGTAGGTACGGGAGTAATGAATATAGTCTAAATGTGACAGATCGTCTACCAGCAGCGTTAAAATACACGAAAATGCCAGTTAATGCGCAGAAAATAGATTGATAGATAGATGGAGTTTATTTGTCCTTTGTGCTACAGTCTCTCAGTCTAAAAATCAAAAATTCTGCTCTCCTTTGCCAAGCTTTCGCTTCTGATGGGAAGCTTCTTCAGGGCCTATAAATTATTGACTTGTTGGTTTTTTTGCCATCGAAAAACATTACAATTCATACTCATAGTAAAAATGAGTTAAAAACAATAAATTGAACATATAAACTGACGGAGAAGGTTGAACATGTATAGATTATTTTGTGTTTGACAAATGTCATATCTTCACATAAATGTCATTTTTCAATGGGTCAAACTCCTCAAACTACGAATGTATTGAAAGAAATGAATGATCAATTAATTTCAAGGATCGAAACATTTCGGATATTTCATTAACGTTCCTTCAACGATTTCATCTCGAACAATCGATTCTCGGGGATATTTTTTCGTTTCCACCAGTAAGTTCTCGCGAAAGAAGTGAATGTTTCTCCAAATATGTTTCTCCGTCTTGATGGTATTGATCCCGTTCCGGTCTATCCTGCACCCTCCTGCCGTTGTTGTGTCCTGCATACCAATTGCCTGCTATTTTTTCTTCCCTTCCGTTGATGTCGATGCGGTGCGTCTCGGCCTCGCTAAATAAAAAATACCAATACTATCCGAGAGTTACGGTACAATTATTCTCCTCGACTTTCTCCTTATTTCATACTGCACGCTCGGATTCCGATAAATTTTATATTTCATTTTTTCAGTTTCGGGAAAGATTCGACAAAATGTAATATTGGGGTGAGATTGGATGGAACCATTCAATGAAATCGATATACGAAATATGTTTGTTAGAAGGATTTTTCTACATCTCAGTGGTTTGTTCATTATAAGCGACAAAAATGAAAACAACCCCTTGATAAAGAGAAGCGGTTATAGTCCGGAAAGTACCCACTTCCTGAAAGCTTCTTTATTGAGACAGTAGCATTTTTCCGGCCTAGTCCCCTGACTAGGCCGAGAAGAATCACATTGTTGTTGCCATTGTAAATATTCATTCATATTTTTAATGACAGTCGCCCTGTATATTGGAGATACTGAAAAAAGACCTTAAACTATCCCACCTAAGCTAGTGCTTCAATTTTTTTTTGCGAAAAACAGAAAAAGGTTATTATAATGGTTAAAACCCGTCATTTAGCCTTTATAATCGATGAAAGAAACTTTTTAGCCAAAACATCCCGATAGATAATATTTATCTAAACTATATGTGAGAAATCCTTTATTCATACAAGCATTTTTGTAGAAACCTACAGCATTAAAAGTAGTCCGACTCTGCCGCAATACCATCACTCCCAGAACTAAGTGTTTCTTAACAGTTTTATAGGGGTAATATAGTAGCTGAAATACGTTGAAATGCTTGCTACTGATACCAATTTATTTTATAGAACGACGCCATTTTAAATGATAGCGATCCGGGATACTCAAATTAGATGAGTTGAAAATATGAAATTCCACATATATAGTGACATTTACAGCTGAAAATTACATAAATATCATAACATTATATTATTTAGAATAAAGTGAGTTGAATTTGCGACTAAAATATCAATACGTCGACAGAATGAATTTTTTATAATTAATAATTTTACCGAAAACATTTATAAATGAGTGGCTATATATTTGTCAATAAAATTTCATTTATAATAAAAATATCAATCTTCGAAACACAAACAATGTCTTCAACAGTTTTATGAGTGCAAAAATGAAATTTTAAAATGGCTTCAACCTTTCTATTTGTTAGTTTTCAGTTGGTGACATATCTATTATATTTTCCTAGTGTCCAATACAATATTACTTCTTGCGTCTTCTAGAAAACATTTTTAACACTTTTTTATTTTATTGCTATCATTTTCGGCTGTATTATATTTCATACCACCTACTTGGAAATACTAAAAAACTCTTATAAAACTGTCTTCTGTCTTCACAAAACCACTTTTTAAGAGTGTTAGACAAATTTTATAGTAACTACCAAAATGTTTATAAAACGGTTTTGTAGTGTTTGTAAAAGGCCTTAAAAAATATTAATAATAACTATAATGTTTTATAAAACGGTGCCAATTTCCTATTTATAGCAGTTTTATTAACATATTGAAAACATTTCTGGGAGAAATACAGTTTTATAATTTGTTTCTCCGAAACGTTTCCGCAACTTTTATAAAATACGAAATTGCTAGTTGGGCGGGACAGGCACAAAGTATGTGCTCTGCTGTTTCATCATTTTCCGAAAACAGGCGACACACATTGTCTTTCGACAGTCCGAGTCTCTGCATATGATGATTCAAATGACCTGTAAGAAGGACTGTTAGACAAGTTTCTAATACTAACTAGAATGTTAATTATTTAAAATCATTAATAGCACATAACTTATACAGTTCAAAATCATATGAAGTTGAAAAGTGTTCCATATTTCAATTATGATTCTTCAAGAGATGCTTCAGATTTGGAGATTGAAGACTTCTTTAGTTGCAAGAGTGGTGACATTTAGCAGATGGTTGAAAATTTTCATAAGTGTCGCATTGCTTGGTATTATGGAAATATATTTGCGAGTCCAGCACAAATTCACTTGTATTATTTAATACATATAATACAGATCCATAGATGAATATATTATATGGAGTTGAAATTTTGACGTGCCCAAAACATTTCTACATGACTCCCTCAATCGCAATCACTATCACAATTTTTTTGTGTTATAAACACATCAGGTGATACGGTTGACAAAGCCTAAAACAGAATATTATACATGAGCCTGCTTCAGATTCGAGCGACTTGGAGATATTAATTGCTAAAAAAATATATTCAACTAATAAGATGAGTAATTTTTAAGTGAGATAAATTATGCTAGTATTGCATAATTCTGAGTCGCCAACCAATTAAAAATGCAGAACAGTGAAACTAGTTATAATTTATGAAGTTGAATATAAACCGCATTGATAACTGATTTACAATGGTTAATTATTAGCATGATTCAATTGTGATGAATTCTGCCCACCTCTGGATTATATAATTGAATAGAATTATGGAGTATGTACCTACTTTTCTTTCTTCGACAAAATCTTATTGTGAGTGAACAAGAAAGATTTTTTCGAGGGGTAGGTTTATTTTCACTGGAAGGTCTCCAATTAATCACTTGAAAGTCTTCAGGAAAAAAGTAGATGCCTACCGACTGCTTATGGTGTTGAAAATGATGTCATACATAGGTCAGTCTATTGGCAAGACTACCAAGTGGGGGCGACCTCTGATGTATGATAAGATAACTGTTTTTGGTCGGTGTGCTGGTTTTGAAATGCTTAAAAAATATATGATTCAGAAATGTTGAATTATCGGCGGTTTGTCGACAGATTTTTCATGTATAACGATGGAAAAGTAGAAAGCCAGAACCTTTTTTTTCCCAACAATTGAATGATTTTCCAAGCATCACATATTGAACAATCGTTTTCATAGATGTTTCAGGCCTTCACTATTCCTTCTCCAAAATCTGATAAAAAAATAATTCATACCAATGTATCTTTGAAACTTTATTCATCCGATCCACAGGACTACCAACCTAAGTAACTAATGTGAAAAGTGTCTACTTTAAACATTTTTTCAGTCGTAACTTTCAAATGGCACAACTTCTGAAGTTCGGCAGTGACTGATCATGTAAATGTCAGCTAATGTTCTGGAATGCCACCCTTACTTTATGCTCTAGTTCATCACGAGTAGTTGATGTTGTATTGTAAAAAATTCACTTCAACATAGGCCAACATGTGTACTTCTTTTAGTTCACTGACGACGAAGTTATTGGCATTTTCTTCTGGTTTATTTCGCATTTTTTTACAGTTTTGGAAAATAATGATAGGTGGGATGGCGACGATTAGGGAACCTCTGAGCATAAATATGAGCTGCATCAGTTGCATTCTTTTTTGTTTCTCCGTAAATTAGCAACAGTCAATTTTCTCGTTTCTAGTATAATTTGCCATATCTAATTATAAACTACACAACAAATAAATTTTCAAAAGTGACAGCATATTCATTAGCCTATTTGTTTAGGTAGTCCTAGCAACAGCTTCAATTGTTTGTCACGGATAACTAAAATAACAGGACTTAGTGCATGAGTATACCAAATACGTATTATTTGTTTTTAGGTTTGATCCTTTCTTGCAATTATTCAGAAAAATAAAGAAAATAAAGTGAAAGTGTGTGGCATCAAATTATTAGTAAGAAAATGAAAGTCAAAGTCGTAGTTTTCCCTTGTTACTTGATCAAGAATGAAGCGATATACATGATCCATGGCATTCTAGATAAAAAAATAAAAATTAATTTGTTAAATATTATATATATATATATATATATATATATATATATATATATATATATATATATATATATATATAAAATTCTTTACCGCAATCACTAAAATGTATCAGAAGTAATACTAAATAACAAACGGAATTTAATACTGGACAGTTGTCTAACTCACTATACTGCAATCAGTCAATGCTATGTCACAAAATGTTGTTTCTATATCTCCTCTCACATTGAGGCTCTTATTATTCTAAAATTCTGCTGATTTCGGTCGTCCCTTCAGGACTGTTCAGTGGGTTTGTAGTTTGTAAATGCCTGTAATACAAGTTTGCTCAGATAGCCACAATCCTTCATAAACGAAATCTATATTTCTGTAAGATAAGCTGTAATGGTGTATATTTGTATTTGTCAAGACCTTTTTGATGAGTACTGAAGTACCTATATACTCAGTGAAAAAATAAATCAAAATCATAATCATTTGGCTTCTTGTTATCAAATCTGTTTTAAAAAATCTGTTTTTCCGTTAATCAGTCAAATGCTCTAAATCATGTATATACTCAATGAACTTTTTTTGAATGACAATGTACTTGTGATGCACTATTTGGAACCTTTGGTGTAGTAATGAATATTACTGGAGTTTTTTCCTAACACCAAACTATTATTTTAACACCTCTACACGTGTTTCGATCACCAAGTGATCCTCTACAGTTTTAGTCTCCCTCTTGAAGTTTTAATCTTCCTCTTGGAGATGATCACTTGGTGATCGAAACAAGTGTCGAGGTGTTAAAATAACGGTTTGGTGTTGGGAAAAAACTCCAGTAATATTCATATTATTGACAATGGTTTGGGTACCACAGGTAGGTATTCCAGAGTTACTTCAGGTAGTTATTCCACAGATAGTTCTGATGAGAACTAGTTACAGGTAATTGCTTTCTCAGGTACAGATCAGGTAGATGAGATTCAGGTACATAAATCAATTAAGATAAGACTATATAACCGAGGAGCAAGACGTTGTTCTGTCATTAGTGAATTAATTTTCTCAGTTGTATTAGTTGTCTGTTATCAACCTCGCCCAGTATTTTGGTTTGGTGTATTGTGGTTGGCATTGAAAGTGTTCGATAGAAAGCAAAATTCAACAGTAATTTTCTTGGTGTATATCAAGGTTGAACAAAATAATATGGCTTCAATAAAGAGTGACTCTGTGAACGACCTGGATTCTGTTGCCTCTGAAGAGTTTTTGAACCTCGGCAAGAACAAAAATAAAAGGAAACGCTTCCCAAAGGCAATATATTCTTCAGAATCAGATTCCAACAACGATGATTCATCAAAAAACAGCAAGAAGAAATTGAAAAGAGATTCTGTTTCAGAAAAAGAAAAAAGCAAACAGAAAGCAAACGAATTAAAACTAAAGGCTTCTGATATTTACTCTGATGGTAGTGGAGGTGATGAAAGTGGCTCTATTTTACGCTCTTCGTCAAGCTCGAGTTCGAAGGGCAATTATTACAACAAAGAAATAAAAGAATCGTCGACTTCGAAACCTTCCACGTACGTGCTGAACCGGCGACACCTGAACCTCATCCGTCTGTCGGGGCTCCAGCTCGAGCGGTTCGTGCACATACCGTTCTTCGACCGCATCGCCAAAGGGTGTTACGTCAAAGTGAGTATAGGAGAGCACAATAACGCCCCCGTCTACAAAGTGGCTGAAGTTATAGATGTGTGCGAGACGGCCAAAACTTATACTTTGGGGGAAACGAAGACGAATAAGGGTTTGAAAGTCAGGCACGGCAACCAAGAGCAAGTAGTCCACCTGGAATTCGTATCGGACCAGGATTTCTCCGACCTGGACTACCACAGGTGGATCGAAGCGAGCGCCGCGACGGGTAACGATCTGCCCGCCAAGTCGAAGGTCAACCAGAAGAAGGCCGACATCCTTGAGGCCATCAACTACGAATTCAACGTCTCAAGTATCATCCAGGAGAAGCAACGGTTCAAATCGAACCCGATCAAGAGGGAATCGGCGGTGGATGCAGTCCTGTCGAAAGCCCCTGCCGAGCTCAAGAATCCACAGCAACCAAATGCTGCGAATGAACTAGCTCAGGAAACGGCGCAAGGTCAGGCCGATCTATTTTCAGCTCATGATTTTGATATCACAATCGACATCCAGGTTTCCATAGCACCCACTCCTGTAAACATCACGGAGTCACTAAGAAATGGCTTGGCCCCCAGACGATGTTTGAATTTGCAAGACTACAAGAAGAAACGCGGTCTCATATAGTGTTTCCTTCGACAGACGTTCAGGAAAAATGATATCAAAAGCGTTTCAGTATTACTTTGTGTTCAAATTAGTGTTGAACAATTTCCTTATAACTTTCACACACAGACGTTGTATAGGTGTATGTATTTTCATATTTTCTCTGACAATTAAAATTGTAATTATATTACACAATAAAAAGTCAATACCCTCAGTTGATGAGTTTACGTAAATGATGTTCCTACGTAGACATACCAATAGATATGCTACGACCTCAGCATAAAGGTAGCAGAAATAGTAAATAGATGCTGGCAAGTACATTCTCGTTTACTTCTGGGACTTTTCCTTGATATTACAACCGTTTGAGTGAGTTAAGGTTAGTGTTTTTTGAAATTGGACGGAATCGAGTATTGAGCTGTCATTTAATATTTGTTTTTGACAGGCGAATGCCTAAGATCATTCTGCAGGTCTTGAGGGGGGGACCTCAAGACTGTATTCTTCAGTATTTCCCTGTCTTATTCTGCACTTTTTTTCTGATTTGATCTACATGACCGTGATTTAGACCTACTGGAGTCAAATTGACCTCAGATTCAACTACCTAATGAACGTTTAGCAAGTATATTCTTACTTACTTCTGAGAATTTCCCTTGATTTTCATCACGTGTCGATCCGATCCAAGCACTGTGTCCCAAATATGGACACAGTGACCTCAATGCTGTATTTTTCGGGTTCCCCCCTCTTCTTCTGCACTTTTTTCTGATTCAATCTTTACATGACCTTGATTTAGACCTACTGGAGTCGAATTGACCTCAGATTCAGATACCTAATGAACGTTTAGCAAGTATATTCTCGTTTGCTTCTGGAATTTTCCCTTGATTCAACCTCCAAATGCTCTTGGCTTCAACCTGATATAGTCAACCTATATCTGAAAGGATTTGGAAAAGCTGAATACACTATTAATGAATCGAAGAGTTTTGTATTAAAGTGTAAAATTTTTTAAAATTCTTGCAAAGCGCAAGTCGAAAGTCGAAAGCGCTTTGCAAGAATTTTAAAACCTCTTCGATTCATTAAACTATATCTGTACTTTATACCTTAAAATAACTTCTAAGCACGAGCTACACATCTTTGTGAATAGTTTATTTTGAAACTAGTTTCTTTCTTCTTTTGGAAATACCCAATATTTTTTGTATGGAGTTCGAGAAGAGGGAAATCAAAGTCATTGTTTCCCGGAATAAATTTGTTCCTCTGAGTTACAACTATTCAGGATATTTTCAGCCAGATTCTTGAAATTACCCCTTCAACGGTTAGGATTGCTTGAAACCTCGTGATATTTCCCATCTCCTCAAATAATTTGAAGGATAGTTATATAAAACAAGACAAATTGTTTACTTAGAGTGTGTATCTACAATACAAATACATTTCAAGGTCACGTAATGGAAACCAAACGACCATAAAAGTGAGTAAGAGTCAAATTGAAATGTATTTATTCTTCACAATGGAGGTGTCAATACATTATTGTCAGAAGAGTTATGTGGAGTGATTACATCGAGTGATGGAATCAATAAGAAATAAAATAAAGCGGATCCACATTCTCGTTCAAATGCTGAAGCTACCTCGGGAAAAAATATCTAATGTAGTGTCAATGACAATTGATAATAGTGTTAATAATGATGAATCTTTATTTTCCGTTGACATTTACATGTAGGTATGGGAATTGTCAAGCCTAATGCTTAGCATTATTAAAAGTATTAAGAAGCAAAATAAAATATAAATTCATGATAAACCAGTCACATACATCAATTTTCAATTGAACATTTGGAAAGTAATTGGGAGCAGTCAGTATTCACTTGTGCAAATGGATGGAGTGTTCATTTCTAGTATTGTATCCATAAACATCTTCATTCAGTTTAAAAAAGAACCTATTTTCAGCTATATCAAAAATGTATATACATGGAAGAGGTAAAATCCCGTACATTTTGAAAATAAGTTTACATAGTATATGGTATATGTAGCAAGGTATGCAATATATGTTTCTGAGTAATGAAAACATTCGATGAATATTACTGGAGTTTAGTAGCAACACCAGACCATTATTTCTAACTCCTCAACATGTGTTTCAATCACCATGTGATCATCTTCAAGAGGAAGATTAAACCGAATGAACTTGTTCTTATTTATACTATATACTATGCTAGGTACCTGTACCTTAATTGTCCTAAATTAATTTTACATGTTGCCTTATCTAACAGTCAGATGACGTTGATAATGAAATATTATTTAAACCAGCTATATATTATACTATTAGGTATTGGTCCACCATTGTTCTTATTTATACTATATACTATGCTAGGTACCTGTACCTTAATTGTCCTAAATTAATTTTACACGTTTCCTTATCTAACAGTCAGGTGAATCTGATAATGAAATATTATTCAAACAAGCTATATATTATACTATTAGGTATTGGTCCACCATCGTTATTCATAATATTATTGTGTTTACATTTTTCTACACTCTCATAGGCATCTAGATGCATATTGTTGTTAAATTGTCTAACTAATCTCAATGAACTAAACTCTATGGAATGGTTTTGTTGTAAAATGTGATGGGCGACTGCTGATTTTTCTGATCTCCATATTTTAGGTGTGCTTGATCAAACTCCATATTACACTAATCCATACTAATCAATACAGTTCATAGTTTGATTTTTACTATAGGGGGTTTTACAAAAACCGCGACACGTGTATCGCTAAACAATACCTTCCTCAAGCGTAAAAGAGTTTACGCTTGAGGAAGGTATTGTATAGCGAAACACTTGTCGCGGTTTTTGTAAATCCCTTTATCGTAAAAATCAATAAACTGTAATAATTAGTTTTCCTTATGTCTTATTTCAATAGATCTTGTCATCTGTCCAAAACATTTTGCAAAGTATGTGCTCTGCTTTTTCATCATTTTCCGAACAGAAGCGACACACACTTTCTTCCGACAGTCTGACTCTCTGTATATAATGATTCAAATGACAGTTACCTGTTAGAAGGCCTGGTAGACATTGTAGTTTATTCTAACTGCAGTCCAACAACTGGTTGATATCAACCTTCAAAGGTGAGTAAATTCTTTGGAGTGAGCCAGTCGTGTAAAATTCTGTCAGAAGTTAATAAATCTTCTTGCCATCCAGGTGTCCAATAAAAGGTTCTCGTCCGATGAAGCTGCTTGCAGCACACTCCTTTGCAAGGAAGTCAGCAGCCTCATTTCCTTTCCGGCTAGTATGGCAAGTAATCCAGACAAGAAACAATTTGTTAAGTTGAGACGTTGCTCGGTAGGAGCCAAAAGCTTCTAACACCGCTTGACTGTCCGAGAATATTTTCATTGACTTGTGTATGAGATTGGTTTCTTCCAATATTTCCACACACGATTCAATAGCGGTAATTTCCACTTGAAATACAGCCGCATAGGTTCCTAGGTAGGTTGATATCTCTGTCCAGGGTCTGCGACTGAAAACACCGGAACCGGAAGGTGTTTTTGATCCATCTGTGAACCAACAACTATCTGCTCTTAATATTTTCTTCTCCCGGAGGATCCAGTCCTCTCTACTCGGAAACAGTACTTTATAAGGCAGTTCGTAGTTGACTGTTGGAGAAATGAAGTCAGAGGTCATTTCCACAATGCTGTGACTTCCACTGTCAAGCAACAGTATGTTGCACTCTGCATTGAATTGATTTGTGCAATTGGCAATGTGCATAAGTCTATATGCATTCCATCTAGCCTCTCTGCCTCTTCAGAAAAATGTGGAGAGGAGGTAGACCTATAAGGATCCAAATGGCCGCTGTCGGTGTGGTAATGATGGCACTACTTATGATCAGACAAGCCTGTCTCTAAGTCAGAGAGTTTCGACTAGGCTGTTTTCTGTAAAGCCTTCGGCCACCAAGTAATTGCACTATAAGTGATCATTGGTCTGACAATCATCATATACATCCAATGGATTTCACCACAAATCCTTCGACATGTCCATTAGGGACAGTCTGATTTTGTGTAAAACTTTTTTCAAATGAGCGTTCCCTGTGAGTTTTTCATCGACAATACCAAGATATTTTACCTCAGTTCCAAATGTAATGACCCCACCATTGAGTGAATGTGGCATTAAATCGTCCAATTTTCTCCTCCTCCTCCAGTTTTGTTGAGATTGACAGGCATCTGCTCCCTCAGGCACCAACTGTGAACAACTTCCATCGTGCTTTGGAGAATATTACAAGCTACCCTTCCCGACGTGGACTTTGCCATGATAAGGTCATTTGAATAAGCTTGCAGATCTACTTTTCTTCTGTCGAGGGTATCGAGCAGACTATCTATCAGGGGCGACTACAGAACGGGAGATGATACCCCACCTTGAGGACAGCCTTTGCTGACCTTGAACCTAATGGTCTCGCCTTGAATAGTCGTAGTTGCAGTTTTGTTTGCCAGCATGGCATAGATCCAGCCAGTTATGGTCGATTCTATGTCTTTCCTAGCAAGATATGATCCTCTAGATTTAGGTAGTGCATTGTCAAATGCTCGTTCAATATCGAGAAATACAGCAAACGCAATATCCTTGTTGTCAGGGGATTGGGGGATATTCTTTACAAGGTTGTTCAATGCTAAATCTGTTGATTTGCCGGTTTGATAAGCATACTGGTGGTTATTCGGGGGGGATGTATGTCCTCTCAAGCCCTCTTTGAGAAATCATGATTTAGTCAACCACATAACTGAAAAATCCACAGACCAATAACTTGATTCGAGGTATAGCCCTCATACCGACTTGAAACAATACTTCAAAAGCTTATTGTTGAGTAAGTGGAACATTGAATGGCAGAGTACCCCATCCAAACTGAAAGAATGGAAACCCAAAGTCGGACCATGGAACTATGGAACAATGAAAAGTAGGGAACAAGTTATAATCACCCGTCTTCGATTAGGACACACCAAACTAACCCATGAATACTTGATATCTCTAGCAGATCAACCACAGTGCTACATTTGTGAAGTTGCACTAACAATACATCACATCATAGTGCAGTGTCCAGTGTTTCAATTAGAAAGGGAAATGTGCAAAATATCGACGGAATCGCAGGAAACCTTGAGTTATTTGAGTGCTAGCAAGATTTTAAATTATTTAAGTGCTCTGAACTTATCTAACAAAATATAATGTTGTAGTTACTGCTTGTTGATATTTTTTCCGCCGCTAATAACCATAAGGTTGATGCGGTTATTTTCAAATAAAAAAAAAATAACTTGATTCGACTATAAATGAATGATTATTAGTAGTTTAACACCCCCACATTTTTTCAGTTGATGTAAAAGTTGTCATGAAACCTCCCATCTCTAATTGGCGTGAAGTTATCCACAGATTTCTGGCCACACATTCTGACGTAGAGGAAAATAAAAATCTGTGGTTGGGATACGAAATTATTAGCACCCGTACTATTATCTGTGGCTGGAAATAACTATTCACTATGGGTTGAACGTGAAATTATTAGGACTATTTGGTGTAAAACTTTTTTATAGAATCTTGAGTAGATTGACGCGTTGATAATCGTTTTCTCATCAACAATATAAATTTAGGGAAAAATAAAATTGGAAATATTAGACTTACTTTCCAATATCCCATATAAAAATGATATCCGATGATGTGCGTCCATCAAAATCACACAACTTCCATAGTTTCTTGAGTAGAATAACTTGGTGATGACAGTTTTCTTGTCACCTGAACAGATTTCAAAAAAGAAATTGTTGAAACAATCAGAATAATTTTTTGAGATTCCTTGTATTCATGAAAATCACACAACTCCTATAGAATCTTGGGTATATCAATATAGTGACAACCATTTTCTTGTCACCCATACAGATTTCGAGAGAAAAATTGTTGCATCAATCAGACTCACTTTTTAAAACACCTTGTAGAATTGCAACCAGAAGATGTGCGTTCATGAAAATTCCACAACTGTTATAGAATTTTAGGTAGATTGATATAGTGAAAACCGTTTCCTTGTCACCCATACAGATTTCGAGAGAAAAATTGTTGCAACAATCAGACTCACTTTTTAAAACACCTTGTAGAATTGGAACCAGAAGATGTGCGTTCATGGAAATTACACAACTGTTATAGAATTTTGGGTAAATTGATATAGTGAAAAGTATAGATCAATATAGTGAAAACCGTTTTCTTGTCTCCCATACAGATTCCGAGAAAAAAATTGTTGCAACAATCCGACTCACTTTTTGAAACACCTTGTAGAATTGGAACCAGGAGATGTGCGTTCATGAAAATTACACAACTGTTATAGAATTTTAGGTAGATCAATATAGTGGAAACCGTTTTCTTGTCACCCATACAGATTTCGAGAGAAAAATTGTTGCAACAATCCGACGCACTTTTTAAAACACCTTGTAGAATTGTAACCAGGAGATGTGCGTTCATGAAAATTACAAAACTGTTATAGAATTTTGGGTAAATTGATATAGTGAAAAGTATTTTCTTGTCACCCATACAGATTTCGAGAGAAAAATTGTTGCAACAATCAGACTCACTTTTTAAAACACCTTGTAGAATTGGAATCAGGAGATGTGCGTTCATGGAAATAACAAAACTGTTATAGAATTTTGAAAAGATCAATATAGTGAAAACCGTTTTCTTGTCACCCATACAGATTTCGAGAGAAAAATTGTTGCAACAATCCGACTCACTTTTTAAAACACCTTGTAGAATTGGAACCAGAAGATGTGCGTTCATGAAAATGACATAACTGTTATAGAATCTTGGATAGATCAATATAGTGAAAACCGTTTTCTTGTCACCCATACAGATTTCGAGAGGAAAATTGTTGCAACAATCAGACTCAATTTTTAAAACACCTTGTAGAATTGGAACCAGAATATGTGCGTTCATGAAAATCACACAACTGTTATAGAATCTTAGGTAGATCAATATAGTGAAAACCGTTTTCTTATCACCCATACAGAATTCGAGAGAAAAATTGTTGCAACAATCCGATGCACTTTTTAAAACACCTTGTAGAATTGTAACCAGGAGATGTGCGTTCATGAAAATTACACAACTGTTATAGAATTTTTGGTAGATTGATACAGTGAAAAGTATTTCCTTGTCACCCATACAGATTTCGAGAGAAAAATTGTTGCAACAATCAGACTCACTTTTTAAAACACCTTGTAGAATTGGAATCAGGAGATGTGCGTTCATGAAAATTACAAAACTGTTATAGAATTTCGGACAGATCAATATAGTGGAAACCGTTTTCTTGTCACCCATACAGATTTCGAGAGAAAAATTGTTGCAACAATCACACTCACTTTTCAAAACACCTTGTAGAATTGGAACCAGAAGATGTGCGTTCATGAAAATTACACAACTGTTATAGAATCTTAGGTATATCAATATAGTGAAAACCGTTTTCTTGTCACCCATACAGATTTCGAGAGAAAAATTGTTGCAACAATCAGACTCACTTTTTAAAACACCTTGTAGAATTGGAACCAGAAAATGTGCGTTCATGAAAATTACAAAACTGTTATAGAATCTTGGATAGATCAATATAAAGAAAACCGTTTTCTTGTCACCCATACAGATTTCGAGAGAAAAATTGTTGCAACAATCAGACTCACTTTTTAAAACACCTTGTAGAATTGGAACCAGGAAATGTGCGTTCATGGAAATTACAAAACTGTTATAGAATCTTGGATAGATCAATATAAAGAAAACCGTTTTCTTGTCACCCATACAGATTTCGAGAGAAAAATTGTTGCAACAATCAGACTCATTTTTTAAAACACCTTGTAGAATTGGAACCAGGAGATGTGCGTTCATGAAAATTACACAACTGTTATAGAATCTTAGGTTAGGTTAGGTTAGGTGACTAAGATTCTATAACAGTTGTATAATTTTCATGAACGCACATATTCTGGTTCCAATTCTACAAGGTGTTTTAAAAAGTGAGTCTGATTGTTGCAACAATTTTTCTCTCGAAATCTGTATGGGTGACAAGGGAACGGTTTTCACTACATCAATCTACCCAAAATTCTATAACAGTTGTGGAATTTTCATGAACGCACATCTTCTGGTTCCAATTCTACAAGGTGTTTTAAAAAGTGAGTCTGATTGTTGCAACAATTTTTCTCTCGAAATCTGTATGGGTGACAAGAAAATGGTTGTCACTATATTGATATACTCAAGATTCTATAGGAGTTGTGTGATTTTCATTAATACAAGGAATCTCAAAATAATTATTCTGATTGTTTCAACAATTTCTTTTTTGAAATCTGTTCAGATGACAAGAAAACTGTCATCACCAAGTTAATCTACTCAAGAAACTATGGAAGTTGTGTGATTTTGATGGACGCACATCATCGGATATCATTTTTATATGGGGTATTGGAAAGTAAGTCTAATATTTCCAATTTTATTTTTCCCTAAATTTGTATTGTTGATGAGAAAACGATTATCAACGCGTCAATCTACTCAAGATTCTATAAAAAATTTTACACCAAATAGTCCTAATAATTTCACGTTCAACCTATAGTGAATAGTTATTTCCAGCCACAGATAATAGTACGGCTGCTAATAATTTCGTATCCCAACCACAGATTTTTATTTTTCTCTACGTCAGTATGTGTGGCCAGAAATCTGTGGATAACTTCACGCTAATCCATCTCTACCTATTTCAATACATTCAGTATCCCAGTGACATCTAGCGTCTACCGCATTATTTGAAAAAATATTTTCCCAACTGCTGTTAAAAATACCGCATATAACCTCAATTCTCGATTGTTTATATTTGATCGTTTCTCAGGTGGCCATCAGGCAAATAGTGGACATCGCCGCCTGAGGCAAACGTTTCTACTGCATTCCAGAAAACTTGTCTCGCTGATAGCAATATCTGTTGCCAGATAGTGAATAATATTGAAAATATTTTATTCCGTCGATATCGATTTGTTAGAAGACCTGCCAGGATGAGATGAATAAGTTTTACACTTCAGGTAATTGATGGAAAAATGTACAATTGATGAACAGTGGGAATATTACGGGATATTGAAAATATAAATTGAAGCTGTTGTTCATTTATTCAGTAGTAACAAACAGGAATACAACTAATCACATGTTACTCACATTAACAACCATCACTGCAAAGAAATTTGAGAAAAAAGGAATTTGTCTATAGAAAAAGAATCAGTTGGGAATGTTTCACCCACTGTTACAGATTAACTCTAACTAAATCATTGAATTGATTTTTAATGAATTTTCAAATGGGAAAAATATCATAAGAAAAGACTCTGAATTTTGTAGGAAATTTGTAAGACTTATTTCTTTGGGTTGAATGAATACAGGGAAGTCAACTTTTCCCCTATCAATTAATCTCTTCAATCAAGTTTCACGACGGATGAGTCTTCAAAACTGTGAGCAGAAGCATTTGCCTCTGTTTTATTATTTTTTTTAAGGACGAAGTACAAGTACTACAGAAAACTCCTCAGGGCACTCTCAGAGCGGTGCCTGTGCGAAATAAGCGATTTATATTTAATTTGAATCGCTGGAGATCAAATCCATTTCGGAAAACGTTATCAGGAAGTATATTTCACATAAACGCAGTTCTTCATATGAAAGAGTTCTTGAACAGTGAAGTTCGAGGAGAGTTTTCATCAGTCAAAAAATACTAATTCGTCTAATCTTTGGCTTAGATTACCGAATGACGTGTAGGAATCATTTTAAAAAGTTTAAATTACTGACAGTACCATCGATCTACATTTATAAAACTGTAACATATGTTAAACTCAACATCAAGAGCTTCTCAAAAAATTCTGACTCTCATGACTATGCTACGAGGCATGGTGACTTATTTAGAAGTATAAAGCATCGTACATCACTTTACGAAAGCAGTCCTAAATATAATGGAATACGATTTTTCAATCATCTCCCAAGTGATATCGAAAACGAAAAAAATATTATTAAATTCAAAACAAGTTTGAAAAAATATTTAGTGGAGTCCTGCTTTTACGAATATTCTGCTAATTCCTAGTTTTTTTTTTTGTTGTTTGCTTGTTTGTATGGACGATATGTTATATAGTTATAGTTATATAGTAATATAGTTATATGTTTATCGTATGTATATGTATATATATGTGTACTTATATATGTCTGTCTATATACATTTTATGACTTGTCCTATATCATGTGTATGATCTTAAAGGATGAATAAAGATTATTATTATTATTATTTTAGTTAAACCCCAAAACGATGAGCAGCCACAGTCTGATATGTACCGCTCTTGGTGAAAATGTGCCTAGTCACTTGAAAACCTCCCGTGAAAGTATCTATAGAAGAGAGACAAATCTCCAACCTTTCTTTGATGTTCCAGGCTATCAAGGTTGTACGTGATGTTCGCGTCTTCAATTGGGTGGATGGCTCTTTTTTGGATGGAATCCAGCAGCATCAGATTATGTTTGGGGACAGAGCTCCATACATAAGAACAATACTCCAAAGAAGTTCTGATCTAAGCTTTATAAAGCATCAGAAATTGCTGAGGTGTATATAGTTTTCTGGTTCGGAACAGTGTTCCAAGCTTTTGAGAAGCAGCCTTTGCAACTCCAGCGACATGATTGTGCTAACACATATTGGTGTCTATTTTAACCCCCGACTAACTCATCGAACCAGAAAGGGGAATTGCCTGTTCTGACATTATTATATCCCGTACGGAGACATTTATCTTTTTGGAGAGAACCGATGCCTGTGTGCTTCGCAGTCGATGTCTTGGAATACAAATGGAATGACAAGACATATGATTCATTCTTTCTTGCTCCAGTCACAACAACTGTGCAAATATGGGTCATAAATCCAATTTTCAGTGCTTCAGATGAGAAAAGTTTGCAACCAACCTAAAAAATATCTGCTAGATCAATCGGCCAAATCTATCAATTTGGTAATCTTTTGGCTGGAAAGGAGATCAAATTACGCAGAATCACCTTTAGAAGCTCTGAAGTGATTCATTGAGTTGGCCACTTTTGACTGATGTACTCTTCAATAAATAAGGTGAATTTTCATATTTCTTGAAAAGTATTCATTAATCCATCAGTTTATATTTCGTCCCCTTCAAAGTAGTCCCCTCAGATATAATGCACTTATGCCAGCGTTTTCTTTTCCAATCTTCAAAGCAGTTCTAACATGCACTTTTTGCTACGTCCTAAAGCTCTCTTAGAGATCCGGTTTTTATTTTTTCAATCATCGCAGAACGCCGTCCTTTCTTGGGTCTCTTCAATTTGAGAACAGGAAAAAGGCACAGGGGGCTAAATCTGGAAATTACGGTAGCTGAGGCATGATTACACATACAATAAGTCATGCTATAGTTCAAGTAAACGATATTGTGCACTCCTAAAGTTGTTGGCACCTTCAATGATCAAAAAGACAATACATAGATATGAACCGGCAGCAAACTAGTCCACGTGGACTGTAGACTTGGCGGATCGTATTGGATAATTTTCTCTAACTTAGTTTTATGATTGTCTGAAGGGTCATCAAATTGAATTTGAAGTCATGTTACGGTGATGAACAGAAATCGGGGAATGCGGCCTTTGTTTATCGCCGTCGTGTTCAGTTCAGGAACTGATCGCGATTGAAGTGTTGAAAATTGATATTGGTGCAGTTATAATTACTTGAAATTTTCGTTGTCTGTTCAAAATATGGTGTTCTTGGACAAGTTGTGGAATTGGCCGCGGTGGTAGTGCACCCGACTGACGATCAGAAGGCCGTGGGTTCGATTCCCGCCTCGACCAGATATTTTTCTTGAGAGAATTTATCTGGTTGAAGCTGGGATGATTCTGCAGCCGTGTTAGGAATCACACGTTAGAAGGTAAGACCTCGTTAGTCCTTAGCTTGCACAAGTTTCTCAACTTGTGAGAGTTGTCGTTCGTATGGGGGCGACAGCTGATTAACGGAAAAACAGATTTGTTTAAGTACTAATAGTAATAACGAGTGTGATAACAACGTAGACATTTTTCAGTGTAGTAATTCCAATAGCGATGGTGAACAATGCGAAAAAGAGATACCAGTGAATAAGATTCGAATGCATTTGAATATTGAAACACAGAGAGTATGTTTCAATGTATATAAGAATCAACATCTCAAGTTTGGTTTCGAGAGAAACAAACTATTACAAGCAACATCCGATTCGACTGGAATTCCTTTCTCAACTCTACCTAAAATAGTCAAAAACGAACCTTATGAACGCAAGACGCGATGTGATTCAGAATTACCAAAACCTTTAGATGTTCATCTAATAAAATCATTGAAAAAAACCATATACGACTGTTACAAAAGCAATGAAATTCCTACAACTGAAATCATAAGGAAGAAATTGAATACATCCGGCCATAACGTGAGTTGCTGTGACAAAACTTCAGAATTGGATAAAGAAACTAGGATTTAAATTTGAAATAATAACAAACATCAAGCAGTTACGGAAAACAGAAGACGAGTGGAATTGTGTAACAAATACTTAAAACAAATAACTAAATATAGACAAGAACAACGGCAAATTTTCTCTTTGGACGAAACTTAGTATGACACTAACGACACAGTTACGAAAGGGTGGACTGATGTTTCGAGAATGTGTACGCCTAACATGCCTGCAAACAAAGGATCATTGTGCATTGTGGAGAAAGTCAATAATGGTTTCCGAATTCTTTAAAATTATGTGGGAAAAAACTTGAGGACTGCAGTGTTGAATAAGAACATGGCAGCTAATATTTTCGAGAAATGGTTTGAAAACACATTGATCTCTAATTTGGATGCGAATACTGTGATAGTTCTTGACAACTTTTCTATCATTCACGACAGCTCATCAAGGTACCTAATAAAAATTCAAGAAAATATGAAATACAAAGTTTTTTATTGGCTAATAATTTGTATTTTGAAGATTACTATACCAAAAACCAACTACTTGAAATTTTATAGATGAAAACATTTGAA
This sequence comes from Leptinotarsa decemlineata, assembly GCF_025532065.1. Taxonomy (NCBI): domain Eukaryota; kingdom Metazoa; phylum Arthropoda; class Insecta; order Coleoptera; family Chrysomelidae; genus Leptinotarsa; species Leptinotarsa decemlineata. Next base: position 6,546,476 of record NW_027412556.1, on the reverse strand, counting down.
AAAGTGTATGCATTTGAGAGTATTCCTGAAAAGTATGGACACACCATACCGAGATTTCCCCCTATTTTTGTGTTTTCAACCCCATCGAGTTGATTTGGGAAAAATTGAAACAAAGCATCAGGCGTAAACATTTTTTCCATAATTTGATAAGAGGGTAATAGAGCTAATCAAAGAAGAAGTATCTAATAAAGGCAAGCTGTTGGAAGGTGGGTTGCACTATATCGTTTACTTGAACTATACCGGTATTACATTCAACTCAACTTTCCAAAAAATATAACCTTTCAAGCTGATGCCACGGTGAACTGCTCCGTTGAGATAGTCTTTTTGCATCTTCATAGTCATATCTCAAGTAGTTTATATTTATTACCTCCAAAAAAACCATCTTCATCTTCATAAAAAGTCAATTCATCTTGAAAGCCTTTACTGGTTATACCACAAAAGCCACGTCCTTTGTTCAATGAGCATTAGAATCACCAATCAAATAGCAATAACATAATCGGTGCATAGATCGTAAATAACGGTCATAAAGCGAATATATATGGTCCCGGAGTAATATCTCACACGGTGCTCCAAGGTCGGCGGATATATCTTGATTACGCCGCAGGAGGGATGATGTAGGCAGCAGGAAGAGTGCTCGAACGTGATGCGATCTTACAAATATTTCACCGAACTGCGAATAAATCAACGTACGCTGGACCGTCACAGATATGCCAGTTTATTACTTCGACCTGACGGCTGGCCTAAAACGGGGGAAATATTGGTCAGAAAGTATGGATTTGTGCGTTTGGAAAGACAATACGTGACTCTGAAATCAGAATGAGGAACACTATTTTTCTGTATAAAACAATATGGCGCCCATTATAGAAAAAAAAGTTGAAAATGATTGCCAAAAGGTGAAACATCTGAACATGAAAACGTGTAGCTGGAAAAAAGTATCAATGGAAATGTGGTTTCAGTTTTGGGTTATGTTGTCAGATAACGCTGGAAAAAAATATAAACGAAGATTCTGATTTTCACTTTTTCCGGATATTTCCGGAAATACTCGAAATTTTCCAAGTTTCAAAACAGCATTTTGTTAAGCACAAAAAAACGCAACTTTGCCTCAATTTAGGCTTCGGCGTATCACCTGTAGTTAAGGAGCTTCCATTGGCGGTGGTCGAATTTGAATTACACTGTATATGGTCCAGCACTTCTACATGCTACTACTACTGAGTTAGACCTCAAAACGATGAGCAGCCACAGTTCGTTGCGTATTTTTTATATGTACTGCTCTTGGTGTTTCAAGCTTTTGAGAAGCAGCCTTTGCAATTCCAGTGACATGATTGTGCCAGGACATATTGGTGTCCATTTCCATCCCCAACAAACTCATCGAAGCAGAAAGCGGAATTGTCTGACCTGACATTATATCCGGTTCAGAGATATTTACCTTCTTGGAGAATACCAATGCCTAAGTTTACGTGACATTGAATTGAATCTGTTTACCTCCACCCCAATTTGAAATCATTTCTAGATCCTCATTAAGATATGCAACCTCTTGCTACAGTTGAAGATGTGCCTCCTTAGCCGATGTCCTGGAATCCAACTGGAATGACGAGACAAGTGTGATGTCGTCAGCAAAGCAGTATATTGGATTCTTTTTTTTTCCAATAAGTTGTTGATATACAATAAAAAGAGGGTTGGAGACAATATGGATCCTTGGGGAACACCAGCGTTGATTGTGAAAGTATTGGAGAGAAACCCATCTACAGCCACTTGCAGGAAACGTTCTTTCAGGAAGCTGAGGAGCCATACACAAAAATGATCCGACAAACCATAGCATCGAAATTTGGCCAGCAAACCCTTATGCCACACACGGTCGAAGGCCTTAGAAATATTAGGAGCGACAGCTCTTGATTCTCCATGTTTCTCGATTGCGTTATTGCAAATATGGGAGACATACCATAGAAGGTCGCCTGTTTATCTTAGTTTCCGAAAGTCATATTGATGATCGCTCAAAATGTTGAAGCCTTCCAAATATTTGAGGATATGGTGGTTTACGACTTTCTCCATAATTTTTGATATCACTGATAGCAAAGCGACCGGTCTATAGTTATTTGGAATATTTTTCTTGCTCTTCTTTGTAAGACAGGTTGAAAAGTATGCAAAATACTGATATTAGTTCATTAGCGTACTTTTCAAGTACGATAACATGTCGAAGAGTAATTTCCGGCATTGTGAATTCTAGTGTGAGAATAGTGGGTGGTGCCTTTCCCTAGTTCAGCTAGTAGATTTGATTTTTCTTAGGCTGTTGTTGCAATTGAACCATCTGCTTATGTTAGTGGCGGAATTGTGGAATTTGTTAAGTTCCGATTGACATCTTCAGCTACCGACCAGACGCATATAGACCCGTTGGGATTGGCAAGCAGTGTATACCCATATTCATATTCAGCACCCAAATTCCATATCACCCTTTTCAAGGACTTTTGGAACTTCTTTTAATCATAATGTCAAGAAGAAATTGAAAATCTTACTTCAATCACTATAGATTTTCTGTTAAGTCGGACCTGTATATGATAATTATTCACACTATGGTTACAAATAAGGTGAAAATAGTTATTTATTATACAAGGGAAAAAAGTATTAGAATTTAGCTCAAAAAGAAGAGTAGTTTTTTTGGGGATTCGGTCTGATTAGAATAAATATTACTCTTTTCAGCTGCCCGAGCTTTCGCTAATGTTTATTAGATTTATCGAGGGCTGTAAAATAAAAAGGACATAATAAATAAATAAATATATATATATATATATATATATATATATATATTTATAAAATGAAGAGATAAGTACTTTTTGATCATTCCCATATTGATTTCAATTTAAGAGCCACCGGTAGACAGCTGTTTCAACCTATTGGGCATCGTCAGTACCGGGCAGGCGGTCCTCGATTGAAGACAAAATGAGAAAAACCAAGAAAGTACTTGATGAAAATAGCTGCGTAAACGCAAGCGAAACATAAGTGGAACCACCTCAAACTCTAGGAGTGCCTAGAAGATGACAGTACTACCAACTGCCGAAAGCGCTCGCAGATAATTAATAGAAGATATAAAGCTTTAAATCCTTTTTGTAGAATTTAATATTGAAATATATATATATATATATATATATATATATATATATATATATATATATATATAAAAAATAAATAGATAAGTACTCTTTGATCATTCCCATATTGATTTCAATTTAAGAGCCACCGGTATACAGCTGTTTCAGCCTATTGGGCATCGTCAGTACCGGGCAGGCGGTCCTCGATTGAAGACAAAATGAGAAAAAACCAAGAAAGTACTTGATAAAAATAGCTGCGTAAACGCAAGCGAAACATAAGTGGAACCACCTATTGGTGTGACACCCAAGTCAACTTGCCAAGTTTTTATGTCAGTGTTGGTGTCACACCAATAGGTGGTTCCACTTATGTTTCGCTTGCGTTTACGCAGCTATTTTTATCAAGTACTTTCTTGGTTTTTTCTCATTTTGTCTTCAATCGAGGACCGCCTGCCCGGTACTGACGATGCCCAATAGGCTGAAACAGCTGTATACCGGTGGCTCTTAAATTGAAATCAATATGGGAATGATCAAAGAGTACTTATCTATTTATTTTTTGATTTTCATGGAATTATTTTCCAGCAGCTTGACTGCATTAACCTTTCTAGATTTCATATATATATATATATATATATATATATATATATATATATATATATATATATATATTCATATATAAAACATAATAACGGATAAAACAGCATATCTGTGCTATGTGAGGATATTTAATTTAGAAATTTCAATTTCGAAATGACAACTTTTTGACATTGAATAATGTGAAATACTTTTTTTAATTTTTCAATGTCGTTCATCATGGTGATTTATACTGTGTTACTATTACAGGATGTATTCACATTTTTATTTTTTGTTAGTAAAAATGAATGAATTTTGCTGAGGTTGTCGATGTCTGTCTTTTTGTTGATATTGTTTTCTTCAATTCTGATTTCAGTCATTTCCAGAAATTGCCTTTTATTTGGATCTGGTTCCAAATGAAGGATTTTGGTGTTAGTATAATTGACTGAATGATCATTATCTAGAACGTGTTGTGTGAGAGCACAAGAATTTCGTTTTAAATTTTGACAATTACTTTTATGAAGAGCTATGCGGGTTTTCAAATTGTTTTTTGTTTGACCTATATATATCTTATCACAATTGTTGCAGGGAATTTCGTAAACTACATGTGACTTTTCAAATAACGGATCTTCATCTTTCAATTTCGAATGTAGTTTAGTTAAGGGTTTAACTTTCTTTTGTGAAATTTTTATATTCTGTTCTTGTTTAAATACGTTTATGATTTTGCTGGACAATTCAGGGACATAAGGAATGGAAAAGTATTTGAAATTTGGATTTCCAGCTTTATTGTTATCTCTGATGTTGATTATATTAGAATAAGTATTATATAACAATTTATTTAAACATTTTGGAGGATAAGAATTAGTTAATAAAATATTGAATAATTGTTTTAAATTTTTTTCTACCAATGTAGGATGGAAATTTTTTTTTATTCGATTTTTTAAACCTAGAACTGAATTAATTTTAATTTTTTGTGGATGGCAGGATAAATAGTTTATATATCTGCCTGAATTAGTGGGTTTAGTAAAATAATCTAAAATAACAGAGTTATCATCTTTCCTGATTAAAAAAGTATCTAAAAAAGGTACTGTTTTGTTTTTTCCTTTTTCTATGGTAAATTGAATAAATGGATTGTAATTGTTAAAAATGGTTTTTATATCATCAATTTTGTCAAAAGGTACAGCACATATTATATCATCCACATACTTTTTCAAAAAAAGAACCTGAAATGATAATTTTGGAATACATTCCTACAATAAATCATCCATCACATACTGGGCTAGAATAGGTGATGAAGTTGATCCTATTGGTTTACCAAGTATTTGTTTATAATATTCGTTGTCATAAACGAAAACAGTAGTATCAAAAATGAAATCTATTAATTCTAATTAGGCTGTTTTTGTTGATTTGGTATGATTAGTATGTTTCGGCCAAAAGCCCAAAACACGTGTCTATGGTTTGCCACTTTCTTGAGTGCTATGTCCAATATTAATGTCTGTTTCTATATCAAGACACTCAATAACTTATATTTGTATATATAAATATATATATATATATATATATATATATATATATATATATATAAATATATATATATATATATATATTTATATATATATATATATATATATATATATATATATATATATATATATATATATATATATATATATATATATATATATATATATATATATATATATTACTGGTATATACATATATTACTGGTATAGTTTTCTCTGATTTATCAATTTTTTTGCAAGGTTGAATTAAAAAGCAGTCTAGGGTGATACTTCACCTTTTCGTCCACATTTAACTATTGTTTTGAATTTTTGTATTTTTTTTTTTCATTATGTTGAGGAATAAAGACGATTACTATTATTATTTTCATCAATTAGAGAAGAATATTTTCCCGCACTTCAGAAATTTCCGCCAACTCCTTTTCCACCCCTCCACTCGTACGATATTTACCGCTTCGATGACTTCAATCCATCGCAAAAGCTGTTCGAAGTCTTGGATTTTTTTGATTGATTCAACACCAAACTACCTACGCACGACCTATGAATGGGGCGTTCAGTCTTTTGTCGCATTCACGCTTTCAGAAAGAATACAAAAAGTTGTATAAAAACTTAACTCGGGCATGAAGCGAACATTGGAGTCTGAGTGGAGTATAATGGCAACTGCATGTCAAACGAATAAGAATTCAGTGTTTTTTTTCACAGCTGCTTCACCACAGCACGAAATATAAAAATACATTCGGTATCAGGAGGAATAAATAAATGTCGCTTGATTTGAGATAACAACTGAAATCTGTAATCATCATGAGCGGCATGGGAGAACTTGCCTCGTGTTACACGAAACCATGGAATCGAAATCGGGGCTGAACCAGTTGATAAACAGGAGCGTTTTCCACATCATTTTCTTTTATTTGGTAGAACTCAGTTTAACATTGCTTTGTTTCTAGATAAAAACTACCAGAAACAAGTTCAATATACCTTGAACAGAATGTTCACCTCAATTTGTATGCAGTCTAGAGAAATATACCAGGGAATTTATCGATTTCTTTGATACTTTCGATGTAAATAATGAGTTAGTGATTTCAAAATGTTTTGTTGGATGCCCCAACAAGAGAAAACTATTTTGAGATAATACTTACTCACCATTCAAAAATATGCAGCAACTCTCTTTGCCTCCCCACCTTTCATAATGAAAAAACTGCTACACAAAAAATTATTGTGTAATGGAAGTGGTCGACATTTGAGTGAAATCCATTATAATATGTTCAAATTATATTTCATCGTAAGATTTTTACTAAACAGATTAGAAAATCGTGACAAGTACTTCTCAATGAATACCCAAAAATTATATCAAGTTCAATCACTATTCACTTATTTTCAGAAACAAATTTGAATAAATTACTGGTGAAAACAACTTTGATGCTATTCTATGACCTACTTCTAAACTATTGAGACTGCTTTTCTCGAATAAAAAATGTGTAGGTACAAAGAAAAGCCTTGATCAACGCGAGGTATATAAAGTTCATCCAAGAATATAAGGTTTTTCCTACCATCGTAAGTTCTCCAACGACATCCCATCTTAAGGTTATTTTTTCATCAAATATGAGAATATATACAGGGTGTAACTGATAAAGTGTAAAACATTTAAGGAGGTGACTCCTCATCGAAAAACAGATAGGATCTTTCATATAAAGAAACTTCATTGGAGCATCCCTTGTTAAGATACAGCCCCCTAAAGGAGGTACATACAATTTGTATAACAATTTTTTTCACAACAATGATAAAGTTACAATATTGAAATTAAGCTGACGTTTTGTACTACCAAAAAGACACTTAGCCAGTAATTTATTTGGTACACCCCATGGTTGTAAGTGGTGGAAAACGCAACCCCTAAAATTTATTTCCAATGTAACTTTATGTCTTATTATTTGTTTACCATTTGAAAATTTATTTCCGATTGCCTGTTTCTCAACAGGCAATCGTTGATTCCACCAAGAGCGGTACATAATATGAGAAATACGAGACGGACTGTGGCTGCTCATCGTTTCGAGGTTCAAATCAGTACACCTCAAACTTCACTGTTTGATAATTCTTTCATTCTTCCATTTGTAGAACTGCGTTCATGTGAAATAAAAATTCTGACAACGTTTTATCAAATTTCCAGTGATTCAAATCCAATCTAAATCGCTACTTTCGCACAGGCAGCACTTTTAAGGATGTTTCTGTAGTGCACGTGTTTTGTCATTGAAAAAAAAGGGATTTGCAGAATATGCTATGAGAATTGCGACAAAAAGTATATTGGTCAAATTAAGTGAGCTAAAATACGTGATTTGTGGAACATGTTTCATATATTCAGCTCTGTAGACCAGAGGAGTCTCGTGTAGTTCAACATGCCTTGAGGGGCAGCTACAAAATAGGTGAATAGGTGAAAAATGTTTGTGATTGATAAGATCGGTACAGGAAAATAGGCTTACAGATTACTTCAATGTTCAGAAGTTGAAAAATCTGAAATGAGGTCTACGAACAGCGAAAACTTCCCGATTTTCACTGCCTTGCGTAACATTTAGAAATATAGAACAGGTAAATTTCAGGTACTCGGCAGGTAGTCAGTAACATATGTTATGAATCAAGAAATTATCACCCACTAAACACAATACCGGGAATTTGTTTAATGAACCTCTTGAGGTGAGGTGATATTCAAATAAGTTTAACTTGGATTGTAAAAACGGTTATTTTTATACAGTCTTTGTATGGACTGTCTATCTCTTTCTATTTTCCCCTTGTTTTTGAAGATAAGAAGCATAAGAACTTTTGCGACAGTAAAACTTTTTCATATTCATACACAGTGTCATCCCCAAAGTATGCACCATATGGGAAACTCATTTATTAACGGTTTTTCGACAAAATGTTATTCTTGATAAAAAGTTGTGCATTTCTTAAAACTGAATATGCACCTAGAAATACAGTAAAACACATGTAATATATGAGGAGACTTCAAATATTTTATGTTGAGACTAGAGTAAAATATTCTTATTTTGAAAAATCTCGGAAAATGTAATTTGAAAAAGTTGTTCAGCATTAAAAAATACATCTAGATTTGAAGTCATGGCCATCTGAGCAAAGTTTTATTTTTGTACCTATTTTTTCAAAATGGGGACTACGGAAAAAAAATTTGCTGAAACAATAAATAGACAGCATCCTGTATATGACGCCTATTATATTAAGAATCACACAACTATGGTGTTGACCACGGTCAATTTTTTTGAAGAGTAAAATAATTTAAGTTTTTGTTGCGAAGTTATTTTTATTTTTTGTTAACACAGAAAATTACACAAAATTATACTGTATTGTAACAAGAACTAAATATTCAATAATATCAAATCACAAAACATCAAAATGAAATAGGTATTTCAGAACAAACTCATTGATTTTCTGGAGATTCATTGTCCAAATTAATTCTCCAAAATAATCTTCAGAAAATCAATGAGTTTGTTTCGAAATATCTGTTTTATTTTGATGTTTTGTGATTTGATATTATTGAATATTAAGTTCTTGTTACAATACAGTATAATTTTGAGTAATTTTCTGTGTTAAAAAAAAAATAAAAATAACTTTGCACCAAAAACTTTGAAAATCATTTTACTCTTCAAAAAAATTGACCGTGGTGAACACTACCACAATACCATACATATAGCAGGCTTTTAAATCAAACCATCGTATACAGGATGCTGTCTATTTATTGTTTTAGCAAATTTTTTTGTAGTCTCCATTAAAAAAAAGGGGTAAAACAATAAAACTTCACTTAGATGGTCATGACTTCAAATGTAGATGTATTTTTTAATGCTGAACAACTTTTTTAAATAAAATTTCCCGAGATTTTTCAAAATAAGAGTACTTTACTCTCGTCTCAAAATAAAATATTTGAAGGCTCCTCGTATATTACGTATATTTTACTGTTGTTTGTTGGTTTTATGGGGTGCACAAACTTTCATTAGGAATAACTTTTTGTCGAAATACTCTTAATAAATAAGTTTCCTATAGGGTGCATACTTTTGAGAATGACACTGTATAAACAGAACGGAATATCTCATATACGAAAGAATTTCTCAAACAGCTTATATCGACCACTAAAACTCATCCTCCAATTTGCTAATAAAAAACGACACGAGTATAAATTTCCGTCAGAAATGACAGAGAAACAATTAACTCCGAACAAGAAAAAATGGATTTGAGGAGAGTTATGTTAGTCCCCAGCGACAGAAAGAATATTAAAAAAGGGTCGCCGGTTCCACATACATTAATAGAAAACCATTCGAAAGACAGCGGCCTCATTCCTTCAGCATCTTTAAACGAAGGGCACAGCAGGACTCCTCGTCTATTTGAACTGTGGATGACACGGTAGGTTAGGGATTTTTAAATTACAATTCTTCAAAAGAGGGTGGGAAAGTGACCGGAAAATGAGCAAATGTAGCTAGCTGGTTTTTTATTTTACGATTTCTCTTATTCAGCCAACGAATCTCATGGGGTTAATGAGAACTAACTCCACAATCTTCATCTGAATTTGTGCTGAGTACAATAAGACGAAATGAATTGGGAAAGAAAGAAAGGGCGAAATCGAACTGGGAAAAAAGGTTTTGGCGTCAATAGTGAACTGTTCAAAAACAAGGTGAATGCACTGAAAAAAATCTTGTTTTTTTCATATTACATATTGAATATTTCACATTACATATTACATATAATATATTTTATAATGTTATATTCACTAATATTTCGTGTACTTTATTATCGAACAAGAAAAATTATGTGTATCTACGAAATTACCAGAAATTTCCGGTTTTATTGTGATATTCATAGAAAAAAAAAGAATGCCATTGAATATTGGTTTAATGTGTAAAACTGTTAATGTAATGTAGCATAAAAATGAAATAAAAACAATAATAAAAATCAATTGGCGCTCCGGGGCGACTTCATTGATTCCAGTGGCGCATTTGCTTTTTCAGCTGCAGGAAAACCCGGAAAAACCTGCAGCACCACATCATCTGAAGATCTTGATCTAACAATGTCCTCTCCCTTATAAAACAAAATGTAGGGTGTCTCCAGAGGCTCCAATAAATTCAATGCATCGCCAGAACACTTCGTGACACGACTATCGTCAAACTTAAACCAGTCCGTTTCTTCTTTAACCAAGGCGTAATAATGACCAAATTCAACGCCAGAACCACAGTGAACAATGACTGCATGAAAATTATAACAGTGGTCTGCTAGGTTGAAATGTTCATCTATTTCAAAGAGTTTGTTGCTTTGCACGGACTGGTAATTAGTCTTATTAGGAAAAGCTAGATGAAGTTCCGGAAATTCACATAAGTTTTCAGTACTTCTTGAACATTTACCACAAAGTAAACAAGTGAGGATTTTTCCAGCAAAAGATTTACAAACACAAGACGAGATGGGTTGTACGGAATCATTCAGTCCAGAGCGGTCAGAAGTATTGATTTTGATATTGTTTTGCTCACGAAGAGTATTCAACAAGAACCTCAAGAATTCGGAACAATCCTCTTGTTGTCCTAACGAGTATCTAGTGGACTTCAAAGACTCCACGAAATCGGTTGGAGGGAAAGATGATACCTTTTTACGAAACTGCAGCTGCATGAACAGTTGTTCGAGTTTGATGAATAAGTAGGAAATATTCCCGTTCTCGTTCATCATTAAAACTTCGTTCTTGAAATTCTTCGTCATGAACAACACTTGTAAAATGCTAGCAAGTGTTTCCTTAATTATCCAATCCAATTTTCTTCTCTGAATTTTCAGGACAATTCTCTACTGATTCGTAAGGAAGAACACGTTTCACAGAATCTCCATAAGAACCATTCCTCAAGCTGCGATCGATCCTTCCAAGTGAAGAAGGGTTTCGTAGAGGGATCGATTCGGCTTTTGCTTCAAGAAGCTCTTCCACTGAAAGGGTACCAGTTCTACGAGGACTGCAACTCATTTTTTGGGGGCAAGAATGACCTGAGTCCACTGACCGCACTGAAAAAGGACAAGGTGGATCAATCACTTGTGAATTAACCTTGATAGGAGACTGATAAATATCCACATATCTCGGCTCGTTCCGAACTGAAATTAGGGCAATGCATGATTTCATCAAAATTATGTGAAGGAGGAATAGTTCCAAGTGCTGAAGCAGCATTGCCACGTTGAATAGCAATACTAATTCTTTCTATCAAAAAAGAGTTAGAACGGTGATCTTTCGTTGCTTGGCATATTCTCCTTCCGAGTTCATGAACGAATAACAGAGACTCCGGGCCATAAACACCAAAAGTTTCAACCGCTACTGGATGAAACAGATAGTTGTTTCCAAGATTTTGGTATTTTTTTCCTTTTCAATTTTTCGCCAGACAATGCTGCAGTTCCAGCAGACTTGGAACTTTCGGCTAGATGGGAAGCCGTGACCGTGTAAATGTAAATGTTCATTTTACATCGTACCTATTCATGATATCCGTATAATATGATATGTTTCTGTGTAAAATCACATATTATTCATAATTTATCAACTTTTGAAAGTTTTTCACGCCATAATGAAGATTTATGGTGCCACAATGATTTCATTATTAAATAGTGATGGAAAAAATGAACATTCGATAAAAATATTGCCTCACTAAAAGTAATAGACTTCATGAGGTTATTCTTGCTTTCCTCATACGGTTATATATTAGTTGAATATTTTTTTATATCTATCAAACAATGTGAATGAAGGCCCTGCTGATGTTCACATTTTCAATAGCACTCCTATCTTAAATCTCATTCTGGAAGTTGAAAAGTAGGAATCAGTTTGTCCAGTTGATGGAAACTCCATGAAAGTTATGAAAATTTGATTTTTTTTGGGTTCATTTCCCAAATCTAGGAGGAAACTTGAGAATTCTGTCTCTCTCTCTTTGTCGCACTCACTCTCTTATAACGAACGCATGTCTAGTGGCCGAGACCATAAAATAATTTAGAAAGCTCTTTCCACATTTGACAAGCTATAATAGTTTGAGAAAAAAATGAAGTACTTCATTTACCCTAGCGCATCAATTGCAACTTAGTCTATTCGTTTAAGTTAATTTAACGTGTGCTACAGAAGAGAAAAATTCGTCGAATTGAGGAGTTCCAGTAATTGGTATATGCAAACTATGGCTTGGAAACATACACCAGACTCGAGGTGTTGTAATTATGCCTCGAAGTTTGCCACGAGGCTATATGCGTTCACTTGTTTACCTGCGGTATGTAATGTGTTCCAATGGCAATCACACAAGTCTTGCCTTCTACACTGTTTACGGTACTTTGATTTGTTCGCAACGATTATTGTTGTAGGAAAATATAAATAATTTTCAGGATCTAATTCTTCAATTCGATTTATGCTTCTCGAGGATGTATATGGATATTACTTCTCTAGGAATGCAAAAAAATATGGATTGACGACTATATCCGTTGATATTCTATCTGAAAGTAACTGATCTGAATATCTGACCCAGAAGTAAAAACAGAAACAGCTACCGTTTGATTGATTGACCAACATGAATAGTCTTTGATTGTGTGAAGCTTGGTAAACTATTGAGTAAATTGAATGATTTTACATCATGGACAAACCCCACAAATGAACCCATATTTCATATTCACCCCTATATGAAATGAAATTGGTAATCTTCAAGGATCAGTTGTAGGGCCACTTTTATTTAACATTCGAATAAATCGGTTTCTTCACGAAAGAAGATAAATATGTTTTACAATATTCAATGCATCCCACACTTCTAAATGTCTTCATTTCCAATCCACGTAGCTCAGTGAGTCAATACATTGATCATTCTTTCATAAATCGTAAAGAAGTAGAGTATGTGTGTACGTATGTATCTACGCACGTGAGAAGTTATATTTTTTTGGCGTAACAAGATAAAAATCCTAAAAATCTGTCTACAAATTTTATCCTTCGCGACACTAACAAAAGAAAAAAACTATTTAATACATTGGAAGTTTTATTATATATAGTTGTTTATTTTCCACGATAGTTTTATATTTGTTGACTAGTTTCGGTATTACACCATTTTCAAAACTAACTAGATTACATTCAAATCTGAATATTTATAGCTACATTGCCTATACCTATCATAAATAATTTGATACCTACATTGTCTATGCCTAGGATAATCTCAATTAATAGCAGTATATCGATGAAAATAACAAAAATGTTGATAAAATGTAGGTTTTGGGAACCGGGTTATAGGTTCAGTAGAGTTTAGATCAAGTTGTTTGTTAATGATAATAGAATTGGGATTTTTCTTTGACTTGTTCATTTCCATATTTCCAGAAAAATCCCAATTCTGTTATCCTCAATGAACAACTTAGTTTAAACAATAGTCCTCTACTGAACCTATGACCCAGTTCCTAAAACCTACACTTTATCAAAATTGTTGTTATGTTCCTCGATATACTGCTAATAATTGAGGTTAACCTAGGTATACACAATGTAGATATGAAATTATTAATGATAGGTATAGACAATGTAATCTAGTTTGTTTTGTAAATGGTGTAATGACCGAGACTAGTCAACAAATATAAAACTATCGTGGAAAATAGACAAAAGTGTGATTTTATAATGAATCCTCAGTGAACATGAATTTCCACAAAATAAACAAGTCGTCAATCAAAGAAGTTTCTTCAAATATAATAAATTATTCGACCCACCGTATAAATTTCCAGAGACACAGTGAGTACACTGGGTCTATTAGGAAAATAGACTTCATAAAATACATGCTATATGGCCAATAAGTGATGAAAGTCAAAAGTTCGATACTGTGGTTGATAGAAATTAAAGAAAATTCGAATAATCGTTAAAAACTCAGGGTGGTAACATTGCATCGAGCAAGACAGCAGCGCCCCCGGACGAAGTTTCTGTTCACTATGGTCAGAAGTAGTCTGGCCAAATGCACTCGACTGAGAAGCAACGGCGATATAAATTAAAGAAGAAGAAGCTCACTTCAGGGTGTCGGTTTTTCTTGACGGTGTGGGCGAGCATCATAAAAATTCACTCTCATTATTTTTCCCTAACGCGCCAAAAGAAGTAAGTAAGTATATTGTTTTATATTTTCTGTTGGTGAATATAATCTTAAATTCGAATTCCATCAAGCTAAAGCATGGATAACTTGAAAAAAATGAGGCTAATTTAGTCGTTTCTGATATTCTTTGTGATAATCGGTTGGTATCTGCACTATTGATGAGTCTGATGTAATATATTTTGCTGCTACATTCAACGAGGAATTATTTCAGTACCATTATCATTTTAGCCAACCCCATTGTAGACACTTGAGAGATATATCATTCATTACAGTTTTTATGGAATTTTAGAATAGAATAGAATAGAAATTTATGTATACTGAACAACAAACAGATTGGTTTTCACTTACAAGTTGTACGGTTTGTTTTAAGTTCCTTGCATAAACTATTCATTGAGTACCATTAATACAGTTGAAATCGATATAAAATATAACAATATAAAACAATAAATAATAAAATGACCGTAAAAAAATTCAGACACATTTGAGCATTAGAAGGAGTTGGTCCTCTGTAATAATGAGCATATCCAGTTCACAGTTCCTTACCATTTTGTTATCGGTTTCGAGACATTGTTGAAGAGGAAACAAATTGTTTGAGACACGAAATAATTTGTCTCTTCTTCTCAGTCCTACGTCAGGTACAATAAAATCAATAGTATCGAGAATTTCAGGTACTTTCTAAGAATGTTAAAAACAAAAATCACTTCCGAGGACTCACGGCGGCCTTTCAATGGTTGCATAATAAATTCTTGTAATTGACTGTAATACGATTTAAATAAAGGCTAGACATTATGTTTTCTGAAAGAGAGTGTTGTTTATAATCGTTTCTGGACTTTTTCTATAGTATCAGAATATTAAAAGGTCTTTGGATTAAAAATGACACAACCATATTCCAGCTTAGAACGAACAATTGAGTTGAATAGTAACGAACAAGTATCGTGATTGAATTCTCGGCTAGATCTTAAGACAAAGCTCATTTTTCTATAGCAGTCAGATACTAAGTATTCAATGTGCCGAGAAGAACTGAACACACCAGTAAAAATGATCCCGAGATCTTTCATCTCATTTATTCTCTGTTAATTGGTGTGATTAATGAAATAGTCCTTGATAGTGGGCGACTTCTTTCATGTGAAACTCATTATTTTGCATTTAGCTTCGTTGAGAGATAGGTCAGACACTGAAAAGTACGTAGATAGATTATTGAGATCATCTTGAAGCATATCAGAATCATTTCCAAAAAACTAATCAATTGTTATCAGGTACATCCGGACATATCAGATTACGAGTATATTAATGAGCTTCGCATCTTGATACGAGCTGAATCTAAATTCAGAGATACAAATTGTCCAGAAGTGAGTCTTCAACTTGAATACAATAATAGGTCATATCAGTATCAAACTTCTCAAACGCTTGTTTCGTTCATGGATTGAAAGAAAATCAACTTCACCTATAACAGGCCCAAACAAGGCAACCAAAAGTTTGGTCGGTTGTCCTGCATCATCAAGAATCTGTCACTAGCTCATTTTATATCAACCAGAAGAACAGTGACCTTCTTCCATGATATGGTTTTTATAATTGGCAAATACTTTGATTTAGTTTTGTATGTGATCTGACATTATCTTACTCAGTTTATTTCAATCGATTCTTGATCTGTAACCGTATTACCTAACATGTAATGAAACAAGCTCAACCCTATAAATTGACTTCAACCAAAGGAAAATTCCCAACATTACCTCTGATGATTGTTGGCGAACTGAAACACACAGAAGACTAGAAGGCTATTTCGAAGGTCCCAAAATAACCCAAAAGATATGTATTTATTTATTCATTCAACGGCAAAGCCAATTTACAGAACCATATTTATTAAAGTGTGAGGAACTACAAACTATTCTTGAATGCTCATGTCTGATGTCTACATTATAATTTTACAAAACATTCAGAGAAGTGTGAAATACAAAATAATAATGAATCCTTTTGTCTAGTGACTACGTTACTAAAAGATGAAACAATTCTGGTACTCACAATAAAAAGATGTAACAAATCTGGTACCTACAAAGAAAATGGTGAGGTAAAGAAAAGCTTCGAAAACGCTATAGCCTTTTCAATTGATTTTTAAAAACCTGAAGTGATACATTAAACAGTATCAGTTATTATGATATCGATTTTCCAGCTTCAGAATACTAGGAATCGGACTGTTCAAAGCATAATTGGTATTGAAAAAAATTAGATGAAAAATGTCAGGATTTCTCGCATCTTTTTGTTTGAAATGAAAAGTTATTAGTTGAAGTTATTCTGGACAGTTCATCTAACTATTTATTAATTTGAAGAGGAAACTTGAGTTCATATAAATTCTCCTATATTCCAATGATTTTATATTTAACTTGGTTAAGAGTTGACTGTACTCATATTCATTTGGTTGGATAACAAAGTGGAAAGCAAAATTCCTTAAGAATTTCGTTTAAACATTCTTAATCAAACCGATATTTACATTATAGTATGGGTCCCATATAACCGAACAATATTCAAGAATGGACTTTACGAAAGCACAATATAACATCTTTTTTTGTTTCAATTGAAAAATCAGTAGAAAGTCTCACCACAAAACCTAGCATTTTGAGACTTTTTGCCACAATTTCTGATACTTGAAGATTAAAACTCCCAGATCGATGAATGTTTCTCTTTTAATTGCTCTAGTTATTCAATGTATATTCAAAGAATATTGGACTTTTAATTTTAGCGAACGTAATGATTCAACACTTATCGATGTTTACCTCTAACAAATTGATTCTACACCACATGGAAAAAGCTTCGAGATCTTTTTGATTCAACTCAGCATCTTCCCGGCAAGTAATTGCTCGATAAAGTTTGAGATCTTCAGCAAACATAAGAGATTCTGAATATTCGACAGAGTTGAAACGCTTCGAATTTTCACTTATGCTCGTTACAAACACACTTGACATATTTTCAGATTGTCGTGAAAAGTTCTTCCAGATGTATGAAAAATTTCGCTGCACAACAGATTTTAAACAGATTTTTAAACAATATGATTTTTTTCAATTTCAGTTGCTGGCTCTTCGGCTATGAGGTTAGACACCATCTGAATTCATTCACAAACAAATCGTTTTGTAGTTCCTAAATTCCTCTTGGCTTGATATTGTTTTCCTTTATGCTCGTAATGTCAGCCTACTTGAACAATAAATCATTTCGATACGTCCAGAATCACGAGTCACGAGATGAGTCAACAAAAAAAGAGTGATGAATCAATGATGGAAGCCCACCTCATGACAAATTAACAAGGCATGCTATCTTCGAAATTATGCTACACCTATTTAATTTCGGGAAAATAAAGCAGACTGTGATACCGCAACGAATCGTTGAAAAGCATTTCACTTTATAATGAATGAATGAATGAAGCATATTCAGACAGGTTAGGTATGATCAGGTACACAGAGAAAAGTGAATTCTCATACTGGATTTTTTTAAGGACAAAGCACAGGCACTACAGGAAACTTCTTGAAGCACTTTCAAAGCGGTGCCTGTGCGAAAGTAGCGATTCATATTGTATTTGAATCGCTGAAGAATTTGTAAAAACTTTCTCAGGAAGTTCATTCCACATGAACGCAGTTCTTTATATGAAAGAGTTCTTAAACAGTGGAGTTCGAGGTATACTGAGTTAAACCTCAAAACGATGAGCAGCCACAGTTCGTTATTGGCGGAATCAAATGTGGCAAGTCTCTTGAACATTTTCCGTGAAAGTATCTATAAAAGAGAGGCAAATCTCCAACATTTCTTTGATGTTCCAGGCTATCAAAGTTGCACGTGATGTTCGCATCTCCAATCAGGCGTTTGACTCTTTTCTGGATGGAATCCAGAAACCTTAGGGTATGTTTGGAGGCAGAGCTCCATACATGAGAACAATACTCCAATGAAGGTTTGATCTGATCTTTATAAAGCATCAAAAGTTGCTGAGGATTGTACAATTTTCTGGTCCGGAACAGTGCTTCAAGCTTTTGAGGAGCAGCCTTTGCAATTCCAGCGACATGATTGTGTCTGGGTTGATGCCTGGGTTTTTGTGGAATTGAAATGAACCTGTTTATGCTGACCCTAATGAACCTGTTTACTCTGACCCCAATTCGAAATCACTTCTAGATCCTCATTAGGATAAGCAACCTCCTGCTGCCAGAAGCCATATTGATGATCGCTCAAGATGTTGAAACCTTCCGAATATTTGAGAATATGGTGGTTTACGACTTTATCCATGATTTTTGATATAACTGATAGTAAAGCGACTGATCTATAGTTATTTGGAAGATTTTTCCTGACCTTTTTGGGAATAGGCTGAACGTGGCCAATCTTCTAACAAGAAGGACAAATCCCTTTCTTGTAAGACAGGTTGAAAATTCTGCAGTATACTGGTGCGTCTTCATTTGCGCAGAATGACAAAATGTACTTTCAATATAATGGGCTATTCAAAAAATGAGGTGAATGTTTGAATTTCACGAACATTTCACGAACATGGTCTGCTATTCCTGATTTGCTGGTTTCCTCTTGCTGGGTGTGTTTCTTGTGCTCGGTAATGCGAACATTCAATGGCCTCTTAGTTTCACCAATATAGGATTGTGCGCACTCACAGGGTATTCGGTAAATGCAATTCTTGGAACCGCAGTCCGCGTTTGGTGGCCTGGTTTTAGTGAGGCTGCTACGGATAATGTTCCTGGATCTGAAGCAGGTTCTGATGTTGTACTTGGATCCAATTCTTTTTATCCTTTTCAATGATTCTGATGTAGGGAAGTGCAAGCACTGGTTGTGGTGGCTTCTCTTCCTTGCAAGTTTCCTGCTGTCTTTTAGCCAAAGTCTGTTCCACCATCGCTTTGGAGTAGCCATTCCATTGAAGATCATTTTTGATGATGTCTAATCGAGAAAGAAATGGCAAACGGTCATCTCCTACTAAATCAGTGAAGCGGGAAAAGGGAAGCGGAGTTAAGTGAAAGTACTCGAATTACCCATAAATAGTCATCTTTCGAATTAGTCCAGTCATCATCCGGAAACGATTGTGGATACTAACAATCGAAACGTCGTGAAGTAATTTGACATGGAATCTCTTAACTTTTTATTTTTATTTTTTGTTCAATTGTTCTATTTTTGCTTGTATTTTATTTCACTATCATTTCATTTCAGTTTTTTTTGCTTAATATAATTGTTATTTTTAGCTATTCATTTTTAATTCTTCTTTTTTGGTTCTTCCAGGGATTTCAAATCATTTTATATAATTTCAAAGGAAGTCCGAACTAATGAAATTCATCATGAAACATTGTCAATCACATGGCTAACACCGCACCACAGTAAGCCCCCTCACTTGTATGGTCTACCCAAAATCCACAAGAAGGACGTTCCGCTTAGACCGATCATCAGCTCTAGAGATTCGGCTACTCAAAACTTGTCTAGATTTTTACTTCCCTTGATACAACCATTACAAGGAAAAACATCGTCTTTTGTGAAGAATTCAAGGCATTTTGTCGAACTACTAGGGTCAATTGAGGTTACACAGGAAGATCAACTAATTAGTTTCGACGTGGAAAGCCTTTACACCAACGTTCCGGTCGAAGAAGCACTCCAAATCATACAGAGAAAGCTATCCGAAGACGAGAACCTGAAAGAGAGGACGAATCTACCTATAGAAGTAATTATGGAATTACTAGGATGCTGTGTACGAAACTGTTATTTCCAACTGAAGGACGAATTCTCTACACAAGATGAGGGACTGCCAATGGGATCGCCACTTTCACCAGTCATAGCCAACATATATATGGAGTGGTTTGAAACTCTGGCCATTGAAGAAGCCCACAAGAAACCTCGAGTCTGGTTGAGATATGTTGACGACACCTTCATAATATGGAACCATGGGAATACTGAACTAGACGCCTTTCTGAAATACATCAACAGCGTGAGACCTTCCAACACTTTAACAATGGAGAAGGAAATTCACAATGAATTGCCATTCTTAGACGTTTTGGTGAAGAGGACCGACACCAAGTGGGAAACATCTGTATACCGAAAACCCACTCATACGGGACAGTATCTGAACCACGAATCCAACCACCATCAATCGACAAAAAGAGGAATCATCAAGACTCTATTAGACCGTGATTTTGGGCTCTGTGATACAAAGGAAGGTCTCGAGAAGGAACTAGACATCATCAAAAATGATCTTCAACGGAATGGATACTCCAAAGCGATGGTAGAAAAGACTTTGGCTAAAAAACACCAGGAGCCTCGCAAGGAAGAGAAGCCGTCACAACCAGTGCTTGCACTTCCCTACATCAGAGGATTATCAGAGAGAATAAGAAGAATCGGTTCCAAGTACAACATTAGAACCTGTTTCAGATCTGGTAACACTATCCGTAGCAGCCTCACGAAAACCAGGCCCCCAAACGCGGACTGCGATTCCAAGAATTGCATTTACCGGATACCCTGTGAATGCGGAAAATCCTATATTGGTGAAACTAAGAGGCCATTGAATGTTCGCATTGCCGAGCACAAGAAGCACACACAGCGAGGAGAAACCAGCAAATCAGGAATAGCAGACCATGTTTGGACCCATCAACACAACATCGACTGGTCCCAAGCTGAGATCTTGCACAGAGAGGAACATTGGTTCAGGAGAAAATTTAAGGAAGCCGCATACATGTTGTCCAACAACGTATTCAGCCAGGCCAGCGTAGATATACGAAACATATGGAAACCCATCATCAAACGAAAAATGACCAACTCCCGCCAAAACGGTCATCTCTCACGGAATCAGTGAAGCGGAAAATGGAAAGTAGAGAAAGTGAAAGTATCTCAACGACCTATAAAATAGTCATCTCTCGGAGAAATCAGTCCAGTCATCACCCGAAGACGATTATAGATACCAACAATCGAAACGTCGTGAACTAACGTGATTTGGAATCTCTACACTTTTTTTTTTTTTTATTATTTTCTTTGTTCATTACTTTAATTTTTATTTATTCAATTATTATATTTTTACTTATTCAATTATTATATTTTTACTTGTAGGTTATTTCACTATCATTTTATTTCAGGTTTATTGTTGCTTAATATAATTGTTATTTTCAACTATTCTTTTTTAATTATTCTTTTTTCTTGTATTAGGGATTTCAAATCATTTTATATAGTAGACAATGGAAGTCCAAACTAGTGAAATTCATCACGAAGCATTGTCAATCACTTTCAAACAAATTGTCAATCACCTTCAAACAAACTATTTATTTGGTTTCAGTCTGAAATTGAGTCGAATAATCCTTTTTGGGAATCGAATGTTCTGCTTGCGTTTCACCTCTAATTTTGTAAGTATCGGACACATTTCTTCAATAAAGTTGATAATGACTTGAAATTTAATCTGAGCAAGCAGACGCAAACTGGATGGAGTTGTATTTTTCTCCGTGTGTTATGTAACACAATGGTTCGAGGGCGTTCAATAATTGGTCCTATTCGTGTGGTACTCCACGTGCCACGATTACCTGTCATTTTTTATGTCAAGTCATCATCAACAATGGCGCGACAGATCGGAACGTATTCATGATTTTGAATTGAATTACTTACCTTAAATGCGTCTCCTCTTCGATCCGTGTTTGATATAACACTGATGCTGTCATTATAACACAATAAAGAACCAGTATGCTTTCATAAACAAATGAAATTTGTACTCTGAACTGGATATTATACAGTGCGTTCCGGTGAAAACGTGCCACCCTGTATGAGCCATTTGAAACTGAGATTGTAAAAATGAATATTCGTGAAATACGTCAATTTTAGTTAACAGGGTGACATGTTTCTATGTAG
Source organism: Leptinotarsa decemlineata (assembly GCF_025532065.1). Lineage (NCBI taxonomy): Eukaryota > Metazoa > Arthropoda > Insecta > Coleoptera > Chrysomelidae > Leptinotarsa > Leptinotarsa decemlineata. The sequence goes on along the minus strand of NW_027412556.1, from coordinate 6,524,378 downwards.
AAACCCGTTCCCACAACAAAACTCGTGTCAAAAACGTGTGATAGAAGTAATAGTGGGGTATTTCATTAGTTCGGAATTCCATTGTCTAATATGATATAAATTGATTTGAAATCCCTGAAAAAATCTGTAAAAATTTAAAAAGATTAGCTGAAAAAACAATTTTATTTTAATGTTTTGACTCATCAACATAACATCAAGAGGGCTCAAGCTGAAATCATCCACAAAGAGGAACACTGGTTCAGGAGAAAATTCAAAGAAGCCGTATACATGTTGTCCAACAACGTATTTAGCCAAGCTAGTGTAACATACGAGATACGTAACATATGGGAACCTCTAATCAAGCGGAACACGACCAACTCCCGCCAAATGGTCAGCTTCCGCTAAAAACCGATGGAGTGGAGAGAGGAGTGGAGAGTGTTCAATCTGACCATTATCGAATGATCGAATTGTACAGAGTAGGACAAATTGACGTTTTCAAAGGAAAAATCCTATTTTCAAACTGGATAGATGAACACTGATGTCTGTGCTTGAAGGTCAAATTTTATGACAAAATCAATGGTGAAAATCACATATCGATATATATAATCGTTTCTGAGTTACAGAAGATGTTTTTCGAAAAGTTGTTACTTTGTTCTTGTAAAAAATTTCTTGTTTCTATTAAAAAATCTGTTTTTCCTTTAACCAGCTGTCGCCCCCATACGAACGACAACTCTCAGAAGTTGAGAAACTTGTGCGAGCTAAGGACTAACGAGGTCTTACCTTTTAACGTGTGATTCCTAACACGGTTGCAGAATCATCCCAGCTTCAACCAGATACATTCTCCCGAGAAAAATATCTGGTCGAGGCAGGAATCGAACCCACGGTCTTCCGATCGTGAGTCGGGCGCACTACCACCACGGCCAATATTTCCGGGGACTTTTTTACATAGAATTCAATGGTGTGATTCAAGTTATAGATATCAATAGTTACTAATAGAAAACAATATTTTTATGAGAAATCCTGTATATATAGCTCAAAATTATTTTTCCAAAAATGTAACACACTTGAAGTTCCGCTGGTCATCTTTGAACTACAGAGATTTTAGGTTTTTTCATGTAGATTTTGAATCGCACACTTTGATCAAGTAAGCTTTGGACGACGCGGCCATAAAACAGAATGCCAATCTTTACTGATAGTTTTCAAATTTTGATTTAAGCGGTGAAGACGTTCTTCAATTACTGGTTTTTGTTCAATTTTCATACACAATGGGGAATGTTCCTCCTGACGAAAATCAAGTAGTTTTCATAAAAGAGCTCTAAAACAACGCATTTTAAACTTATCATTTCAACCTTTTTCTCTAAAAAATTATTTAAATACTTAAAAAAAAGGAATGAAATAATGCGTTCAACATCTAAAGGGATTCGTTTCTATTTCACCATTTGGCAACATCGGTTATAGCTAATAAAGGACAATGAATCTGTTACCTGTATGAGACAAACAAAGATGACATATTTCAGAGGCGTGCTGTTTCTGTTTACTTATGTTCCGAGTTTCGAGACATTCTGTGACATATGACATTTTGTATACCTAACCTATCTTCCTCTATATAAATAAATAACAAAACAACTGTTGTTTATGTGGCTTGTGGAGGTGGTATTGAACTATAATTTATATTTTGCCTTAATTGTTGATTTATAAAGATAATTTTCCTTTTTTAAAGTAGAATATCTAGGTACGTATAAATTATTTCAACTTGATATAGGCGCTGTTGCCAATATGTGAATTAGAAACAAATCCCTTCAAAAATTAAAACCCAACATTTGAAACATCAATTTGAATACTTTCTGAAGTGAATTTGAAAAACTCATGAAATAAACTCAACTTTCTTTTGTTCAAACTTGAAGAATTTGAAGAATATATCACATGTTTTGATAGCACAGTAGTTTTATCAGAAATGAAGACGGAGGCAGATTTTGGCCTCCGAAACGTAAAAGATAAGTATTATTTCTTAATAATTTTTTTGATAGGCAAAATTGTTAAATAGTTACAGTTACAAGTTACTGATAAATAGAAGATTTTTCTTTGTGAAAAATACTTTGATTTTTACGCAGTAACTTATCGGGGTAAACTAAAAAGTTTGCCCTTCTACACTTGTATAAAGTTCTCCATTATAATTTTTATATTTTTTCAGATTGTGGAAGGTAACAATTACCCAAAAAAGGTCGATAAAAAACTGATTTTTTTTCCTCCACAAAAAATGACTTTCGTTGAATAATTTCGCTTTTTGTAAATGATGAATTTATGTGTATTGACGAGTAGGTGGAACTGCCAGGTTTTAGCAATCGTTAACCAACCTGACTCCTCGAACTTGGGGGGGCTATATGGTTAAATTTTCTCACACCATAAGAAAGGGTTTCGCAAAGTTTCAACTTCAATTTGGAAGTCATAATATCTCTACTTTGATAAAGTTGACTTAAGATATTGTACGATCTACGACGAACTGATTTTATATGTTTGTGAAATTTCAGATCAGCATCTAGCCACAAACCCAAGTTCTTGCTTTCTGTAATTATTTGTAGTAAGTCTTGTCCAAGTTCGATTTCAATTGAAAATAACTTCATTTTTGAAAATGATTGTATCGGTTTGAGGGTATGTTTCTCCCAGGAGAGGATTTCAAAAAAGGAGTTTTGATGAGCGAAATATCAGGTTTCACAATAATTAGTTTTTCTGAAAATACCTCTCAGTTTGAATAGACTCGCAGACAACACTTAGTCATTCATTTATATAATGAGGCATACGGTTGATTGCGAATGAAATGTTATGTTATTGATGATTAGTTTCAATGATTTACTTTCATCTCATTGTACATCATTTTTCCAAACTGAGGTTCTCCTTTAAATATGTAGGAATTCCACTTCCAATAAATCTTCCGTCATGTATGAGGGACGGACAGCGGAGAGGAGAATGATGAATCTTTAGTTTGGGAGTGTCAATAGATGTGTAAACATCACGAAGGGATGACTTTCAAAGACGCAAGGGTGAGTCCGAAAATTCCGAACATTGGTTTATTACCCTGTGACCCTGGTCAATCCCCTAATGATATTACTTCGCTTTTTTTATTGACGAGCAGAGGCTCTCAAGTACCTATGCTCAGAGGATATTTCTAGCATTTTATCACTTAAGAAGGTAGTTTGTTATTTTTATATCAGGTATTGATTTCTTTCTGAGAAGTGACGAAAATGTATTTGTTTTGAGAAAAACCGATGTAGTTGTGTGAGTTCTCGAAGATATGATGAAAAAAATTATAATTTGCATCCTGCCATGAAAGTACTGCGCCCCTGAAGGGAAATTATTTTTCAAGCTAACAGTGAGACTGATGAGTTCATAGACTCACATAATTTTTATTTTTTTTTTAATAAAATTTGTTTCATCATTCAATACAGTTGCCTTCGAAGACGATACAAATATAATAACGTTAATACAACTTTATGATACCATTTTTATTGTATGGTTCGTCTTAAGTCTCAAAATAGCGCTCATTTTCGATGATAACCTCTGCAGCGGAGCTGAATTTTTTCCCACCAAGCATTCTCTTGAAGTCTAAAAACAGGAACAAGTTGCTGGGGGATCAGAAATGAAGAATACGGTGGATGCGGGTGTAATTCGAAACCCAATTTTTGCAATTTTGCCAAAGTTTTTTTTTATTTTTCTACGATTTCGTCCTTCAACCGCTCTAATAACGCTATGTAATATTCGCTCTGTATGCTATATTTCCAACTCGTCTTCAAAACGGACTGGAAATAATCTTACCTATTCTCACCCTAAATCGGTGCGACCAATCAGCCTTCCTGTTGAAAGGACTTGAGAGGATACTGGAAGGACACATGAGTAGGGTGGAATTATATGCATACCCCCTGCATTAAACCACCTTGTAAAAAAATCCCAATCCCTTGACAATAAGGAGATTGCGGTTGCTGTATTTCTCGATATTGAAGGAGCATTTAACAGTGCACTACCTAAATCTATAGGACCATCCCTGGCTACAAAATGCATAGAGTCGACCATAACTAGCTGGATCTATGCCATGCTGGTAAATATAACTGCAACTACGACTCTTCAAGCCGAGACCATCAGGTTCAGGGTCACCAGAGGGTGGCCTCATTAAGGTCACCCAGAGGGTGGCCTCAGGGTGACCTTAATGACCTTAACAGCTTGGCAAGGTCCACGTTGGGGATATCCGCCAAAGCACGATGGACGTTGGTGCTTGAGGGAGCAGATGTCTGTCAACGCCCTGTCAAAACTGGGATCCCTCCACCAGGAGGGGAAAACTGGATGATTTGAAGCCACTTTCCCTCAATAGTTAGGTTATTCCATTTGGAACGGAGGTGAAATATCTTGGCATTGTCCTTGATGAAAAACTCATCTGGGACGCTCACTTGAAAAAAGTTTTACAAATAGCCAGACTGTTCCTATGGACATGTCAAAGGATTTGCGATAAAACTTGGGGTTTAGGTCGCAAACAAATCCATTGGATTCATGTGATGATTGTCAGACCGATGATTACTTATGGAGCAATCGCCTGGTGGCCGAAGGCTCTACGGAAAACGGTTCAGGCGAAGAAGCTCTTTGGATTCCAGAGACAGGCTTGTCTGACCATAAGTAGTGCCATCATTACCACACCGACAGCGGCCACTTGAATCCTTATAGATCTACCTCCTATCCACCTCCTGACCTCCTGGTCATCAGTCGTAACACCAGTACCACACCTTCAACGAGTATGAAGATCCTTCAAGATCTACCTCCTTTCCACATTTTTCTGGAGAGATAGGCTAGATGGACGGCATATAGACTTGTGCATATTGCCAATTGCACAAATCAATTCAATGCATTTTGGAAATGACCTCTAACTTCCTGCCTCCAACTGTCAACTACGAACTGCATTATCAAGTACTGTAATAGAGAGGACTGGATCATCCGAGAGAAGGAAATATTAAGAGCAGATAGTTGTTGGTTCACAGATGGATGAAAACACTTTTTGTTTTTGTTGAAGGTGTTTCTAGTCGCAGACTCAGGACAGAGATAATATCTACCTGCCTAGGAACCTATGCGACTGTATTTCAAGCGGAAATTTTTGCTATTGTATTGTGTGCGGAGAGATTGGAAGAATCCAACCTCATACACAAATCAATGAAAATATTCTTGGACAGTCAAGCGGCATTGAAAGCTCTTGGCGTCTAAATTGGTAGCAAATTACCAAAAACGACTCTCCTCGATAGAAAGACCTAACAGATTGTCTCTGGTCTGGATTCCTGGCCATACTGGCCTGGAAGGCAATGAGGCCGCTGACTTTCTTGCAAAAGAGGGTGCTGCAAGCAGCTTCATCGAACCAGAACCTGTCATTGGCATCGCTTTAAGCTTTGCCAAAGATTGAACACCTGGATGACAAGAAGATTTATGAAATTCTGGCAAAATCTTCCAGGATTGGCTCACTCCAAGGCGTTTATTCACCCTTCGAAGCTTGATACCAAACAGTTGTTGAACTACAGTAGGGATCAACTACGATGTCTAACAGGCCTTCTCACAGGCCACTGTCATTTAAATCATCATATGAAGAGACTCGGACTGTCGGAAAACAGTGTGTGTCGCCTCTGTTTGGAAAATGATGAAACAGCAGAGCACAAACTCTATGCCTGCCTCGCTGGGGACCTAATAAGGTTTTCAGACTGCAGCAGAGACGTACTCTTACCATCTGACCTGAAAGACCACTAACCATACAAACTAATGGGTTCATTTAGTCGAGTCTGAATACGTGTGAGTCACAATTAACCCTTGCGGGTTGCGGTGGAGCTACTAACTTTGGACCTAAACTTCGAAAGGTGATACAAGGAATTTGGACGAATTATACATGTTTTATGTTTCATTGACCAATTCCAGGAAGTTTTTTGACATAGTAGTAATTTACTATGGGCATATCGATACATATAATACGGGTGTAACTGAGCGTTGTGTGTTTGTCTGTACATTCGTGCGTGATAGTCTCAAAAACATCTAAAGCAATTGAGTGCGGTTTTCACTAGTGTGTGGATGAATCAATCAAGGTCAATTCAAAATGCAAAAATAAAGATCCCAGCAAATTATTTTTCGAGTTATCATGGGTTTGAAGGAAAAGTATCTCCAGAGTAAAGTTATTGGAAGAAAAACGCTGGGGTGTCATAAAACGTAACTTCTTGAAAATGTAGCACTTGCAGTTTCTACTAGAAATAATTTTCCCAATGTTCCCATATGTTTATGAAGACCAAATTCACAAAAAAAATCTACAAAGTATGATATTTCGATGGAAAAAATACCGAGTGGTAACAAAAACTTATTTATTTAAAAATAAATCAGAGTCATCAATGAACTATTTTTTTGAAAGTCGTCCCATCAGTTTGGAAGGATGATATTCCCAACAAAATATCAATTAATTTAATTTTTCGATGAGCGAGGGTTAACAGTGAATTAAAATAATTGAATAAAATCGAAAGAATGAAATATTTCAACATATTTTTCCAATCAAATGTTTATTTTGAAAGCAATAAAATATTTTTGATTGAAATGATAGGTTTATTTCTTTTGACAAAAATAAAGTTATTCGAACCAAAAGCTTTTTCATGTGTACAGAACATTTCCAGAACCGCTGGAAGAACGTGGAAATTCCTTATGCTGATCTTTTACCCTAATTTGTCGCCAATATCCGCTTCCTCAGTCTGGACACGGTCCAAAACGTCAGTCTATTACGCTAATAGTCTTATTGTTGGGGAAAGACCGAATTTAAAATGTTTTTTCTCCCTAGTAAATTCCTGGATATTCTTGTATTCCATTCAAAACAATTACCACTGAACTGAAGAAACTAAGCGATTTCAAATAAATATTGCCAGTCATCGGAGCTGAAAAGGAGACTGTCTATTTTCTGTTGATTCACGGAATCGATCATTAATTATTAGGAAGTATTAATAGTTCTGAACAATCTGTCTAACAGTAAGAAGTCGCCCTTTAGCTCATAAGAGGTTGGGCGGGGATTTACTCAATACAATGTTGGTGGATAATATCGGTTTCATTCACTATTGAACTACAATAGAGGCTCTTTCCGTAATCATTCATTTGGTGATTATGAAATAATGCTGCTGCTGAATCATGTTGGGTCTAGGTGTTTTCAGTTATTCAATTTGATGAGGTGAAGAAAAATATTGATTCTTTGTCACAACCAGAACTCTGTATGCCAAAATACGAAATATCGGCTGGTATATTAGGTACTGTTGAAACTCTTTTTGGTTATGCTAAGGGTTGAGTACTTGTTTAGACATCATTCAAAAGTAGTTTCGAATGTATTTTTTCTTTCGTGAAAATAGCTGTTTCCAGAGGGCTCTTTTTACATTTTGTATCCGAAAGTGACTTCTATGCATGATCTACACATCTTTGTAGAGAGCTTACTTCAGAAATGGTGGTTTTTTTTCTTCCTTTGAAAGTTTCCCATATTTTTTTGTATACAGATTAGACGTAGGTATCCAAAAGCTTTTTTTCCAAAAACTTGATTTCCCTTGGAAGTATACCCCTTTCAATCACTCTTGCTAGATGGACTAGATTTTATAATTCATATGAATAACTTGCCGATCTGACAATCAAACCAAATCACTTTATTGATCCTGTAGAACTTACAAAGTTATAGTATAGGTCAGATAGCATTTTGTACATACATAAAATAATTCTCCTAAAAATACTGGGTCTTCCAACAGCAACTCCCGAACTTTGAAAATTGATAACGACCATCTTGATGAAGCTATATTTGTCAAATCAGTTGTTATTTATTCAGTCTGGTTCAACATAGATGGATATAGCATTCAACAGCACGAGCGAATAAAAAATTGTTTTATCAAAATGGGTATTCTGTTCGGGCAACGTACCGCGCGCTTTGCTCATTTCCCAGTCGCCGTAATCATCCTACCGAGAGGATAATTCGCAAAGTAATGGATAAATTTGAGTCTACTGGTTCAGTAAACGATCGAACAACACCCGTACGTCGACAAAATGCAAGATCGGCCGAAAACATCGCCGTTGTCTGTGAGAGTGTGGCGGATTGGCCACACTATAGGTTGATGATTACCAACTTTTTTGGGCTGAATTGGATGATCTGGGCATCAAGGACTTGTGGTTTTAACAAGACGGCGCTACGTGCCATACAGCTCATGCCACATTGGATATTCTGCCATCACTAACAAGTCATCACTGTCAACGGCGAGCACTATAGGTTGATGATTACCAACTTTTTTGGGCTGAATTGGATGATCTGGGCATCAACGACTTGTGGTTTCAACAGGACGGCGCTACGTGCCACACAGCTCATGCCACATTGGATATTCTGCCATCACTAACAAGTCATCACTGTCAACGGCGAGCACTATAGGTCGATGACTACCAACTTTTTTGGGCTGAATCAGATAATCTTGACACCAATGACATGTGGTTTCAACAGGACGGCTCTATTTGCCACACAGCTCATGCCACTTTGGATATTCTGCAGGCGAGATTTAAGGGTCTGGTCATCTCACATGGAGGTGATGTAAACTGGCCATCAAGAGCGTACGATTTGACCGGTTAGACTTTTTCTTGTGGGTTTCCTCAAGTCGCAGGTGTATGCGAATAAGCCACAAACCACAGCGGTCCTCAAAGCCAACATAACCCACGTCATTGATCAAATTCAGCCTGATTTATGCGCCATAGTCATGGAAAATGGGTCGTTTTGTATGCGCTCCATCCAGAGAAGCAGTGGCGGACATTTGAACGATGTTATACTCCACACATAATGGTATAAATAGGTCTTTCAAATAATTAGTATCTTCTATTTCGAACAATCATAAAATACAAATCAATTCAAAGAACTAAGATTATAAAAAAAAGGAAAGAAGAAAAAAAATAAAAGGTGCTGCTCCGTTCCCTCCTGTTCATGAAAGAGGACATATGCCTCATTGCTCACAAGTGATTTTGGCGAAATTGGGAACACGTGTGAATCGTTGTATTCATGCCACGTGCCACTATATGGGTGTCTGCAATATGCTTTGTAATGTCCGTTGTAAGTAGTCCCACTGTGATTTGAAAGTGCATATAGATTATAACGACAAGGAGCCACATTGTCTGCTGCAAAACTGCTCATATCTAATCCATCTGAAGAAAAGTCAATGAAAACATTCAATTTGCCTCTGAACCTTTCCGCCGGAGAGAATCTTTTCAAATGAATTACTAAAATACGGGGAAACTCATAGATTAATAAGGACTTTGTACATTTTCTCCTTTGCTTGCATCTCGAACACATTGGTTTTTCATCTCCATCCAGGGTTTTCTCTCTTGTGAAAGAATCCAAGCAATGTGATAAACTCAATTGGCCAGTTCTTTGTGGTATGGGAAGGGACAAATCCCAGAAAGGATCAAATATTACTGATGAGTGTCCACAGTGTGGGCACTTCATAGTGGATTTTAATTGACCAACGAAATAGTATACAATCTTGGAGTTGTTCATATTCAAATATCTCTGCCAGGACTCTTGTGCTTTTCCGTTATCGTTCAATTTTTCGTCAATCTCAGTTAAGATCGGTTCAGGTTTCTCAGTAATTTTCTTGAGGTCCTCATGTAAACCTTCTAAAAGATATCGAAGGAATTCGTGGGCGTCTTGATGGGCAGAACCCATGTATCGAGGGGCAAATCGTTGAATCTGATTTTTGAAGTAGACTGTGTTAATTACTCTATCAGATGAATCTTCTGACCATAATTCCTTGATAACTTCTGCGAACGATTTGATTAAAACACCTTTCATACTAGAAATACTAGTATTGATATCCTCCATGTATGCATCCTTTTTTAGGTATTCCAGCAACCATCCCGTGTTTGATAAACATTGGATTATACTGTTCATGAAACAGGTGTTTCCAAGGTTTTTTAAACCATTGAACCCAAAAGTTTTGATTGAAGAATGTATCACCGATGTATTGTTGCAACTACGTTTGCCACTACTATCTTCTTCTGAGTAAACACGGATAGGATGATTCACCCCTTCATTGGACTGGTAGGATAAGGAATTCGAATCAAAACTGCTCAAAACTGAATTAGATATTAGTTCTTTTGAGGGCTCAGCCAGAGGACCAAACTCAGCCTCATTTAGAGTTCCCACTTCCTTTTCTGTCAAAGCTTGACGGTTTTGCTGTGAGTCTTCCACCAAACTGCACAACTCCAGTTCTTGCACTGTGTGTACATGCCGATATATTTTGTTCATGAGAAACATTGATAATTCACTTAGGGTTTTTGATTGAGGAATTGTACCTAAACATGAATAAAAATTGTTGATTATATTATCGCAACTCAGTACTCGCTTGGCTTATTCACGAGAGGATTTTATTCGCTGTTTCACCCATTCATCATTCATCCAAATAATGAAAGGACTCATTTGGAAACGGAATCGAATATTCAGTGTAACGAAACGGGGAAAAGATTTCAGGAATAAACTTACACTAAAATGTTAATCGAATCACCAAAAACTTACATTATACTGCCACCCAGCAGGATCGAAGAAAAGGAGATATGCTGCATTGCTGGAATTTTTTCTGAAAATCAATAGATACTGAATGAATTTCTCAATACTGTGTCTTGATGATCTTGACCTCCCTCAATATTTATGTAGATTCATACACTGACTTTGATCCGGTTACTGTTTACGTAGTTGGAGATTGTTTTATATTTCTATATCCTGTGATCGTATCAGTTTTGATGTCTATGAACTTGGAATACTGAAAGATGGAATTCTGAATACTGAGTGTTTTTGTTTTAGAATATTGAAATTGAGGTTGGAACATCTCCCAATTCATGTATTCGCTCAAATGAATTCGAATTGTTTCATGATTAGTTTCCATATTTGACAATATCTCTCATACATTCTGTTTTATGTGAATGTAAAGATAGGAAGCGCTCAAAAAAAGACCCTATATAATCTCGAAATATGTCCCTCTTTTCGTAAACATCGTTTTATCGATCACTTCCATAATTCCAGATTTCTTGATTTCGCTTTCAATCGAATGGTTTCGAACGAATAAAAAATTTCGATGATATCCCACATACAATGAATATTACTGGAGTTTTTCCCAACATCAAATCGTTATTTTTACACCTCGACACGTGTTTCGATCACCAAGTGATCATCTTCAAGAGGAAGATAAAAATAATAACTACTTAAAACTAAAGCTACTTATACTAATCGGTACATCATACAGGTAGGTAATCAGTAATACCACCCATACAAGTGTACCACCCTGAATTAATTTTACAATTGGCCTTTCTATCATTTACAATATGTCCTTATGTATGTTTAAATGTTACAGCTATATATAGAACAATTTTCAGCTATATAAAATTAGTTTCACAATATTGCCTATCTAAATATATTTAAAATGTGTCTTTTTGTAGTAATCAGTAAACCCAACAATTTTATTTCAACAAGCTATATGGTATGCTATTTGGTATTGGTCCGTTGTCGTTATTCATAATATTATTATGTTTACTTATTTCCACACTCTCATAGGCATCTAGTTGCCTGTTGTTATTAACTTGTCTAACTAATCTTAAAGAACTGAAGTCTATGGAATGGTTTTGTTGCAAAATATGATGGGCGACTGCTGATTTTTCAGGTCTTCCATATTTTAAGTGTGCTATGTGTTCCTTATATCTCACTTTAATAGATCTTTTTGTCTGTCCATAATATTTTGCATCGCAGTCCTTACATTCAATTTCGTAAATTCCAGACTTTTCCGAATTCTCGACTTTGTCTTTTGGACTTCCCAAAAGGTTCCTTGAAAATCTTTCCAAGGTTCTTCGTATATTGGTGGTATGGAACTGAGATGAATTTATCTTTGTTTTTGTCCTTTCTGAAAGTCGAGATTTCGTTCATTCTTAACCTCAACTTGTTTTTCCTAATTATGTCATCTACAATACCCCTCGGGAAACCGTAAGTGGCTGCTATTTCCTGTATTGTACGTTCTGTTTTGTGAACCTATCATGTGTTAGAGGGAAAGTCAAAAGACGATGCACCAAAAAATTCAACCCAGCACGTTTGTGCTGTCCACAGTGAAGAGAACTGTCAGGAATATACCTGTACGTGCTTGTTTCTTTTCTAAATATATCGTATTCTAACCCTCCATCTTTGCTTCTCATTACCAAAACGTCAAGAAATGGTAGTTGTCCCTTATTTTCTACTTCATACGTGAATTTTATTGATGGACATCTATTATTTAAAAAGGAAACAAAGTCCTCGATATTCGATCCACATACCTTAGCCAAATCCTAGGAAAATACTTTGACTTTTCTTTAGTTTCCATTTCGAATCTGCTCATGAACAGGTCTGCCAGGTAGGGGGGCAGGGGATTTTCCATGGCCGTTCCTTCCTGTTGTTCATGAAAGCAACCTTCTACCTGGAAACGATTTTGTTTCATACACACATTGGTAAGAGAAACGAATTCATCGATTTCGTTGTTATTGAAATTATTTTTCTCTAGTAGTTCCCTGAGGTATTGCAAGGTCTGTGGAATTGGGACGCTAGGAAATAATGAACTAACATCAACAGAAACCAAAATCTCACATTCTTGCAGAACCATGTTTTTTGTATGTTGTATGAACTCTTAAGAGTTTTTATACTAAAACCTGGTTCCGCAATAGACAAGGTTTCAAATTTCTTAGTGAGCCACTTCGCTATTTGGTAGGTAGGAGCTCCAATAGCTGACACGATGGGGCGCATTGATTTTCCCTGTTTATGGATTTTTGGGAGGACTTTGTTTCCTTTTTAAATAATAGATGTCCATCAATAAAATTCACGTATGAAGTAGAAAATAAGGGACAACTACCATTTCTTGACGTTTTGGTAATGAGGAGCAAAGATGGAGGGTTAGAATACGATATATTTAGAAAAGAAACAAGCACGTACAGGTATATTCCTGAAAGTTCACATCACTGTGGACAGCACAAACGTGCTGGGTTGAATTTTTTGGTGCATCGTCTTTTGATTTCCCTCTAACACATGATAGGTTCACAAAAGAAAAACGTATAATACAGGAAATAGCAGCCACTAACGGTTTCCCGAGGGGTATTGTAGATGACATAATTAGGAAAAAGAAGTTTAGGTTAAGAATGAACGAAATCTCGACTTTCAGAAAGGACAAAAACCAAGATAAATACATCTCAGTTCCATACCACCAATATACGAAGAACTTTGGAAAGATTTTCAAGGAACTAGGTATGAAGGTGGTTTTTAAAACAAGTCATACACTGCAGAACCTTTTGGAAGTCCAAAAGACAAAGTCGAGAATTCGGAAAAGTCTGGAATTTACGAAATTGAATGTAAGGACTGCGATGCAAAATATTATGGACAGACGAAAAGATCTATTGAAGTGAGATATAAGGAACACATAGCACACTTAAAATAAGGAAGACCTGAAAAATCAGCAGTCGCCCATCATATTTTGCAACAAAACCATTCCATAGACTTCAGTTCTTTAAGATTAGTTAGACGAGTTAATAACAACAGGCAACTAGATGCCTATGAGAGTGTAGAAATAAGTAAACATAATAATATTATGAATAACGACAACGGACCAATACCAAATAGCATACTATATAGCTTGTTGAAATAATATTGTTGGGTTTACTGATTACTACAAAAAGACACATTTTAAATATATTTAGATGGCCAATATTCTGAAACTAATTTTATATAGCTGAAAATTGTTCTATATATAGCTGTAACATTTAAACATACATAAGGACATATTGTAAATAATAGAAAGGCCAATTGTAAAATTAATTTAGGGTGGTACACTTGTATGGGTGGTATTACTGATTACCTACCTGTATGATGTACCTGATTAGTATAAGTAGCTTTAGTTTTGAGTAGTTATTAGTTTTATCTTCCTCTTGAAGATGATCACTTGGTGATCGAAACACGTGTCGAGGTGTAAAAATAACGATTTGGTATTAGGAAAAAACTACAGTAATATTCATTACTACACCAAAGGTTCCAAACAGTATATCACAAATCCCACATACACTTTGTTTTATTTAAATTCAAAGATATGAAGCACTCAATGAAGGACCCGTTATTTCCTTCCCAATTAATCGTATCTCATAGCTTTTTTATATTTTTCGAGTTTCTTTTCATTCTCCAACTCCACATTGCTGTGTATTCAATTATTTGGTGCGCAGTAACAACAAAAACAATTCGAATCAACCCCAAGTTTCAAGGACTCCTGTGGCGACGACAGCACAATGATTTTGATTTTCGTCGATGAATTTCAATTAGCTAAATATGACCGCTATTGTTCTAATTCCTCGACAGCCTTGCCCTCCAAAGGCGAGAAGTCAGAGCCCATTATGGCACATCCTGGCATTCAACGATTCCTCAAACAAATAAATCGTCCGATTTCAGGAAATGATATGCCGCTTCGATAATTAGGTATCTATTGTTGTTTCATTCACAATGGAGTCCGTCGCTTTCCTAAAACTCGTCGGAATGAAAGGTCAAAACAAACAATGTAACTTTACGAATGTCTTCTTCAAATGGAATCCAAATGAAATACAAAATTTATCACAGGATGGAGACGCTATCAAATATATAATCGTTAAAGTGGCTTTTATCCCCATGTTACTTTTCCTACTCTAAGGCAAAGGTTATGTTTTTCATTCAAACCTACATTCAGAAAAGTTGAAGATGTGTTCGATTGAATATTTAAGATTTTCATTAAGTTGATCGTCGAATACGTATAACGGGTTTTTTGATATAGTCAAATATTTGTAAATCGTCAGAGTTTCGAATAACGAAAAACTTGAAATAACATAGCATTCAATAGGACTGGTTAGTGGAAAAATTTATGTTTGAGATTTGATTCCATCGACGAATGAAAAATAATATCTACTGAATGGATACAATAGCTAGTATATAAGAATACATACAGTGTGTGAAAGCCAAATGGAATAAATTCATTATTTCGGTTGCGGTACATATTTTTACAAAATTCCGAAACACTTCAAATTTAAAGTATAATTTGACATACTTCAAAGTATTTCAAATTAATTTCACAATATTGTCTATCCAAATTTATTTTTGCAATGTGTCCTTATGTAGTAACCAGTAAACCCAACAACATTATTTTATTTTATTTTAAGAAGCTATATAGTATGTTCTTTGGTATAGGTTCGTCATCGTTATTCATAAACTGATTTTAATGAACTGAAGTCTATGGAATGGTATTGTTGCAAAATATGATGGGCGACTGCTGATTTTTCAGGTCTTCCATATTTTAAGTGTGCTATGTGTTCCTTATATCTTACTTTAATAGATCTTTTTGTCTGTCCATAATATTTTGCATCGCAGTCCTTACATTCAATTCCGTAAATTCCAGACTTTTCCGAATTCTCGACTTTGTCTTTCGGACTTCCCAAAGGCTCTGTAGTGTATGACTTGTTTTAAAAACCACCTTCATACCTAATTCCTTGAAAATCTTTCCAAAGTTCCTCGTATATTGGTGGAATGGAACTGAGATGTATTTATCTTGGTTTTTGTCCTTTCTGAAAGTCGAGATTTCGTTCATCCTTAACCTAAACTTCTTTTTCCTTATTATGTCATCTACAATACCCCTCGAGAAACCTTTAGTGGCTGCTATTTCCTGTATTGTAAGTCTTTCTTTTTGAACCCATCATGTGTTAGAGGGAAAGTCAAAAGACGGTGCACTAAAAAATTCAACCCAGCACGTTTATGCTGTCCACAGTGATGTGAACTGTCAGGAATATACCTGTACGTGCTTGTTTCTTTTCTAAATATATCGTATTCTAACCCTCCATATTGGCTCCTCATTACCAAAACGTCAAGAAATGGTAGTTGTCCCTTATTTTCTAACTCATATGTGAATTTTATTGATGGACATCTATTATTTAAAATGGAGACAAAGTCGTCAATATTCGATTTTTTGGTATCGAATATCGCGAAAATATCATCCACAAATCTAGGAATATACTTCGACTTTTCTTTGGTTTCCATTTCGAATCTGCTCATGAACAGGTCTGCCAGGTAGGGGGACAAGGGGTTTCCCATGGCCGTTCCTTCCTGTTGTTCATAAAAGCAACCTTCTACCTGCAACCGATTTTGTTTCATACACATTTTAGTAAGAGAAACGAATTCATCGATTTCGTTATTATTGAAATTATTTTTCTCTAGTAATTCCGTGAGGTATTGCAAGGTCTGTGGAATTGGGACGCTAGGAAATAAGGAACTAACATCAACAGAAACCAAAATCTCACATTCTTGCAGAACCATGTTTTTTGTATGTTGTATGAACTCTAAAGAGTTTTTTATACTAAAACCTGGTTCCGCAATAGACAAGGTTTCAAATTCTTCTGTGAGCCATTTTGCTATTTGGTAGGTAGGAGCTCCAATAGCTGACAGGATGGGGCGCAAGTTAGAAAATAAGGGACAACTACTGTTGTGAATGAGTAGTATTTGATTTGATGTATGTATTAATACCACTTTATAATGAATATGTGACTTCTCTTTGTGATATTTTTAATTGACATCTATTTGACAACTGGATAATAATTTACACTAATGATATCACGGGTGTCCCAAATATATAAATATATGTAATACACAACAATCTCCCACGCTTATTGAATTATTTTTTTTTTCAACTATGTAATCGTTGAAGCGCGATGGAAGTTTAACAGGGCGGCCTGATCTTCTCAACTCTGTTATGTTGGTTGGTGGATGAGGTATTTGATCATCAGGTACTTCAATTTGATCTGGTTCAAACACCTCATTTTGAATATTATCCGGTTGATTGGCTTGTTCCTCTCGCACTGGAATCGTCACCAAATCAGTAATATTAGGCTGTTTTGATTGATCTTCATAAGTAACTTCTACTTCAGGTGCGGAAAAGACGGATTTACTTTTGGACAAGTTGGTCGATCTCATCTGATCAATATGTCTCTTCAAAATATATCCATCATCGAGTTTCACTTGATAGTGAAGAAGCCCAAATTTCTTGATAATTTCTCCTGTCTTCCATAACTGTTTATTATTTGTGTAATACCTTGTTTGAACTCTCTCTCCCACGCTGAATTGTCGTGCCTTTTTATTTGATGGTGCTGATTTTTCATGATGAACGGGTTTCAAAGCATCCAACTCTTTTTCAACCAATGTGCTGAGTGCGTAGGGAATTTCACGTTCACGATGAAAACATGGCTGTACCCCTTCACGTAACTTGAGAACAACATTGAAACCTGGAACACATCCAATTTTCTCTTCGAAAACATTTGGATATTTGGCGCTTAGTTCCTCTACACTCCACAGGTTGAATCTTTCAAAGGGTACTGAAGTGTTTTGTTGACTTAGTTGATTCAAATCTATCTTGAGGCGTCGGATCCAAACTCTACCAAGAATAGCAGCGTAATTATCTGGCACAATATAAACATCTTCTTTTATTTTGATGTTACCATAAGAAACGTTAACTACAATCTTCCCATCGGGTATGAAAACATCTTGAGTATATGAGCGGAATCCGATGGTTGCTGGTTCAAGAGGAATATTCAGATTCAAATCTTGTAATTGTTGACGTTGAAGAAACGTATAAGCTGATCCCGAATCTACTTCGAATTTGATTGGTTTTCCTTCTATTTTGACGTGGGCGTAATAACGATTCATATCAGTGTCAGAACTATTATGATTTTGATGAATATCAACAATATGTTGTACACCATATTGTCGTGCGATTTCATATGAATCGTCGCTTTGAATTTGATTAGCCGATTCAGATTTTGTCTTATTTGCAACTAATGAAGTAATGCAGACCTTAGAAACGTGACCAGTCCTGTTGCATAAGGTACATTTAAGCGAGGTTTGTTCAGTGTGACAATCTTTTGTGATATGATTGGATTTCCCACACCTAAGACAAACATTCTGCAGTCCTAGTGATTCAAGGTTATATTTGCGACTGAGTGGCCTATTGTACCTCGATTTTCTATTTCTTGAAGGGATATATGAACGTGAATGATTTCTGTGCATTTTATGAACATGTTGGTGTGAACAGTTGACTTTATTGATATCAACTGTTGAAGATGACGTTGAAATTGTTTTCTGGGCAATTTTGCGAGCATCAATTTTCGAAGATTCGAGCGCAATTGCTCTCGTAAAAATGTTTTTGAAAGTTTCACTATCAGACTGAAGTAATTGTTCACGAATGCTATTATCGTATAAGCCACGAATGAATTGAGCTGTCAGGGAAATTTCTGCAACTGATTTCTTGCACTCGCATGTGCACAGTCACTTATATTACTCTTAAGTGTACTTACAAATTCTGGAATTGATTGTTGTTCATTTTGATAGATTGACAAAAAGTGATGTTGAGCAACTAAAACGTTCTTCTTTGGTGCAAGATGTTCTTCCAATAACTTTATCAATTCATCATATGTCAACTGATCAGGAGTTTTAGGAGCAGCCAAAGCTGTAATCATGTTGAAATTTTGAGCTCCAATAGAATTCAGTAGCAATTGAGCACAGTAAGGCTTATTTGTATTGATCTGCTTCATTTGAAGGTAATTCTGGAACCTGCTTTTGTAATTTGAAAACGATTCTTTCTTGCTGTCAAAGTTAGCTAATAGTGCTGTATTCATCACAATTTCTCCCTTGCTTGATGATTCACGGTTTGTCTGACTATGTGAACTTTGTAATTGAGAAAAGAGAGTAGATATCATTGCAGTTTGAAATTCCATAAATTCTTTGAACTGTTGGGCGTCCATTTTGAATGTTTTTATTTTCGATTATTTTTGATTTTTATAATCTTTCTAATTCACCTCGTCGCCAAAACTATTGTGAATGAGTAGTATTTGATTTGATGTATGTATTAATACCACTTTATAATGAATATGTGACTTCTCTTTGTGATCTTTTTAATTGACATCTATTTGACAACTGGATGATAATTTACACTAATGATATCACGGGTGTCCCAAATATATAAATATATGTAATACACAACAACTACCATTTCTTGACGTTTTGGTAATGAGGAGCCAATATGGAGGGTTAGAATACGATATATTTAGAAAAGAAACATGCACGTACAGGTATATTCCTGACAGTTCACATCACTGTGGACAGCATAAACGTGCTGGGTTGAATTTTTTAGTGCATCGTCTTTTGACTTTCCCTCTAACACATGATAGGTTCAAGAAAGAAAGACTTACAATACAGGAAATAGCAGCCACTAACGGTTTCTCGAGGGGTATTGTAGATGACATAATAAGGTTAAGGATGAACGAAATCTCGACTTTCAGAAAGGACAAAAACCAAGATAAATACATCTCAGTTCCATACCACCAATATACGAGAAACTTTGAAAAGATTTTCAAGGAATTAGGTATGAAGATGGTTTTTAAAACAAGTCATACACTACAGAGCCTTTTGGAAGTCCAAAAGACAAAGTCGAAAATCCGGAAAAGTCTGGAATTTACAAAATTGAATGTGAGGACTGCGATGAAAAATATTATGGACAGACAAAAAGATCTATTAAAGTAACATATAAGGAACACATAGCACACTCAAAATATGGAAGACCTGAAAAATCAGCAGTCGCCCATCATATTTTGCAACAAAACCAGTCCATAGACTTCAGTTCATTAAGTTAGACAAGTTAACACAATAATATTACGAATAACAATGACGGACCAAAGAGCATACTATATAGCTTGTTAAAATAAAATAAAATAATGTTGTTGGGTTTAATGATTACTACATAAGGACACATTGCAAACATAAATTCGGATAGGCAATATTGTGAAATTGATTTTTATATAGCTGAAAATTGTTTTATATAAACATATATTGTTAAATAATAGATATGGCAAAATTGTAAAATTAATTCAGGTTGGTATGCCTAGATGGTTTACCTGTATGAGTTACCTTTTTAGCAGAAATAGGATTAGCTTGCACTAGTCCTTAGTTTCAATCTTCCTCTCTGAAGATGATCACTTGGTGATCGAAACACGTGTCGTGCTGTTGAAAATAACGATTTGGTGTTGGGAAAAAACTCCAGTTATATTCATTACTACACCAAAGGTTCCAAACAGTGCATCATAAGGGAAAATAATACCCACTCTCTAATGAATATGTATTCAAATCACACCAAACCGATGCTTCATGTCCTTTGATGAACGCGATCCAAATCTAATCACGACTGTATCATTGAGGTTATGAATAAGCGGCCATAAAGGGAGTGACGAGGTGAATCTCCCCTATCCCCAGCAGATTTCAACACATGGCCAGTCGATCAATCAGACCATCATTTAAATTCACCGCACGTTCACATAATCTCAGTTTTGCATTATTTTATCTACTCCAACACTCTTAACCCGCTCTGGGATCTACTTTGGGCCTTCACTCGCGACGCAATGCCCAATTAGTGTAGTTAGTGCTGCAATGGGTTTTATTGAAGATTTCGGGTGACATATCGGTGATGACAGAAGCCAATCGTGCGTGAAAAAACAAAGATTCGTTGAGTTTGCAATAATGAGTGGATATCGTGATTTTCCATGGTGACGAGATGGCCCTCTGGAGTGGGATTCTAGATTATTTCTAGAGAATCAATCAGTGTAATGTATAATAATAATAATAATATACTTTATTGTCATTGAGTATGAATCTTGTAAACAAAGCTTGTGAAAAATAAATACAAATGTAAATATAGAAATATAAAATGTGAATATAAAGACATCTACAAAAAAGTAAAGTTAGATCATACACTATAGTTCAATGCCGACATTTTTTATCAACATGGTTGTGTACAGTTCAAAAATATTATCAACCCTTATATAATAGACATATAAACAGATATACTGTTATAAAATGACTCAAAAACAACAGTGTATGGAGATTTTCAAAACATCACAGAAAAATTCAGATACAGGAATACAGCGAGGTCACCCAATACATGTATTGAAACCCACAGACTCGACAGGAAACAAGGATGAAGGAGTGGGAAATTTAAAATTCAAGATTTGTACATGAAAATTCATTGAAATTCGAAAAAACAGATAACCGATATAGGTTTTAAATAAATGTCAGATGAAATAAAATTAATATCTGTGATGAAAATTGAAAAAGGCATAATAAACTAATTGTTATTATTGAGGAATGATGAAAAATTCAGAAATTATTGTTGTGAACCATTTTCTTAGAAACTGACATCAAGTGATGCTTTTGAAAAATATTTATATTAAGAAATAAGTGAGGTTAATTATTTTTGTACAAAAGTTTTAAATGAAAATGTATCTAAATTTAAGAACTAATGTGAAAATCGTAGAATAGATAAATTTTATGATATTGAAGTTGAAATTTTGTAATTATGAAAATTGAGAGGTGGTAACTAGGGGAAGAAATAGATTTTCAACTTTTTTGTTAAAAAGGAGGATTCTTCTCAAGGCGACGAAGGTGAACGAAACACAAAATTTTCTCTCCTGATATTTGAAAAATATTATATGAAAACTTAACAATTCAACAATAATTTTATTTTATACTGTGAATTGAAAGTAAATCCAGTATTTACCTGCCTGTCCAGCCCGTTCCAGTGATAAATCCACAAATACCAGCTCCGGAGTTAGAAAAATCACACACACACCAACGTTGGAGGAAAACAAGGTATTTACCGATTCAATTTCTCATCACAATATATGCATATATTGATGAAATTGTCCAAGAAGATAATAGGACAATAAAAATAAAGTCTGCAAAGAATTAAAGTGACCTTGAATAATAAAATGACATCTGCCTGAGTAAGTTCGGATATTCACATGGAATAGATCGGTGTAGGTTTAGGACTTTTTTAGAATTAAGTAATTTTCACTTTTGCTAATTGTTATATATTTTTGACTTGAAAATTTTTACATTCATTATTAAAAATTGTTCTACATTTTTCTGAAATCAGTCTTTTTCAAATTTCTTCACACGAACATCTCCAACTAAAATGAATTTGGGTAAGTAAATGTTGTGTTTGTGCCTGAATCCACCTGAGGTGTTGAGAAAAACTCTATACACTGAGGTATAGGATTTAAACTCAACATAAGAGTCTAGCCAACCAAAATTTACATCTCAAGAAATAATAAAAATTATAATAATTGAAAATTTATTTTTCAAAACCCAATATAACATCTTAACATCATATAATGATACTTATATATAATATTACATGAATAAACACACCCATTGCACCAGACAATCAAACATTTGTATTCAAAAAAGAGTAAAAACAAAAATCTTTTATAACCTAAATTCAAATATGCACATTTGTCACGTAAATTCATCATTATAGAAATCTTGCAAATTATAATGGGGTCTATCAGCCAAAAATGTTTTTACTCTTATTCTCAACATTTTCTTGGTCAAATTTGCCCGTCTTTTATCTGAGACCAAGTGACCCCATTGTAATGAATAGAATTCTTGACCAAATTTGGTGAAGGAATTGGCAATTTCAACGCGGTAGAACGAGTGCTATTAAAATGGCATGAAACCTCAAGTAGGGAGATATTTTTGTAAATGAGGCAGAATGCTTATAGAAGAAATAAATCCACAGTTGGTGCAATTGATCAACTCATTAAACATGTGTTGGAAATCTTGGAAAACAAACAGCAGACTCTGGGGTTATTTTTTGATATGAGCAAAGTTTTTGTCCTCGTTGACCATGACATACTGCTACACAAATTGCAGTTTTATGGTATACGTGGCCCTGAATTGAATTGGGTTAGATCTTACCTGACTGTCCGTAGTCAGCTGGTCTGTGTGAATGGAATTGACTCTGTAAGTAAATGTATAGTGAGAGGGGTACCTCAAGGCTCTGTTTTAGGACCTCCTTTATTTTTGGTTTTTATTAATGATCTTCCGAAATTTTGTTCGAAAGCTTCCATTACTATAATTTTTGCTGATGACACTAACATCTTGGTATCTGCGGAAACTATGTCCGAAGTAATTGTCAAAGCTAATGAAGTAACTGATCAAATTGAGGAGTGGTGTTCTACAAATGGCCTGCTGCTAAATTCTGCCAAATCTCAAATGCTTAACTTTGTTACTAAAAATATAACTATTGATAAAAGCTATTTGGTAAGATTGAATAATGAAACTTTACATCAAGTTAATTGTACTGAATTCATGGGTGTTGATATTGATAATAAACTCACCTGGAGGTTCCATGTTGATAGTGTCAAACTGAAGCTCAGTAAACATATATATTTACTTCGTAGGTTGAAACAAACAGTCTCTTTTGATGTTCTCATGCTTTTTTTATACCACAGTTTAATTCAGTCAGTGATTTCCTATGGTCTTGAACAGTGGGGCTTATCAGCTAAAGCTGATGAAGTGTTTGTTATTCAGAAAAAGGTAATCAGAATTCTGGCTGGGGCATCTTCAAGTGCCAACTGCAGGCCATTATTCATTCGTTATAAGGTATTAAAAATGCCTAGTTTGTATATCTACCAAACTCTGATATATATAAGAAACAATATTTCAATTATTCCTAGAAATGAGCAAATTTATGAACATTTTACCAGAAATAACCCCTTAACTTCATCAGCCTTATAGTAGATTGACAGTATCGAAGAATCACCCCATGTGCTGTGGAATCAAACTATATAATAAGCTTAGTAATGACATTAAGTCCTCAAACATCAATGTCTTCAAAAGGCAGCTCAAGGTTTTTCTATTGCAGAAAGCATACTACTCTGTGGATGAGTTTCTACTTGAATCATAATCATAATTTGATTATAGCTTAGTAATTTTATTTTTATTATATAAGTTATGCTTTGTATTTAATTTTTTATAATAGTTTGACCTGTTGTATCAGCCAGTATTTTATGATGATGTTTGCCTAATGTGATTGTAAATGAAAACTGATTCAATAAATGTTTGATTGATCGATTGATTGATTGATTGTGAGGAACGACCAATGGAATGCCTGGACAATAAAATGAATATTCGCAGATATAGAATCATCTTCAAAACGGAACTGGAATATTAGAAACCCAACAAAATGAATCTCTTACCGCAGAGAGGCTCAATTCCACCCCGCATAATCCACTCAGCTCAACTCTGTCGATATCCGGCTCATCTATAAATTTTGTATCACCAATATTTTTAACGCTTGCACCCACCCCATGCATTCCACCACCTAAGATAATCTTCGATTTTAATTGAATGCTCGAACGCCCTAGAAAAAGGGACCTAACTATCCTTTGATTAATCCTTTTATTATTCCCTTTCCTCGTTATGGCCCCATGTAGGGTTGATACAGGCCCGTGACAAAGACTGGCCCCCAGGGCATTATTTCACAGTAACCGTACAGGTCCTAGTCGCTGATGGAGAATACTACGTCAGCCCTCATTTTAAATAGCATTGTTGCCAAGATTAAATAGAATAGGCCATGGAGGACGTGCGAGTGAGAAATCCGATTTTGACTTTCTGGCAGTTTAACCAATCGCAGCTTAAGAGTGCAATACAATTTTGTCACTCAAAACTGAATCGCACAATGACTGTTTATTTTTGGGAATGTAGATTTGAAAGCAGCTAGTTTAGCAGTTTCATTCGCACAATTATTTATTTATTCGAATCTGGTAGTCAGGAAAATAAACAAGCTTAAAAACTCTCAAATCATTTTCATGAACTGGTTGCCTTTTTACTTTATATAAGTTTCACCTGTATGTATGTATGTTTGTTTTTTTGTAACTCTCAAACTCGGGATCTGAATTTGACAGAATTATTGACATTATTGCTCAATCTATTCGCGGGCAGATGACGCTGAACGTAACTATTGACATTATTGCTTGATATATTCGCGGACAGATGGCGCTATAGATAACCTCCTTGATATATGGACATTATTGCTTGATCTACTCAAAATATTTACAATTTTTCCTCACTTTTTCTCACATATTCCAAGTACATTAATATTTTGAATTAAACTTCAAATGAAAACATCAAGACTGAATTGTTTTTTAAATTATTTCTGCAAATTTTCTCTTTACCCCGAGACCAATTTAACTGTTCGCCTTCTATTAGAGATTTACTTTACTACCTGCATCTCAGTAGAATAGGGAATGTTCCTCCTGACGAAAATCAAGTAGTTTTCATAAAAGAGCTCTAAAACAACGCATTTTAAACTTATCATTTCAACCTGTTTCTTTAAAAAATTATTCAAATACTAAAAATAGAGGAATGAAATAATGTATTCAACATTTAAAGGGATTCGTTTTTATTTCACCATTTGGCAACATTGGTTATAGCTAATAAAGGACAATGAATCTGTTACGTGTATGAGACAAACAAAGATGACATATTTCAGAGGCGTGCTGTTCTGTTTACTTATGTTCCGAGTTCCGAGACATTCTGTGACATATGACATTTTGTGCACCTAACCTATCTTCCTCTATATAAATAAATAACAAAACAACTGTTGTTTATATGGCTTGTGGAGGTGGTATTGAAGTATAATTTATATTTTGCCTTAATTGTTGATATATAAAGATAATTTTCCTTTTTTCAAAGTAGAATATCTAGGTAAATTATTTCAACTTGATATAGGCGATGTTGCCAATATGTGAGTTAGAAACAAATCCCTTTAAAAATTAAAACCCAACATTTGAAACATCAATTTGAATATTTGAATTGAAAGAGGTATATTTTTAGGAGTGATTAATTTTTGGGAAAGAAAGTTTTTGGCTTTCTACTACTCCATCTTGATACAAAAAAAAGGGGGATGAGGATATCTTCCAAAGAAAGGACGGAAGTAATCAATTTGAAAATGAGTAACTCTATACATGGATGTGTAGATCATGCAAAGAAGTAACTTTCAGACACAAACTGAAAGAAAGTCCTCCTGAAACAGCTACTTTCATATAAACATTGAATTACACGAAAGAAAAAAAATATTTCAAACAAATACTTCTATATGAACACTGAATTATACAGAAGATACTTTTCTCTACTCAGTTTGTATTTCAAACATTCGTTGTGGAATAAAAATCAGATATCATTCACATGAGTTCTACTTTGGATGAATGGTAATATGGAAGATTCCCTCATCCTTTTTTTTGTATCAAGATGGAGTAGTAGAAAGCCAAAAATTTTCTTTCCCAACAATTTGAATTCTTTTCGAAGTGAATTTGAAAAACTCCAAAATTCCCCATTGAAGACCTCATACTTTATTATGTTGTTTAAGATGAATTTTATATTCGTGCGCCGTTGAAGATTTATGGTACTAGTGACTAGAAATTAAAAAAAAAATTTGTGACAATGAATCGGACTAAAAAGTGAAAAATAAATATAGTTCAAAAAACTTAAAAACTTCATCTAGCTATTTCTAACCTAATTAATAACGAGTTCGTGCAAAGCTTATTGTTGAATCATCTGAAAATGGAATTTTTGCCAAACATGTATTGCCAAACATGCGCCAAACTAACTGACTGTTATACGGAAACAAGTATAGCTGAGACACCGGTCAATCTAATAATAACACTGATGATCTTCAAACAAAATTCAACCTTTGACGGAAGCACCAAACTCTTTCGAAGGTTCGAAATAGATGAACACTTCAATCTAGCAGACCACTATTATAATATTCATGCAGTCATTGTTCGCTGTGATTCGCTGTGATAGTCGTTACACGAAGTGTTCTGGCGATGTATTGAATTTATTGGAGCCTCTGGAGACACCCTACATTTTGTTTTATGAGAGAGAGAGAGGACTTTGGCAGATCAAGATCTTCAGATGATGTGGTAGTGCAGGTTTTCCGGGTTTTCATGCAGCTGAAAAAGCAAATGCGCCACTGAAATCAATGAAGTCGCCACGGAGCTCCAATTAATTTTAATTGTTGTTTTATAATTTCACAAATAAACGTTGTTTATGTTAAAATAAAAAAACAGATATTGAAACTTGTAACCCACTTGTAGAAGAAGTAATGAAAAAACCCAGTTTTGATAATAATATTTAATCGGAACAAGCAACAATGACGACGAATGAAAGTTCTTTGAGGCAAAATAACAACAGTTCAGTACTTAGTGTTTTCTCCACTAGATCTAACGATAACTTGCATCCTCCTGCCTACTCCGCAAAGGTCTTTGATGGTTTCTTGTGGAATTGGATTCCTATCTTCCTGTGCAGCAATTATCAATTCTGTAATTGAGTTCGGAGCTGGATTTCGTGCTCATATATGTCTTTTTAGGATGTCTCAATTTTGTTCTATGGGATTTGCGTCAGGACTGTTTGGTGGCCACACCACTGCCTCAAGTCCAACAACTTCAAGATACTGGGTGACTGTTCTTGCAGCATGTGCACGAGCATGATCATGCATTAGCAGGAAATTGTCGTAACCAATGAAGCCGTCGTGAGGTAAAACACGCTCTTCATGGATGTTGCGTATGTACCAGTCACCATTCATTCCTAAATTCACCTCTTTAAGCTCGGTGCGACTGTTCCAACTAATGCCTCTTCACAACATCATGGAACCACCATCAAAGCTAACGTTATGTACAAGATTACATTCTGCGAAATATTCTCCAGATCTTCTGTATTCTTGACCACGTCCATTTGGTTTCCTTAACTGTATTCTCGTTGTCAAGTAGACATGGGCTATGACAAATTGTAACCCTCTAGATTTGTGACGTGGAAGGAGCCTACGGACTCTGGCAGGGCGTTTTGGATTCAAATCAACTTCTTTGAGTCTTCTTATTACTGTTTTGACACTTATGTTAACTTGTCATGTGCTCAGTAAATAATTTCTGAGATATGGAGTTGTAAGCGTGCGATTTCGCAAAGATAATAATTAACAACAATAATAATTGCTTTTATTGATAGGAAACAAAATACAAACAAATATACAAACAAAAATATAACCTCCTATCAAATGACATGATTCAATTTCTGACAATGCGCAATATCGTCTTGTCTGTATCTCTCATTGACTAAAGTAACAATTTTAACACAAACTAATTCGCTCAAATGCGGCATCTCACTGAGAAAACTACAGAATCAAGATATAAAGTACTCGAAATGTCATTCTGGCAACAAAGTTTCTAATTTGTACCATGATTTTACTTATTTAGCTATAGCGACTATGTCCAAGCATTCTTTCATCCATACTGTATGGAAATTTATGTC
Organism: Leptinotarsa decemlineata; assembly: GCF_025532065.1. Lineage (NCBI taxonomy): Eukaryota > Metazoa > Arthropoda > Insecta > Coleoptera > Chrysomelidae > Leptinotarsa > Leptinotarsa decemlineata. Next base: position 6,496,150 of record NW_027412556.1, on the reverse strand, counting down.
AATTAAAATAAATAACATATTGAGAAAGAAAAAATTAACATGAAAATGAATCTTGATGAAAAATTTGCAATATTTTTGTTGGAGAGTGTATAAAGATTAGGAAGTAGAACGTCTAAACCCTTCTTTCCAAAAAAATATAACCCTTTCAATTTATTTTCATTTACACTATAAAAGGTTTCCAAAACCGCGACATGTATTTTTCTATACAATAGCTTCTTCAAGCAAAAAACGTTTAGCAAAATGTTTTTTTCTCGAAATAAAATACTAGCATGTTATTGAGAAACATTCTGTGTTCTATATCGTTCCTAAAATAGCTTCAATATGTCAAAATAAAAAAATCGACGTATATTCCAATATAATTTTTCCTACTGGCGAAAATATAAAGCGTATACGATATATAATTTGAGGGGAAAACCACACATGAAGCTAATCGTATATCATGCATGCTTGCTGAAAGATGATCATAACTTTAGATAATTGCTTTATTCGATAATACTCGTGTACTCTCCCAAAATTATATGTATTTTTATTTTTGGAATACTGGATAATAATCGGGACTCAACAAAATTGATTTTACGTGTTCTTCTTCATGATTCTCAACATAACATTAAAACCATGCTCACTGATTAGATTGTTACCAAGCAGTAGCTGAGTACAAAAAAAATGAGAGCAATCATAAAGTGAATACGTTGAAAATGTGTTAATGTATTTTCTGAGTTCATATCTTTTCACAATAACTATTTTAACGATGTTCTCGTTTTAAAAATAAAGCATTTTGGCACCATAATATAAGATATTTGAACTAGTATAAAAAGCAGGGAGACCACTCACCCTGAAACAGCTTTGAGAGTTAGTTCAGGTTAGGTTTGGTCAAACGTGTGTGGGCCTATTCGATATCCACCGCAGCCCGCAAGGGTTTATTGTGGCTCAAACATTTTCACACTCGATCAAATCAACCCAGCTTCTTAACGAAGCCGATTAGTTTGTACGATGAGTGGTCTTTCAGGTCAAATGGTAAGATTACGGCTCTACCAAACTCTGAAAACCTGATTTGGTCCCCAGTGGGGCAGGCACAAATTATGTGCTCTGCTATTTCATTATAGGCGACATACACTGTCTTTTGACAGTCCGAGTCTCTGCATCGGATGAATCAGACGATAGTGACCTGTGAGAAGGTCTGTAAGATATCGTAGTTCATCTCTACTGTAGTCCAACAACTGTTTGGTTTCAAGCTTCGAAGTGTGAATGAAGGTCTTAGAGGGAGCCAATCCTGGAAGATTCTGCCAGAAGTCCGTATATTTTCTTGCCATCCAGGTGTTCAATGTTTGTTTGGCAAAGCCTGAAGGTTTGGCAAAGCCTGTATGAGGTTGAATTTTTTCAATCTCTCCGCACACAATTCAATAGTGTAAATGTCCGCTTGAAATACGGTCGCATAGGTTCCTAGGCAGGTTGATATCTCTGTCCTGAGTTTGTTACAGGAAACCTTTACACCAGTACCTAGAGGTGATTTTGATCCATCTGTGAAACAACAACTATCGCTTTCAATATTTTCTTCTCCCAGCTGTGAGGGTACCAAAATCTTTAATATATCCAGGAAAACATACGAGAAAACAAATGTCAAAATCTTCAGAATTAAACACCCACAACACACCCATGAGCAGATGGAAGGAGGGACAAAACACAAGCACTACACAGAAATTCTAAATATACTCTAAGAGCGGTGCCTGTGTAAAAGTAGCGATTCACGTTAGATTTGAATGGTTGGAGATTAAATCCACTTGGAAAAACGTTCTCAGGATGTTTATTACTCATAAACGCAGTTCTCCAGATGGAAGAGTTCTTAAACAGTGAAGTTCGAGGTGTACTGAGTTGAACCTCAAAACGATGAGCAGTCCGTCGCGTTTATCTGATATGTACCGCTCTCGGTGGAATGAAATGTGCCAAGTCACTTGAACACTTTACGTGAAAGTATCTATAGAAGAGAGGCAAATCCCCAATCTGTCTGCGATGTTCCAGACTATCAAGATTGCCAGTGATGTTCGTGTCTCCAATCAGGCGGATGGCGCTTCAGAGTATGCTTAGGGGCAGATCTTCATACATAAGAACAATACTCCAAAAAAGATTTGATCTGAGCTTTATTAAACATCAATAGTTGTTGAGGTGTGTTTCAGTTGAATCTGGGGGAAACTTGATGACACTAAAGATACAAGGCGGTTGAAAGTAATCAACGATGACTGAAGGCTATATTGATTAATCGGTAGCACACAGGACCGAAATAGCCAATAAGATGTTTAGAACGTTTGGCAGTGCTGTGCCGATTTGCGACTAGGTACATCAACGGCAGTTGATGATGATGTGGCAGAAAAAATATAATTTCAACACATTTAATAATTGTACTTTTGATATAAAGGAAATGTAACTTTTGTATAAGAAAATATTCTAAAATACATGTGATGGGAAAAAACATTTTATCTTTGATGACAGGTAACAAAATGTCACTTTTTATTATATTACTTTTTTCCCCCAGAAAAAAGTGAGTACTTTTTTCACGGATATATATATATATATATATATATATATATATATATATATATATATATATATATATATATATATATATATATATATATATATATACACCTATATCAATATTAAATTTTACAAAAAGGATTTGAAGCTTTATATCTTCTATTAATTATCTGCGAGCGCTTTCGACAGTTGGTAGTACTGTCATCTTCTAGGCACTCCTCAAGTTTGACCGCTCGCAGATAATTAATAGAAGATATAAAGCTTCAAATCTGGAAATTAAGGAAAATTAGTTGCATATATATATATATATATATATATATATATATATATATATATATATATATATATATATATATATATATATATCTGTTTAAATCTGTTTTTCCGTTAACCAGCTGTCGCACCCCTACGAACGACAACCCTCAGAAGTCGAAACTTGTGCGAGCTAAGGATTAACGAGGTCTTACCTTTTAATGTGTGATTCCTAACACGGGTTGGACGGTAGCAAACGAAGATCGATCGTTCAGACTACGGCTTGAACCACCGACCAACACGGCAGTCAATTCGAGTGAGTGAACAAAGCACACACGCCGAACCGCTTGGCTATCGATCGATATACATTATATATTGTTATAAAATGACTCAAAAACAACAATGTATGGAGATTTTCAAACCATCACAGAATAATTCGGATACAGAAATACAGTGAGGACACCCTGTACCCCACTCCACATACTTGACAGGAAATAAGTAAAAAAATAGTGGGAAATTTAAATCTCAAGATTTGTGCATCAAAATTCATTGAATTCGAAAAACAGATTAGCGATATGGGTTGTAAATAAATGTCAGATGAAATAAAATTGATATCTGAGATGGAAAATTGAAAAAGGCATAATAAACTGATTGTTATCATTTAGGAAGGATGAAAAATTCAAAAATTATTGTTGTGAACCATTTCCTCAGAAAAGGACATCAAGTGATACTTTTTTCCCTTGGATACTAAATAACTATTTTGGCGAAATTTTTGTGTTTTTTTGTTGGGCCGGGTACTCCTGGGATCACCCTCGTATATGTCCTGCCAAAAGAAACTATTAACCAGAGAACTATAATTACTTTCGATCTACCGAATAGTATCCCTGAAACATACCTACTGTTACCCTAAAACGGCAGTTTCGTTTCATAATGCCGAATTCGGAATATTAATTTCGAGTATTAACTACCGAAAGGTTCACTCTATCACCCTTTGAACTGCCATATTAAACGTCACGCTTATTATGCGATAGTAACATTTGTCGTTGACTGTTTCGCTGCGAAATGTAAACCAACAATTACAGCGGCAGGAGTGTACTCGCAGGAGCGTCAGCATCGCCACAGGAACCGCAACAATGTAGAAAAGCAAACCCCACACTTCGGGTGTAACATCTGGCTCGACATCCAACTTGGGGGATCGTTTGGGGTCTGCGGCTGCAAAGAATCAACCGAATATGTCTCCGTGCATGTGCTGGAGCAGTGGCGAGAGAGGGTTCATATTAAATTTTTAATGAAATTTCGAAAATATTGTATGGGAGTAGGTTGCGCGACTCGCTGGTGTGTGCAGGATGATTGGGAAGCGGTTTCTGATTTCGCGTCTTCGAAATTGGAATTTGCCGCTGACACTCTGGAAGATATTGGTATTTTTGTCAACAGTCAACCAATTTTTTAGGTGTTTCCCTTCTTTCATGTTGAATTGTGTTTTATAACACTTTTTGGAATGTCTTTTCCAATGGAACTAGGGAGTCGATGCGAATGCCAGATATTCCATTATCTTACCCTCGTGAGGAGCTTTATATACCTTAAATCTTCTGGATAACGCCAAATTGATATCGTTTGATGTCCAAAATTTATTTCCCAGTATCCCGCCAATTGAAACAATTGGACTAGTTGAGTGTCTCTTAGACAAAAATCACGTGAATCCACTGATAAAACAGGAAATTGTAGATTTACTCACCATTTGTCTATCTCAAAATTATTTCCAGCTTGACGGAAAATTCTATTCATGCAATGAAGGACTAATAATAGGAAACCCTTTGAGTCCCTTGCTGGCGGAAATTTTCATGGATAACATAGAGTATGAAATCCGTAATAATCAGTTAGCTAACAGTTTTTTGTATCTCAGAAATCTTGATTAAATTGATTCTAACCTGTACCGATTTCAAGCCAAAATTCAGTATAAATAATTCTTATCAATTAGTGGATGATATTAAAAACGTAATTCTTCCGGATAACGCCAAATTAATATCGTTTGATGTCCAAAATTTATTTCCCAGTATCCCGCCAATTGAAACAATTGGACTAGTTGAGTGTTTCTTAGACAAAAACCACGTGAATCCACTGATAAAACAGGAAATTGTAGATTTACTCACCATTTGTCTATCTCAAAATTATTTCCAGCTTGACGGAAAATTCTATTCATGCAATGAAGGACTAATAATGGGAAACTCTTTGAGTCCCTTGCTGGCGAAAATTTTCATGGATAACATAGAGTATGAAATCCGTAATAATCAGTTAGCTAACAGTTTTTTGTATCTCAGAAATCTTGATTAAATTGATTCTAACCTGTACCGATTTCAAGCCAAAATTCAGTATAAATAATTTTTATCAATTAGTGGATGATATTAAAAACGTAGTTCTTCCGGATAACGCCAAATTAATATCGTTTGATGTCCAAAATTTATTTCCCAGTATCCCGCCGATTGAAACAATTGGACTAGTTGAGTATCTCTTAGATAAAAACCACGTGAATCCACTGATAAAACAGGAAATTGTAGTTTTACTCACCATTTGTCTATCTCAAAATTATTTCCAGCTTGACGGAAAATTCTATTCATGCAATGAAGGACTAATAATGGGAAACTCTTTGAGTCCCTTGCTGGCGAAAATTTTCATGGATAACATAGAGTATGAAATCCGTAATAATCAGTTAGCTGACAGTTTTTTGTATCTCAGAAATCTTGATTAAATTGATTCTAACCTGTACCGATTTCAAGCCAAAATTCAGTATAAATAATTCTTATCAATTAGTGGATGATATTAAAAACGTAGTTCTTCCGGATAACGCCAAATTAATATCGTTTGATGTCCAAAATTTATTTCCCAGTATCCCGCCAATTGAAACAATTGGACTAGTTGAGTGTCTCTTAGACAAAAACCACGTGAATCCACTGATAAAACAGGAAATTGTAGATTCACTCACCATTTGTCTATCTCAAAATTATTTCCAGCTTGACGGAAAATTCTATTCATGCAATGAAGGACTAATAATGGGAAACCCTTTGAGTCCCTTGCTGGCGGAAATTTTCATGGATAACATAGAGTATGAAATCCGTAATAATCAGTTAGCTAACAGTTTTTTGTATCTCAGAAATCTTGATTAAATTGATTCTAACCTGTACCGATTTCAAGCCAAAATTCAGTATAAATAATTCTTATCAATTAGTGGATAATATTAAAAACGTAATTCTTCCGGATAACGCCAAATTAATATCGTTTGATGTCCAAAATTCATTTCCCAGTATCCCGCCAATTGAAACAATTGGACTAGTTGAGTATCTCTTAGACAAAAACCAAGTGAATCCACTGATAAAACAGGAAATTGTAGATTTACTCACCATTTATCTATCTCAAAATTATTTCCAGTTTGACGGAAAATTCTATTCATGCAATGAAGGACTAATAATGGGAAACCCTTTGAGTCCCTTGCTGGCGGAAATTTTCATGGATAACATAGAGTATGAAATCCGTAATAATCAGTTAGCTAACAGTTTTTTGTATCTCAGAAATCTTGATTAAATTGATTCTAACCTGTACCGATTTCAAGCCAAAATTCAGTATAAATAATTCTTATCAATTAGTGGATAATATTAAAAACGTAATTCTTCCGGATAACGCCAAATTAATATCGTTTGATGTCCAAAATTTATTACCCAGTATCCCGCCAATTGAAACAATTGGACTAGTTGAGTGTCTCTTAGACAAAAACCACGTGAATCCACTGATAAAACAGGAAATTGTAGATTCACTCACCATTTGTCTATCTCAAAATTATTTCCAGTTTGACGAAAAATTCTATTCACGCAATGAAGGACTAATAATGGGAAACCCCTTGAGTCCCTTGCTGGCGGAAATTTTCATGGATAACATAGAGTATGAAATTCATAATAATCAGTTAGCTAACAGTTTTTTGTACTGGTACAGATACGTAGATGATATCTTAGTATGTTTTACTGGTACCGATAGGCAATTAGGCATGTTCATTGAATATGCCAATTCCATCCACCCGTCAATAAAATTCATCACGGAGATAGAGGTAAATAATTCAATAAATTACCTTGACTTAACCATTACGAAAAATAACAATAAACATGAATTTGCAATTTTTCATAAACCATCGTACACAGACATTATCATACATAATTCCTCCACACACCCTTACCAACATAATCTGAGTTTCTGAGTTCCAGAAAGAGCTGAATTTGATCAAACAAATCGCGGTTAATAACGGTTACAAAGTAGATATTATAAACGCCATTCTTACCAAAAAACTTCAAAAGCAAGCCATGGACTTGGTCTACCCATATTCAAGATGCGATAACGTCAGTTATAGGACATTGGCATATTTGGGTGAACCAACCAAGAATATCTCCCGTTTTTTGAAGAAAGAAGGCGTAAACGTGGCTCACAGAACGAAAAATAATCTAAGTGAATTTATTAAAAACAATAAAGACAAAACTTTGTTGTTGGATAGATCAGGAGTAAGAGCTGACTTGTGGCTCTTGTCCAAAACTGTATATTGTCCAAACTGGAAGAACATTTTCCCAAAGAATTAAAGAGCATAGAAGCAGTTTTATAAATAGAAAGACCAATTCCACATTTTCAAACCACCTATTAGCAGAAGGACATGAGTTCAATCAGGAATACGATGGGTTACATTTAGAGGAAAAGAGTTTGAAACTCAATCTTCTAGGAATCAATAGATTCAGGAATTCGGGTAATTTACTGAATGATCAATTAGAATTGAATAGCTTTCCGTTACTGAATATTTTTTCAAATGTGAAAAATGGAACATAAGCTCAGGTAATTAAATTCATTACAAACTTAGGTAAAAAATTAGGTACTTGAAATTCAGGTAACTCAAATTGTAGAATAAGGTATATATAGCATTCAATGTGTAGAATTAGTTATTAAGACACGCCCGAGGAAGCCATTGTATGGCGAAACACGTGTTGCGTTTTTGTAAAACTATCTAGTGAAAAATCACACAATGAAGTGTTTTTAGAATACGATACGTTAAATCAACAGCACTGCGGATTTCAAATGAAATACTATGTTACCTGATTATTATTCTACCAGTTTTTTCCAAGAATCTCAGAAAACCTGTGTGAATGCACTCTGTTCTTCATTGAAAACTAGTGGTTGCCCGCTACTTCACCCGCAAAGAATTTAATTCGTCACATTAAGTTTTGTGACAGACCATTTTGAACAAATAGTTTCAATATTTTTTTATTAACCCAAACTGTCGAAATTCAATACATTCAACGAACCCTCTTGGGTGAAAAATACTGATTCCTTTTCTTGACGCTATACAAAGAACCTACCTGCATATTTCAAGATTCTAGGTTCAGTAGCTTCGGCTGTACGTTAATGTAGGAGTATTAGTCAATCAATAGGTACCTACTTGAACAATATTGAATAGCATCAGCAAGAAAAAACCGAAAGGATTAGAAATAAATACATTGGTAGTCCTACTAATCCTACTCTTACTTATACTATAAATGCGTAAAGTTTGTTAGGATGGACTAATGTAATGTATGTATTTAAGTTCTTTACTTTTCCATACCTAAACAGCTCAATGGATTAAAATGTAAGTTAGTATATAGATAGATCATGACCTGGAATAACACATAGGTTAAGTTTTCACGGTATTTCGGGTAAAACATTGAGGAAGAGCTACTATTGTGTAAATGGGTATCTATTAATTGACTGATACTCTTATATTAACGTACAGCCACAGCTAGTGAACCTAGAATATTGAAATATGCAGGTAAGTTCTTTGTATAACATAAATAAGCATCAAGAAAGGGAATCAGGAATTTCCACCCGAAGCGGAAAAATTAGGAGTTCAAAGATTGTATTGAATTTCGTAAGTTTCGAAGTTGGAAACCTGAAAGTTTTGGGTTAATAAAAACATATTGTAACTATTTGTTTAAAATGGTAGATATATGCTATCGCGGACTTTTATTTAGAACTATTCAAGATAAACAATCTCACGGTGTACTATTTTCATGTAACTCCAACTATAGGCAACGCACGCCAAGATAGCTCTTACGGAGCAAGAATTTTTTCGACTTATTTAATACTCATCGTTATATCATGACCAAAATCACTCAAAACTTTTGTAAATTGGAGCCTATATGTTATTCTGATATATAAGCTGTATTTATGTAAAGTTCCATCTGAATCCGTTCAGTCGTTCAGGCGTAAAAGAGCCACAGTCATACATACATACACCCCCACAAACTTTCACATTCATATAAGTATAGATTGCTGAGCAAGGAGTTCAGTTTATTCATTATTGGAAGAGGTGGTCTTGAATGGCATAAAACTCCACCAGGATGGTATTCCTCCGGATAATATAAAAATTATTCAGTGTGAGATATCTCATATTCGACGATAAAAAAATGGAACTTTTACCACAAAACAAAACAAATCAACAATCACACATAAAAAATGGATCTTACCAATCAGTGGGTTGGTCAGTGTGGTCACCAAATGTAACCCCACTCCCACTAGCAGCCTACTTGATTGAATAATAAATACTCGACTAACCTCGCTGCAGAGTTCTAAACAAATTTTGTATATTATCTCTTCGACCTAAACATATGTAAGATTCTTTTATCAAAAATTTTCGAAAAGAGTATTTGTTTCTGATATACTTTGATAATATTCTTTTCGTCAATAATACAGGGTGTTCAGAAAATGAAATTTAAATAAAACTGAAAACTTCGAAATGATATTATACGAATGGGAATTTTCAAACAAGATGGTTGTATAAATAGAATTGAAAGCGCCAAACGTGATGGCGAGCGATCGCACATGTATAGACTCTCCCAACTAAAATACTATTGGATTAAGATAAACCCCTTGCCGGTCAGTGTCGTACCTATAATTAGTTCTAATCAGGGTAGCAAATGGAACATGACATCTTTGTGATTTTTTTTTCATGTTTTATTTAGTATCATAGGTAGCAGTGCAAATCATCAAAATGTTATACAGTGTCATTCCCATAGTATGCACCATATGTGAAACTTACTTATGAACGGTTTTTCGACAAAATGTTATTTCTGATGAAAGTTTGTGTATCTCCTAAAACCAAACATGCACCAACAAAATGAAGTAAAACACATGTAATATACGAGGAGCTTTCAAATATTTGATTTTGAGACAAAACTAAAGTAGGTACTCTTATTTTGAAAAATCTCGAGAATTGTTATTTAGGAAAGTTGTTCAGCAATGAAAAATACATCTAGATTTGAAGTCATTGCCATTTAAGTGAAGTTTTTAATTTTTTTACCGATTTTTTTTAATGGGGACTACGAAAAAAAATTAGCTAAAACGATAAATAGACAGCATTCTGTATACGACGGTACATTTTGAAAGCCTGTAATATCACGAATTACACAACTATGGTGTTAACCACAGTCAATTTTTTTGAAGAATAAAATATTCAGACGATGCCAAACGCCAACAGCAGTGGAAGACAAGTAAATACGCCTCTGTTCAGAGCATTTGTATGTCTTGAAAGAGCTGTAGTGGGGGCTACATTGAAAATGAATGAGTTTTTGCGCATGTAGGCTGGATAGCCATCGCGTTTGGCGCTTACTGTAATTTAACATGAATTGGTACAATAACTCACTATGACCTGAAACAAATTTTGTGGATAACATCATCAATTACCAATCAAAAACGAAAACCTAATTCGCCACTCATTCCGCACGATTCACCCGATCATTTATTCGTCTTGGAGACTTCTCAACTGAATCGAATGGATTTATAGCACTAATAACAATGAAAGTTTATTAAATACTTCATGTAAAAGGGTCGTTCTGCTTCATAGAAAAAAGAATTAAGGAAAAGAAATCTCGAATTTAAAGTTCATCCCGAGGGGATTTCAGCCGGGTATCATTGCTAGCGCTGAAATTGATACCGCTATATAAGTTAATAGCCAGAGACAAGATTGTCGTGATTAGCATTTCGAAGAGTTTCTTGCGGATGTAATAGGCGCCTCGAGATGTCTTTTCTGGAAAAATATGTATTGGTATGAAAATGACTTAGAGCTAACGTATCAGGAGAATATGTGCTCATGGTTTCATTAGACACTTTTATATACTTTCATATTCGAACACAAGCAATACTGAAAGATGGCGAGATTTGTCAAAGCTGCATTCACGTGACTGATAAATCAGGAATGGAGTCGTGTTTCGTGTAAATAATTTATTTGTAAATTGCTTTCTGCTTTTACGCCATCATCGGTGCGATACTTGCAAATAAGTAATAGTCGTGAAATTTGTTAGAAGTTGAACTTTAAATTCTTTTTTTAATTGCTTACTCGTCAAGAATGTACAAGAAGATCTTGTAGAATTAAAGTACCAAACCTCAGTCTGTTTTTCCGTTAACCAGCTGTCGCATCCCTACGAACGACAACCCTCAGAATTCGAAACTTGTGCGAGCTGAGGATTAAAGTGGTTTTACCTTTTAACATGTGATTACTAGTACAACACTACTCTAGGTAGACGTGAACATGAACATCACAATATATACCCATTTGTGTTCAACATATTAATATTTTGTTTGAAGGTGGTTGACAATGTTTCGTAGTGTATTTCATCAGTTCGGACTTCCATTGTCTAATATAATATAAATTGATTTGATAATCCTAAAAAAATCAAAAAGATTAACCAAAAATAACAATTTTATTGAACGAAACACTGAAATTACAAATAAATAACATACAAGCAAAAACCAAGCAAAAAAAACAATTGAAATAATAATAAAAGCTGAAAAAAAAATTGAAAAATTGGAAATATTATTAACAAAAATTGAAAAAAAATAAAAATTGAAAGATTTCAAACCAAGTTATGTCACAACGTTTAGATTGTTAACCCCTCCCGGGTTGAGTGCCCTGAAGTAGGAGCTTCCCCCCGCCCCATTTATTTAGCGAGGAGAACCTATTACCCCACTCCATCCACCCCCGCTTTCCGAGCGGTCCTCAACTTACTGATGGGTACTTCAGCAAGATTGACATCTGACCTCTTTTGGTCGAAAGTCAGCCTTTAGGTGCTATTCTTTCGCGATCGGTTAAAATTGTTTTGTCATGACTATTCCTAACTGAATTTTTGTACACTCATTCCTCCGAGATCTAACTATTTATAGGTCATTCGAGTGCTTTCACCTATCCCCTCTTTCCGCTTCATTGGTTTCAGCGGAAGATGACTGTTTGATCGTTTTTCGCTTGATTAGAGGTTTCCATATGTTACGTATCTCCACGCTAGCTTGACTAAAAGCGTTGTTGGACAACATATACGCGGCTTTTTTGAATTTTTTTCCAAACCAGTGTTCCTCTTTGTGAATGATTTCAGCTTGAGCCCACTTGATGTTGTGTTGATGAGTCCATGATGAGTTGATGAGTTTTTTTCAGGGTTATCAAATCAATTTATATTATATTAAACAATGGAAGTCCGAACTGATGAAATATATTATTATTTTGTTTGAAAATTATGAAATTATTTCCAGCGTGCTCAATGACGAGTACGAGGAGGAAAAGGAACTGAAAATTTGACATAGACATAAGGTCATCATCAATTGTAGAACATATTTATTTTGACAAATGGCATATGTAGTAACCACAATACGTAAGACTTCTCCAAGGTGAGCAAAGAACTATTCAATTGGGAATTTGAGAAATGTTGATTTTCCATTGGTTAATTTAGTTGTTTATGAAAAGGAATATATGATTTATTCAATTGTTTGAATACACAACTACTAATGAAAAAAACTGTTAATCGAATGTACGTATGCTGCTACATTTGAACATTCATCACGTATTATGTATTTTAATAGATTTGAAGAAGAAAGGTTTGAAATTCATTTTTTTAAAATGCTTTTTTTGGAATCAATAGATCCACTCGTCCAAATTGATCCAATGATGAAATGAAATTGAAAAATTCTCCTCTGTTGAATTTCTTTTTTTATAATGGAATTGGTAATCAGACGGTACACTGTTGATTAGTATAAGTGGTTTTTTTCGTTATTGAATCGGCCATTGTTTTGAACAATATTTCAAACGTGAACGGCGGTCCACTGCTTATCGGCCAAACCATGCCAGGAATCGCACTTCAAAAAGTAGGACCTCCATGAACCCTAGTTCGCACAGCTGAGTGAGATTATTGAGTCAGTTGTTTTCTGTAGTAACTACACGTTTTAAGAATAGTTTCATTTGGAGAACGACATTTGAAGAACGGAATCTAACTTTGTAGATCATTTTAGCAAATGACTTTCAATAAAAGTGCCATTCTCAATGGTTGTCAAGAGTACTACAAGATGACGTTTACAAAGTACCGTGTTAAAATATTTTCAACACAAGTGATAAAAGTATTTTCAACACGATTTTTTTCGACCAAATAGCAATAAACAAAACATAATTATTCAAATTTCAAGAAAGTTTCATTATGAACAATAGATATAGATACAATTAAATTCTGTTACGAATATATTATATACATTAATTACATTATTATTATTATTTATGAACATTAATATGAAAAGTACAACTGCTGATAACATAACCTTGCGATGTTGAAGAGCCTCGTTATATATTTGAACTATCTGAGTTGACAATTTCATAGGCATGAACATTTAATTCTTGAACTGAAGAGGACGATGCTGTAACGCTGGAGCTAGCTGTTGGGATTATTCTTTCAGCAATAGCCTTTTTATAAGAAATATATTGATCGATGCAACCCTCAGCTACTGTTGTAGATTTCCATTCTCCGTGCTTCTCAATATCCTTTATATTTGCTCCTGATTCTGCTAGCAAAGAAACAGAATACCTTCTGAAGCAGTGACCTGCATATTCCTTTGGTTCCGGGAGGTTCAGAAACTCAGCAATGGTAGAGGGCATTTTCCCAAACGTGTTTATACCAACTGGGTTGGCACTGCGTTTATAATTTGAGTATTTCAGAAAAAAACGTTGATGATTGATAACAGAAGGGAGTAATGCAACGAATTTATTAAAATGGTCAATGTTTTTCCCAACAATGCAAAAAAATTCAGGCTCCATATATTCCGAAAATATTTATAAACCTCTAGACGTGTTCGAACGTTAGTTTTTGATTTTTTGGGCCTATAACTTTTTCCGCTTTGAGATTACTATTATCTTGAAATATTTGTTTGTATAAACATCACTTTTAACGAGCGCACTCAACTTTATCATTGGAAACTTGCTCCACAAAGTTAACGAGTTCGATATTTTTGATTTCTCTTCCAGATAGGTTGAAAAGACAGTCTCGCTTAAATTTTCATCGACGTTTTTAAGTCCACACCAGCTGATAAAATTAAAATATGCGATGTAGGATTGCTGAGCCGATTTTTTTGGTAACAATTCAATTCAATCAAAATGTGTTTTTATAAAAATATCAAATTCATCTATTTTATTATGAAAACAAAACAGTTCTAGAGAAAACTTTGTATGATATTCGTATTGAAAGTAAGTTTCATTTTGTTCGTGAAATTACTAAACTCGCTACGCTCTTTTCGCAAACTTTCTCACTAACAAAATAAAACCTTACTTTCAACACTCATATCATAAAAAGCTATAATCTACAGCGCTTCAAATCAATTCAGTGCTTGCTGTCTTCATGGGAAAGTTCTTATGAGTCTGTCTAATATCGTAAACTATTCTCTAGTAGCTTCAAGTGACTTCCGGGCTCCTGTCAATACATTCTAAGATGGAAGAACTTCAGCTTCAAACGTCCTGTGATAAAGAAATCCCTTCGAATAGTTAACGAGACCAGAAAAATCGGAATGAATCCACAAAAAGCTTTCGAGTTCTCCGCAGGAGGCATCGTCATGGCAAACACGGGGTGACGAAAACTAACCGAGTCATGAATAATAGTCATAGAGCATCGTTGCTCAATGGACTAGAAAGAAGTGCACATCACACAAGGAGGGAAAGAGAATATCCTGGAAAAGATAAAGTGTGCGGATGACCCGACGAGTATTCAACGCTTTCCAGTTCGAAAACCTTAGCAAACATCTGAAGTTCCTTCAATTCGAATTGCTTAGGTCTGTGTAATGACAAACATGAAGACTGTTGGTATCATGAGGACTGCAAACAATGTTGATAATGCTTTTCATCATCAACATAAATGAAAATAGAATCACTCAAGAGAAATGATTACAGTTTAAATAGTGTTGTTATGAGGAAAGAAGATACAGTGGAGCAATACAAACAGAAACTGAAAAACCGAAAAAACTACTATACAGTATATCCCAAAATATATATTTTTTCAGGGACAAAATATAAGCACTACAGATAAATCCTTAAGACACTCGTAGAGTGGTGCTTGTGCGAAAGTAGCGATTTACATTGGATTTGAATCGCTGGAGATTATATTCATTTGGAAAAATATTCTCAGGAAGTTAATTCCAGAAAAACGCAGGTCTCCAAATGAAAGAGTTCTTGAGCAGTGAAGTTCGAGAAGTTGAACCTCGGAACGACGTATTTCTGATATGTAATGCTTTTGGTGGAATCAAATGTGCTAAGTCACCTGAACATCTCCGATGAAAGTATCTATAAAGAGAAACAAATATTCAACCTTTTTTCGATGTTCCAGGCTATCAAGGTTGATCCACTTGATAATTCAATTGATATTGATATAGCAGATAATTTATTCTATGACACAAACCTCTCAGAATTGAAAGGAGTCTTTAGGGAGATAAAAAATAAACACACTTCAGGAATTGACGACATCTCCTTGAATATTTTCGAAAATCTACCAGACAATGCTTTATCAGTACTAGTTGAAATAATAAATATCTCATATAAAGAAGCAGTTTTTCCAAATTTTCTCAAAACGTCTATTGTTATTCCTCTCCATAAAGGTGGAGATATTGGCATCTCTTCTAACTTTCGACCCATCTCTTTAATAACAACACTTGCAAAGATTATAGAAAAACTAGTCAAGAGAAGACTAGTTGTTGGGAAAAAAGTTTTTAGCTTTCTACTACTCCATCTTGATACAAAAAAAAGAAGGATGAGGATGTAGAAAGTAGAAAGCCAAAAACTTTCTTTCCCAAAAATTAATCACTACTAAAAAATATAACCCCTACAATTCAAAGACTAGTTGATTTTATCGAGAGAAACGAGATATTAAACAAATGTCAGTTTGGATTACAGAGTAGAAAAAAAACTCATGATGCCATTTTTTCATTATTGTACAGTCTATATAACAAATTGAATGATGGAGAGATTGCAACTGCTGTGTTCTGTGACATATCGAAAGCGTTAGACTGTGTTAGTCATGATACACTGCTTCGGAAATTACAACAGTATGGTATAAGAGGTGTAAGTCTCAATTGGTTTGTATCTTATTCATCTGAGCTTAGTCAAATTGTTAAAACGACTAATTATTCTGAGGAAGGAAAAATAAACCGTGGAGTTCCACAAGGCTCAGTCCTAGGCCCACTATTATTTCTTTTGTATATAAATGATCTGACATCTATTGATATTAAAGGAGAGTTCACACTATTCGCTGACAACACTACAATTTTATGGCATGATCAAAATCCCTCTGAACTTGAAACAGTAATAAATAATAATATTAGCAATATAAAAAGATGGTGTGACGCAAATCTTCTCAGTTTCAACTACTCTAAAACGAACGTACTTTGCTTCAAATGTTCCATCTGCAATTTACAAATTGACAACATCTTTGTTGAGAATAAACCATCAACCAAATTTCTGGGACTATCCATTGACACTGATTTGAAATTTGAAGACCATATCAAGAGTCTCAAATCAAAGTTATCCTCAGGGTCTTATGCTGTGAGGCTGACATCTTATGAGTTGGGATTTGCTGCTGCCAAAGTAACGTATCACTCTCTCATAGAATCTCATCTACGATATGGAAGTTCTTTCTGGGATACTTGTACTCTGCCAACACTGCAATCAATTTTAGTTATGCAGAAAAGAGCTGTACGTTTATATGATGGAATCGGCCGATACTTGATGAAAATCCATAACTAACGTATTCCAAAAACACTTTATTGTGAGATTTTCACTAAATTGTTTTACAAAAACGCAACACGTGTTTCGCCATACAATGGCTTCATCTGGCGTGACTTTCAACTCTTGAAAGACACGCCAGATGAAGCCATTGTATGGCGAAACACGTGTTGCGTTTTTGTAAAACAATTTAGTGAAAATCTCACAATAAAGTGTTTTTGGAATACGTTAGCTGTACGTTTTCTATGTAACGCAAAACCACGAGATTCTTGCAGACCACTGTTTAAGGAAAAGAAAATCCTCACTGTAATATCTATTTTTATTATTGAAACTATATGTCTCATAGCAAAACATCAAAACCGATGTTCAATTAACACAAACGCCACTCGACAAAGAAACGACTTTGATTTGCCATTCCAAAATATTCCCTCATTAAAGGCCCTTTCATTTATAATGGGTTGAAAATGTTCAATCACCTACCATCAAAACTGAAATTTGCATGCAATAACGTAAACTCTTAAGGAAGTTTTGAAGGATTTTTTTGTGAGAGAGCCTATTATAATTTATCAGAGTATTATCAAGATACTTTTTGATTCGACTTGTGGCTGACTCGTTTTATGTAATTAATAAATTACAAATAAACTCTTATTGGCTATATTCGTGCAAGTGATGTATTGTGCTATGTAAACACTAATTGTTTTTTTGTTTTTGTTATTTTTTTGTTCTTTGTACATACGTTCAATAACTACCTGAAATTTTATTGAACAACTACCTGCCAATGTATATTATTTTATAGTGTAGAGTTTTCGAGAATTTGTTTCTCGAATTATTTCAACAAAGCTTTGTCAATAAGATGTTATTCTTCAAAAAATAAAGCATATTTTGACTTTGACTTTGACTTTGAAGTGATGTTCACGTTTCCGATGAGGCGAATGGCTCTTTTCTGGAAGGAATCCAAAAGTTTCAGGAATTGCTTAGGGGCGGAGCTTCATACACCAGAACAATACTCGAAAGAAGGTCTGATCTGAGTTTTATATTCCTGGTTTGGAATAGTGTTCCAAGCTTTTGAGGAGCATCCTTCGTAATTCAAGCGAGATGATTGTGCCAAGTCATATTGGTGTTCATCTTGACCCCCAAGAAATCTTTCGAAGAAGAGAGCGGATTTTTGTGGCATTGAATTAAACCTGGTTACTTCCACCTCAATTGGAAATCACTTCTTTATCCTTATTAAGATATGCAACCTCCTGCTGCCGGTGAAGATGTGCATCCGCAGCCGATGTCCTGGAATCCAAATGGCATAACGAGACAAGTTTGCTGTCCTCAGCAAAGCAATATATTGTATTATACGAATGTATGATAGGATGATCAAAATTGTAACAATTCAACGAAGAGAATGTGAAGCGAGTTTTCTTCTTTTTATTGAAGTTTTGTGAATAAAATCTACTGCCCCCACTGGTTTGTTACCGTCCCTATTGAAACATTTTCCAAAACACTGAATATTTATGTGAAACTTATCGCTGGATCCAAAAATGTAGAACATGCGCAACAGAAGATAGAACCATCCTCGATTTCGCGCATGCTTGTTTGCTCACCGATTCCATCCTGCTTCAAACAAACAGACAAGTGTGCTGTCATCAGCAAAGCAATATATTAGATTCTTTGTTTTTTCCAATTAGTCTTTGATATACGATAAAAAGAGGGGTTGAAGGTTATATTGATCCCAGGGGAACATCAGCGTTGATGGTGGAAGTATTTGAGATATATCCTTCGACGGCCACTTGCAGGAAACGCTCTTTTGGAATCTGGAGAGCCATACACAAAAATAATTCGACAAGCCATAGCACTGAAGTTTGGCGAGCAAACCCTCATGCCATACACGGTCAAAGGCTTTAGAAATATCAAGCGCAACAGCTCTTGACTCTCTATGTTACCTCTTGGCGTTATTCCAAATATGGATGACATACGAGAGAAGGTCGCCTGTTGATATTTGTTTCCGAAAGCCATATTGATGATTACTCAAGATGTTGAAGCCTTCCAAAGATACTGCTTTCTTTAGGGATATCTGAAAGCAAAGCGACTGGTCTATAGTTGTTTTGAAGATTTTTCTTGTCCTTTTCGGAAATAGGCTGAAAGCTAGCAGTCTTCCAACAAGAAGGAAAAACCCGTTTCTTGTTAGGACAAGTTGAAAAGTCTGCAAAAAACTGTTGCGAGTTCATTGGCGCAATTTTCAAGAACGATGACTGGCACTTCATCAGGACCAGTATTTTCATGAAATGGAACGTTATGTGAATGAAGTCATACCAGAATAATTCATACCATTAATAGCCCGCGGAAAATATAGTGTTTGACTTCTTGATTTCTACTGGAAATGAAAACAATGAAGATTTTTATATTTCTTTCAAAATCATGAATTCAGGACTGATATTCAAACAATATCTCATTCTGAGATATCCTACGGAAAGAACGCAAATTGTTGGAGTTAATCATCACTATTCTCATACCATCGTAGTTGAATCGGGTGTTGCACAAGGTCCACATTTGGGTCCACTGTTGTTCAACCTTTTTATCAACAATCTAATGAGCTGTTTCCATGGAAGCGAAGCTTTGCTTTCTGGCGACGATATGAAATGTTTCAAAATAATCAAAAGTGAAGCTGATGCATTGTGTTTACAAAACGATATAGATTGTCTATCTAACTGGTGTTCGTGAAAAGGTATGTGTTTGAATGCATCCAAATGCCAAATTCTTCGCTTTCAACGAACACATCACCCAACTTCTTTCGAATATAGTATAAATAATGAGACCTTACATTCTGTTATCGAAACCAAAGATCTCGGTGTGATCCTAGACTCCACACTCAGCTATAAATCACACATTTTCGCTGTAATTCAAAAATCTATGAAGACGCTTGGCTTCATAAAGAGAACCACCTGTGATTTCACCAACATCACTACTATTAAATCTCTTTATTTTTCCCTGATTAGATCTCATCTCAATTATTGTTCTACGGTTTGGTCCCCTTATTACGTTACACAAAAAATGTGTGTATATTATGTGTATATACTATGAACGCATTGGAATGTATTTTGAACAAACCTTCTCTTGAGGCTCTCAGAAAACTGAGTATCAGCCCCGAGCTTGTCTCCAAAATATCTTTACATGTCCCCAGTCGTTCAACTAGACTGGTGCGAACGGTTTACGTTTTTTTTTCACAGATTCAATTATTCATACAACAGCTCTATTCCCAGAACTCTTCAATTGGCTAACTCTTTAAATAACTTTGAAATCTTTAATATACTAATACTAGTATATTAGGTATACAAGTAGCACAGTAATAATAGTACTGTGCTACTTATGACTGAACTGGGCTTGTCCGTGTATAACCATAAATAAAGAAATAAACTTCAGAATCATCCTTAGCCTACGTATTGTGGAAAATACCTAAACCATTAGAACTTATAAACTTATAAAATTGAATGCTTATTCTGAATAGAAGCAGAACCGAAAGCGAAAATATTTTACAAACAGAACAAAACAAATCTTTGGGAAAAAAGTTTTTGGCTTTCTACTACTCCATCTTGATACAAAAAAAAGAAGGATGAGGGAGTCTTCCAAAGAAGGGAAGAAGTAACTCTATACATGGATGTGTAGAACATACAAAGAAGTAACTTTCAGACACAAACTGAAAGAAAGTCCTCCTGAAACAGCCACTTTCATATAAACATTGAATTATACGAAAGAAAAAATTCTTTCGAAACAAATACTTCTATATGAACACTGAATTATACAGAAGATACTTTCCTCTACTCAGTTTGTATTTCAAACATTCGTTGTGGAATAAAAATCAGATATCATTCACATGAGTTCTACTTTAAATGAACGGTAACAAATTGCACTTACATAGAACAATGCCATCCTCACTGGTATACTCCGATGTTGGCCTAAGGCTCTTCAGTACCAAATTGGATAACATTATAGAAAATACACACACTTCATTCATGAATTACGATTTTAAATGTCACGGAATAAGCTTGATCTGCTTATGTCATCGATGACATCGTAATGACATTCATTCACCTATTTGATTCAATCCCAGCCAAGAGGAATCTTATTAGAATTGAAGGGGTCATATATATTTTTTTAGGAGTGATTAATTTTTGGGAAAGAAAGTGTTTGGCTTTCTACTACTCCATCTTGATACAAAAACAAGAAGGATGAGGGAGTCTTCCAAAGAAAAGAAGGAAGTTACTCTATACAAGATGTATCAAGATGGAGTAGTAGAAAACCAGAAACTTTCTTTCCCAAAAATTAATCACTCCTAAAAAAATATAACCCCTTCAATTCAAAACAAATCCATATTCAATCATCTTGTAAGATCTGTCATATCGAAAACTTGACATATGGAAAAATAAATAGTTTTCAACGATTGCCCAAAAGTTTCATAACCTTGCCTACCTGAAATAAAACCAATTTTATCCTATAACAAATCTCTCTAGCTTCCCTCAAACAATAACACTATTATTTGATTTTTCGAAGTACTGATGCCGTGAGAACAGCCAAATCATTCCATTTGTCTGCATCTAATACAGCTTCTAGTGATACCATCTTCCACTCCTACGAGATAACTGAAAATCCCGTCCCAACGCATTCAAAAACTGTCGAGATATGACCAAATTGCATTAGGACTGTCAATCCTACTCTGTTCCACCGAAAACACTATATTAGATTTGTGGGGTGCGATTGCGGCCAGTCACATCAACGGTTCAACGGAGGAAAAAATGAAGTTGCAAAAATTTCAAGAATGCCCTTACAGAGTTATTCGGTCGTTCATTTGTTTTTTAGCTCAAAAAACTGTGCTGTGTTCTTGGATGTTCAATTTTACATTCATTCTGAAGATGCATTTAACTGAATGAATTTTCAATGTAGTTTATAATGATATATGAAAACAGTTCCTGACCTCGAAGTACATGTGATCGCAAAATATTTGGAGGAACATAATAACTACATGATTACCATTGAAATTACCAATCAAAATACTTGTGCAAAGTACTTCATGGGCTAGAAAGTCTCGGACCTAACACACAAATGGCGTTAGTCTAATTGAATTAACCGCTTCTTCAGTTAGTTCTAACCTCAAAGAGGAAGCTGTTGAAATTTCATGATCTTCTCATAAGTTTGTGAGTTATTGTGCTAAGAGTGACACTACTTTTGTTATTTTCAAAACAATGGATCAAAAACAATTTCGTGTTTTAATTTTACATAGCTCCTTGATAGTAAAAAATAGCGTTCAAGCGAAGCAATCGCTTAAAAAGTATTATAAGGACTCCGCTTCATCAGAAACAACAATTAAACGTTGGTTTGCAGACTTCAAACATGGTCGTAGAGACACCGATGATGCATACCAATAATTCTATACCAATAATGGAACCTCCACCAAACCTACTTGAATATTACAAAAATAAATGTTCAACTACCTCAAAATTCTGTTTTAAAGAAGTGAATGATCTTTTTATTTTTCAAACAATTAGTGATATTGAAACAAATGCAATTGGTTGTGATAATTTGAGTATAATTCTTATGAAACTATGTTGTCCGCATATTGTTGAGTACCTTACTTTGGCTTTCAAATTTCTTTCAAAATCGAAAGCAGTACATTAAAGTAAATAGTGCATCGTCTCAAATAAGAAACATAAGTATAGGGGTTCCACAGGGGTCCGTATTGGGACCTGTATTATTCTTATTATATATCAATGATATTGACAAACTGGACGTTTCCGCTTTTTTACCTTATATGCAGACGACACGTTCGTTGTCTTATCATCTAATGACAATGCAACATTAGTCAAACAATGTGAACTAACAGTAACCAATATAGAAGAGTGGTTTGCTGCTAATCTCCTTTTCATGAACATGGAGAACACGCAGGTGATAAGTTATCATAATAGACAGAGAGAATGTGAAGTCGAAAATAGACTTCGTTATGGAATTTGTTTTTGGGGCGTGTCCCCCTTGGCAAATGAAGTATTTATTGCTCAAAAAAGAGTTATAAGGAGTATGACTGGTCCGAAAAAAAAATCCTGCTGCTATAGTTTCAAAAATATGGAAATTTTAACAATGTCGTCTATATTTATATTTGAAACTTGTCTATACGTATTTTAAATAACGCTGAATTTATACTGAGATCTGATATTCACCATCTTGATACCAGACAAAAAAATAATTTAGATGCTCCCCATTGCAGAATAATGATATGTTCGAAGTCACCAAATGTAATAGGGCCTAAAGTCTTCAATTTTCTACCCGATGATATTCGAAATTGTGTACCTGCACCTTTGTTCAAATCTCGCTTGAAATCGTACTTGATCAAAAAGTGTTTTTATGACATGGATTCGTTTTTTCTGCGAGCTAATTTAATGTAATGTACTATTGTGAAAATTTTGTGATATTTTATTTTTTATGTAATCTAATTATCTTTAGATTAAGACTGTGGTTTGTACTGTTAGTATGCCTAACTTCTGTTAATCTACTTTCTACTTTTGAGACAATTCCTATACAATCTCTTATTGTCTAAGAGTCTAAAGAAAAATAAAAATTATTATTCTGTCTGTTCTGTTCTGTTTTCTGTTTAAAATCTGTTTTTCCGTTAACCAGCTGTCGCACCCCTACGAACGACAACCCTCAGAATTCGAAACTTGTACGAGCTAAGGATTAACGAGGTCTTACCTTTTAACGTGTGATTCCTAACACGGAATTATTACTCACATAATAACTTTTGCCTAATTGAAAATGTTTTTCCTAAGATGTGGGGCAGTGCTGCTGTGTAAGTGTTACCAGAAAAAATATTCCCACTGAGTTTTAAAGACTTACGAGCCATTAGTGTACTTCCGGCTGCATCTGAAATACTAGAGAAAGCCATAGAAGTACAACTCCTGGAGCACATTTCAGAATTCAGCATTTTACCGTTGGTTCAGTCTGGGTTTCGGACGGGATTCAGTTGCACTACAACATTGCTGCATGTTGTAGGTGACATTGTCAGAGCTTCAGATAGAACACATCGTATAGCTTGTTTGAAGGTGGTTGACAATGTTTCGTAGTGTATTTCATCGTTTCGGACTTCCATTGTCTAATATAATATAAATTGATTTGAAATCCCTGAAAAAATTAAAAATAAAAAGATTAACCGAAAATAAGAATTTTATCAAAACAAAAAACTGAAATTACAAGGAAATAACATACAAGCTACAACCAGAAAATGAAAAATTGAAATATTAATGAAAGTTGACAATTAAAAAATATTATTAACAAAAATGAAAAATTAATACTATAAATAGTCAGATCTCGGAGAAATAAGAAATAAGTTGAGGATACTAAAAATCGAAACGTCGTGACGTAAATTGGTTTGGAATCTTTTAATTTTCATTTTTATTTTTTAATTTTCAGCTTTTATTAATATTTAAATTTTTCATTTTCTGGTTGTAGTTTGTATGTTATTTCCTTGTAATTTCAGTTTTTTGTTTTAATAAAATTGTTATTTTCGGTTAATCTTTCTATTTTTATTTTTTTCAGGGATTTCAAATCAATTTATATTATATTAGTACTATGTTGCTGTATCGCTGCTGTTCCAGAGTTTTGACAGAATCAGAATCAACGAACTTAGGCGTGCGCAGCGTTATAGAACAGCACTTTCAAAAAATTGTTTTTCAGCAGAGCCTTTGACACTATCAAATCAAATCAAATCAAATCATTTATTCTCAAATATGAAATGGAAACCATACATACTATTTATTTTAAGACTTAGAATGTAAGAATAACAATTAATACAATTTTAAGTGATTTGAGAATAAATTCAAAATCCCACTGAGGTTACAAACCTGTGTGTGGTTAAAAAATTTAAAAATATTAAGAAATATATAATAAAATACGAAATACATATATCGGAACGAATAATAATATTGAGTAAATACAATAATAAAATGATATGACATAAAATATAAAATGTAATAAATAAAAATAGATGAAAATAAATCCTCAAGTTACGTATAATATGAAAGTTGGGAATATAAAAGTAACCTTTTTTTTTTTTTATTTTATTAAAAGCTGATAAGCGAAGTAAGGTAGAGGTACTATACGGAATTCAATCAATATATTCTCGTATTTTTCTTCTTTCTTTACTTGATATATGTTTTTTCAACAGTATTTTGAATTTTTTCAAAGATTTTCACATTTTAAGTTCTCAGGTAGGTCATTATATATTTTAGGTGCTATATGATGAAAACATTTCTGTCCAACTGTTTTATTCATTTTGGGAATGACATATCTATTTCTCTGTCTAGTATTATATGAATGGGCAGGTAATATCAGATTTTTTTTATTTAAATGTTGTTTCATACAAACCTGAATATAAAAAAGTTGCCTGACATCCATTATTTGTGTCTCGAGGAAGAGATTTTCGCTAGGATATCTTCTATCCTTCTGTAGGATCATTCTCAGAAATCTCTTCTGGGAGACTTCGAGCATATGCATGGACGTTCGTGATACCCCTCCCCATGCTATAATGCCATAGTTAAGGTGAGTTTCAACGAGACTTTTGTAAACAATTTGATTTTGTTTGTAATTAAGGTAGGTGATCAGTTGTTTGAATCTGTATAAAATACATCTCAGTTTTTTTGTTAGATATATAATATGTTCATTCCATTTCAGGTGGGGATCTAAAAATATACCTAAGTATTTTATTTTGTTCACAGGTTTTAACATCAGATCATCTTGGATCATCAAGTTATAGTTGGAAAGAGAAGTTTCTTGGCTACTGAAGGCAGGTAATGGGTTTTATTGAAGTTAATTGATAAAAGCCTACTATCGAACCAATCTTTTAAGTTGTTCAAGTCGTTTTATGCTTTTACTTTTAGGTCATACCAGTTTTCAGCTTTGTAAATTATCACGGTGTCGTCTGCAAAGCTTATTATTTGACCATCTTTTTCTTGCATGAAGAGGTTATTCATATAAATTGTAAATAGCACGGGTCCCAGAACTGTCCCCTGAGGTACTCCACATGTTATTATTTCTTCGGTACTAGATATTTCATTGAGTTTTACTTTTTGTTTTCTATTCGTCAGATAGCTTCTGGAAAGATTGAATGTTGTACCTCTGATGCCAATTTCATGAAGAGTATTCAAGAGGATGTTGTGGTCGACGGTATCGAAAGCTTTGGACAAGTCGAGAAAGACACCTAATGATGGGATACCTTTATCCAAGCATTCATATATTGTACTTGTCAAGACATGTATTGCATCTTGACTCGATTTTTGATCACGAAAACCATACTGTGCATCAAATAAAAGATCGTATTTTTTTAAAAATTCATTTAATCTATTTTTTATGATTTTTTCTATAACTTTACTTAATGTTGTGATAAGTGAAATTGGTCTGTAATTACTAATATTTTGTTTATCTCCTGTCTTATGTACAGGATTAACGACTGACAACTTGAAAGCGGTAGGAAAATAACCTACTTCAAAGGATTTGTTGATGATGTATGTCAAGGGGTACTAATGTAATTTGAAATTATTTTTAACGTTTCCGCTTTGATGCCATCATAACCTGGAGCTTTTTTATTTTTCAAACTATTTATAATGTTAAAAACCTCCAATTCATTTGCAGGTGCGAGGAAAAGGGAGTTTGGTGTTATTTTTTTTTCATTTCTATAATTTTGATTTGTAGTAATATTTTTTGCTAAATCTTTTCCCACTTCTATGAAATACTTGTTGAATAACCTCGTCATTTGCTCAGGGTCGCTGATTAAATCGCCATTTCCATTTTGTATCTCATTTATTTTACTTTGATGTGAGATCTTTAGTATTTCATTTACCGTTTGCCAAAGTTTTTTAGATTCATTTTGCTCTTTCTCCACACGTTTTATGTAATAGTTTTTTTTGCCTGATCAATTAATTGTTCAACTTTATATTTCATTTTCATATATTCACGTTTTAGTACTTCATCATTTGGAGATGTTTTCCATTTAAGATACATATAATTTTTTTTGTTGACTGATTCAATGATAGACTTCGTGATCCATTTATTTCTCTTTCTTTCATTATTTTTAATTTTTATTTTCTTTGTTGATTTCTGTATGCATTCCTTTAATATAGCTATGAATTTATCTGTTACAGAATCAAGATCCTGTTGATACGAAAGGGTTTCATTCCAGTTGATGTTTTTAACTGATTCGATTAATAGATGTTCACATATTACTTTGTAGTAGTTTCTGTTTGAGTTACTTTTTGTTTTGTTACACCTGCTCATTACGATCTGTATTATTGTTATATAGTGGTCGGTTATTGAAGAAGCTATAGTGATAGGTAAAATGAAATTGTAGTTATTACTTTTTTCTTTAATAAATATGTGGTCTAAACATGTTTTCGAATTTTTTTTCTCTAGTGGGGGTGTTAATTGCAGAATAATAACCATATTCGCTTAGAAGATCCAAATAGTTTTTTGATAATTCATTTTCAGTGAGTAAATCGATATTAATGTCA
This sequence comes from Leptinotarsa decemlineata, assembly GCF_025532065.1. Lineage (NCBI taxonomy): Eukaryota > Metazoa > Arthropoda > Insecta > Coleoptera > Chrysomelidae > Leptinotarsa > Leptinotarsa decemlineata. Next base: position 6,468,769 of record NW_027412556.1, on the reverse strand, counting down.
CCAAGAAATAAATTGTACTGATATTCTTCTTTTTCTGAAGCCAGTATATCATTCAATTGTCCCAAAAACAGATCTACCTCAGTCGAGGGAGATCTATGAAAGGAATATATCAGTAGTGTACTATTTGAACATTTTGCTTTTGTTTTGATTATAACGCTTCCGTTGAGATCAATTAAGCTATGGGACTGATATAAATTTGATTTTATGAACATAATCACCCCATCATTTTGATTCAAATTCCCGTGGTTATACAAAGTGGTGTACCCTTCAATATCATAAATCGAAGTATCGGGAATTTGCCATGTTTCTGTTAAAACGATGCACTCGAATGAAGTGTCAAGTCCCTCAACGAAAACCTTGAATTCATCAATATTTTTCCCAATACTACAAATGTTATTATGAATTATTTTGAAATTTATAGAATTTTGGTTAATTTGCAAAACTTCTTTCGCCTCTTGGGTGTTATTTAATGGGTAGGTTGATAATGATTCTATTTGGAAATCTCTTATATAAGGCTCCATTCCATAAATCTATCTAATTTCCTTAATTAAATACATTAAAATTCACTAGAGTTCATGAAATAATATAAAATATACTACTACTACTCACTAATTTGGTCTATGCTTTGTTGAACTACAATATTTTCACGGATTTTTCCTGGTTGTACAGGTTATAGTTGGTTTCTTTGGGGTTTCCGTATTTGACGTAGGTTTTTTGTTTCTTGATTTCTGATTGATTCGTTGATTTTGGGTAATTGGTTTTTCTTCTTGGGTTATTTTCTTCTTATCTACTATAGCCTCTTTTTTGTTATATTCATTCCCTTTTCCTCCTTCTTCTGCTTCTTCTTCTGATGATATAACGAATTCTTCACCCCTTGGTAAAGGAGTTGACGGGTTGCTGAGGGCTTTCCCTGGAGGAGAGAACCACGATTTATTGATATCGATTTTAAAATTGGAGTGATTTTTATTTACGGTGCGACGCGTAACTATCACGAGATCGAAATGATTTTCAATGAACGTTTTACGAATTGTCCTATCTGTAGAAAATGTTTAAGGAAACTTATATCCAAATTCACAACTTCCGGTAGTGTACATAACAAAAAGCCTCCAGGTCATCCGTCCATTCCTGAAGAACAGCAAGTGCAAATAATTGATGAGACAGTAGTAAATCCTGAAGAGTCTACTTATTCCGTCGTGAATGATTGTGAGGTGTTTCCTTCTACTGTGTGGAGACTTTTGAAGAGGAATACACCAATTAACTGAAGATGACTCTGATCAAAGAACAGATTTCTGCGAAATCATGACATAAACCATTGCAAGGAATCCTATCTATCTCCACAATATTTGTTTTAGTGAAGAATGTAAGTATATTTTTTTTGAATGGAAATGTTCACAGACAAAATTGCCGTTATTGGAGTGACACCAACCCTCATGTTTTCCGGGAAACACATACCCAATATCCAGAAAAAATTAACGTTTGGGCAATAATATTGGAAAACCATATTGTAGGACCTCTATTTATTGATCAAAATTCAACAGGGGAACTGTATTTGAATATGCTGGTAACAACTGTTGACCCTCCCATCACTAAAATCGTCAAAGCGAATCCTAATGAATTTGATATGGATATTGTATTCCAACAAGATGGAGTACCACCACATTACTCCAGACGAGTAGGAAATTATTTGGATACTACTTTCCCCGGTCGTTGGCGTCAACTTCACTTCAAAATAAAGTATTCATATAATAATTTCATTATCCCAAATTTCAATTTTTGAAATGACCTGTTCAAAAAATAAAAGGCGGAGACATTAAAGAAATGAATTTATATCATACTGAAAATTCCGTGTTCATCTGATTCATCTTGTGGAAATGACCAAACAATACACCCGAATGTGACATATTTTCCATGTCAAAGATAACCTGAAAATGGAATAATAATAGACGGTAATCCCCGTCACATGAGGTTACTGTCGATAAACTACTGGGTATATCGGAAGTTCTCAACCTTTGACTTTTTATCTGTTCTTTACGTTCGCTTCATGTATTTCGCCCCTGGGGTCGAAAATGCATTCCCGGATGGCGGGAATCGGCCATAAGGTTATCAGATAACCCTGGCTAGAAGTGCCACTTGAGCACACCGAGTTGCTTTACGCCCGATCTCAGATATGTATCAGACTGTCTGGCACACCCGAATGGAAGGCAAGTCTTTGTGAAATGTGTCCTATTGTTATTACTCTCGAAACTGATAAACACGTCTTTGAATTGTCTTCGCGATTGTTACTCGCCCTAAAAGGATACGGCGGGCTATTCTTCTACCAGGGATTTTGAATAATTCTACGTAATTTTTCCATTCAATGGGATTTTATTGTTTTCTTCCAGTGAGATATTGATTTTCTGGGAACTGTCTTCTAAATGGGTTCTGAAATGAACAAAATCATGATGTTTTAGAAATTTCAAAACTGAAATCATAAAATAGAACCCGTTTCCTAAAAAATGCCACCCATCAACTGAATCAAATTGAATATTCATCACTGGGTGATGTTCTGGTGAGCCCTGATGATGGACATTTTTTGCCGAATGTTATATATCCATAACAATTTTCATGTTTCATATTATATTTTTCATAGTGGTGAAGGAGAAAGTGACAATATCCAAAAAATAATCGATAACAACTCGATGTATGTGTATATTCCACAGGAACGAACAGACTAAGTTCTTGAAATGTATCAATTCTCTCCACCCTTCTATCACATTCACCGTGTGGATGGAAAAGAACGGCTCTAGAATTTTTTTGGAATTGACAATAACTAAGTTAACATAATTTTTCAATTTATCGTAAACCAGCACATACAGATATTATATCATTCAAAATTCGTCCACCCACCCGTAACAGCACAAAGTAGCAGCATTAAACAGTATGATCCACAGACTGATAAATGTTCCTTTGTTAGATGCGACTTTCAATAAAGAACATAATAAAAAAAGGCTGTCAACAATGATTACGATAGTAGTCTAATACATTCTCCATTATTAAAAAAGTTATACAGCCAAGCTTTGAAAACAGTTTACCCATTTCTAAGAGATGATGATAAAAGTTATAGAAACTTAACCTACTTAGGCTAACCCACTACCAATATTTCAAATTTTCTGCACAACAAATGTTTAAATATTGCTGTCAAAACCAACAACAACTTGAGCATGCACAAAGATAAAAGTTCAGTTTCAGAAAAATCGGGAGTGCATAAACTAGCATGTGGGTCATGTCCGATGTTTTATATAGGTCGAACTGGAAGAACGTTCAAAGCCAGCACAAAGGAGCACAGAAATAGTTTCCAGAATGGAAAAATAAATTGCACATATGCCACAGAGAGACATGAGTTCAACCATGAATTCAAGCCCCTCCATTTCCAGAAGAAAGGTTTGAAACTTGACCTGTCGAAGAGTATGGAAATTTGAAATCCCTCAATATTCATATAGTTAATGAATTTATGACTGACGTTTTGAGGTGGATTAATTCATTAGGAAGTAGGCATACAAGTAAGTAATATGTTAACTATAAAATACTTGTAATTCAGAAGAAACTTAGTATTTTACGCTTTAGAAAACTATTGTTTAGCGAAACACATGTCGCGGTTTTTGTAAAACCCTTTATAGTGAATACAAATACAAATACAAATACAATAAACTGTTTTATTGAGTTTTAACTCTGATTTCCTCTACAAAACATGAGTTCCATTCAATATAATACCCAGACTTTGGATTCGTCCGCGTAATTTTTAGTGGATTTTCATTTTATTTTTCCCGCGAGATAATGAATGTCTTAGAAATGTTCTTCCTATTTTCAATGTATGATATCACATGCAGTAGTCATCAGTTACTGATGCCCAGCTTTTTTGCTGCCTAAGGAGTTATCTGACTTATGTGATATTAGTATTTATTCTGATATTACTTAACATCCTAGCAATATGTTTTCAAATGCCAAAATCAACACTGAATATTCACAAACACGAATGAAATATGCGTCAAAATCATTTTTGTATTTTTGTATGAATTTTCCTGCTCATATAATCTTTATCTGCGATATTTCCTTCGCTATTAGTTTCAAATCGGTTTAACCATATTCAGGCAAAAATTATTAGCATTTCTAGTCAAATGTGCAGTGTCTATGTTCATTTATGACCTTCTAATGTTTATGTTTCTACAATCAATGTTGAGCTGAGAAAAGAAAACTGTTGAATATTTCGTTAAGAATACATTGAGGGGATTGCTAAGCAAATTCAGAAATCTGATCGATTATTTGAACATGAAAAACCTCAAAATATTGTATGGGATGGGATGCTGGGATGGGGTGGAGTGGCAGAAAACAACTTGAGTAGTTTGAGTGTAAAACAAAGGTGGATATTGAGAATAATATTTAAAAAAAACAATATTCAATAATGTCATCATTTTTTAAAAAAATTTTTAATAATTTTTTTAATAGATTATGATTGTTTCTGCTGAATCGTCCCGATTTTGACACACCCAATATAGACTTATGGACACGGAATTACCGATATGGACTTCCCACCTAGATTATGTTACAAATTTACTTCTCTATATTAATATTGATTTTTATATTTTCATGCATCATGCCCAAACATTAATGTTTGTTTTGAAAAATTGTTGTTTTCAATAAAGGTGTTGTAATTTGTGTTTTATCGAAAATAAACATTATTATTACTATTCCTATCTGAAAAAAGGGTTGATTGGGTAACAGGTTCGATTTCTTTTAAAAAACAATTGTTTTTTTGCCGACGTTTCCAATTTGATTGAATTCTTCATCAGGGCTCTGAAACAACGAATTTTCATAAACATACCTTCTATAAAACTTATACGATTATTATTGTTTCAATTTCACAAGAAATAATGAGGTTTCAATTGAATTACTCACCGAAAAGTAGTTTTTTCGTGTTGACAATATTACTATTTTGAAAATCATCAGAAATATTAGATACATATTTGAAAAAAATGAAAAAACATTGCAAACAAAAAAATTTCCGAGACAACACTGTGATACTGATAAGGTGGAGTCTATTTGTTAATCAATGGCAGAAAACTAAAATTTACCCTAGAAATGGAAGAAAACAATTAGTTGGCATTTTTAGTTACTGAAATAATCAAAGATACAAACCGAATTTTAGAAGTAGACTTATATCATGAACCAAAGAAATTAAAGTATCCTTTTCAAATGAAAATACAGTTGGAAAGCATTTTCCTTGAAACAAAAAACAAAAACACAACAAGATATACAATCCAAAATAGTTTACAAATTGAACTGTGGAAGCTGTCACAGATAATATGTTGGTCAAACCAGACGGTATCTGAAAACACGAGTTTCAGAACACATGAGAGACTCTAAGAAACTGAATATGAAAAACCCCACAGAAGAAGAATATGGACACATAATTGATCATGATTATCCAACTATTCTAGATGTTCAACCATATTTATCCAAAAGACGTTTGAGCGAAATTATACTTATCGATACATACAATGCGATAGTGTTGAAACTAAAAGAAATGTAGATGGCCTCAATACTGCATATTTCAATTTGCTAAGTGAAATGCCATTGATTAAAAAACAGACACCACCTCATCAGAATCACAGATAAAGCCTTTAGTTTGTTTCATGTCGTTTTGTGTTGGTGTTGTCTCGAAAATTTGCTTGTTGCAATGTTTTTTTTCAATATGTATTCAATATATCTAACGGATAATAGTAATATTATCAACACGGAGAAACTACTTTTCGGTGAGTAATTTAATTAGGAATTCATCATTTCTTGTGAAATTGAAACGATAATATTCGTATAAGTTTTGTGGAAGCTATGTTTATGAAAATTCATTGTTTCAGAGCCTCGAAGAAGAGTTTCATTAAATTCGAAACGTCGCCAAGAAAACAATAGTTTTTTTTTACTTGATCCTGTTAGCCAACCAACCATTTTTTCAGAAAAATTATAGGATTACTAAACTATTTAAGTGAATATTGTTATTATCATTATTCTTATTATAACGGTTCATAACACCTTGTATACTCAGATAAGCACCACGCCATATTTCAATCCGAGATTCCATCTGGGTTCATCACTCTTCTTCAAAACGTCAGAGAAATAAAAATAAGACCTCGAAATCTATTAAAACTTCGAGAATCCAATTAGTTTTCTATATCTTCCTCGATAGGAATCAGTAGGAGTGAACCGACGTTGATGACGAATTGTCAGTATCACAATATGTTTAGCCGGCGAGCGCGGGTCGTAGATTGAAGTGTAATACAATTACGCGTTTTAAAGCAAACTATAGGTCTATTCATTGATTGCGTATTGTGGTTGGCCACAGTCGGCAGCCAAATTTATAATCATACAAATAAAATTTGCCCACCCTCTTCAGTCGACCGACTAATTGACATCTCAATTCACTGTACCGCAGTTCTATCAGTATAATGACAGAGCTGGTGCAGTTGGTGGCTACCGGTCAATTTTCGTTTTAATTTTCGCGTTTTAAATCAACGTGTTGAGATGCTGGGTTGAAAAGCCCCCCGGGTCTGAGAAAGAATAGCTATTTAGGATATGAATGTTAGAAGTAAGGTTTTATTTTGTGAGTGAAAAAGTTTGCGAAACGAGCGTAGGAGTTGAGCAATTTCACGAACAAAATAAAACTGTTTTAACAGAAATTTCATATAAAGTTTTTTGTACAACTGTCCTGTTTTCATGATAAAATAGATAAATTTAATATTTCTATAAAAACACATTTTGACATCTCTTGTCAGTTAACTGGCCGTGTCAGGTGATTCCGAATCATTTGGTTACCAACAAACAGTCTTGTTTCAGCTCACGCGTTTTATTTTGAGTCACATTTGAAGTTCTTGCTGGGTCAATGTCTTGCATAATGAAGAACAATAGTGAGGAATTGTGTGTTCTTGACGATATTGAAGAGGATGCAAAAAGAGCTTCAATTGAATTGTTGCCAAAAAATCGGCTCAGCAGTACGACATCGCATATTTTAATTTTCTTAGCTGGTATAGACTTGAAAACGTCGCAGGAAATTTCAGCGAAACCGTCTTCTCAGCCTACCTAGAAGAGAAATCAATAATATGGAACTCATCAACTTTGCGGAGCTAGTTTTCAATGATAAAGTCGAGTGCGCTCGTTGAAAATAGTGTCAATACAAGTAATTATTTCAAGGTAACAGCATTTTTAAACCTGAAAAAAATCAAAAAGTCTAACGTTTGAATAAGTCCAGAGTTTCATAAATGAGGCGCCAAATGAAAAATATTTGATGATAAAAGTTGCTACTATTATACACTGTGTCCGTAAAATATGGAACAAATTCATTTTTAGCTAAACAGGTCATTTCAAGAAATAATCCTGGAACACGTCGATTTTTGATGTTAATTTACCGTATTTTAAAATAATAATCTAATATACAGGGTGAATTACGTTCGAGTAATGACGTCACCGTCATTTTTTTTTAATGGAACACCCCCATTTTGTCTCAATTTTCGGATTACTCTAGCTGAGCTGTTTCCAAAAATGTATCACATGTTGATTCCAATTGGTACAGGGTGGACAAAAATACAGTAGTTGTGTGTGTGCTAATAAAGTAATGCGTAACATTCTTCATTAGGTAAATTAACAATATTATCAAAAATACTTATTTTTAATTGTTCAAATTCCAAATACAAAAACCAAAATGGATCGTTCTGTTTGCATTGTTGGAAAAAATATTGACTATTTCAATAAATACGTTGCATTACGCCCTTTTGTTATCAATAATCAACGTTTTTTTCTGAAATACTCAAATTATAAATGCAGTGCGAACCCAGTTAGTATAAATACGTTTGGGAAAATGCCCTCTACCAATGCTGAGTTTCTGAACCTTCCAGAACCAAAAGAATGTACAGGTCACTCTTTCAGAAGGCATTCTGCTCCTTTGCTGGTAGAATCAGGAGCAAATATAACGGATATTGGGAAGCACGGAGGATGAAAGTCTACAACAGTAGCTGAGGGTTACATCGATCAATATATTTCTTATAAAAAGGCAAATGCTGAAAGAATCATCCCAATAGCTAGCTCAGCGTTACATCATCGTTTTTTTTTTTCGTATTTATAGTAATATAATAATAATAAAAAATCAGTAAGCCACCAGCCCCTTGGCTGACTTACACCATCAAGGAAGTGATTGCTCTTAGAGACCGTGCCTTCAAAAAATTTAAGCGAACTCATTCTCCTACCGCTTGGAATAATCATAAAGATCTTAGGAATTACACAACCGGAGCAATTCTTCGTGAGAAAAAAAGCATACCTCGATTTTACTCTTGCGAAGAAATATTCTGAAGCAACTTATCGATCGTGATCTACAGACCATCTTTGATATTTCATCAGCTCATAAATTGAAGTTAAACTTCCAAAAGTCAGCAGTAATGATCTTTGGACTGAAAAGATTGCGACATATTTCTAAAAATAGTATTTATATTCATATAAATGGTGACGTTCTGCCTTTTGTAACTGAAGCAAAGAACCTAGGCCTGTGGCTCGATTCTGAACTGCGCTTTACAAAACACGTGAGCCATTTGATTCAAACGTCTTTCAACATCTAAAGGCAACTGTTTCCAAATCGGGACTTACTCACCAAACAACTCAAACTAAAATAATGTGAGGTGCTAATCATTTCGAAAGTTTCATATTGCGATAGCATTTATGGCCCTGCATTACTTCAATCTGATTCCCTTCGTCTTCAACGAATCCAAAACAGGTGCCTTCGTTTTTCTTTTGGCATTCGAAAATACGACCACATATCAACGGTCATGAAGGAATCAGGTTGGCTGCAACTAGAGAAACTCAGGACACTGCACCTACTGAGAAACACCCACAAAATCTTAAAGACCAGAATGCCATATTATTTAATGAAAAAATTGAATTCTTTCTCTAATATTAACAGCTTTTCTACGAGAAACAGATCGGTGCTGGTCATTCCTGAACACAGGTCTTCTGTATATACTCGCAGCTTCTCATACAACGCAGCTGAATTCTACAATCTCTTGTCCAGTGAATTCAGATCCTGCACGTTGAAAAACTTTAAAAAAAGACTCAAAGAGCATTTATTTAAGTAGTTCACTTTCCACATGCTGACCGTGGCTCATGCGTTTACACAAAAGATTTGGTGACTGAATAATAATTTTTTTTTGAAATTGTCTGTACGTACTAGAATTTTTTTTTATTCATTTCAAATTTCATTTTTTCTCGAAGGTTGAGTTTAAAGCCAGCTTTGCTGACACTCCGCCCATTCACCTCAATTTTTTTGTATATTCTGTATGTTCTTACTTCTGGTGAATGAAGACGTTTTATTATTATTATTATTATTATTCTCTAACCAATTCGGAATTGAATGGTATAATCTGCAGCCAATTAGAAATTGAATGGTACAATCAAATCATTTGCTATAAAGTATATGTTTCTCTGGCAGTTACGAAAAAATAAAAAATTATTTAAAGAATTATTTTGATGAAATTCTCATTGGGCTTGATGAACATACGTAAATTGAGGCCCTCCAATTTCAATGAATGCTCATGCATGAATATTTCTATGAGACTTATTGATCCTTCAAATATTTCGATTATGTTTAATCACAATTCTATTCAATATACAAGAACAAAAAAATGTTCGTACTTTAATGAAATGCCATGAACATGAAATGAACATGTTGGAACTTAACATCTATATACTTTTTCAAAAATATATATTTTTATCTTATTTATTACATTTGCACTATATTATCACTGTTTGGAGAACAGCAAGTAAATGTATAATGAATCAGATGCCACTTTTCCACGATTAACATTGTCAGATGCATTACCCTGTATATCACTTCCATTTCCTGGGTTCATATGTTTCAGGATATTTTTCAGCACATTCTTCGATTGACTTCGCTACTGAATAGAAATACGCTAAATTGAAAATGCAAATTGAATTTTCTACTGATGCTTTCGATAACTATTGTTTGATATGTGGGTATTCTAGAACTGTATTCTTCAATTTCCATTTAACGGAAAAGATGAACAAAAAACCAGTATTCAGCAACTGATACATACTCTTTTTTCCTGAGTCATATTTGGCTAGGTGGTCTCTCCACTTCAGTCGACAAGAATACGAAACCAAGTTTTTCAAATATATAAAAGTCTCTTGAATGATTTCTTAATTCACTGCACTAATGGTTTCCGATTGCGCCCTATATAGTAACTCCCACGTTAGTATATGTATTAGCAATTGTAATAAGAAACTCTCCAGACGACTTCGGCTGCCTCAAAAAACATTTATTATCATTTCGTGCAGCTTTCTTTATATGCGATTTTGATTCATAATTTATTAGCACTCATGAATTGGTGATGTTCCACCTCTCACAACTTCGACCAGAAAGTTCGGCCTTTTAACAATGGGCAGTTTGAAGAATTTGTTGACCCGTGCGTGGAAGCTATCGGTTATTTGTAGTTACCGCCTTTGAAAAGTCGGGGCTTCATAGTATTCATAAGATCATATTCATTCGAATTGAAAAAAACAATTTAGGGTACATTAATTTTTTGAAAATGTGCTTTATATATTTCTATTCCTCTATCTTCGAAAAAATAAATGCGATAAACTTCGAAAGAAAGAAAAACAGCAACTGCAGTTGCTCATTAATCCGCTTTTTAATCTATTGTTGACAAATTAATTTGCAGGTAGTGGTTCCACTAGTTAATTACCGAAAAATCAATTAGGATAATCATCATTTAACAAACAAAGTCCATATCGGACCAAAAAACTTTAGGTATATAAACAACTAACTCTTGTCTTTAGATTCAGTATCAATTTGCTGCTCCTGAAGATGCTAACCTTGTTAGTGAAACGCTCGTCGAGTGCAAAAATATCAGTTTGGTGTTAGGGTAATTGATCTCTAGACAAATTTTTTTAAAGTCGGTTTGCAAAACCACTCACTACCTCACCTAACCCCACGAACACACGGCACTGATAAAGAAATATTGTGAAACGGACAAAAAATTATTATTCGGCCATTCCTGCTAGCCGAGGTTTTATTCCTCAACTACATTCGATATCACGTTCACTAACTATCTGGGCGACTAGGGGCCACAGGCAAAACATGTTTATGACTGTACCAGGAACGCCATGAACATAAAAGCACTGGTAGTATATACATTTCCCATTTGCCGGCAGTGATTATGAACACCCCTCGTAGTGCTCTTATTTTTATTGCCGTTCCAATTGGGAATGGATAGACTATACATAAACAGAACAATTGGTATGTTTTTACAAAAATGAAGAAAACAGTTGAACAGAAAAGTTTCAATTACACAGCTCCGAAATTGTTCAACTACCTGCCAGACACTTTGGAAATTGAACCCTCCCTTATAAAATTTGAAACGCGTTTGGAAATATTCTCAACAGAAATGGAAAGAAATGAAGTACGTAAAATTATAGAAGAGTGTAAAATTGTTGAATGCCTCAATATACAGGGTGTCCCTGGACTTCCTCTTCTCCTCTCGGGAATGTATAGATGGGGTCAAAATATCACCAGCACTTCATATAACTTTTTTTCCTAAAATCCTTCGTTACCAAGTAACGGGCCCTCGAAGTTACAAAATGAAAAATGTTTTTCTTTGATAACTTTTCAAGTGAATATTCAAAATCATCCAAATTTTGGTAATTGACTAAACAAATGAATTCCTTCGATGAGCTTTCATGCAGGAGTCAGTTGTTTTGCTACAAAGTCAGGAACGGACTACTCCCGATGGTCCACACCCCAAAACTTTGAAATGACAGATATTTTTCAACAAATTAAGGTTACTTGGACAATTTTATGAATAAAAGTACTCGTGTGGAAAGTCGATCGGAGCAACGAGTCTTGATAAAAATGTAGTTTCACTCGACGACATCAAACCCGCTCGTCCACCATTATTTGAAATGATTAATTATATCAAAGCAGAAATAATAATGATAACGTTAATTCAACAACATTTATCCTGAGATGTCTACCATTATTCGAAAATATTAGTTTTTAAGGAAAATGGAAATGATAGGTAAAATGTTCATAACGAATTTTTATAATGCAAACACGTTTAACTAACGAAACTCAAGAGCCTCAAGAGCAAACAGAAATGAAAAATCCGCTACAGAAACTGCTCGATATGACCACCTTCTCTCTCTATACATTTTCTTAGTCTGCGAAGACACCCTCTCTGTACTTGAAATAGCATTCCAGGGTCGTTTCGTATGGCTTCACAATGTAATGTTATTCTATTCAACAATGCATCTCTTGTGTGAATAAGTGTAGCGTAAACAAGGCTTTTTAGATGCCCCCACAGAAAGAAATCCAATGGATTTGAATCCGGAGACCGCGATGGCCATGAATATGGCCCACCTCTACCAATCCATCTATTGTGGAAAATATGGTTCAGATGGTCACGCACAATCAAACTAAAATGAGGAGGAGCGCCATCATGCATAAACCACATATCTCTTCGGGTTTGCAATGGAACATGTTCCAAAAGTCCATTCAAATCGTTCTGAATGAACTCCAAATAACGTTCTCCATTCAATCGGTCCTGTAGAACGAATGGTCCTATAAGATGGTTTCCTATGATACCAGCCCAAACATTCACGTTGAATTTCCGTTGGTGTTTGGTTTGCAATATTCCATGGGGATTTTCTTCGGCCCATATATGGAGATTATGAGAGTTGATAACTCCATCTCTACTGAAACCTGCTTCATCAGTGAATAAAACTCGATTAATAAAAGTCATATCCTCTCTTTGCCTATCCATGAACCAATTGGCATATTCCAGTCGTGCTGGAAAATCTTGAGGTGTCATGGCATGTACCTTCTGGATGTGAAATGGGTGGAGCAGTTGTTCCCTAATTATTCTATGAATAGTGGACTTGGATGTATGGAACTGTTCTGATAGATTTCTGATGCTCATTGAAGGATCATCAGCGACGACTTCCAAAATATTTTCCTCCAATACAACGGTACCTACAGTCCTAGGAGCGCCCTCAACACCTCGTTTTGGCAAAACTGTACCTACAATAATATCGAAATAAAACAACGTGCTCAAATTAATTATCAATTATTACATACCTGTCTCCTCAAGCTGCGATCGACACGCTCGAATGTTTCTCTTGACGGTACCGTTCGATTGGGAAAATGCTCGGAATACAGACGACGAGCTTCTGCAGCATTACAAAATGCTCGTCCATAAAATACATGCATATCTGCATATTCATTGAATGTAAACTGTTCGGCCATATCAAAAAAATTCAAAATATCCTATAGAATATTGACAATACAATGATAGTCATATGACAACGCACCACTCAACAAAACAAAATCGCATTCCAGTTTCTCATTTTTTATCAACACTTTCTAAAAGGTTTTTTTGTCAACATCTGTGAAAAAAATGGAACATAATTATTCCCTGGATATTTTTCACCTGATCACCCATAAAATTATAATTATCAGTGAAACTCCTCAACAGTTTAGCTGTGAAGAAGAATTTGAAACATTCGAATGTTGAGTTTCATGAGATTCAGATAACTGATCAACACGAAACGTGATTATTCCACACGTATTATGTACATACAAAATATGGAATGAATTCGATATTTCACAGTAGAGTAGCTTGTTAGTTTAAAAACACCACGAATCTACAGAACTTGATATTTCTTTTGAAAAAATATCTGCTATCACAATTGTGACTTAAACTTCCATATAGGTACTGTACTTTTTGTTTACGACTTCATTTTAGCATACTTTGTATTATTCCTGTTATAAATGTTGTTGAATTAACGTTATCATTATTATTTCTGCTTTGATAATTATTCATTTCAAATAATGGTGGACGAGCGGGTTTGATGTCGTCGAGTAGAACTACATTTTTATCAAAACTCGTTGCTCCGATCGACTTTCCACACGAGTACTTTTATTCATAAAATTGTCCAAGTAACCTTATTTTGTTGAAAAATATTGAAAAATATCTGTCATTTCAAAGTTTTGGGGTGTGGACCATCGGGGGTAGTCCGTTCTTGACTTTGTAGCAGAACAACTGACTCCTGCATGAAAGCTCATCGACGGAATTCATTTGTTTAGTCAATTACCAAAATTTGGATGATTTTGAATATTCACTTGAAAAGTTATCAAAGAAAAACATTTTTCATTTTGTAACTTCGAGGGCCCGTAACTTGGTTACGAAGACTTTCAGGAAAAAAAGTTATATGAAGTACTGGTGATATTTTGACCCCATCTATACATTTCCGAGAGGAAAAGAGGAAGTTCAGGGACACCCTGTATACAAAGGTCTCACTTTCAGATGTTTATTGTGTTCATTTTATATTCAGTTTGTTTCTGTGACATTTTCAATTATACTGATTTTGTTGTTTTGTTTTTATTTATAAAAAATTATTTGCTGCGAACTGGTTCATTTTGGTCAAAAAACCCAAGAGATATTTTTTGTTTAGAAAGAAACAATCTATCGAAAATACATTTTCAAATGGTGAACAAATGATAAGACAAAAAGTTACATTGGAAATAAATTTTAGGGGTTGCGTTTTTCACCCCCTACAACCATGGGGTAAACCAAATGAATTACTGGCTGAGTGTCTCTTTGGTAGTACAAAACGTCAGGTAAATTTCAATATTGTAACTTTTTCAGTGCTTGTGAAAAAAATTGTTATACAAATTTTATGTACCCCCTTTAAGGGGCTGTATCTCAACATGGGATGCTCAAATGAAATTTCTTGATATGAAAGATCCTATCTTCTTTCGATGAGGAATCACCTCCTTGAATGTTTTACACTTATTTAGTTACACCCTGTATACTTCGAGGTCATCTGCAAACAGGAGGCATTCTGAGTACTTACCATCCGAAGATAGATCGTTTATGAATATAATGAAGAAGAGAGGCCCCAGACTGGAACCCTGTGGCACTCCAGAGTTTGCAAAATATATTTCTGATACATTTTCTTTGTGTCTGACAATATACTACCTGTTTTTCAAATAATTTTTCAATAATTCAACAAAATTCTTCGTTAATCCAAACCTTGTCAACTTTTTCAGAAGTACGACATGATTTACTCGGTTTTAACCTACCTAAAAAAGTGTTAAAACAATTTGTTGTCAGATAACGATTAACGTTCGATCCAATTATGAACCAACCAAAAAATCAAGTCGTACAATTTTGAGTCGTATGACGTCTCTCGTTGCAGGGCTCTGTACTCTCTCTGTACATCGCATTCCCCGCCGCATGACATGTATACGTACCCGTAGCGCGTATCTCATTCATACTTTTGCATAGAAAGTAGTCATTTCGTATGTACGAAGGAGTTGGCGTTACACGCCCGCCGCGTTGGACAGACAAGAATGGAAATATTAAGTTAGCATGCAAACGTTGTCTCATGTTCCAGAGAATTTCAGCGGGGAAAAGGGGCTCTTTTGTAGTTACCATATATCCAGTGTTCTCAAGTCTGCCGAAGGGTAGAGTTGTAGTGTGCCCATTTGACCAAAAAGTTGGAAAAATTGGAAAATGTACAGGTGGAACTCGTGGAAACAGTACCAACTCGTGAGTTTCAAACACAGTGTCGATTTGTTATTGTTAACACCAAGTTTTACCAAAGGAGGTGTTCCGATGGGGGCTTCACTTCGAGGTTTGTGGAAAATGTTGAAGGATAACCCAAATAGGGGCTACAGTCGAGGCAGTCGTCATACAAGTCATCTAGCGAGCTACGCAGAGCTCGCAGTGGTGGGGAGAACACATGTTTAGGTAGGCTCGCTATATATTGATGCATGTGCTTTTTCTCTGTCTTCCTCAAGTATCAGCAACCGGTCCTGGGAAAAAATGTTCACCATCATTATTGCTTTTTATGGATCAGCTCAGTCCACAAAATGGATGTGATAACTTGATCTCAGTTAGATACTTTTGGAATTCGTGAAACTATAGGGTCTTTCACTGAACGCTTTCCATCTTTAAACTTGAATGAAACAAAGTATGTGTGAGATATCGAAATTTTTTATTCCTTTGAAAGATTTATCAGTGCCATTATGAGTGGGATACAACATCGTTCAAATGTCTTCCACGACTTGTCTGGGTGGAGCGCATCCGAAACGACTGATTTTCCATGACTCTGGGACATAACTCAAGCAGAATTTGGCCGATGACCACGTTGGATGACCATGCCCTCAAATAGCACGTGCAGAGTATCCGATGGGACATGAGCTGATCATCCAATGCAGGCCAAAGGAAGTTGGTGATTATCGACTTATAGTGCTCATCGTTGACAGTGATGGCCTGGATAACGTCGTTCTCAAAGAAATATGTACCGATGACCCCACCAGCTCGAAAGCCACACCAAACAGTGACTTTTTCGGTGTGCATTGGACGCTAGTTGTCTATGGTCGTTTACCTTCAGTTCCTGGGTCAGTTGAATATTGTACGGGTGCAAGACTAAGCTGGGACGCAGAATTTTCCGAGTTATGGTCTGCGAAAGGTCTGCGGATTCTCCTGCACACTCTTGCAGACAACGGCGATGTTTTTGGCAGATCATCGAAATTCGGATGTTGGTCGGTCATTTATTGAACCAATGGACTCAAATTCGATTATGGTTATGATTATGGTTATCGTAAAATTGGTTAAGAGCGCGGTACGCGGTACCACTTATTTTGATGAAACAGTTCTATTATATGCACGTATTGTTGAATGCCATATCCGTTCATTATGATTTGGCAAAACACACTGACTAAATTACAACCATTTTGACAGATGTATCTTAGGAAAGATGGCCGTTATCAATGGTATGTTCGGAAGCCCCTGTTATTTTCCAGCAACAACAAATGACTCTGAGAAAAAATAGTATTGTTTCAAATTGATGAATGAGAAAATAATTGGTTATTCATGATTTTCAAAATTCAAACATGATTGAAGGAATACTTGAAGCTCTCAAAACATAATGAACATTTAATTCCACTGGAGTTGTAGTAATACTACCCACCAAGTAAATGATTTGGAGGATAATTGAATTCCTATATTTGAGGAAGAGACAGTTTTCAAATGTTACAGAAATTCAACAAATATTCAATTACACTGCATTTGATATGATACCAGCAATACCTCTTCTAACTCCTGAAAGAAAAAAAACATAAAGCGATTGCGTTGCTGCTGCATTGTTTTCCAATGCGGAAAACTGCATTTCATGCTTTATAACGATGAATTTCTATCATATGTTCGTATGAAACCAGGGAGTTCGATTTTTATATAATCTTTCAAATGTAAAAACATGTTGTTTTCCTTTGAATACCGAAAACAAAATATTGACATCACTGCATTTATTTATTTTTGTTCATTATTTCTAGGTTTTCTTTTCAACTGGAAATCTTCAATATATCCTTCATCAATTTGTTAGTAGATGAAAACTTTGAAATAAATAATATGTACAATATTTATTTTAATTTCTGTCAGATGTTACTTATTTTGGTTCATCAGATATCATTATCAATAAAAGTTTTACATTTATTTCGGTCATAAAAATCGTTTCCATCCTCTTCTTTCTCGAAATGAAAAGTATGGTTATCTTCTTGTGGATCTGACAAAAAAATTGAAGTTATGATTGCTGTGGACCAGCATAGAATTTGGTCTTAAGAATATGTGGCGTTATGAGAACATCGTATAGACACAGAATTTGAAAGTTTTCCAAATTAATTTCATTAGTTTGGACTTCCAATGTCTAATATTATATAAAATGTATTGAAATCCCTGAAAAAATCAATAAAAAAGAAAAATTAAAAAATAATAGCTGATAATAACGGTTATATTAAGCAAAAAAACTTCGAAATGAAATAATAATGAAATAAAACCAAGTGAAAATAGTACAATTGAACAGAAAATTCAAAAAAATTAAAAATTAAGAGATTCCTAGGCAAGTTACTTCGCGACGATTCGATTATTAGTATCCACAATTGTCTTCTGGTGATGACTGGACTAATTCCTCCAAGAGATGACTATTTATGGGTCATTCGAGTACTTTCACTTATCTCCGCTTTCCTCTTTCCGATTTACCGGGAGATGACCGTTTGGTGGGAACTGGTCATTTGTCGCTTGATTATGGGTTTCCACATGTTGCGTATCTCTACGGTAGCGTGGCTGAATACATTGTTGGACAACATGTATGCGGATTCTTTGAATTTCCTCCTGAACCAATGTTCCTCCCTGTGTATGATCTCAGCTTGGAACCTCTCCATGTTATGTTGATGGGTCTAAACATACTCTGCCAATCCTGATTTGCTGATTTCCCCTCGCTGTGTACTCGGCAATGCGAATGTTCAATGGCTTCTTAGTTTCACCGATATAGGATTTTCCGTATTCACAGGGTATCCCTTAAATGAAATTCAAGGAATCGCAGTCCGCGTTTGGTGGCCTGGTTTTTGTGAGGCTGTTACGGATAGTATTCCGGATCTGAAGCAGGTGCTGATGTTGTACTTGGACCCAATTCTTCTCATCCTCTTCGATGATCTGATGTAGGGAAGTGTAAGCACTGCTTGTGACGGCTTCTCTTCCTTGCGAGGCTTCTGTCTTTTGGCCAAAGTCTGTCCCAACATCGCTTTGGAGTAGCCATTCCATTGAAGATCATTTTTCGTGATGTCTAGTTCCTTTTCGAGACCTTTCAAATTAGTTCGCAGTTGCTTTGATTATAGTCAATATATCTTCAACAGAAATCACGGGATTTCTGGATGATAGCTGAGTTTTAAAAGATTTTCCGAAATGTGAAGAGGTATCTAATTTTGGTAGGGATCACATTGCTAATCGTGGTTCCATCCAGAACTTATTAGCATTCATCAATTGAAAAACTGAAAACAATTGAATAAGGTCATTCAACAGGGACTTCCTAATTTTGACAATTGATAACGTCCATCTTCTTGAAGCTATATCTGTCAAATCAGTTGTCATTTTTTCAGTCTGATTTGTCAAATTACCATGAACGAATATATCAACAACACGTGCAACCTCTCTGGAGCAGTTGGCAACCGACCCCTTATTTTCAACGAAAAATAATCTTCAACGATGAAGCCCATTTCTGGATGACTAGAAACGTGGGCAAACAAAATTGTCAAATTTGGGGCGATTCCAATTCACATGAGGCCCAAAAGCGGCCACTGCATCCAAATGGACTATTTGGTGTGGATTTTAGGCAGGCGGCGTCATTGGTCCATATTCCTTTGAGAACGATGTTGGCTAGTGTTAAAGACGAGCACTATAGATCGATGATTACCAAATTTTCTTGGCCTGAATTGGATGATCTGGTCACCAACGACACCAAGGTCTTTCGATTTGACCCCGTTAGACTGTTTCTTGTGGGATTTTGTCAAGTCGCAGGTGTACGAGAATAAGCCAAAAACCACAGCGGTCCTCGAAGCCAACATAACACATGTCATTGGTCAAATTCGGCCTAATTTATGTGCCAGCATGATGGAAAATTGGACGTTCCGCGTGCGCTTCATCCAGAGAAGCCGTGGCAGACATTCAAACGATTTTTTATTTCGCAGATAATAGCATCAATATTTCTTTCAAACGATTGAAAAATTTTGATGATATCCCACTATGATTTTGTTTAATTTAAATTTAAAGATAGGAAGCAAATAATGAAAGACCCTCTAGAACCAAATCAAGATGAACCTCAAAGTGACTTCAGGACAGGTAGAACAGACAGGCAGACTGAAACACACAACAGCATTTGGCAAACTATATCAAAGAGAAATATGGAAAAGACTCGAACAAAGAAATATAGACACCAAGCTGAAAACTGCAATTTGAAGCGTTTACAACTATAACAGATGCTACATGAAGAAGGACAACACGTAGTCAAACATATCCAAATCAACTTGTACATGTCCTTTGAGAAAGTCTACAAAAGAGTTTTGAAAAATTTGAAACAACTATTCTAATTTCATTCGAGTTATCCCTTCGTTTCAACTATGTTCTCAGATACTTCTGATATGTTGAAATAAAAATGTTTAAAATATGTTTTTTCCGGGAAAAAAAGTTTTTGGCTTTCTACTACTCCATCTTGATACAAAAAAAGGGAATCTTCCAAAGAAAGGAAAGAAGTAATTAATTTGAAAATAAGTAACTTTATACATGGATGTGTAGATAATGCAAAGAGTAACTTTCAGACACAAACTGAAAGAAAGTCATCCTAAAACAGCTACTTTCATATAAACATTGAATTACACGAAAGAAAAATTCTTTGGGAACAAATACTCCAATATGAACACTGAATTATACAGAAAATACTTTTCTCTACTCAGCTTGTATTTCAAACATTCGTTGTGGAATAAAATCAGACATCATTCACATGAGTTCTACTCTGAATAAATGGTAACAAATTGCACTTACATGGAACACTGTCATCCTCACTGGTATACATTGATGTTTCGCCGTAAGACACTTGCCCTGAGGCTCTTTAGAACCAAATTGGACAACATTATAGAAAATACACACAATTCATTCATGAATTACGATTTTGAATGTCACGGAATAAGCTTGATCTGCTTATGTCATCGATGACATCGTAATGACATTCATTCACCTATTTGATTTAATCACAGCCAAAAGGAATCTTATTTGTTTTTTCCGTTAACCAGCTATCGCACCCCTACCAACGACAACCCTCATAAGTTTAAACTTGTGCGAGCTAAGGACTAACGAGGTCCTACCTTTTAACGTGTGATTCCTAACCGGGTTGGACGATAGCAAGTGAAAATCGAGAGTTCAGCCTGGGGCTTGAACCATCGACTCACACATCGGCCGATTGACTGAGTGAATAAAGCACCCACGTCGAACCGCCCGGCTACGGCAATAATGTACCAAGGAAAGCAGTTCGAACATTTGCGAATCGCGGACATGTGTTTCTGGCTCGTTAGCTGTCATCAGTACGGTATAGGCAAGTGCAGGAAACAACAAAAATGCACCAGAACCCAGCTGCACTTTGTTGATCAACACATCTACGGTCATGGTTTGAAAAGCCAAAAACTTTTTCCCAAGAATGCCTGAAGATATAAACTGTACACAGTTCAGAAAAGGAAGGTATTTTCTCGTTGTATTAATATTTGGAGAGCTCCTAATAATCTTGCAGTTATTTTCATTCCGAGAAGGATTGCGAGAATTCGCAATGTCCGAACACATACCGCCCCAAAGAGTCTGACTGAACGTCGTTGTCCCGAGGTGGTGGTGGTGAACCTGTTTAGAATTCAGTGAACGTCTTCACCTTGTATTGATTGCCGCAGCTCTGGTACACTCCACTCTGGTGATTCTGTATCGTTCTTTTAGGGCGGGAGTGTACAGAAAATTCGCAGTCATATATCTAGTATCGAATAAAAAACATTTCAACGGTTACAGTATTTTGAAGCGTCTGTGTTTGGTAGAAAGCGTAGGTGAGTCATAATTAGAAATACTCTCTGACAAAATTATTTTTCTTTTAAGTTTTTATGAATTTTAAGACTTTACCATCAAATATGTACTACATGGGCTGAAAAGTCTTGAGCCTAACACACAAATGGCGCTGTCTAATTGCATCATTATTATTAATAATAATTTCACTAGTTCGGACTTCCATTGTCTAATATATAAAATGATTTGCAATCCCTGAAACAACTAAAAAAGTGGAATTAAAAATGATTAGCTGAAAATAACAATTATATTTAACAAAAATAACCTGAAATGAAAAAATAGTGAAATAAATTACAAGTAAAAATAGAAAGGTTCAAACAAAAAATTAAAAAATTAAAATAAAGAGATAAACATGAAAATAAAAATATAAAGTTAAGAGATTCCAAGCAACGATAGTTCACGAAGTTTCGATTTTAAGTATCTACAATCGTCTTCGGGTGATGACTGGACTGATTCCTCCGAGAGATGACTATTTATGGGTCGTTCGAGTACTTTCACTTATCCCCGCTTTCTATTTTTTCCGCTTCACTGGTTCAGTGGGAGATGACCGTTTGGCAGGAGTTGGCCATTTTTCGCTTGATGATGGGTTTCCATATGTTGCGTATCTCTACGCTAGCTTGGCTGAATACGTTGTTGGATAACATGTATGCGGCGGCTACCTTGAATTTTCTCCTAGACCAATGTTTCGCTCTGTGTATGATCTCAGCTTGGGTCCACTCGATGTAATGTTAATGGGTCCAAACATGGTCTGCTATTCCTGATTTGCTGGTTTCCCCTCGCTGGCCTCTTAGTTTCACCAATATAGGATTTTCCGCACTCCCAGGGTATCCGGTAAATGCAATTCTTGGAATCGCAGTCCGCGTTTGGTGGCCTGGTTTTCGTGAGGCTGCTATGGATAGTGTTACCGGATCTGGAGCGGGTTCTGATGTACTTGGAACCAATTCTTCTTATTCTCTTCGATAATCCTCTGATGTAGGGAAGTGTAAGCATTGGTTGTGACGGCTTCTCTTCCTTGCGAGGCCACTGTCTTTTAGCCAAAGTTTTTTTACCATCGCTTTGGAGTAGCCATTCCGTTGAATAATAATAATAATAATCTCTTTATTTACTCAGATTGATCGGTATAACCACAGGAGCAAGAAGTACAAATGAAACAGAGGAAAACGTCCAAAGAATGTTGTTGACATTTCATGATATTCTACTCATAAGTTTTTGAGTTATTTTGCTAAAAGTAACACTACTCTTATTATTTTCAAAACAATGCAACAAAAACAAATTAGTGTTTAAATTTTACACTGCTTATTAATGGAAAAATACCGTTCAAGCGAAGCAATGATTTGAAATGTGTTCATCAGAAACAACAATTGAACATTGGTTTTCTGACTTTGATCGTGGTCGTGAAGACACCGTTGATGCAGAACGCAATGGACGTCCAAATGAGGCAGTAACACCAGAAAACAAAAAAATCCATGAAATCGTTTTGAATGATCGAAAAGTGAAGTTGCGTAAGTTAGCTGACGTTGTGAAGATATCAAATAAATGTGTTAACTTCTTCATGCATGAACATTTGACTATGAACAAGCTCTGTTCAAAGTGGGTGCCGCGCGAGCTAACTGTTGACCAGAAACAAGAACGTATTGATGATTCAGAGCAGTCTTTAAACATAACAATGAAGGTCATCTGTATCTGTATCTGTAGAGTAGGGAGGGTGAGTGTAGATCCACAGCACTTAGGCCTAATGTGACCCATTGTACATCCTCTTGAGGAGTACAATCAACAGGCATAGATGAAGTGCCGGCATTCCTTCTGAAAAAGTGCTCCGCTGATATTGCTTTCTTGTTGGCTGAGTTACTGAATATCTCATTCGAATTAGGTCATTTTCCTTCTAGACTGAAACTGTCTGTAGTCTCACCTATACATAAGAAAGACGACCGGCTCTCAATGCTCAACTACAGACCCATCGTTTTACTCAGTATATTCTCAAAAGTATTAGAGAAGGGTATTTGCAAAAAAATCAATAGTTTTCTTATAAAATACAATATACTGAACCAACACGGATTCAGGGAAAACTACTCAACCGAAACGGCAACAACTTCTTTGTACAACTGATTAATGACAAGATGGATTAAAATGAGTTTATTCTCGGACGTTTTTTGACCTCTCACGTGCCTTCGATAGCCTCAATTTCAAATTATCAAAATCATCAGCAATAGGATTACGAGGTAATATACTTGATTGGATTCAGTCGTTCCTACAAGAACGAAGACTCATTGTGAGGGTGAATAATGAAATTTCAGACGAATACCTGGTTAATTCGGAAATACCTCAAGGAAGTGTGCTCGATCCACTGATTTTTCTATTATTCATCAATGATCTACCTGACTACATAAGCTACGGCGAAGTTTTCAAGTATGCAGACGACACATCTATATTTGTATCTAGCATAAACGAAGATGAAGTGATATTTAAAACAAAAAAGGTCCTCCACGAATTCGATGAATGGTGTCACAAAAATCGCCTTATGATGGACCTCTCAAAGAGAACACTACTAAGATTCCACAGACCCTGTGTGGATCCCATAATCGCCCAAAATATCACATTTAGACAATATAGTTTCCTATTCAATTCCGAATGCAATTTTTAGGCACAGTTTTACATGATACTCTCAGGTAGGACGAATACATTAACAGCATTTGCTCTAAACTAAATAAACAATACTTTGCCATAAATACCCTGAAAAGCTGCCTGAACGAAGAAGGGCTAATGGCAGTCTACTATGCCCTCGTCTACTCGACCATCTTAGTCTATGGGCTAGCAACTTCCAATAACAGAGTTTTTCTGGCACAAAAAGAATAATCCGTGCTATGTTCAGACTAGACTATCGTGAGTCCTGCCAAGAAGTATTCAGAACGAAGCAATTATTAACTTTCACAGGTATTTATTTATATAAACTATTAACATATGTTTACAAGAATAACAATAACTTTGAGCTTGATAGCGACATTCATGGCTACCAAACACGACAAAAAAATCAATTCAGATTGCAAAAGGTGAAATACTCTAGTTATAAAAAATCACCAGACTACGCTGGTATGCAGTACTTCAACATTTTATCAGATGATTTGAAAACTATAACAAGCTTGGCCAGATTCAAACATAGTCTTAAGTCGTTTTTGATCACGAATACATTTTATAATATTCAGGGATTTTCTCTCTCTGCAATATGAACTGAAATGAGCTGATGAACTCTTTTTATTCTGTCAAAATTCATGCACTTTGAACATTTACTATTTATTATAATGCTAATCTGCACTTACTTCTATGTTGTCCTATATGACATATTGTATTTTTAGGTTTAATGACCTGTCAACCCGATGTGCATTGGTGATTTTATGATCAATAAAAATGTCTGTCTGTCTGGATTTGTCCTCCTGGGTTATCGTCCATTCTGTCTTCTCCAGGAAGGTCGACAGATCACTAGGAGACTTCTCCTTCATATCGGCAGGTGAAGGCCAAGATTCGCCGAACACACACTCTCTTTGGTAACCTTGAGATGTCTCACGACGATTTTCGTGAAGGTTTTGAAAGGTGCAGCGATATTACTGTCAATGCGAGGCTTCTTCAACCTTCTTGGGGTTCCCTCCGTGGAGGTGCACAAGTAAGGGCGCTTTCCTGCAGGGGCAGCCGGTTCCTTGCCATAATTCCAGGCGGAGCTCTTGGCGCCCGCCACAGGAAGTGCTCTTGCTACTGGAGGTGGAGTGGCCTCGGTGCCGCAAATGCGCTTACACCTTGGTCTTTGTATCATATCATGAGGGGACCTGCCATGTCCAGCGGTAGATTGGGGTGGACGCTTCTGTTCATCCCCAGCCACAGCCATAGATTGGGGTGAGCATTTCTGTGCAGCCTCGGGATCGGTTTTTGTTTTTTTCTGTGTCTGTTTTTGGATTTCCTTCATTCATGTTTGTTCCCACTAGTAGCAGGGGAAGAGTTGGTCACTCTGGTAGAGCCCCGCATTACCAGAGGAAGGCTGATTACAATGAGGTTTCGCATGGTTCC
Organism: Leptinotarsa decemlineata; assembly: GCF_025532065.1. NCBI lineage: Eukaryota > Metazoa > Arthropoda > Insecta > Coleoptera > Chrysomelidae > Leptinotarsa > Leptinotarsa decemlineata. Next base: position 6,443,201 of record NW_027412556.1, on the reverse strand, counting down.
CCAAGGGGATGGTTCGTAACCGCATATCATCCTGTGGCCATTCAGCTGTCCGCAAGATTCCTTATACCTTAGCTTGGGTAGGCTGGTCCACAGTGGCATGTTTCGCAAAGGCTATTGGGGAGGTTTGGTTCCCCTTACCCTACTTATTTGTGCCACTGACCAGGAGACCGACGACCCCGTTTGTAAGGCTACATTGGCTTCCCGGACAGGGCTGCCAGTCCCCTGGTTGTTCACTTATCCGCCACCTGGGGACGCCCCCAATAGGTAGCTCAGTCCACGGGACAATGAAGGTCATGTTTCTTCTCCGAAGATTGACGTTATGCACATCTGTCCTATATATAAAGTTTCTATGTAAATATTCAGGATTTTTTAATTTTAGTATTTCATAGTAGAAAGTGAGTACGTGTAATTTGCGTCTGTTATACATACTCAACCATCCTGCGTCCTTCAGTATATGGAAAATTCTTTCTCGTTGCCCTATAACATCTGATCAGTTCAGACTCCAAACGAATTGGGTCACCATCAAAAGGGATCTAATTGAAAATCTTAGCCTTTTTTCATCATTGTCATTATCTGTCGTAATTCAAATATTCAGATGCAACACCCCGTTAGTCCTTAGCTGTCACAAGTTTCGACTTCTAAGGGTTATCGTTCGTAGGGGTACGATAGCTAGTTAACGGAAAAAATATATTTCAAACATATAACATATTTTTAAGTAAATAAAGTTGAGAGAGTTTGAAGTGGACTGAATATATGTCAACTACCTCGGTTATATTTTCTCCGACAATAGAGAGATCTCTATTGTCGGAGAAAAGAGAGAGAGATCTTATACAGATGGCTCAAAAACCAAAGAAGGCTCAGGATGTGGAGTGTACTCCAGATCACTAAGCTTAAGGATTGAGTGGGGAATGGGAAGAAATACCAGCGTGGTCCCAACAGAACTGGCTGGTATCTCAATCGCCACAAAAGAAATAACCATCCTGAGGTGGGTTAAAGGGCACGACAGGAGTAAAGGTAATCGCATTGCCGAGGAAGCGGCTGGACTAAGAATTTTAGGACCAAGTGGCACCCACGGCCTGATGACTTCGACAATTGCGGAACTAGTCAAATGTTACACCCATGCTCAATCTTTAAAGAGATGGGATGAAATCAAAGGATGTAATTTTGCCAGGATCACCTTGGGCGACCCTGGGAAGCTGGCGTCGAAGAAATATCTGGCGATGACCAGGAAAAATCTACGCCTTACAGTAGAATTTCTGACTGGCCACTGTCAGCTAAGGAAACACCTACATAATATAGGGTTAGTGGACACACCTCTATGCAGTATGTGTGAACAGGAAGATGAGACTGTCAGGCATGTCCTGTGCGAGTGCCCGAGTTATCGTCAATAAGAGAGTGTGTGTTCGGCGAGTCTTGGCCTACACCTGCCGATGTAAAGGAGATGTCTCCCAGCGACCTGTCCACCTTCCTGGAAAGGACAGGATGGACGACAACCTAGGAGGACAACTCCTCGGGAGGATGTACAATGGGTCAGATGTGGCCTAGGTGCGTGGGCTCACACTCACCCTCCCTACTCTACAGATACAGAATAGTGAGATCTTCGATCATTCTCATTTGACACATCATAAGAAGAGTTTTAACCATTATAGAGGATAATTGATTCTGCCCAAAACTTGAATTGAATTTGCTCAGTTCAACTGTATTAAAATTTTTCGTGAAATCGTCCTACAAAGTCTCCCAAAAAACTTAACATAGGGATGTGAATTTTCATTTCAAAAGTACTTTCATCATTTTCAGAAATTAAACGCAAGATATAACGAAATTGGTAAATACTTCTCAAAACGAGTATTATAATCACCCTATTAGGTGTCGAATGTCTCATAGAGACAGGTCGTTTAGACAATCGTCATTTCCCGACAAATGAGCATAGAGCCCTTGCGAAGGTCTTAAGTTCTGAATGCCTCTTAATCTCTTCGGTTAACGACCAGAATTGCCAGAATTGTACCCTTTCCTCTAATACAAACTTTACGGGAATAGACTTCGTTCTCGATTTGATCTTCATTATGGTCGAGAAAGGTCCCGAGAAGTCATTATTTCCGAAGACATACGAGGGTGGTTTGAAAGGTTTCCGACGTCAACATAAAGAGAGCAGCACTCGTAAATAAAAGCTAGTGAATTTCATTGTTCATCTGTTACCCACGGAAGTTAAAGCCATTTTGGATTCGCAGTTGTTATGCAACAGTCGTTTGAGTGAGTTGATGTGGGTGTTTTGAAGACAACCATCAAAATCGAGTCCCGAGCTGTCATCAAATTTTTTTTTGAAAGACAATATGCCTACGCGAATGATAGATCAGTTGGATTCTGTATATGGGCATCATTTATCACAGTAAAATTTTGGCCAGCAGAATTCAGATGTGGCTGTAGATCCTTGCGAGTCGGTGAACGTTTGGTGCGTCCAAAAACTTGCAACTACCTACGAAAACATCGCCAAAGTTCACCAGATGGTGCTAGACGACCGCCGAATTAAAGTAAGAGAGATAGCAGAGGTTATGAACATGTCGAAAAAATGTGTTTGCAATATATTGAATCAACATTTAGACTTGAGAAAGCAGTCCTCACATTGGGTGCCGCGTTGCTCACGGTAGAGATGAAACGCGTTCGAATAAACATTTCCAACGCTCTGTTGGTGCAGTTGAGGCGCAATAAATTTGCGTTTTCGAGCCCGGTAAATACTCTACTCGTGGATGAAACTCAGATACAGCATTATACGTCCGAATCGAAAGTAGAGTCCGAACAGTGGACTGCATGAGGGACCCTAGGGGTAGAAATCTGGGGGAGTCAGATCCGGTAATCGAGGCGGCCAAATCCAAGGACCCAAACGTCGTATCCACCGATCTTCGAACATATCGGTTAGTGCCCTACTCATTTCACGTGTGCAATGTCCTGAAGCTCCATCCAGCTGATAGCAACAATTCCCACGCAAGTTCAGTGGCAAATTGTCCAGAGAATCACTCACAGTCGATCTCAGAAAATCTAAATATTTTTCGGAGTTCAACTGTCCTTCATAAATGCAAATAGAAACTTTATCATCTATGAGCATACAAAAATATTAAAACTGAATTTTTGTTGGAATCCGCTTTGTCTAATGAAATGGGGATTTTCTGAAGCTCAGAAGTGATTATTTCGACGAATGAATATTTCTTTGTGTGATTCATCAGTCCATATAATTTTTTTCAGAAAGTTTGGATCTTCGTATGTCGATGTTAGTGACATTTCGTAAAATGCTACCCGTTTTGTTGGATCATTTCTATGCAAAGCTTGCAGCCTGATGAATTTATAATCGTGCATATTATGTTTTTGTGAAATTCTCCACAGAGAAGTTCGAGATATTCACATATCAACTGAAGCACTAGATACCGATTCTTGAGGATAAGCATATAAATATCCCAAAATGTTTATTTCATTTTCTATATCACCAGTCATCGGACTCACTCAATTTTTTAGGCACGAACTTTTTCATAGTTGAGGTAATTTCGTTCAAGTGTTCTGATTTTTTTTTCATTCATTGCTGGTAAATTAGGATATAAGTCATTAAATCTTCTACAGGTCCTTGATATGATTTTAGCGCACTCACCATGAATATGAAATAAGTTTAGGATTCCAATATGATAGTCGGACTATTTGAACAAGTTATTGTCATCCATTCTTTTGTTTTTTTAAATCATTACTCAGATCATGACACACCATTATCCTTGCCAAATTCAGTTTAAAACTTTTTTGATATTCGAGTAGATGATTGTAAATAGAAAAAGATTCACCATACGTATTGAATTTTCCAGACTGATTTAATATAATTCTAAAGTATTTTTTGGAAAAACAATCTCAATTTTTCACAATAAGTTTTCAATCTAAAAGAGTGAATTTTCGAAGGCCCGAGGCCTACGTCATTTTTGCAAAGCTGAAATTTTGAAAATGTGTGTATGATGAAGTTGATTTTTAATTTTATTGTAAATTTTATGCTTGCATAAGAAGATTTTTTTTAAATAGTTGATTACGTGAGGTATATAGGAGTTAGAGTAAGGGACAGTCTTACCAGCTTTGTCGAAGATATTTGAACGGGTAATATATAATCGAGTATACAATCACGTGGACTCAGTAATAATTCTGGATAAATTCATAATTTGTAATAAATCTTCCATTGCCAATTTATGAGCATTTAGAAACTTTGTTACGGATGGAATAAAAAATTGCTATCAAATAGACTTTATATGCACTGACTTGGCCAAGGCATTCGACAGAGTTAACCACGAGGTTTTAATCCCGAAATTGAAAGCATTCGGTTTCACAAACAACACACTTGATTTCTTCCACTGCTATCTGTCGAAGAGAATACAGTTCGTACAGTTCAACAACGTATCTTCCTTCAAATTCACCGCTACTTCGGGAGTTCCGCAGGGCTAGATTTTGGGACCTCTCCTTTTCGTGTTATTTATTAATGACGTTCCTCAGTATATCGGGCATCCTCTATTTCTCCTATACACCGATGATCTCAAGCTGTTTAGAAGAATCGAAAGCAAAAAAGATACTGACATGCTTCAAGATGATCTCACTAATCTATCTACTTACTTTTCAGTATCTGACCTATCTCTCAACGAAGCTAAATGTAAAACAATAAATTTCACACGAAAGAAGTCACCTATCATCAAGGACTATTTCATTAATCATACCAATTTACAGAGAATCAATGAGATGAAAGATTTCGGGATCTCTCAACGAAGCTGAATGCAAAATAAAAAATTTCACACGAAAGAAGTCACCTACTATCAAGGACTATTTCATTAATCATACCAATTTACAGAGAATGAATGAGATGAAAGATTTCGGGATCATTTTTACTGGTGTGTTCAGTTTTTCTCGGCACATTGAATACTTAGTATCTGAATGTTATAGAAAAATTTGCTTTGTTTGTTACTCTCTAACTCCGTTCTAAGCTGGAATATGGTTGTGTTATTTGGACCAAAGACCTTTTTATATTCTGATACTATAGAGAAAGTCCAGAAACGATTATTAAGAACACTCTTTTTCAGAAACACAACGTCTGGCCTTTATTTATATCGTATTCTAGCCAATTACAAGAATTTAATATGCAACCTTTGAAAGACCGCCGTGAGTTTTCGGAAGTGATTTTTGTTTTTAATATACTTAGAAAACTGAAAGTACCTGAAATTCTCTATACTATTGAGTTTATTGTACCTGACATAAGACTGAGAAGAAGAGACAATCTATTTCATATCTCAAACAATTTTTCTCTTATTCAACAATGTCTCGAAACAGTTGACGGTAACAAAATGGTGAGGAACTGTGAAGTGGACATATTCAGAATTACAGAGGGACAACTCCTTCGAATACTCAAACGTGTCTCAATCTTTTCACGGTCATTTTATTATTTATTGTTTTATATTGTTATATTTTATATCGATTTAAACTGTATCAATGGTACTCAATGAATACTATATGTAAGGAACTTTAAAAAAAAACTGTTAGTGAAAACCATTCTGTTGTTCAGTATGAATAAATTTCTATTCTTTTCTATTTTAATAGAGTCTGTGAAGATCGAATCTTTCCCGCTGTATTTTGTGAAAATCTAAGTGATTAACCCAAATACCTCTCACCGCTTTTGCTAAATGCGTATCATTTCCTACTAAACTCCCCTGCACATATCGAAACATGAACAAATTATTAAACTAGTCATTTTCCGCTTTCACCGCTCCCTTACACGGAATGCGTTTTCCTACTCCCGAAGTTTTATTGTAGATACTCACCTAACCCTCAGCCTCATCTCGGTCTTGAACAAAAAAATGGAACGGTAATAAAATTTATTTATGTCCCGTTCAATTTAAAAAATTCAACTTCGTTAAGGTTTTATCACTGACGTGGCAGCTGTCAGCCACAATGTAGTGGCTGAAGTCAAAAATCCCCTACCAATTTATAATTCCCCACTGTAGGGCAGCGTAGCGACTGCTCGAGGCAATGACGTTTTCACCCCCTTGTCGATAAGTTCGCGGTCTGATCGAGATAAAACAACCCGTCATTGTTCAATTATACTTTTTGACAAATTTGAATCTATTAAGGGATCTAATCAGGAGGAGCATGTTGGAAAATCGTGTAGAATCAGATGAAATAATGAGTACATTGGAATCACTCTCTGTGAAAAATTTTGATTACGCAACACCACTGAACAATATTTCATCAGTTCGGACTTTCATTGTCTAATACGAGTATGATATCAATTGATTTGAAATTCCTGAAAGAATCTGTAAAAAAATTAAAAAGAGATTAGCTGAAAAAAACTGTAATTATAACGAAATAAAATACAAGCAACAACCAAGAAATATAAAAATTGAACTATTAGGGCGAGATGAAAATTAAAAACATTACTTATTAACAATCTTCTTCGGGTGATAACTGGACCTATTCACTGCACGTCGTCTTGAGTTCATTCAGGTTGGAGTCCAGCTCCCTTTCCCTTTTAGCTGATTTCTGTTGAAGAAGGACAAATGGGTTCATGATCGAGGAAATATTGGCAGTATGAAGTCCTCAGACATCAGTATCGCCTTTCACGGGGTACCCCTACCTGGCTGGCATGGGATGGATGAAAAATTTGTTCGACCTTTAACGAGGGACATGAGGGCCTCATTCGACAGAGCCTTCTATATCGGGAGGGGTCGTCTACAGCATAATCTATAGCTTCCCTAACTAACGGATTTTCGTGAGTTTCCGCGCTATAAAAAACTCTCTGATTCCTCGACTGAATGGACTGCCGAAAGGAAGGCAGCTGCAAATCTCTGCGGATGGCTTCATTCCGCACGAACCAAGAAGCATTCACATTCATCCTCATTAGCTTATTTCGCAATACCTCCAGAATGGAGATATTATATTTCGCCGCTTGTCCCAGACGCTTGAAGCATACATGATGACAGGCTTCCAGATGGTAATCTTGTTCATCAAATTCATTTCAGATTTTCTGTTGATCAGAGGGTACAAACTTGCTATCCGACCCTCGATTTTTGATTTAATGCACATAACTGGACTTATTCCTCTAAGATCTGACTATATATAGGTCAATCGAGTGCTTTCACCTATCCCCTCTTCCCTTTCTCCGCTTAATGGGTTTTAGCGGGAGCTAACCGTTTGGCGGTAGTTGATTGTGATCCGCTTGATTAGAGGTTTCCATATGCTGCGTATCCCTACGCTAGCTTGGCTAAATGCGTTGTTGGACAACATATATGCGGCTTCTTTGAATTTTCTCCGAAACCAGTGTTCCTTCTTGTTGATGATTTCAGCTTGAGCCCACTTGATGTTATGTTGATGAGTCCAATCATACTCTGCTATTCCTGATTTGCTGGTTTCTCCTCGCTGTGTGTGTTTCTTGTACTCTGTAATGCGAACTTTAATTGGCCTCTTAGTTTCATCGATGTATGATACTCCGAACTCACAGGGTATCCGGGAAATGCAATTCTTGGAAACGCAGTCCACGTTTGGTGGCTTGGTTTCTGTGAGGCTGTCAACCACCTTCAAAAAAACCACTGAACAATAATAATAATTTTCTGATTTATTCGGCGGCCGTTACTTAATGAAGATCCATAGTAATTTCAAAAACTACCTCTCACGATTTGACCTCCACAAACTTTATTCGAAAAATATATCACAACATGTTTCGCTAGCCTAGTAGATTTCTCAAGAAAGCTTCAGAAAGCTACTGATCAAAGAGAGGTATAGTTTTTGAAAATAATGATAATGATGGACAGTTGTTTGTTGTCAGAAGAAGAACGTAACATGTTTTGTGGAGCACTCAAGGTTTTTTAGTTGTTTGGGCTTATAAATGTCCACAACCTGAGAAATACACAAAAATCAATAAAGTAACTATAGGAATGTAGATATTTTTTGGTTAAACTCTCCAAACGTTTCAACTGCAACTGCGGTAGTCATCTTCAGTGGGTTGGATGAAGTACTCTGCTTGACGTATCAACTGGAAGTGAAACTCTCATTTGTGACATGTCATTTATAGCCGCTTCCTTGGCTAAAGAGTCGGCAATGCAATCACCTTTACTCCTGTCGTGCCCTTTAACCCACCTCAGGATAATGCTATTATCTACCAAGGTTTTGGCTAAATCTTGGTGGCACTCTAGTACTAGCCCTGAGGTAACACGTTGTCTGTTCAAGGCTAATAGGGCTTGTCTGCTATCAGTGCAGATTGTTATGTTTTTGCCAGAAACTCCTTTTCTGGTTATTTCTTTTGTGGCGATTGAGATACCAGCCAGTTCTGTTTGAATCACGCTGGTATCTTTTCTCATTTCCCACTTAATCCTTAGGCTTAGTGATCTGGAGTAGACTCCACATTCTGAGCCTTCTTTGGTTTTTGAGCTGTCTGTATACATGCGTATTGAATTGTAGCGTCTGACTCTGTGTTCTGTTTCATTTGTATTTTGTAGGGTTTATTGAACACAAACCTGGGTTCAATCGCATCACTGCAGCAGAGGTTGCGCAGTAAGCTCTTTTGCCATAGGCTCAGCCTCAATTGATTCATTTCTACTTCGAGGTTTACACCAGCCATGCGCAATCTTAACATGGCCATTGACGCAACCTCCTTAACAGGGGTCAGACCAGTAATTAATTCCATTGTCGCAGTTGATGTTGTTCTCATGGCTCCTGTGGTGTTTAAACAAGCCAATCGCTGTATTTGAGATAATTTTTGATGGCCGTTGCTTGTAGAACTTTCGGTCTCCATGCAATGGATCCGTATGTTAACATAAGTCTTATTACTGCAGTGTAGATCCAGGTAACTACATAGGGTGAAAGACCCCATGCGCGTCACACTGTCCTCCGACATTGCTCATAAGCCACATCTGCTCTTTTTGCTCTACTCTGTAGGTGAGAGTTTCATATTAGCTTCCTGTCGAGGGTAATACCAAGGTATTTCACCTCTTCAGAGAAGTTTAGTTTGCTTTTGAAGACTTCGGGAGGTTTTGAGCCCGATAAACTTATTTTCCTGGTGAAAAGCACCATCTCAGTCTTCTTGGGATTGATCGACAGTGAGTGTTCCTTACACCTACTATCTATCAATTTGAGCCCATCCTGCGCTCTATCGCACAGTGTGTTCACAAATTTGCCGGTCTTTAAGATAACTATGTCATCTGCATATGCATTTGTTTAGAATCCATTATTGTTAGCGTGATTAAGCAAGGTATCCAGAGTAAATCGAGTTTCTGTCACTGTCACACTATAGAATAACATTAACGTTTGTTTTCCGGAAAATAATAATCATTCTTAAACTTTGAATCACACACATGTTTTCTTTCGAGAAAAAAAAAGAGAAGGAGAAAAATGAGTAATCAAAAATTTTCAGGAAAAAGTGCGGAGTATACACAAGTGTTTTTTTGTAACTTGTTATTAAATTGTTATCAAAAAGAGTAACAAGTCAGTCGAAAAATTTAAAAATGATTATGATACTGAATCAAATCAGGCTTCCAAATTCTTGAAGCTTTGTTATTGAAGTGCTTTCGTAGTTGATGTTGGTGAAATATGTCATTGTTACTTGATATTCCCATCTAGTTGATTCCTTTGCACGAAACGCCTTTCCATTGGTAAGATTTGAAATTGAGGTATATCTAAAATTTCCACTATGAAATATATCCACTTTCAATCTTATGTGAGTTAAAGAATTCACTTATGTAGTTTGTTTATTACAAGAACCAGGTTTTATAATCACCATTTTTTTCGCACTAATTAAATTGTTATAAAGGAGACTGATTTTTATTATTCAATTAAATGAATAATATTTGTCACAATCATTTCTTAATTGTGTTACAACAATCTAATGTGGAACGTCAAGGTTATCTAACGCAAATTATCATACTTCTAGCACGTTTCTATGAAATAATACTTGATAGAACGAAAAGTACCCAAACATAAAATTTTGAATTGGAACCAGTAAACCCTAACATACCGAGTGTTTCTTAACTACATCACCAAATTGAAACTGCAGATTCCTCTCGATGAATTAACTATACATACCTACTGAGAGAAATATCACCTAAAAATCCTCCCTTTTGGAAATGCGGGGTCTTTGTTGAATATAGCGAAAAAAAAGTTTTTTAGCCATAATTCGTAGGTTCTCGATTTTTCCAAACTATATGAAATAATTTCTTTTATTTCAGATGGAATTGAGAAGGGCGACCTTCCTATTTTGATGGGATTGACAGGATTGCTGAAACTTTATTATTCTTCAAATTCAAATTTTGAATGAAAAATGTATACCGCATCAATGGAATTCAACAGTTTTTGAGATATTTAAGAATTTATTATGCAGTTCTCTATGGTGATTTAGAAACCCAAAAACCTTGCATTCCCAAAGACCTAAAAATATACTCCTTCCAATTTGAACAAGATTCACGTTCTGTCATCTTAACATGAGTAGACTGAAGTTTTTCCTGACTTGAAATCTTTTTATATAAATGAACAGAGTGCCTTAATTTCTGAAATGTTGTCCAAATTGGTGCTGAAGAGATAATAAGGCCAGTGTCTTATTCCGAAACATCGGATTCACGCCAATGAGGATGCCAGTGGAATGTTTGGAAAATGTGTTTTTCGTATAATTCAATGTTCATGTATCAGTAGTTTTTTCACGGTCTGAAAGTAACTTTCATTCATGATGTACACATCTCTGTAAAGAGTTCGGTAGCCGGTCAGGTTGACGTGGGTGCTTTGCTCCACTCACCCAATCGACCGCTGTGTGAACCGGGGGTAGGAATCACACGTTTGAAGGTAGGACCTCGTAAGTCTTTAGCTCGCACAAGTTTTGATTTTTGAGAGTTTTCCTTCGTAGAAGGGCGACAGCTGCTTAAAAAACAGATTTAAAATTCAAATGCATTTTTTCTTATGAAAGTTTCGGAAATTTTTGTATGCAGATAGGGAACTAGGAAGCCAAAAACCTTTCAATCACGACACAGTCTTATTTCAACCAATTCACACAAAACATTAACAAATTATACACACGAACCTTTCACTTGAATCATTTCATCAATTAGTGGAAATCTTATGACAATCTCTTTGGTGGTATTTGAGTTTAATGAGTTCAAACAGACATAGCGAAGGCCTCCAAAATACATGTAGTAATACTACTAGACTTGTGGATGAAAGGACCATCTTTTACTTTGAACGGGAAGGGCGAAATAATATAATGTAAATTCAGGTTCTTTTTTGTTTTTCTGTTTATTTATTTATTTATGTATTTACCAATATAGGGGTTACGAACAACCTAATAGAGAACCCACTTCATAATTTCAGTTCAAATATGATTTCAGAAAAACGAATAGGAAAAAAATAGATTGTACAATCGAAGGATAACATAATTATAACAAGAGTGACAGAGACTACAGAAATGATCACAACTTATCAGTGAAGATTTTTGTCACCCTGCATTGGAAGAGATTTCAAAATATTGATTATTGTTGCAAAGTTCGGTGAAGATTCTGAGCATTCTATAAATTGGTGAATTTTGAGCAGCATTTGTCCTTACAAAGAGCGGGCTGAATTGGACACTTTTGAAGTATCCACAACCTAATTGATGGTGATCAATTTGAAATAATCAAATGAATCAAACTGAAATGAGGAATTGAAAGGAATAGTCGTTATTCGAGCTGTTAAAATTATTTCTTAAACGTCAACGAGAAATTTGCAAATATTAACAGGCCTTCCAAGATCTAACGTTAGGACGATTCGGAAAAAACACAAATTCAAATCATACAGGACCAGAAAATTTCATCAACTCAGCCCAGGAAATTTTGAACGTCGCTTGGCTTTTTGACAGTGGTTCCTGGAAAGTTGTAATCAAGTGCCTGGTTTTTCGTTGAATTGTATTTGGACAGACGAAGCTCATGTGGGCAGTGCCGGGCATTTCCAAAAACTACAATTATTATAATTGGATCATAACAAAATCCTCATTCTATTGTGTAGCAGAGAAATCAAGGAGAATTTAGATTTAGTATGTGGGCAGGTGTTTTCAGGGGTAGAATTATTGGCACTCCCACATCTCAGAAGTATTTACAAATTTCAAGGCAAATTACTGAACTCTTTGTTGAATTGCCACTGATGAAGCTCAGAAAAAATATTTTCAAGAAGACTGGGTTTTGCCTCACAACACTGCAATTGTCACCAATTTTTTGGTTGCAAATGTTAGACAGCCAACCAAGGACCCAACCGTTGGCCGGCCAGGCCACTGGACCTAACGCCCATGAACTTTTTCCTCTGAAGAAGGTTGGAAGATTTTATTTTTGGATTGCCGACGAATTCTACATACGGATTGGAAGCGGCAGTGATGCAAAATTATGCTTGTCTCACTCCTATTGAACTAATTAATTCGGCATAAAAAGTTCACAGTAGGTGTCGTCTGTGTATAGGAGAAGCCGCTAGACATTCCGAACACCTTCTCTGAAAAAATATATTTCATTGTTTTCTATGATTATTGTTGAAGTTTCACTTATTAGTAAATATATTATAAATTGTTATCACTTTCATTACAACTATGCGTCTTAATTACTTCTGTGAAAAACTTTCTCAACATTTGATAGCTACTACTGTACAAATTTTCTCTGTTATATCGCCACTTCGTCCAAAGCCTACTTTATCAAAATGTGCGTTTCAAAGGCTTCATGAAAAAACCTTAACGCTCTGTATTTCAAAGATGACTCTAGCAAAACATCAAGTGTGCTTCATTTTTGAAAAGGTAATTTGAGGCTATATTGAAATATGCAGGAATATACAGGATGTCTCATTGAAAAAATATTTTTCCATCAATAAGTATCTCATTTGAAAAAATGAGTTTTTCATACCATGGAATTCTGCGTAAAAATGTTCTTCGAAAATCTTTTCATAGAAGAGGTTTTTGACATGAAAAAAGTTAGCAACTTTTTGGAAATACACATTTTCGAAAAAAACATGCTGTAACACAGAAAGCATGATTGATATCGATATGCGGTTTCCACCATTGAGTTTATCATAAAATTTTACCCTCAGACACAGTTTTCATCTATCTAGTTTGAGAACAGAAGTTTCCTTTTGAAAGTGTTCAATTTGGTCCACTCTGTACCCAACCAGCTGAATTATTTTATAATTTCATGGTGCTGCAACAGTTTTATTTTGTTGGTATTTTATAATTACTTCCAAAATGCTAATTGATTATATTAGACGAGCCGTAAACATAATAAATTATAAAACATAATAATTATAAAATAAAATTGAAAATCTGTTATAAAATTGTCACGAAATTATCACAGTATCGTTTTTACAATTAACTTGTGAAACATATTTTCCTATAAAAGTAAATTGTTTTGTAGCAATTTCATAGCACTTTTCTGTGAGGTTTTTATGCTCCTTATAAAACTATTTCAAGATTGTTTTATAACTGCTTTCTGTAGCTTCAATGAAATTATTTTAATGGAATGTTTTCAAACACAATTTTGTTTTCATCACCATATTGTCACTTCAATGATAATTTTCCAACTATTTCATAGTTTAGTATACCTATTTATTACAATCCCAAAACAATAAAATAACTGTTATAAAATCAAATTTCTTTCGCTAAAATATATTTGCTGTCACCAAGAATAAACTGCAGCATTGAAAAACCGGTTGACATTAATTTTAGAGGTCGTCTAATGATGATTTGTCAGTTTCATTTGACTACCGTCCCAATAACTATATACCTAATAACGTCGTGTAATATTGGTCATTAAAAAAAAAATTAAATGAAGACCCACGTAACCTAGTGCTTCAATTTTGTTCTTGCTAAAAACGGGAAAAGGTATTTGATGATTAAAATCCGTCGATTTAAGTGGAGCACCATGTTTATATGCACTCAAATCACTAGCTCAAAACTTCTTCGAAATTCAGCCTTCATAATCGATGAAAGAAGTTTCTTAGCCAAAACATCCCGACAAATAATATTTATCCAAACAATACGTGAGAAATCCTATTTTCATTTTTATAGTAGTCCGACTCTGCCGCAATACCATCCCTCCTAGAACTAAGTGTTTCTTAACAGTTTTATTGGGGTAACATATAAGCTAAATTACATTAAAACTCTTGCTATTGATACCAAATTATTCTATAGAACGACGCCATTTTAAAATGATAGCAATTCGGAAAACTGATATTAGATGAGTTGAAAATATGAAATACTGGAAATATAGTGATATGTACAGATGAAAAGTACAGAGATATTATAAGATTATATTATTTAGAACAGTCAATTTGCGACTAGAAAATCAATACGTCGACAGAATGATTTTTTTCCAAAAATTTTAGTAAAAGAGTGGCGTGCTTAAATTTTACTAATAATTAGGCTATATATTTGTCAATAAAATTTCATTCGCAGGTAAAATATTAATCTTTGAAGCACAAACAATGTCTTCAACAGTTTTATAAATATAGAAGTAAAATTATTAAAATGGCCCCAACCTTTCTATTTGTTACTTTTCAGTTGGTTACATATCTATTATATTTTCCTGGTGTCCAATACAAAATTATTTCTTGCGCTTTCAAATAACATTTTGAACACTTTTTCATTTCATCGTTATCGTTTTAGGATACATTATTTTTCATGAAGCTTACTTGGTATTACCGAAAAACTTTTATAAAGTTGTATTTCAATTATATAAGATTCTTTACGAATAGTATTAGAAAAATTTTATTGTAACTGCCGAAATTTTTATGAAACTGTTTTGTAGTGTTTCTAAAAGCAAAACTATAATGTTTTTTAAAACGGTGCCAATTTCCTATTTATAGCTGTTTTATAAACACATTGAAAACATTTTTGGGAGAAATACAGTTTTATAATTTGTTTCTCCGAAACGTTTTCACAACCATTATAAAATATAAAATTGCTAGTTAGGTACAAGTTAACTTGGTGGGGGTTATGGAAAGGTCGAGTGAAATTTCCAATTTTTTCAATTTGTTGAGTGGATTGAAAACAAAAACTGTACTTTTTGTGCGACCCGAATAACTACACCAATCGTGAAACCCTCATGCTACAAAGTAACTGTAAGGACATTTTAAAGTTAAATCAAACAATTCGAACCGAAGTGAACGACTGCACCGCATCGTCGGGGTTACTTTCAAATTCGAAATCGGATCCGTGGTTTTAATGAATGAAACTGTTTAATTATTTTTTGTTGGAAGTAACTCGTCGTCCGCTCTCTACTTTTTGCATTCTGAACATGATGAAGGTAGATTATATAACATTCTTCGCAAAGTTTCTTTCGGTGTAGTCATAAATTTACTGCAGACAATTGATTGTAATGTTATTCGACTTCGGAATTTGCTTTAAACTTCGTTTTATATGCTGCTACGTGTCCTTTAATTTCAAACTGCGAAATAAATGTTGATACTTCAACTGACGAGTTTTTGTACCGATACGGCTTTGCCGTGGTATACTCACATTTATTGACAACGTGATAATGTAGCCTTACCGATAGTTTTCTTTGTTCCGTTTATATTTTCGAGAATTATGCTGTGAAAGCTACTAATAAACATAGATAGAATAGTTCATAGCAAGAAAGTATTTGATTAACAATCGAGTGAATACAAAGGCTGTACGTAGACAGGAAGATAATAATAATAATAATGATAGAGGGAAGTATACTACCCCATTTGGATGCCGGAGAGATGTATATTCACCTCGGGGTGGAACAACGCAACTCACAAGAGGTAACAGCAGTGAGAAACTCTCTCCGCGGCAAGTAACATTCGACAGATCTGGTCATCGGAACTGTTGGAGAAGTTGCTGCAACCAATATGCTTGCCGTTCCAATCTTACTCCCAAATCGTCCGTTACACGGTTGTACTTCCCTCGACAACAGGGAGGCCGTGGACTTTTGAGTTTGGAGTGTTTACATGACAGAATGGTACTGGAAACAGCCTGTAAAGTCGTCAGGAGTTCGGATATCCTTCTCTGCATGGTCCATGATCATGAGAGAGCAGGAATTGGAGCATTTCTCTTCTGGGCAGCTGCCCGAGCAGCTGATGAACTCGGTATAGTTTTCGACTCTGAACGAGGTGACCACCCTCTGTCACCGAGTTGGAACCCGTTCAGCAAAAAGCTCGGATAAAAGCCGCAGAGATCACCTTACTTATGCGGAGACACAAGGATAATCCAATGCATGGGGTCTTCTTCAATAACATTGGAGACCTTGGCTGACATTCGCTTTTCTCAGGTCGAGTGGGCTGAAGTCGGAAACTGAGGGGTTAATCATAGGTTGTCAGGATGCTGTCTTTAACACCTTAGTCTACCGCAGTCGCGTGATGGGTATAGAGGTTACTGACACAAGGTGCAGGGCCTGCCGCGAGGCGCCCGAGACCCTAATGCACTTGCTATCAGCATGTCCAGCATATGCGGTCTCGGCCTATATCCATCGACATAACGCGGCCCCAAGAGTGCTATGTTGCAATCTACGACACTCTTACGGAATTGACGAGACACCGGTATTGCCCCACCCTCCGGGGGATATTGAATCCGTTGTGGGGAATAAGAAGTACCGAATTTATTGGAACTATTCGTTCCACCCTCTCAGAGTCAAACATGTTAATAAGCCTGATGTAGTCCTTCTCAACCACCAGAGCGAAGCGATATTTGTCATGGAGTTTTCAGCTCCTGGATATCGTCCGAAAAGGGGAGGAAAAACGGATAAAATATCGAAATTTTCTCTTCGAACATTGCAAACTCTATCCATTCTGATTATTGGAGTCCTTGGTGGAATTATGCCCTTTCTACTCTTGAATCTCAAAATCATACCGGCTTGCCGCACTAAGGCAGAAATCCTCGCCGGACAGATGCAGAAGGCTGTCATTCTTGGTTCATTATGCTTGCACAGGGCACATGATTCTCAGACGCAATGATCACTTACCACACGGTGTGGGGAGTGGTCATTAGTTGATAATGCTGGCGCGCCCTCCCGAATGTATCGGGGCTTCGGGGGATAGGGCCTAACCAGGGCATACTACGATAAAATAATAATAATAATAATAATTGTGAGTTTGGTTAGCCGGAAAGCTACCAGGTACATTTCACGTCTAACTTTCCAACTGTTGTGTTGTGAGAAGATCTTTAATTTAACTCCAAATTTCTTTTCCAATGATTATCCAGTAAGGCGTATACTATCACTAAAACTCTCATGACACTATCATGAAACTTACTTCAGATTTTTATTTTCACATCTGAATCATTAGTCGGAGATATTTCATTTTTAACTTCAATATTCTGAAGGTCGGTTTTGTACCAAACAAAAAATAGCAAAAAACTCAGAAGTGAATGTATACAACTTTTTTTCAACCCTTATTTGTTTAAACAGTTGACGTTCGAAAGCAGAACTAGAGTTTTGAAACTCTTATTTGAGAAACAGTTGACGTTCAAAAGCAAAACAGCGTTATGTTGTGGTTTTCTAATACACCGCCGAGACAGAAACAAAATGAAACTATCGTTGAGATCAGTGAAACTATAGTTTGCTAGATCGATATTTTCTGCAAAAAACTTCTTTGATATCATCATGAAACTATATAATCTTCAATATTACTAGAGTTTTATCCCAATACCAAACCGTTATTTTTAACACCTCGACATGTGTTTCAATCACTAAGTGATCATCATCAAGAGAAAGATTAAACTGTTTAATCCTCCTTCTGAAGATGATCACTTGATGATTGAAACGCGATGTTAATAATAACGGTTTGGTGGTGGAAGATTCGTCATGCTTGTTCGTAATTTTTGGCCGAAAACAACACCGTAATCATGCCTCAACCACCGTATTCGATAGATTTGGCCCCCTGTGACTTTTTCCTATTCCCAAGATTGAAGATACCCAAATCGCTGAGAAAGCTCAAGGACATACATGAAAATGCATATCACAACTGCTTCGAAGATTGGAAAAAGCACTGGCACAATTGCATTTTATCTAAAGGGAACTACTTCGAAGGGACAAAATATAAATTTATGAATAAATGATTATTTTTTGAGGAAAAATAAAAGTCACCTCTCTTATACTAAAATGCGAAAGAACAAAGAAAAGAAATTCTTGTACTCACCCACGTCTTCTTCCATGCTACAGCTATCTGACTTGTATTAAACTCCATGTAAATTGTTTTCCCGGAAAAAATATGTCGCCGAGCGGTGAAATAACCTTCATTTGAATGAAACGAGTCTCCAATCATAGTTTTTTATATGCTAATGATCATCTTGTGGTTTTCAATTCAGATGAATGATCGGAAAACAAAAGCGTCAAGGGTGGGACAAGGAGGCACAGTCTCGCCCACAAATCGAATAGCCCACCTTGTGGTGCACCTTTTTAGAGGTTTGACTTCAAGACAAGGGTCATTTACTTGACTGATGGTGGATAATTCTCTACTCATTTGATGAATTGTTCCAAACCTTTGCTTGTATTTGAGTATGTGAGCTTTTAGTGATTTTAAGTAAAACTGATAGCAAAACTGACTCAATGTTCAGATTCAAACCGTGTTGATAAAACTCTTCTTCACTATGTTTCATGAATCATAATGAATTTGATCCAGATAGATGTACCTACTGGCGTTATTGTCCCTCGTATTTACAGTACATGCCAATTTCAAATACTAAATTCCACGTCTATACTCGATTTCAACGTTTCACAAAATCACTTTCACTGGTATTCTCTAGCTTGAAGACATTTTCCCTTTTCATGTTCGTTCATTTCGTGTCACATTTTTCTGTGTGATTTATCTTCACCTCGCAAGAATGGGATGGTATTCAGAAATTTGAAATGAAAATAGAATAATTATTTACTAACTATCGACTCACTTCGGCTTTGCACAGGAGCAATTTAGAGTTTTAATTTTCGTCGTGAAACATTATAACAATTTCTAGTATTTTCAATATCAGTGTCAAATGATCGCTCAAGTCATATACGATAGCTTTCGTCCACAATCCTATAGGCATATTCCACGGCACATAAGTAATTCACCCGCGCAGATTCTGATCCCGAGGGATATTGAGATGAAAACTAGCTTTGCAGCTATTGGTAAGTTCTATTTCAGTTTTTCTTTATATTATTTTCCAATATATGGGGATAAATAATAATATCACAAGAGTAAGAGAACATCTTTTTATAAAGGGAATAAGTTGAATGAAGTGCCTAGGCGTGCCACGGTACATATAATATAAGTCATAAAATATAGTGTAATGGTTACAATACAAAAACAATACAATACATAAGTCCTGTACTATTATCAGAAAATGATATCTTTGTTCCAAGAATATCTTCTAGGCACATCGATACTTTTTTATGCAAAAGGGCACAAACTAACTTGATGTTGAAATCACCAATCAATCTGATGTGTCGTAATGCGAACAAGCTCTCTACTAACATCGATATTTTTTGTTGCACACCTACAGTGTGACCCATTTTTAATGGAAACACCCCCCTGAAATTTGAAGTTGTAAATCGATTCTAATAATTTTTTTAAATGTCAAGTACTGAAAGGTCTACCTTGGGACAAAATTTGAAATGTTTATTAAAGTTTCAGGGCATATTACGATATTTTTCCTTAGTCGAAAATCGGGATTTTTTATTAGCGATTTTTTATTGAAAAAATCACTACGCCACTGGATTCAGAGTGCCTCTAAATAGGTGTGACCAAAATATTCATTATTAACAAAGTTATGACAACTCAAAAATTCGAAAACTCACACAGCTAACAGTCACAATATATAATTCTTTTATGATTTCAACAATAAAGTGCCGCCAGATGAAAAAAAAAACAAATAGCGTAAATATTTTTAATGAAAATAACGGAATTACATTCACACAATTCAACTAACAATGAAGCAAAAAATTTTGATAAACCTAACTAATAACTAATTATTGAAATGTTTCGATTCAGTGCAACAATTAATTCTTACTCATTTTCTAGTAGCCTCTACTAATCCACCACGTATTTCGATACATGTGTCGTAGCGCTTACGAATGTTTCTGATTACGTTACCTGTCGAATTTTTGCACAAAGTTCATTTCTATCTCTTGAGCGGTTTTTGTAAACCTTTTGTGTGAGAAGTCCCCAGAGAAAAAAATCCAAAACTGTGAGGTCTGGAGATCTGGGTGGCCACTCTATAAACGGACTACCACGGCCTATCCCTCGGTTTGGAAAATGTTCGTTAAGCCATTGCCTCACAGCTCTGGCATAATGAACTGAACACCCATCTAACTGGATAATTAAATTTGATCGTTCATTGATTGGCAGCTCGTGAATAGCATCCCAAAACTCTGTGTTTAAAAATTCTAGAAACCTCTGCGCATTAATGTTTTCCTCAAAAAAGAAAGGAACAATAATTCGTTCGTTCAATATCCCACACCAGACGTTGATTTTTTGGGAATACTGACTTTTACAGTTTATTACCCAGTTAGGATTATCCACTGCCCAATAGCGACAATTCTGTGATGACACTACTCCATTTGTAGTGAAAGTGGCTTCGTCTGTATATAAAATATTTTTTAGGAAATTTATATTGTTTAAATATTCCCCTTGGGCCCATAAACAATATTCCAGGCGTCTTGCTTCGTCGCCTTCTTGAAGTGAGTGTAGAAATTTTGCCTTGAAAGGTTTGATATTCTTCGCCTTGAGACATCTCCGAATAGATTCTCGTGGAATATTCAAATCTGAAGTGGCATTCCTTATACTGGCATTAGGATTATTTCCGAAATAATCTAAAATGATTTGATCATTCCTGTCATTCCTGTTTCGTCTTTGTACAGGATTACTTTTTAACATCATTTTTGATACTGCACCAGTTTCATTGAATATTTTATTTATTTTATTAACGTACCGCAGCTAATACAAGGACGATCTGGATGTCTTTCATTAAATACTCTACAAACTTCTCTAGCACTTCTAACGTCATCTCCCGAAAGGCGTACAATTTCAATTTTCTCTCTTACGCTCAATCTTGCAGCCATGACCCAAAATAATTCGAAGAACTGTAAGGTGAATATCGTTGACAATAGTACAATTAAATCTTTCACAAGTGTCAAACTGTTATATCATTTCCATGGCTACTAAGATTTAAATTGAAATATTAGGTCTTAGTTTTAGTTAATTTGTGTGAAAACTTGAATGTAATTCGGTTATTTTCATTAAAAATATTTACGCTATTTGTTTTTTTTTTCATCTGGCGGCACTTTATTGTTGAAATCATAAAAAAAATTTCTCATGGCTATATCTGTTGATATAGGGTGTTTTTTTTGACTGTTAGCTGTGTGAGTTTGCGAATTTTTGAGTTGACATAACTTTGTTAATAATGAATATATTTTCATGAAATTTTGGTAACACCTGTATGGAGGCACTCTGAATCCAGTGGCGTAGTGACTTTTTCAATAAAAAATCGCTAATAAAAAATCCTGATTTTCGACTAAGAGAAAATATCGTAGTATGCCCTGAAACTTTAATGAACATTTCAAATTTTGTCCCAAGGTAGACCTTTCAGTACTTGACATTTCAAAAAAAAATTATTGAAATCGGTTTACAACTTCAAATTTTAGGGGGTGTTTCCATTAAAAATGGGTCACACTGTATAAGTCATTTATGTTTTTTATATCAAATAGTATTATTCCTTCAAGTATGTTAGTTTCGCTCTGTGAATGGGAAACTGTTGGCAATAAACGCTATAATAATAATAATTATTATTAATACAAAATACAAACATATGGAATATAATTGCATCACGAAAAATATAAATGTTGATTTAAAATATCATAAAATAGTTAAAGTAATATAATAATGATATAATTGAAAAAAAGTTGAAATGAAATAGTAAGATTAACAGTATAGGTGATATATTGCACGATCAAGTATTGAAGATGAATAGATAAATAAATATAGTTTGAAAAACTAAAAAACACGCTTTTGAAGAACATCGAGCTGAAAAGTTGAAAAAACATTTTTTAAATAAGCTCAAAACAATAACAAACGAAAAATACTATCTAGTATTATTTTGAAAAAAGCGACGGGCGCTTGATTCCGGAGAGGGAGCCTGAAAATCAGCTATCAAGCCCAAGGCAACAGGCGCGCAAAGGAAGGTTACATAAAAGTAACAGGCGCGCGTGTTAATAGAAAAATACTTTTTTCGAATGAAGAAATACATGTAAAGTAAGCTCGAATTATATCAAGAGGTTACGTACAGCGCCATCTGCCCGCGAATAGATCAAGCAATAATGTCGATGATTCTGTCAGATACAAATCCCGAGCTTGAGAGTTACAAACAAATAAACAAACATACATACATAGAGGTGAAGCTAATGTAAAGCGTGTAAAAATAAAATAGTAAATATTTGTGAAGGACCTGTTTTATAAACTTTAATGTAGAATATTCATTACGAAATTTCTATCATTTTCTAACAAGAATGTTTTCAATTCTTTTTTAAACAATGACTCATGAAGTATACTTCTTATCGCTTCCGGTATTGTATCATAATAGTTTGCAGCAGTGAAGAAGTGTTATATTTATGATTTCGGACTGGTGCTTTAATTTCACTAAGTGATATTTTACATTTTTACAAAAATAGTATAGCCGTCGGAGGTCTATGACAGGACATTCCTTATACAGTCGATCTGTTGGAGAGCATACATTTTTTGAATCAATTAGTTTCATAAATCTCCTCTGAATAATTTCTAATGAATTCAAAAGTACTCGGAAAACTAAGCCCCGCGCTGTAATACCGTATCTTACGCTAGTTGCACACACACCGATTTTGGACGGCCAGTATAAAATCGGACGATATTTTATTGGTACCGGGTGCTTGCACACTCACCGGATTTTTATCGGTCAAACAATCAGTTGCTTTGTTGTCGTAATTAGCACGCACTACCAAAACGAAGTTAATGCGTAGTAACTACAATTTCACCGAGCATTCGAGACTGGAATGGTCGGTAAAAAACCGGTGAGTATGCAAGAGTGTATTTAGTCATGTACGCCATGTATCGCCGGCAGTACTTCCCGGTACTGCCGGCGATACAAAGGCAGTGGACGGCTGCTCACCGGTATTTTACCGGCGACGATCACCGGTTGGCGTGTGTGCAAGGTCCCGTTCCCACATGTGGTTCACTATTGGAATTTGGACGACCGGTACAAAATCGGCCGTCCAAAATCGGTGTGTGTGCAACTAGCGTAAGGCGGAATATAATTTTTCTACTTCCTCCGATAGTAAACATGTTTTGAGTAGTCGAAATCTGTACAGTATCGATTGGAGTTTTCTGATAGTATATTTTATATGACCGTTCCAATTCAAATGTCTATCGATTAATATACCTTGATAGTTAATTTCATTCACAGAGTGAATTTCAATTATATCACCTTGAATGTTGAAAATTTCAATATTTCTATATGGAAAGCTATTCAATATATTGCAGCTTAAAGTAGAAAGTTGGTTTTTTCTTAGCTTGACTGTTATTAGACGGTGGTCAAACTATTTTTTCACTACTTTAAAGTCTTCTCCAACCTCTTTTTGAGCAAACTTCAGGTTCCTGCCTCATAAAAAATTGCCGTGTCATCAGCATATCCAATGATATCACTTTCACTGTTCAATTTGCTGTTTATTGCACTGTTTAAAGCAATTTCCTCTAATGCCTTCATTTTCTAGTATTTGTAAGAGCAGACAATGATCAACAGTATTAAATGCCTTAGTTTAATAAGAGACAAAGAGAGGGTTTACCTCGTCTTTAAGATTTGTGTATCAGTTAATTTGTGTTTCAGTACCTGTTTTATAGATTGAAGTTACGATTGTCTTTCAAACGCGTCAGTTCAGATACCCATTGATAAACATTTGTTTATAATAATCAGCAATGGTTGAGGTATGAAAGGTAAAATTGATTTTAGTTCTTCCGCTCTGATTTCAAAGATACCAACCGACTTATTATTTTTTGGGTCATCAAAAAGAGAACTCATTTGTCTTGTATATTGTTTCTTCATGAAATTATTTTATTGTAAAGCCTTGTTGATGGATTAAATAAGGTCTAAAATGTTGGCAAAAAACTGATTCAATCATTTTTGATCGTTTCTCCAACATTTGATCAATTAATTGTATCACAAAACTTCTTGCGTTCAACAACAACAAAAATATTGCTTGAAAAAGAAACACTCTCATGCAGATTCTGAAACTTTTACGAATATCAAATGATGAAATTGAATTTCATTTGTACTCATAATCAACCCTCTGAAAGTTTGCGTCATGCAAGCAAACCAGGAACAGGATATTATCAGTCCGGCGTTTCAGAATCCGTATCATCGAATACCCTACGTCTATTTGAAGTTCATCAATCTCGCAAATAAGCAAGGGCTGGCTCATTTGCAAGGCAAATTCAGCCGATGCACCCGTTTTCCAAGGACGATATTTACTTTTTATTGTGGCGCATGCGCGTCACCTGCTCCGTCACCTGAAAGCAAGCGCGCGCTCGCCCATTCCGGGACTCCGGAGCACCCGGACTCTGTCCCCGGATCGTTATTCGTCGTGGTGTCCTTCCCCGAACTTGCCACCACCCCTTTTATTATTTTCTAATGGATGACAAATGAAGAAGCACACCTACGAGACAAATTCGTATTCGGGAATATTATTCCGACCTTGAGTTGTAGGCCGAAAACTGGGAAGCTACTTAATATGAGAAAAGCAGAAAGGTCAGACTGAGGTAGATCGATATATGAATTATTCAATAGAGGGAAAGTGAATGAACTTTTCCTCAACGTTTAAACATATGGGCTAGATGAAAATTCCACAGTACGGCAAGAGAAATTGCGTTCAGCAAACCAGGAGGGGGTTGCCCTTTCGTGTTATTTGCGGGAGATTGTCACGAAATGGGTTTGAATAAAGAATAAAAAGCAGAATATAGGTCTCCAAAACAATAGAGAATTATCAAATCAGTAATTTCTTGGGTACACTCTACCCACCAATTCTGTTGAAAACAATAGATTCAGATGTAATATATAATACTTGTTTGTCCCATCTCATATGTTGGTCAATAACAATACCCAAATATTTAATGAATACTGTTTCTTCTATGACCGGGCATTTACATTTGAAACTTTTTGTGTAGGACATTTGGTGCAATTTGTTTATTAATATGCAGCTGATGATCTGATTTGAGTAAAAAAGTCATAAATTGTGTTTTCGTTACACTCAAACTGAATGAATCATCATCCAGCCAGCGGAGAATTTTTCCTAGGTCAACTTCGGAACCATCCCAACTTCCACCAGTGAAGATCATACCCGTATCATCAGAATAACACACTTCATGACCGTTAAATTTATTAATCTGCTTTATTGCGTTTATGTAAGCAAGAAAAAAAAAAGGTCGGGCCAAGTACTGTTCTCTGAGGTATACCCACATTGATTTGTGATATTGCGCTATGCTTGCTAGCGATCTTAAAAATTTGTGTTCGTTCTTTAGAATAATTTTGCATCACTTTCAAAGCATGACCTCTAATACCGTAATTACAAAATTTTTTCCAATAGGATTTTATGCGACACAAGTCCATAATTACCGCAAAACATCTCAAAGATTTGTCCAAGGCCCTTTTGCTTGTTCCACGAAGTCGAGCACGGTATTTTCAGTATTATATTTGTTTATGAATTCGAATTGTTGTTGTGTTACTATAGGATCTTAACTGAAGAAATCCATTATTCAATTTTGACAAATTGTTGAACATTAGATGATTCTGCAACCGTGTTAGGAATCACACGTTAAAAGGTAAGATCCCAACTAGCAATTTCGTATTTTATAATAGCTGCGGAAACATTTCGGAGAAACAAATTATAAAACTATATTTCTCCCAGAAATGTTTTCAATGTGTTTATGGAACTGCTATAAATAGGAAATTGGCTCCGTTTTATAAAACATTATAGTTATCATCATTATTTTGTAAGGCTTTTAACAAACACTACAAAACAGTTTTATAAACATTTTGGCAGTTACTATAAAATTTGTCTAACAATATTAAAAAGTAGTTTTGTAAAGACTTCCCTTACTGCATTTTTGCAACATATTCAAGCGATACCTATAAAATAATCAGAAGACAGTTTTATAAGAACTTTTTAGTAGTTCCAAGTAAGCGTTATAAAATATAATACAGCTGATAACGATAACGATAAAATAAAAAAGTGTTAAAAATGTTTTCTTGAAGACGCGAGAAGTAATTTTGTATTGGACACTAGGAAAATATAATTGATATGTCACCAACTGAAAACTAAGAAGTAGAAAGGTTGAAGCCAATTTAAAATTTCACTTTTGCACTCATAGAACTGTTGAAGACATTGCTTATGTTTCAAAGATTGATATTTTTACCGCAAATGAAATTTTATTGACAAATATATAGCCTAATATTAGCAAAATTTAAGCGCACCACTCATTTATAAATGTTTTCGGTAAAATTATTAACTATACCAAAATTCACTCTATCGACGTATTAATTTTCTAGTCACAAACCTAACTCACTTTATTCTGAATAATATAATGTTATAATATTTATGTACTTTTCAGCTGTAAATATCACTATATGTGCGGTATTTCATATTTTCAACTCATCTAATTTCAGTATCCCGGATCGCTATCATTTAAAATGGCGTCGTTCTATAAAATGAATTGGTATCAGTTGCAAGCATTTCAACGTATTTTAGCTACTATGTTAATCCTATAAAACTGTTAATAAACACTTAGTTACCGAAGAATTCTTGCATTTAGGAACGATGCAATACTTGTAACGTCATTTTTTATCATTATTCATATTCACGCAGTTGACACACTGCAGTAAACAACACACAACTTACTTTCTACGGCTTTAGCACACGTATTTCGCATTCTCTTGTCGCCGAGTCGACTGATGTGACGTCAAATTCGACCACGCCCCGTTTCGGTGAACGCCACATTCAATAATTAATTTGAGGGGGAAGATAAAGAGTGAAAATTCAGATTTTTTGCAGATGTACTATTTAAAACATAAACTTTCAAATTATGAAATAAAAAAAATTGTTAAATGAGCCCATTAATTAACGTTATGAGGGATTCTTCCAGATTCACTGTAATTTCGTGTCTTGTTTTGTTTTTACGCGATAGCGGAAAAATACGGTGGTAATTGAATACACACTTCAAATCAATACCTACTTTGCCGGCTCGAACAACTCAAGCCTCCGGCACCCATATATATTAACAAAAATGGATAAAAAATACGGGCTCCTTCATGTTTCATTTAGTATATTAATCTGATAGATTCATTTTAAATTATTGCTATTCGTTATTTTACCCCCATAAAGCCCGGCTGGATGTCAACATGATGGTAACAGAAAAAGAGATGAAGTGAGAATATTCAAGAAATTACATGCTTCATAACCTTCAATGATCGGAATGTGAGATATAATTTATGATTACACCAGTAAAAAGTAATTGAACGAATTGATTTTATTTGATTTGGATTTTATTCAATTTGGAATAAATTTTATCATTGCCATCTTTGCTTTATGTCACTCGAAGTCGCAATATATGAATGTGGCGAAACACATGATAATTAATACAATATTAGTTTTATTTCTCATTTTCTCTACTGATTTTCTACCGCGTAGTAATGGCTACAACCACCAATTTATTGATAGATGAAAAATTATTTGATAGAAACATATAAAAGAAGAAAGAAATACAACTTGAGAAACAACAACAAAACATATTTGGACAAACAACAGAAAAATTGCTTGGGAAATCAGGAGTAGGTATATAAATTGAAGTGTGGAACGTGTCCTGAGGTATGTACAGGGTGTTAATTGAGTATGTACCATAAATTCAACAGACGATTCTTCAGGATATTTTAAGACGGAATGTTCATAGAAACATGTGTCCGCAAATCCTTCGTTCTCAAGATACAGGGTGTTAAAATAAAAAAAAAAGTTATTCGTAAATATCTTGAATATCCTTCAACTCATTTTGTTGTAATTTGGCAATGGTATTTATAACATTGAGGAGCTAATTTGAGCCCGAACGTGATTCAATTTATTAAGTCCAGAAACGTCTCGAGCGGGATTTGAACGAATATCTTTGACTCAAAAATGTACGCCACTGACTTTTGTGCTATTTTTATCATTCTTTTGGACTGAGTAATTAGAAATACAACTTTTTTGTCTCTTGAATTTTTTTCGTATCTTGCTTAGTTTTTGAGAAAAAAAAGTCGACCTAATTGCATATCCCTGGACCTCACAAGGAATAATATGGAGAATTGAATTTTTCTTTGGAAATTATTATTTTAACAATTTTTCATTACTAATTATGTAACAATAACAGCAAATATTAAATAAAATTAACATCTAGCTAGACTAACGAATTTCACTAAATTAAGTGTTGGAAATGGCCTCCTTCGGCTTCAATACAACCGTCTAGCCGCCGCATTATTGAATTTCGCACTTTTCTGAAAATACCATAAATAATAATCAAGGGTTGCCTTGGAAAACGATTGCAGCATTTAATAAACAACTTGACAGTTGTTGTCAACTTCATAAGCTTTTAATTTATAATTGTTATAAAAAGTGTATTTAGTTATTATTTTTCGAACCATTTTTGTAAAACATGGTTCAATTTACCAACAGTGAAATGGCAGATATGCATTTCTGTTATGGAATGGCTCACGGAAACTCGAATACTGCAAGACGCATTTACCATGAAAGATTTTCTCAGCGTGTAGTGCCTAATAGAAGAACTTTGTACGTCTCCATGCACGACTTTCTGAAACAGGCAGCTTTAAAAGATCGACGGTTGTCATTGGCAGGCCCGCAACGGTACGAATAGTTCAAATTGAAGAAGTTGTTTTAAATGAGATTGAAGTAAATCCTCATACCAGTACTCGGAAAAATGCTGAAGAACTGAATATTACCCATGTCACAGTGTTGCAGATTTTGAGAGCTCAGCAGCTATATCACTATCACATGCAACGTGTGCAAGCTCTATTGCCCAGAGATCTGCCTCTAAGACTAGTTCTTTCTAATTTTTGTTCACAGATGCAGCTTGTTTTTCTCGCAATTTAATTACTAACTTCCACAACAATCACATTTGGGCCGAAAACAATCCACACGCCTTGATAGAAAATAATTTTCAAGAATAGTTTTCTTTTAATATTTGGGTTGGAATTGTCGGTGACCATCTCATTGGACCTCACTTCCTTCCACCAAGACTTAATGGAGAAGAATTCCGAAGGTTTTTAGAATTTGTTTCACCTGGACTTTTAGAAGAAATTCCAGTCATGGAAAGATTCCGTATGTGGTACATGCACGATGGTGCATGGTGCACGATGGTGGTGCACCATGCACGATGGTGGTGCACGATTGTGCACGATGGTCCACCATACTTTAGTGTAGTGGCACGGCAATTTTTGGATGAAAATTACCATAATCGCTGGATTGGAAGAGCAGGCCCATCTCCATGGCCACCTCGCTCGCCCGAAATGAATCCTCTAGATTATTTTCTCTGGGGACACCTTAAAGCGTTGGTATACAAAAGTGCTATTCAAAGTGAAGCGGATTCACGGAATAAAATCATTAATTCATGTGACATAATAAAAAATACGCCAGGTATTTTTAGAAGAGTGCGAGATTCAATGATGCGGCGCCTAGACGGTTGTATTGAAGCCAAAGGAGGCCATTTCCAACACTTAATTTAGTGCAATTCTTTAGTTTAGATGTTAATGTTATTTAATATTTGTTCTCATTGTTACATAATTAGTAATGAAAAACTTTTAAAATAATAATTTCCAAAAGAAACATTTAATTCCCCATATTATTCCTTGTGAGGTCCAGGGATATGCAATTAGGTCAATTTTTTTTCTTAAAAACTAAGCAACATACGAAAGAAATTCGAGAGACAAAAAAAGTTGTATTTCTAATTGCTCAATCCAAAGTAGTAATAAAAATTGCACAAAAGTCAGTGGCGTACATTTTTGAGTCAAAAATATTCGTTCAAATCCCGCTCGAGACGCCGCTGGACTCAATAAATGTTATAAATACCATTGCCAAATTACAACAAAATTAGGTGAAGGATATTTAAGATATTTACGAATAACTTTTTTTTATTTTTATTTCACCACCCTGTATCTTGAGAACGAAAGATTTGCGGACCCATGTTTATACGAACATTCTGCAGGAAAACTCGGAAAAACCTGCAGCACAACATCATCTGAAGATTCTAAACAACTATCCGTCTTGAAAATGATGAAATTCAGCTCGACACGTGTCGAGGTGTTATGTTACTCACAAGTTATTCATGTCGGACTAATGTATGTACTGTAATAATGATATGCAAAAAATATTCATCACCAAGTATAAGCAAATTCGTAGAGTGAAATGGTTCAATATTTTTAACAAAATTTCGAAAATGTCACGCACAAGAAGGCAGCAGTTCTGAATACTTCTGCGAATAAACGAATAAACTTATTCTATCATTAACTATTTTGATTTGTTTGAAGGTGATTGACAAAGTTTCATGATGAATTTCACTAGTTCGGACTTCCGTTGTTTAATATACAGGGCTATTCAAATTCGTTTCTGTACATGGGGATCTCGTAAACGATAAGAAATAGAGTGTCGGTGAAATTGTGGCAGAGTTGCGTATTTTAGAGACCTATTCAATGTGAAAAAATCGAATATAGCTCTTTTGATTCTGGAGATTTACAAGAAAAACCGAAAAATCCCAAATTATTTTTTTGCCTATATCTTCTTTATTCGCTGACATATTGAAAATCTGTCCACATTTTGCTATTGGCACTTGATGTAAGCTATCAGAATATGTCCATGAATCTTTTATATAGAGTGTCATCTGACTTGGGCCACCCCCTTCTTTGAATTTTTAAATACGGTAGGGTTTTTCAATTTTCTTTTTTCATTTTTAGGTACCTATTCATATTTTTTCCATTCCTAAGAGCGTTTTCTATAATAAACTTTGGATAAGAAAATCTTTTATGATTATCTGAAACATATCTACAACGAAAATCTGTTATATGATGAGCAGAAGGGAAATAAATAATATGAAAAACAGAGTTCAGAAATGTCTCGAAATGAAACGACTTCAATACAAACATTTATTGCGCCATTAATTTTTTTGTGTATATACATTACTTCATTTCAATTTTCATTAAAATTATAGGTTCGTTTCGGATGTTATTATTGCTATCATTTCTTTTTCTGCTTATTGAAACACATATATTTATAATATATTTTTGATGTAGATATGTTTCAGATAATTATAAAAGGATTTCTTATTCGAAGTTCATTGTAGAAAACGAAATATCCGCACCCGAATGTGGATACTAACAATCGAAACGTCGTGAACTAACTTAGCTTGAAATCTCTTTACTTTTTTATTTTTATCTCTATATTCATTTTGTAATTCTTTATTTTTATTTTTTGTTCAATTGTTTTTATTTTTTACTTGTATTTTATTTCAGTATTATTTCATATCAGGTTTTTTGCTTGATATAGTTGTTATTTACAGCTACTTATTTTTACTTCTTCTTTTTTATTTGTTTCAGGGATTTCGAATCATTTTATATATTAGATTATTTTGATGTTTTATTGAAATTATGATTTGTGTTATAGTAGGCTATTTCTTTGTGTACATTTTGAGCATTCAACTATGAAGAAATGTCTTCACATTATTTTCATAGTTATAAGTTATATTACGGTTTTCATCATTTAGCTACAAACACAATTATTTGTTATTTTTAGTAAATTTCGCAAATTCATAATCGTACCGATGATTCAGACCGGCATCAATGCTGATGAGATCTATAGTGGATATGAGGGTAATCTGAAAAGTTCCCGAACTACCAAAGATACAAAACATTTTTTCAGTTTTATTTTTTATTTTTCAAGTCCTTTCGACTCTATACACTGCTCCCTGCAATGCTCCATCTCTGAAACTCATCCAAATAGTACTCGGCGTTTTTCACTGCTGAATAGTCGTTGGACTATTCGTTTATCTTTGATATTTGTGAATTCAATCATCCGATAGATGGCGTTAGCTTGTCCTTTAAGGATTCTATGGCGGGTCATAACGAATGCTAAGCGAATGCTTTTATTTTCCGAACATTTTTTGGGGGTCATTGTTACTGTTTTTTGGGTTTATAAACTTCAACAATCTGAAAAATGAACGAATGTCAATCAATTTACTGAAGTGCAATGATGAGCAAACTGAGAAGCTTTCTTGATTTTTCAGATTCAGGTTATAAATTTTAAAATGTCAATAAACGAAGGCTCTGGTTTCAATCAGGAGTACAGATTTTTCCAAGATTGTGGAAAATGGAAATGAAAATAGTCTACAGTTTTTGCTTCTCCTCCACAAAACAAAGAAATTTCATTTAATGTTTGGGTCCAAACTGAATTCGAGTTTCGTGTTTTGTATAACGATATTTTTTTTCAGGAAGCAAAATAATATGTTCTCTCTTAACATAACATAACATTCGTTATGAAAGGACTAGCTTAATAGTGAGAATCAGTCACTATTTCGAGCTATTATGCAAGAAGTTGTATATAAACGAACAAGGACACGTACACCCACATTTACGTACATTACTCTGCTTCCATTAACCTTGAACCTACTTCAGTAATTAGCAACATGCTTCTGCATTGATGGTAATGTTGGATGACTCAGGCCGAAATCAATTTACAACCTGTTCAAGTAGAGGGTAATTTCGAATCGAATATTTCACGTTAAATTAAGCTTCAGAAAGTACGTTCTTTTCGCCATGCAGACGCTCTCTATAAGCTTTAGTCATGGAAATAATGCCCTGGAGCTATGAGCGCACTTAACTGGAGTATTGTTAAGCCCCTTGTTAGCTTAACATAACCGTTTTTCAGGGGAATCCAATTGTAAGTCAGCTCAGAATTTCTGCAACACATGCAAAAGGACATTTCGTGAGAGTACTCGATATTTTCACGAGAAACTAGTTTGTTTTCTAGACAAAACTTTGCGTTTTTCGGGTTCTTCTTTTGGGATCCATCAACCTGAAAAAATATATCAAAATCCATTCAGACTTTGCATTGCAGTGTAATCGGAAACAAACAACTAAATTCAAACTGCTATATTTATTTTTCATTTTTCAGTTTCGTATGCTATAAAAGCGTGTTTTTCAGTCTTTTTAAATTATATTTATTTTTTCTAAACTTTGGGATCACTCAGCCGTATATTGTTTAGAAAAATGACAATTGATATAGATAGAGATAGAGGGAGCCTGAAAATCAGCTGCCAAGTCCAAAGAGCAGGCGCGCAAAGGAGGGTTACAAATAAGGCAGCAGGCGCGAGTAATAATGAAAAAATCCTTTTTTCAAATGAAGAAATTATATGTAGTGAGTTTACATTATATCAGGGAGGTTAGATACGTACAGCGCCATCTGCCCGCGAATAGATCAAGCAATGATGACGATAATTCTGTCAAATATAGATCTCCAGCAAACAAACAAACAAACATACATACATACATACAGGTGAAGGTAATAAAAGCGTGTTGATTAATAAAAAGTGACTTTTGTATAACTAAATGTTTACCCGGAAGGAATTTTTCTATAGGTATGGTATATCTTCATGAAGAGTGTTCATTGTGGTGATTTTCTTTCTTCTTTTCTTTAGAAGTTTCCCACATTTTTGATCGTTGATGGAAACAGAAACTTAAAAAGCTTTTTTGCCAAAAAGGTTTGCTCTCCATAGATCAGTGAGAAAAGTTGATCGCAGAATTTTCCGGATTGTTGAGAATTTGTCTGAAATTTGTAATGCGTTCTACATATCCGGTGTTCTTGAAATATAAAATTTCTAAATTCGAAAAATCGATGAGTTGATATTCTCGTAGAAGTCCCAACTAGGTAACAATACAAAATATCTCTATACACGAAGTCTGTTGCTATAGTGAATCCAGGAACAGTGTCACCGGAGTCGAGAGAGGAACGTGCTCGGACTTTTAATTAGATGCGCTGTCGAATCGATACCCGGACTCACCCAAACCCAAGACACTATCGACCCACGAGACCGCTATCTACAGACAACAGGAACAAACACGGAATTTTTATAAGGCAAAATATACGGAGCGGTCACTATTGACAATTATCCGGTGATTTCAGTGCTCTAGTTGTTTGTCAGCCATCGAAATGTCATAGAAATGCCAAAACAAAATATAATTATGTCTCTTATTCATGACCTGCTTCTCGTAAAACTATAATTATATGGTTCATATATGACCGGAGAGAAACGATATGTATTTCCAAAGAGCGGCAAATCGGAAATTCAGAAAATTCTACACGGTGTTCCACAGGGGTCTGTCTTAGGACCACTCTTATTCATCATATACATCAATAACCTGTTCTTTCATTTATATCCTTATGACATGTATTATATGCGGATGATGTTACCCATTTCTCATCACAAAAATGTTGATAGTCTGCATACGACTATCACCCGAATTGAAGATAAAGCTGAAATATAGCACAATAATAATAAGCTTCAAACCATTACCGTCTCGAGTCATAATAGTATACGAACAGAAAATTCTGTTAACCTCTTGGGAATCCAACTAAGTCCAGTTCTGCAATAAAATTACAGTTCTGCAATAAAATTACGATTACAAAAAAACTTAAGGATCATTGCAAATGTTTCGGCATTCGACGACTATTGGAAAACTGTTACAAATGTATTGTAGCAATGTTCACTCAACACTATGTGCCCCATATTTTACATAAACATTGTATGAAACATTCTCAACAAAGTTGTAAGTCTAACCATACATTTATATCTTACCATTACGTACACGCACAATTTGGTAACATCCCTGATGATGGAAACAATTTATCAAATTTCCGAAAGCTAGGACAAACTTTACTCTTTTATTTGCTGCCAAGCCCCACTATTTACCAGTTCCATTCCTAACTAGTCAGCAACGACTACTTTGACCATTCTCATATTGACTTCAATTTAAGAGCCACCGGTTTGAAGGCTGTTTCAGCCTATTGGGCATCGTCAGTACCGGGCAGGCGGTCCTCGATTAAAGACAAAGATGTGAATAACCAAGAAAAGCACCTAATGAAAATTACTGAGTAAAAGCAAGTGAGACATAAGTGGCACCACCGATTGGTGTGACAGCCAAGTCAACTTGCCAAGTTTTTATGTCAGTGGTTTGACCAATCAACCTATAACTGCGGTAGCAGAAATTTGGGAATCTAACCTGGAATGCCCGGTACTGACGAAGCCCAGTAGGCTAAAACAGCTGTTTACAAACAACGTGTTCATACTAACGAAAGTGAGGTTAAAATAAAGTTTGCAGACAAGTAACAAAGAGGCTCCTCATTTTTGTATGTCAAGATTAAAATTGTTCGTTTCATTATGTACTATTTTCATAATGAAACGAGATGATTGCACAGGTAATATGTAAATAAGTATTAGAAAATGAAATCAACAGGTTATGGGACATAATTGACAGGACATATGAAATTTGACAGAAAGTGTTTGACAGAATTTCTTGCTCTGGTCATTACAGTGATGCCAATGAGGTCCCACAGAACTATACGACTTTCAATGTCTGTCCTGGAATCGAATACCTAAGCAGCTGAATAGTTCACTTGAAAAGTTCGTGTCAACCAATAACAATATATTTTTATACAGCTGCATGAGGGATATTGATGACATCAAGATAAAAATCACTAAAGTCAGTGCTTTCATTGAAAAATTGACACTCGACCTGGAGACATACCGTCTAGTCTCCATATTTCATACGATTGATACCTATCCATCATTGGTCATTAGGTATTAATTTTTTCAGTGTGAACGTGAAACAGCCTAACCGATGTATACATAATAACTAACCGCTTCAGAATAATGTTTTTCAAGTGTCTCTACTTGGCTATTTAAATTGCTGTTTTTTATTCATTAGGCAACCGTTTAGTCTCATTTGATATTTATCAGAGGCAAGACACAGCTACTTGACAAATTTCCGGTATATTGAATCAACAGAGATTTATATCGCTTTTCAGAATCGATGCATCTTAGTAATTGCGTGAAAAGTTATTGTTACAGTCTTGATTTTTTCTGAATCAACATGAAAATTCATAAAAAATTTATATTAGCTCAAGAAAGTTATTTGAAATGACTGTGTTTATGTCAGTACTGGAGATCATTAAAAAGGTTTTTTTATTCACAGATTTCTATGTAATGTGTTTACTTCCAATTGGACAAAAACAAGTTTGACTTGTAACTTTTGTCACAAATAGTAATTTACGTAGCAAGTCCGGAAAATACTGTTTTCATGAACGAGTAGACTGAAAGTGTGCGAGCCAAAAAAAACTGTTTCAGACGTGTTGCGTACACAATTTTTTCTTTTTGAATAGTATTCGCTATTTCAATGTTGTTTGTAAGTGAATATTCTATATACCCTTCAGCGACATTGGTAGACTTCCATCCACCGTGTCTCTTCAAATTTGAGATGTTTCCACCATTATCAGCACATAAAGTCGCTGAAGTTCGACAAATGTTATGGCCTATGTAATTCTTGTTCCAAGATTCCCAAAACTGTGGATACCAATAGGCTGAATCGATAATTTTTTTTGTAATTCATGAATGATGTGTTATGTGGAGTATCGAGTGGCCGTAAAGATAAAAAATGGTCACACAAGAGCAGGTTTTTGCCCAATCACAAGAAAATCTCTATCAATATGTGTTATGGAATCTGTTGACAAAAAAAAAACGAAAGGACAGAAATGTTATACTTTTTTGGGACCAAAACTATTCAATGAACTACCGTCTAAACTAAAAACGATCAACTCATACAAAATATTCAAGAAAAAGGTCAGATCTTGGCTGTTCACTCTTCCGTTAGGAACACTAGAGAGCTTCATAGCTACAAGCAGAGTATGCATGAGGTGTTGCTCATAATATAATCTGCAGATGTAATTATTCTGATGTGATTATTCTCATGTGATTCTAGTGCCAACATTTTTCCTTAATCTGATATAAAACTTAGAAGTTTAGAAATGTGAGTCGACTAAAGCTTTCACAATATTATTTAACTTCAAATTGTTTAGTCTTTGGTTTGAATTTTAATCATTTAGTATTAATAATTTTTGGATATATATATTTTAATATTTTAACAAAATTGGAGAATATTTGTATTTAAATGATGTTCATGTTAGATGTTCAAACAAAGATTCATTTGGTTTGTTATTGAATCGTTCAGATTAACATTCTTTTATATTTGAATAGAACTAGGGAACATTTGTATTCTAGATGAATGTTCACGTTCAATGTTTGGACAAAGACTGCATGCCAAGCACGGATTCATTTCCTTGTTGTTTTACCGTTTAATTCATTTTCTGATTGGTAGAATTAAGATATGTAATGTATCAGTACGAATAAAACATTATTATTATTACTATTATTAGGTCTTAATAGACATTTTTGTTCGTTCTTCTCGTCCACACACACCAACTAACCCAATAATTGTTGCTACCTGAAAATGAAGCAAATTTAGTAATATTTTGATATCTTGAAATCGTAATTTTTTGTTGAAATTACCTGTAGCATCTGATATGTTTCATTATTTGCTTTTCTTCCTAATGAATTTGTCGATCTGCTCGCTGTTGAAGACTTCTGATTTCTTTGCTCTATAACCAACATTCCTTTGGAGGATTGCGATAACATTTGGACAAGTGACTATATTTACATTATTCTGTACGAAAATGATACTTTTCAACATAGAAGAAATTTCACAGTTTCATATTTTTGCGTGAAACAAACCAAAATTATATTATATATATATATATATATATATATATATATATATATATATATATATATATATATATATATATATTGTTATGATATAAGTATTGTTCATTGGAATTTTGACAAAACCTAATTAGCTCATAAGTTGTTCATTTGAAGTACAGATTAGATACCTTACCTCAAGTAGAAATTTCTTATCGTTTGTTTTCAGTATAATGGTTACGCACATATATTAACAACAAATAATCTTTCCTCAATCAGTTTGTTTCCACTGAAGCTCAAATGTCACAATCCATGATTAAAAATGATCAATCACCATTCATATTCATTGCCTGAAACACAAAAACAAATTAATAAACCATTTAGATCAATATCAGCAAACAAAATAACATTACAAGTTCATTCAAAATAATCCAAATCAATATGTAGTAAGTACATCAAAGTGTAATTGAAAACAACACTCAGTATATGATAAAACCATGTAGTAAAAATGTTGTCAAGCCTACTAAGTTATTGTTAATGGAAAGAGTTCATAAAATGTGCAAATTCCTGATTTCAAAAATAAATATTGTAAAATTGAAAATGTGAACTGTCATAAGACAATCAAAATTGTTAATATTAGATATTAGATTAAGTATGTTTATCCAAATGGTGAATAAACTAAGGTTAGTTTGTATAAAGTGCCAAAAAGTTACAAATTATAAAAAGTTGACATGATCTAGACTTTTCGAGAATTGGTTGCCAAGGAAATGAGGAGTTTATTGATTGGGGAAGCGAAGAGAGTCTATGAAGAACACGGGAAGAGGAAGCACGTTGAAATTTTGCTAAGTTTTTGAAAATTGAATTTAATTTGAAAATAGTAGGTGAAAATATTTAAAAATAAATAAAAATCCAGCAATGATAATTAGTGAACAAGCAGCTAATTGAAACTTACCAGGATATCCAGTTTTAGAAATTCCAACTAGACCAGTCACAGCTTCTAGATCATATTAAGGTAAAATAAAACCTATATACCATTTCAAAACATGTTGCTGATATAAGGAGGCAGGAAAGACTTTTTCATCATTCAGTGATCACAAACTCAATAAACATTATTTCACCATTTCGAACATTAATTTACAAATCATAACATTGTGAAAATTGTTTTTGTCGATAAATCAATATTTGTCACTTTCCAGTCATTCACTGTTTATTTACAAACAGAAAACTGTCATTCTATGATAAAGGTTAGAAATCATAGAACAAACATTACCATAGAGTGGTAATCTGTACTCATTTTAGATTAAGTTATGTTTCGCAGATTCTATGCAGTGATAAGGTGATTAATATCAATGCTGTTTTTTTTTCAAATTTTACATTATATTTATTTAGCATTTTGAAATTTTATTTGGCACAATAAATTTTGATAAACATCAAAGACCTTTCCAAGAACTCTACCTGTGAAGAGAGAGGGCGCTGCATGCTGTTTAAATCCGACTGAGCTGAGCTAGACAAGGTAGGAAGTTTCCTTTAGGATAGGGTATCACCTAAAGTACAGGTTGTCAAAATTTTAGTAAACATATAATAATAATAAAAAATATAACAAGTAAATTCAGAACCCATTTATTAATATAAAAAATTAATTAAAACAATTCACTTCAAAATAAATCACAAATCACTATTATACCAGGATATATTATATAACAATCACTATCACTATTATACCAGGATATATTATATAACAATGTATATATATATATATATATATATATATATATATATATATATATATATATATATATATATATATATATATATATCTAAATATATATATTTTCACTAAAGTGAAAATCATAAAATAAACTGAAAATGTGAATTTTTCATCGTGGGAAATTATGGTGAACAATCAGTATAGTTGTTAATAAAATTATTGTTTTTCTATTTCATTTTTTTAAATTAATTTTATTTTTTCAATTTTCAATTAGTGCACGAGTCTCAAATAGATCAGATTGTTTCGTGAAGAGTTTTATTCCTTTTTTGTATCTGAATTTGGGAATCTAGTTTTTCAATTCTTTAGGAAGTATATTGAATGCCTTTTGAGTTAGGACTCTGTAACAGTTTTGACTAATTGATTTGAGTGCGAAGGGTATTGAGAAGTTATCAATTTGCCTTATTGTATAAGCATGAGATGGTTTCTGGAGTTCATTTTTATTTAAAAACTGTGTTGTAGTTATGCTAATGAAAAATAATTGTCTCAGATCAAACATATTAGACTCTTGATAAAGAGCGTCGCTTGAATATCTATTATTTCTGTCTAGAATCATTCTCAGAAAACGTTTTTGTGCCACTTCAAGATGTTTGAGCTGACTTTTAGAGACTCCTCCCCATTCTATAATACCGTAGTTTAAATGAGATTCTACTAAACTCATATATATATATAATTTTGAGTTGTTTTGTATTGAATATTCCTGAAAGTTTTTTGAATCTGTACAAAATGCATCGGAGTTTTTTTACCAGATATTATACCTGAGAGTTCCATTCTAAATGTCTATCAATTATGATTCCAAGGTACCTATTTGCTGAGAGTGAAGTTATCATCATCATTTACAATTAAAAGTGGTAAAAAACATTCAAACTAATTCTATTGATTTGAAACAGTTTTGTATCGATAAGCAATCATAATTTTGCTGCAGTTCCTTCAGGACAAACATTGGAACTATTCAAACAATGTCTTAGAAAGTACCTTTTGAAAGATGGATTTCACTCCTTGGAAGAGTTTTAATTTCAGTCCCAGTTTCAGTTCTATTTGTTACAAATTCTATACATGTTTCTTCATTTCACAAAGACAATAAAATATTATTGTTATCATTATTATTATAATGCTTCAATTTCATCAGAAATGATGATTCAATGTGGAATGAATAACGTTCCTCCAGAATTTCTCGGTCTACTATGTCGAAATGAAAGTATTGTTGAATTCTTGTTGAAAATGCAGCAGTACATATTATTTCTCATAGTACTGAAAACTATTAAGACATTAAACGTGATGAAATCAAATTGTTATCACCCACATTCCGCTTGTTGACTTTTATTAAAATCAACAACTTGCCTAGATGTGTTTGCTAATAAATGACGGTACGTACATGTAACATTGACATTTTTTCCTTCGAGTTTAAGACCAATTCGAACAAAGAACACTTTCCTGAAATATTTTTTCAGTACCGTATATGTCCATAGAAGTGAGGAGACTTAGATACGTATAGAAAATGATATAAAATACCTGTTGCAAGAGTCAATCCGCATTTTATACTCCGATGCCTTATTAGGAAAATTCTCATATACGAGTACCAGTTGATCATTCTGGTTCATACGTCGCAATGTTGATATTGAATCGAAAATGCCGTTGTCACAGAAATACTATCGTTTATAAATGTTTCTGTCGTCGAAGGTTCTGAAGGAATCAATCATTTGTTGTTTTTAGCATTGACTCGATGAAATGTATTTGGAATTTTTGATTTAGATATATATAATAGTGATTCAGTAGTATGCGCAGTAGTGACATACGGAGTTATATTATTTGAAGGAGTATTAATTCAACCCCATTCCTTCTAGACAACATGTGTAGGGTGATATATGATACTAATGAAACGTCTTCATTCACCTAATATAACAACATAAAGAAACAATATACTTGAAATAAAATATTCAGGTGAATGGGCGGTGTATTTTCAAAGCTGTTTTTGAACTTAACCTTCGAAAACAAAATGTCTTTTAAGGGTAGTCTGTCGGAATCCTTCTCACTCTATTCTTCGTTCTCCATTTCTTCTTCAATTCTGTTTTTTTACGTTTATATGGCTTTCTTCTATTTTTTCTCGACATACGTTTCGTTTGTCTGAATACAATGGGCAAACCACTGTCAAAAAGCCATGCGGCGTTCAAAATCTCCTGGTCTGAGTTGATAAACTCTTCTGGTCCTGTATAGCTTGAATTCGTGTTTTTTCAAAATCCTTCTAACGTTAGTTCTTGGTTAGCCTGTTGATATTTCCAAATGGGGTTAAAATGGACACCAATATGTCTTGACACAATCATGTCGCTGGAATTGCAAAGGCTGCTTCTGAAAAGCTTGGAACACTGTTCCGAACCAGACAACTATATACACCTCAGCAATTTCTGATGCTTTATAAAGCTCAGATCTGGCTCTTTTCTGGATTCCATCCAGAAAAGAGCCATCCGCCTGATTGGAGACGCAAACATCATGTTCAACCTGGATAGCCTGGAACATCGAAGAAAGGTTGGAGATTTGTCTCTCTTCTATACAGTGCATTTCTTCATTCCCCCCCCCTTTTATATTTTGAACGGGTCAACTCAAAAAATTTAAATTTGGAATAATGGAATCAATGCATGAATACTTTATTTTGAAGTGAAATTGACAGATGAAACTTGCAAGACGGCGACAGGGCGCATCTGGAAAAAAAATTAAATGGAATGGTAGGTCTTGTAACACATCTTTTTGAATTTGCTGACAAATGCTTCACAACCCTAGGATATAATGTCAATATCTTCAACTACTACAAAATGGCGCACCCTGGCGTTGGATGCGATCGGGTGTGGAGGGGTGGATTTTCGGGAAATCCTTGCGGATACCGCCCCTCACCCCACACCAACAGGATTTCGCAGGGCTTCCTCCCGCTCACCGAACCCGGAATTGCTTCCTTACATCTACTTAGTGTGGCTAACCACGAGACAGGACCATCGGCAGCGTTCGACCAAACGTTCGTACAAGTTAACTAAGCTCCTCTTTCGCCAGAGAGTGCTCGCGTCGCACACCTGCCCCCGCCAACCATGCCAAATCAATTGGGAATATGGTCCCGGAAGTGGCCGGCCGGGGTCCTAAGCTCGGATACTAGTAGCTCCGTCCAACAGGGTTCCGACACCTCAAGCGTCTGCCTTGATGCCCTCCAAGGCTAGACTCGGATACTAGAGCCCGGAAGGACCGCGAGCCCCGACACCTCGAACGCTTGGATCCGTACAGAAGCAGGCGAGGATCACGGAACAGCATAAGCCGTCCAGTGCCTCAGAATGGGGCTGCAATGCACCCATGAATGGATTACCGCAGCCCTGTATCCCTTTACCCGCTGGCGGAGCCGCTGCCCCTAGGAGGCCAACGCCAGTTGGAGATGAGGCTCACTAGCCTCCAGCCGCGAGCGGGCACTCACCTCCCCCCTAGAACTCATGTTAGGAAAGTTCCCTTTCCAACATTTGATGAGTAACCGTCGAGGACTCTCACAAGCATCTTCTACCACACATCATATGTCGAAGATGTCGCGCCCATTACCCGTATAGGTGTGGGATAGGGCAGTTCATCAACAACTTTTGGGTGTACGCCGTGTGGTCTGCACCGCATACCCTTACGTTACCCCAAGGGGCACTCATGTTAGGAAAGCTACCTTTCCAGCGTTGGATGAGTAACCGCCGAGGGCTCTTGCGAGACACCTCTCCCACACATCTAGCTTGAAATCGGCCAACGCCTGTTGCCCGCAGATGCGGGATTGGGTGGTTGACCGATAACTTTACTGGGTGCCGTGTGGTCTGCACCGGGGGACTGTCAAACATCCATAAGAGAGAGACAGTGATCCCCCGCCACTCGCTCCGAGTGACATTTAACTACGTAATATGAGGTTATAAGCTTGAGGTCAGTTCAGAAGATGCTGCCAGAAGATGGTTGCCTCAAACTTCTTGACATATGAACAGCCTATCTGATATTTCACGCCGAACATTTTCGAACACAGTAACGTCAATATCTCTACAAATATTTATTATTCTCTGCCGTATATCCAATACTGAAGCAGGTTCAGTTTCGTA
Organism: Leptinotarsa decemlineata; assembly: GCF_025532065.1. Lineage (NCBI taxonomy): Eukaryota > Metazoa > Arthropoda > Insecta > Coleoptera > Chrysomelidae > Leptinotarsa > Leptinotarsa decemlineata. The sequence continues at coordinate 6,399,509 of NW_027412556.1, read as the reverse complement.
CACCTTTTGCTTCAAATATCCCCATAAAAAAGTCCAAAGGAGTCAAATCTGGCCTTTGTGTAGGATCTTGACGGCCAATCCAACGACCGGGAAAAGTAGTATCTATCCAAATAGTTTCTTACTTGTCTGGAGTAATTTGCTGGTGTTCCATCTTGTTGGAATACAATACCCATATCGAATTTATAAAAATTCGCTTCCACGATTTTAGTAATGAGAGTATCGTAGTTTCGTAGTTTCCAGTATGTTCAAATACAATTCCCCTGTTGAATTTTGATCAATAAATAGAGGTCCTACAATATGATTTCCCAAAATTCCTGCCCAAACTATAATTTTTACTGGATATTGGGAATGTGTTTCCCGGAAGACGTGAGGTTTGGTGTAACTCCAATAACTGCATTTTGTCTATGAACATTGCCGTTTGAGAAAATGTACATACGTCACTAAAACAAATATTGTGGAGATAGATGTGATGCTTTGCAATGGTTTTCGTCATGATTTCACAGAATTCTGTTCTTCGATTAGGGTCATCTTCAGTTAATTGGTGTACCATATTAATTTTGTATGGATGATACCTATTCATCTTTAAAATGTCTCCGCACAGTAGAAGGAGACCCCTCACAAACATTCGCGATGGATACAAGATCCCTCAAATATTTTCTAGAGATAGGACGATCCTGAAAACTTTCATTGAAAATCCTTTCGGTCTCGTGAAAGTTACGCGTCGCACCGTAAATGAAAATTGCTTCATTTTTTCTTTCAATGGACGAGAATTGACCATTTTAGAGATTATTAAATAAGACTATGCTAACTGAACAATGATGTTAATTGTCGTACTAAAATTTTTTGTCGTTTTTATAAACAAAAAATAATTTAACGAACCTTAACGGATTTTTGGATTTGCCATATGGCTCACTCTGTACAAATCGAATGGGAATTTTTGTTTTCATAATTCAATGTTCACATGAAAGTAGTTGTTGAGAGAAAGCTTTTTCTTCCAGTTTGTGCCTGAAAGTTACTTATTTGCACGATCTACACATCTTCCTGAAGAATTCATCTTGATGCTATTTGCTTTCTTGCTTCAGTAGGTTCCCATATTTGTTGTATGAAGATGAAGAAGTAGGATGTCAAAACTTTTCCTTCGCAAAAATTCCAATGCATTCTGAAAAGTATCGAGAGAATTGGAACTCTCTAACCAACTGCTTATTCTAATGGAATCATATGTAGTTATCAGAAAACATTCGTCGAATATGAATCTTTCGTATCTGCTCAGTACGTAGTTACATCTGGGGTACCACAAAGTTCTAATCTTGGACCACTTTTATTTTTAATTTATGACTTGGCAACCTCTTTGAATATTCCTAGCCTACTGTTTGCAGAAGACCTGAAACTATATTATGAAATCGACGATATAACTGTCTGCCAACGTGTACAACATGAATTAGATGTAAACAAAATTTGGTGTAATAATAATCGTCTACAACTGAACGTAGCCAAATGTAAAATAATATCATTTACAACAAAAAAGCGAAGTTCAATGTACGATTATTCAATCAACAATACTACAATCAACCGCGTAAATGAGAGTCTCGTGAAAGATCTTGGTATAACATACGACAGTAAATTGACATTTATAAATAAGGACCATAACGGCTGATGCAAATAGGATGCTTGGATTCATTTACAGAAATAGCAAAAACTCCAAAAGTATCCCCACCTTAAAATTGCTATATTTTGCGTATGCCAAATCTAAGTTAGAGTATGGTTCTGTGTTATGGAATCCAGTTTACGACTACCAAAAAACATCAATTGAGAGCGTGCAAAGGAAGTTCCTAAAATACTTATGTCTAAAAGTTGATGGACAATACCCAACAAGAGGCATCGATCAAAACATTTTGTTGACACGTTTTGATATGACACCTTTGGAAAATAGGAGAGGTTATCCTTGGTATAAAATTCCTGCATAAATTACTAAACAACAATATTTACAGTACGGTTCTTTTATCCGAGATCAATTTCTTAGTACCAAGAAGCGAAGGTCGACACAATCTGAAATTCTATTGCGAAGCATCACGCACAAATATTTTGCAACGATCACCATTGAATTTTATGTGCAATAGCTTCAATATAATCTGTGAACACTGCGATATTCATTTTGACTCTCTGAACGCTTTGGTGTCATTTATCCACAATCACTATCAATAATACTATACGTAACATTTGTGTCAGTACTTCTACATTGCATGATTTGTAACTTTTTTGAAATTCTACATTTAGGAATATTTTATATATACTTTGTTTTGCATTTTCTTTTATACATTTTTATATTCCATTATTTTTAATACTTATTTCATATATACTCTGTAATAATAGCATTTCCTGTAACTGGGTACTCCTGTTGAAAATAAATCGCCTTATTTTGAAAGCTATAGTATGCAATTCGATTCCCATAGTTTTGTCTTCGGCAGTAAAGGTAATGAACCATGACATTCAGTTTGTCACAAACGTGGATTACTCGTTAGGAACGAATTAACGAGTCTTGTTTCGGATGTCTACGAGCGATTTTTCTTGAAACACTCCACTTTCCGAGCAGCTGCCGTTCCCTATAAGTCCGTATTCAAATCCAATCAGCGAAGTGTCGCAAAAAGCCGAAGAATAAAAGGGTCCAAATGGGCCAGTACACTTATCGCTGGCTACCCGCGGTTCAAATTAGCTCTATATAGTGCCTATCGCCTGGGTAGCCACCCTGACCCCTGTAGCGAGCCTTGGGGCATACGACACCTCGTCTATTAACTGTTTTATTGTAACGATTCAATCCCCTACGTAACAAAGTGCGTAGGGTGACGATTGTCAAGCAATATAATATTTTTTGGTAATGACGTTATATGTGTTATTGTTGCGTTTCCGTTTTTCTGAGAAATATGAGATTTCTGCCGGTAATGAGATATTTTCGCACACGGCGCGGATATTACTTCTGCGGGTCATTGTGCATGGTTTGTCATCCGGGGGCAAATTGGAGGAAATGAAGAATCGATGAATCTGGAATTATCCAAGTGAATATTTATTTGATGTGTTTGTTTCACTGACAAACGTGGGAATTTTTCTAACGAGAATATTAGTGTGTTAACTCCGTTGTATGAGGGTGATCATAGAAACTTATATGTATACTGAAAAAGATTCGTTTGGAATTACACAATAATTACATATTTTATAATGTTGTATTCACCAATATTTTATGGACTTCTTTATCGAACATGAAAAATTATGAGTATCTACGAAATTAGCAGATATTTACAGAAAAAAAAGAAAACTACAGTTGAATATAGGTTTATTCATGTGAATTTTCATTTTACATTGTACTTATCCATTATATATGTATAATTTGATTTTTTTGTGTAAATTTACATGTTACACTGAAATCGACAGTTGTCTGTCGTTCGCCTCGTGATTTACGCGTTCGCCGCCATTCTGCAAGAAAGTGCGGTTAAAGAGTTATCCTCAACTATAGATAATAATTTGTTTCACAATCAGTCAGTTACATACTAGATGAATCAGCATTTCTATTTCTTCTTCGACTATCATTATCTAATTTAAATAAATAAGTATAATATTCACTGAGATTATTCGAGTCAGTTTTATTATTCATGGATTTCAATTCTATTATAATTATAATTAATGTATCATTTATCATATATCATATATCATATATCATATATCATTATCATATATCATTTATATGTATCATTTCTAGAAAACAACGTTTGTAGGAATTTTGTTCAGTTTCTAAAATACTAGCATTAGTATAGTTCATTTGGTAGTCTACTGAATTTACATGTTCTGATAATGCACATGATAAAACATTTCTTCTGCAGTCACTTTTATGAGAGGTAATTCGAGCTTTTAGAAGTCTTGAGGTCTGTCTTATATACACTTTATCACAGTCTTTGCATAGTATTTTATAAACGATATTATAATTTTCATCAGTATTAACAGGTGTTTTTAGTTTGGAAAAGAATTGATTTGTTGTTTTAACATTCATATGAGCAATTCTCTGAGATTTTTTTTCTTTAGAACATTAATCAATTTTGAAGTTAAATCTTTTACGTATGGACGGCTACAGAATTTTTTGTTTGAATTTTGGTTTTCTTGGTTTGTATTTGAGGTTGTCTGAATTGAATTTGTTTTAGTAAGTACTAAAAAGTAAAGTGTTTACAAGTTTTTCTGGATATGAGTTTTCAATAAGAATTTTTTTTAAAGTATTAAGGCAATCATCTTTAAATATGGAATTTGTGGTATAAATACTCTTTTTCTCATGTTATCAATCATGTTCAATTTCATTTTGGTTGGATGATAAAATGATAATTGATGAATCTATTACTGGAAATAGATTTCTTGTACCACTTGCTTATTATAACATTTTCTCTTGTTATTATGAGAGTCATATCCAAAAATGTAACACTTCTATCAATCTCTTTTTCTACAGTGGATTGAATAGTAGCATTGTATTTATTAAAAATTGTTAAGGTCTCCTCTATATAATTTTCTGAAAATGTAAAGAATTTGTTGGTCACTTATATGATCAACATATTATTCATGATTTATTGACGTTAGTTTTTTTTTTTTCATAATGATATTTACATTGCCTTACCTACCACAAGTAATAGAATTCGTGAGGTTTTTCTAGGTTTACATACTATCATAAATTAGTTAAATAAATTTCATTATTATCAAACAATGTGAATGAATGCCCCAATGATGTTCACATTTTTTAATCAAATTCCTTTTTTGAATCTCATTTTGGTAGAGAAGTAGGAATCAATTTCTCCAATTGATTGACATTCAATTGGAGTTATGAAAATTCAATTTTTTTTGGTTCAGAGGACCTTCAGCAGGGGGAAGTGAAATTACATATCAAACTGAAAGTTACTTCTGAAATCGAAACATTCACAATGCACTTTTACAAAATTGGACCCTCTACAATAAAATTTTATTGGTAAATTTACATTTTTGTGTAATTTCATACAGTAAAATTCACACATTTTAATACGATAATTCCATAAAATCTTTAATAATTTTGCGACACGTATAACGAATTCAATGAATATATTCACATAAATTATCATGTAATGAAATTAAATCGAGTGTGTATTATTCCGAATCGAATGTAAATGTACATAATACAACGTTGGCAACTAATTGCTAACGTTTTTTTTATGTAATTTCAATTTTTTTTTCTGGGAAGGAGTCACTGTTCCATACTTAGCTTAAAATTTATCATTTTGATGCTATATATATCTGAAGTCATTCAACATTTTTACTAATTTCACGTACCATGAGCAGATGGACATAATGTGCTCAGACAAATGACTGTATCAGATAAAGCGTATTGATATTAAACCGCGTGATGCTTCGTCACAAAAGACTGTCTCTAAGCGGATTAGTAGGGTGCGACCGGTTTTTACTTTCTATGGGGATAAAGGATCGCGGGGGATTTCATTTTCTGTTATATATAGTTTTTTCGGATCGACCGAACGATACCAAAATCTCATTCATTCGTCAAATGGAAGGTACCGTCAAAATGTTTTTCAGTGATTTGAAGTGTCTATTTGTTTTATTTCGTTTCACAGTGGGAATTTTCACTTTAAAGAATATACAGGGTGTTCTCGGAAACTGTGATCTCACAAACTTCATCTAGAAGTAATATCTTGTATTAATTCATAATTAATGCAAACCGTCTGTGAAAATGTGTCATTTTTCTAACATTCACATCAATTTGTTGAAAATTCTCCTGGGTTCGCTTAACTTTGTAGCAGGCCCTCTGTTCTAGCATTGTCCATTGTCATGGACAACGACTTTTGAAAAAATTTACCGGTGATCCTCTCAAATCTTGAATACAGAGCGTTCACCACCATTATCACAAGAGATAGGTGATCACTAGGTTCAATTATCTCATGCTCAGACACCCTTCTGCAAAATTTTCTCTACGCTAGTAGTGTAACAGAGGGCATACGAAGTAATTCAAGGTCAAACACTGTAAATCCTGTGAATCTTATATTTGATATTATGATGAATATAACTCCTGCGATTTGGATTCAAAACATCACAGTGAACATCCCAGCAAATTTTTGATACGCTATTATGAATGTGTCGAAATTATGGACCCGACACACATCACGATGAACATACCAGCCCATTTTTTCATAATACGTTACTGAGAATTTGTCAAAATTGTGGGATCCGACACCACACATGGTTGGCAACTTAACACATTTTTTATACGCTATTGTGCGCCAAAAGATCGGTGGACCCCATACCTCAGTGCCTCATGAGGGGTACCCTATTGCGATCATCCTAGCCCATTTTTTGTGTGCTATCTGACTCAGTTGGATGAAAGAAAAACAAGTTGAAATTTTGACGAAAAAAAGACAAAGATGATGTCATAAGGGCACTAAGCGGCATCTTCGTTAATAATAGTTAGATCTCAACATGCAGCACCACAAATGAAAGGGAAACAATTGCGGAATTCATAGACGAAGAAAGAAAAATACAATGACGATGCCAAGAGGACACTAGGTTGTATCTTTGCTTATAAAGTCGCAATGGTGCAAGGTGACATACCGATTTTCAACTAATAGAATTAAGGCCCCCGCCATTCCAAAATCTGGGAAATTTGGTCAAATTGGTCTTGATTCGATGAAGATATTTGGGATATAGATCCTTGACTCCATATATAGGCCCTGAATCAACTGTGGAGGATCCAAAATCTCTGATTCGGAACAAAATTGGGAAATGAGTCTATGAGGAAGATACAGGGTATTGGGAAAGCACATCCAGGAACACACTTGGGAAGAGGATCATGGACCAATATTTGCCAAGATTGAAAGCACGTGCTTGAAGATCCGACAAGACAAGGAGACAACAGGAAGTGGGGAAAGTTGGTGAGGAGACAATGCCCAAATGCAGACCAAAAACAAGACAACGTTGAAGCCGCCAACGTCATCAACATTAATTCCCGCCCGCTCACGGACATCCTTGTTGAGGAAAGGTCTAAACTTAGCCATTGCACTAACATCTGTGCACACTTTGGAAATAATAACTGCAGTGGATCATTGATCAAATCGAGGCAAAAGAATTCAGATGGAAAATCAGAGAATAGCTAGATCGAGAACCAGTTCCAAAATCTAACATCAGCAATGAAGAACGAAGAGCTCTGAACGGGTTACGAAGAGACAACACCATCAAGATCTTATCTGCAGATAAGGTAAACGCTACTGTTGTGATGTATACTGATCTCTACAAACAGGAGATCGAAGAGGTGTTTCAGAAAGGAAAATACACGAAGTTCGTAAGGGACCCTACTGCATAAATTGGAAGAAAGTTGTACCAGACGTTGAAAAAACACCAAGTCTATTTTTTGGAAACAGAGAGCTCATCGCTAACACCGCACCACAGTAAGTAAGTACCTCACTCGTATGGACTACCCAAAATCCACAATAAGAATGTTCCCTTCAGACCGATCATTAGCTCCAGAGATTCAGCTACTCAGAACTTGTCCAGATTTTCACTACCAATAATTGAACCAATGCAAGGAAAAATATCATCTTTTGTTAAAAATTCAAGGCATTTTGTTGAACTACTAGGGGCAATCGAAGTCAAGGAGCAGAATCAACTGATCAGTTTCGACGTGGACAGTTTCTACACCAACGTCCCTGTCAAAGAAGCACTTCAAATCATATAGAGGAAACTATCCTCAATGTGAACCTGAAATAAAGGCAAACTCACCGATACAAGTAATCATGGAATTACTAGGATGCTGTGTACGAAATTGCTACTTCCAACTGAAGGACGAATTATTCACGCAAGATGAGGGACTGCCAGTGGGATCGCCACTTTCACAGGTTATACCCAATATATATATATATATATATATATATATATATATATATATATATATATATATATATATATATACAATCGTCATCACCCGTCTTCGGGTGATGACGATTGTAGATACCAACAATCGAAACGTCGTGAACTAACGTGACTTGGAATCTCTACACTTTTTCATTTTTATTATTTTCTTTTTGCATTCCTTTAATTTTTTATTTATTCAATTATTATATTTTTACTTGTAGGTTATTTTACTATCATTTCATTTCAGGTTTATTGGTTGCTTAATATAATTGTTATTTTCAACTATTCTTTTTTAATTATTCTTTTTTACTTGTTTCAGGGATTTCAAATCATTTTATATAATAGACAATGGAAGTCCGAACTAGTGAAATTCATCACGAAACATTGTCAATCACCTTCAAACAAAAGTACCGAAAACTTATATGAATTTCTGGAACTTCATCTAGCTTTTCTTAATACGACTAATAACCAGTCCGTGCAAAGCTCATTCTTAAATCATCGGAAAATGGAATTTTTAACAGGTGATGATCGACTGTATTTTCAAACATGCGCCAAACAAGTATAGCTGAGGCTCCAGTCAATCTAATAATAACACTGATGATTTTCAAACAAGACTCAACCTCTAACGGAAGCAAGAAACTCTTTGGAAAGTTCGAAATAGATGAACATTTCAACCTAGCAGACCACTATTATAATATTCATGCAGTCATTGTTCACTGTGGTTCTGGCGTTGAATTTGGTCAGTATTACGCCTTGGTCAAAGAAGAAACGGACTGGTTTAAGTTTGACGATAGTCGTGTCACGAAGTGTTCTGGTGATGCATTGAATTTATTGGAGCCTCTGGAGACACCTTACATTTTGTTTTATAAGAGAGAGGATTTTTTGGATCAAGATCTTCAGATGATGTGGTGCTGCAGGTTTTTTCGGGTTTTCCTGCAGCTGAAAAAGCAAATGCGCCACTGGAATCAATGAAGTCGCCCCGGAGCGCCAATTAATTTTTATAGTTGTTTTTATTTTCTTTTTATTGTTGTTTTCTATTACTCTGTTCCTATATATACATATATATGCCCCGAGTCTAGTTGAGATACGAGGACGACACCTTCATAATATGGAACCATGGGAATGCATAACTAGACACCTTCCTGAAGCACATCAACAACGTAAGTTCTTCCATCACTTTCATAATGGAGAAGGGAATCCACAACGAATTGCCATTCTTAGACATATTGGTGAATAGAACCGACACTAAATGGGAAACATCTAAATATCGAAAACCCACTGACACACATCTGAACTAGGAATCCAACCATCATCAATCGACTAAGAAAGGAATCATCAAGACTCTACTAGACCATCCTTCCGACTCTGTAATACAAAGGAAGCAGGTCTCGAAAAGGCATCATCAAAAATGACCTTAAATAGAATGGTTACTCCAAAGTGATGGTGGAACAGGCTTTAGCTAGAAGACAGCAAGAGCTCCACAAGGAAAAGAAGCCGCCACAACCAGTACTTGTACTTCCCTACATCAGAGGATTGTCGGAAAGGATAAGAAGGATTGGGTCTAAGTATGACATCAGAACATGCTTCAGATCTGGGAACACTATCCATAGCAGCCTCACGAAAACCCAGCCACCAAACGCGGACTGCGATTCCAAGAATTGCATTTACCGTAGTGCGGAGAATCATACATCGGTGAAACTAAGAGGCCATTGAAAGTTCGCATTGCCGGGTACAAGAAACACACACAGCGAGGAGACACCAGCAAATCAGGAATAGCAGAAGATGTTTGAACTCATCAACATAACATCAAGTGGGCTCAAGCTGAAATCATTCACAAGGAGGAAAACTGGTTTAGGAGAAAATTCAAAGAAGCCGCATATAATATATCGCATATATGCAGCATTTTCCTTTTGTTCAACAGCCACAAATGCATTTGGAATGTGATTATGAATAATATTCATGGTCAGGTATTAAACCAAAAGAAAAAATCAAAATTTTGTAAGTAAATTTTCTTTTAGTCATTGGCTGTATTTGTTTATGAAATAAAATAGCCTCTGGTTACTTTGTAGAATCTGATATATTTTGAAACTGATTTTCAACTAACTCAGTGCACTGCAGAGAAGCATTTATTGAAACTGAACGTTTCTGTACATCATTATTACCACAAAAGCGTTCTTCACCCCACTTTCCGCATCGAGTCAAGCTTGCAAAAGACCGGATACTTAATAAATCTCGGAAGCAAACGAATATTATGCAGCGCAAAATAACCCAGTAAATGACTTGTGAAAATAAAAAAGATATATAAAAGTATTATGATTCGAATGGAATGACTTTCGGGTTCTGAAGAGGGAACTAATGAGCAACGGTGCACGCGACTGACTATACAATCAAAACAATTTATTGACATAGTAGGGCAGTCCTACGGAGTCTATCAGGATGTTTCCGTGTCATTCTCCGACTTTCGTTCGTTATTTATGTGTTTTAACGCCGTCGTTCGGCCATTATTGACGCCTTAATGGCCGGATTTGTCCTTGCATGCGCGACGTCACTGTTTGCAAACATTTGATAAATAGAGCGAACGTTTTTTAAATAGGACCCGGCCATATTTGATTAGCCGGCGTTATTTTCATCCATTTGGTTTAATATCGGACGGGATTGACGCTCGTCTGAGCAGCGTTTGGATGGTTGAAATGAAGGTGGATTCTGCGTGATGCTACGACGAGAAAAAGGATTACCCCTTTTAACGACCTAGAGTAGCAGTATCGCTTTGAAATATTGCCGGATTAAAATGATGCGTCAGTGTTGAAGTAATAACATTTCAGACATTCGGATGGAAAACAAAACCAATCCCCGTGTACATTTTTCCATATACGTGAAAGAAACGTTTGTTTTTTTTTTGATAAGTCGCTTTTGCAGCGATAATTACCAATTTCCGACGATTAATTAACAATACAAAACCAGTCGTCATCATCTCCTGATGATGCTAACCTGGTTAACGAAACGCATGCCGAAAGATAATATTTTGTTCGTGGTTTGAGGAGTGTTTATTTCATGTACATTTCACGCCAGTGTTTCCAATTCATTCTATAGAATTAATATATAAAATAAACAACTATAATCATATCTACGTCTCGGCAAGTGCACAAAACTTCTGAATTCATTGGAACAGCGTCATATCAACATCATGAAAAAGTATAACTCAATATAAATTTCTACAATTGAAAATGGTCATATTGTTGAAGCTACAGCTCCCAAATTCGATGTCATTTATTCAGCCCGTTTTGCCGAATCATCATGGACGGATATAGTGTTCACCAACATGTACAAACGATGAAATTGTTTTGTGAAAATGGGTGTTCTGTTTGGACAACGTACCGCAAACCGCAAGGGTTTATTGTGGCTCACAACTATTGACACTCGATCAAATAAACGCAGCTTCTAAACGAAGCTGATTAGTTTGTATGGTGAGTGGTCTTTCAGGTCAGATGGTAAGAGTACGGCTCTGCCGAAGTCTAAAAATCTGATTCGGTGCCCAGCGGGACAGGCACAAAGTATGTGCTCTGCTGTTTCGCCATTTTCCAATCAGAGGCGACACACACTGTCTTCCGATAGTCCGAGTCTCTGCATATGATAATTCAAATGAAAATGACCTGTAAAAAGGCCTGTTAGACATCGTAGTTCAACTGTAGTCCAACAACTGTTTGGTATTAAGCTTCGAAGGGTGAATAAACACCTTGGAGTGAGCCAATCCTGGAAGAAGAACTCAATAAATCTTCTTGCCATCCATGTGTTCAATCTTTGTTTGGCAAAACCTGGAGCAATGCCAATGACAGGTTCTGGTCTGATGAAGCTGCTTGCAACACACTCCTCTGCAAGTGAGTCAACAGCCTCATTGCCTTCCAGGCCAGTATGGCCAGGAATCCAGACCAGAGACAATCTGTTAAGTCTTCCTATCGAGGAGAGTCGTTTTTGGCAGTTTGCTACCAATTTAGACGTTGCTCGGTAAGAGCCAAGAGCTTCCAACGCCACTTCACTGTCTGATAATATTTTTATTGGTTATTCAACGAAAGTCATTTTTTGTGGAGGAAATCAATTTTTTATCGACCTTTTTTGGGTATTTGTTACCTTCCACAACCTGAAAAATATAAAAATTATAATGGAGAATTTTATACAAGTGTAGAAAATCAAACTTTTTAGTTTACCCCGATAAGTTACTGCGTGAAATCAAAGTTTTTTTCACATAGAAAAATTTTCTATTTATCAGTAACTTGTCGAATTTAACAATTTTGCCTACCAAAAAAATTGCTAAGAAATAATACAATACTTATATTAACGTTTCGGAGGCCAAAATCTGCCTCTGTCTTCAGAAATTGCCATTTTTTTTTTAAAGATATTGGCAGTTATTCCTTTTTGATTATTCATTTCTTTACTTCTTCGACAGATGTCAAAGGGGAAAACTAAAAAGTTTGCCCTTCTACACTTGTATACAGTTCTCCATTATAATTTTTGTATTTTTCAGGTCGTTAAAATTTTTTTTTATTGGCTTTTGTATGAAGTTGGATTCTTCCAATCTCTCCGCACACAATTCAATAGCGTAAATTTCCGCTTGAAATACAATCGCATAGGTTCCTATGCAGGTTGATATCTATCTCCTGGGTCTGTGACTTAAAACACCTGCACTCGACCCGAAAGGTGTTTTGATCCATCTACTCTTAATATTTCCTTCTCCCAGAGGATCTAGTTGTCTCTACTCGGTAACATTACTTCATAAGGCAGTTTCTAGTTGTCAATTGGAGACATAAATTCATAGGTCATTTCCAGAATGCTGTGACTTCCAGTGTCAGCCAACAGTCTGTTGCACTCTGCATAAATTGATTTGTTCAATTGGCATTGTGCATAACTCTCGATTTAGTCGATCTAGCCTCTCTCCAGAAAAATGTGGAGAGAAGGTAGATCTGGAACGATCTATATGGCCGCAGACGGTGGGGTACTCTAAACCAGAGAGCTTCGCCTGGGCCATTTTCTGTAAAGCCTTCGGCTACCAAGCATTTGCACCATAAGTGATTATTGGTCTGACAATCATCACATAAATCCATTGCCTTCCAAGTTTTACTACAAATTCTTCGACATGTCAATAGGGACAGTCTGTCTTTGTGTAAAACTTTTTCCATGTGAGTTTTTTATCAAGGACCATGCCAAGATATTTCACCTCCCTTCCAAATGGAATGACCTTACTATTGAAAAAAGTGGCGGTAGATCGTCCAATTTCCTCCTACTGGTGAAGGGGATTAACACAGTTTTGCTGGGGTTGACAGACATCTGCTCCTTCAGGCACGAACTGTGAACAACTTCCATCGTGCTTTGGAGGATACTACAAACTACCCTTTTCATCGTGGACCTTGCTAAGAGGACGAGGTCATCTGCATAAGCTTACAGACCTACTTTGTTTCTGTCTAGGCCATCACGCAGTCTATCCATCAGGAGCGACCATAGAACGATGAATGGGTACGTGAACAAACAAAATTATCCAATGTATCCCGAAAAAGTCACTGTTTTGTGTGGATTTTCAACTGTTGGCGTCATCGGTTCATATTTCTTTAAGAACGACGTTTGCCAGGAAATCAGTGGTAACGGCGAACACTATAGGTCGATGATTACCAACTTCGTTCGGCCTGAATTGCATGATCTGGACACCAACCATATGTATTTTCAAATGGACGGCGCTACGTGCCACATAGCTCATGCCACATTGGATATTCTGCACGAGCAATTTGAGAGCATGGTCATCTCACGTGGAAGTGATACGAACTGACCACCAAGATCGTGCAATTTGAACCTGTTATATAGGAAGCGCTTACCAGTTGGGTAATAAGTTTTCCAAAAAAGATTTCATGCCGCCTCATAAAGTTTTCCCACCACTCACCGTTTCACATGAAGCTGAGATCGATGAAGCAATTTGTGAAGTCATTTCCAAAAGATGGAAATTGCTTCAAATACTCAATACCAAAGTTTCCAGGCCTCGCAGAGGAAATGTTGAAGTAAGTCCTTTTCGTTGGACCAGGAATTAGACAGCTTGTGGCTGATCCACAATTCATATCAGCCATAACAGATCCTCAAAGAAAAGGGTGGATTGCCTTCAAAGAGGTTATAGAGAAATTATCAGGGAATAAAAAAGATCAAAACTTCAAACAAATCGTCAAAAGAATGTTAAAATCATTTCAAGCTTCAGGTTGCCTGTTGAGTTCAAAAGCACATTTTTTTCCCGCCATGACTACTTTTCAGTAAATTCAGTAGTAGTATTAACTTACTTATTAAAAACTTTAGTATTGAAGATGTTTATTATATCCTAAAAAAATTAAAGCCTAAATTTACTGCGGGACCTGATCATATTCTAGCATTTATCATTTAAGATTGTGCCTCAGCTCTGGTTGAACCACTAACAACTGTAATCAATATATGCCTGAAATCATCAACTGTACCATCAATATGGAAAATGTTGAAAGTCTGACCCATTTTCAGAAAAGGAGATAAAAGTGAGATAAACAATTACAGACCAATTTCTATCATATGCAACTTTTGTAAAGTGGTTGAGATGCTTTTTGAGAAGACAATCTATTGTCATGTCAGCAACATTATTAGCCCTAATCAACACGGTTTCATGAAAGGACGTTCAACCACCACCAATCTTGTAACAATCACCCATTGTATTGCAGAGGGTATTGATTGTCAGTCTCAGACTGATGTTATCTACACTAATTTTTCTAAAGCGTTCGACAGACTTGACCATAGTATGCTGCTCAACAAACTTTCGACTTTTGGGTTATCCAATGAATTAAGTACCCTTTTTAAATCGTATTTTCACAACCGTAAGGAGTACGTCCAACTCAATGGCCTCAAGTCTATCGAATATATAGCCACATCTGGTGTACCACAAGGATCAAATCTAGGAACCCTACTGTTCAATATGTTCAATAATGATATCGGAGCTGAGATTGATGTCAATTTTTTTTTATACGCAGGTGACTTGAAACTCTATCACAATGTAACAGGTTCTAATGATTGCGAACATCCCGCCCTGAATTTAAATAGTGTTGCTACATGGTGACGAAAGAATAATCTATGTCTTAACATATCCAAATGTAATATAATGTTATATCAAACTCACTGATAATGAACTTAAATTTAAACAACTACGTCATAAACAATCAAGTTCTGGAGCGTCCTGACAGACTCACTGATCTAGGTGTTACATTTGATTCATCTCTCTTTCAATAAACATATTGACACTACTCTAATAGCAGCTTGTCTCATGTATGGATTTTTAGTTAGAAATACAAACGACTTCGAAAAAGCTTCAACATTAAAATTACTTGATTTCACTTTTGTTCGATTTAGGCTGGAATATGCATCTGTCGTGTGGAGTCCCTACTATCAGGTTCATATAAATGAACTAGAAGCCCTACAGAGGCGCTTCCTACAATAAATGTCTTTCAAACTTGAAGGCACGTATCCTACTGTAGGAATACCCTATTATGAATTGATTGTAACTCACAATTTTTGTAGTCTCGAGGTAAGGCGTAAATATTATTCATTTTTTTTAATTCAAGGTCATAAACAATATCACCACCTAATCTGAACTGTTACATATCTTGAATTTTTGTTCCTAGACGGTCATCTAGGAATGGTGTCACATTTTTTCTCAACACTACGCGTACAAATATAATGAAAAAATTTTCAATTTATACAATGTGCGATACCTCTAATTCTGTTAGTCGTGTTCTAGATATATTCAACTGCCAGATTATACAAATCAAAAGACATTTCTCAGCTAACTGACAGTTATGTTTTCATTTTAATTTTATATAGATTCACAAATTATATTATGTAAGTAATTGTAATTGGGTTCATCCTGTAGAATAGTGTATGAAATAAATAAATAAATAAATAAATAAATAAAAATGAAATTTAGGACATGTTACTGAAGAGCATGGTCAAAGATTTCACCAAATCATTAAGGAAATAGAAAAAGATACCAGGTAAGGTGGATCATCTCAATGATGGCAGACTACTGATGAACGCTTCAGAGAGACCTTCCAGGTGCTTCCTTCAAAGAAAAATGTACCAGAAGAGGTATCACTGGGAAGAATAAATGTATTCAGTGCTTACTACGGAATGTATTTTAGATTACAAAATAATGATTTTTGTTAGGCAATTATGAATATAAAAATTGTTCAATCTTTCATCTTCTATTTTAAGATGATAACTTGTTCAACATAGATACCTGCAGTGTCACTCTTTTCCAGGTTTGAAGGCCGGCGGTTTTTGGAAGTTCTTCCTGACTTTTCGCTAGCGCGAGTGGCTAGCTTCCTTAGAAGTTTATACATCCTGAGTTAATAACTCCGATTACTCATCATCGGAGATGAGTTCCAGCGAAATGTCAGGAAGAATTTTCAATTTCCACGGCGTTCAAACCCGGAAAACCAGGAACCTCGGCGGCGGAAATCCTAATCATTTTGTCATAGATACCTACATTTTTAAAAAACGGGACGTTCTATGACAAAATAAAAGCCATTTTCGGATTCAGCCAAAACCATAACACCTACAAATGTATAAAACAGCTCTCAATATTCATTTTGCGAACTTGTGAAGTTGGCAGATACCTGTAAATACCAAAGTCCTACAAGTAGCACCCGAACCGACGTATGTATTTGACCCTACCATACAATACATAACAGATAACAAGCATTTCACACAGTCAACTGAAATATATTTGAAAGGCCATAGAAAGATTCGCTAGCCTGAACATTTGTCCACCACTGTATTCAAACAATCGCTCAACTCACAAGTAGACTCGAAATAAAACCTTGTAAAAATATCCCCGAGACTCAACCGCATCCCATCTCGCTTACCCTTCCCTTTATAGCCTCCCTATTCGCAAACGTTATCTCGTCATCTATCAAAATTCAAAAGTAATTTTCATTGGGAATTAAAGAGGTGTCATCTTTCAGTCAACACCAGCTTTGAGAGGAACGCAGTGCCAAGAGACCAAACGGCACTTCAAAGGCCTCAAGGCGTCAGACCGGAATGCGAAGTCATTTGAAGGGAGCACTCCGGGCCACCAGAGATGAACGCCACAGCCCACTTAGTATGTGATGTTTAAATTATAACGTATCTAGATGGATTCGGCGATAATGTTGGCGAATTTAGGTTCAAATTCGAACTTATCAGAGCATTCAGATGTGTCAGTTCGTCAATATAATACAGCCATTACACAGCAAATATAAACCGTTGTTATCAGATGATACAGACTGGGTGCTTTGTAATCACGAACATTTTTTCAATTTATTTTTAATGACAAAACACAAGCGTTACAGAAAAATCCTTGGGGCGCTCTGAGAGCGGTGCCAGTGCGAAAGTAGCGATACACGTTGGATTCGTTTCGATGGAGATTGAATTCATTTGGGAAAACATTCTCAGAAAGTTAACTCCACATTAACGCAGTTCTCCAAATGGAAAATCTCTCGAACAGTGAAATTCCTGGAGTACTCAGTTGAACCTCAAAATGATGAGCGGCCACAGTCCATCGCGTATTTCTGATATGTACAGCTCTTGGTGGAATCGAATGTGCCAAGTCACACCTTCCGTGAAAGTATCTATGAAAGAGAAACAAATATCCAACCTTTCTTCGATGTTCCAGAATCCAGTAGCTTCAGGATATGCTTAAAGGCGGAGCTCCATACATGAGAACAATACTCCAAAGAAAGTCTGATCTGAGATTTATGAAGCATCAAAAGTTGCTGAGGTGTGTCTAGTTTTCTGATTCGGAATAGTGTTTCTAGCTTTTGAGAAGCAGCCTTTGCAATTCCAGCGACATGATTGTGCCAAGACATATTGGTGTCCATTTTAACCCTAAACGAACCTATCCAATCAACTTCATGCTGCCGGTGAAGATATGCATCCGCAGCTAATGTCCAAGAATCCAAATGGAATGATGAGACAAGTGTGCTGTCGACAGTAAAGCAATGTATTGAATTATTGTTTTTCTTTCAATAAGTCGTTGATATCCAATAAAAGGACGGTTGGGAATAGTATGGATACCTGAAAAACACCAGCGTTGATGGTAGAATTATTCGAGAGATATCCATCGACAACAACTTGCAGGGACCGTTCTTTCATTGAGCTGGAGAGCCATCGAAGTGGCCAGCCACACGATCAAAAGATTTAGAAATATCAAGCGCAACAGCTCTTGAGTCTCCATGTGTCTCCATTGTATAATTCCAAATATGGGTGACATACGATAGAAGGTCGCCTGTTGATGTTTGTTTCCGAAAGCCATAGTGATCATCGCACAAGATGTTAAAGCTTTCCAAATATCCAAGGATATGGTGGTTTACTGCTTTCTCCATGGTTTTTGATATTACTGATAGCAAAGCGACTGGTCTATAGTTATTTGGAAGATTTTTATTTTCCTTTTTGGAAATAGGCTGAACTATGCTGAAATAGGCAAAACTTCTTCCTTGTAAGACAAGTTGAAAAGTCTGCAAAATACTGGTGCGAGTTTATTGGTGCACTTTTCAAGTACGATGACGACCACAGCTCCCTTGGGAGCTGTCTGACTTGTCCATTTAGCCCAAGTTACCAGAAAATACTGCAGCCTCTTGGGCTCATTGCGTTTATTCTGCCATCTCCTCATGACACCCATTCCATTAGTCTCGTTCCCTGTACTAGTTTGTACAGGTTCCGTGTTGGATGTTCGTCATATTCTACTGGACGTAATTTTGTACGTCCATATATTGCCTGCCTCCTGTAATTCAGTGCCTCACATTCGCATAAGATGTGTAGAGCTGTTTCTATCCCTTCGTCGCATAATCTGCAGCTGAGGTCTCCGTTGTACAGACCCTTTTTATTCAGGTGTTCTCTAAGCGGACAATGACCGGTAAGTAACCCTGTAATTATTCCCTACTATATTGAAATAGTTCTTCGGTTCTTTTTTCGGACGGTTCCCTAATAAAGGTTCTATTGTGTTCTATTGGTCTATGTCCTGATCTGGTTTGGTACCCCCAGAGCTGGTTCAGGACCTATATATGAAGTTGATGATCCGTGTCTAGCGCATTCATCAGCTTCATCATTACCTGCGACTCCTGAATGTCCTAGCACCCAGTACAAAGTTAATTTGTTCCTGTTTGCAAGTTCATTCAGTTATTCATGGCATTCCCATGTCACCTTCGGGTTTGTCAAAGTTTCTAGTGCGCTCTTGCTGTCTGTTAAGATATTGATCCGCTCATTTCTTTGAGGTCTCAATTCAATAAGACTTGCACACTGCACACTGCAAGTCTTATTGAATTGAGTGTATAGTCCTGGCGGATAACTAGAAATTGTTGATATCAAGCTGTTTCAAAATTCGCCTGACTAGACCTTGTCAAAAAGTAATTTCCGGCATTGTGGATTCTAGTTTAGAAATAGTGGGTGGTGGAGTGGAACGAAAATTGTTCAGCTAATAGATTTGCTTTTTCTATGGCTGTTGTTGCAATAGAACCATCTGCTTGTGTTAGTGGTGGAATTTGGGGAGTTTTGTTTAAGAGCTTTGGCTACCGACCAGAAAGTCTAGATCCGTTGCGATTGATAAGCAATAATTCCTAATTCTCTAATTGTGAAATTCTTCGCTTTCATTTATCCTAAGTTTGCAGTTGTTGCGAGCATTAACAAACCTATTTCGGTTTTTGGCACTGGGATTTTTGCGCCACTACCGACAGGCGAGATTTTTGGAGGTGACAGTTTACTCGCAACCTTTATTGAACCAAGGTTTGCCGTTAGAAGTTCATTCCATTTCAAAAGGAATATCTGCATCCATGGATGATAAAATTACTAAAGTCACTTCAAAAGCACGAGTTGATGATCCATTAGAACTGAAACAAACATCTATCCCGGGGAAATTTCGGAAATAGTCTTGAAGATCCTCCCACTCAGTAGATCTGTAATGTCACCCTTAGCGTAGCTTGGATTGTTTCCCAACATTCATCGATAATTCACTCAACACTAAAATGAGTTTGCGATCAGAAGATTTCAATGGAGACTTCAGTAGTCAGTTCAGATTTTTGAGTACAATTTTAAAAATCGCAAATTTGTCACAATTTCAGTTACGAGAAACTCGATGGAAATCTTTTTCATTTGTTGCCCCACCTCTGAGACTATAGTTTCCTTTCGGGAATTCGTACGTCACAGTAATAAATCTACGAATCACCCGTTATATCAACTATGCAATCAATGCGGTCCATCTAGCTTACCCTTCCTTTTATCGCCTTTGCTATACACAAGGGTTATCTCGACATCATCTGAATCTAAAGTAATTTTTATTTCGAACTGAAGAGGTCTCTGACTTGAGTTTTAAGAGAATCGGATCCTCAAGTGACATGCATTCTATCAAACACTCCTATCAACTCCAGTTTTCATTTGTATTGGTCATTGTGAAATTCTCGAAAAATGTTAGAGAAACGTGTACTATATATATTATTTGTTACAGGTTAGAACGTGGTCATATTCTTCAAAATAATAGGTTGTTCCAAAAGGTTTGTCCGTTTCAATGTTATGTGTTTTTGTAGCTCCATTTCTCAATAAATATTTATTCTATTGTGTCGTTGGTGTATACTGATCGATTGAAAATATTGTATTACATAAATAGATGTGGTTCAATTTTTTGCCTCTTTTCAGCACTAATGTATGATGTTGAGAAATGTTTGACCAAATTTTCTCTACGAATTCAAATCAGGCATTTGGCAATAATAGTGTTGATGAACGCACTGTTCGACGATGAGCCCCAAAATGGGGACCAGAGGTCCCCAAACTTATTTCATCCAACGCCCACTTTGTAGCGTCTCCATTTTTTTCCAACTCAGAAACCTCAATAACATATTAGTCTTGCCTGAAGTTTAATTAAAACTATAGTTTGAACGAGACTTTTTTACCAGAGGAATGCATAATAATGCAACTCCACAATATTGGAAATATCTTGTCGTTCGTAGGGGTGCGACAGCTGGTTAACGGAAAAAACAGATTTAAACAGATTTGTTGAGTAGTTTTGTGTAATTGTTTACCAAGAACTCTATCAGTCAGACACCCTTCTATGTGAAACAACAATCGGGTAAAACGAAGCTCATTAAATAGTCTGTCACGTTTAAAGAGCTGTTTTGGGTTTTATTGACTGCTTTGATAATATATTGCTGTGATTGAAACAGTCGTTCACTTAAACTCTGGCATTAAATGATGCAATGTATATGGCGAGCACATCTGTAATTTTTTTCAACTATGCAATGAAGCCTACAGTAGGTCCTAAAGTAATCTATGAGGATTTGAGGACTCTGGTACAGAGACTGACCCACAACACGCGTTGTATGGGATGGCAGAAGAACTGGGCGTCAGCTCCCATACGGTTTTTGATGGTTTGAAACGATTTGAACGATCGACAGAAATTATCGTGATTTGAAGTCTGCTCTTCTGTAATTTTGCGCATCCAAAACGATACTTTTAACATATTTTTCTAACTGTATGGTGGTCAGCGGTTGCGGCGATTCACTACAACTTTCTGCAACCAAGCTAAACCATCACATCACTGCTCCACGACAACGCCATTCCGCATGTTTTACAAATCACCGTCCATACCCCCATACTCCCCAGACCTTTCGCCGACCGACCAAAATCTTTTCAGGCACTTCGATAACTTTTTCACGGTAGATCCTTTGCCAATCAGGATCAGGCAAAAGCGGCCTTCGTCGAATTCATCGAATTCCGAGCACACAATTTTCATGCTGACGAAATGAAACGAATTGTATTACGTTGGCGAAAGTGTACTCATTCAAATGGCGCTCTTTTCAATTGAATTGAATAACTATTCACAGTTTAAAGTAGACTCATTAAAACAAACAAAACTTTACCAATTTGAAAATATTTTTGATGTATATAACAGGAAAAACGCAGGTCCAAGGATAGAACCCTGTAGAAGACCCATGAGTTTCAGCTCATTATCTTCCTCATTTTCTGAACATACGTAGTGCTTACGATTTTCGCTTTCTGGAGAATTTTCCATATTTCCAATTGTTTTTGAAATATTCAATGTGCGTTTCATATTCATTTCTCTCTGAAAATATATTTTCAAAGATCATAAATAACATGAGAAACCAAAATTCGAATTCAATTTCTAAATCTGAATGTGTTCAGTATACTGTCTTATTTAATTATCATCTATCAGGCGACCATTTGAATTACTGAACATGGCCACATAAAAATTATCATAATGAGTCAATCAAAAGATGCGAGCAAACCAGATAGAAACGTAACTTACCGGCAATTTAGCGAAGTATGACCAGCGCGACATATTGGCATTCGATCGAACTATTCAACGATACATATCTGCATCCGTAGCTGCGCTTTGTAAATTATCGTTTTTTTGATGTGTCTGGCTGGCAGTGACTTGAGGGCAGATGCAGATGTCTGACTCGAGATAGCGGTCCGGAGATTGTTTTATGAGGACCACATCCAACGCCGTTCACAGACGACTTTTTTGAGTCCTTAACTTTAGACGACAATGGACTTTACGATGCGTTTTGGACTCCATGTGAGCGGAATAAACAATTCATGGGAATGCATCGTTACCATTGTTGATTCCTATATTATTGTATTTAATACGATGTTTTTGTGCGATCGAAAGTCCAGGGGTGTTATTGATATATTCTACTCACGCATCGGTATTCCAGCGATGAAATGTTTATTTTATTTTGCCAGATTTTATTTCGATAGACGCGAACAAGTCTGTAGGAATACAGTTGAAACATTTTATGCGAATAACGTTTTTATCCATTATCAATAGTGTCATATGATTCTAATAAGTAGCTCAGTTTTTTTCTTTCCCATGCTTCTTCAATTAAATATTTTCCAAAAGCTGAATCTAGTACTCATTTGTATCATTATTTTATGAAATATTTATTTTTGTTGCTTATGCTTCACAAATTGGAATATTTCAGTAATTTAAACTTCAACCCGCCTAGGAAAGAAGATTGAAAACCCTACAAGACTATTTATTGAACGAAATCAACTGAAAAACCAGAAACGTGCATAAAATTTATATTACGTATGGAGTTTTGTACTTGCCGTTTTGTATTTACCGCCAAAAATCAAATTTCCTTATTCCTCCATTCATCCAAGGACAAAATTGTCAATGAATCTCAAGGTATATATGAAATTCCATGTTTCGATTGCGATAGAACATATGTAGGCCAGACCAACAGACGTGTGACAACTAGAGTATACGAACATCAACTTGCTGTCCAAAAGTCAGACCCATTCACAGCCCTGTCCAATTATCATCAAGAAACTGGACACAACATAGACGTTGTCAACACCGAGACCATCGCCACAGAGAAAACACTACAAGCGACCTTTCTGCCTGAACAAACGTACGTGATGACGGTCAGAGACTTCCAGCTGCCTGGAAATCCACCATGACGTCCGGTGATTGTAATCACCGGACGTCCCCCACATGCAGTGCTGTTCCCGAGTGGAAAGGACTAGATCCTTCGCAAGAAGGAAATGTCAAGAGCAAAAAGTTATTGGTTCACAAATGGATCAAAAACCCCTTCAGGTTTTGGTGTAGGTATTTTCAGTTGCAGATCCAGGACAGAGATATCAACCTACCTAGGGACCTATGCGTCTGTAATTCAATTGGAAATACATGCTACTCAATTTTTTGCGGAGAGATTGTTGGAATTCAAGCCAATGAAAATGTTATCGGACAGTCAAGCGTCGTTGGAAGCTCTTGGATCCTACCGAGCAACGTCTAAATTGGTAGCAAATTGGCAAAAACGACTCTCTTTGATAGGAAGACTTAACAGATTGTCCCTGGTCTGGATTCCTGGCCATACTGACCTGGAAGGCAATGAGGCTGCTGACTCACTTGCAAAGGAGGGTGCTGCAAGCAGTTTCATAGGACCAGAACCAGTGATTGCCAAACAAACATTGGATGGCAAGAAGATTTATGGACTTCTGGCAGAACCTTCCAGGATTAGCTTACTTCAAGGCGTTTATTCAACCTTCGAAGCTTGGTACCTGTTGGACTACAGTAGGGATGAACTACGATATCTAACAAGCCTTCTTACAGGTCACTCTCATTTGAATCATCATATGCCCCGCTGGGAACCGAATCATGATTTTAGAGTTCGGTAGAGCCGTACTCTTACCATCTGACCTGAAAAACCACTCACCATACACACTAATCGGCTTCGTTAAGAAGCTGGGTTTATTTGGTCAAGTGTGAATAGGTGTGAGCCACAATAAACCCTTACGGGTTGCGGTGGAGGTTCGAATAGACCCATTCACTTTGGACCTAATCTAACCTAACACCTACATTTCCACTTCAGTAGCTTCCGCCGGTATAAATACCACCGAACACACATCGACTTCTCAGTTAAATCTAAGTAGTAGGCAGATTAAGGCTTGTGAGAGAACACACGACGACACGTGAGGAGTAGGCAGGTTGAAGCCCTAGCGTCAAATCACATGAAATTCTTGAAAATGGCTCCAAAATGGGAACCGAATCGTTTAATACAAAACTCCTGACGCGGTTCAACCTGAACTCAACGACAACATACTACTGACCGCGGAAACCTATCCGAACACATTTGATTAGGTTTTTATCTCTTCAATCGTCACAAAACGCCATCCTTCCATGGGTCTCTTTAATCTTGGGAACAGAAAAAAATCGCCAGCCGGCAAATCTGGTGAATACGGTGGCTGAGACCAAAAAATTACGAGCAAGCAATGACCAGTACCATCATGTGGCAAGAACTCGTGATGCATTCCGCCACGGTAATCGAAGAAACACTGAGCAATACCTTGACAGTTTAGCGAATTCGGCATGCTTATTTTGTTCTTGGCTCTCGTGGGCTCTTCTTTTGGGATGTCATAACCATATACCACTAGTATATCTGGATCGTCGTTGACATTTATCCAACAAATTCTTAGCGATGCTCATGCGTCGAATTTTTGGTAAAAGATCAGCAATTTTCTCAAAGGCATACGATAAGAATTATGGGATTATGGAAATAAGAGCAAAACAAAAATCTGTCTGTTTAAAATCTGTTTTTCCGTTAATCAGCTGTCGCCCTCATACTAACGACAACTCTCAGAAGTTGAGAAACTTGTACGAGCTAAGGACTGACGAGGTTTTACCTTTCAACGTGTGATTCCTAATCCTCAATACATTCAGAGTTTTCTATTTTGACAGTTAGAATTATTATGGAAATCCAGAGACAGTTTGTAAACAATGTGATTGAAGATTCAATGTAACGGTCAAAGACATCTTTGACAACATAACTATTTATTTTCATAAACTACACCTCACGATTTGATCTCTACAAACTTTATTTGAGAAATATATATCACAACATGTTTCGCTAACCCAATAGCTTTATCAAGAGAAACATGTTGTGATATATTCTTCAAATAAAGTTTGTGGGGATCAAATCGTGAGGTGTAGTTTATGAAATTACTATGACTCTTCATCAAGTAACGGCTGAATCAATCAGAAGAAAAAATAACTATTTATCACATAATGATCCAGACATAATGTTGTGAATGAGTAGTATTTGATTTGATGTATGTATTAATACCACTTTATAATGAATATGTGACTTCTCTTTGTGATCTTTTTAATTGACATCTATTTGACAACTGGATAATAATTTACACTAATGATATCACGGGTGTCCCAAATATATAAATATATGTAATACACAACAATCTCCCACGCTTATTGAATTATTATTTTTCAACTATGTAATCGTTGAAGCGCGATGGAAGTTTAACAGGGCGGCCTGATCTTCTCAACTCTGTTATGTTGGTTGGTGGATGAGGTATTTGATCATCAGGTACTTCAATTTGATCTGGTTCAAACACCTCATTTTGAATATTATCCGGTTAATTGGCTTGTTCCTTTTATTTCTGCAACTGATTTCTTGCACTCGCATGTGAATTCACAGTCACTTATATTACTCTTAAGTGTACTTACAAATTCTGGAATTGATTGTTGTTCATTTTGATAGATTGACAAAAAGTGATGTTGAGCAACTAAAACATTCTTCTTTGGTGCAAGATGTTCTTCCAATAACTTTATCAATTCATCATATGTCAACTGATCAGGAGTTTTAGGAGCAGCCAAAGCTGTAATCATGTTGAAATGTTGAGCTCCAATAGAATTCAGTAGCAATTGAGCACAATGAGGCTTATTTGTATTGATCTGCTTCATTTGAAGGTAATTCTGGAACCTGCTTTTGTAATTTGAAAACGATTCTTTCTTGCTGTCAAAATTTTCGAAGTTAGCTAATAGTGCTGTATTCATCACAATTTCTCCCTTGCTTGATGATTCACGGTTTGTCTGACTCTGTGAACTTTGTAATTGAGAAAAGAGAGTAGATATCATTGCAGTTTGAAATTCCATTAATTCTTTGAACTGTTGGGCGTCCATTTTGAATGTTTTTATTTTCGATTATTTTTGATTTTTATAATCTTTCTAATTCATCTCGTCGCCAAAACTGTTGTGAATGAGTAGTATTTGATTTGATGTATGTATTAATACCACTTTATAATGAATATGTGACTTCTCTTTGTGATCTTTTTAATTGACATCTATTTGACAACTGGATAATAATTTACACTAATGATATCACGGGTGTCCCAAATTTATAAATATATGTAATACACAACACATAAGTTCTTTAACAACTGAACAGCACATCCACTTCAAATGTCATTACAAAAGTAAGGAAAACGGATACGCGTGGATTCAGGTGATTTTTTCAGTTGAGTTTATAACTTTCCAGACTCTCAGATGAGTTATTGGAATTATTGAGAAATCAAGACAAACGAATAAAAGGTGAAACAGTTTCTATTTCGAAATTTCTCTGCGCTGATGATATAATGACGAAACACTTGGTGTTTATATCATTCAAATCTTGATCAACTCATCAAAATGTATTAGTTTTTGTTTGTTTTAGTATTCCGTAACCACAAACGTTCGATTCTCTCTAGAGAAAATACCGGCAAATCCACCCGTTTCGAATTTCAGCGGCGTTACAGCTATATCAGTGAAATATCTGAAATGGAAAGGGAAAGCGTATCAGGCCACACTTTGGATACTAACGCGGAATGCACGACATCGAAGGTTCATGAATATGTATGGGCCATGCATGCAGCTTCTAGTGGTGAGTCAGCCCCATCTGCAACCCGGAATCTACCCGGACTATTGATATGATAGATTGGGGGTGAAACTACCCTGATTTCGATGTCGATTCTCTAAACAACAGCGACAGATTCGGTTTTGCTAAAATATGTATTTGTGTTAGGGTGCGAAGGAAATTAGAATTTTTGCGAGAGTAAGCCTTTGTGATATTCGTAACTGGAGTGATTTTCGTAGAATATTTCGTGTTGTAGTGGTCTCGTGAGGGCAGTGGAGTGAGTGATTTGCTGAAAAAGGTAGATTTATAATGTGCATATAGGGTTTTCATTCGAACGAATTGGAATTGTAGTGGCATCAACGAATTCCTGAGAAAAGAAAACTCAAAAGACATTCCTAAAGAACTATGCTTTCCAGTTTGGTGTTCAACGAAATGAATATAAGTACAGTCAACTCTTAACTAAGTTAAATATAAAATCACTGGAAGATAGAAGAATTTATATGAACTTGAGATAAACTGCCCTGAGCTACTTCAACTGATAACTTTTCTTATTAAACAAAAAGATACGAGAAATCCTGACATTTTTCATATACATTTTTTCCATACCGATTATGCTTTGAACAGTCCGATGTCTCGTATTTTGAAGCTGCGAAATCAATATCCTAAAAATTTAGAGCTGTTCAATGTATCACTTCAGGTCTTTAAAAATCGATTGAAAAGTCTATAGCGTTTTGGAAGCTTTTCTTACCTTACCATTTTCTTTGGAAGTACCAGATTTATTACATCTTTTTTTCTGTAAGTACCATAATTGTTTCTTCTTTTAGTTATATAGTCAATAGATATAAGGATTCATTAATGGGAAAGAAAGTTTTTGGCTTTCTACTACTCCATCTGATACAAAAAAATGGATGAGAGAATCTTCCAAAGAAAGGAAGGAAGTGATCAATTTGAAAATAAGTAACTCTATACATGGATGTGTAGATCATGCAAAGAAGTAACTTTCAGACACAAACTGAAAGAAAGTCCTCCTGAAACAGCTACTTTCATATAAACATTGAATTACACGAAAGAAAAAAAATTCTTTCGAAACAAATACTTCTATATGAACACTGAATTATACAGAAGATAGTTTTCTCTATTCAGTTTGTATATCGAACATTTGTTGAGGAATAAGAATCAGATATCATTCACATGAGTTCTACTTTGAATGAATGGTAATAAATTGTACTCACATGGAACACTGTCACCCTAACTGGTATACACCGTGTTTCGCCTTAAGACACTTGCTCTTCAGTACCAAATTGGATAACATTATAGAAAATACACACATTTATTCATGAATTACGATTTTGAATGTCATCGATGACATAAGCAGATCAAGCTTATTCTCCATTTTTTTGTATCAGATGGAGTAGTAGAAAGCCAAAAACTTTCTTTCCCAAAAATTAATCACTCCTAAAAATATAACCCTTTCAAATCAGATTCATTATTATTTTGTATTTCATACTTTGCTAAATGTTTTGTGAAATTGTAAATTGTAATGTAGACATCAGACATGAGCTTTTAAAAATACTTTGTTATTCCTCACACTTTATTGAATATGTTTTTGTAAATTGGCTTTGCCGATGAATAAATAAATAAATAAAAAAACAAGCAGAAACACCTTCGAATTATTTTTTTTCAATTTTTTTTACAAATTTGAAGCAGGATCATACAGATTTATATTGTTTGAATAATATGTTTGATATTTATATGGCTAATTCACTTCGGCTTGGCTTCTTCTCATTGATCTTCAGATATCAGAATATCATCAGATATTCATGTAACCAAATGCACACTTGCAGTTGTTTTTAAAGAATATAATAATGATGGCACTTGAGCTTCTGAGAGAAATGTATGTTTCACTTCAATCGATAATTCATTTGAAGAATATAGTTTCCTAGGAAACGTTTGTGAAAAAACATCTGCAGGTTGCGGCATTTTGAAGGATTTTCAGTCATTTTGTGAGAAGCCCATTTCTCAATGTTTCTACAGTTGAACTTGCAAGTAAACTAACGGGTCTGCGACAGAAACTTCCGAAATTTAAGCATTGATAACGGCCATCTTATTGAAGCTACATATCTATCAAACTAATTGTCAATCATTCAGTCTCTTTTGCCAAATCACCATAGATGGATATGGCTTTCAACAACAAGTGCAAATAATAGAATTTTTTCATTGAAATTAATGTTCTGTTTGGACAACGTACCGTGCGCTTCGCCCATTTCGCCGTCGCAATAATCGTCCTATCGAGTGGAGTAATCGTGATGTGGTGAATGAATTTGAGTCCACTGGTTCAGTAAACGATCGACCAACACCCGTACGTCGACAAATCGCAAGGTATACCGCGGCTATCTGTAGGAGTGTGCAGGAGAATCCGAGGCAGTCGATTTCAGCGTCACTCACAAGAATTCGACTTGGTCCATCATTCGTACAAAAAGAAGATTAACGATCATAGACATCTGCACAACGTGTGTTCGCTGAAGGAGCTCTGGAGCTCTGAAATTGTCGAATTTGGAACGATACCAATCCACATGATATTCGAAAGCGTTCAAT
Source organism: Leptinotarsa decemlineata (assembly GCF_025532065.1). Classification (NCBI taxonomy): domain Eukaryota; kingdom Metazoa; phylum Arthropoda; class Insecta; order Coleoptera; family Chrysomelidae; genus Leptinotarsa; species Leptinotarsa decemlineata. The sequence goes on along the minus strand of NW_027412556.1, from coordinate 6,369,783 downwards.
ACATCCTGAAAAAGTCACTGTTTGGTGTGGATTTTGGGCTGAAGACGTCATCGGTCCATATTTCTTTGGGAACAACGTTGGCCAGGCCTTCACTGTCAACGGTGAGCATTATAGGTGAAATATCTTGGTATTGCCCTTGATAAAAAACTCACCTGGAACGCTCACTTGTAAAAAGTTTTACACAAAGTTAGACTATCTCTATGAACAAGTCGAAGGATTTGTGGTGAAACTTGGGGTTTAGGTCCCAAACAAATCAATTGGATTCATGTGACGATTGTTAGACCAATAATCGCTAATGGTGTCTGGTGGCCGACGGCTTTATAGAGAACGTCCCAAGCGAAGCTCTCTTGGTTACAGAAACAGGCTTGTCTGCCATAAGTGGTGCGATCCGTACCACAACGTCAGCGGCCATAGAGATCCTTCTAGATCTACCTCCTACACAAATTTTTCAGAAGAGAGAGGCTAGATGGACTACATATAGACTTGTGCATATTATCAATTGCACAAATTAATTTAATGCAGAGTGCAACAGACTGTTGGTTGACACTGGAAGTCACAGCATTCAGGAAATGCCCTCTGACTTCTTGCCTCCAACGGTCAACTACGAACTGCCTAACAAAGTACTATTCCCGAGTGGAGAGGAATGGATTCTCCATGAGAAGGTACTATTAAGAACAGATAGTTGTTGTGGTTCACAGATGTATCAAAAATTCCTTCTGGTGCTGGTGCAGGTGTTTTTAGTCCCGGACCTAGGACAGAGATATCAACCTGCCTAGGAAACCATGCGACTGTATTTTAAGCGGAAATTTACGCTACTGAATTGTACGCAGAGAGATTGGAAGAATACAACCTCATACATTGTCATTGAAAATATTCTCCTACAGTCAAGCGGCATTGAAAGCTCTTGGCTCATACCGAACAACGTCTGAATTGGTAGCAAATTGCCAAAAACAACTCTGCTCGATAGGTAGAATTACCAGATTGTCTTTGGTCTGGATTTCTGGATACTGGCCTGGAAGGTATTGCAAGCAGCTTCATCAGACCAGTACCTGTCATTGGCATCGTTTTGAACTTTGCCAAACAGAGATTGAATACCTATATGACAAGAAGATTTACGGACTACTGGCAGAATCTTACAAGATTAGTTTACTCCAAGGCGTTTATTCACCTTTCGAAGCTTGATACCAAACAGTTATTGGACTACAGGAGGGATGAACTACGATGTCTAACAGGCCTTTTTACAGGTCATTTTCATTTGAATTATCATATGCAGAGACTCGGACTATCGGAAGACAGTGTGTGTCGCCTCTGATTGAGAAATGAAGGAACAGCTGAGCACATACTTTGTGCCTGGGATTGGGGACCGAATGAGGTTTTTAGAGTTCGGCAGAGCCGTACTCTTACCAACTGACCTGTAAGACCACTCACCACACAAACTAATCGGCTTCGTTAAGAAGATGGGTTCATTTGGTCGAGTGTGAATAGGTGTGAGCCACAATAAACCCTTGCGGGTTACGGTGGAGGGTCGAATGGAACCACTCACTTTCGACCTTACCTGACCCAACTATAGGTCAATGATTACCAATTTCTTTCGGCCTGAGTTGGATGATCTGGACACCAACGATATGTAGTTTCCACCGGATAGCACTACGTGCCACACAGCTCATGTCACACTGGATGTTCTGCACAAGCGATTTGAGGGCATGGTCATCTCACGTGGGGGTGATGTGAACTGGCCACCGAGATCGTGCGATTTGACCCTGTTAGACTTTTCTTGTGTGGTTTTCTCAGGTCGCAGATTTATGCAAATGAGCCACAAACCACAGTCAATTAGTCAAACAATTATTCAAATTCAGAAAGATATTTATTCGCCACAGTCATGGAAAATTGGACATTTCGTATGCGCTCTACCCAGAGTAGCCGTAGCGGGCATTTGGAGGATGTTATATTCCACACATAATGGCATCAATAGGCCTTTCAAACTTATACAAAATTTCGATATCACACACAGACTTCGTATGTGCTCAATAAAAGTCCCTATATTTTGATAAGCTTTTTTGCTGCACTCTCTGTTCGAGGTAGATAACTTACAGAGTTGTATAGTGTTTTCAGAAATATATCAAATTGACATTTCCATCCTGTATGATGAAAATAGCAGGTAGGTACTTATCAGGAATTAAAGTTATTCATTGTAAATACCTGCTTCTTTATTTGTAGTTTGATATAATACGCTGATTTTCTGATTCTGGAAATCCCTGCGAAAATTTCACGCACTCTTTTCTTGAAGTTGATGTAATGAAATTTTTGTATATTAGTTGAATAAAGTTTCAGACAGTTTTGGCACCATACAATGTATGGTCTTAGAAAACAATTAATACTTTCTTTTCAATGATGAAAGACTCAGCTGATGCACAAAACTGATAATTATTGAAAATTTCAATGAAATGATCCCTCCTTCCATTATAGAAAACAGATGAAGTATCACATCCATATATCTACAATTCCTTTCAGATGATTCAGTTCCATTATCATCATACCCTCAAGAACACTTTCAACTTTGGTACTTTTGCTGTTATGTATATATGTAATGGACTGCTGTGTTCCTGAAAAAGGAAGATTTTTTCAAAACAAGCCTAGAAAAACCGAATTTTTCTTTCATATCAACATAACAGATATTTTTTAAACAACTCTGAAAACTATGGATGGGAATAGACATTATTCTGGATGATTTCAGTGGAAATTCCTTGAATCAATTTGATATTTTGAATTTATCGGCTTCAAATCACTATCTCACTTCATTCTCATCACCTCATAAACTTTTGTTCCGCACAACACATAAATATCCTGCAACAGCGTCGATCCTTCATTATTATATGCATAATGAGACGCCTACTTTATGAAAACTACATCTTAGAGTGAATCATGTGCAATTATAAATCAATCGGGATAGTCTTACATTCCTGAATATTCGCAATGACATTATCATGAACGAAACAGCTGAATGTCAAATACGAAAGCTACAGTTTCTTTGCCTTGTAATGTAGCTTGGGAGGAGTCCAGACCCTTGAATTTTATAATATACTAGTTGTTAACCGCGGGTTCGTCCGCCTAGAATTTCGTTTGTCGCATTAGGTTGCGAGACAGTCCATTTTAAACAAATAGATACAATATTTTTTTATCAACCCAAAACTTCGGGATTCCAACTTCAAAACTGACGAAATTCAAAACAATCTTTGAACCCCTATTTTTTTCCCCTTGAGGGTGGAAATTCCTGACCTCCTTTCTTGGTGTTTATTTACGCTATACAAAGAACTTACCTGCATATTTCAAGATTTTGGGTTCAGTACCTTCGGCTGTACGTTATTAAAAGATTGGGCAACAGCTGGTGATTTATATTTTCACTTCAAAAATACAGTGAATCAAAAAATGTGCCAACTGCACCATGTAATGAATAGCTTCGATAATGGAATTATGTTACCTATAAAGAAATTCGCAAAACTAACACAACCGTCAACGACGTCTGCCCTAACGCGTCTGCCTGCGTTCGGGTCGCGTTCTCGGTGATAGCGCTCCATTGCTTAGATCGCCCCTCTACCCCCGTGCATCACTGCCCGTCGTCTTACAGTAGATGCGACGCTCAATGGCTTACTGCGTTCCATCAAGTTGATCTTATCGTGATAACTTTTGAACGATTTGCCCAAATTACTTAGTGTAGAAGAAAAGTTTATCTATATTAAATACTTAAAATGACAATTGTATCAATTCATTTAAGAATTTGATAGACATTCTAAAAATGTATGCACATCGTACTGATTGGCGAAGGTTCCACCGGTGAGAAAGCAATCGAAATGTTCGTAAAAATGCTAGTCAATTTGGCGAAAGATTTGGGAAGTATGGTGAGTGAGGAAGAACTCTGTGCCCTTTTTTTATTTGGCGACCAAGTGTTGCCTATCTTTGCACTTGGCTGCACCATACTGATGATGGGCCAAAATCCCGAAACATGTGTCTATGGTTTGCCCAATTATTTAGTTAATTCCATAAAAAGAATCCCTGTTTAAAATCTGTTTTTCCGTTAATCAGGTGTCGCTCCCATACGAACGACAACTCTCAGAAGTTGAGAAACTTGTGCGAGCTAAGGACTAACGAGGTCTTACCTTTTAACGTGTGATTCCTAACACAATACAATACAAAAAAAAAGTGTGGTATTTTTCCACAGATACTTCATACTTTTTTGTCAATGTCCACCGTTCTGTACTGCTACAAAGAACACAGGTTTCTTCATTTAATGACAGACACTTCACAAACCCATTGTGAATGCTAAACTCACATTATCATAACGATAAGTAATAGGCACTGACATCTCATTAATATTAAAATTAATAATTAGTCATTTGAAAAATTCATTAGGTATTATATTGAATGTTCAACACCTCCCTACATCTAAAAACGAGATGGACGCGGAATGAGGAATATTTTCAATCTTCCGTTGAGTTACGAGGCTAATTTTAATTGGAAATGCACAAGGATGGATATGCAGAATTTTAACGATATGGTTTTTTAGCGTCGGCGCGTATAATTCAGTAACTCATTTGTTGTACAAGAAAAAAGTATGTATGGAAAATGGTGGTGATAATGGAATGTGGGAATTTTATTATTTTTGTTATATGTTTTTGTATACTCTCTAAATTAGCACAATATCTATTTTTTGTCTTATATTTCTGATTATAGCCTGGTGGTTGAAGAACTACGAATATACATTTAAATTCGTTCATCTTCCAGTTCTTGAACATCGACTCATTTCCTTACTAAACTTTTTTCTAATTCTTCCTGTTCGTAAAATAACAACTTTTGAAGTATTTTGAAGCAGCTCAATACCCCTAAACTATCTAAACTTGCTCAGTGTATAAATCTTTTATTAAATTTTAACAAAAACTAATTGATATTCTAATGATATTTGCTCAAAATGATCAATTCAATTATTTCTTCAAGTAGACATTGATTCTTCATAGGAATATGAATCTAGGATATGTATCTTTTTTTAAAAGTCGTCGATTTTTGTATCCAACGTCACCTATTTTTGGAAATTTGTAGCCTCACTTACAACTTCAATCACATACCAACTACTTTTTCACTTCAACAGATATTCAAAATTGAAGCTTCCTAGTTCTACCCAGAAATTAAGGTTTTCTTCAAGAGATATTGGACGTTCAAAAGCATTTCCGATGTTTCAACATTCAGTAATGATGCATTGACATGAATCACCAGAGAGCTCTATGAATTACAGCGACTTCATATAGAATCTAGAGGACCTAAATCGGTAGACCTTGTGGGCCATTCCACTGGTCCACCTACAAGGAGAAATCTCGTGAAATTCTTAGGAAAACAGGTATCAATTATGGTTGAAATATCAACTCGTTGTCATTGTAATGGTATCTGTGTTCATAAATGTCTGTTCGACGTTGGTTTGCGAAATTTCGTTCCGGAAATTTCAGCCTTGAAGATGAGCCCCGTGTGAAAAAGTTTACGTAACGAGCGTAGCAATTTCACGAACAAAATAAAACTTTCTTTCAACACAAATATCATACAAAGTTTTTTGTACAAGTATCATACAATTTTAAAATAAAAAGAAATAATTTTCAGTACTGACTGAGAGGAAAAGCCCTCCTGAAACAGATACTTTCATATAAACATTGATTTACACGAAAGAAAAATTCTTTCGAAACAAATACTTCCACATGAACACTGAATTATACAAAAAAAACACTTTTCTCTACTCAGTTTGAATCCCAAACATTCGTTATGAAATTATATCAGATATCATTCACAGGATTTCTACACAATATACTAAATTAAAGGTGAAAATTTCACTTGCATGGAACACTGTCATCCTCACTGGTAGACATCGATGTTTTGCCTTAAGACACTTGCCCAAGGCTCTTCAGTACAAATCTGAATAATATTATAAGAAAAAATCGTACAATTCATTCATAAATTACGATTTTTATATCACGTAATAAGTTTGATCTACTCACAATAATAATATTTATTGATTTCTTTAGGACATCCTGATATACATACATTATTTTAAAAATATATAAATAAATGATATAAATAACAAAAATGATGATATGATAGAAAAAAAAATAATAAAAACCATTTTTCAATGATTCCAGAATGGTTTCTACATGAGGATACACATAATGAATACATTACCAAACAGAAAAAAGAAAATCAAGTATGATATTCTATATAGTTCATGAGTTTTTTTTAATTGGAAAACATTTATTGAATCTTTCAATGAAAGTGGGAGTTTGTTATACTCATTCAAACCTTTATAAAATAAATACGTCATCGCACTAATCAAATTAGTTCGAGGATGGTGGAATTTTTGGGAAATACTCGCTCTTGTTAAGTGGTTATGGATTTGAGATTTATATTGATATTGATATTGATATTGAAGTACAGTTTATATATTTACATGTAATATATCGTGTTTTTCAAAAGTCTCAGATCCAGTAACTTGGCCTAGATATGTTTATCTGTTCTACCATGTACTAGATCTATAGACTTTCTAAAAAAGTGTATATTTTATGATAATAACTAAGCAGTGAGTAGAGAAAAAATTTAGTATAAAAATTAACATGATAGATTCAATGATTTTTTTTTTTAATAACAAATAATTATATAATATAAGTTGCAAATGGTGAGGATTCCAAACCGTTTCAAGCAGGGTCAGTTACAGAGGAGAACAGATAGTTTTTAAAGGTAAGGTTCATATTAAATTATTATTCATTATATTATAAAATTTGTTTGAAAATTGTAGAATATCTTTCTTTGTTTCTTTTTTGAATTGTTCTAGTTTTCGAATACATTTCAATTCAATCGGAATGCAGTTGAAGAATTTAGGGCCGAAGAATTCTTCAGAATGGGGTTGCATTATACAATTATATAATGAAATTTTTGAATACATCGAAAGCTGAGATGAAATTCTTGAGAAAAAATAAATTTTTTTAGTAATTCTTCTATATATAGGTATAATCAAAATGAGCATGAAGAGATAAATGATTATCTACCATGAAACCTAAGTATTTGAATTCACTTACGAACTCTATTACATCACCTGCAATTTGTTATCTTATATTGAGATTGATGAGTGATAGCTTATAACCAGTTGATAAGATCATATATTTTGTTTTGGAGGTGTTGAGTTTTAGTTTATCAGTTTCCCTGATACCAATACTTTGCAGTTTATTTAGTAATATGTGGCGATCAATTGTCGCAAAAGCTCTTCCAAGATCTAAAAATACGGCTATAATATATGTCCCTTATCTATTGATTCTTTCCATTTTGATATTGTGACTTGTAATGCAGACTCACATGGATGGTGTTTTCTGAAACCTGACTGATATTTTAATTTCAGTAAAATATCATTATTTTCTAGATATTCGATGAGTTGATTATAAACTGCAAGTTCTAATAATTTTTCAATACAAGGCAAAGTGTTGAATGTTCTAAATTCCCAGGATTTATGTCATCGACGACATCGTAATGACATTCATTCACTTATTTGAATTAATCCCAGCCAGAAGGGATCTTGTTTATATTGAAAGGGTCATATTTTCAAAAGTGGCATTTTTTTTTTAAAGAAAGTATATGGCTTTCTATATTTTTTTGGAGTAGTAGAAAGCCAGAAACTTTCTTTCCCAAAAAATTAGTCACTCCTAAAAATATAACCCTTTCAATATAAATATTAAATTAGTTTCGAATTATTTTTTATTTTTTAGTTTGTGTTGCTGTTAAAGCATGTTTCTTTATTTTCTTTAAACTATCATTTCTCTGAAAAGTTTTGCCTTGTTAAATCGGTTTGTTCAAGTTCGACGGAAATAGTGTTTACACAGGCATTGAGATTAGTTAGAACTGTAACATCGGTTTTTAGAAAGCTTCCTCTGAAGTATCGTATGAACGTGGTCTGTAATTATTTTGTTATTACGAAAAATTGCATCAGGAGAACATTTTGGTGCCATATAACCTTCATCCAAAATGTTTTTCATATATTTCAGCATTATCGATGAATCTAGCAAATACATACTTTCGGGACACACGGTATATCGTTGCATAACACGGTTACGATCACACAAAAGATATACTGTGAAAAATGTGAGAGAGCTTTCGATTCTTTCTCGGTTAGATGATTCCAGCGGGCACGTAAAGCAACCAAAACGTAGGCATTAGGCATTACCGGAAACGGACGTTTTCGAAAAACGTACTCTTACGTGCTCGGATTTAAATTCACCACACTAGCTAACATCGTGGAAGGCAAACTAGCTGACCCGGCGAACTTTGCATCGCCTTAAAATCAATAAATGCTGTATCAACTTCTTATTAGCTGAGTTATATTAACTACTCGTGTCGTATTTGTGAAGCACAAGGTAGGGCCACATTAACCAGTACCAGTAACCAGTGTTGCCAGTAGATTTTGTGTCAAAAAAAACCGCGGATTGACACAAAAAATAGTAGAATATATATATATATATATATATATATATATATATATATATATATATATATATATATATATATATATATATATATATATATATATATATATATATATATATAAATATATATATAAAATCTAAAAAGTTTAATCAAGCTGCTGGAAAATAATTCCATGAAAATCAAAAAATGAATAGATAAGTACTTTTTGTATGCCAAAGGTACAATGAGCACAAAAAGGCATACATAAATCCAATGGTATATAAATCAAACCTCGCAACACACGCCATACAAAACAAACATAATTACCCCCCACAAGAGAACATACAACTCATATAACAAGTCAACAAGGGAAACAGCATGGACATTTGGGAAAACTTGAACATCCATAAATTCAACAGGCATAAATCACTTATCGAGGAACAAGTACAAATCAAAACACAACAAGACCTCACATTCAATATATTAAACAAAACCATACACATTCCTAGAGAAGATCTAACACAAAGAAGAGTACCTGTTGCAGTACAAATACAGGCAAATTTACCTAAAGTACTTGAAATACCTGAGTTGAGACGCTCTGACCGTATAAAGAGGCAGACGACAGGATGACAAGTTCAGTTTGAGGAGTGCCTAAAAAATGACAGTACTACCAACTGTCGAAAGCGCTCGCAGATAATTAATAGAAGATATAAAGCTTCAAATCCTTTTTGTAAAATTGCTGATTCATCCATTATGTAACTGACTGATGTAAAATAAATTATTATTTTTGTTATCAACAAATAACTGTCATGAAATTGAGTCATGTCAAAATTAACTTTTGAATTATTTTTCGTTCGATTTGCTGCTAATTTTTTATAATAATCTCATATTAAGTAAGTTATATTTGTAACGTTATATACATATATTTTCACAATTATTTCAGTTGTCCTGAAGAAGGAAATAAACATTTCCGAAAGCTTGACAAACTAGCAAAAAGTTTTCATCCTAGACCTTGATGCAATCTCAAGATATCATCTATATATCTATAATTATATGATATATATCTATATATCATATATCTATATATCATATATATATATATATATATATATATATATATATATATATATATATATATATTATATATATATATATATATATGTATATGTATATAAACAAAAGAACAGTAGGTCAAAAACCAAAACAGAAGATCCAGAGCAAAAATAGTTGCCCTGGCAACACTGAACACGGCACTTCTCTCGTGTGATTTCTTCATCAACAGTGGATTGATTCACCATATGCTGCAGTTTAATTGCATTACGGCTTCACTGTAAAAGACTGAAATCTTTGCTACCAACTCGTGCGAATCAATAACATTTGTTGAAATTTCATGAGCAAACAATAGTCTGGAATGATTTTTTGTTGTTTTGAAAACTGATTTATTTTAAAAGCCATCACCATTACATATGATGCTAGCAAAATTCAACTTATTATAGAGAAATTCATAAAAGATAGTTTTATAGTTAGCTTCATTGTTGAAGTCTGCATATTCTTCTGAAAAAAACTCAGCGATATACTACTTGTTTTTATGGCATATTCCACGTGACGATGGGAATTCAATTTTCTGTCCAGAGTTCTCATTATATTTCACTCTACTCATTGTGATACCATTCAACTGATACTAAAGCAATTCTAGAAATCTCTTATGAATGTGATTGTTGTAAATATTTTCAGGTCGTCCACATATAACAAAATATGACAGTGCGAAAAAATACATATTGGCCCTTAAACAGCCCAGGCGGAGCTCTCTGGCTTACAGAGACAGGCTTGACTGGCCATCAGTGGTGCCATCAGTACCACACCATCAGCGGCCATGGAGATCCTTCTAGATTTACCTCCTCTCCACATTTTTTTGAAGAGAGGCTAGATGAACTGCATATAGACTTGTGCACATTGTCAATTGCACAAATCAATTTAATGCAGAGGGCAACAGACTGTATGTTGGTTGACAGTGGAAGTCATAGCATTATGGAAATGACCTCTGACTTTTTGCTTCCAACTGTCAACTACAAACTGCCTTATAAAGTAATGTTTCCGACTAAAGAGGACTGGATCCTCCGGGAGAAGGAAATATTAAGAGCAGAAAGTTTACAGATGGATCAAAAATACCTTCCAGTTCTGGTGCACGTGTTTTCAGTCGCAGACCCAAAACAACCTACCTAGGAGCCCATGCGAATGTATTTCAAGAGAAAATTCACGCTATGGAATTGTGTTTGGAGAGATTGGAAGAATCAAAGGTCATACACAAGTCAATAAGAATATTCTCGGACAGTCAAGCGACTTTGGAAGCTCTTGGCTCCTACCGAGCAACGTCTAAATTTGTAGCAAATTGCCAAAATGAGTCTCCTCGATAGGAAGACTTGACATATTGTCTCTGGTCTGGATTCCTGCCCATACTGGCCTGGAAGGCAATGAGGCTGTTGACTCCCTTGCAAAGGAGGGTGCTTCAAGCAGCTTCATCGGATCAGAACCTGTCATTAGCATCGCTCTAGGCTTTGCCAAACAAAAATCGAACATCTGGATTTCAGGAAGATTTATGGACTTCTGGCAGAATCTTCCAGGATTGGCTCACTCCAAGGCGTTTAGTCACCCTTCGAAGCTCAACACCAAAGAGTTGTTGAACTTCAGTAGGGATGAACTACGATGTCTAACATGCCTTCTAAAAGGTCACTGTCGTTTGAAGCATCATATGCAGAGACTTGGACTGTCGGAAGACAGTGTGTGTCACCTCTATTTGGAAAATGATGAAACGGCAGAGCACGTACTTTGTACCTGCCTCGCTGGGGACCAAATCAGTACAAACTAATCGGCTTCCTTAAGAAGGTGAGTTCATTTGGTCGAGTGTCGAGTGTTGAGTGTTAAAAAGTCTAACGGAGTCAAATCGCACTATCTCGGTGGCCAGTTCACATCACCCCCATGTGAGATGACCATGCCCTCAAATTGCTCGTGCAGAATATCCAATTCAGGCCAAAAGAAGTTGGTAAGTGCTCGCCGTTGACAGTGATGACTTGGCCAACGTCGTTCTCAAAGAAATATCGGCCGACGACACCACCAGCCCAAATTCCACGCCAAACAGTAACTTTTTTGTGATGCATTGGACGCTCTTGGATTTCATGTTGGTTGGTATCGTTCATAATTCGACAGTTTTGTTTGTCCACCAGAAATGGTTCTCATCGCTGAAGATGGATCTTCTATGGAAATTTAGATAAGTTGCCAACTGCTCCAGAGCCGAGTCAGAGATCACACGTCGTTTGTTGTCTATGATCGTTTACCTTCAGTTGTTGGGTCAGTTGAATTCTGTACGGGTGCGGGCCCAAGTCAAGTTGTGATCTACGAAAGGCCGAGTTCTTGTGAGCGACGCGTGATCGACTGCCTCGAATTCTCCTGTACACTGTCACACACAGCGGCAGATCTTGCGTTTCGTCGATGTACGGCTGTTGGTCGATCGTTTACTGAACCAGTAGGATCAAATTGATCCACCATATTGCGAATGGTCCTCTCGTCTCGATAGGACAATTATGGCGAGCGTAAAATAGGTGAAGCGCGCGGTACGTTGCCCAAACGGTACACCCTCTTCAATAAAACTTTGCACGTGTTGTTGAATGATATATCCATCGGTGGCGATTTGGCAAAACAGACTGACTAAATGACAACTAATTTGACAAGCTGGCCGTTATCAATTGTCAAAGTTCGGAACTCCCTGTTGAAAGACCCTTCAGATCATTGGAATGGGAAAACTGCATTGAGCTCATGAGGATGCGGCGTTATTATAATAATAATAATGTTTTTATTCCTTTAAAACGATCATTTACCAATGATATATGGAACGTCAAGTAAAAAAAACATGTAGATGTATAATACGGAGTTAATAAATAATAAATGACAGGAATTACAGCACATTGATCACAATTATTTGAAAGTATACTACAATACTCATTGATAGAATAAAAACATTCCTCTAAAAGGTATTCTTTAACTTTAACCGTTTAAAAGTAGACATCAACGGGATATTTGTTTGAAGGTAGTTGCATGGAATGCATTAATGGGATACTCTTTATATTTGAAGCCAGACAATTGAATAACTTGGAACCTGCTAGAGAGGGTTATTTTTGAACCAATATCGTACGATGTAGCTGCAGTTTAATTAGATTTCCATTTCTTGATGGGTAATTGTGACATATTGAATTACTTTCAAACTTTGGACTCAAAAGAAATGAACAAGTTTTCAATGAAGCAAACAATGATGTAACTCGGCACCACGTCTCATGATAATTTTTGAGAGAAGCAAACCGCACACCCTCGAGCCAAGTCCGTCTCACAGCCAGTTTTCAATTAAATGACGGCGTTTGTAGTTTCGTCCATTGATTAAAACAACTGAGCCGTCAGTGGAATTGTTCAGGGAAAGGTAAGAAAGCCGTGCGTTGTAATTTACGATTATCTCGGATGGTGGACATGTGCTCAGAGGAATCTATCAGTTGTCCGACGTCGGAAGAGCCCCCGCACACTAGATTCCCGGAGACCGGACAAGCTTAATTGGAATTTACATTTACGTAAGCCCGTTCCTTAGCCAGCAAAGATGGATGGACGTACAAGACCACACCACGAACTCGATGAGTAGCCTGAATACACAAAATCATCGCGTCTCTGGGTCGGAATTTGTTCTATCGTGAACTTCTTTCCGCAACTGGAGTTTGATAGATTCAACGGAATTGAGTTTCCTCGAGGCTCCATTTGGACAGGAAGAATGGTAATTCGTTTCTCTGGAAAATATACAGGGTATGAAGTATGGAGTTGGTTAGTCATAGTCAGGGATTCACCAGGATTTTTGAACATGTATATTTTCATGGACTCTTATCATCTCATTTCAAATCGACCTCCATTCGACCTCCATTTTTTCATTGGTACACAAACAACAATAACAAAGTAAACAAGAAAAGTAATATTGAGTAGCAAATGACTTTAGATATAAATATAAATAGGGCATACTGAATTGCATTGAACATAACATAAATGAGTTAATTATGTCACGAAGTACAATGAATTGCACTTGCAATTGCTAAAGTCCCATCTAACAAAATGCTTTCGACCTTTTTTTGAAATTAAAGATTGACAACTTTTTGAAGTCATCTAGAACTGTGGAGTTTAGCGATGCCATAGGAGAAGCAAGATCGATAAAGCGAGGTGTTGTGTATTGGTACAGATAATTTTTGTCGAAACCGGACGTTAACATGAGTAGAATTTTGTAATATAATACACAGCAATGGAAAATGCGTTGTTTGTTTATAAACAACTAACCCAGACGAGTTCTATCAGAGTCATCAAGAAAGAGGCCTAAATTTTTCCACGGTTTGACAAAGTGAGTGTTTCATTGCGGATGTTAAGGAAAATCAGAGGTCGATATCTCAATTTGATCGATTTTCTACCAAAAAGTATAGCTTTGGATTTAGCTGGGTTAATGGATAAACTTAATTTCTCTGATAGATCGACAATTCCCACGAGATCCTCGTTAACGTCACTGCAGGCAGCATCAATATCTTCTTTATTCAAAGCAAAATACAGCTGCTTGTCATCCACATAGAAATGTGCCGTTACATGTTTCAGATATTCACAGAAGAGCAACGGGCCCAATATTGATCCCTGTGGTATACCACTCAAGGTTCGAATCTGATGATGTGGAGTTCATTATAGTTCTATGTGTGCGTTTGTTGAGATAAGCAGCTATGAGTTGATGAGATAATGGAGAGAAGCCTATATGGTGTAGAACAGATAACAAGAAATCATGATCAATCCTGTCGGAAGCTTTTGAATAATCAAGAAGTTCGAGAACACAAAGCCACTTGAAGGAGAGCAGTGGCGCAGCTATGATTTGAACGAAAACACCTGACTGGTGATCTGTCTGTCTGTTTAAAATATGTTCGACATATGAACATATATGAACGACAACTCTCAGAAGTTGAGAAACTTGCGCGAGCTAAGGACTAGCAAGTGATTCCTAACACGGTTGCAGAATCATCCCAGCTTCAACCAGATAAATTCTCTCGAGAAAAATATCTGATCGAGGCGGGAATCGAACCCACGGCCTTCCTATGTGAAGGAACATTGTGCATTAAGACGTGCTCCCGAATCTGTTGGTCAATTATTGACCAGCTAAAGCGAAAGCTTTAGATAGGATACAGAGGAGGCTTATAAACCTAAGATTATTCATGCTTGTAGCGTCATGTTTTTTAGGCAGTGGAAGAGTATTTGCTTGTTTCCAAACAGAAGGGATCATAATAAATTAGGCATAAGTTGGCGAGTTGACTGTCCTTATTCATCTTTCACTGCCTGGACCACTGTGCATGCTGTTTTTGGGGAGTGCATTGGCTTGGGATGTGGGGGTTGAGCAAACCGACCATTGGATGCCTACTTCCACGTAGCTTCGCTGGATACGGAAATGACAGAATCACTTGTGGTTCTGTTATTTCCTAACTGAATGGCATCCTAACGATGGCTTAATCCTAAGATGTGTGTATCCGTGCCGAGAGGATGGATGACACTGAGCCTATCAGCTGTCTCTACGGAATTTTCGAGATACCGGGCGCCCTCTAGTCGTAGCATCGCCTTGTCACGGTAATGCGGAGCTCTGCTGTGATTGACCTGTTTTCCCTAGCTACCGTGGGACTTTTATGGATGGAGGAAACTTAAACATTCTTCAATTCTTCCTGCCGCTGAGACTATAGAGGAGATGGATGTCGAGCTTACGACTCCAAGTGACCTCTCTGTGAATTTAGTTCGTGAGCGAGTCTACAGAGGAGATGGATGTCGAGTTTACGACTCCAACTGACCTCCCTGTAAATTTATTTCAGGAGCGAGTCTACAGAAGAGATGGCTGTCGAGTTTACGACTCCAACTGAACTTCCTGTAAATTCATTTGAGGAGCGAGTCTACAGAAGAGATGGATGTCAAGTTCACGACTCCAATTGGTCTCCCTGTAAATTTAGTTCAAGAGCGAGTCTACAGAGGAGATGGATGTCGAGTCAACGACTCGAAAATTGACCTTCCTGTAAATTGAGTTCCAGAGCAAGAGCTTCTCAACTACCCAACTCCTGATCCAATAACTGAACCTGAGAAAAAAGGTTTGGTGTTGCAGCCAGGAAACGACTGAGTCGTCTCCTCGTTACATGTTTCAGATGTTCACAGAATTGAGAGGTGTAGATAGTGAAGAGCAACGGGCCCATTGATTGATGTGGAGTTCAGTATAATTCTATGTGTGCGGTTGTTGAGATAAGCAGCTATGAGTTGTTGAGATGATGGAAAGAAGCCTATATGGTGTAGAATAGCCAATAACAAATCATGATGAATCCTGTCGAAAGCCTTCGAATAATCAAGAAGTGCGAGAATACAGAGCTTGTTCACATTTATATATGAGAATATGTTCTGTAGAGTAGAGAGGGTGAGTGTAGGCCCACAGTACTTAGGCCACATGTGACCCATTGTACATCCTCCCAAGGAGTTTTCCTCCTAGGTCATCGTCCATCCTGTCCTTTCCAGGAAGGTGGACAGGTCTCTGGGAGACATCTCCTTTATATCGGCATTCGCATAGGATATGCCTGACAGTTTCATCTTTCTGTTCACACATCCTGCATAGAGGTGTGTACACTAGCCCCATATTGTGGAGGTGTTTCCCTAGGTGACAGTGGACAGTCAGAAATTCAACTGTTAAGCGTGGATTTTTCCTGGTCATCGCCAGATATTTCTTCGGCGTCAGCTTCTCAGGGTCGCCAAGGGTGATCCTGGCAACATTGCATCCTTTGTTTTCATCCCATCTCTTTAAGGATTGAGTATGGGTGTGACGTATGGCTAGTTCCGCAAATGTCAAAGTCAACAGGTCGAATGTACCACTGGGTCCTAAAATTCTTAGTCCAGCCGCTTTCTTGGCTGAAGAGTCGACAATGCGATTACCTTTACTCCTGTCGTGCCCTTTAATCCTCATCAGGATGGTGTTATTATCTACCAAGGCTTTGGCTAAATCTTGGTGGCACTCTAATACTAGCCCTGAGGTAACACGTCTGTTCAAGGCTGATAGGGCTTGTCTGCTATCAGTGCAGATTGTTATGTTTTTGCCAGAAATTCCTTTCCTGGTTATTCTTTTTGTGGCGATTGAGATACCAGCCAGGTATGTTTGAACCACGCTGGTATTATTTCTCATTCCCCACTTGATCCTCGGGCTCAGTGATCTGGAGTACACTCTACATCCCGAGCCTTCTTTGGTTTTTGAGCCGTCTGTATATATGCTTATTGCATTTGTAGCATCTGACTCTTGTGTTCTGTTTTATTTGTATTTTGTAGGGTTTATTGAACACAAACCAGGGTTCAATTGCATCCCTGGTTGCCTGCAGCAGAGGTTGGGGCTCAGCCTCATGAGAATATGTTATCCGTCACTTTGAGGAGAGCAGTGGCGCAGCTATCATTTGGACGAAAACCTGACTGGTGATGTGGAGGAACATTATGCATTAGGACGTACTCCCGAATCTTTTGGCCAATTATTTTTTTGAAAGCTTTTGATAGGTTACAGAGGAGGCTTATAGGTCTCAGATCATTCAAGTTTGTAGCGTCATGTTTTTTCAGCAGTGGAATAATATTTGCCTGTTTCCAAACAGAAGGAAACATAATTAATTAGGCATGAGTTGAAAATGTGAACAATGCATGGCAAAATGAAAGTACAGCAATACAGAATCATCGTTTTGTGCTTTCGTATATGTCGGTCATATCGCCTTGCGACGATATTTCATAGATTAGCGGGACATTGACAGGTCACGTGCCTTCTTCATTTCTGACAGTCAGGCCCACTTCATAAAATCGGAAATCTCAGTTCCGTATTACGCCATTTCGCAACTCATTGCCCGTCCTAAATCGTAAGTGTAACTGCGTAGATTTTAATACCGAGACAGCCGAGCTGCAGCTCTGATATTGAGCTAATGATAGCAGCTTCCTTTAATGAATGAGTCTTCCAGTACATAAATGCGGGGC
Source organism: Leptinotarsa decemlineata (assembly GCF_025532065.1). Lineage (NCBI taxonomy): Eukaryota > Metazoa > Arthropoda > Insecta > Coleoptera > Chrysomelidae > Leptinotarsa > Leptinotarsa decemlineata. Next base: position 6,352,236 of record NW_027412556.1, on the reverse strand, counting down.
GATGACGAGAAGGGTTAACGCGGATTAAATGATCATGGAGAGATACGCACCATTTGTCATACTGTCTGCAATTCCTTTCATTGACTCGCGACCAACTATTTCGATCGACGGGGGATGTGTGCATACTTCCTTTATTAGATTCCTCGCTTCTGGGTGAGGCCATTCTTTTGTATGACGTCGCTTAAAGTTGACTTGAGATAGAAGTATTTTCCAACAAACATCCTTCAAAGTTCACTGTTTACTGTGAATTTATCGGAAAGATTCATTGTGCTTCCAGTAATTCAGTATACTAATAGATGTTTCTACTGATATTGAATTGAATCGTATACAATGTGGACCGATGAAAACGAAACAAAACCCAATTTTCCTAATTGGCGTTACTTTCGGGTTTTTTGCCATTTTTTCCATGACACTCATTACAACAGTATTGTTTCCTGTAGTGGTCTCTGAAGGTCCTTTGCAGTCCTTGCTGTGGACCATTGTGGACTGATACTTTTTAATTTATTCATCAATGATATTGAAATTTATCACATCATCCTTATCCTTATCACATCACATTCTGCCTTTATGTTATTTGCAGATGATCTAAAAATCGATAAGGAAATACAGCATCACATGGATATTGTTTTGCTTCAGTCTGATTTGGATAGCTTCAATGCCTGGTCTACTTTATATAACTTGGAACTGAATATTTCAAAATATTTCTCTATTTATTTCATAATTCAAACAAGACTCAACCTCTAACGGAAGCAAGAAACTCTTTGGAAGGTTTGAAATAGATGAACATTTCAACCTAGCAGACCACTATTCATGCAGTCATTGTTCACTGTGGTTCTGGCGTTGAACGTGGTCATTATTACGCCTTGGTCAAAGAAGAAACGGACTGGTTTAAGTTTGACGATAGTCGTGTCACGAAGTGTTCTGGCGATGCATTGAATTTATTGGAGCCTCTGGAGACACCCTACATTTTGTTTTATGAGAGAGAGGACATTGTTGCATCAAGATCTTCAGATGATGTGGTGCTGCAGGTTTTTCCGGGTTTTCCTGCAGCTGAAAAAGCAAATGCGCCACTGGAATCAATGAAGTCGCCCCGGAGCGCCAATTAATTTTTATTGTTGTATTTATTTTATTTTTAATGTCATTCGAAATAAATTTAATTATCTTAAAATATATCACCCAGATTATATCAAATTTCATAATGGACTTCAACTGTATTGAAAATGTATATTCAATCAATGACTCTGGAGAGTTGATGAGATTGAGAATTTTGGTATTAGTTTTGATAGTAAACTAACTTTCAGAAGTCATATAAACAAAATGGTGAATACTGCATCAAGGAATTTGGGCTTTATTGTCAGGAATAGTAGACAATTATTTCCTGCTACACTCAAATCATTTTATTGCCATTTAGTCAGACCTTCACTTGGATATGGCTCTATTGTTTGGTATCCTTACTACCTATCAAACACATATCGACAGTATTGAGCGAATTCATAATAGGTTTCTAAAAACATATTCATTTCGTATGGACACCTTTGTTACCCATATAAACTACCAGACCATTTTAAACGTACTAATTTTGTTAGCTTTGGAAAAGCGAAGGTAGGTGTTAGAAATTTGTTTTCTTTATAAATTGGTTAATGCAATTATCATTTCTCCTCCGTTACTGAGCATGATTAGGTTCAATACATTGGCAAGAACACGTAAGCCTCCTCTTTTTGCTATTCCATTTCACCAAACTAGAGCTACTATTGCCCATCAGGATTAAAATAAATTATAATGAGCTGCAAAGTAATTGTGATTTATTTTGTGTTAGTATAGGTAAATTTAAAAGCAGTGTTACTAAAGTATTATGTGAAGTGTTATGTAAATAATTTAGGATTTTGTTGAGTTAATGTTGATGATGATTATGATTATGATTATAGTTATGGTTATGATTATGATTATGATTATGATTATGATTATGATTATGATTATGATTATGATTATGATTATGATTATGATTATGATTATGATTATGATTATGATTATGATTATGATTATGATTATGATTATGATTATGATTATGATTATGATTATGATTATTCATAGTGAAGTTTTCTAAATTGCTCCAATTATTATTATGAATTTACCAAGTATTTTATTTTCAAGAAATGGTGTAACCATTGAAATAAATGAATAAATATTCTTCTGGTTCTGTTTTGGTTCATCATATTCTATTGGTCCCCTTGAGAATGAGCTCAAATTAATTTTTATGTAAAAATTCTATAGAATATAATATAATAATTCTATTTTTTTATTTACTTCTCAATCTATGAATGAGATTTTGATTTTTTAATACATTACTTATAGTCTTTATAGAATGATCTGATCTACTCTCTATTTCATTACTAAAATTGATCATATGCTTATAAAGTGTTCAGAAATTACTGAATTTGAATAATTTTGAAACTTGTTTCTAGCGTTGAGTAAAAATACTATAGATATGCATGTAGCAAATAGCATTTCGGTATTTATCCAAACGTCAGAATATTTTTAATCAATAAAAATAATTTTTCATGAGCTGATTAAAAAAAAAAAGTTGAGTCATTACTCAAAATCGGAAAAAAGTCTTTCGACATTCTTCATCAATAATTTTAAAATTAGATTAATATAAAAAAAGTATATTCATTTGTCTGATTTTCATTACTCATGTACCTGTAATGTTTATTAGTTATAATCAAAAATTATATTCTTATGAAATAAAGTTATTTTAAGTTTAAAATAGCAATATTGAATAAAAATTAATGAAATGTATTCTAACATCGAGGGCGGCGCAATAAACAGAGCGTAGGGCGACATCAAGTCTGAATCCGCCACTGTGTATATACGGAACTATCTGAAAATTTTTGAACAAATTTTCTTTTGAGCGTTATAACTTTTTTCTGGTTATGTTACTATGAAATAATATCAGAGCAATCTTATAGAGGGTTTTTCAAAGAATAATTTACACTATAAGATTTGTAAAATTTCAATAATAATAATAATGATAATATATTCATTGTCATGAGTTTCCTATTAAACATCAGCAACGTCAAATACTTTCAGAACTCATATAAACAAAATGGTGAATACTGCATCAAGGAATTTAGGCTTTAGGAATAGTAGACAATTATTTCCTGCTACACTTAAATCATTTTATAGCCATTTAGTCAGACCTTCACTTGGATATGGCTCTATTGTTTGGTATCCTTACTATCAAACACATATCGACAGTATTGAGCGAATTCATAATAGGTTTCTAAGAACATATTCATTTCATATGGACACCTTTGTTACCCATATAAACTACCAGACCATTTTGAACGTACTAATTTTGTTAGCTTTGGAAAAGCAAAGGTAGGTGTTAGAAATCTGTTTTCTTTATAAATTGGTTAATGCAATTATCATTTCTCCTCTGTTACTGAGCATGATTAGGTTCAATACATTGGCAAGAACACGTAAGCCTCCTCTTTTTGCTATTCCATTTCACCAAACTAGAGCTACTATTGCCCATCAGGATTAAAATAAATTATAATGAGCTGCAAAGTAATTGTGATTTATTTTGTGTTAGTATAGGTAAATTTAAAAGCAGTGTTACTAAAAGTATTATGTGAAGTGTTATGTAAATAATTCAGGATTTTGTTGAGTTAATGTTGATTATGATTATGATTATGATTATAGTTATGGTTATGATTATGATTATGATTATGATTATGATTATGATTATGATTATGATTATGATTATGATTATGATTATGATTATGATTATGATTATGATTATGATTATGATTATTCATAGTGAAGTTTTCTAAATTGCTCCAATTATTATTATGAATTTACCAAGTATTTTATTTTCAAGAAATGGTGTAACCATTGAAATAAATGAATAAATATTCTTCTGGTCTGTTTTGGTTCATCATATTCTATTGGTGATGAATGTAGCTTTCTTTCTATTGGTGTCATACAATGACACCCAGATTTTTTTTATGTTTATCCGCTCTTTCATTCAGATAAAACTATTTCTGTGCTTCTGAATTTCCATTGGCTCCCAATATAGTCTTGGATAGTAACTCAGGGTCTAAACGAGGTCTTGGGTCTCTTCAGAGTCCTAACGAGGTCTTGGATCTCTTCAAATACGATAACGTGTGTACCTCTTGCTTCTGCTACTGCTGATAAATCGGTATGTTCAGGATGACAATTTCTTTTGTGTTCAAAGAATTGGGTACTTATACTCACCTTCATGGTTCCATTGTAGGCTGATCTACAGCTACAGGGGATCTGGTAAACCCCCAGTGTTGCTGTATTTTTCGATGTCATAACTATATACCCAGGATTCGTCACCAGTTATGACTCTTTTGAGCAGAGTTGGATCGCCGTTGACGTCATTCAAAAATCCCTGAGCGATGCTCATGCGAAGGTTTTTTTGGTCAAAATTCAACAATTTTGGAAGGAACTTCGCTGCCACACGCTCAATGTCTAAAATTTTCGAAAAAATTGCATTGCATGTCAATAACAATTGTTTTTTTTTGTGCGGTGCAAAATTATCAAAACCCATTTTTTCACTCGTCATTGCGAATTGATATTTTTAGGAAGTTCATGTCTATTGAACCCGAATTTCCACTCGCGAACCAGACTATAAATTCGCATAGGCCTCGGGATAAGAAGCCTTGAAATCGGCACACCGCGACGTCGGTGATGAATGCCTTTTTGTTCCGGAAACAGTTAATCAATTGTTTGAGCTCGCCGAGTATACGAATAGGCATTGTCGGTTGTCTGTCGACAAGCTTTGTTCAGTGCCTATCATTACTCTGCCAATCACCGTTTCGCTTGGCATAGGTAGGATTCACGATTATGGCCAAATAAACGGGCTCTTGATCGAAATTCGATACTTGCGAAACGGTTTGATGTCTGGTAAAGTGGGGAAGTCGTTTGGTTCGATGTAAAAATTCGCGTTAGGCGCTGGTTCATTGAGTTTATCGAATATGATTGGTGTTTGTATCATGGTGATACGTAATCTAAACGGGGAAGAATTAGTTAATTGGAATGTTATATTTTTGAAGTCAAACTTCTTTACGCGCGCTTCATTTGGGGAGTAAGCTGGTGAATGCGTGACGAAAGCGTTACGAAAAGTGTGATCGGGAGAGGCGAACGGAAGTTGAGAGGGAGGTAAACGTTAGTGAAGATAGAAAGACAGAGAGTTACGTTTCGTATATTATTGTAGGGGCAAGAGATAAAGTTGAGAGCACACATTTACGGTCCAATGGGCTCGGAAGGATTAGGAGGAAACTATCATACGTTGCCAATAATTTCAACAGGAGATTTAAGCAATAATTTCGCGTCTAGGTAAACTTTCTGCAAGATAAATTAGAATTACGAATGAATAATGACCGAAATGGGCCTAGAACAAGATATAGAACAACAGTAGATGCAGTTTTATCTAGATATCTTTCCAATTTTCATTCGAAAACATATGTATCTTATTTCTCAAACCTTGAGCGTATTGTCTCGGTCTTACAATCAGCCACAGTAATAACTGATGTATCCGATAAAGAAAATGATGAAAATAACAATGAAAAATATATTCAAATATGTTAATTTATCAATAAAAACTCAAAGTAATTTCAAATATTTGTAGAAAATTGATATAAGGCCGGGCCTCACGGGCCCGTGAGGCCCTAAATGTATTTTCAATGTAACTTTTTGTCTTATCATTTGTTTACCATTTGAAAATTTATTTCCGATAGCCTGTTTCATTCTAAACAAAAAATGTCTCCTGGGTTTTATGCCCAAAATAAACCAGTTTGCAGCAAAAAATTATTTTACGAACAACTACAGAGATACATAGTCATAAATGCGAAAATACGAAACTAATCTATCTAGTAGGTCGCTATTAGCGATAGTGACAATTAAATTGGTATGACGCTGTCAGTTTGTGAATTTTAGAAATTAAATTAATAGTAATTGTGTGTTGTTGCACTGTTCTTAATTTGTTACTTTAATAATTCACTTGTTATTAAAATGGCATACACAAATGAGGAAATGGCTGATATGCATTACGTTTACGGTCTGTCGCAGATCTATGTCTCTTTCAAACCTGAAGACGCTGATAAGGCTTGTGTACAAGTTAATAAAACATCAATAATATTGTTGAAACTGCAATAGATCATTGTCTACTTAGCAATTCAAGAAAGTCAAATGATTTATTCTTTGGGCTAAAAAATGTGAGGAAAATAAATGGAGACAAAGTAAAAATATAAATATTCGACAAATACCTGTCCATTGTAGTAATTTAAGATTCGAAACACATGTAAATGAACGTATTCAAAAGGCTTATGGTACTCTTGAGATTTTATGGAAATAGGAACTTCCTTACAAAGGCAACAAGAATAATGTTATGTGATAGTTTAGTTTTGTCTACCCTGCTTTGCTGATTCAGTGTACGGTCCCTGCTTAGGGAAACCATACAAGCAAAAAGCCCAAAAGATTCAGAAATCATGTTTATCTCTCATTCATGGAGTTCGAAGGCGACAAACTATTTCCAACAAATTGGTTGAAACGGGCTGGTTGAATATGGCAACGCGTAGGCGGCTGTATGCGAAGTGCTTACTTATTTCACAGAATAATAATAACGAAGATTCCGATTTACTTATATGAAAATCTTCATTTTGAACCAATGTTCATGCAATCAATATTTGAAGGTCTTTTTCCACCAATTCACCATCATGGATTCTTTAAACGATCCTTCAGTTATCAAATTGGCCACGTGTACAACGGTATACCAAAAAAAATTCAAAAAACTAATGTGATCAGTTTTGAGTATTTTTTGTGGAAGCAATAAACCAAATAATATATCAGATCCTTGAGATGTTGAGATTCTCTGTTACTGTTTTTTATAATCCTCTGTATTCTACGCATACTCCATAATGTTGAGCTTGCATGAGGTTAAGTGGAAGAACAAATTAGTAAATGCGAATTAGTGATTTAAACTTCGCCTTTGATGTCAGCCCTAGGATTAGAATTTATTTCACAAACGTAAAACATTCATATGTATCCTAGATTGACCAGAATAATGACACATTATTATTTTTATATAATTTTGAAATGACAAATATAGTGAGCAGCAAGATAAACTTGAAATTCCCTGTATAGTAATTCCCAGTAAAGAATTCTTGTCGGGAAGTTGTCCTTATGTAAACCAAATCGCTCTAGAATCGGTACAAGGCTTGTAGTACCAAGTCGAGTCATTTCAGAGAACAACCATGTTAGGAATGGTACTAGTTGCTAGTTCGCAGATCCCGTCCAAATTGGATTTCAATTTAATGTGATGCAATTCACTTCCAACGCGGCAGCGAATGATTTGTGACCGAGTAAGCAAGTCTCTTTTCTATTTCGCGTTTCTTTATTTCCCTTAGTGGACTACTCCAGGTCGTCTTTTCGAACTCCGCTCATAAATCAGCTCCAGACAGCATACGTTATGCGGGTCGTTCATCATTCGCAGAAACCCCCACAAAAAACTTTCATTCTGAAGAGGAATTCTTGCCACTAAAGATCATTTTTAATATCTCCGCCACGAATTTTTTACTCCTCGAAAATTTCCTGTCCTCAACAACAAGTTTCTTTATATGATGAACGAGCGTTTCTTTCTGAGATCAAAAACAATACTTGGGTTTTAATGATGACAACTGGGGCGCATCGATTTGGTTTGATATAAAATCGAGAATGTTATACAGGGAGGGTCAATAATTTGCTATATAGCGGTGGAACTATTATAAAAACGAACAACTTTTGATATATTCGGTATAATTATGTCAATATTGTTAGTACACAATCCAATGAAATTCACAATTGATAAGAACATACCTGTATAGGCTGTTCACGTTAAGAAGAGAATTACGTCATTTTTGGTAATTTTGTATATCCAACATAACAACGTTAAAATTCCCACTGAAATGCGTTCAACAGCAATGAAACTAGTAACATTTCATTTTGTAAGTTGCTCAACTGATAGTAAAATTTCAGACGTTGCCGAATCGAAAAAACTCGAAAACTGTCAGTCTTTCTTTTCTTTTCGGAACTAATCATTTCTTTTGATAAGACCTGCATATATTCAATATGCCTAAAGCATTGTCGAAATAGTCTCAACAAGTACTAAAAGTAAGTGAGGATAATAGCAATAAAACATATCAACAGCACAAAAATATTTGAAAGTTCGAAATAGTGCACATGTTGGCAACGCCGTAACTTGTCATCTTGAGACGTCATTCTCTTCTCAACGTGAACAACCTATAATGCGTGTACAAATATTATCCTTCGTTTTATTGGTTGAGATGTACTTGTTGGATGTTGATCAACTGTTGAATAAAAGACAAATTTTCATCGATTCAAACTTTCATTCATTCCAAAGAATGAGAAATCAATCTCAAAACCCATGAACCACTTTTAAAAGTCATCAAAAGGTGAATTATCCTCATATTTTATACTTGTGATATACTGTTTGGAACCTTTGGTGTAGTAATGAATATTACTGGAGTTTTTTCCCAACACCAAATCGTTATTTTTACACCTCGACACGTGTTTCGATCACCAAGTGTTCATCTTCAAGAGGAAGATAAAACAGTTTCATCTTCATCTTCCTCTTGAAGATGATCACTTGGTGATCGAAACACGTGTCGAGGTGTAAAAATAACGATTTGTTGTTGGGAAAAACTCCAGTAATACTCATATTTTATACCAAGTTCAACTTCCAAATCTTCATTCCAATTATGAGTGAACTTGAATGGGTTACTTTTGTTAGTTTAGATATCTTACTTGCTATATTTCAGTCACACCAAACAACATCCTGTTGCAAATGGATCAAGTACGGTTCCGTCTACTGAAATAAAAACAATTTTCCATGACTTTGGTCATAAATCAGGCTGAATTTACCGATGACATGGGTTGTATCTCTATCTGTAGAGTAGGGAGGGTGAGTGTAGGCCCACAGCACTAAGGCCACATATGACCCATTGTAGATCCTCCTGAGGAGTTGGCTTCCTAGGTCATCGTCCATCCTGTCCTTTCCAGGAAGGTGGACAGGTCTCTGGAAGACATCTCCTTCATATCGGCAGGTGTAGGCCAAGACTCGCCGAACACACACTCTCGTATTAACGATAACTCCGGACATTCGCATAGGCCATGTTTGAAAGTTTCATCTTCCTGTTCACACATCCTACATAGAGGTGTGTCCACTAGCCCCATATTGTGGAGTGGCCAATCAAAAATCCTACCGTTAAGCGTAGATATTTCTTCGGCACCAGCTTCCCAGAGTCGCCCAGGGTGATCCTGTCAAGATTGCATCCTTTGATTTCATCCCATCTCTTTAGGGATTGAGCATGGGTGAGACGTTTGGCTAGTTCCGCAATTGTCGAAGTCATCAGGCCGTAGGTGCCACTGGGTCCTAAAATTCTTAGTCCAGCCGCTTCCTTGGCTAAAAAGTTGGCAATGCGATTACCTTTACTCATGTCATGCCCGTTAACCCACCTCAGAATAATGTCATCTACCGAGGCTTTGGCTAAATCTTGGTGGCAGTCTAGTACTAGCCCTGAGGTAACGCGTTGTCTGTTCAAGGCTAATAGGGCTTGTCTGCTTTCATTGTAGATTTGTTATATTTCTGCCAGAAATTTCTTACCTGGTAATTTTTTGTGGCGATTGAGATACCAGCCAGTTATGTTTGAAACCACGCTGGTATTTTTCCTGTTCCCCACTTAATCCTTAGGCTTAGTGATCTGGAGTACACTCCACATCCTGAGCCTTCTTTGGTTTTTGAGCGGTCAGTATATATGCGTTTTGCATTTGTAGAATCTAACTCAGTGTTCCGTTTTATTTGTTATTGAACTCTGCCTGCAGCAACGGTTGCGCAGTAAGTGCTTCTTGCCATAGGCTCAGCCTCAATTGACTCATTCCTACTTCGAGGTGTTCACCAGCCGTGCGCAATCGTAACATGGCCATTAACGCAACCTCCTTAACGTACAGGTCCAGAGGGGTCAGACCAGTAATTAATTCCATTGCCGCGGTTGGTGTTGTTCTCATAGCTCCTGTGATGTTTAAACAAGTCAGTCGCTGCATTTGAAATAATTTTTGGATGGCCGTTGCTTGTCGAACTTTTGGTCCCCATGCATGGGTTAGGTTGACTTTGAGGATCTCTGTGATTTGTGAATTATACGCATACATCTGCAACTCAAGGAAATCCCACTAGAAAAAGTCTAACGGGGTCAAATAGCACGATCTCGGTGGCCAGTTTACGTGAGATGACCATGCTCTCAAATCACTCGTGCAGAAGATTTGGCACGAGCTGTATGGTAGGTAGCGCCGTACTGTTGAAACCACATGTCGTTGGTGTCCAGAGCATCCAATTCAGACCAGAAGAAGTTGATAAGCATCGACCTATAGTGCTCACCGTTGACAATAATGGCCTGTCCAACGTTTTTCTCAAAAAAATATTCACCGACGTCGCCGTTAGCCCAAAATCTACACCAAACAGTGACTTTTCGGGATGCATTTGACGCTTTTGGATCTCAGGTGGATTGTTATCGACAATTTTGTTTAGTCACGTACCCATTCATCCAGAAATGGGCCTCATCGCTGAAATAAATTTTCGATGAAAATTAGGGACAGTTGCCAACTCTTCCAGATCCCAGCGACACACGTCATTGTCTATGCTCATTTACCTTCAGCTCCTGGGTCAGTTGAATTTTCTACGGGTGTAGGCCCAAGTTACGACTCCAAAGTCGCCAGGTTGTGGAAACAAATTCATCCACCACATTGTGAGTAGCCCTCTCGGTAGGACGGTTATGGCGACCGTGTCGAGATAGTGGTATTATTTTTCATAATATATTAGAACATTCTGAGATAATTCAAAGTGAATGGTGTGATTAACAGGCTACTTAGCATTTGCTAATTCAATACATGCTTTGTATATAGTTATATCATATAAGATGAAATATAAGTAAAAAATATACCTATAATATAGGTTTTCACAGATCAAAAAATATGTTGGGATATTTCGTATTCATCCGGTCGATGTTTTTCGAAGGTCAACGTTTTGACTTCATTTCAAGTAGCAATAACCACAATGTGCTACTGTTCTCCTGCTTCAAAATAGCTGGTGACTAATTGAAAATATTCCAGAAATATCAAACTGAAAAATGGAACATTATCACTTACATTATGATATGATTGAATCTTCATTTTCTTGAATATTTGAAGCAGTTTATTTATTAAAAAAGCATGTGTCGCCAGGCGACGTTAGCTTTTTTTCAATAAACAAACAGTACATCTATATTACTAGAATTTTTTCCCAACACCAAATCGTTATTTTTAACACCCCGACACGTGTTTCGATCACCAAGTGATGATCTTCAAGAGGAAGTTTTATCTTCCTCTGGTGTTGAAAATAACGATTTGGTGTTGGGAAAAAACTACAGTAATATTCATTACTAACCAAAGGTTCCAAACAGAGTATCACAAGTAAACAGTACATCTGTTCACATATGTACTTATAAAATTTTTTACAGGGTGGACAAGAGGATACTGATCACCTAAGTTCTTCAGTAGTCAAAGGAAAAAACTCGCAGTTCACGAAACAGTATAAAAGTGGAGAATGATTGTTATACTATGAACATGCCTGAAAGAGTTTTTCTGCTTCGTTGCAGTTCTATAAACTGTTCAGTGAAAATCTCATGAATAAGTGTAACAATTTCAATTTTTGATGCAAGATATTTCCGTCCAAAAGAAAAAAGAGGAAAGTGAATATTTTCCAATTGTTCACTGTATTGATATCAGTTTTGTTAAATAAGAATCGTTGGTAAAATGTTTGTTGTAGCACCATTAACCAGCAGATTTTGATATTTTCCAAAATGGAATCAAGGATTCTTGAATCGTTATGCCATTTTCATGATTAATTAGCCAAAAATTTGTAGGACATGAAATAAAATGAGATTTTGTAGTACAATCAGAAAATGGTTAGTAGGAAAACAGGTTCGATTATTCTTAGAAAAAAATAGATACCAGGGCCATACTTTTTTTTCAGTGACATGAGAAATGAATTAAATTGATTAATAAGTATAACTTTCCAGTCATACTTCGTGACGACTGACCATTTTTGTGACAATAGTAATGTATGAGTGTAAGAAATTATGATTTAACCATAATGAAATATCAATTGAAATTGTTATGTAAGAAATTTTATAGATGGATGAAAATAGTAGAACTCTATCAATCAAAAGCAATGTTGAGTTATACACATTTTCTTATAAGACTTATTATCAATGAAATAAATAACCACATAATGACAATAGTATTTATTACAAGCTAGGGCGGGAGACATATTCATATTCGATTCAGTTAATATTTCAATGAAATTTTATTGTTGTGATTATTTCTATACGTTCTATGAATGATGAAGTGATTTATTCAATTTTACGTACTACTTATCTCAAAAAAAAATCACCGTAAATAAGAACGAATTACTAGAAGATATGTCATGTTAACCCATTTTCACAGACCACAGGATTCGAATGAATTCGAAACATTGGCATGGGAATTTTTTTCTGAAAATACCTTATAATAATAAGTCACTGATTCACCAGACTAAGTAACTAAGATTGAAAGGTTAAAATCGAAACACCTCTTTGATTTTTAGAGAAATTCCTGAGCAAGTGACTTGTGTGAAAAAATATTAATTGAAATTGTTCCAAATTATTATACAAGAAAGCATTTGATTGAAAGCGAAATCTTGAAAATCATGAAAGTGATCGAAAGAACGATGTGTTGTAAGACCTATCGATGTCATTATGTGTAAAATATAACATCTTTTTTTTCTGATTGATTCGGCCGTTACTTGATGAAGATCTATAGTAATTTCAAAAACTACACCTCATAATAGGGGAGCCCAAGCGGGGATTTCGGGACTTACTGAAGCGCGGCAGATTAATATACAGGGGAATACCTTGTACCGGGTTAAGTACGTCCACCAAATATGAAACTAATATATAAGGCCGCCCGTGAAGGATAAAGGATCAGATTAGTAAAAAAAAAATTGATCATCAGAAATTCTCGAGCGCGTCAGATTAAGGTAGAGTGAGTTAATTACTTGTTGAAAAGTGTATATTCCAGTAATCTGACAATTTGAGAGTGACGTGAAGAAAGGGGAGGGCAGCAAAGTTGTAAAAAAAACGTCATCTCAACTTTCTCGAGCGTACCTAGTTTTTTTTTTTTTATTTTGAAGAAAATAATTCAAGGAAAAATATATAATCTGACAATGTCCGCAAGCCGAAATAGCAAAAATTCATCGAGAAAGTTTAATGCGTGCAGCTGCGTGATGCCTATATTTCCCTTCCCGCGTTTCTATTCCTTTTTCACTTTTTCTCTATCTATTACTCTCTCACTCCGTTCCCACTCTGAATTATGTTGCCACGACGCCATCACAGCTGATCACAGAGACTCGTTCGTGACAAAGATGAAGATGATGATCAATCAATCAATTGATCGATGGATGTAGCCGTTACTACGTTGTAGGAAATCATAATGAAGAAAAGAGAAATGAAGCTTTCTATGTTTTTTACCACTTTTATTTGTAACTAGCGTTACTGCAGTTTCGTCCTATAAGGACATTTTCAAACTTATATATTGTATCAGTAACTGCAGTAACGTTAGTTACAAATAAAAGTGGTAAGAAACATAGAAAGTTCCATTTTTCTTTTCTTCATCAATTAATCAATTGATTATGAAAAATTAATTTTTTTTGAGCATTTTTTGAAATTATCTTTTTATAAATACAAGTATCCTACTTGAAAAACATACACTCATTTATTTGCATGCTATTTCCTGAGCTTCTCAATTAATTAAGTTCAATTATTAAAAAGAAAAATTAAAAAAATATTTTTTGTCAGATTAGGCGAATCCCTCTAGATAATCGTCAGATTATGAGACAGCACGTCTGAACCATGAAGATGAACGATATATATCTCCATCTGACGCGCTTGAGTATTTCAAAATGACATTACAATAATGGCAAACATTATAATAATGGCCGCGAGTTTGCGTCAGATCGAAATCGTCAGATTATTGAATGAGAGCTTTTTTTTGTTGCATTTAACACCTTCGTAGAAAATCTGACGAGCTCGATTAATTTTTTTTCTTTTCACTTTCAACCCTTACGTACAACCACCCGCATCATGCAAACGATCAGATTAACATACGAACATTATTGAAATACGTAGGACATTGATGCTATCAATATCTGACGCGCTCGAGTGTGTCCATGCAACAGTTTTTTTTACATATTTAATAATCTATAGCACCCTCCCCACCGATGACAAGGTATATATTATATAACATTTTTTCTTTTTATCATTTAAGCTTTGCAACCTAATAGGTTGCTCGAGTAAATCCTCATTTTGCATCGTGGGCTCCCCTGCTATCACGATTTTATCTCAACAAACTTTATTTGAAAAATATCATAACATGTTTCGCTAGCACAGCAATTTTCTCAAGTAATTTGAATGTGTTATGATATTTTTCAAATAAAGTTTGTGGAGATCAAATCGTGAGGTGTAATTTTTGAAAAAATATAACATCGTTCAAATGATCGCCACTGCTTCTCTTGAGGCTGAATTTGGCCAACGGCATGGGTTATGTGGGCTTTGAGAACCGCTATGGTTTTTGGTTTATTCGCGTACACCTGCGACTTGAAAAACTCCACAGAAAAGTCTAACGGGGTCAAATCGCACGATCTCGGTGGCCAGTGAGATGACCATGCCCTCAAATCGCTCGTGCAGAATATCCAATGTGGCATGAGCTGTGTGGCACGTAGCGCCGTCCTTTCGAAACCACATGTCGTTGGTATCGAGATCATCCAATTCAGCCAAAAGAAGTTGGTGATCAACGACCTATAGTGCTTGCCGTTGACAGTAATGGCCTGGCCAACGTCGTTCTCAAACTGGATCAATGACGACGCCAGCCCACCACACAGTGACTTTTCCAGGATGAATTGGTCGCTCTTGGATCTTATGTGGATTTGTATCGTCCCAAATTCGACCATTCTGTTTGTTCACGTACCCATTCATCCCTGAATATGAATTCAGGGCAAAAGAAGTTGATGATCATCGACCTATAGTGCTCGTAAAGAACTTAAAGCCGAGTTCTTGTGAGCGACGCGGAACTGACTGTCTCGAATTCTCCTGCACTCTCTCACAGACAGCGGTGATGTTTTCGGGAGATCATGCATTTCGTCAACGTGTTGATCTATCGTTTACTGAACCAGTGGACTCAAATTTATTTCCCGTATTGCAAATTGTCTTCTCGGAAGGACGATTATGAAAACCATAAAAATGGCGCGGTACGTTGCCCGAATAGTACATTTTGAATGATGTATTCTTCCATGGTTATTTGGCAAAACAGACTGAATAAATAGCAACTTATTTGACAGATGTCGCTTCAATAAGATGGCCGTTATCAATTGTCAAAGTCTGGACGTCTCTGTTGGAAGACGTATATATTCTTTTCAGTTGGCCATACAGAGTTAGTGCATTAGGTCGCCGTAAAACTCTATGAAAGCTGCCAAGATTCAAATCTTTTTGCCGCTTTTGAAGGATATAATGAAAGGTAAGTGAAATTTTTGACAATGACTAGAATATATCCCAAACTTGTTCCTTTATTTTCACCAAATTCGCGGTTGCACAAAAAAAGAAATCGATTCGAAAACGAAGGGTGGGTGATGACTCTACATTATATTCCCTGGTATCCTTTTTTATGTCAAGAAATCGTGACGATGCCTCGCGGCGAGGAAATGTGAAGTTGATGTGGGCTTTGTTTTGCGTATCGAAGTTGGCCCTTGTCATGCAAGACGCGTAGTAACGCGTCGCGTCGCCGCCGCCGCCGCCATGCTGATTTGCATGCGACGCCATACCAGCAGAAGCGGGGGTGGCCACGGTTCTCAGGGAAAGTAATCGATATATTATAGTCCGTGGATTTCCAAGGATTTTACTCGGAACAGAAAGGTTCAGCATTATCATAAATTCGGAGTCATTAAGGGCATTAGGATTCATCTTCTGTGCGAGCCGAATTGATGTTTAGTAACGGCAGAAAATATCTGATATTTCAGAGGCGATTGCGTTGTCTTTCTGATTCTTTCGAAGTGATTCAAAACTATCACTGCTGAAGGTTGAAAGGAAGGCATGAATAACTTCAACACCAGGCATTTTGTTCTACCCAAAATCAAACTTTTTTCCCATCCCTATTAGGTAACCTTGTTATACTGGAGCTGCTACTATGTTTTTGTTTGAACCATTTTTTCCAAGGCAAAATACAATCACATTGGATTTGAATCGCTGTAGAGAGTTTATTACAGATAAACGCAGTTTTCCAGATGGAAGAGTTCTTAAACAGTAAAGTTTGAAGTGTACTGAGTTTAACCTCGAAGCGATAGAATATAATAGAATAGCGTTCATTTGCAGATAGACATAATGATTGAATACATGTATCAAATAAGCACAAGGATGTTCCACTGAAGTTGACAATTGTTAGTGATTCACATAGTCTATCAAGAAATGAAATGAATATAGTTATAGCTTGATTCTAAGAAAAGAGTTATTATCATTATAATATAAATATTCTAGATACACACTATTAATACTTAATAATATAATTTACAAATAAAAAATGTATTATCTATACAGATACACTCACATTCGTTCACAAACATAGATATACGTATACACTGAAACATGGAATATCACACTGTTCGAATTATCAATTGATGAATTTTTATTTTTTCGTCAAAACTTTTGGTTCTATTCTCAGTAATTACGTTATTCTGAGATATAAGATTTTGCCATTATAATATAAATATGCGATGAGCAGCAACAGTCCGTTGAACATCTCCCGTGAAAGTATATATAGAAGAGAGACAAATCTCCAACCTTTCATGTTCCACACAATCAAGGTTGCAAGTGATGTTCGCGTCTCCAATCGAACGGAATTCCAGCAGCTTCAGGGTATGTTTGGGGCTATACAGGGTGTTCCTTAAACACATGCTAATATTTAAGGAGGTAATTCTTAGACCCATTTTAAGGAAAAAACGTCCTATGGACGTATGTCCTAAACGCCTTAACTTTTGAGATACAGGGTGGCAAAGTTTTCAAAAATACCTAATCAGTTTTTAAATAATAACTGAGAAAATTTTGTAGACATCTTTGGCATATTTGGTACATATGTTCCATGCCTCAAGGCGCATTTTCTGATGTACAATTTTCTTAATTTTCTCTGCCAGTGGCGTACGTACGAGTACGTACTTCACTGCGTACTTCACTGCTTTATCTTGAATTAAAAATTATTTTTAAAATCTCCATACATTTTTGAGCACATTTGATTTGCTGGGTTTTGTCCGACGCATGGTTTTCGCTCAAAAAATTAAAAATCGCTTTACTTAAGGATAAATTCCTTAAAAATCTGATGCGGTATCGTGCATCGACTGAAAGCAAACTAAGAGATCAGATTTGTTGCAAAATAATTGAGTATCTAAAAGGTATTTGTTTGTTGTCAGATGCACTGTTCTCAATTAAAATTACGTCATAACGCAGCACCGCTTAATAATTTTTGTAAACATAAATTTAGTTATCCTGGAATAAATGACGTGTAGCAGAATTTATTTACTGCACCTCTTGGAAATATGGAGTTTGTCGATATGTGATTTCTTTTAAAGATTAAAAGCAGCAAAAACAGCGTACCCACCATAGCAATAAAAAACGAATTCTCTGTATGTACAAACGTCAGTAGCTAATATTGATGTTGGTTTAAAAAGTAAGGTGTTGGTGTTAAAAACTGTCACAGCGCGTTTTGATTGATTTTGAAGTGTTATTGAAGTTATTTTGGTAGTCCGGTATTTTTCTGAATATCAGTAAATATGGTAAATTATACGAATGCGGAAATGGCGCAAATGCATTACGTATATGGCCTTGCCGATTGTAATGCAACAGAAGCCAGGCGCATTTATCAGGAAAGATATCCTAATCGTGCCTTACCAGATAGCCGAACCTTTTCAAATATTCATCGTCGACTTGGAGAAACTGTTAGTTTCAAGAAAGGGACTCCGGAAGGTAGATCTCGTGTAGTAAGAACTCCTGAAATTGAGGAAGCGGTGCTGCAAGAAATTGAGGAACATCCTGAGACGAGTACGAGGAAGATCGCTAGAACTCTGCATATTTGTCATCAAATTGTTTGGCGTATTTTGGTTGATTTTTTGTTATACCCATACCATATTTCAAGAGTGCAGGCATTACTCCCCAGAGAATTTCCACAGCGTGTGAACTTCAGTCAGTGGTATCTACAAAGTATTGCACTAAATCCGCAGTTTGAGACACAAATTTTGTTCACAGACGAAGCAAATTTTTCTCGGAATGCCATTCAAAATTTCCATAACAATCATGTGTGGGCTGAAGAAAATCCCCATGCAATAACCGAAACCCATTTCCAACACCAATTTTCGGTTAATGTATAGGCAGGAATTATAGGTCATCTGATAGGCCCATTTTTTCTACCAGGACGCCTTGATGGTCGTTCTTATTTACACTTTCTCGAAGAAGACTTACCTGGGTTATTGGAAGATGTGCCACTTGCGTTAAGGAATCGAATATGGTACATGCACGATGGCACCCCTGCTCATTTCAGTGTAATTTTCCGAAACCATTTAAATACAGTTTATCCTAATCGTTGGATAGGTCGCGGAGGACCTCAGCAATGGCCATCAATGGCCGCCGATCTCAATAGTTTCGATTTTTTTTATGGGGTCACCTTAAAACTCTTGTGTATAAAACTCCCGTTAATACTTTTGAAGATTTAAGAGAGCGAATAGTTGCCTCGTGTGAAACTATACGAAATACGCCGGGAATATTTGAACGGGTGCGTAATTCCATGCGTAGAAGGGCGGAAGCATGCATACTAAGTGCAGGTGGCCACTTCCAACAATTTTAGTCAGTTTTGATATTATTACTAATTAACAAATTTGTGCTATTCGTTTAGACTTACTGTCACAAAATAAAATAAAACTCGTTTTTGTGAAAAATTTATTTTTTTGCAGATTATGTTTTCAAATATTATTAGGGAATTGGTAATGCGTTATGAAGCAATTTTCAGATTCTCATTCATTTTAGAATTGATCTAACTTCCTAATTTGCTTTCTGTCGATTTTTATTTTTTTGAGTGAAAATCATGCGTCGGAGAAAGAAATACCAGGAGATCAAATTTTCTCAAAAATAAATGAGAATTTTAAAAATGATTTTATTTTGAAAAGAAAGCATTGGCGTAGTACTTTTTCCCAAAAATATTCAATGCGAAACCCGTAGGGATGCCACTGTTTGAAAAAATACAAATTTGTGTACATCAGAAAATGCGCCTTGAGGCATGGAACATATGTACCAAATATGCCAAAGATGTCTACAAAATTATCTCAGTTATTATTATAAAACTGATTATTTTTGAAAACTTTGCCACCCTGTATCTCAAAAGTTAAGGCGTTTAGGACATACGTCCATAGGAAGTTTTTTTCTTAAAATGGGTCTAAGAATTACCTCCTTAAATATTAGCATGTGTTTAAGGAACACCCTGTATACATGAGAACAATACTCCAAAGAAGGTATGATCCGAGCTTTATAAAGCATCAAAAGTTGCTGAGGTGTGTACAGTTTACTGGTTCGGAACAATGTTTCAAAATTTTGAGAAGCAGCCTTTGCAATTCTAGCGACATCATTGTGCCAAAACATATTGGTATCCATTTCAACCTCCAACAAACCTATCGAAGCAGGAAGCGAAATTGTCTGACCTGACATTATATCCGGTTCGGAAACAATAATTTCTTTGGAGGAAACCGATGTCTGGGTTTTTGTGACATTCAATTGAACCTGGTTACTTCCACCCCAATTCTGAATTACTTGTAGATCCTCATCAAGATATTGAACCTCCTGCTGCCGGTGAAGATGTGCATCTGCACCCGATGTCTTGGAATCCAACTGTAATGACAAGACGAGTGTACTGTCGTCAGCAAAGCAATATATTGGATACACCACCACTGCACCGCGCAGAGTAAGGATGGGGTTTTTCCCGTTTCTTTACGCCCGTGTCTTCGGCCGAATGGGTCATGTGGGTCAAGTATTCGGGGATATTCGTAAATCTGACCGCCGAAGACGAATTCATTCTCCATCATGACAATGCGAGCTTTCAGACATCTCGTCAAACAGGTGAATTTTTGAGCAGTCAAAATATCGAATTGATGACTCATCCTCCGTACAGTCCTTATTTGGCACCCAGTGACTTCTTTCTGTTTCCGAATATCAAAGGTGGACTACGTGGTCAACGATTTATCAGCCCCGAAGAAGCAGTTTAAACGTTCAAAATCCATGATCATCAAGGGGAATATTTCGCAAAGCAATAGAACCATTTCAATTAAAAAATGTTTGTTGTTATTCGCTATTCCCAAAATAGAAATAGTACCCCTCGTATTTAGTTACTTTTCGGGGAAACTTTTCACTTTGTCCTTCATTTCACCTCACCAGCTTTTCCTTTCTTTTAGTTTCGTTCATTCAATAAATTATGGAAGGTTACACATAGGATTAAACTATAATAAGCTGACTTGTTTATTTTGGATTGCCCTCTGCATGTGTTCATTTGAAATCATGAAAATAATCACACGGAATGCGTTCAGCCATTCTACCAATTTCATCGCATATCTGCCGATCCTTCACCTTTTACTGGTATCTTCAAATCGTATAGCATTTGCATACGCGATACATATTTCATGCCATGTTTGCCACTGATGGTAATTACTCACATAACTATTTATCACATAGATCCAACATGTTCCTGACGTAATTAGATAAGGATGTGTGTTAGAAGCCTATATATCATCTCCTCCTAATTATTAAATCAATGGCCGTATGAAATTATTGTCAAAAACAAAATATAGATACTGCTCGGAAAGAGATTAACAGTAAATTAATATGTAATTATAACTGATAACGTGGAAACCGTATTTGTTTCACATCCTCTTCTCCATTTATTTATTAAAGTCGTTAAATTCAACGACGGATATCCAGTTGCAGTTTTTATAATGTAACCTACAACTTAATAAACTTTCACATGTATACCTACATGTGAAATATTCACGCTTGTTCTTCAAATACGCAGCCTAGTATGAAAGTCAAAGAATAACCAAATACCTCCGGCGCCAACAATTTTTTTTCAAATTTGGTAACTGTGTACAGCACTGAGCAGAGAGGTTAGGTTAGGTTAGGTCCAAAGTGCGTGGGTTGAACCTCCACCACAACCCGCAAGGGTTTCTTGTGGCTCACACCTATTCACACTCGACCAAATAAACTCAGCTTCTTCACGAAGCCGATTGGTTTGTATAGTGAGTGATCTTTCAAGTCAGGTAAGAGTTCGGTTGTGCCGAACTCCAAAAACCTGATTCAGTCCCCAGCAGGGCAGGCACAAAGTATGCGCTCTGCTGTTTCATCATTTTCCAAAGAGAGTCGACATATACTGTCCTTCAACAGTCCGAGTATCCACATATTATGGTTCAGACCACAGTGACCTGTAAGAAGGCCTGTTAGACATCGTATTTCATCCCTACTGTAGTCCAACAACTGTTTGGTATCAAGCCCATGAAGGGTGAATAAACGCCTTGGAGTGAGCCAATCCTGGAAGATTCTGCCAGAAGTCCATAAATCTTCTTGCCATCCAGGTGTTCAATGTTTGTTTGGCAGAGCCTAAAGCGATGCCAATGACTGATTCTGGTCCGATGAAGCTGCTTACTAAGCAGAGAGAGTAAATGTATCTTGTCTCCAATTGAACATATTTTTTTTTTAAACTGATATGTTTCAGTATTTTCACCGTCCATGTTCTGAAAGAAAATGCTAATAAGAACTTCATAGAGGTGTCGAAAGAGGGAATTTTTTAGTTCATCTAGTTACTGGGTTACTGGTTCACCTGGGTTACTGTATAAATTCGAACCATTGTTACCAAGCAGGGCGTTCCAAAATGAAGTGAACCAGAGTGAAAACTGAAAAGATATAAAAGCTGAAAAGATATAGTAAATCATACAGTTAGCATGTTTTTTAGTGGGTTTTTGGAAAGTGCCCGAGTAGCTCATCAATGTCCAACCATAGTCCTCAACGTCTTCTGTTGTGGTAGATTATCCACTTTTCATCACACGTGATGATTCGATCCAAAATAGGATCGTTTTTGGTTGCGTTGAAGCAAAGAAGAACAGACCTCAGAACGTGACAATTTCTGTCGATCATTCAAATTGTGAGACACCCTGTTTTCGAGCTTCCAATACGTTTCAAACAATCAAAAACCGCATGGGAACTAACGCCCAGTTCTTCCGCCATCCAACACAACGTTTGTGATGGGTCAGTCTACACCAGGGTCCTCAAATCTTCGTCCCGGATAACTTAGGGTCGACAACTTCGCAGCTTATCTTCCAAGCAAAAATCTCCAGAATGAAATTTCGCAAAATAAACGTCGACCAGTGCGAACAGTGACACTGTCATTGCCAAATACCTGCTGTTTCAGCAGAGCTTTCGTTCAATTTGAATTTGTAGAGTTAGCCCTTTTTACACCTTTATGAAATTCTCCATCATAACTTGAATGGATACTCAAAATGCTCTCTAGCAGAGCAATATGTATCAATGCAGAAGACATGACAGTGAGAGGACTGGTCATGGGAGGATGTCCACAGGGAGGGGTCTTATCACCCATTCTTTGGAACGTAGTTCTGGATACCCTGATCATTCACCTCAACAGTGATGGATTTAACACAATTGCATATTCGGATGACATAGTTATCTTGCAGACCAGCAAATTTGTGAACACACTATATGAGAGTGTGCAGGGTGGGCACAAATTAATAGAAACATTGTGTAAGGAACACTCACTGTCGATCAATCCTAAGAATACTGAGATGGTCCATTTCACTGGAAAAAGAAGTTATTGCTTCAGGAGCGAAAATGCTACAGGCAACAGCCATCCATAAGTTATATCAAATACAGCGATTGGCTTGTTGAAACATCACAGGAGCCATGAGAACAACACCTACCGCGGCAATGGAATTAATTACTGGTCTGGCCCCTCTGGACGTTAAGGAGGATGCGGTAATGGCCATATCACGATTGCGCACGGCTGGTGTGAACCTCAAAGTCGGAATGCGTCAATTGAGGCTGAGCCTATGGCGAGAAGCGCTTACTCCGCAACCTCTGCTACAGGTAGCCAGTGATGCAATTGAACCCAGGTTTGTGTTTGATACACCCTACAAAATACAAATGAAACATAATACAGAGTCAGATTCTACCAATGCAATATACAGACGGCTCAAAAACCAAAGAAGGCTCAGGATGTGGAGATAACTCCAAATCACTAAGCCTAAGAATTGAGTGGGAATGGGAAAAAATACCAGCGTGGTTCAAACAGAACTAGCTGGTATCTCAATCGCCACAAAAGCAATAACCAGGAAAGGAATTTCTGGCAAAAACATAACAATCCGCACTGGTAGTAGACAAGCCCTATTAGCTTTGAATAGACAACGTGTTACCTCAGTGCTAGTACTAGAGTGCCACCAAGATTTAGCCAAAGCCTCGGTAGATAATAACATTATCCGAAGATGAGTTAAAGGGTACGACAGGAGTGAAGGTAATCGCATTGCCGACTCTTTAGCCAAAGAAGCGGCTAGACTGAGAATTTCAGGACCCAGTGACACCTACGGCCTGATGGCTTCGACAATTGCGGAACCAGCCAAATGTCACACCCCCCTTGCCCCCTCCCGGGTTGAGTGCCCTGAAGTAGAAGCTTTCCTCCCCCCCCCCACCTATTTAGCGAGGAGAATCTACTACCCCACTCCATCCACCCCCGCTCTCCGAGCCGTCCTCAACTTGCTGATGGGCACTACAGCAAGATTGACATCTGACCTCTTTTGGACGAAAGTCAGCCTTTAGGTGCTCTTACTTTCTTATCTAATCGTTGTTTTATCTTACTATTCCTAACTGAATTTATGCATGGGGGCCCCCAAAAACTAACCGGTGTCTTTGTGTTATGCATCAAGCGTTTCTCAGTGCATCCAAGAAGAAGAAGAGTCGTGATCGCGGTCGAAGTGTTCTTTGCTGAACCCACCTGGAAGAGAGTGTATCTGGTTAGTTTTATACTTACCTGAGTCGCCTGACGGCGACTAACGGGGGCGGTCTGTTATTCTGTTTAGTCGGACTGGGATGTTTGTCCCTTTCTCGGAATCTGGGGTCATCCATATTTAACGCATCGTGTAGATCGCGGAACGCTGGATTTGAGTGCGATCTGATTCTATCGAACGTGCTTTCTGCATGTTCTCTCAAATACACGTCCACATATTGCGTGTCCAGGTCTAAGTCTCTGTATATAAATATGTTGGGTATATAATAAGGTGCGTTTACAGCGGCCCTCACGCTCGCATTCATAAACGATTGGATCTTTTTTCTGTATGTCTGCGCACACTGGCCCCAGGCAGTGCATGCATACAGTATTATTGGCATTAGAATCGTTCTGATCATCAGTAACTTGACTTCCAATGCCATGTTACTGCTTCTTCCTATGATCGGCGCCAGGCGTCGTCTGGCCTGTCTGGCCATTCTCATTCTCTGCTGTACATAGGCCTGGAATGTTAGTTTCTTGTCTAGGATGACCCCCAGGTCTGTCGCTTTGTTTGTCCACGGAATCTCTTGTCCGTTGAAGGTGACGTTGCCTTTCGATTGTACGAACCTGCGAGTGAACAGTATCGCCTGACTCTTGTCAGGGTTGATGCTGATCTTCCACAGGTCAGCCCACTCCTCCAATCTGTCTACCTGTTGTTGAAGGTATCTCGTAACGTATGCTTGACTCGTAGATCTCGCCAGCAGGGCCGCGTCGTCCACGTAGAGCGCCAACTTGTTAAAGGTGTTCTCTGGCTTGGGCACGTCTGTCGTGTATACGGAGTAGAGGTGTGGCGAAAGGACTGCACCTTGCGGGACTCCTGCCTCCAGTAGTCGAACTGTTGATAATTCGTCTCCTACTTTGCAGCGGCATCGCCTGTCAGCTAGAAAAGACTGAATTAATCTTACCATTGGTTTTGAGTATCCAAAATCGCTCATCTTGGCCAGTAGCCCGTCATGCCAAACTCTGTCCAACGCCTTGGAGACGTCTAAGAAGCTAGCTCCGGTATTGTATCCTTTGCCAAGGTTGGAGCCTTCTGTCGCAAAGTCCACTACCCTCAGGACTTGTAGCTCTGTTGAATGTTCTGATCTAAAAAATGTCACACCGATGCTCAATCCCTAAAAAGATGGGATGGAATTAAAGGATGCAGTCTTACCAGGATCACCTTGGGTGACTTGTGATACTATACATTGTATTGGTGAAGCAGCACTTTCTTTTTCCAAAACTTTGACCTTGAAATGCTTCAATAACGCTATATAATATTCACGGTTAATGGTATATCCCTTTTCAAGATAGCCAATGAATATTACACCACGCACATCTCAAAATATCGAGGCCATAACCTTTCCAGACGGTTGTTATCCTTTCCGGCGCTTTGGACGAGGTTCACCAGTTGCTATCTACTCAGATGATGATCGTTTCAATTCTGGAGTGAAGAGATGGATCCATGTTTTATCCATTGTCTCATATCGACGCAAAAATTCCGGTTCGCTATGTTCATACATGGCCAAACACTGCTCAGAATCAACAAGACCTTCTTGTTTTTGGTCGTTTCAATTCTGGAATGAAGAGATGGATACATGTTTCATCCATTGTCTCGTATCAACGCAAAACTTCCGGTTTGCTATGTTCATACATGGCCAAACACTGCTCAGAATTATCAAGACCTTCTTGTTTTTGGTCGCTGAATGCAATAAGACTAACGCCATCTATGTGTTAGGCCCGGGACTTTTCAACCCATGTAGTAAAGAGTAAAATTCTATGATATTTTTATAATTTCCATCAGTTAAGTGAAATGTTTACATACTTTGGTAATTCATTATTGATGAATGTGGTTGGACATCTGTGATTCGCATCAATTTTTCCCACTGTTTTTTTCTCAACTATTTTTCTATATATAGAAAGAACAGGAAAAATATCAGAACAAAACATCGTTGTTTTTTTGACAAATTCAACGTTACTATTGAAATTTAGTTCCTCTTTAATCGTTACTATACTGAAAAAGCATTGTTTTTATATGTAAATAAAATCATCAATGAGTAATTCAATGTTTTTTCCGGTTAGTCACTGTGTTATCTGAAGAAATAGTGAGGAGTGCGTATGATTTTGTGGCAAACCAAAGGTTCATCGTATGGATTTTCCGACCTGCTGATAATGAATGGCGTGTGTGTTGTATAATTTAATATGACCTCCAATAATTAAATAAATAACCAACATAATGGAAAAACTCACTCAGTGACGAAATCAGATGACTCAAACTACATGTGACAAAGCATTAACACTATCTCCTCCTCAAAGCGAACTCGGATGACTGAGATTGGTTTTCATTTCACAGAAATGTATCCAGGAGTTGGAGAAAAGTTAACACTCTGATCCAGATAGTACAATATATATCTCTGCAGTACACTTGAATTTTTCGAAACTATTCAAAATAGAAATATGAAAATTGAACATGGGCAGGGGTCAATAATCGTAATCTTTGTTACTGTTGCTACCAGGTACGAAGCACCAACGGATCGAAGCTTCAAGTAGTTTTGATAAATGTTAAAAATGAGATTCTTGAACCAGCTTGCATCACACCGCTTTATGAACGGCATTCTTCTCATTACGTGCTTATATAACAAGATCTGAAGCAGGTTCTGATGTTGTACTTGGACAACAGATCTTTTCTGGTGATGCCTTGTTCCTTCTCGAGACCTCTCTTCGTGTTACAGAGCCGGAAAGTACGATCCATTAGAGTCTTGATGACTCTTTTTTTGGTATATTGCTGATGATTGGATTCGTGATTCAGCAACCATCCCGTGTGTGTGGGTTTTCGGTATACAGATACTTCCCACTTGGTGTTGGTCCTTTTCACCAATACGTATAGGAATAGCAATTCGTTGTGGACTTCCATTTCCATTGTGGAGGTGATGGAACTGTTCACGCTGTTGATGTGCTTCAGAAAGAAAGTGCATGGCGATCCCATTGGCAGTTACTCATCTTGTGTAAAGAATTCGTCCTTCAGTTGGAAATAGCAGTTCCGTACATAGCAACCTAGTAATAATATTAGACAATGGATATCCCAACTAGTAAAATTCATACTATATTGATATTCTCTCTTGTATATACACGGGCAAGCCCAGTTCAGGTATAAGTAGTACAGTGATATGTAGTACTTGATGCAATATAGTGGATTAAAAGTAAATTATAAGAATAATACAATTTTAAAGTAAGATAAATAGATTATTTATAAAAAATTGAAATGTATAACAATATGAACCAATATAATTCTTAAAGGCAAGTAACACTAGACACAATACAACAACACAAACAAAGAGCATTAGATAGCTAGGTGAAGAATATGGTTTTAAGAGCGGAGAACGGATATATCGAAGATTTGAAGGTTATTTAAAGAGGTAGCCAATCGAAGAGTTCTGGGAATCAAACTGTTGTATGAATAAATTGAATCTGTGAAATGAAACGTAAAACATTTGCACCTGTCTAGTTGAATGACTGGGGACATGTAAAGATATTTAGGAGAGAAGCTCGAGGCTGACACTCAGTCCGTTGATAATTTTGAATAGAAATATTGAATCTCTATGTTTTCTGCGAGCCTCAAGAGAAGGTATGTTCAAAATGCTTTCCAATGCAGTATAGTTATAGTATACATGCATCTTGAAGGCAATATTTCGCAGGAAATTGTGCTGCCCGGCCTCGAGTTTCACTTTTGTATAAAGTAATGAGTGGACCAAACTGGGGAACAATGATCGAGATGAGATCTAACCCGGAAGGAATAAAGATATTTAATAGCAGTAATGTTGGTGAAATCATAGGTGGTTTTCTTTATAAAGCCAACCATCTTCATAGATTTTTGAATCACAACCTAAATGTGTGATTTATAGCTATGTGTGGAGTCCAGAATCACACATAGATCTTTGGTTTCAATAGCAGAATGTAGGGATACTATATTCTAAAGTGTTTGGGTAATGTGTTCGATGAAAGCAAAGAATTTGGCGTTTGGATGCATTCAAACACATACTATTTTGAGAACACCAGTTAGATAGGCATTCTATATCGTTTTGTAGACACAATGTATCAGCTTCACTTTTAATTATTTCAAAACATTTCCAATCGTCGACAAATAGCAAAGCTTCGCTTTCATGGAAATAGCTGATTAGATCGTTGATATAAAAGTTAAACAACAGTGGTCCCAAATGTAAACCTTGTGGAACACCTGATGTAACTGCGATTGTTTGAGAATAGTAATGATTAACTCTAACAATTTGTATATGTGACTGTTTCGTAGTGTTTGTTTTAAGAAATTGAATTCCTAATTAAAATTTTCTGTGCACATCGGGATGCTATGGTGAGCTGCTAATTTATTTATTTATTTAAGCACTATTCTACAGATTACACCCAACTACAGAACAGGGATATAAGTCAAATCACAGTACAATACAATTACAATAAATTATAAGATAAAAACAATACATATAGAATTCGCTGGAGTAAAAAGACCTAATCCCAGAGATAGAACAGTGAAAAATGTCGTGCTGACAACTTGCAGAATTGCATTTGACACGCATGTTATGCAGAGGTGAACGTTTCAGAATGTTTGTACGTAGTGTTGGCAAATAAAAAGGATTCCTCACTCTAGAGGTGGTCTAGGTAAATTGAAATTCAGTTTTTGCAGGATATGTGGGTCAATAATTGAATTATTGATCAGTTAAAAAAAAATGTGGAGTGACAATTACGACGGCAACTCAAGCTATTCATAGCATGTCTAGCTAACAATGCAATATGGGAAAATCCAATTGGTGGATAGATATTGTCTGACCTATAGGAGAGAAGTTTTAGGAAACGACGTTTAACGGATTCAACTTTCTCTGTAAACAACTGATGAGACGGATTCCAGATTATGGATGCATATTCTAATTTTGATCTGACGAAAGCAGAAGGTTTTCGATGTAGATGGATCCGCGAAATTACTGGAGATTCGTACAATAATCCATACATTCTGTTTGCAGCAGACAGACTGTCTCCATTGTGTGGTACGAAGGAAAGTTTTGTGTCGAAGATAACACCTAGAATGGTGAATGAGAGAGGCCGTTGAAGTGGAATATCGTTTTTAAATATTGATATGGAAGTGGACGATTTTTTAGTGTGTACGTCATTACATGACATTTACTCGCGTTTAAGGAAATATTATTGCGAAAACACCATTGCACAACACGTTTCAGATTGAGGGAGAGTTGAAGAGAGTCGTCGATGTCATTGATCTCACAATATAATTTCAGGTCATCCGCGTATATCAAACAGTTGATGTCAATGACCTCAACTATGTCGTTTATGAAAGCGTTGAAGAGAAGTGGACCTAGGTTGCTTCCTTGTGAAACACACGAAGTAGCTGCATATTCCACGGACTTGAAGCCATTGACGGGGACGATTATAATGGTTATTGATAGTTGGTAAATTGCAAAATCATATTTGTTTTACAGGCAACATAATAAGTCTCAACTTTTTGATACATTTCGTCACTGTTTCTTTTCAACAATCACAACACAGCAAAAAAATATTTTTTGAATGTTTCCTACACTAAATTAGTCAATTTCTACAAATTTTGGGGTGATAAAAACGAAAATAACAATGAAAAATTTTTATTAGCTCTGGTTTTTGAGATACACAGTACTTAATCTTAAAGAGTAGTTATACTATACGTGAAAAGTGAAAGTACTTAAAACAATATTGTTATGTTTCTTTTAGAATCACATCATGTTTTAGAAGATTCCACTGTTGTAGTCTTGACCCTAACAGCTCAGCCTTTTCCTTAGACAAGCGAAGATCTCTTATAAGGTCACTCAACTCTGCTTGACTAATTCTGTGCGGATCACTGGACCTATCGCTTACCTCAAAATCAGGGTCATAGGATGTAGAAGGATGGGTTGCTCCTTCTAAACAGTCTTCATCACCTTCCTCTAAAATTTCATAGTTTTGGGGTGGAGAAGGGACTGGGAAATTGTCTGAGTGTGGTACAGGCCGAAGAGCAGATGGGAGATTAGGGTATTTAACCGTTCCTCTTTTCTTCATAGATAAACCTTGCTTAATGGGAGGAGTTAAGCAGAAATAACAGTCGTCTGTATGATTGGTAGGCTCACGCCAAACCATAGGTACTGCAAAAGCCATTGCCCGGTTTTTATTTTTCAGCCACTCTCGCAATATGACGGAACAAGAATTACAACATATATGAGGAGCCCATGATTTATCTTGGTCCCCAACTTTCACACCAAAATAATGTTCATAGGCTGTCTTAACGATAGGTGTCATTTTACATTTCTGAGCCTTAAATGTTATTTCACCACATATATAGCAAAAGCTATCGACAGAATTCACACACTTTCGAGGCATTTCAGATCAGCACTTAAATTAATTTAAAAATCAACTTCACACGATAATTTCAATAGCAACCACGTGCGTACAATTGACAAACTCACATAGGTTATGTTTACTACTTAATAACAGCTGATGAGAGGGGTGTTATGTAAACAAACATGTGTACCAACTGTTGGTGATGAAATATTTCATTTGTTGAAAACTCAATATACATATATATAATATAATGATACTATATCTTGAAAACAAGAGCTAGTATATAATTTTTATGGTCACTTTCGGTTTTAACACGTGGAAATACATTAAAATCATCTAATTTCAACCCCGAAACAAAAACTTTGTTGTGTTGTGAATCAACCTGAATTGTATCAGAGATCGGGACAAGCTGTGTTACACAAAACTATTCAGGATTCCACTGGGTGTCGTGTTCGTCGGAAACATAAAGTGGTTAGTTATAAAAGTAAATTGAGTCGTAAATGTTGATACTGAAGCATGCTTAACCAAATTATAAACTAATGAAAGCAACAAGCTCCGTTTGAAGTTTATGACATGTGTTATCGGCGATTTTAAGATCGACTCACGTGGTGACCTACCTTGGCCATATGCTTTCGCGACCAAGTCGGTATATAAATTGGTATAACTACTTATGCCCGCAATCATACTTAATCATTGATAATGAGTATTTCGATTAGGAATTTGCTACTGTTTATCCGCGAATCTGCAATAAATAATATAACTACCGTGTACATGAATTATATACTCTTTGCAGCGCTGCCATGAATAATAATGAGAAAATAATATTTCAGGAAACTAAATTCAGTTATTATATTCACAATGTTGAGGCTGTTGAAGCATAAGTAATAATGTTATTTGAAAGGCATTTGCCGGCCAGTGGGTAATTGATTTAGCTCAACCAATCACGTGGAATCTTCAATTATTGCAATATCTGCTAGTTGTGAAGTTCTTGATTTCCATATACTCTTCGTTGAAAAACTTCCAATGAAAAAGTTACATTTGTATAGAATTTGACATCTATATATTATTTGAAAAACATTTTTTGTTGATGACTCAATATTTCGTACTTTTGTTTTGGATATACGAGGGATGTTTGAGAAGTTTTCGACCTATGAAAGATACAAGACATTTTCAACGTAGTCTCCTTTCAACTCCACACACTTCTTCCCGGCGACGCTCCCATCTCTGTTGCCCAGTCAAATGGTACTCGGTGTTTTTCTCTGCAAAATGATTGTTCACGCAGGTGATTGCCACTTCATTTGATGGAGATCTCTGTCATCCAAGCGCAATTTTTAGATGGGGTAACAGAAAGGAGTTGCTTGGGGCTAGATCTGGTAAATACGGTGGATGGTCAAGCGGTTCAAAGCGTAATTCGTGGACTTTCGCCATGGCAACCACTGAGGTGTGAGACGGTGCTTTGTGGTGTGGTGAAACAGGATTTTTTTTTGCAAATGTGTCTGTTTTCCAGCAAGTTCCGCCTTTAAATTGTCAGCTAATGATGCGTAGTATGCTCCTGACATGATGAAGATGATCAATTCAAATAACTCCATGTCTATCCCAAAAAACAATCGTCATTACATTCCCAGCCAAGAAAAACAATTTTTGCTTTCTTTGAAGCCAGTTCCTCCTTTGCAGTTCACTGATTGGACTGTATTTTTGTTTCGGGCGTACACTGGTGCCAAAACTCAGATTTATATCGCCTAAATTGCGCCAACAGAGAGTTGTGAATGTTCATCCGAACACATTTTTGGTCTAACGGGAGCAAACGCGGCACCCATGCCTGAATGTTGATTCGATGGGTAACAAACACGTTTTTTGACATGTGCATGACCTTTGCTCTTTCTCCCACATCAATATGGTGGTCTTCAAGCTCCATTTGGTGGACTTCGGCGATGTTTTGGTCGGAAGTTGCAGTTTTCGGACGTTTTGAAAGTTCATCGTCTCCCAAGCTCTTACACATTTAAATTCAGCTGCCCAAAATTTCACTATGATAAATGATGTTGGAGAGTCCCCATACAGAGAATCCAACTCATCTTCCATTTGCGTTGGCGTATAGCATTTCAAAAACGAATATTTAATATCAGGTCGATACTCGTTTATGTCCATTTTTATGTCCAAAATGACGCGCAAAAACTTTGGTGAGTATCTGTCAACTGATGAACAGTGAAATTCACCAGCTGTCACCAGCCCACCCTTGTATATCCTTACACAATATAAAAAATAAACAAAGCAGAATCAATAGAGAATCAGCAAGCATAAAAAAGGACACACAAGTGCAATTTTATCGAAAGACTGGCCTTGGAAATGAAAATTATGATTTATTTATTTATTTATTTATTTATTTATTTGTATCCAAACAGACTTACTGGTCTTATTACATGGATAAATAATATATATATATATATATATATATATATATATTATATATATATATATATATATATATATATATATATATATATATATATATATATATATATATGTATATATATATAAAATATTACAAATAATTTAAATTAATTTACAAGAGTTATAAATGAAAAATAAAAGTAAACGTGAACTTAACACTATGATTTCTTACAATATTAGTTTTAATTCAACAAATAAGAGAAACTATTTGAGTAGTGATTATAATAAGTTAACATTATGATGATAAATTAATAATTTGTTTGATTATAATGTTTCTAAATATATTTTGAGTTATTGACCAATCCAGATCAATGAGTGTGTTATAATAATTTGCTAGTCGACACATGGTTGCAAGAGGAGCTCTAGTAGTTCTATGTAAAACAGGGATATTAAATGTGACAGAAGAGCGCATTCGCCTTGGAGGCACATTAAATCGCAGTAAAGAAAGTAACGTTGGTGAATTAATCTTATTATTAATAATTTCAAACAAAACAGCAAAATGTTAAGCACTCTTCGATCTTCCAAAGTAAAAATTTTAAATTCATGTCTCAGATGGGTAGTTCTAACTACATTATAATCGGGATATGCATGATGCTTTTTATAATACAGGTATCTTAGAAACTTGTTTTGAATTTTTTCTAGCAAGGATAATGTAGTCTGGTATTCTCCATGCCGAATTATTGCACCAAATTCTAGTTTCGGCCTTACTAAACTATAATTCAAAATTTTGAGGGAATGTATATTGGTAAAATTAAATGATTGTCTAATCAAATAACCTAACAGTCGGTTTGCAGACTTAGCTATATTTTTAATATGTGTAGAAAAGGACAGTAGATGGTCATAAGTAATTCCCAAATCCTTCACCTCAGAACACCGGTTTAGGGCCTTTTCATTAATTCTGTACTCGAACATAACAGGTTCTTTTAATCGCGTAATAGACAAAATACTACATTTTTTAACAATAAAATACAGTTTATTTTTTATACTCCATTCAAAAATGCTATTTAAATCTTTCTTCAATAATATACAGTCTCTAACAGTTTGTATTCTCCCATAAAATTTAAAATCATCAGCGAACAAAACACCCTCAGTATAATTTAATACTGATGGTAAGTCGTTGATGAAAAGAACGAACAGTATGGGCCCCAAATTAGAGCCCTGGGGAACTCCGGAGTTGGCCTCAAATTTACCAGATGTATTGCCATTGTATTTCACCATTTGATATCTATGTTGCAGATAACTTCTTATCAGTTTGAGAAGATTATATGACAGCCCAAACTTACTCAGCTCACATAAGAGTACATCATGATCAACTGTGTCAAATGCCTTTCGAAAATCTGTATATATTACATCAAGTTGCGATTTGGCTTCCAAAGTTTCATATGCGTCATTTGTGAAAGTGAGCAAGTTTGTGTTGATAGATTTATTCGCTGTTGGGGTATAATATATTTTTCAACATATTCATATAAATGGATAAAAATAATTTGTTCAAATATCTTGGAAGGTGCACACATTATAGATATTGGCCTAAAGTTTTCTATATCCATTTTATTACCCGATTTGAAAATTGGAGTAACGATTGCTGTTTTCCAAGCAGTCGGAAAGGTGTTAGTTGAAATAATCAAATTAAAAATGTGTAGTTGCCATTAGATACAGAATGGCATCAAAAAACACTGAAACTTTTGAAGAAGGGCAGGTGAAATTTGCAAAATGAAACGAACAATTATGGGTTTGGTACCAAAAAATTTCTTCCGGAGCTTCTTGAGTTTTTATATCATAAAAAGCGCTCTTTGTATTGTGGCACAACTTTATGAAATATCTTCACATTAATCAAGTTGAAGAATGTTGGGGAATGTAAAAGTATCCTCCGGATCAAAAAAGAAATCAAAAAACACGAGTAGAAAAATTATTACAGTGCTGACAAATTTGTTGTAGATTTCTAATACCGTTCTTTTAAATATATCAAATGATTGTTTTTGATTATATATTAAGTGACAAAGAAAAGTGAACACCCATTTATATTAAAAATATTTCAATAATGTTTTGCGTGTGTATTTATGTTGAGACCAGTTAAAAGCCAGTAAAATTTCAGCCGTATCGGAAGCTACCCTGACAAGTTTTTCTACTGTTTTGTTTTGTGTAAGTATTTACCATTTCTACAATGTTTATTCTTTTTTGTGCTTCAACTGTTAGAGATTTTGTTGTAAAGTGTTTCGTATTGTTGACACTATGCCACGAGTGCAAAGACTTCGTCATATTTCTCAACTTAGTGATTTTGAGAGAGGACGAATTGTTGGCTTACGTGAGGCAGGTTTTTCAGTAAGAGAAATTTCAAGAAGAACCAATCGATCTTTGCGTACTATTCTGAGATGTTATCAGAATATAGAGCTTATGGCACCAGTCGTCGCAGGGGAACAACAGCGCGTGAGAATCGCCGATCAAGACTTTTGGCTCTTAGAGATCGGTTCATTTGTATTGCGAGTCAGTGGTTTGAAGAACACTAAAGGGTTGTTGAAATGCGGACAGTATATCGGCGAATGAAAAGTTTTAGATTTTTTTCCCATTGGGTGTTGCCACTGACTCTCGAGCATCGACGCAACCGATTGCACTGGTGCAGAGACAGAATAAATTGGGATCAACTATTGCATATGGACACCATTAGTCTTCATTAGAGCCAACATGACAGCTCATGAAGTAGTGGATCCTCATATCTCTCCATATCTTGAGGCCAACGAGAACCATATATTTCACCAAGACAACGCTAGACTGCATGTAGCTAGAGTAACTCTAGATATCATGGATCAGTTGACATTAACCGCTCACCATGGTCACCCAGATCGCCCGATCTTTCACCGATCGAACATGTGGAAGATATTCTTGGTCGCAGACTGCTGAAATTACAACAGCCCCCACAGCACTTAGACATGAGTTAGAAGTAAGATGGAATGAGATACCTCAACTGGACCACCTTATCAGGACAATGTTCAGACGTACCCGCAAATGTATAAGACATCGAGGATCTGCAACTTCACTGGTTTCACGATCATCCAATTTCTCTGAAAACTTTCTATGTGAGTACAAAATTATTGAAATATTTTCAATAGAAATGAGTGTTAACCTTTCGTTGTCAATGCGAGAGCCACCGATAGACAGACGTCTTAGCCTCTTGGGCATTATTAGTGCCAGTCAGGCGGTTCTCGATAGAAGATGGACTATAAAAAACAAAGGTGAGTACTTAACAAAAATCTCGGTGTAAACACAAACTAGACATAAGTGGAACCACCTATTGGCGTGACAACCAAAATTGGTAGCCAAGTTTTTATACCAGCTTTGGTGGTTTAATCAATCTTCAAAAGCGACAACTGTGTTAGCAGGAATTTGGAAATACCATAAAAAAAGAATCCACATCTTCCTATGACGTATGTAGGCAACCTGCTTGATGTTGATGATGCCCAACAGGCTGAAATAGCTTTCGGTAGTTCTTGAATTGAATTCGAATTGTAAATGATGGGAAAAGTACTATCCATCCTTTCATTGTCATGGAATTATTTTCCAGTAGCTTGACTGCATTAACCGTTCTTGATTACATTTCATTTCTAAAAACATGTGGAATAGTTTTCCGATGGCCTTCCAGAAGAGGTTCCCTAGAATGTTTCTGACTCGTGAACCAACAGAGTTGAAGTTAATATTGATGGCTGAATTTCGATCTTGAAATTCATCATCGAAATAAATTCCCCTGTTCAATTAGCATGACTTTCCGGTTATATTCCCTATTGTGTGAGAATTTCCATGTCTGTACACTGTATCCTCGGGGAACTTCAAAGTTTCCACTCAGTTTCATAAATACAAAGCAGGTAAATTCAAAAACAGTGAGTGAATTGTTTATTTTTGTTATTTCGGTACAGAGCTTTGAGCCGATTTGTAGCTGTAGTGTACATGGTTGATTATTTTGAATGGCTACAGATATGCATCATGAAAAGAATTAGTAAATATTTTTTTCTCAGGTTTCAAAGTGATGACTTTATTTTTATCAGATCAGCATTTATCTAGTTCCATGTCTGTCACTTGATTACGATTATTAGACTCAGTTTTTCAAAGAAATGTTGGTACTGCGAACGTGTAGATATAGAGCAGAATATAAGAAAGACTGAAGAATGTGCTAACACCACAGATGAAAATAAAAGAAAGTCACTTTGACAGGAAAAGTATACCCTTTTTCAAATGATGAATGTAAAACATTAGAGTTGTATGAAATTCCTTTGATTGTTTGGTCGTAGATAATGATTTGGCATGCATTCAAGACAAAATTATGTTTCAATAAGACGGTGTACCTCCACATTACTCAACAAATGTGTATAATTATTCAAACAAGTTTTAAGGTTATCGCTCAGGTCTAGATTAGATTGTCGTTGTCCCGCGGGACATTTCCGTCATGCCTCAAATTGGCAACTATCATTCCCTTTCATAAGGAGGGTGATTTCGAGTCGCCTTCCAGCTACAGACCAATTTCTATACTACCTGTTCTGTCAAAAATTGTCGAGAAAATTATGAAGAGGAGAATGACAGCATTTCTCAAAAAATTTAATATTCTAAGTAACCGCCAATATGGATTTCAATGTTCTAAGAACACTCAGGACGCCATTTTCACTTTCTTAGAATCTCTTTATAATAATTGAAATGAACGAGAGACTGCGGCGGCGATATTCTGTGTTTTATCAAAGGCATTCGACTGCGTAAATCATGGAATACTGCTCCGCAAACTTGAAGTTTATGGGTTTCGAGGCACGGTACTGTCCTGGCTCAGGTCGTACTTATCGGAGCGTGGCCAAATTGTATCATTTAATGGTATTAAGTCTGGAAAGCAAGTAATTGAGAGTGGAGTTCCTCAAGGATCAGTTTTGGGCCCGACTCTATTTCTCATTTATATTAACGACCTCGCCAACTTAGATATCAATGGTGAAATTACTATTTCTGCAGATGATACATCGATTCTATGGCACAACAAAAGCTCTTCAGAGCCTAACTACCACATAAGCATAGATATAGAAAAAGTTAAGAATTGGTGTGATTCCAATCTTCTAACTTTCAATATAAGCAAAACAAATATCATAACATTCAAATCTCCTTTTCTACGGATACTAAACTTCTGGGACTTCTGATTGATGATAAATTGAAGTTTGGTAACCATATTACAAAACTATGCAATCGATTAGCTTCAGGTTGCTTTGCGGTTCGTGTCGTTGCTAATGAGTTGAATTTGGGTATAGCGAAGAACGTATACTACGCATTAATAGAAGGGCAATTAGATACCTATGTAGTTCTGATTATCGTGAATCCTGTCGTCTCTTGTTTATGCAATATGGAGTTTTGACATTGGTTTGTATCTACATTTTGGAAATGGCTTGCCTCATGCACAAGAAATACCAAGCTATAATTACTTCTAAGTCAACCTATAACACTCGCTCCTCTCACTTGATCTAGCTTCCAATTCCCTCCTCAACCTCAATTCGCAACTCTGTAATTTTTGAGGGCAAGAAAATTTTCAATCACCTTCCCTAACCTTGCGTGTCATCAAAAGCGAAGTCAAGTTCAGAAAATCTGTAAAAATTCTCATAGTTAGGAGGGCCTACTATACCCTGGAAGAAAACTTTCAGGATTCTTTTTGCTGAGGTCTCTATCTTTGGCGGTGGTCATATAACGTACGCCTAATTCTTCATATATTTAGAGGTAGTCCTTGTAATTTCATGTACAAAATGTAAAATTTTTTTTTTGTTTTTCCGGCATGTTACTTTATACATTTAATTGGCACAAAGTAGTTTTGTTGTTCAATTTTATTTGGCTTAGTGGTGTAAATCTTGTTGCTTTTGTATATGCAATTATGTCCGCTTATTGTAAGTGTGAATTTATGTGTATTTATGATCTCCTTGCTAACTGTATATTTGTGATGTTGTCATGGTGACTGTATGCTTTGTCATGAGAATTGTTATTCTTGGACAATAAAGTATATTTTGATTTGATCTATTGTGATGCTCCTTGGTTGTTAGAGCTCATTGTCTAGCTTGATTTCATTGATGAGACTCCGTAGCCTTGTCACTGACCCCTTCATATAGCTGGCAGTCTCTGGTTTCCCTTCCCCGCATCTTGCGTTTCTCAGCCTTGTTATCGCTTCGCATTCACAGAGCACATGCAGTGCGGTTTCTTCCTCTTCTTGGTACCCAAGCTAGAGTGACCTTATTCTGGTTACTCAGCTCCTTAAGTGCGCTCAGAAAGCTTTCCACCGATCGCTCAGGTCTAAGTCCTGCAGATTTTCATAGGAACACAATGTATATCAAAACTCCATCTGATTTATTGGGAGTCAGATGTAATAATTCAAACAGAAAGCTTGAATTATTAAGTAGTAATGAGTTATAAAAAAACTCAAAAGAAAATACACAAAAATACTGAAGATAATGATTACAAAGAGACAAACCTTTTCGTCGAAATTGAAGGCACATACGTCACCTCTTTGATGGCCATCCTGTACATAAAGTTATACAAATGCACATTGATCTGTTTTTCAGTGCTGAGAATAAATAACGTTCAATCCGCATCTTGTTTAGAAAAATGAGGTTCTATAGTGTAACTTGGGATAGAACGAGGTCGTTTGTGAATTAAAAATAACAAATTATTAGATACATTACCTGGAAAACCATTTTGAACTGCAGATTGCGGATTGTCGTTCTGAGAACACGAAACAATACGAATGATGAATGATTTTTCTCACTTCCATTGTCAAATTGTTACTTGGGCGTGTGTGAGCCTAATGAGTATAACCTCATATAACTGGTATGGATTGATTTTGATTTATTGTCTACATGCATCGGAATTTCACCTGGTTTGAAGACAATTTTGACGCTAAAACTAGTTGACAGGAACTGAATGTTTCAAAATGAACGGTGAATATCAGTAAATGAATGAACAACAGTTTTCTGTGGTATTTCATATCGAAGGAGTTTTCATGGAAAACCATAACATTACATTTGTTATGTGTTTCGTGTATAAACCTATTCAGGATCGCTCCTATGATTCTTTGCCATTCCTAGTAACAATCTGCTAGTTTGGTAATTCAAATAGTCTTATAATTTTTTAATTGGCTGAACAATGCGATCCAAACTTCTGATGACTTTACAGGGTCCATACAGTACCAATCTGTCATGTAGATATTCCACGGCCTCCCAGTTGTCAGAGGAAGAACAATCGTGGAAGTGACGATTTGGGATACAAACTCCTATGAAGGTGCATCATTTTTCTGTTTTTTACGTCAAGTTGATACAGCTCCTCCCGAGCCAACTCCACTACTCCAAACAAGTAGAGTGAGATTGGAACGGCAAACATATTTATTGCAGCAACATTTGTGTATCCCAAATTTCATACCGATAGCATGCGTGTACTCTTCCACCACCCTCAAGGACTGATGGAGATCCTTCTCTCCAAAGGCATAAAGTTTGAGATCATCCATATAAAACAAACGGCAGAGCGCAACGGATAATCGCAATAGTGATATGCAAAGAAGGAGACTGATGGATTCGCCCTGAAATACACCCTTTCTGGAAGTGACCCACCCTGTTTCGACTCTAGCCTGACCAGCGAGTTCGCCAGAGTGGTATTAGTTGTTCAAGGCATCTGACTATTTTGTCGGGTACAGTAAAATAGGCTCAAGCGATATTGTATCAAATGTCTGGCGGTCATCGATCCAGGCCATACTGTATCGAGTGTATCAGTAAGCAGGTTCTATTTACATCAAGCAACTCCTCTCTCCGCCCTCTCTCCTCATATATCCATTCGAATACTCGGTCCCCTACGGTGAGCATTCGTGTGTATAAGATGCTCCGAAACAACTAATAACACATATTTGAGTATGTTATCGGTCTGTAATTCTTAGAAGTCGACAAATCCGCTTTTGGGTATAAGAACGGTCCGTTCCTTGACAAACCATTCCGGAATCGACCACTCTTCGTCCAGGCATGAGTTGAAAACTCTGGCCAGATGGTGGTCAGTGCTTGATAGATTTTCCATCAATAAGTGTTCAGCTCATCTGAGCCTGGAGCAGCAAAGTTCCCGTAACCTGCAAGGGCTCTTCGAACGTCATCCGGGGTTATCGGTTTGGGCAATTCATTGACCGCAGGCTGATGAAGCTCTTTGCTGAAAGCTTCGAACTGCGCTAGGGTTAGAGTGTCTAAGTTGAGTGGCTGCGGGTGTTCAAAGGTGTCCTTCCAGAAGGATTCCACCTGATCAGCGGTCGGCGGATTATCCACAACACGTGGAGACTCTTGGAACAAGCGGGAAGGTTTCTCCTGAACCTGAGGCTCTCCGCGATACTTCTCGCTCGCCTCGCTAGTGACTCCTTAGCAACCACTAGCATTTGTATCCTATCGAGGCAGTGCTGTCTAGTGGTCAGCAGCAGGCCTTGACTTGAAGTGTGATGGATGCGTCGTAGTTTGGTGGCTATTCATCGCACTTCGGGCGTGAAAGGCCTGTAATCTATCACACATTGGATACGAGACGCGTGCTGTCTCGCTGACGTGATCTTAGTCTCCATCTTGTGTACACGCCGTTCAATCTTTTGAAACGCAATGCCGGGATAACGTCCTTCCGATTCGGAAAGCGATTGAGCGACGCTGTACACGGCGGTATTGATTTGCCAGATGTCAGCCTCTTCTGTTAGAACACTACGAACCTCTGCATCCAAACAAGCTAGTTATTGTGGGTTCAGGTTACTAATTCTGTAGAGTGCCCTACGTGTTATGATTATCTACATAGGTCCTTCACACTGCTCAGACCCAATGAACGGACGTACTGGTTACATCAATAAATGACTACATTGACCACTGCCCACCCCGCGGTGTAAGTGATCACTAGCTCTGGGCACCGTGAGTTCTGAGCAAACGTAACGTACCGAATTCAAATAGCAACACCACTTCATTGGTTTCTGGCTCTCGCTATCTTCTAGCCAAAGTCTGTTCCACCATCACTTTGGAGTAACCATCCCATGTGAGTGGGTTTCCGGTATACATTTAGTGTCGGTACTCTTCACCAATACGTCTGAGAATAGCAGTTCGTTGTGGGCTTGCTTCTCCATTGTGAAGGTGATAGAGGGTTTCACGCTGTTGATGCGCTTCAGAAACGTATTAAATTTTGTATTCTCATGGTTCCATACTATGGAGGTGTCGTCAACGTATCTCAACCAGACTTGTGGCTTCTTGTGGGCTCCTTTATTGGCAAGAGTTTCAAAACACTCCACATATATATGTTGGCTATAACTGGTGGAAGTGGCGATTCTATTAGCAGTCACTCATTTTCCTTCAGAAATAACAGTTCTGTACGCAGCATCCTAGTAATTCCATGATTACTTCTATAGATAGGTGAGTTCGTTCCATCTTTCAGATCCTCGTCTTCGTAGAGCTTCCTTTGTATGATTTGAAGCGCTTTCTCAACTGGAACGTTAGTGTGAAGGTTTTCCAACTGAAACTGATCAGGTGATCTTGCTCTGTAGCTTCGACTGCCTCTATCAATTCGACAAAATGCTT
The DNA here is from genome assembly GCF_025532065.1 of Leptinotarsa decemlineata. Taxonomy (NCBI): domain Eukaryota; kingdom Metazoa; phylum Arthropoda; class Insecta; order Coleoptera; family Chrysomelidae; genus Leptinotarsa; species Leptinotarsa decemlineata. The sequence continues at coordinate 6,309,610 of NW_027412556.1, read as the reverse complement.
TGAATTCTTCACAAAAGATGAAGTTGTTCCTTGTTGTGGTTTTTCCATTGAAAGTTACAATCTAGACAAGTTTTGAGTAGCTTAAACTCTGAAACTAATGACCGGTCTGAGCGAAACACTCTTCTTGTGAATTTTGGGTAGTCCATACAGGTGAGGAGGCTCACTGTGGTGGGGTGTTAGCGATGATCTCTTTTTTTCCGAAAAATGGACTTGGTGTTTTTTCAAATTCTGGTACAACTTCCTTTCAATTGATGCAGAGGGTCCCGTACAATCTTCCTGCCGGAATGACGTTGAGTTCCGAGAGTTGTGATGATCTGGAACCACCGACAACCCATAAGCAGAACTACCAATTTAATAGATCAGTCCGGGTGGAGACTGCGGCGTTTGTAGAGCAAATTGATATTTTGTCCGTTCATTATTACCATCATCATTTTGAAACATAGAAAAAATCAACTGAATTCAATCAATCGAGTCGATCCAAGGTGATTCACTTATTGATCCATGATTATTTCCAAAATCTTGCAGCTTAGTGAAAAAATGCCTGACGCCAGATTTTCCAAGGGATAGCCGGAAAACATTCGAAATAACTGAATGTAGAATATTGTTTTGCTACGAATCCCAAGTTTCCTCGTACTAACACAGTACAAGTAACGACTAGTACGATGTAAAGTTGTTTCGACATTGATAAATCCATTCGTCAGCTCACAATTCAGAAGTGGCATGCGAAGGTCTCCGATTTCGCAATTATACAACAAACAATTACACGATCCAAGTGCTCCGTTAGCAAAACACAAAACGATCACACATCATTCATCATCGCTAATAGGAATACGGTGATTTATCAGAGGTCGCTGGTAGTGTTTTTGATTGCAAGGGCCAACTATGATGAGTTGATGATTATCGGTAGCATCATTCGTCGCGGTACAGCGTTCAATGTTTACAAACAGAGCGCAGTCAGCTGTGAGTGCCGCGTTTTGAATTAATGCCGCATACATTTGAATATATTTATGCGATACACTCTCCCGTTGAGTATACGTTGCCTATCATCCGTCGGTTTAACCTACGGTCGGAATGTATTTTCGGTGGAAAATCGATGCCCGAAATGAAAATGTAGGAGACGAACCCGTCAGGAATGTTTGGTCGGAATAAATGCGGAATCGAGTGCCTCCAAAATCGTTTAATTGTTTCATTCCTGGACATTTTGAGAGTATAATATTTGATTATAGGGAAAGAAAAGTTTCGTCTTTCTATTTCTCCATCTTGGCACAAAAAATGAATAGAAACTCCTACAGAATAAGAAAGCAATTGACTACTAAATTAACTCTCTATAAAGATGTGTGGAAATAAGTCCCTCCAAAACCGCTACCATCATTCAACAACACGTGCAAATAATAAAATGGTTTCATCAAAATGGGTATTCTGTTCGGGCAACGTACCGCGCGTCTCGCCCATAATCGTCCTATCGAGAGGACTATTCGCAATGTGGGGGATAAATTCGAGTCTACTGGTTCAGTAAACGATCGAACAACAGCCATACGTCAACAAAACGCAAGATTTGCCGAAAACATCGCTGCTGTCTGTGAGAGTGTGCAGGAAAATCCAAGGCGGTCGATTTTGCGTCGCTCACAAGAACTCGGCCTCTCGAAGACCACAACTTGGCGAATTTTGCTTCGTGACTTGGGTCTGAAACTGAAGAACTGAAGAAACTGATGAAGGTGAACGTCTATAGACAACGACGTGTGTTCGCTGAATAGGCTCTGGAGCAATTGACAGCTGACCCTAATGTTCATCGAAAAATCATCTTCAGCTATGAGGTCCATTTCTGGATAAATCGGTACGTGAACGAGCAAAATTGTTGAATTTGGGACGATACTAATCCACATTAGATCCAAGAGCGTCCAATGCATCACTTTTCGGGACGTATTTTGGGCTGGCGGCGTCATCGGTCCAAATTTCTTTGATAACGACGTTGGCCAGACCATCACTGTCAAGGGCGAGCATTATAGCTGATTACCAACTATTTTTGGCCAGAACTGGATGATCACCAACGACAGATGGTTTCAACAGAACAGCGTTACTTACCACATAGCTCAAGCCACATTGGAAACTCTGTACCAGCAATTATAGAGTGCATAGTCATCTCACGTGGAAGTGATTTGAACTGGCCACCGAGATCGTACCATTTGACCCCGTTAGACTTTTTCTTGTGGGGTTTCCTCAAGTCACAGGTGTATGTCAAATAAGCCACAAACCAGAGCGGTGCTCAAAGCCACCATAACCCATGTCATTGGTCAAATTCGGTCTGATTTATGCGCCAGGATCATGGAAAATTGGACGTTCCGCGTGCGCTTCACCCAGAGAAGCCGTGGCGGACATTTGAACGATGTTATATTCTATAGATAATGGCATCAATAGATATTTCAAAACTAATAAAAAAATTAGATGATATATAACACACATTTTGTTTTATTCAAATTAACAGAAAGGAAACGCCCAATGGAAGACCCTGTATATGGAAGACATAAAATTTCACTTACATGAAACATTATCATCCTCAATGACGGCATCGATGTTTTGGAATAGGGCTCGTCTTATTGCCTCCCCAGCACCAATCTGGATAATATTATAAAAGGAAGCGCTCAATACCTTTATAAAAATACGATTTTTTTTCATTTTGGATGATTTGAATCCGCTCATGTCATCATGACAGTACGTAATGACAGTCGTTGTTTCCTTACGTCGGTTCAGGCAGACAGTGACGTCATCACACCAGTCAGATTGCCTCTCAACTCGCCCAGGCAACCAGAGTGAACCAAATCCCCCCCCCATGTTCCCTTCCGGGTTGAGAGTCAGGCAATACTGTACACAATATTGCCTGACTATTGTCAGGGTTGATACTGATCTTCCATACGTTAGCCCACTCCTCCAATCTGTCTACCTGTTGTTGAAGGTATCTCGTAACGTGTGCTTGACTCGTAGATCTCACCAGTGAACCAAATTATCACGTGGTGTCCTGTCAATCAGTTAGCTAGGCGGTGAACCAATCAGTGTGTACCAAATTGTCACGTAGCATCCTTAAACTGTCACTCAGCTCGCCAGCTAATCAGAGAGCATACTTCTGCATCCCAGAACATCGTGGCGGGAGATTTGAATTTTCTGTGAACATAAATAATTCAAGCAGGATCAGGCGTATCCCTCAAGGGAACAGATCACCCAGTCACGTGGCGAGCTTACGTCAGCCCATCTTTTCGCTTAACACATTTTTGTTTCGCCTCAGCCATGACGTCATAAAAAGTTTTCGTTGGAGAATTGAACGCAGGTCTTTGGTGTGACAGACTTAATCTTTAGTCTCGGCACCACCGTTGGATATTCAAAGTAATTGCGAACTGTTGATAGTGATGGATTTGGTCATTGCTTTTTGAATTGTTTTTACATTTGAATTGTGATTATGATCCCTTTTCAGTTGATAAAACCTATTTATTTTTGTTCGAAGTTGTATTGAGAGAACAACTAGGACAGAGCCGGATTGATGCTTCAAATGATGATGTTCACCACTTTCAGGGGCCGCTGTACTTCAAAAAACCACATTTCCAAGCTGAATATGTGGCCAAAAAAGACTTGTCATACAAGGTGATCATGAATTTTTTCATCATATGTTCCTGCTTCTGTTATGCTTATATTTCTGTAAGCCGTTGTAACAAAAACGTATTTGTTTTTCTTTCATAACAAACTCAACTAGGGGAAAGAAAGTGTTTGGCTTTCTACTACTCCATCTTGATACAGAAAAATGTGGGAATCTTCCAAAGAAAGGAAGGAAGTAATCAATTTTAAAAGAAGTAACTTCATAAATAGATGTGTATGTCATACAAGGAAGCAACTTTCAGACACACACTGGACGAAAAAGTCCTCCTGAAACAGCTACTTTCATATAAACATTGAATTTGGACACGAAAGAAAAATTATTTCGAAACAATATACAGTAAACACTTTTCTCTACTCAGTTTGTATTCCAAACATTCATTATGGAATTGAATCAGATATCACTCACAGGACTTCTACACAATATACTAAATGAAAGGTAAAAGTTTCACTTACATGGAAGACTGTCATGCTCACTGGTAGACATCGATGTTTCGCCGTAAGACACTTGCCTTGGGACTCTTCAGTACTAATCTATCTAAATTGCTGACTCCCTTCCTTTCTTTGGAAGATTCCTACATTTTTCTGTACCAAGAAGGAGTAGTAGGAAGCCAAAACCTTTCTTTTCCAAAAATTAGTGACTCTTAAAAATATAACCCTTTCAAAGTGAAACTTAACTACCTTCTCATAACTTGAATAACCCGTTCCTCAAAAAACAGCAGAGTCCACAAAATGTAAATGAGTTGATGGCGTCAATAATATTTGTTTCAAATGACATTCAACGATATGTTTTTAAATTGCCACCAGTTTTTATCCCCGTCAATAATTGCTGTTTGAATTCTTCAAATTTCAGATGGTGAAGTATTATAACGAATATTTCAGTAGCTACACATTTTCTTCATAGCTCTTTGATAACAATTACTGTTTGTTCTATTATCACATTTGTTTACCTGGGTGAACGTTTACATTGTTTTACTTATATTAATGAGTGAAAAAGACAAGGTTCATCAACCCTGTTGTATATGAACCTCAACCAGCTGTGGAAATATAGAAATTTCTGGTCTGGACCTTGTGTTGAAATGAGTAGACGAAAACGCAAAGAGTTCTGGAAAATGTTCAGGAGCTCTAATGAGGAAACCTATGAATTAAACTGAAGAACTGGTCCCTCAGAGCAGGAATCGGCTCGAATTCTCTCTAGAGAATACCTAACAATTGATGAAGCTGTGTAACTTAGACCTCAGCTGCAGACAATGAAGCAGAAGAACAGAGAGAGTTCGTTTTATTTAATGGCATTATGAGACATTTGATCACCCGACCCAAATAATTTATATACAGTCCAAATTATTGTGTGAGTGCTATTTTTCGGGTTTTTTAGTCTACTACTGCGTTAAACGTTGTCAAAGGTATTGTGGTAACGGTCGCAGTGCCAGGTTTTATTGATGTTCATTGCTTCGTCATCGAGTATCACTCGACGATGTGATGATGTGAGTGCCTTTTTTGTTGAGAACTACAGCTCGGCTACAGCTGATTTTTCAGTTTGTCCGAGTCAATAATATCTTTTGTGTTCTGAGACACCAATACCTACACTTCTTTTCGTGGTTCCAATGTGGACCAACCCGTAGCTACAAGGAATCCAGTAAACCCTGGGTGCTACTGAAGGTTCTATGAGGTCCTTAACAAACCTCAGACTTTGTCTGATAGTTTTTGTTAGCCCAAATATTAGTTTCACGTTGTGTTTCTCTAAGATTCTCCCAATCTGATCTGTAACATTTTCAATATAGGGAAGAAAAGCTTTTCCCTTGACCAGACTAGCTAGGGTTGCTTTGGCATTCTTTCTTCTGGGTCGTATGGCCCGCTCGAATTCCCTTTAACTGTACCCATTCCCTCCAATGGCATTTTTCAGGTGATTGAGTTCCTCAGAAAGACTCTCAGGTCCACAGATGCTTTTCCATCCAACAACGTTTTAATTACCGCTTCCCCCTCGTTAGTTTTGGCTGGTGGTTAGACTTTTTTTCTTCAGTCCAAGTTATGCTCCACAGAGTAAGACATTTTCAAAGAAAAAAATGTCCAAACTAATACAGGGAAATGCAAAAACCCATGAAATTCCGGTATTTTCCAGAGACTTGAGGGGAATGAATAAGTCAAACAACCATCAACCTACAAAAACTCAGCTAGTGAAGAAATGTTCATTGACATTTTGCATTACATTTCGGAGACCAAAACTATCTTCGTCTTCGGAATTCAAAAAACCAAATATTTATAGAAATTCTGCCTTGTATCAACAACATTTTCATTGCAATTTTCCATATTTTTCTCCACGGCATTTGTCACATTTAGAAGAGTTTTTGCTAATTCCTTGAGCTTGTTTCTGAGTGTATGGTGTGGTGGCAAGAGGATTTCAATATTCGATAGTTTTGTTGTCTTGTATTGGAAAGTTTCAACTTGCACAATTTGAAAGAATGGAATTAGAACTTTCGAAAAACTGTTGATTGATACTGTTGGGTTTTTTTGGAATACGGAAAACAGAACGTTATATTATATAATAAATTGAAGCTCAGTTGTAGTACGGAGGGTGCAATTGGGTTGCCTTATATTATAAAAATATATATCTACTCAATCCTAGTACACAGTTCAAGTGGTGGCCCAATCACTAGTCCATTAGTGATTGGGCCCTGCTGATCGTATAACTAGAGTATCTTCATTCTAGGTTTCACTCTACCAATTGAACTGTGTACTAGGATTACGTAGATATATATTTTTTTAATATAATAAATTAGTTGTCCCCTTTCCTGAAGTGACCTAATGAATCGTTTCATAATTTTCCACTGTCCATACAGTAAAAGCCAAATGGAATAAATCTATTATTTCGGTAACGATACATAATTTAACAAAATCCCGAAACACGTCTAATTTAAATTATAATTTGACATACTTCAACATAAAAATGCTACCACTACCTTCAACCCCCGTCGAATGACGGGTACAACCCCCAATTTTTAAAAAGGAAAGTATATACTTGTGATATATCTTTTGAAAGGTCTCTTCATTCTATATTCAAAAATGTTATCGCTTTCAAGTTCATTGCAACAATTAAGATAACAAATTAAAATCCTGCGGTTGCCGAAACTCTATTGTATACACTCAAAACTTATTGCAATATTGAAGTATGTCTGGGCCAATTTGTTAGTTTGTAAATTGTTTTTTTCTTAACTTAGCATATAAAGTTTATTCAACGACGCATACGTTATACAATCAGACGTTCAACTGAAATAACAAATATACAATTTTGCCAATAGCATATCAGTAATATTTACTGATGTCATGTTATCAGACATGCATTGTGTCCAATACATATCACTTGAAACTTCCTCTACTGAATTTGAACAATTTAGGGCATGTTTGAACTAATGCTTCATTTTTGTTTCTATTCTCTCCCCAGTTTCTATTCACCCCGTTTTACGGTATCTATGAAATGCAACACTATCATTTGCAGCTGGTCTCCAAAGAAGTGGCAACCTTTTATTTTTCACGATATGCTCAAAACTTATTTCATGTTGAGGTATTGATAATGAGGAAGTAAGCAAAAACCATAGCAATGTTGTTTTTAGATGGTATCCTTTAAAAAAATGCAAATAATTTCCCTGGCAACGTTGGTTTGAAACGTAAAGTTCGTTAACTTCAAGTCTGACAAATGGTAAGATTAACGCAAATGCATGAAATAACTGTTTTACAAATGATTGGTTACGGAGATAAAACATGAACCCAACAGGAAGTAGCTCTTCAATTTTTCGAGATACTTCCTAATTTGCCGCCCATATCTTAAGAAACAATAAGCAAAATAGAGAAGCAGTTCGCGAGCTTGTTCATATGGGGCAGATATAAAAGCAGATGCCAATGCAATGAGTGATGAACCTAACTCAGATGTGATGCTTTAGTTTGAGGAAAATCCACATACATCGAATAGTCAGGCATCCACTACATTCAATGTTAGCCATACATCGATAGTAAAAGAAAATAAAATGCATCCCTATAAAATGATACCTACTCAGGAGCTCATGGAAGACGACTTTGATAGAAGAACTTTTGTGAGCAAATGATGGACATGTTGGATAACAATATCATCTTATTAGAAAACGTTACGTTTTTTGATGAGTGTACTTTGCCTGTCAACGATCATGCTAATCGGCAAAATGACAGTTTCTGGTCAACGGAAAATCCTCACTGGATGAGAGAGGAACACACGCAATACCCTCAATAGGTTAATGTTTGGGCAGGAATTGTAGGAAACTATATCATTGGTCCCTTTCTCATTGAAGGCAACTTGAATGGCGATAATAATTCGACACCACTTCAAAATGATGCCATTTCAAGTTTAGCAAGCTTATATCCTGATCCAGGAAACCCTCAAGTTACAGTGAATAGGATATGGTTTCTGCAGGATGGAGCACCACCACATTACCAAGTTAATGTCCGGCAATACCTCAATACAATATTTACCAATCAGTGGATAGGGAGGCGAGGATCGATTGAATGGCCAGCGCGATCACCTGATCTTTCATCATTAGATTTCTTTTTATGGGGATATGTAAAAAGCAATGTGTACAAAACTAAACCTTCAAATTTGAATGACTCAAAAGAACGAATAACGCTTGCGATTAGGACGGTCACGCCTGATAGGTTAAATAATGTTGGAAGACAGTTTTATTTGAGATTAGGATGTTGCCAAAATATTTGCGGTGAACACTTTGAACATCTACTTCGTTAACATCCATAGTTCTTTTTGAGTGAATTTCGGTAACTACAAGATTTTAATTTATTTAATCACAATTATTGCAATAAACTTGAAAGCGATAACATTTTTGAAAAAAGAATGAAGAAACCTTTCAAACGATATATCACAAACCTATACTTCCCATTTGAAAAACAGGGGGTTGTACCTGTCATTCGATGGGGGTTGAAGGATGGGGTAGCATTTTTACGTTGGAGAATGTCAAATTATAATTTACTGTTGACGTTTTTCGGGATTTTTTTCAAATATGTACAGTAACCGAAATAATGGCTTTTACAGTGCTTACAGTGAATATACAGTGTTATTCACTCTTATCGGAGTTTTGGCGGTTTCAAAACTCTTGAAACCGCCACTGTGAGATATATTGAAAAAACATCCATCAACCCACAACTATCTCTCATCTCTACACAGTTGCGGTGGCATTGACTGAGTCGCAAACTTCGGCTGTTTGATATGATGAGCGGAATATTGAAACCAAAAGTGAATCTGTCTGTTTAGGGCTCTAAGGCCAAGTTAGGTTAGGTTAGGTCCCGAACTCCTCATGTAAAATGCATAGGATGGAAACGCGGCACGAGTTCTGCATAGGAATTATATCTAAACAAACAGTCAGTAGCCCTAGAGCGAATCCAACGACTCGAAAGTTCTTTTAATAATGTGTGTTTCGCCGGTACTGTCTTTGGCGTAACCCGAACATGATAATGAGTGATAAAACAGTCGGGTAGAGTTTGATAACGTCGGTGTCTGAATAGACAATTCGCCGCGACGAGTCACAGATAAATTATTTTTTGAATTCAATTCAATTGGATTGAGAATTCGAACTGGGCCGTTTCAGTAAACAAAAAGAGTTCGATAGTAGTGCTGTCTTATCAAAAAATGAGGTGAATCATAATTTTTCTCAAAACATATTCAATTATTCAGTTGCCCACAAGATCAGGATCCCACAAGATCAGGAAATTCAATTAGAATCAAACAACATAGGAATTCAACCTATGAAAAGGCTCCTTTTTTGGCCGGAGCTAGTTAATAACAAAATACCTACCACTCTAGTTAACAACAGAATAATGAAATATTAACAAAAAACAATAGTGAAAGAACTATACTCAATTTCCACAAGACCAGAACACAAATATGTAAGTATCAATTATGCTGGTAGAATCTCCGAGAATAGTAAAAATTATCTCTCAAAATTCAATTTACAAACATCCTACACATCCAACGGAAATTTAGAAAACATATTAACCTGAATTAGAGAAAGGGAAGACATCTGGTATATATCGAATAGAATGTGGTGAATGCCCCGCCATATATACAGGCCAAACTGGGAGAAATTTTGATACAAGGTACCACGAACATGTCATTTCGGATAAAAAATCATTAATGTACGAACATCTTCAAAATTCGAAACATAAAATAGATAAGGATGATTTAAAGATCATACTCACATGCGAAACAGGGAAAATAATGAATCTGTTGGAATCTATAGAAATAAACAGGTCAATGAAAAATCCCAATTCTATTGTCCTCAACGAACAACTTGATTTTAATAATAGTCCTCTCCTGAACCTATAATCCAGATCCCAAAACCTACATTATATTGAAAGCTTTGTTATGTTCATGGATTTTACAGGTATATGAAACGCAGGTACCGGGTATCAGGTATATCAAATCATTTATTATAGAATGAGCAACATAGGTATAAATTACTCAGATTTAAATGTAACCAGTTGGTTTTGAAAATGGTGTAATAGCCGAAACCGGTCAACAATAAAGAAATATAGTGGAAAATAGACAAAAGTGTGTTTTTATAGTGTATCCTCAGTGAACTTTCAAAACACACACAAACTGAATTCGATGAAAAAACGAATTGTTTCTACGTGAGCTGTCCGCTAAGAAAAAGTTGAAACTCAATGTTTCAAAAACAAGCAGAATAGATCCGATATGACATACACTTTCAATGCCGAATAAACCAATAAATTTTGATAGGGGTACTCGGTACCAAAGTATTGCAAATTTTTTAAGTAAAATTCATCGATCATTGCATTTGTTTTGTAGCTTCATATCTCAATAAATTATTATATTGGTTACCTATTTATTTCGTTAAAATTCATATTGAATAATTTCCACTCAGATTTTTATTTGTTACGACTGCTTTCAGTTTATTAAACCATACGCAAATAATCTCGTATTAGACAAAATATATTTCCCCACTCACCAATCTACAAAGAATTTTGTACTGTATGTAGTCAATCGATTTTCGGCTAATTTTTCCCTACGAATTGAAAATGAGCCAAAGCGCTACCGAAACAGGTCAAAAAATTATCCAAGCAATTGGCAATAAACGTGTTAATCAACGCAGTGTTCGGCGTTGTTTTACAAAATTTCATTTCGAGGATTTTAGCCTCGAAAACAAGCCCGAAGTGGTCGACCTACAGTAATCCAGGACGAGGATTTGGTGGAGACTGACCCATCACAAACGATGTGTGGGATGGCGGAAGAACAAGGCGTCAGCTCCCATGCGGTTTTTTATGTAGTCCGGTCAAATTAGACCAAAAAATAAAAGTAAAGCTACCTAAACTCCCACAAAGCTGAAAAGCAGTAAGCTTTTTTTAAAAATGAAAGTTCCCCATCTTTCCCCTGTATGGAAAAATTTTTATTCAAGGTCAAAGATCGAAAAAATTATTTTTTTTCGCAATTTTCAGCAAAACAGTAAGTTTTATCATGAAAATACTTCAGACAAAAATTATTGTAGATCATAAAATTATCTACAAAAAATGTATCAATACTTTTTTCCTACGTGCCACCGTTTTTGAGGTAAAACGATTGAGAAAGTTGTAGGAGTTGTAAACGTCAGAATACGCATGAGTACGCCACGTTTATACATCTCTGTAGTTGTAATATTTGTTAAAATATATTTCTATCGGTCATTGTAACGTACTTTTATGATATAAAATATACATAATCTATAGTAATAGGGCAATCCAAAATGACAAATACAACTATTGTTGTTGGTGAAGTTGTAGACGTCGACTAACTTTTATTACTCACTGCTCGAACTCCAACTGAAAAGCTCAAAATCAATCGGAAATATATTCATCAAAAAGTTCATCTACTTTTGCAAAGTGTCAAAATCATGTCCCTACTATTTTTACACGCAATAACTGGATGTGATACGACATCTACATTTCACAGGACGGAGGGGTGAAATAACAGTTTTCAAAATGTTTGAAAAATAAAATTGAGTTCAATAATGTACTGAAGTTTTCAAAATAGCAATTCAACTCGACAAGAAATTATCGCTAACGGCATTCGCTTTCTTCTTTCAATGTACGGAGTTCCTAAAAAACTACCTGCTTAGATGAGTATAGATATGCATGTTTCGTTAAAAATACTAAAAGTAAAAAACAAGTACAATTACCTTGTCTTCCTCCAACCTCAATTGTTGCTCATCAACATCTTTTTCGGGTTTATCAAGTTCAAGTGTGGCTTGGTTATCAGCTAGATCCTACAGTCTGGGGTTGGAAGTTGGTCAACAATTCATTAGAACCAATACAAACTTTAATTCCATCTGCGCCGGAAAAACTGCTGAACACAATTTTTTGCAACTTCAAAATGGGTTGCAGTGCTTAATGTGTTTGCAAAAAAGCTGGAATGTTTTGTTCTCTGGCATGTACACATTGACATGCGATACATCGCTATTAACGCAGTTTACACGTACTCAGGATGAAGAAGAAGAAGATCAAGAAGAAGAACAAGAAGAAGAATTTGAAAGTTACGACTCGGACGATTGAATTTCACTACTTTTTTTTTTAACTTATATTGCTTTTATCTTTTCAATCTCTGCTAGTATCCATTATTTTGCAATAGTTTCAAATTGAACAAATTCATAACTGACCTGTCGAATAGGCCTACCACGTAGGAAAGTAAAGTACGCATATTATGACGATTACAACTTTTACAACTTTTTGAATCGTTATATCTCAAAAACGGTAGCTCGTAGAAAAAAGAATGAATACATTTTTTGTAGATAATTTCATGATCTACAAGTTTTGTTTGGAGTATTTTTATGATGAATCTCACCGTTTTGCTAAAAACCGCAAAAAACTCATTTTTTTGACCTTTGACCTTGAATTTTTTTTCATACAGGGGAGAGATGGGGAACTTCCAAATTTTATTTTTATTCATATTTTAAACAATCTTATTGATTTTCAGCTTGGTGGAAATTTAGGTAGCTTCGAATGTCTAAATTGACCGGACTAATGGTTTAAAACGCATCTGAAACGTCAAAGAGCTCGAAAAGCGGGTTCTTCACATTTCAAAGACCAACAGAAATTGTCTAGTTGAAAAGTATTTTCTTATTTGCTTTTCCTCAACCAAAACAAGATTCTTTTTTGGATCAAATCGTCACGTGGATCAGTGGATTCTCTTCGACAACAGGAGATGTTTAGGATAGTGTTTGGATATCTATAAGTCACACAAGCTTTTCCCGAAAGCAAAAACATACCAGAAAAACACCATGTGTACTGTATGGTGGTGTGATTCAGCGTAATTTTTTGCAACCGGGCCAAACCGTCACACCAGAGTCCTATCGTGAGGGAATCGACGAAACATACCAGACATTGCATCAGCGGCAGCCGCCACTGGCAACAGAAGAGGTCCGATCCTGCTCCACGACAACGCCCGTCTGCACGTTCCACAAATCACCGTCCGAAAATCAAATGAATCACCATACTTCCCAGACCTCTCGCCGATCGACTAACATCCTTTCAAACACCTCGAAAACTTTCTCACCGGCAAAAGTTTACTGATTCAAATGGCGCTTATCTCGATTAAATGGAATAAATATTCACTACTGAAATATCATAGTTCAATGCACGCTCATAGAAATGGACAAAACTTTTGAAACAACCTGATATCTGCGAAACCAAAAGAAGTACAGTCCATTTTTTGGTGTTTTTCAACAAAAGGAAACTATATTTCTTATGGATTCATAAAAATTCTTATTCAAAAATCATTATTTCTGAATGTAGGGTATTAAGAGATCGGTAACAGAATAGAACATCATTCTATTGATAATTTTTTTTTCAGGTGCCATCACTGAGAAGGCTGATAATTCGAGAGTAGCAGACAATAGCAATGTTCAAGTGACAGCCGAAGACACCCTGAATAATGAAGAGAAGGTGAAAAGTCCCCGTAGAACTCGACTGACACTGGAAGAAAAATTACTTCGATCGTCAGTTCTCTTCGAAACCTCATAAAGCGTTAACAATGAAGCTGATGATGGACAGGACGACTATTCTTCCGGTATATTTTTCAGTACGAGTCAAGATGAAATGAAGTTATTCAAGAGTACATGAAGCATTGTAATTGACCACTTGTTCGGATCTATCCATTCAGTGGATGCTCAGTCAGACCCTTTCATCTTTATGCAAATTTATAGCCTCAAATTGAATTATAAATTTGAATAATAATAACGTGTGACGTAGTGTTAGATTTAGGGGTTTTATGGCTTAGTTAACTTCACTATATCCTTGCCGATGCGATAGAGACATGGACTGTGGAAGCAGTGTTATGTTTCTCTTTACTATTTGAAGAGAATACGAATTGAAGGGAATATTACACATCGTAATATTATTTATTGTAGTATACCTGCTCCTCAGTTGGAACCAAGATTCAGAAGTTACGCTTTATTATGAGATGTTCACTAAAACAAAACTTTAGTGTCGAATAGATCAGGAGTATATCAGATGAGATGAAATGTTCGTAGTATAACACACAGATGGGGCCACTAGTATTGAATCAATACGATTTTTGGTTAACGGTAACCTTCAAAAGATAGGTGTACAAATTTCCCACTTCCCAAAACTTACAGAGCCCCAGAATGCTAACGATGCTTTTTCTGACAAATACAAAAGTTGAATCGATTTTAAATGAAAAAATATCATATCACCATAAATGATGAAGATGATTTTTTTCAGGAAAACTTACAGGAAGAAAAAAGGATATCAGTCGAGTTCAAAATGAACTACTCTTCACAACGCTGTATAGATTATGTCTAGAAGTTACTTTCAGATACAAACTGAAAGAAAAAAGCCCTCCCAAAATAACTACTTCCACATGAATACTGAATTTCACGACAGAAGAAGTACTTTCGAACACTGAATTACACAGAAATCACTTTTTCCCATTCAGTTTGTACTCCAATCATTCGTTATGAAATTGAGTCGAAGACTAACACACAGATGGCGCTATTAGTATTGAATTCATATGGTTTCCAGTTAATCCTAACCTTCCAAAGCCATCCCTACAAACTACACAGCTGTCGGACTATTAGTTTGTGGGATAGAATATTTTGAGTGAATCAACTTTTGTTACTTTGAAGAAAATGAATGAAATTAAATTTCGTGTGTTAACAAAGCATTGCTTGGCATGATAAACATTATTCGTAGAAAACAGTAGTGAACTGGTTTGCTAAGTTTAAACGAGATGAATAGAACATGACTGCACCAGAATCAAAACGATCGTCATCCGAGTGGACTGTAGGTGGTAAACAGACTCCAAAGCATTCAAAAACGCAACAGGCTGGGAAGATTACAGTTCAGTATTCTGGGATGCGCATTGTTCAATATTAATCGACTATCTTAAAAAGGAATAACCATCAACAGCGACTATTACATAGCCATTTGGAAGATTGGGCTTCCAATTGCTTCCGCATCCACCACATTCTCCAGATTTAGCCCCAGCGACTTTTTTCTATTCTCAGACACAACAGAATTTTCGCTGGAAAGAAATTCAACGTGGAGGAAGAGGTCATCGTCGAAACTGAGGCCTATTTTGAACTAAAGATGAATCGTACTATGAAAATGGTTTCGAAAATTTGTATGATCACTATAAACGTTGTATCGCCCTCAAGGACAAGTATTTCGAAATAATCAAATCAAATTGTGTCAAATGTTTTTTTTCTGTGTTAGCCTACGATTTTGTCAGCACTTGTAGTTCTTGTCCACAACTTTATATTGGACAAACGGGGAGAACTTTTCCTCAAAGAATAAAATAACATACAGGTAGTTTTCTGTGTGTGGAGACCAACCCCACACTTACGCACGTACTTACGGGACTAGGCCGGAAAAATACTACTTTCTCAAAGAAAAGCGTACGGGAAATGGGTGCTTGATAATGATTATATTTATTTGTAGTTCCTTATTACATATAAATACAATGCATATTCAATCTATAAAAATAATTTAAAAAACTACAAATGGGGCTAGAAACAACATGTACTGGAAGGGTACTGTTGATCTCAGTTCTAGTCTTGAAGAAAAGGAAACTGAACTAGAGGAAAAACAAAAAAAAAGAATAGAAAAAAAGAGGAAGGAGAGGGAGGGAAAAGGGAGAGAAAACACGTTGAATATTATTACTGAAAATTTTTCAGAAGTATAAAATCTATGAAATCGATGACTTTCTGATTGAGCAACGATGAGATATTTTTTGTAACAGCACTCAAATAAAGAAACTTTACTAACTTTATAATTTTGTGGAATATTATTATACTAACTATATATTTTATAACTGAAGGATCGTCAATATAGAGTGGTTCGATGGGGCAGAGGAGAAAGTAACCTTTTAAACCTCAAATTTAAAGTATGTACATCGCTACGAAATTTTATTTTGTTATACAAATATGATGGACATTTGTTAATTGATATTTTATGGAACAGGGTAGCCGAGTGTAAAACACGTCTGTTTTTTGTAGTTAACCAGTTGGTTTCCTTAAGTTTATATGAAATTCTGTCATATTTTCTAAAACCAAATTATACCTTAGACATGATTTTTGAACTCTTTCAATTGTAAAAATGTATTTTTTATTCAGGCATGAACCATACACAACATCACAATATGCAAAATGACTCAACAGAAGCGCATTTGTTGATTTTATTTTCAAACTTATTAATAATAAATGACGATGAGGATAAAGCATTTTCACACTCATGTAACTACTTTTAACACATTTTGTGACATGTTTTGTAAACCTTGAATTCACGTCCATTTCGATACCTAACTTTTTTGCCACGTTCGTGGGGCATATTACTGTATCACCAATAAAAATATTAATATATCTTTCCACCAAGCTACGATTAGTACCAAAAACAAGCAGATTAGTTTTGTTTCAATTGATTTTGAGGTTATTAGCTTCAGATGCTGAAATGAGACGAGCTAGATCTTTATTCAATTTTCGATTAGCTGTAGTAACGTCATTAGGGTTAAATGATAGATATAGTTGTGTGTCATCCGCATACATATGTGAATTACAATGTCTTAAAAGAGAAACTAGATCACAAGTGTATACGCAAAATAATAAGGGTCCAAGTATAGATCCCTGAGGCACTCCAAATTTAATAAATTCACTGCTTGATTTTCTCTTCGAAATTTCTACAAACTATGAACGATATTTAAATAGCTTTTAGTTGAATTAATAGCAGGTTCAGAGAACCTGATGAAGTTCAAAATTGTGTTTGCATCGATATTATCACCATTATTAATATGATACATAAATGATTCTCCCTTAAAGCGGTTCATTGTAAATCCAAGCTCCGACATCGATCACAACCTCATACACTTCAGAACATCAGTGGGCACACAAACAGGTAATAATTATATTTTGAAACTTTTTCCAATACAGAATTATCATAACAATTATTAATTATGGCCTCGAATTCATTTACCCGTTACAAGTGTAATACATACGAACAATAATTAAACCAGTGGACAAAGATAAAGCTATATCTGGTATGAAAATATATTTGCCCTCAGGGAGCATTTATGAAGGCAAAGATAATTAAATTATATGCCAGATAAGCAATCAAGAGGTTCGGAATGTGATTTAGCTTCGGGGACATCAAAATAGAGTCATTTTTGGTGTTTCAATCAAATTGAAATAGATGTATACGTTTTGTTCCAGTTAACCCTTTGAAGAACGATTTGCATCAATTCAACTGAATTGCAAAGTTACAATATAAAAATATGTTATTGATGATAATGCCAATAAATTAACGAAAAATTGATGTTGTGTTTTTCTTGGGCGTTCCAAAAGTGAACAAAGTAGTTTTTTCATGATTCGCATTCAATACGGTTGTTGTCTAATGAAATATACAGTGCTTTTCTTTAATGTTTTCCCCCTTTCATTTTTTGAAATTTGGGATAATGAAATTAATGCATGAGTACTTTATTTTGAAGTGAAATTGACAGATCAAACTTTCAAGATGACGACTGGGCATCATCTGGGAAAAAAAATTAAACGGATAAGGGGGTCTTGTGAGACATCTTTTTGAAGCTCCCGACAAATGCTTCATAACCCTAGAATATAATGTTGATATCTTCAACAACTACAAAATGGCGGAACTGTTAATAATTGCCTAAATACATTGACATTTAACTACATAATATGAGGTAATAAGCTTAAGGTCAGTTCAGCCTATCCGATATTTCACGCCGAACATTTTCGAACACAGTGACGTCAATATCTCTACAAATATTTATTATTCTCAGCCGTATATCCAATATTGAAGCAGGTTCAGTTTCGTACACCTTTTGCTTCAAATAGCCCCATGAGAAAAGTACAAAGGTGTCAAATCTGGCGAGCGGGTTGGCCATTCTGTAGGACCTTGACGGCCAATCCAACGACCAAAAAAAGTAGTATCCAAATAGTTTCTCACTTATCTGGAGTAATGTGGTGGTGCTCCATCTTGTTGGAATACAATATCCATATCGAATTCATTAGGATTCGCTTCAACGATATCAGTGATGAGAGGGTCAACAGTAGTTTCCAGCATATTCAAATACAGTTCCCCTGTTAAGTTTTGATCATTAAATAGATGTCCTACAATATGGTTTCCCAATATTCCTGCCCAAACGTTAATTTTTTATGGATATTGGGTACGTGTTTCCCGGAAAACGTGGGGGTTCGTGTCACTCCACTAACGACAATTTTGTCTGTGAACATTTCTGTTTTAGAAAAATGTACATTCGTCACTAAAAAAAATATTGTGGAGATAGATAGGATGCCTTGCAATGGTTTCCGTCATGATTTCGCAGAATTTTATTCTTTGATCAAGATCATCTTCAGTTAATTGGTGCATCATTTTAATTTTGTATGGATGATACCTATTCCTCTTTAAAAGTCGCCGCACAGTAGAAGGAGACACCTACTGAACATTCGCGACGGAATTAGTAGACTGTTCAGGATTTACTACCATCCCACCAATTATTTGCACTTGCTGTTCTTCCGGAATGGACGGATGACCTGTGGGCTTTTTTTATGTACACTACTAGTAGTTGTGAATTTGGATACAAGTTCCCTCAAATATTTTCCACAGATAGGACGATTCAGAAAACGTTCATTGAAAATCCTTACGGTCCCGTAAAAGTTACGCGTCTTACCGTGAATAAAAATCTCTTCAATTTTTTCTTCCAATGGACGAAAATTGTACATTTCAGAGATTATTGACGAGGTAGCTTTCTACTAGTAAAACCGTCGTACTGACATTTTTTGTCGTTTTATAAAGAAAAACTAACTAAACAAACCTTATCGGGTTGTTGGAATTGCCATATGGCAGATAAAAAGAAATATTTCTAGAAATATCGATATTAATGTGTTTGTCTTCAGACCCCCCTTTCCATTTAATTTTTTTCCCAGATGGCGCCCAGTCGCCATCTTGAAAGTTTCATTTGTCAATTTCACTTCGAAATGAAGTATTCATGCATTAATTTCACTATCCCATATTTCAATTTTTTGAGTTGACCCGTTCAAAAAATAAAAGGGGAGGGGGACATTGAAGGAATGCACTGTATAGATGCTTCTTAGGTCTAAGATGCGCACTAAGGGAAATTTTTCAAATATTCCAACTCATTTTTACCCAGCGTGGGAGCAAAATGGTGCATTTACATATGAAAATTACCTTTTCATCACTGTTACCGCTTTATTTTGTGGTATTTACAATGGACGGAGAAAAATTCATGTGTATAATTTCAGGAGAGATTCATTTTTGAGAAAGAAAAATGTTAGCTTTCTACTCCATCTTCATACAGGAAGAATGTGGGAATCTTAAAAAAAATTAGAGTGAAGAGTTATTCACTACAAAAAGCTTCTGTAATAGCGATACAGGTGATAATTTTGAAAATAAAGTTTGTGAAGATCAAATCGTAGGGTTTAGATTATGAAATCAATATGATCGTCATCAAGTAACGGCCGAAGCCATCAGAAAAAAAAATAAAGGAAGAAAGCAACTTATTTCAAAATATAGTCTTTGAATGAAGTGTAGTTCATGCAAAGAAGTAATTTGTAGACTCAAAATGATAGAAAAAGCCCCCTCGAAACGACTACTTTCATATAAACTTTGAATTACGAGAAATAAAGAATCCTTTGGAAACAACTACTTTCAAATGAAAATTGAATTACACAATGAAACACTTTCCAAAGCGTTGTTGAACGACACCATAATTTTCTCGTCTCCAAAATAATATATGTGTTCTTTGTAACTAGTTTTATTAATTTGCTTAGTGTGGCCAATATATTTCCTGAATAAGAGCAGGTTTGTTATTCGTTTCATTTCGACAAACAATTGTAGACATCGATACCATCATGTAGTAAGGACTTCTCCAAAATTTGAAAGTGATTTGTTGTGATTTGTATTTCCAGTTGTTGAGTTTTTTGAGTTATACGTTTTTATAGAAGCAAAAAAATAACCATACTGCTGTCAAGCATACATATTGCGACGAGGATAAAGCAAAATTGCGTGAAAAAGGAGATGAAGGCGACGTCATAGGTCACGTGAACGAATTCAACCCGGAAATGGAGGATTGGACTATTTATAGTGAAAAATTGAAACAGTATTTTGAAGCAAATCTCATAAAGGACGAAAACATAAAAGTAGCCGTTTTATTAAGTTTGAATGGTTCGGCAACTTATAAACTCGTGAGAGATCTTGCGTTTCCAAAACTGCCAAAGGAAAAGACTTCTAAAGAATTAAAGAACCTATTAGCAGGATCAATCGGGTGCTGTGATTGTATCTAGGAAATGTATAGAATGTAACGTGGTCGAACCTGATGTGTATTTATGTATGTGAATATCTCTGGATATTATCGATGTCAATAAACCTATATCCACCCGAAATATTAACAGCCTTATTTCCACCACCACCTACATAACAATTGGCCAATAAGTATACTGTTCTGTATCAATTACAAAATTATTAATTCTAATGCAGTTTTTTGATAATATAGTAATCAATTTCAATCCAATAACAACCATTACAATAATTCCCCCCATTATCAATATATATCATCATATTTCATCTTCCCACGATAGGTACACAATGCTCAAGGTGATAATAACGTTCTTTATAAAAAGTGGAGTTTAATTAGTGAGTAAAAAACTCACAAATTAATAAGCCAAACAACACAAAGCATGGGAATGTGATTATGAAGAAGCGTTTTGAGACGTTGCATCGCGAATTCCGTGAAATGGTCTCAAATACCAGTTGAATTTTATATAAGATGGCGTATATCAAAAATCGACACTAACGAGAAGTACATGTGTCGACGCCAACGCAAGCGCGTCGCCATAGCAACGACGGCTCTATCGGAAGCGTCGATATGGCTGGCAGAGATTCTAGCGAAAATAATTTGATACTTTCACTGTATCTATTATTACAAGAGTTTCTTTGCCCCTTTCTGGATGTGAACGTTCTAAATTTGCTTGTCGCAAACAACTTAGTCTCTTATCAGTAATATACGCGTGCTACATAAACACTTGTTATAACTTCCAATTAGAGAATTGTTTTTAATGGATCATCCCAACATTCGAATGATATATTCGTAAGGTACAGGACGTAAATAAGGCCCACCTGACTCAATAATAAATATATTTTCACCGTTAATATGGAACTGCCTAATCTCCATATAGTCTTTTTTAACTAAAATTACTTTTTTAATCCTTTTCTGCCAGTCTTCTTCGGTAATACTACATACTTCTTCTTCAATTAGCTCTATTACCTTCTTATCAAATTTTGCAAAATTATTTTTACGCCTGATGCTTTGTTTCAATTTTTTCCCAAATCAACACGATGGGATTGAAAACACAAAAATAGGGGGGAAGTCTCAGTATGATGTGTCCATACTTTTCAGCAATACTCTCAAGGGCATACACTTTTTCAAATATTTTCATCTGTAAAACTTCAAGTAGTTAAAAAAATTTGTATTTCGTCTTTTCTCGAATTTTTATTTGGTACTTTGATGAGCTGTCGCGAATGACAGGAAGATTTGTCAAGAACTAAATTTGGGATCAATGTGTTTTCAAACCATTCCTCGAAAATATTAGCTTTTATGTTCCTATGATAGTCAACATTGCAGTCCACATAATTTCATAGAATTCAGAACCCATCCTTCACTTCCTCCGCAATGCACAATAATTAGTCGCGATCCTTCGTTTGCAGGCATGTTAGCCGTACACTTTCTCGAACCATCAGTCCACCCTTTCGTAACTGTGTCGTGAGTGTCATACCAAGTTTCGTCCAAATAAAAAATTTGCCGTTGTTTTTTACGCAATTCCACTGTTCTTCTGCTTTCCATAACTGCTTGACGTTTGTTTATTATTTCAAATATAAATTCTAGTTTCTTCATCCAATTCTGAAGAGTTTTGTCACAGCAGCTCACGTTATGGCCGGAAGTATTCAATTTCTTCCTTATGATTCCAGTTGTGGAAATCTCATTGCTTTTGTAACAGTCGTATATTGTTTTTTTCAATGATATTATTAGATGAACATCTATAGGTTTTGGTAATCCTGTATCACATCGTGTATTTCGTTCATAAAGTTTGTTTTTGACTATTTTACGTACAGCTGAGAAAGGAATTTTGGTAAAATCTGTTGCTTGTAATAGTTTGTTTTCTTCGAAACCAAACTTGAGATGTAGATTCTTATATATACTTTGAAACAAACTCTCTGTGTTTCAATATTCAAATACATACGAATCTTATTCACTGGTATCTTTTTCGTTTTGTTCACCATCGCTATTGGAACTGAATACGACAGCGATAACCATCCCCGCATTCCGCGATTTCTATTCGTCACCGTAACATGACCCCAAATTTAATTATATGACTCTTCAGCCAATCATGAAACATGGTTAGTAAAAATTATCCAATACGAACGCCAATTCTACAGTACACTTGAACTATTTGGCAGCCGGTTAATTTCTTTGTATTGGTTTTTTGGGCCTCCGAGAGTGCCGCTAACTTAAAGAGTGCACAATATCGGTTACTTTGACTAAAAGAAGTTCGCCAGGTCATCATCATGGTCATATGACTATCTTCCTTCTCATTTGTATATCCAGTCTTTGAACAAAGTAACTAATGTTCAGTGATTTATTTGTTCGTTGAAACAGTGACTCAGGGAAAGACTCAAAACCGTGTAATTAACCGCAGAATCACCCGATGCACCTTCAAAGACCTGTTAACCCCTCTGTGGCAAGTAGCGAGCTGGTATTTGGTAAACAAATTTCCCAACCGCTCGGGATATAATTTCTGAAATCACAGCAAAGCCCGTCTAGCACATCTAAGGACACGAGTTTGTAGTAGTTTGTAAATTTTCGCGGCATACTTTGATCTAGGCATTTGCATGTGATGTACTCTCACTAGACGCAGGACCTTTCAGGGAAGATAACGTGGGGACGAGGGGAGTGTTCGCGGCTTTACACAGCAACCCCATCGACAGGGGGAGGACTTGGTGAACGGCTTCCAATTATATTTCTCAGATTGCGCGGACGGGTTGTATATACACTCGTCTGAACAGGAGGGCACTTTATAGGATAGCTGTGAAGTTGTTACGTAGATCAGAGAGAGGGCGGAATTGTGTTTTTCGAAGGTTCTTCGATAGAGATGATAATAATGATACATTTCATCTGATCGGACTTCCATTATCTGATATGATAAGAAATTATTTGAAATTCCTGAAAGAATACAAAAAAAAATTAAATGGTTAGCTAATAAAACCACTACAAGGAAAAACATCATCTTTTTTGAACAATTCAAGGCATTTTGTCGAACTTTAGGGGCAATCGAAGTCACAGAGCAGAATCAACTAATCAGTTTCGACGTGGAAAAGCCTCTACACTAACGTTCCTATCGAAGAAGCACTTCAAATTATACAGAGGAAACTATCCGAAAGCGGGGACCTGGAAGATAAAACTAACTTAGCGATATAAGTACTCATGGGATTACTGGGATGCTGTGTACGAAACTGAAGGACGAAATGAGGGAAAGCTAATGGGATCGTCACTTTCACCAGTTATAGCCACATATATATGGAGTGGTTTGAAACTCTGGCCATTGAAGAAGCCCTGAGTTTGGTTGGGATACGTTGACGACCCCTTCATAATATGGAACCATGGGAATACAGAACTAGACACCTTCCTGGAGCATATCAACTACGTAAGACATTCCATCACTTTCACAATGGAGTAGGAAGTCCACAAGAATTGCCATTCTTAGACGTTTTAATGAAGAGGACCGACACTAAATGGAAAACATCTGTATACCGAAAACCCACTCACACGGGACAGTATCTAAACCAGGAATCCAACCACCATCAATCGACAGAGAGGAATCATCAAGCCTCTAGTAGACCGTAATTTCGGGCTCTGTAATACGAAGGTAGGTCTCGAGAAGGAACTAGGCATCATCAAAAATGACCTTCAACGGAATGGTTACTCCAAAGTGATGGTGGAACAGACTTTGGCTGGAAGACAGCAGCCTCGCAAGGAAGAGAAGCCGTCACAACCAGAGCTTTCACTTCCCTACATCAGAGGATTATCGGAAAGGATAAAAAGAATTGGTTTCACGTACATCAGAACCCGCTTCAGATCCGGTAACAACATCAGTAGCAGCCTCACGAAAACCAGTCCACCAAACGCGTACTGCGATTCCAAGAATTGCATTTACCGAATACCCTGTAAGTGCGGAAAATCCTATATTGGTGAAACTAGGAGGCCATTAAATGTTCGCATTGCCGAGCACAAGAAACACACACAGCGAGGGGAAACCAGCAAATCAGGAATAGCAGACCATGTTTGGACCCATCAACACAACATCGAGTGGTCCCAAGCTGAGATCATACACAGAGCGGAACATTGGTTTAGGAGAAAATTCAGGAAAGCCGCATACATGTTGTCCAACAACGTATTCAGCCAAGCTAGCGTAGAGATACGCAACATATGGGAACCCATAATCAAGCGAAAAATGGTCAGCTCCCGCTAACACCGATGAAGCGGAGAGAGGGAAGAGGGGATAGGGGAAAGTACTTGAATGACCTATATAGTCAGCTCTCGGAGGAATAAGTCGAGTCATCACTCGAAGACGATTAATGGAAACGTCATGAAGTAACTTAGCTTGAAATCTAATAATTTTCATTTGTTCAATATTCAATTGTTGCTTGTATTTTATTCCACTGCAATTTCAGTTTTTTTGCTTAATATAAGTAACTGTTATTTTTTAGCTAATCTTTTGAATTTTTTTCATTGTTTCAGAGATTTCAAATCACTTTATATCATATTAGACAAGGAATGAACGAACTAATAAAATGTTCCATGAAACACTATCAACCACCTTCAAACAATAATAATGATAATGATAATAATACTCAGCGGTGAATTGGCGCAGTGGTAGTGCGCCCGACTCACGACGGGAAGTCGTGAGTTCGGTCCCAACCTCGACCACATATTTTTCTCGAGAGAACTTATCTAGTTGGAGTTGGGATGATTCTGCTACATTACATGACCAACATGACTGACGGACAGCGAATAATAATGATGTTTCCTAGGTGCATGATGCTCTCTACCCAGAACACGAGGCTGACGACCAATGTAATCGATGCCGGTGATACCGAGAAAAAATAATAATAATACTTTTTTTTCTCAGTGACCTTCAGGAGCATGTATAGAATTTGTCAAAAAACAATGGATAATCAACTAAAATAATAGAACTGAAACTAAGACGTTTCGAAGGAGTAAAATCCATCTTTCAACAGGTGCTTTCTAAGACATCCTTTAAATGCTTTCGATGTTACACATGATTGAATTTCGGACGTGAGTGACCTGTAATCTCAAAGATTAAATATTCTTTAAAAGACATTTTTCTGTGGAGAAATCAATATTTTGAACTATTTTTGTGAAAAAAAAACGGTGATAAATTTGTCTTTTAGGGAATTAAATATTAACGAAACGTTCATAATAGCAAAAAGATTAAATTTGAAGTTGCCCCAAAAATAGTTCCAACGGATTCGTTTGTGTTGGTGTTGTTTCGGAAATTTGCTTGTTACTATGTTTTTTCATTTCCTTTATATGTATCTAATATATTTGATGGTTTTCAAAATTGTAATTTTATCAACACAAACTACTTTTCGAACCCTGAAGAAGAATATAATTAAATTCGAAACGTCGGCAAGAAAAAAATTGTTCTTCTAAGAAATAATTGATCCTGATACCCAACCAATCTTTCTCTAGATTTTCCGTAATATTCTCAAAATTCACACTAGAAAAAAAAAAGGAAACCGCCATCCGTGTTCTGCAATAAAATAAAATTGAAATATACGGCATATGTGTGTGAGGGAGCTATAATATATTCGCAACTACATCCATTAATTAATCTCCATGCATGATAAACTCCCTTTCATGTTTACGGCATTCATAAGTAATTGCCCCTCATCTTCGGTCGTATCTCTCAGTATTTTCAGCTACCGTTTGCATGAAAAACTCGGGAAGAGTCATTTATCGCATGAGGCCACTGGTCAACTGGTGTCTAGTACCTGCAGAAACGTATACAGACTGAAGTTCCGGTGAAACAAACAGTAATGAAAATGAAATTTCGTGTTTTGGTCATCACGATTTTGAAAGAATGTTTTCTTATATATTTGACACCAGTTTCTCTTGCGCAATGACTAAAATAACAACAAACTGTTATGTAACATTGGATATACACGTATACTTATAAGTTTGTGAGTTATTGTACCTACTAAGAGTGACACTACTTTTGTTATTCTCAAAACGGTGAATCAAAAACACTTTCGTGTTTTGATTTTACACTACTCCTTGATGGGAAAAATACCGTTCAAGGGAAGCAATGGCTTGAAAAGTATTCTAAGGACTTCGCTCCTTCAGAAACAACAATTAAACGTTGGTTTTCTGATTTCAAACGTGGTCATAGAGACTCCGATGATACAGAACGCAGTGGACATCCAAATGAGGCAGTAACACCAGAAAGCATGAAAAAATCTGTAAAGATATCTAAAGAACGTGCTGGCTTTAAATTGCATGAGCATTTGACTCTGTTCAAAGTGGGTGCTGCGCGAGCTCACTGTTGACCAAAAATAAGAACGTCTTGATGATTCTGAGCAGTGTTTGGCCATGTTTAAACATAACAAACTAGATTCATATGTTACAATGTATGAAACATGGATCCATACTTCACTCCGGAATGGAATCGATCGTCATCTGAGAGGAGAGCAAGGCGTCAACCTTGTCCAAAGCACTCGAAAGCATAACACAATCGGCTGAAAGGTTATGGCCTCTATGCAAGACATTTTTTTCATGTCTATTGTTACGAGATTGAAGAATGTGCGAGGATTCTTACACCACAGTAAAACAACTTCTTTTACTTTTTTGTACCTAACCCAAATGTACAAACCCAAAATATTATATATTTATATAAAAAATGCACACTCTTCAATTTTTCAAATAACGTCCTAAAGTTCTAGTAGATCTCTCAAACATCAACTTCAGACATTCTTTGTCGAGCTGATTATGTTCTCTAAGTGAAAATCTGACTATAGAGAACAGCAAGAAGTCGCAAGTCCAGATTACCAATCGCCAAACAAAATGAAGTAGCCAATATGTTGGACAACAAGAGGGTTATTTTGGAGCATCAGCATAGCATGTTCATGTACTAGTGACGAATAAAGATGGATCAACCAGGTTTTGTGTAGACTGTCATAGGCTTATTATCAAATTTTGAAGATTGATGACATTACACAGAATTTTATGGATCAAAATGATGTTCTACATAGAACCAATAGATGGCGCTACTCAAATGTGATACCACTTTATTCGTCAAACTCACCTTTCTTGTTAATCCTTTCTTCAGCTTCGAAATTGAAGCACCATCGGAAAATAATAATAGTGAAAAGCAACCTGCGCCCTGCAGCGTACAGTGTAGACTTAACATCAGCATCAGAGACATCAGTAGATGAATCTGTCAACGTATTTTCATAAAACCTGCACTAAACCCTAAGCTAGAGTATTTCTTTGCACAAAAGTTCAATCAAAAATTTACTTTACGTGCTATTTTTAACGCACAGTCCTAACTTTTGAATTATATTTCAATGAAGTTTTACTTTGGCACTTGTTTGTGCTTTGAATTTAAATTGGAATGATGCGGCCAACTGCGACACACAGACGTTCAGTGTTTGTCAAATTCAACTTTTTTTTTTGAAAAAAATTTTGAAAGTTCATTTCTAGATCGAATTTAACAGAAAGTTACTTGAAAAAGTTGTGTCTACGGCAATTTCATATCCATATGCCAAATTTTATGCAACTAGGATAAAGTTAACGTTTTGCTTATTTTTGACAGATATCCCTTTATTTTAAAAAACAGGTTCGGTTAATTGTCATCAATTCATGAATACATAACAAACGCATCATGGAGTTTAACTTTTCTGATACATTTTTACTTATACAGACATTTTTAGAGAGAAATTAAAAATTTGTTATAAAAATTTCAACATGACTGGTGCAAAGTTTCAATCAATTGGCTATTTTCTTAAACAAACCTTTGATTTCGAAAAAGCAGAGGCAACTAAAAAAATGCAAATAATTTCGATAGAAATATAATTATTATTATAAATTTTAAACAACAATATTATAGAAAATACAAATGGGTACAAAAAATTACTTATTGATCTAAATGAGGTTGTCAAACACTTATAGCCTACATTTCAGTATGTCGTCCTCCACGTTCAATACAAATTATGGTCCTTCTACTGACATCTGTAACTGCATTTTTAATAAATCGGGGATTTATATTTGCATAGCACTCGCGAATGGTATTTTCCAGATGTTGTATGTCAGTAAATGCTCTACTTCGGTACACTTTTTGTTTCAGGTAACCTCACAAGAAAAAATCTAAAGGCGTCAAGTCGGTGATCTAGGTGGCCCATAATGTTCCCAGTTACGTCCAATAACAAAAATTTCTATTAAATCTCAAAATAACTCAACTTTTTAGTGGATTCCGAAGAAAAAATCAACAAAAGTGGAGTCTACAAGCTTGACTGCTCTGATTGTTCAGCATCTTACATTGGTAGAAACTGTAGATCTCTTTTTACTCGTATTAATGAACATTTAAAAAAACCAGACAAATCTGTTTTTGGCCACCACTTGAAATTTCACAATTATAACTTCAGTCCCAATAGAAATTCCAAAATATTACATGAAATAGATAATAAAAATTTCCTTAGACTTGACTTGTTTGAAGAGTTAGAGATTTCCAAAGAACTTTCCAATAATGACCATTGTTTGAATACTCAAGTAAACTTAAACAGAGATTTCCTTCCCCTTCATAAAAGGATTATGAATTATTAATTAATCAAATTCATTACTAACATGACACTTGACACATCCTGTCTCAAGTTGTCCTTCATATAATACTTTGACTGAACCACATGGCCTCAATCCAAAAATGTATGTTCTTGGCTATTAGCCTATTTTGTTTTATATAATTCAAATATTACAAATGTGCCATGTACTTATTTTGATACTTCCTGTTGCCTGACAAGTAAGCAATCTCAAACAATTTTCCAAATTTTTTAACCTTGAAAATAAAAAAAAAAATTTGCAACTACAATTTTCACTAAACTTCCTCTTCAATTAGATCACTTACTTTCAGGTGAGCACTGATGATGACGAAAGTCGAAAGCGCTTTGCAAGAATTTTAAAAATTATACACTTCAATACAAAAAAACCTCTCCGATTCATTGAAACATTTAAATTTGAAAACAATCAACATCAATGTATACACTACAAAATTTCTCTATCAATGCATGCATAATATGACACAGTGGAACAAGTATTTATTGAGATATGAAACTAGAAAATCACATAAAAACGAAACTGATAAAACTTTTGAAACAACTTAATACATACATTATTAGGGGCGGGTTGACTGTCCTCGTTAATTTTTCACTGAACCACTGTGCATGCTGTTTTTGGCGAGTGAATTGGCTTGGGATGTGGGTGTTATCTGCTTCCACGAAATCCCGCTGGATACGGGAGTGACAGAATCACTTGTGGTTATGTTATTCCCTAACTGAATGGTATCCCAACGATGGCTTGATCCTAAGATGTGTGCATCCGTGCCGAGAAAATGAATGACACTCAGCCTATCAGTTGTCTCTACGGAACCTTCGAGATACCGGACACCCTCTCGTCGTAGCATCGCCTTGTCACGGTAATGCGGGGCTCTGCCGTGATTGACCTTCTTTCCCTAGCTACTCGTGGGACTTTTATGAACAGAGTAAACTTAAAAATTATTTCTGACGGAGATGGACTCAAACTGACCTCCTTGTAAATTTAGATCAGGAGCGAGAGCTTCTCAACTCTCCAACTCCTGATCTATTAACTGAATCTAAAAAAAAAGGTTTGGTGGTGCAGCCAGAAAACGACTGAGTCGTCTCCTCAAGAGCAGGGTACCTTATGAAACCGCCTTGCATCAAATTCTTGAGCGGCGTACGCAGAATTTATCTCAGGTGGAGGAACAAACCTCCCATGAGCAGTTTATCAAACGTTTGCTCTCAAGTGATGATTCACCAAAACCAGAGGCGACAAAGCCCTGCACGATTGAATCTAAGGCACCGTCAGGTGTAGCTGACTTGCAAAAACCCTCATATGGGAAGGTTGTCGCAAGTATCTCAGGTACCTCATTAACGATGAAACTGCAAAGCATATACTTAGTGCCTGCCCCGCTGGGGAACGAATCAGGTTTTAAGAGTTCGGCAGAGCCGTACAAAAAAAATTGTTTAATGTCTAAGGAATAAATCCCAATAACAAGACATATTAATATTATCAACAAGCATGTTACAGTTTTATATCTGCCTATATACACATAATACACATACATACATACACATATACATGAATGGCCGCGGTAGTAGTGCGCCCCACTCACGATCGGAAGACCGTAGGTTCGATTCCTGCCTCGACCAGATATTTTTCTCGAGAGAATTCATCTGGTTGAAGCTGGGATGATTCTGCAACCGTGTTAGGAATCACACGTTGAAAGGTAAGACCTCGTTAGTCCTTAGCTCGCACAAGTTTCTCAACTTCTGAGAGTTGTTGTTCGTATGGGGGCGACAGCTGATTAACGGGAAAACAGATTTTGAACAGATTTTTTTGAACAGATACAATACTAATTTGTCAACTAGAAACACCTGAAGCGAGTAAACAAAAAACAAAATAAAGTAAACATTTAGGAGAGTTAAGCAAAAAATTAGGTGGAAAACTTGTGTTCAGCAAGCTAGGAGAGTACCTAATTGGAAAAAAAAACATAAGTCAGATATAGAGCTGATAAGTAAAAACATAGTTCAAGTGTATTACAAAAAAAACATAATTCAGCAGTAATACAGTAGTAGTAATAAGCTCACATGGTAGAATAACATTCAATTTGGGCTATTTGACTAGAGTGTAAAAGTTTCTTAACGTGGTTCTTAACTTGACCAATAGGTTCATTATAAATGTCGTTCATTATAAAGTTTGCTCATTGCAACAACTGGTGACTTGAGTAATATGTTTGTTCTAGAATTTGGTAGATAAAAAGTCAGTTCATTTCTAGAATTGATTCGTGGAACATGAAAGTTGAAGTGGGAGAGTAGTTCGGGACAGTCAATCAGATTATTCACTAGTTTATAAATGAAAATTATAGAGTGGTAGATTCTTCGGTTTTTCGTACCATACCATTTTCGTACTCATACCATCTGACCTGAAAGACCACTCACCATACAAACTAATCGGCTTCGTTAAGAAGCTGGGTTCATTTGGTCGAGTGTGAATAGGTGTGAGCCACAATAAATCCTTGCGGGTGTCGCTGGAGGGTCGAAGGAAACCACTCACTTTGGACCTAACCTAACCTAACCTAAATTATTAGGAAAAGGGGTGTCAAAGAATTCATTGTTGGAGAGTAGTTCTTCAACTGGGGACTGAACTAACTTCAACAAAATCTGATAACAAAAAGTCTTGAAAGTCTTCAATCGACAATTTTCAAAGGCGATGAATGAGTAAAATAGAATATTGAACTGAGAATTTTTAATACAATAATTATTTGAGTAATTTTCAAACTAATTTGAATTATTGATTTGAGAGTGAGAAATACATCTGAATTGAATTCAAATATCACTTTTCTATTCTCAGCAGTATTACAATCGAATTCGAAAATGCTTCAGATGTTTCTTTGATACAGAAACTTTACCCTGTTTTCATGAATCATTTCGGTCTTTTCGTTCGTTGTTCCGCGAATCTCTGTTTTTCCATCCACCGTACATCGAGAACCCAAATTTATATCAACAAAAAGTCTCGGTAAACTTCTTCCAGCAGCAGTCGTAAAAGTTTATTTACGTTTCAATTTTCGTCAAAATATCATGGTCCATTACTTCCGTACTCCGACAATAAGAATATCTGCGCGCCGACATAAAACTCTCGTAAAAAGATTCGCGGGACGCCCAGTCGTCGAAGATGAAATATTCGACGTCGCTGCTTTTCTATCATTTTCACATCGACAAATGGACCGGAATAGATCGCGAACTACGCTACTTCTCGAGAAGGTTCTCCATAAATAAATCAGCGGAAAAAGTGGGAGCGCTCGACTGGAGTTGAAATATGATAACATGTGTTTACTTCGTTGATGATACGACTTGACTTCGTTGCCAATCTATAACAAATCACAGTGTTAATTCAATGCAAATCAATAACTATATCGTCAGACCATTATAATCGAGAATTTAGCTTGCAGCTTCTGTACAAAATAACAATACAATAGAACAACGAAGAAATCCAGAGGGTCGTTCTTTTAATAGCTCATTCGCCATGGAAAATCTTGGAAAGAGACCCACAGTACTATCTTGGACTTTACAGAAAAAAGTTCAGGCGAAGCTCTCTGGCTTACAGACAAAGGCTTGTCTGGCCATCTGTGGTGGTATCAGTACCACACCGTAGCAGCCATGGAGATCCTTCTAGATCTACCTCCTCTCCACATTTTTCTGGAAAGGGAAGCTAGATGGACTGCAAATAGACTTGTGCACATCGTCACATGCACAAATTAATCTAATATAGAGTACAATAGACTGCTGATTGACACTGGAAGTCACAGCATTTTGTAAATGACCTCTGACTGTATGCCTCCATATTAGCAGCAGATAGTTATTGGTTTACAGATGGATCACAAACACCTTCCGGTTCCGGTGCAGATGTTTTCAGTAACAGACTCAGGACAAAGGATCCTGCCTAGGATCCTATGCGACTGTATGAATATAATATGAATATAACACCCGCGATGCTGGACATCTCAGATCACGGAGATTTTGATTAAATGAATCTGCTAATAATTCTCTAGATGTTGCTCTCTACAATAAATTACCATCCAGGTGGAAGATTCTAGATATGATTTGCTTCAAAAAAAAAAGATTTAATTCAGAAAATGGGTTCTATTCAATTCTTGAGTATATGGACACACCTGTCAGCGATACGCGTAGTTGAAGTAATACCTGAAATAGTAGGATTACTAGTTATGTGTATATGTATATATTCTTTTTGCACCTGCTACAAAACATACATTATATTTACGTAGTTAATAAAGTTATCTATCTGTCTATCTATCTATGCCAAGCAGAAATCTATGCTATTGAACTGTATGGTGGAATCCAACTTCATACGCAGCTCAATTGAAATATTCTGGTGCAGTCAAGCGGCGTTGGAAACTCTTGGCTCCTATCGAGCAATATCTGAATTGGTGGCAAATTGCCAAAAGCGAATCTCCTCAATAGGCTCAACAAATTATCACTGGTCTGGATTCCTGGCCATACTAGCCTGAAAGACAATGAGGCTGCTTACTCCCTTGCAAAGAAGGTTGCTGCAAGCAACCTGCCATTGGCATCACTTTGGGCATTGCCAAACAAACATTGATGGCCTGGATGGCAAGAAGATTTATGGACTCCTGGCAAAATCTTCTGGGTAACTGTCGTCTGAATCATCATATGCAAAGACTCGGACTGTCGTAAGACAGTGTGTGTCACCTCTGTTTGGAGAATGATGGCAGCAGAGCACATACTTTGTGCCTGTCCCACTGCGGACAGTGTGGCAGAGTGTGGCAGAGCCGCACTTTTACCATCCGACCTGCAAGTTTACTCCCCATATAAACTAATCGGCTTCGTTGAGGAGCTAGGGTTTATTTGGTCGAGTATGATTAGGTGTGAGCCACCATAAACCCTTGAAGGTTGCGATATAGGGTTGAGTAGGCACACTCACCTTTGACGTAATCTAACCTAACTATCTTGGACACGAACGTCTTTCCAAATAAAGTCATTTTGTTTAATTTGAAGAAGAATATACGGACAGTCAGTTGAACCATATACCTGCAACTGCCAAAAATGAAATTTTTGTTGAGTCAGTGTGCTTCGTAACTTCACTAGAACACAAAAAACTGCGATTCACCTCAATTGAAAAATCAAAATTTTTCAATACGTTGATAGATTGATATTAGTAATTGATAGTCCTCCTCTTCGTCATATTTTTTCATAATTAAACAAAGATCAATAAGTCAAAAACGCGCTCTAGAAAATCCCCCCGTGGCGAACAGATCTGCTAAATACGAAAGCCAGGCTATCGTAAAACTGTAGTTTTCGGAATATGATAAAGTTGACTTCATTTCAGAAACATTTCTACATAGATAAACCTTGCATAACCAGTTCATACCACGGCAACTTCTCGTTTTCGAATGGCTAGTTGGATGCGGCCTTCGTCACTTCTTATAGTTTTCATGCCACGAACGTTACTATTTTCGATGTTTTGAAAACAAGCAAAGGTCAAGTATCATCCACAGATCTCGCAATTCAAGACTGTGTTCATTCATTATATAGGTAATAGTTCTCCAAAGCAATTAGAGTGACACTAAACATTTCTGTTCTACAAAATCGGATATGCGAACGGTGTTCTTTGAATCGAATTTCAATAGCTCTTCAAGCCTGACCAATAAACTTTTTGTCAAAGTCTATATGGCTCAGTTTATTTGTCCCCAATTTTTTGTTTTCCACTGCTTTGGTTGGGGGTTACCTGATATTTGTGGGACTGAGTTGGACCTGATATTTGTTTGAATGACAACTTGGACATAACAATTGATATCCTTCGAACATAGCAGATGAGCCCATTATGAAACGTAAATTTGGAGAATTATTCAAAAATATACCAAAACAGTCTAGATATGAATCGGCATAGTCAGAGTCATGAGTTAGTCTCTAGTTCATTGCCTGATGCCACCAACTTGGCGAAGTTTTATTGCATATTTATTCTTTGGTTAACCAACTCTTTTTTGGAACACTGTACTCTTGATAATTGCTTCTGTACTTCCTCAGGAATATAAACACAATCCTGGTCAACATCCAACTCATCAACAATTTTAAATTGTCTTATCCCCATGCCGCTATAACTTACCATGGTTGGATGCGAAGAAGTATTCACACAGTGGAAAAAAAATATAGAAACCTATCAAGAAGAGAGGCATCTGACAACATCAATGGTGCACATCTCACTGCCTTGAGTTCAACATTTGGAAGTTTCCATTTTGTGCCTTCTTCCCCATATTGCTCAATGACCACGACATCTTCACCTATTCATCTATCTCCTGTTACCAACTCCGACTTGAGGAAAGATCGATTTTTCATTCAATAATGGGAAAATGTAGATTCTCGATGAGAGTTCATTGTTTGCTTTTTATGGGTGTATGGTTCACTATGAATGTTTTTCTCAAGAAGCCCAGATATTCCAATTTTTCTTTTCATCATTAACTACAGTATTCTATCTCGGTAGTCCAGCCGTATTTCACTTTCTACGTTCCATTTATTCTCCATTACCCCAATAACATATGCTTTTAAATTTTTCCACCATTCTTTATCATTTCTGCATCCATTCTGATTTCACCAGGAACCTTATTTCATTCCAATTTCCTTATGATAAGTTCTGTTCTCACAATTTGAAGGCTAGATCCTCTTCATGATATATTTTTCATCTCTTCTTCACCAGTACTTCTGAATCTCGATTTTTTTCATCGCTGTTGAGCTTTGCATTCGTTTCATGCTGCTTTCTTTTGAAATTTTCCTTTTGTTCTGTTTGCATTTGTCTTCTTGCGTCTGGTTCACCTCTTCAGATCTATCATTGAACATTCCCATCTTTCTTTTCTTCCTCAGTATGAGAAGTTATTTCCACCTCCTATCAAATCGTCTCTCTTTTCAGAATTTTGTTACCTGAGCTTTTACTACTTCTATTTCATATAAAATCGATTCATATCTGATGTCATGTAGGTACATGCTTTAGGTGAAATCGGAGAACTCAATTCTGAATATTATGATATTGGACTTTAGAATTCCTCAGGGGTCAATTCTGGATAAGCTTATTTCTCGTTATTCATTAACGATCTGGCTACCATATTAGTAAAAAATCAACAGTTCTCTATGCATACTACAGTTTTAACTGAATACTTTTATATGAACACTGAGTTATACAAAAAACACTTTTATTGAATCAGATATCACTCACAGGATTCCTACACAAGGTACTAAATGAAAGAGCTAAAATTTCACTTACATGGAACACTGTCATCCTCACTGGTAGAGATCCGATGTTTTGCCGTATGACACTTGCATTATCAGCTCTTCGGTACCAAATCTGGATAGAAAACATTCAATCTACTAATATTATCGATGACATTCATTCGCTCAATTGAATAAATTCCAGATCAAATCTCTGGAAGATTCCCATATTATTTTGTAACAAGATGGGGAAGTAGAAAGCCAAAAACTTCCTTTACCAAAAAAAGTAAATTTGTATTTTGTTGATTGATGTACTATATTATGAATTTCCATGTGTGCATGGATGAAATGATTGACTGAAGATCATAATTGTTATTATTACTGGCATAATACTCATATGTTTTGAACTTGATAACGTTTTTCTTTCCTGGAGAAGTGGAACGACAAAAAAGCTTGTTTCTAGTTATTTTCACTGATTTTTTATGAACAGAGCCAATATTCTACCTATGCTATTGATTATTTGAATTGCCAGAAACACAATAAACTTCATTTTGTCCTGAAAACTTCATTTTTCCCAAGATATGGAAGATAACCATAGTTATTATATAACTGTATCTGACCAAACTCTTGCATACATACTGGCGTCAAAGTGGAAAAATTAAGTATGATACAA
Organism: Leptinotarsa decemlineata; assembly: GCF_025532065.1. NCBI lineage: Eukaryota > Metazoa > Arthropoda > Insecta > Coleoptera > Chrysomelidae > Leptinotarsa > Leptinotarsa decemlineata. Next base: position 6,272,625 of record NW_027412556.1, on the reverse strand, counting down.
CCTTTTACTCCAATTATATCTATCTAAGCACTTCCCAGTATCATATAAAATTTACGAAATTTCCACAATCTTATTCCTAATGATTAAAAGCCATGAGATTCCGCTTTGCCAACAGAACAATTCAATTCATTAATTCATTAAATTGAATGTCTTAACAATGATGATTTACTCACACAGTTCATTTTAAACTGCGTAGCAGAAAGAAATAAACCAGTCTTAAAAATTTCACATACGCGTCTTTACATGTCCTTAATTAATTTTTGGTATGGCATAGCGAAAAGAAACATACTTTCAGATGAATTTGGATGATATATGAACGTGATGGGAAAATAAATATTTGAAATATTCCATATAGTCACATCTCTCTCTTGATTATAAATCTACAGGGTGATTCAACGACAACAAAACACGGTGCTTAGAAAAAATTCTGCAGTTCGTAAATTTTTGTTTTGGAGCGAACATCTTTCGGGAATATTTTCAATTTTGTCACTTGTTCAGGTTTCTGATACAGAATAGGAGGTTTTGTGTAGGCCAGGAAATGAAATGAATAAAGGAACAATCAAAATCTAATATCTAGTTAACGAAAAAACTGTTTTTTTACAAAACTACATGTACTGAAAATGGGAACCAAAAAATATCAAGATATCAATATTGAGAACGCTTTTATTTTAAGATTTATTTGAAAGCTGTTATTAATATTGAGAAGTCAGTTATCCGAAATTCATTAATGAGATTTCCCGTGGAATTTGCGAAAGAGTACTCAAAAATGATTTTTCTGTGAAGGGTAACAGTTGTTTTCTCTCCTCCTCCTCCTCCTCAGATGACTCAACGGCTGAAACGTTACAACTTATAGGTGCATCAAAACGAAAAGTATTGAATTGTATACCAGTTTGACTAGTCTCGATTCTATTAAAAATCTATGAGAAACTTTCGAAATGAAAAATCAACGTTTCTGAAAAAATATGAAATGATGTCGGATATGCAGTTCAGGTTCGAGAAGAACAGGTCGACTGAAGATGCTATCAACCTGTTAACAATTCGTATAATTCAAGCTATAGACAATAAACAATCTGATGTATGCATCCTGATTGATCTTAAAAAGGCATTCAATACTATCTGCCACGTATTGCTTCTGAATACTTTGGAGAATACAGGTTTCAGAGGTACTACTTTTCAGCTATATAATTTGCCTCAATTATTTGGTCCGGGGAATATCAAACATATCTAAATAATTTGGAAAAAGTACAAAACAAACTGTTGAGATATTTGTATTTCAAAAAGTACCACGTGAGACCTAATTATAATACCGTCAGGACATATCAATTAAGATCGGAATTCAAGATACTATCCTTAGACCAGAGACGAACTTTAACATCAATGATATTCCTGTATAAATTATTAAACGATTTAACAAATTCCTCAGAAATCCTCAATATGCTTCCTTTTAATGTACCTCCACGGTGTAAACGTTCCGCACCGATGTTTAATATCTCTGCAATATGCACATCATCGAGAGCACCTCTTTTAGCTGTGATTAAATTAGCAAACAATTTCAATCTACTTATGGATTTAGATTGGACCTTACCTCTATCACTTTTCCGTAAAACAATTTCGGACCAAATATTGAATTCAACTCTGTCAAACTAAACATATATTTGACGAATCCACTCAGTGCAGTTATGGACGACTCCCTACAAGTCTGGTATCAGTAAGTAATAGTTTAGTAATCTAGATCTATATTTAATAGCTATCATTGTAGTATATTTGCCAACAGTTCATCCATGTAATTAGTCTTTAATGGACTGTATGGGTAATAAATATAAATAAATAAATAAATAAAAGAGCCAAATGGAATATATTCATTATTTCGGTTATACGGTAGATACATATTTTAGGAAAATCCCGAAACACGTCAAATTTAAATTATAATTCGACATACTTCAACGAAAAAATTCTACCCCTACCTAAAACCCCCGTCGAATGACAAAACTTATTTCATGTTGAGGTATTAATAATGAGAAAGTAAACAACCATAGCAATGTTTTTAGACACTACTTATCCTTTAAAAAACTGTAGATGATTTTCGTGGCAACGTCAGTTTGAAACGCCTTGTCAACTTGTTTTGTATGTTACAACATTAGTTGTCAGTATTTTATTTTAAGTTTGAAGTTCGTTAACTTTAAGTCTGACAAATGGCTAGATTAACAGAAATGAAAAAATAACAGTTTTATAAATTATTGTTTACAGAGATAAAACCCTAACCAAACAGGAAGTAGCTCGACTATTTCATGAGAAATTCCCTAAATTACCGCCCATATCCCAAGGAACAATAAGCAAAATAGAGAAACAGTTTCGCGAGCTTGGTCATGTGTGGCAGATAAAAACAAATATCTGCCAATGCAGAGTGATGAACTCAAATTAGATGTGATGCTTAACTTTGAGGAAAACTCACATACCTCGAGTAGACAGGCATCCACTATATTCAATGTTAGCCGTACAATGATATTATTAAACATATTGAAGAAAATAAAATGCATCCCTATAAAATGATACCTACTCAGAAGCTCATGGAAGACAATTTTGATAGAAGAACTAATTTTTGTGAGCAAATGATAGACATGTTTGATAACAATATCATCCAATAAGAAGATGTTATGTTTTCTGATGAGTGCACTTTTTCTCCTAACGGTTATGCTAATCGGCAAAATTTCAGCTACTGGTCAACGATAAATTCTCACTAGATGAGAGAAGAACACACGCAATTTCCTCAAAAGGTTTATCTTTGGGCAGGGATTGTAGGAAACCATATCATTGGTCCCATTTTTATTCAGGGCAACTTGAATGGCGATAATTATTTGGCACTATTTCAAAATGATGTCATTTTAAGTTCAGCAAATTTATATCCTGATCCAGGAAACCCTCAAGTTCCAGTGAGTACGATTTGGTTTCAGTAGGATGGAGCACCACCTCATCACCAAGTTACCAAGGCAATACCTCGATAAAACATTTCCCAATCGGTGGATAGGGAGGCGAGGATCGATTGAATGGCCAGCGCGATCACCTGATCTTTCATCATTAGATTTCCTTTTATGGGGACACGTGTACAAAACTAAACCTCCAGATTTGAATGACTTAAAAGAACGAATAACGCTTGCGTTTAGGTCGGTCACGAATGATATGTTGAATAATGTTAGAAGACAGTTTTATTTGAGATCACGATGTTGCGAAGACGTTCGCGGTGAACATTTGGAACATCTACTTCGTTAACATCCATAGTTCTTTTTCGTATTACATTTTAGTTTTCGAGTGTATTTTATCGAATTTCGGTAATTTATTTTATCTTAATTGTTGCAATAAACTTGGAAGCGATAACATTCTTGAATAGAAAATGAAGAGACCATTTTGAAAATTGGGTGTCGAAGGTAGGGGTGGCATTTTTACGTCGAAGAATGTTAAAACATGATTTTCATTTGACGTGTTTCGGGATTTTTTTTAAATATGTACAGTAACCGAAATAATGAATTCATTCCATTTGGCTTTTACACACTGCATATATTATTATTGGGACATTTTAAGTGAATTAGTGAAACGAAGCCTTCCATTGTCACTTTGTATTTTTCAGATAATTAAACATACCTACTTATTTATTCTTGTTTGAACTTAGTCTTTTCACTAAGCTTAACGTACCCACCCATCTGTCCCGCTAAGCTACCAGTGTCTACTTTTTACGGTTTCAAACTGGGCACTCAAAAAACTTATTTTCTGTGGCCAACAACTTTTGACATTTAATAAATGAAGAAAATCTCAGGCAGTAACATCAAGCCAAATTCAGGGGTGAATATTTCATCAGTCCGGTTTTCCATTGTCTAATATAATATAAATAATAATAATATAGTTTATTATGCGTAAAAATACATTTATACATAAAAAAAGGGTTAGCCAAAGGCTATCTTCCATCCCTCCCAAAAATTATACAGTGAGTATAAGAAAATAATTATAAATATACTTATTTACTATCATAACAATAATAAAGAAGAGAAAAAAATAATACATCAAATAGTTGCTGATAACTCTTAATATTCTTAACATCATTTTGGTCAATTCAACAATTTCATTGCACTACCATACATTGAATTTTAAATTTTTAAATTAGCACTGGGCATTAAACATCTGTGATTTTATTTTTTTCCTGAATTGATGAATAGTATGATTTAAAAGAGGTGAAATTTCATTCAGATAAGAAGGGGCTATAGGTATGTTGAATGAGTTAATTCTCAAATTGACCATATGCATGTCAGAATGCCTGCTTAATAAACTATATAAATAACTAGGTGTTTTAGTTTGAAGCAACTTAAACAAAAACATTTTTATCACATATTGGACTCTGTACCTCACATTCAGCTCCTTCATTTTTAACAAATATGGGGTGACGTGTTCACTATATGGTATACAGCATACGAATCGCATGCAAGCATTTTGAAAATGTTGTAACTTCTATTTGTTATATTGCGGCAAAATATTGTAATACACCGAACAACAATACTCGATATGGGGGTAAATAAGAGTTTTAACTAACCTGAGTTTCATTTCTTCTGATAACTGATACTTGAATTTATACAGTGATTTGAGTTTGAAGAATGATACCTACTTTGAAAATGTTTGTCACATGTTCATGGAAAGACAAAGAGCTATCTTTGGTACGCTAAGATTTTTAGCACTGTCTACCCAGTCAATGTCTGCGTTATCGAGAGTGAGCCTAAAGCTACACTGAGTTTCTACTATTTGTCTTTGAGACTCTATGCATAAGGCCAAAGTTTTATTTGGATTGATTTTCAGTCCATGATTCTCCGAGTATAGGAATGTGTTGTGCAAATCTGTGTTTTAATTGGATAAGAAAGTAGGGTAATCAAAAATAAACATAAATTACTCCCTGTAATACATATCTCCTCAACTTTCCCAAATACGATACCCCTTCAAATTTCATAAAGAAATCCTTCGCCGGACTGGTCTCCAAATATCAGCACTTCAAGCATATATATACCGATTCTTCCAAAACAGTTGAAGGAGTAGGAGCCGCTGTGATAACAGATACCACCACTTACACTTATCTACTGCCATCTTTCTCCAGTATCTACTCAGGAGAAGTATTTGCTATACTCAGCGCACTACAATACTGTCGTAGATCCGTTGGTGATCATGTCATTTTCACTGATTCTCTCAGTGCTGTCTTGGGCATCCAACAACTCTACCCGAAAAATTATCTTCTTCTTCTCATTAAGACTGAACTGGGAAAGTTATTACAGGATGGTAAACACATTGAGATAGTTTGGATTCCTTCTCATATGGGAATAACGGTAATGAAAGGGCCGATTCAGAAGCTCGAGAGGCCATTTCAAACCCCAACTGTCGAGAGATCCAACGAGTGCCCTATCAAGACGTTTATCTCCAAATCAAAGAGCTCATATGCGACAGATGGAGGCAAAGGTGGCAATCCCTATATAATAATAAACTCAGAGCCATGAATCCGAATCTAGTCACTCAAAATTACCGAGCTCTCACCCGCAGACAGCAAGTTTTACTTACACGCCTGAGAATTGGACATATGAAATTTACTCATCTACACCTCCTAAAGCATGAAGAGCCTCGCATTTGTGATACCGGCAGTGTGACGATGATTGTTGAACATTTCATCTCTGACTGTCCAGCTTTCAATGAAGAAAGACAATTTTTCGGATTACCAAGCGACCTCACCAATGCATTGGATGTTACGAACTTTATATCCCTTTATAGTTTTTTGGAAAATGTTGGCATCTCTAACAAAATTTAATGTACCTACTGTAACCGCTAATAACCCTAGTGGTTGATGCGGGGTTTTTCCTTTTAAATAAAAAAAAATAAACACTGAAAACATCAAGGGTCCTAAAATACTTCCCTGCGGTACACCTGAAATTGTTTCTTTCAGGGATAACCATGAGTAATCATCCAGTTTGACCCTCTGTGATCGGCCTGTGAGATAGCTGGTCATCCATTTAAGAAAAATGTCATCGAATCCTATGAAGTTGAGCTTGCTGATGAGTAAATCGAAATTAACTGAATCGAAAGCTTTACTTTGATCAAGCAGTACTAAAATGGTGACTTTTGATTAATTTCTGAATTTCGCAAGATCGTCGATTACTTTCTAGTGTTTTCGTGTTTTTTGCTCGTACGGGAGTATTCAATTTTATTCAAAAAAAGCTCTTATTCGACGGGAAACATTTTTCTCGAATATTTTAGAGAATGAGGGCAGAACGCTGATAGGGCGTAGATCACTGAGGTGGTAGGTGCATTCTTTTTCGGAATTGGAATTATATTATATAAATTGATTTGAAATCCCTGAAAAAAAAATTTGAAAGATGAACCGAAAATAACGATTTTATTTTAAAAAAACTGATATTACATAGAAATAACATACAAGCAACCACCAACAAAATTTAAAATTTAAATATTAACGAAAGCTGAAAATAAAAAAAAATAAAAAATATTATTATCAAAAAATGAAAAAAAAAAGGTCATTCGAGTGCTTTCACCTCTTCCCTCTCTCCGCTTCATTGGTTTTAGTGGGAGATGACCTTTTGGCGGGAGTTGGTCGTTTTTCGCTTGGTTAGAGGTTTCCATATGTTACGTATCTCTACGCTAGCTTGACTAAATACGTTGTTGGACAACATATACGTGGGGGTAAATCTTTTTGTTGTTCCACATTTTCTAACTATCCCCCGAACAGTTTGAAAAGGCTAACACTCTCATAAGAAGTTATCACTTCGAAATTTACTGTTGAGAATCTTTCGAAAATTGGAAATCTTCTGAACGAATGGGAATCAACATAAAGCATAGTACATCGCAGCGTCCCCATCAAAACTGAAATTGGCAATGAAGATGAAAGGTAGTAGGCCATTACGTTTAAATTAGCACCGATGCGCCCCACGATCGTGGCACACACATATAATAATTATAAAGTGAGTGCCTGTCCTTTGCCGTGTCTAGTTTCGGCACGCATCAGAGAATCCTTATAATGAGCCGAATGACATTACGATGTTATCACTTGCATTAACACCCCCAAACTCCCCGTGAAACGCGGGTAGGCGTTCACAAAGGAAACCATTATCTCACACAAATGGATTTTGTATTCGTACAGCGCGGGAAAAAGGTCATGCGTGACACTGTTCGAGGAAATCTAAGGAAAACTCCCATATCGACACGGCGTTACCTTGTACTTTTCGAGCTTGAATAAAATGGCAGATACGCACTCATTGCGATCCTGATATTTCGGGAATATTTGAGATGACTTCTTGATGAAATTACGACTATTACACTCAATAATAGTCCATCCAACATACTCCCAGACCTTTCGCCAATCGACTACAATTTTTTCGAGCACTTCGATAACCTTCTCACCGGTAGAACCTTTGTCAATCAGAACCAGACAGAAAAGACTTTCGTCGAATTCATCGAATCCCGAGCATACACTTTTTATGCTGACAAATATAATCGACTTATGTTCCGTTGGAAAAAGTGCACTGATTCGAATGGCGCTTGTTTCGATTGAATTGAATAAGTTTTCAGTGAGATACTAGAGTTTGAAGTAGACCCATAACTACGGATAAAACTTTTGAAACAACCTATTATTATAATTTTGCAAATGGAATTCATACTGATATTGATCATTATTATATACATGTTATATAATCTTTATTTTCCATTCCATGGTTTATCTAAATATCAACGGCATGCTTGAGAAAATTGTTCGCACAATTTTGTGAAACTGGCACATTGGGCACATTTGATTCCATATCAGAAGTTCGCGACGGACTGTGGTCGCTCATCATTTTGAGGTTCAACTCAGTACACCACGAACTTCACTATTCAAGAACTCTCTCAGTTGGAGAACTACGTTTTTGTGGAATAACTTTCCTGAGAATGTTTTTCCAAATGAATTCAATCTCCAGCAATTCAATTCCAACGTAAATCGCTACAGACGCCGCTATCAGAGCGCCTTTCTGTAGTACTTGCGTTTTAACCTAAAAAAAATCTTAACAATAAGGTATATCAACGACATTTCTGGAAAATTTTCTTTATTTAAACCTACCTCGAGGTGGTCAAGATTTTGTAATTCGCTGACATGATATGTAAATGATAAACAGGAAGTTTTTGTGAAATCAACAGTCTGTTTATTGAATTGAAATCATTCTGACATTTCGGAAAAATTTTCTGCAACGGTTTGTTTCATGTTTTGCCAATTTGAAGTTGCAGTATCATCGGCGAAACTGATTGTTTGCCCAGAGGTATTGAGGGAAAACAAACTATTCGTGTAGATAGTAAAGAGGAGTGGCCTCAGTTCAGTACCTTGAGGAACACCATGAGTCTCAGTTCTGGGGATACTGAGAACACCATCAATTTCTACACTCTGGAACTGGAATTGGACAGAAGAATCTGTATTTGCAGAGTAGGGAGGATGAGTATAGGCCCACAGCACTTAAGCCACATGTGACCCATTTTACATCCTCCCGAGGAGTTGTCCATCCTTTCCTTTTCAGGAATGTGGACAGGTCTCTGGGAGACATCTCCTTTACATCGGCAGGTTGATGCCAAGACTCGCCGAACACACACTCTCTTATTGATGGTAACTCCGAACAATCGCATGGGACATGCCTGATAGTTTCATCTTTCTGTTCACACATCCTGCATAGAGGTGTGTCCACTAGCCCCATATTGTGGAGGTGTTTCCTCAGTTGACAGTGGCCAGTCAGATATCCTACTGTTAAGCGTAGATTTTTCGTGGTCATCGCCAGATATTTCTTCGGCGCCAGCTGTCCAGGGTCACCAAGGGTGATCCTGACAAGGTTGCATTCTTTGATGTCATCCCATCTCTTCAAGGATTGAGCATGGGTGTGACGTTTGGCTAGTCCTGCAATTGTCGAAGTCATCAGGCCGTAGGTGCTACTGGGTCATAAAATTCTTAGTCCAACCGCTTCCTTGGCTGAAGAGTCGACAATGCGATTACCTTTACTCCTGTCGTGCCCTTTAACCCACCTCAGAATAATGTTATTATTTACCGAGGCTTTGGCTAAGTCTTGGTGGCACTCTGATACTAGCCCTGAGGTAACACGTTGCCTGTTCAAGGCTGATAGGGCGTATCTACTATCAGTGTAGATTGTTATATTTTTGCCAGAAATTTCATTCCTGGTTATTTCTTTTGTGGCGATTGAGATACCAGCCAGTTCTGTTTGAACCACGGTTTTATTTTTTCCCACTCCCCACATAATCCTTAGGCATAGTGATCTGGAGTTAGCTCCACATTCTGATCTTTATTTGGTTTTTGAACCGTCTTTCCTCGGATGCCAAAATGTCTTTGTTTTCTCAAAAGATTACGTATAAGTTTAAGTTATTGTAAGCTCTAGATAGTTCTGTAAGGATAACAAGTATCGGTATTTTTCCATCTGAAGCAGTGTTAATGATTGAAGTTAGTTTATATATGGCGTACTCGGTTGACCTACCTTCCCTGAAGCCGTACTAATATACTGACGATACTTTGAATTTTTTCAAAAATTAACCATTATAATTTTCAATAACATTTCCAAAACTTCCGTGGAAAGATTGAAAACTCCCACAATTTCTCCACCTCCATCGAATTCATATAAAACAACGGCCACACAATATTATTCAGAGTAATTACAAGAAGTAACGACGAAAATATAAACAAATGAGCCATAAAAATATTTCAATGTGTCTGCGGTCGAACGTAACGTGTAATTCAACTGTTTCAGCATGTAAAATGCTGTCGGGTTCAGTAGCATCTAGTATGGTATGCACTGCATAAAATACGGAGCACGGCACGAGCTGATTTGCATAGCTCAGCTGAGGGAAACAATCGATGCTGAAACAGCCTGCTTTTGTTTCTAGTTTCTATGGTGGAGCGATACATTCCGAAATAAAACCAAAGAGAGCAAATATGAACGTATACCTTGGATTCGCTATGGAAATTGGAATTCGATGTATAAAGGTCGGGTATCGAACAGAACAAGGATCGTCTTCGAAGAATATGGCTTTACATATGTACAGGCCGCATGGGAATGGAAAAAGGAAAGGTTTTGTGAAGTGTAATTTCAAATGACAAGATACCCATCACAAAATCTTTTGGAGAGTAGAATCCACGTAATGTTATTCAGACAATGAAAAACATATGAAGATAATGTACCTTTTCGCATACCTTTTATACCACTTTCGATACTGTTCTACATATTTGCAGACAATGATAGTAAAGTATTTAAAGTATTTATGTGTGATTCTCTATTAATTCCCATATAACGAAAAATATCACGAAACACTTTTTTTCAGAAATCACGAAATTTATGAAAATCGCAATTGGGGGTAATGAACCCCCAAAATGTATACTAGTTTATCATTTTATTGTATCGTACTACAAAGGCGTGTATATTTTTATTCAGCCACGAAAGGTTTATTCTGTAGAAGCTCTTTTTTCAACGACAAAAACACTATTTCATGTATTTTCATAATTTAGGTGATAGTTTCTTTCAGAAAATACTCAGGAGATGATTCACCTGGGAGACAGTTGAAATATTCACTTCGGTCGTTAAGAATTCATTCATTACAGTAATATTTTTCACAATGACAATATGTTATTCCAAAATTCATAAGCAGGGAAGATTTTGTGATATATGAAAAAGTTTGCTGTACTTATTCTTACAGATTTTTTATAAAATAGATAAGTACTACTATATAAATACGTAATGTACAAGTTATTTTGTATTAGCTTCACGCTGATGATGATCATAAACGTTATCGAAATATTGGAATAGTTTCGTAAGATACTAGACTAAAGAACAAGGAATACCAAGTAATATAGGTACTTACCTGATTCTATTTTTCTCGAGGATTTATTGATTAGATTCAAGAAATTTCAATTATCATCATCAACTACCCTGCATAGAGAATACAAATTTCCGGAATATTATACAAAATTGTGCAAAGTTACAAATTCATTAGTCGATTGATATTGTAAACCGGAATTTTTCTTTCAAGCCTTTACAGGATGTAAATGTAAAATTAAACTGCCTCTAAATAATGTTTTTACTTCAAAATACCTCGTTTCGAAGATTTATTCATAACCTAATAGGCTGAAGAATTGTTCTCTAGTAATTGAATTAGTGGAATTATATATCTATCATGAACTGAAATATAGAAAATATGTCATGAATCACACTGATATCATTTACGGAACACATCAATTGTATTGTATTTCTGTGTATAGAACAAACATACCAATATTTGAAAACTAGATTGAGAAAACACTAAAATAATTGTGTCAAAGCAAATAACTGTAGAACAATTAAAAAAACTGTTATTAATAACATGATACTACAATCTGATGAACTGAGGAAGGTTTTTAATGTATATAAAAAATAGTTCACCACATTGATAACCACTTTATATTTGTTTAAAAAAGAATGGAACAGTAAATTTTATTGTGCGTTTTTTTCAATGCATTTTCTCGGTCGATTTTGTTTGTCAATCATGTTTACGATTATATATTAATCATAGTCCTGTGGGGAAATCAGGAAAAATCGCGGTAACGTTGTAAATGAAATTTCATACACCAACATATTTGTTTCTTTGTCCAATGGCCAATTGCTCAAGAAAATATCATGTAGACATTGAACAAATATAGCAAGTAAATTGAAAAAAAAACATTAGAAAGGGAAAGACGTGAATTGAAGTGGAAGTTCATTTTTGGCCCAATATATTCCAAGAACTGGGATAAAAGTTCCTAACTTGATACATATTTGCGAGTGTATTTTTGACACAGCTATTTTATTAGTTGTTTTTCAATGTATATTGTTGAAAACGATAGAAAGCATGTATTTATCAGGTAATATCAAAACGAAATATACAATATATAAAAGTTAGCTACATTTTCCACTTTATTCGTGTATTTGTAGTATTTTATATTTATTAATGCATCGGAAAAGCAAATAGGTATACACTGTCTACAGACACAGATTCATTGAATTCATACTTATTTTAATCAGATCATTAGCATAACAAATAATACTGCATACAGGTTTGAACTGAATCACATTCAGGTATTCAGGTAAGTGACACTTCATATGATTGAAGATATTTTTTTGTAATGACTCCTTTGTCGGTTGATTTTTTTCATTTCGCATCCGATGGAAAGACTTTCCAGAATTCTCAAACGATTGCCTTGAAATTTTACATTTTACATTGACTATCTATTATTTCATTTTCTTCCTCTTGATTCTATTATTTAGTTAATATCTTTGAATTATTTATAGAGAAAAGATCTTTATTATGTTTTTGTATTGGACAAACTAAAATAAGTTGTTTACTTGGCATGTGCGCCAAGAAAATAGGCATTATAAAATTGAAGGGAGGGTTGTCAAGTAAATAGGTATCTACTTTTTTCTCATCGAACATTTTTCAACTTCAAAATTAACCAATGAATGTAGCAATAAAACTATATTTTGTCTACACTATATTTAAGATACACGAGGTTTGAAGAATAGATCTGAATTTCCCTGTGTTTTAATTGATATTTTGATATTCTATATTTATACCTATAGATAAATATCGAACCTTCCATTCAAATTTGTTCAGTCAGCAAGGTACAAGAATTCGCAATCAAATTTTGAAATGGCTGGAGTCAAATTGTCACCATTCCGCGGATTAATTATGTATACTTAGGCAATATCATCCAACTAACTGTAGGTTCAAAATTTGAATATGAGAAACATATTTATATGATTGTCTTCGATTTCAGCACATACATAAAAGTATGTTAATCAGTTAATGTAAGGCCTTGAATAATATTACTGGTTGATGCTAACATACCATGTTTGTTACACTTCAAACAAATAAAAGTCACCAGACAAGACCACCATTTTCTCAACAAACAGAACCCAATCCTATCCACATTGGTGAGTAGGTAGAATCATCACAAGGTAATTTGCAACATTGACGAAGTGTAATCACTTCACCAGCGTAACGTAATGAAGCTGTATAACAGCAGTTATGAAAATCAATCTGATTATCATTCCGAAAGGATACGGAACTGCTCGATTTTGCAAGCAAAATACACAAAAAAACATGTACAATTACCGATTCACACTTTCAAGTGGCCTGTAGGCACCATCTAGCGATGGCCGGCCTAATGCCAGTCAACCATTTTGTTTGCGATGCTCCAAGGAGCCGCTAGGTGCTCCAAAGGCAGCGCATGACCATTGGTCGGCCTATCATCTCCGCCCCCTTTCTGTTCCATACCCTCATCCCCTCTCCAATATTCCCACTGTTTCTGGCACGCTTCCCCTCGTTTGCCTTCCAGTGGGGAGTTTGGAGTTTCGGAGGGAGACAATAAACACATCGTTATGGTAAAGCTGTATTAGAGTTGTTTTATTTCACATAAAATTGTTAACTGTATCTCAATATTGATTTATGTATGTATTTATAATTTCAAATGTGCAATGCACAAGGTCGGACATGGAATATTCTTTTTATGGCGATCAGAATGACTTTGTAATTTGTTTTTACGGATGTTGATTTTCATGGAGTTCTTGTTTTTATTTGAGACTGTTGAATGTTTGTCGATGCAATTGAACTGTGGAGAGTAATGGGTCTAATGTTTGCGAATTGGCAGAACAAAAAATAACAGAAGGGATTGTTATTGTCGAATGCTCATAATACAGAAACAATCACAGTTGATAGAAAACAAAAGATTTTCATTTTTTTATTGATTAGGAATGCTATTTGAAATCAAATACAGTATTAGCATCCGAAATATCTGCAACAACAAACATTTAATTGAGAAAAAGTTATGACTATTCTATGAGGTTATCATTTGTTTCATTACTATAGTCAAGCCATTACTATAGTCAACTCTGATGAAACTGTATATATGTGCTGCTGGAGAAGTACTACAGATATGCAACCCAAAAAAATTAACACATTACAAAAGTATTTTTTTGAAAATAATTTCCAAAAATAAAGAGGAGTTGTCCAACAGAAAACTGTGGAACAAAAATATTTGATATACGATAACTTCATTTTCATAAAATCATAATGTATATCTATAAGTATAAATATTGTTGAAATTGAAACGTTTTGGCTTTCTACTGGTTCATCTCCACACAAAAAAATATGGGAATCTTCTATAGGAAAGGACAAAACAATTAATTCCAAAATAAACGCTTTACAAAGATGAGAAGATTTCATATGAAAGTATTTGTTTCTAGAGGCTTTGTTCTTTCAATTTGTGTCTGAAAGTTGATGATCTATACATATTTTGGTTCATTTTGGATTCAATATCTTTCTTCCTTTCTTCGGAAGATTTCCTTCACATTTTTTGTTAAATCACACATATTATACGGGACGAAGAACTGATTCAACTTCATACAAAACTAAATGCACTGAAAAAAATATTGTACAGAAAAAAATCTGAAATAAAAGATAATCATACCAACTCAGTCAGTTTAATGAAAAATAAAATAAAATAGGTAATTCATCCTCAGCATTGACAGAAAAAACATTTACAGTTTTTTAAATGTAAAATTTTGATCATCATTTCTAATAATTTTTTATACGTTCTGTGGTGTTATTCATTGTTTACACTGTTGAAAAATTATACAAAAAAGCGTCGGAAGTTTCAACGCATAATTTTTTTAATAATGAAATCACGTATTGTAAATTTACTACACGATTCATTCCAACTCTATTCAGAAAACTACAAAACATTTTTGAATTTTCAGTAAACTTCTAGTGGACGTTTGTATTCTTATATTACAATACAAACTATGTATTTTTGTGATGCTAATTTGTAAAAAATAAATTTTTATTTCATGATGCTGCATTTTAAATTCACTATCCAAGTCAGTTCAACTTTGTTTTAGGAAAGTAGATACAAATGATTTGTTGTATTTTTGTGAACATTTGTAGAAATTACAATAAGTTCAGGGTTGTGATGCCCGTAAAATTGCGGCTCAGTTTAGTAGGATTCCAAAATTATTCAAAGTATTGAATATTGTATTGGCAACACACTAATTTATAATGTAACTGATCATTTGTTTTATAATACATTTTTAATTTTTTTAAAAATTTGTAACAGTGTATCAAACCATATACATGAGAGTTCTGAAATTTGTTATATCTATTATCAATACATATATACCTATCATTTTTTCCCGATACCCTTTACCTTGTGTTACTAACTTTTGTTTTAATTTTTTGAAGTCATAAAATATAGCGTATGGTTTTTTACTATAACGGTTATCATACGTATTCATACTCGCCATTAAATCGAGCAAAATCACATTTTGTATAGGTACTAAATAAAATGCACAACGACACATTTTTTTTAGGTTTTTAATGATTGTTTACAAATTAGGTACGTAATTTTTAACGAATTGTCAAATCTTTATTTAGGAATTGGTGAATGAACATTAATATTATTATTATATTATTTTAATTTTCTTAAACGATGCAGCTCCCAGTTTCAAAATCGTGTACCTTGATATGATGATTTTTCCGATTATATACTGAATAAGAAGCACCAAAATACGTAAAAGTACAAAAAAAATATTTGACTGACTCACCCTATAATAGAAGATGCACGTGCAGTATGGAGTTTTTTACGAAAAAAAAAACATAAGAGAAATTGTATTTGAAGAATGTGAATTATAATAGAAAGAAGTACTTCTCTTTAATCAGTCCATATGGAAATGCTCATTGTTGGAATCTAGTTTTCTGCTGGATTTACTGAAAAACACATTTTAATTATATATTCAATTGTGGATTCTGATTTATAATAAAAACTCATCCCTCAAAATCGATTTGAAAACCTGAAAAACAAAAAATGCTTTTCTGGAAAATGAAAATCTACAATTTTTACCACGAAAAGAATTTCAATTCTAGATAACTTTTCATAGGTTTATTTTGTAGGTACATTCATAATACATCAAGTTCACGGTTCCCATTTTCTTCAGTGAAGAAAATGATAAGTTTTTCATTCTCATCAATGTACAAAGCATAGTTCGTATAATAAAATAGATGGTACATAAAAATTTCAAAATTAAGTAAGGGAAAATTATTTTCAATAGATGCATTTCAGGTCAGAAGTTCCAAATTACAATTACAATAATAACTGCAGAAAAACCTTCAGAAAAATCTTCGGTAGGTACTCCTCTCCTCACAGCGGAAAAAATATCAGGGCAAATACGTGATAACAGTTATACCTACAGGTACCCGTTGGTCTGATCTATGTACGTATTTTTCTGAAGAACCCATTACATAGAAACCCTCATATAATTTATTCATCGCAAAATCGCAAAAATGGAAGAATCAAATTCACCAGGACATGAAATTAGATATTTAAAAAAAACATTACTATACTTTGGAAAATTCTTTTTCGGCAATCGCCCGGGAAGTACCTACTCCTCCCGATCAATCCTAAAAATACACAGGCCATAGCATTCGTCGTAATTCAGCGATGTTATTTGCTGATGATTTTGCAAAAATCTCAAATTTGAAGTGCCACGGTGGCTAGAAGTCTACCAATGTCGCTAAAGGATATACAGACAATTCACTCACAAACAAAATTGAAATTGAAAAGACCATTCAAAAATTATCAGATGAAAGTAATGACTTTAACAAATATAGCAAGCATTTCAAACAACAACAACAAATATAGCAAGCATTTCAAACAACAACAGCAAATATGGCAAGCATTTCAAACAATTACTCGAATTTCCATATCAATATTGGAAAAAAATTAGAATTAGAATGTTTCTGTTCGAATTTCAATATTTAGGTAATACAAAATTTTGTTCTACAAAGAAATATAATACAAAAATGTGACTTATTTGTTATTCTACACGATTACTGAAGAAATAGAGAACGCAACATATCCTAAAACAGTTTTTTTGAACTCGCAAACTATACTACTAGTCCATAAAAACAGTATTTTCCGAACATAAATTACTATTTATTTTCTTCATTTCCAAAACAAACAATTATTATCAATATGCGTTTCAGATTGAACTCATCATATATGTATGTTACTCATTATTTGTGTGAGAATACCAGATGGTATTATATGAATGAAAATAATGGGAATATACAACAAAATGCAATACATTCCTCATGATGAAACGCCATAACGAAAAATCACTATGTTCAGAACGATGTTTGATTTTCAGATTCACAAAAACCATATTATATAAACTGTATGAAGTTTGCCTACTCACTGACAATCAGGAAAATATCCTGCTACGTCTCAATATATATCTTACCTGTCATGGTGGAAAATAAAATAAACTGAACAACAGGGTATGAATATTGGTATGCCACAAAGATCTGTTATTGAGCCAATATCATTTCCAATTCATGTAATAAATTTACCATCGCAGATGAGTAATATAACCAGATGATACTACGATAATTATATATGAGACAAATGCTGAGAAACTTGTTATCTACTTACTTGGAAAGTTTTTCAACGAGTTTAGTAGCTGATGTCGTAGTAATGATCCTTTTTCAAAATCAGTATCTCCTACAAACCAGTGTCTCTAACAATCAACTTCGTGAAGATATATTGCAAATAACATTTATGAAATTTACTTAATGTTTCTATCAAATTGGGTGAAATATCTGGTCAAGTATCTGGACTTAAATATGGAATGATTTATAGATAACTAGTTGTTGCCCGCAACTTCACCCGAATAAAATTTCGTGACAGGCCGTTTCGAACAAATAGTTACAATATATTTTATTAACCCAAAACTTCAGGTTTCCAACTTCGAACTGACGAAATTCAATACAGTCGTTGACCCTCTATTTTGCCCCTTGGGAGTGTAAATTCCTGATTCCCTTTCTTGAAGCTTATTCACGCTATACAAAGAATCTACCTGCATATTTCAAGATTCTAGGTTCAGAAGCTTAGGCTGTACGTTAATATGAGAGCAGGCAACAGCTAGTAAGTTATATTTTTACTTTGAAAATACAGTAACTGAAAAAATATGCCAACTGCACTAAGTAATGAATAGCTTCCAAAATTATATTACCAATAAAGTAATTCGCAAAACTAATACAACTGTCAACGACGTCAGCCCTCACGCGTCTGCTCGTTCGGGTCGCGTTTTCGGCGATGTCGCTTCATTGCTTACCCTGCTCCTTTATCCCCGCGCATCTTCCAACGTTATCTTAGAGTAGACGCGACGCGTGATGGCTTACTACGTTGCGTCAAGTTATTCATATCGTGATAACTTTTGAACGATTCATCCAAATTACTTGGTGTAAAGACGAAGTTCATCTATATTAAATACTCAAAATGATAATTCTATCAATTTTCATGAGAATTTTAAAAAAGTTATCCAATTTTATTGTACTTATCGCTCAGTACTTTGCATATGGTGGCTACCTCATATAAGAGGAAAATATATGCTATCGCGGACTTTAATTCAGAACTTTTTAAGATAAACAATCTTACGGTACATTATCTGCATGTAACTCCAACGGTATAGGCAGCGAACGCCAAGATAGCTCTCAGGAAGCAAGAATTTTTCTGGCTTACTCAATAATTATCGTTATATTATGACCAAAATCACAATTGTAAATTGTAGCCTCATTTATAAGCTGTATACAAACTTTTACAATCATAATATTAGTATAGATGTTTGTACAGATTCAAACAAAGCATACCTACAAATCAACTGAGAACGATTCCATTGCAACTTCCATTGCTCAGCTTTTTTATGTGGGGTGACCATGACAATAACCATTTTTCGCACAGAAAAGGATAATATGGAACATGAATTCTCGCTAATTTCTCAGCATTTATCGGCAAGACTGCCTCATTTTGAAATTTATCCACAATGTAATGACACTCGCTCACTTCTTTGCGATCTATCTAAAGCATTTGGCAGTGTTTCACATGACATATTATTGAGAAAACTTGAAAAGTATGGTATTAGAGGCATAGCATATGACCTAATACATTCTTTTTTGACGAACAGACTGCAATATATATAATATAATAATGTAAAATCTGATGCTGAAATTGTTAAGCATGGAGTACCTCAGGGATCCGTACCTGGTCCCCTTTTATTAATTGTATACATAAATGATCTTCCTACATATATTGATACAGCAGATGTTTTTTTATATGACGAAGATGCAACTTTTGTCATAAGTAACCAACAAGTGGGGAAACTAGATCAGTTGTCATGTGAAACACTGGCAAAATACGAAACATACTTTAGCGCTAATATTCTATGCTTGCACGCAAATAAGACTCAGGAAATGACCATTGCAAATAGATCCCAAATGTCTGAGGGTGACAAAGAGGTGTGTCTACTAGGATTCCACCTTGACAACAAATTAAATTGGAATAGACATACGACACCATTATGTAAAAAGCTCTCAAGGTATCGCTACGCATTGAGAGGACTAAGGAGTTTAGTTTCGAACGATGTGCTGAAAACTGCATATTTTGGCATGGCTCATTGCCACATAAACTATGGAATACTGATATGGGGTGCTTCCTCACATGCAAGTGAGGAAAAAGATAAAAAGATAATGAGAGATTTAGAAAAAGTTGATTCCAGAACCCATGCTAAACCAATCTTCATAAAATGGGTCATACTTATATTACCTTCCATGTATATACTAGAAGCAGTAGTGTTTGTACATAAAAATAAAAATAAATATAATAGTGGCTCCAGCATTCACAATTATGATACAAAACACAAAGATATCATCAGGCTACCGAAGATGCATTATCAAAACACAGCCAAGCAAACGGAGTTTCTTTCCATAAAAATATATAACACTTTGCCTAGTGAGTGGAAAGACCTTCATATCAAAGAATCGAAGTTCAAAGCCTTGTCAACCAAGGCTTCTATAAGATTGATGACGTATTCAATTGTCAGTGGACCTAATAGATGAACCTATATGTGTGTATGTGTGTATATATGTGTATTTATATTGTGAGCCGTAACTATTGTGAGATTTTTTTATGTACTCCATGTATATTTTTTATATTTTCAGTATGACGTACCTAAGCAAATTTTGTTATTGCAGATATTTTCTAATGTAACAGAAATTGTAATTTGAGGTCAATAAAATTTCTTTCTTTCTTTCTTTCCATTCACAAACATTATTTACTTTATGAATTCCAACAGTAGAAATTCAATTAGACACAACAATGTAGAGCTTTTGCTGAAGGTGCATAAATGTTATTGAATATCTATCAAAACTTCGTAGATGATTCTTTCATGGTTCC
Organism: Leptinotarsa decemlineata; assembly: GCF_025532065.1. NCBI lineage: Eukaryota > Metazoa > Arthropoda > Insecta > Coleoptera > Chrysomelidae > Leptinotarsa > Leptinotarsa decemlineata. The sequence continues at coordinate 6,252,281 of NW_027412556.1, read as the reverse complement.
ACAATTATGATGAATTTTGTGCTAGCTATAAAATGATCATTATCGGAGCAATTTGATAAAGGACCCGTTAGTAAAAAAAACTTCAGTTACAAACTGTTTGACGAATGTAGTCTACAATTTCAATGTTTACGGTAACCGTTCTGAAATACTTGAATTTTAACCAAAATTTTACTGCAATTGGAGGTTATTTATACGGTATCAGTTATAATTATAGACACATTCTTAGCCGGTAACTTTCACAAAGCATTTTACTAAAAATTTTTCCCATATCATCATGAATTGTGACAAATCGTAGGACCACGAACTGATAATATTTTCAGCAGAAACACCTGTAAATTGAATGTAAACCTTTGAATTCCAGTTGTATAACTAATTCAAACGCTTATTGTGAATAAAGAATAGACACTTCAATAAGTATGTGACTAGAATATGAATTTTAACGAACATTCCCCATTATAAGTTCACTACACTTTTCTGAAATGAATGTTTGTGGCCAAACATGAAAGAAAATTCCTTCAACTTCCCTTCGTTCAGTTTCATGTCAACCAATTACTAATGAATTTAATGCTTGTAATGATCTAATGAGACTAAGCACTGAATATTATATTATAGAATAATGAATAGTTGGGTTATTGTTATGCAAGTTCAGTCTAGACAATTGAAAATTTTAATTATGAGTGTAGTAATTTCTGGTATTAACACATCACAGGTAATTCACAATATTTCATGAATAGGAATATCTTTATAATGGTGTGAGGATAAGTGATAATTGAAGAGTGAGCATTGATAGTTCAGCTGAATATTTATGAGTATATGATGGAGTAGATATCAACTCTTGATATTTTAGATTGTGGTATTTTGTTGACACTAATTAATCTCAGAAAAATAACCTATTTTTCAACTAATCATTTTTTTTCTCAAAAGAAATCAGAACAATTAAAGTTTGAAGCGAGAATTTTATAGTGAATACAGGTTTTGAGAACGGAAAAGTATTGATATTTAATTTTTTCGATTGATTTTTTTCAGTTTACCTTTCAATACACTTCAGGAGATTCTCTATTGATTTAGCTTTTATTTTTTCACATTGTGGAAAGTTATAAACCCAAAAAACAGTATAAAATAATGAGTCCTTCACAAAAAATGTCGTTCAAAGAATATAATATTCAAATGTTGAATTAGCCATTTCAATACAAAAAATATTCCTATGCTCTTTTATTCCTTCGAAAGAAGTTCTTTCGGTTTGTCCGATATAGAATTCTGGACAAGAACTACAAGTCAAGAAAATTATAGTTACATTATGCTTAGTATCATTCTCTGAAACTGGTTTGGAGCTCGTTTCTGCATTTTTTTACATTCAAGTGGCAATCTCGCACATGGAAATTTGTTTTTTGAATACGTTTTAATGAATTTTCATCAAATATTGGTAAGGTCTATCATACATTTGAATTGAATACATTGTGTTTGACAAAGTTGAATAGGTATATTGGTTTCGTGAGTGGAATTAAAAAATGAAAGCTGCAAAAAATTGTGCCAGTTGAATCTCATATAATCCTTCGTTTGAAAAACCACCCTCTTGTAACTCCTCATCAGCAGTAGGTTCGATAATTCAAAGAACTATTCTCTGTCATGTTTTTTATAATTTGATACAACTGTTTCTTCACAACTAATAACAATAAAAATCATAGTTTCAATGAGATTTTCTGATTAATTCGGCTGTTACATGATGAAGATCCATAGTAATTTCATAAACTACAATTAGTAGAACAACAAACATGATTTTTCAATTTATCACAAACCGTCCCAAACGGATATTACTATTCTACGATTCTACCCATCCGTATCAACGCAAAATATCATTTTGTAATAAGTCAATGTTGTTCTTCCGATAGATAATTTCAATGAATATCATTGGAGTCTTCTCCCAATACCAAACCGTTATTTTAACACCTTGACACGTGTTTCGATCAATGTTGTGATCATCTTCAAGAGGAAGATCAAATCAGTTCTATGAATCAATCAAGAATATTTATCTAGTTTGATCTTCCTCTTGAAGATGATCACTTGGTGATCGAAACACGTGTCGAGGTGTTGAAATAACGATTTGGTGTTGGGAAAAAACTCCAGTGATATTCATTGAAATTATCTATCGGAAGAACAACATTGACTTATTACAAAATGCTATTTTGCGTTGATACGGATGGGTAGAATCATTACTACACAAAAGGCTCCAAACCATGTATCACAAGTAGATAACTTCAATTAGGAACTCAATATCAACAATAAATTTGCAGTAAACAAAGGATTTAAAGCTAAGTTAAAAGACGAAATACTTTCCAAAAGATTCTATACAAAAGCGATTTGGAATATTTTTTCTATTGATAAGTAAGATAATCAAAATCAAAATTATGAAACTTCAACATATTTTGCACAAACAAAAAAAAAGTGGCTTCATTTTGGAATTTCCAAGATATTAAAAGGGTATATAGAACAGATAATACTTTGGAAACATTTGTTAAAAATAATAAAGACAAAACATCTAAATTCGAGAAATCAGGAGTAATAAAAATCAAAGTGTGGAACTTATCCTAAGGTATATATTGGTCAAACTGGCAGAATATTTAGGAATCGTATCCATGAACATCATATGAACTATGTAAATAAGAAAACAAGTTCAACATATTCAACTTTCAGAGGAAAATAATATATGTAACGTAGATTTTGAAAGTTCACGTATAGAAAATAAAGTTTAAAGCTGAATCATTCGAAAGCAATGGAAATTGATGAACATAAAAATTTAAACATTATCGATATTTCCATATTTTTCTTTTTCTGAAAGGTGTTTCATTATGAAAATTATATTGGAGAGCATGCCATGCTTTTTTGAGGCCATCAGTTTTGCCATTATCTGATAATACTCCAAAAAGGATATAATTAAAAACTAAAAATACTTTTTACTTGAAAAAATATTATTGGACGAATATTATCAACAACATATCGCTATCGAGCCTGTGTCTACCAAGTAACCTCATTTTGACAACGCATGGACTTAAACTTATAATTTTCACATTGTGCATAATCGTGTTCATATCAATTCGCATAAATTATATGAGCATTACTACTATTTGATAGCAACTTGACATGGTTGTACAATATTCTGGAAAATAAAAAATTACAATAATGAAATCCATACCGAATTCTAGAACCTGACATGATATAACCGTCTTCAGACATTTTTCTAGAAGTCAGTTAGTTAATAGTGAGTTTAACGTTTATAGTCAAATGAAAATTGAAGTAATACATACATACATTTATTTATTTATTTATTCATTTATTTACGGCAATGCCTATTTTTTACAAAATAATTAACAAGGTCACACATATGTATTTAACAGTAATCTAAGCTGGGTTTAAGAAAAAAAAAAATTATAAAATAAAAAAATCGTAAAAATAAGTTAATGAATTACAATCTTTTCATAGTATTTTTAAATGTTTCCAAAGAAGAATTGAAAAATTCTAAATCTACATTGTATGTATTTGCAAGTCTCAAAATTCTACCTACAGATTCATTCCAATATGATATCCCAGTTTATATGCAGAGTACCTTGAAAACTTATTTTGAACACTTTCAAGCATATCAATATCCTCATGATATGAAGGGCACCAAATTGTGGAATTGTATTGGATTATTGATGTAACAATTAAACAATATATGATAATTCATTTGCAGATCTAAGAATGGAACCTAACATTTTTAGTCCATAGTTCTTTGGAAGTAATATTTGCAATATGGGGTTTAAATTACATTTTTGGGTCGAGAGTGATTCCTAAATCTCTGATTGTGTTTGTTGTTTTCAGTTCTGATTGATTGATTTTATATGGCCGGTTAATGGGATTTTTGTTTCGGAAAAAAGTAAATTTTTGACATTTGTCTATATTTACTTGCAGTAGATTTATATCGCATCAGCGAACAAAGTTAGATGACTCGTACTGTAATAATTCTGTATCAGTTGAGTCATGAATAACTTTTCAAACATCTTGAGGTCATCAGCAAACAAAAGAAATTTTCTACAAAAAATAACATCTTTGTAGTGATTTACAAATAGGTTGAAAAGCAATGGCCCTAAATGAGAACCCTGTGGTACACCCGATGAAACTGTGATTGAGGAAGATACTGATACTGAAGATACTGAATTGTACTCTGCAGGCTAGATAATTTTTAATCCATTTCAGAATGTTTTCTTGAATATACAAAGCGTTTAGTTCATGCAACAACAAATTGTGGTTTACTCGGTCAAATGCCTTCAAAAAATCTGCCTGAATAGAATCCACCTGGTGTCTATTTTCGAAGGCATATAGTGGAAGGAATACAGTGGAATAAGAAGGAATACAGTGAATACAGAATACAGTGAATACAGAAGGAATACAGAAAGAATATAGTGTTAATAAATGAGCAGATTTGTGCTGGTAGATCTACCACTACTGAATCCATGTTGTTGATTAATGATTATATGTGTACAATTCTATGTTAGCTTTGTTTGTAATTAGGCTGTCTAACAATTTGGGTAATTCTCATTGATTACAGACTACTCGATAATTTTTTATATCACTCATCGCAAGTTTCGGATTGATACGTTGACAGAAAGTTACAATTCGGAGAAGTAATAAATTGAATCTAACAAAGTTGAACTATTTAATATTGAAATTGTTTAAATTGAGAAAAGCTTACTTGAATTTTATGTATATTAATATGATAATGTGAGTGAAGGTTATTCATTAATTAAATCTTAGAGATAGAACACAGTCAGGTGTTACGAGGTACCGCAGGGATCTGTGCTGGGGCCCCTACTATTTATCATTTACGTAAACGACTGATTTAATCATTTAGCTGACTCAACCTGTATTATGTTCGCAGATGACACTACTATCTTTCATCAAAATATAAACAAGAAAATAATAAATGAAGCTATTGAAAAAAATGCCGAATGTTGGTTTGCAGCAAACAGTTTGAAATCCAACAGAAGCAAAGCGAATCATATAACCTGTTCTTCACAGGCATTGGACGTTTCACATCGGGAAGCTCTGCTCTAAACTTCCAAGCTTCGTTTTTATTCTGACAACTGAAAAATATAATGAGTTCTGACACACTAATGAATATCTACTATGCTTTTTTTCTCCCGTATATTTCTTATGGGGTAATTTTATGGGGTAACGCATCAGACTCTGTCAAAGTATTTAGGCTTCAAAAAAAGCCATCAGAATTATTGCTGAGTTCGATTCAGGAAATATGCCTCCATTCGTGATGTAATTGGCACTGATAATCATTTGTTCGAGGATATAATTACGATACGGCAGCAGTTGGTCATTCGTCAGAAAGTGCAATGCTAAAAATACGGTATTCTTTCACGGCCAACCGCGACGTGAAACAATACCCTTCACGGTAAATGATAATCATCGCTGCATGATACAAAGAGAAACATTTTCTTCCATCTCATTAATTGGTGGCATTATTAAAATATCCTAATTAAGGAAGTTGAGAATGCTATTTGGGGTTGAGCTGAATTCGCTGTTAATACCATGAAGTAGGTACCGCCAAAAATAGTTTAACTTCGATAGAATTCATTGAAAATGTGTTTGATGTCATATGAGTAGTTAAAGTGAACAGATACTAATTTATTCATTAATTTATTATTTCATTTATTTGCCACTGTGGTACAGTGTATACATATGGTGTGTCATTAACTTAAAACATATATAGAAAATAATAACAATGTGATATAAAACATATATAGAATATAATAACAATGTGATACGGATAAAATAGGTAGGTATTTATCATATATATATAAGTTCAAGTTCCAGCTTTCTCAAGAAACAAAACTGAAATAAGTTCAATCATTGATTTATCTCCATATTGAGTATTGCTGCTCAGTGTATTACAACTTCTTGCCAGACTATAATAAACACAAACTTCAACGCATACAAAATGCTTATATGAGATTTGTGTGCTGCATGAACTACCGTGATCATGTAACTCCATATTTATTGAAATTAGATCAGCTGAATATTGAGTTTAGAATTCGTTATCTCATATCTGTATTCATATATAAACTATTGGAAAGCAAAACTCCTAATTACTTGTTCAGATTAATTGGTGAGCGATCTGATAATCATTCTATCAATTTAAGAAAAGATACATTTACCATTCTATATCATGTTACCACCAAATTTGAGGGATGTTTTTCTTACTTTGAACCGAAGTATCTAAATAATTTATTACCGTATATTCATTTGTCTATATATCAATTCAAAAAAACTTTGAAAATTCATTTCTCAGATGTTCAAAAATGGTTGTAATGTTTTATATTATCTCCATAATAGTTTTTTTTATATTATTTTTGTGTCTATTGTAACTGTTACTTATAGTCTTACTGTATGCTTATTTTCTTTTCATGACGGGTGGAAGATAGCCTTTGGCTAACCCTTTTCCCTTTGTGTATAAAACTTGTTTATGCACAATAAACGTTATTATTATTATTATCATTATTATTATTTTCACCATTGTGTGCTCTGGTCAGGCCCTATCCCCGAAGCCCCGATACATTCGGGATGGCGCGCCAGCATTATCAACCAATGACCACTCCCCACACCGTGGGGTAAGTGATCATTGGGTCCGAAAATCATGTGCCCTGAGCAAGCGCAGTGAGCCAAGAATGACAGCCTTCTGCATCTGTCCGGCTAAGATTTCTGCCTTACTGCGGCAAGCCGGTATGATTTTAAGATTTGAGAGTAGAGAGGGCATCATTTTACCAAGGACTCCAATAATCAGAACAAATATTTTGATAGAGGTGGTCTGGATAGAGTCTGCGGTATTCGAAGAGAAAATCTCGATATTTTATCCGTTTTTCTTCCTCTTTTCGGACGATATTCGTCTCGCCAGGAGCTGAAAACTCCACGAAAAATATCGTTTTGCTCTGGTGGTCGCGAAGGACTACATCAGGCTTATTAGCTTGTATGAGCCTGAGGGTGGGGAACAAATGGTTCCAATAAATTCGACACTTCTCGTTCCCCACAACGGATTCAATATCCTCCGAAGCGTAGGGCAACACCGGTGTCTTGTCAATAACGTAAGAGTGCCGTAGATGGTAAAGTCTATGGATAAAGGCCAAAACCGCATATGCTGGACATGCTGATAGCAAGTGCATTAGGGTCTCGGTCGCCTCGCGGCATGCCCTGCAGCGATCACCATGCATTCCACCATGGTGATCGAAGAAACAGTGAGCAATTCCTTGACATTTCAGCGAACATGGCTTGCTTGTTTTATTCTCCTGGGCCAATCTTTTGGGATGATTGGGTTTCGATGTCATAACCATATACCACCAGTTACGACCTTTTTAGGCAAATCTGGATTGCCGTTATAGTCATTTAACAATTTCTGAGCGATGCTCATGCATCGATTTTTTTTGTAAAAGATTGTGTTAGGAACCTCTATACCCATCACGCGACTGCGGTAAACTAAGGTGTTGAAGACATCATCCTGGCAATCCATGATGAACCCCTCAGTTTCCGACTTCAGCCCACTCGACCTGAGGAAAGCGAAAGCTGGGCGCTTTAATAAGCCAAGGTCTCCAATGTTATTGAAGAAGACCCCATGCTGAACGGGTTCCAACTCGGTGACAGAGTTGTGGTCACCCCGTTCAATGTCGAAAACTAAACCGAGTTCATCAGCTGCTTGGGCAGCTGCCCTAAAGAGAAATGCTCCAATTCCTGCTCTCTCATGGTCATGTCCTATGCAGAGAAGGGGATCCGAACTCCTGACGACTTTACAGGCTATATCCAGTTCCATTCTGTCATGTAGACACTCTAAACTCAAAGGTCCGCAGCCTCCCTGTTGTCGTGGGAAGTACAACCGTGGAACGTACGATTTGAGATGCAAAATTCTATAAAAATGCATCATTTTTCGGGTTTTTACGTCGAGATGATACGGCTCATCCCGAGTCCACTTCACTACTCCAAACGAGTAGAGTAAGATTAGAACGGCAAGCATATTTATTGCACCAACTTTGTTCTTTCCCGACAGTTCCGATGACCAGATCTGTCGAAGTTTGTGCTGATACTTGCCGCGGAGAAATTTCTTCACTGATGTTACCTCTTGTGATTGGCGTTGTTCCACCCCGAGGTAAGTATACATCTCCCCGGCATCCAAATGGTGTTGGATGCTTTCATCTACAAGCTGCACATCCTCTCTGTAGTCCCCTCATCGTCCTCTTTTGAAATGGACCATTGCACATTTGTCTATCCCAAATTTCATATCACCCTTAAGGATTAATGGAGATCCTTCTCTTCAGAGGCATAAAGTTTAAGATCATCCATATAAAACAAATGGGTGACCTTGTGCCTCCGGTTTCCGGGGGTGCCACATTTATACCCTCGAGTATTTCTGAGCGCAACGGATAATGGCAATAGAGAGATGCAGAAGACAAAGGGACTGATGGAATCAACCTGAAAGTGACCCACCCTGTTTGGCTTGACCTGATGTTATGGTGAAGCGAGTTCGCCAAAGTGGTATCAGTTGTTCAATACATCTCACTATTTTGTCGGGTACCGCAAGGCATTTGAGCAAATGCAAGATGAGCTCATGCGATATTGTAATAAATGCCTTATGGTAATCGATCCAGGCTATAGAGAGGTTACGCCTACATTGTATCGAGTCCTGCGTTAAACATCTATCGATCCTCTCTGCTCATATATCCGTCCGAACACTCGGTCAACTGCGGTGAATATTATTATTATTATTATTAATATAGTGATATTTTTCATACAGCTACCGCCATCTCTAGGTCAGGCCGGGTAGTTTTGGGACCATCTACACGCAAGCAGTACAAACGATGCCGTTTTTGGCAAATTTATCATGAGTTTGATAAAGATTCATGTCAACACACGTGTCTCCATCCTCCACGCATATTGTTGTTCAATAACTTTGTTTTTCTTTCAGAACGGCGATTGAAAATCGATGTTCGCAAAATGATCGAATGGTTCAAACTACTAAAATGCGGGTCATAAGCCACTTGAAAACATATTATGTTCAGCGTGTTAACATTTGAAGTCCATAAATGTTAACACGATTTCCTACTCTGAAAAATATTCGTGACAATATTTTTTTGTTGTATACATCCGATATCAAATAATGGTGTTTGGACCCGGTAATTGATTCGTGAGTGACAACGCGTGCTATTGTTTCCATCGCTTTTTGTAAAGGCGTGACATGGAGTGAATTATAGGTTTGATTACATTGAATTTGAAGCTTTGTGTTTATTACTATATCGTTGAACTCATAAAACATTCATGGAAAGTAATAATAACATACGTAGAGTGCTTGATTTCATATTCAGAAACCATAGACATGTTTATTGTGATACAATGAAGTCATTATGTTCTTTTCTAGGTTTCTCATTGGACTATTGCTGTACAATTTGGTCCTCATGTTATGAATCTCGAATAAAGAATGTTCAAACAAAATTTGCGAAACACACGTTAAGTGTTTGCACTTACAGTGCAACAGTTTATTCTTCCTCTTGAAGATGATCACTTGGTGATCGAAACACGTATCGAAGTGTTGAAAATAACGGTTTGGTGTTGAGATCCAGTAATATTCATACACAAGTCAATATCATCACCTACGTTATGGAATACTGTTTTGGGAATTATGCAATTCATCAGCACCTCTGTCTGTATTAGTACTGCATAAACGGGCTATCAAGTATGTGTGTAAGATTAAAGCTCGTGATTCATGCAGACACAAATTCGTTGAGCAAACGATTTTAACAGTGATTGCTTTGTTCATTTTGGAATCGGATTGCCTCATTTATAAAAATATGTCCCTATTTGTGGTTCCATGCCATTCTTATAGCACCCGTTCCACCGCATTGAAATTGCCAATTCCTTCAACAAATTTGGTCAGGAATTATATGTATTACAATGGAGTCGAAATGTTTAATCACTTGCCCTCAGATATAAGACGGGCAAATTTGTCCAACAGAATGTTTAGAATAAGAGTAAAAACATTTTTGGCTGATAAACCCTATTATAATTTGCAAGAGTTCTATAATGATAAATTTACGTGACAAAATGTGCATATTTCAATTCAGGTTATATAAGATATTTGTTCATATTATTGTTAGGATTTGAATGTTTGATTGTCTGGTGCAATGGATGTGTTTATTTATGTAATATTATACAGTGTGGTACCTTTAACTGGAATAAATTCAGTAGAATTGTAGCAGAATGTTTCTTGCAAAATTCCTGAGACAGGTCGATTTTGTTTTCAAGAGAGATACATTTCTACATTCTAATGAACCAAATTACATGCATCCCTTACATAGGGTAGCTACCCCCTAAATTTTTTTAAATAGCAATAAGGGTTGATTTGTATTAAATTTTAAAGACATATTATTCCTCTAAATAGCAGTGCTCGATTTTTGAAATTTCGTCGATTAGTTTCCGAGATACTATCAATTTAATAATTTGCATAAAAAATTAGCATTTTTCAAATTATCCTCATGTCTTATAAAAAATGCGCAGCTTTGAAGAAAATGTTTAAATAGGTCGATTTTGCTTTCAAGGGAGAAACATTTTAACAATGTAATAAATCAAATTACGTACACTCCTAAGCAGGGTAACTACCCCTAGAAAATTATTAAATAGCAATAAAGGTTGGGTTGTAATGTGCTTTAGAAACAATTTATTTCCCTTAACAACAGTAATCGAGTTTTAAAATTTTATCAAGGAGATTATAGTGAACTATCTAGTTTCACAATAAACATAAGGGTAACGGTTAAAAAAAATGGTACAAATAAGATTTAATTTAATAGATGCTCAAAGTGTTCACCATGTACATGCTGTAGATGGATTGGCAGAAGAGGTGCAATTGAGTGGCCGGCACGCTCTCCTGACCTTACCCCACTAGACTTTTTCTTATGGGGATACCTCAAAACCAAAATTTATGTAACGAAACCAGGAACCATACATGAACTCCAAGAACGCATTAGGCATGAAATCCGTCAAATATCTCCAGACATTTTGAAAAATGTAAGAAATGAATTTTACCATCGGCTTGGACTATGCCAGCATGTACTCATTTGTACCATTTCTTACAACATTAGTTGCCAATATTTTAATATAATTTTAAAGTTAGTTAACTTCAAGTCTGACAAATGATTAGATGAACGGAAATGCAAATGATTGGTCACGGAGATGAAACTAAAACACAACAGGAAGTAGCTCACCTATTTCCTGAGAAATTTCCAAATTTACCGCCCATATCTCAAGGAACAATAAGCAAAATAGAGAAGCAGTTTCGCGAGCTTGGTCATGTGGGGCAGATGAAAGAAGCAACTGCCAATGCAATGAGTGATTAACTCAAATTAGATGTGATGCTTGAGTTTGAAGAGATCCACATACATCGAGTAGACAGGCATCCACTACATTCAATGTTAGCCATATATCGATAGTAAACATATTGAAAGAAAATAAAATGCACCCCTATAAAATGATACCTACTCAGGAGCTCCTGGAATATAATTTTAGTGTTGTCCCGAAACTTCGAAGTACACCATTGAGGATGCTGGTGTTCCGTGTAAGTGAAATGTTATACAAATATTCTTTCATATATTAAGTTGTGTAGCGTTCTTATAAATGATATCTGATTCAATTCCATAACGAATTTTCAACGCACAAACCGGATGGAAAAAACTCGTTTTCTTGTGATTCAATGGAAGTAGTTGTTTCAAAGGGTGTTTCTTTTGAGTTTGTGATTGAAAAGAAATGTCTATGCATGAAATGTATATCAGTAAAAGACGTTTTCTTGTAGTTTCGTTCTGATCTTCTCCATTTGGTTTGATAATAGAGAACTTAAAAGCTGATTTTTTTTCCAGCAAAATAATGAAATATATTTTGATGTAAACGTATTCCCAGTTCTCCTTCCCAGTATCAAGTACACCCTCGAAAACATTGGATCTATTGAAAATAATATGCTAGCTTTCAATTGGGGCGACAATTTCCAATGAAATATAAGTCTCCCACGATAAAATTTCCCGGTGACTTTTTTTCATGCACGTAATGTCCGTTACAGAATGACACAACCTGTAAAATTAATTGTAAGACCAGTAAATGATGGTGGCACAGCGATAATATGTAAATCTTCAAGTTATAAATATTCATTTGAACAACAGATGCCGCGGCAGTGTAGCACAACCGGAATTTCAGTTCCGGTAGGACAAGTCGTTGTTTCCCGCATGTTCTATACGGAGGTGGGTTGAAAAAACAAATGCAGGACGTTTATATGTACTCACTCCGAAGCTTGAAGATATATTGATGGGTTTATCAAGCGAGTCCTTTATGACAAAATAATTTGCATAGGATTAGTCAATGTCGTAAAAGAAAAAATGACACCTAGCCTAAATTTAGGTCCACACATTTATATCACGGAAGAGCAACATACACATACTTGTAAAGTCTGAAAGAAGTGCATAAATATTCATCTACAGAATAGAAAACTTGAATCAATGAAAATTCTTTCAATGCTGGTTTGAATAAGTTCAGTTCAAGAATAGATTTCACAGTCAATGGTTATTTATTAAAAACCCTATGGCCAATTATAGATGAAGAATTGAAAAGGACAATTTTTTTAAAAACGTTTTGAGTTGCAGTCTAGAAATATACAGACTTCAAAAATGAACAGACATGGCAGAGTTAGGATTTTGAATTCTTTAAAATAATTTTTACAACTGGTTGTACTCGATATACCAGCAATACAACGAATTATTTTTTTCTGGGAGATGAAAACAACATTGAATTTTGATCACATTGCCCAAAAGACAATGCCATATCTCCAGCGAAATTCTGCCAGAGGAAAGAACAGCATAGTCAACTGGTCATGAGTAAAAAAACAGCTAAGATTACGAACCATATAAATCACAAAATTATATTTGAAACGACTGCCACATTGTATCCTCCACTCAAGACACCCATAATAATACTAAAAATAGTAATAATAATAATATTTACTTGCCAAAAACAACTACAGTCACCAATGTCACAAATAAATGAAGAGTTAGCCACATAAAGCATTGATTTGTACCGTGGTTAAAAAAAAAGAAAAAATAAGGATTAAAAAGGCAAAGAATGAAAGTTATCATTCATTATACATCAATGATTTATAGGTATCAACAGTCTTCAGTCAATAATAATGCATAACAGTCTTTTACTCATGTGATCATGACTAACAATGTTTTTGTACCGATAATTATAGAAGGGGCTCAAAAAAATCACAGATTTGAACATAAAACGGCTTCTATCATTCAGCAGTACTCCACAATTGTGATATGTTTGATGATCATTCCATGAGTCATAGTTAGGCTTGATGATAAGATGTAGTTGCAGATAAGAAAAACCGTGAAGGAAGAAAGGAAAGAAAGGATGAAGAAGGTCTACGAACTATAGTTGATTCAAACAATTTAAAGTAGCTTCTTTGAAAAACACTGTTTTTTTCCCATTTACATGTAGTAATGTAGTAATTATTTTTTGTATCGATGAATTGGTGTAAGTTTTCTCGAGGTATACTAAGTAATCATTTTTTGTATGACTCTTAAACATTTCTGGGGAATTAATTTTTTTCATCTCAATGTCTAATGTGTTATATAATTTAGGTCCTAGATGACATCTCTTGCAATGGTTTTTTCTGGTTTTGGTATCTTGAGGGCGTTTATTTTGTGTCTTGTGTTATGTATATGTGATATCCGAATCGAAACTTTCTTATTTTTGTGTTGATACTTGAGAAGACTGTGACAGAATAATTGGCAAATATCAAGTACAACATAAACGACATAAAGACCCAAAAATGTCACACATAATACCTTGTCAATTTGATAATTGCCAATTTTGATGTCTGTATTAGCTAACTGTTTTTGTTTATAATGAAAGTGTACTGCATATATATTTTCTGCGTTGAGATAAAGAGAATTTCTGCAGAAACACTCATGAAGATTGGGTAATATATCATTAGATTGTATTTCTAAAGCTGCATTTGTTTTGTTAGACATCAGAATAGAAGTGTCATTATGGTGGAACTAACCGTCCCATTTTTTTTCGGTTACTTCAACACTTTGGATGTTACTTTGATTGCTGTTCGGTTATTGAACTTGATGAGAATTTTATTTCACAAGGATATTTTTCGTTGATCTAGAGGCCATACAAATTCTCCTGAAACCTGAAATTATTTGAACGCTTTATCACAAATAGACGGCAGATCGTGAAGGTAAACGATGTCCTCAGTCAGAAAGAAACTATTTAATATGGTGTGCCTATAGGTAGTGTTCTGGGACCTCTTCTGTTCTATATATATCAGTTGCAATAATGTAAGCAGAACGCATTTTGACTATCTTGAAATCGTTACTTCACAAAACCAAAGTTTCTCAATATAATTTGTGAAAGAAATCAAATACTCAGGTGAAACTATTGATAATAATTTGAAATGGAAAAATCACATTCTTTATGTCATCAAAAAACTACAGAGCATCCTTCATAAATGCAGATACCTTGAGAAAATTTTGTCATTCAAGCATATGAAAACACTATATTTTGCTTTAGTAGAATGTCACTTACGTTACGGCATAGTAGGTTGGGGTGGGGCCCTACGAAGACGCATCAAACCACTAGAGATTATTCAAAACAGATTCCTGAAATTGATTTTAGAAAAACCCCATCGATATTCTACAGATATTTTATATGAGGAATGCGGGATACTGAACCTGAGGCAACTATATTGTTTGAATGTTATATTGAAATATAAAATAATAAAATATGACGCCGGTTTACCTACGCATAATTATGGTACTCCACAAAGACACTATTATGTTGTTCCACAGATGAGCTAATCTGTTTGTCAGCGATCATTTTCTTATATAGCACCCAAGGCGTTCAATTTTATTCCTGACCATATTGAAGAAATAATGAATTCTGTTTTAAAATAAGGTGAAACGATTCATATACGAAACACCAAGAGCCAAATGTAATGAGATCGTCGAACCAAATTTCTTCAACTGACTCATTTCATTTTATCATATTTATGCTCGCCTTTTTAATTCTTCATGCACGGATTTAATTTTTATTTCCATAACTATTACTAATTCCAAAATATTTTTACTTTTAAAATGTTCTTAAATGTGTTTTTTTAAGTACTCCGTTATTCCCATATATATTTTTTAAGCGTATTGCTTTTTTCCTGGTGTTTTTGTATTGGACTGAATATTTATTAGGTAGTTAAGTAATGCAATTTTATCTCGAAACAGGTGTTTGCTCACTTATCGAGTATTTATCATCAGTGCAAAAAAAATATTCACTGTATGAATGTTCTCATTACTGTGTTTGCTTTTTGTATTACACTGTCATTTCGATGTATATTTTTAAGTGTGATGCTTCTTTCATAATGTTCTTGTATCGAATTGAATATATTTTTCTTTTCATGTAGTTAAACATGAAACAAGTGTTTGCCCACTTATCAAGCAGGTATCATTTATGAAAAAAAAATTGTATTTGCTCTATACATTCTCTCTCTCTTTACATTAATAAATGATTTTTTTTCAGATTGTGGAAAACTAAGCACTTGAAGAGAATCAGCAAATAGTTCTCCATTAAAAATTTGAAGCAAAACAGCAAAATTAGTTTCATTCATATCTCCACTACCCACTTAGGCGACACATACAGTCTAGACTATCTTCTTCAGTTGCATAGACAGGAAATGAAAACATGATAATGATGGTAACTCATATCTCACGCACAATGTCCAGTCCAACACCTAATTTGCATTTATTATGTTCAACAATACTCCACTGAAAGATACCAACTGCACTCACGATATGGAAATATTACAGACAAGAACATCAATTATCGATTAGTTTGATGGGCAGGTAACTGATATGTTAATAAATCCACTGATCAAACATTCATCACGTGTGTATTTATAATATATAATAACTCAATAGCGACCTGCCAGATGCATTAACAGAAGTACCAATAAGTTTCATCGAATTTCTTGGACATTTATTACGTGGGAGTATTTAATTCGGATTTTCTTTTGTTCGTTCACTTCCTGTCATGAAACGATTCTGGAGACCACGCATAATCCATGAGAACAAATTACTTTTTTCCAACGTTTGATAGACAATGTGTCAAAAGCATAAAACAAGACTATAAGAGAGAGGCTAGAAGTGATTTTTCATGCAAATGGCGAAGGAGAACTATTAATCTTGTACATAAATTATTCCCGAATAGCACTACTTGTGATGAATCGGTAGTTGACTACTTCTGGTCATTTGAAATAACAGGCCGATGAACTTTTTTAACAAAAAAAATTATTTAGCCAACATTAACACAGATTAGAAAAACTGTGAATCTATAACTTTGTCCATCTAAGCAACAGAGTGATCCAAAATATTATCATGTATAGTGCACGCAATCTCCCAGGCAAGGCTGCTTGTACAGAGTCGCGCTAAGGAACGACCAAAATTTTATTTTATTTTTTCGATAATATGCGGCTGGGTATAGAAAAAACTTTTATGTGGAATAAAAGGACACAAGTAAGCAGTAGAATAGAATAAAATAGAATAGAATATGCGTTTATTTCCTGGAGACAGTATATGCTGTATGGAAAAAGTCAAACTTGAGGTTTAATACATAATGCATATAGCAGCAATAAATGAATGACAAACACCTCATAAAAACATGAAAAAAATTATATCGTACTGAAAATTATTTGAAAATATCAATGCTCGGGATTCGATAGAGTCGACGAAATCCATTTCTGCCGATAAAAAAGTTATCGAAGTGCTTGAAAAGATAATGGCGGTTGGCAAGAGGTCTGGGGAGTTTGATGGGTGTGGCAGAACTTCAATGCTTAATTCGTTCAATTTTGGACGCAGCTCTTCTGTTGAGTAGTGTCGGCTACTGCTGACGCAATAATAGTGAATCACACCAGCCGCCGACCAACATTTAGTAACCATGGTCTTTTTTGGTGGGTTTTCGCCTTCAGAAAGTGCCTCGGTGACTCATCGATATCCGACCACTGTCCTGAACATCTTCTGATATCGTAGAGGATCCACTTTTTATCGAACGTGACGATCCGATTCATAGAAGGACCAATTTTGGTTGCACAAAAACAAAGAAGAACTGACCCTGCCGATTTCTGACGACCAAGAGCCGTTTGTGATGGTTTTTTTTTGGTACCTTGGGAGCTGTCTGACTTGTCCATTTAGTCCAAGTCTCCAGAAAACACTGCAACCTCTTGGGCTTATTGCGTTCATTCTCCCATCTTCTCATGACACCCATTCCATCAGTATCATTCCCTGTACTAGTTTGTACAGGTTCCGTGTTGGATGTTCGTCATATTCTTCTGGACGTAATTTCGTATGTCCATATATTGTCTGCCTCCTGTGATTCAGTGCCTCACATTCGCATAAGATGTGTAGAGCTGTTTCTATCCCTTCGTTGCATAATCTGCAGCTGAGGACTCCGTTGTACAGCCCCATTTTATTCAGGTGTTCTCTAAGCGGACAATGACCGGTTAGTAACCCTGTAATTATTCTGAGCCGATGCCTACTATATTGAAGTAGTTCTTCGGTTCTTTTCTCGGACGGTTCCCTAATGAAGGTTCTACTGTGTTTGTTGCCAGGTACTTTTGTCCAGTACTCTGTGTGCTTCTTATCGGTTCATATCCTAATCTGGTTTCCTACCAATGATTTTGGTACCCCCAGAGCTGGTTCAGGACCTATATATGAAGTTGATGATCCGCGTCTAGCGCATTCATCAGCTTTATCATTACCTGTGATTCCTGAATGCCCTGGCACCCAGTACAAAGTTAATTTGTTCCTGTTTGCAAGTTCATTCAGTTCTTCATGGCATTCTCAGACCAGTTTTGATGTCACCTTCGGGTTTGTCATAGCCCCTAGTGCGCTCCTGCTGTTTGAAAAAATATTGATCCGCTCATTTCTTTGAGGTCTCAATTTAATAAGTCTTGCACACTGCAAGATAGCATACACTTCCGCCAGACAGACGGATGTATATAGTCCTAGCGGATAACTGTAGTTTAAATGTCTATCCGCTCGGTATATTCCAGCTCCCGTTCCATATTTGGTTTTCGATATCTGTATACCAGGTTTTTTTTCCAAACATGTTTTCGGGATGACTAATGGTCTTCCACTCTTCACGGCTTATGATTTTGGCCGTGAAGTTTGTGTTAAAGGTGTACTTCGGTGTCATGTGGTCCGTGCACATATTCAGTATGTGCTCTTCCACTTGTTCCAAAATTTCTGTTCGGTCCGATCTTTTATAGTTCGGTGAGTTTTCCAGTCTCAATTGGCCCATCCTGGCCTCCCCCATTATCACAAAGTGTAAAGGAGGTAGATTCAGGAGTGTCTCCAATGCAGATGTTGCGGTAGTTCTCATTGCATTCGTCATTCCCAAACATGCAAGTCTTTACACCTTGCCTAGTTTGTTGATGGCGGTCGCCTGCTTTATCTTTGGCCACCAGACCATAGATGCGTATGTTATTATGGGTTTAACCACCATTGTGTATACCCAATATACCATGTCTGGTTTCAGCCCCAATGTTTTTCCATAGGTGCGTCTGGCGAGTATTAGTGCTACCTCCGCATTCCTCTTCATTCTGTCCAAGTGTTGGTTCCAGGTCAGTTTGGAATCTAGAATTACTCCCAGATATTTCCCGACACTTGTATCTCTTCACCTCGAAGTTTTAGAGGTCCGAGACCCTTCGTTTTAGTCCTCTTGGTGAATGCTACTGTGGTCGATTTGGATGGGCTTATGTTAAGCCCTTCTTCTTCGGTCCATCATGTTATAATATTCAGGGCCTGCTGCATGCATCCCTTCACTACATTATTGTATTTACCCTGGACTAAGATGACTAAGTCATCTGCATAGCCCAGTGCTTTATACCCATTGTGGTCCAAGAGACATAATAGCTCGTCCATTACAAGGTTTCCTAACAGAGGAGCTAGAACCCCTCCCTGAGGACAGCCCCTTGCTACCCGTTCTCCATAATGGTTGTATTTGCCAATCTTCCCCTAAGCATGCAGTCTATCCACCTACAACTTGTCTTGTCGATCACTCTTCTCCTCGACGCCTGGATGATTGATTCTAACGACGTATTATCGAATGCGCCCTCAATGTACAAGAGAGCAGCTAAAAGTACTTCCTTGTTTTTGTAAGTATATTTTCTTAGGTTTCGGAATGAAGGTGGCCCTGATCAGTCTCCAAATTTTTGGTATGTGTCCCAGTGCTAAACTTGCCCTGAGAATTATACTGCAGGTAAGTATCCCAGTGCTAAAATTGCCCTGAGAATTATACTGTAGGTCGACCATTCAGGGGATCATCTTCGAGGCTGAAATATGGAACGAAATTTCCCAAACAAACGTCAGACTGCGTGCGTCAAATAACACACACTATCATTGCCAAATGCCTGAGGCAGAAAATTAAAATTTGGAGACAATATCAACATATACAAAACGAGTACAAAATCTTCTTTCGATCAGTATAAATCACGACACAGTAGAATGAATATTTATTGAGATATGGAGTAACGAATATACATGATATTTTTTACCACGCTTTCATTAGCTTCACCTGTATGTATGTATGTATGTTTGTTCGTAACTCTCAAGCTCGGGATCTGTATTTGACAGAAATATCGACATTATTGCTTGGTCTATTCGCGGGCAGATGGCTCTGTACGTAACCTTTTTGATATAATTCGAACTCACTTTACATGTATTTCTTCATTTGAAAGAAGTAAGTATATTTTTCATCAAGGCCTGCTGCCTTATTTGTAATCCCTCCTTTGCGCGCCTGATGCCTTGGGCTTGGTAGCTAATTTTCAGGCTCTCTCTCCGGAATCGGAAAATATTAATGGTGTTTTTCCTAAACAATAAACGGTTGAGTGATCCCAAAGTTTAGAAAAAATAAATATAGTTCAAAAAGACTAAAAAACACGCTTTCATAGCATACGAAACTGAAAAATGAAAAATATAGTTTAAAAAACGCTTTGTGCCATATTTTTTGTATATCAAGCGACCGTCGCTTTTTTCACAATAATACTTATATTTTTCGTTCGTTATTGTTTCAAGCTTATTTACAAAATAAATATTTTCAACTTTTTAGTTCGATGTTCTTTAAAAGCGTGTTTTTCAGTTTTTAAACCATATTTATTCTTATACACTTCTCAAAACTAAAATTCAGACAATACATATTTTCATGTTAAATCTAAATTATCTTTTCATTTCCAGGAATATTCCCAGGATTATCAAGAACAATTTATTTTCATGATATTTAATAGTTTTTGAGGAATTTTCGAAAAATATAGGTTCGTTTTCAAAATTCCAAGGTTGAGAGTGAGCCAAGTTGGCTATATAAAATTCTGAGAACAAAACAGTAGTTTCCATAGAAAATACAGTCCAGTGAAAATTTGAATTTTCAGTTTTTTTTTATGTCTCCGGAACCAGGCGAGCTAGATTCAATTTTGGGCATCATTGGTATCCGAAATTTGGCAACTTTGCCAGGATTCAACCTACTTTCAACCCCTTCAAGACATCCCCCCATAAACTCGAATTCTAAAATCCCTGTATATTCAAAAAATGTCCACTTGAAGTGACGAAGTCTATTTTTATTTTCGTGACTATTTCATTTGAAATCCTCAAATATTGTGAATTCACTATATCAAAAAATGTTTTTGCTCTTAACGTGCAGTGCTGTCGTTCTAGCAAGTGTTTAATTACCATCAAGAATTTCTGGATAAAATTTTGGCAACGAACAACCAACTTGCCTTATAATTTGTTGAGCAGCATAACAACCAGTTCTAACACAATCTTCTATACTCAAATCACTCCAAAGGGCCGCTATGAACCCCCCAGCAAAAGCGTCACCTGCGCCTGTAGTATCTTTAATATCTGTCTCGTTCATCTGCGGAACTTCAAACTTGTACGATTTCCCTCTGTCGTAAAAGCATAAAACTGGATCAGGTCCATCGGTTATGACTAGCATGTTTCCATATTTCTTCATTTTGTTTCTACCATTTTTCAATAGAACTTGGGCTAAATCTCTTATGCTTTGGAAATGCATGATGTTTGTTACAGCTTCAAATTCTTCTTTGTTACCAAAAACAACATCAGAGCGTTCTACGAAATATTTCATAGTGTCTGGTAGGAGGTTACATACGTATCGTCCAGCGATGTTGAACAGAATGGTTTTTTTGTGATAGTCACAATTTACGAGGTATTTAGCAGTTTCTACTCGATTTGTGAGGAAAAAACCTTCTATATAAATAAAGTCCGACTTTGCCATCGATTCATGAAACTGGTCTTCGGCAAGAAGAGCATCCAGTGGAAGTTTCTCAGCTGCTCCAATATGAGCAACCAATGACCGGTTCTCTCCTTTGACCAGCGCTATTGTCTTCCCTGTTGGCAAGTGCTTTTGGACAATGTACTTAGTTTTAACACCATCATTCGCCAATAATTTCCTGAGAATGGTTGCTTCTTCATCGCTACCGACTGACCCAAATATAGTTGCATCACATTGTTTTCTCATCATCCACTGCATTACCCTTATACAGTTTTGAGCACAACCGCCTGCATTCACATGGTGCTCGCTATCTAGTACATACCGAAAGAGAGTCTTCAACTCATTTTCAGGTACTTCTTTCTGGTCATTTTCTTTGAGGTTGAATTTCTTCAATAAACTAGTATCACTCAACAAGATAGATGTGTCCAGTAGAGGATTTCCGAAAGCTACTATTCTTTTCATGGGCTTGGTCAAAATTGGAATTCTAGAAGTCATCAATACATTTTTGAAATATCCGTCAAAAGTTCGTTAGTACTGTCAATTGACTACATTGTTGCCTCATATCCATAAAAATCGCAGTTGTTTGAAGACTAAGAGAGCCTTGTGTGATTTTTTCTCTCCAACTAATGATGTTGCAGCCAAAAGAGACCCAGTCACTTCCTGGCTGTACCAGGAGAGAAAAAAAACTAATCCTGAACAAGTCAGCAAATGCTTACACGCAAATTCTGATTCATCGAAACCAAAAGGCGATGAAGCCCTGCTTGGCTGAATAAATGTATATTCAGGTGTAGTCGATTTGCATACATCCGCATATAGGATGGTTGTTCTAGCTATGAAGGGGTGTTACTCTTGTTTGTTGAATATCGAACTACTCCATTACTGACCAATCGAATGGTTATTCCAGAAGATGATCCACAGGCACAATTTCAGAGCTGCACATATCAGTCTGGATGGTTACCTTTGAGAATCAAGAGGGCGTCCTGGCCTGTGGGTGAAGACAAACTCACTAAGCCACACATCTGTGTTGCTTACTCACCTGTCACATTGTGATTATCAATCAAAACCTCACTACATTGAGGAAAATCAACTCTGGTGTTTTAACCTGCAGTGGATTGAGAAATTTGAGGCCCTGTCCAAACATAAACCTTCGCTTTTGACTAAGGAGTCATAGTCGTGACGGAGAGAATGGGAGGTGGACCACATTTTGGTTTTGGGCAGGTTTTGTTCGACTGTAAAACCCAGCAAGTCCCAACAGACAGTTGCTCAATTGGATCACTCTAAGAAAGCTGATAGAGCTGAAGAAATTAGGCCAAATGGAAATCCTTCTATGGAGGTGAGAGTACACCAAATATAGGAGGAGTATGGTTCTTTCTCGTACTCATGATTCCTGTAAGCCTGGAGTTGAAAAACCATCTGCTACTCACTTAGATGGATGACGTTGCGACAAAGAAATCTGGAGAAGGAACAAACACGAGATCCGTCTCATTCATCGGATCTGAGAAACCAGCTGGCTCCTGAGTGACTAAAAATGTTTCACCTTGTCATTTGAACAAACTCATCCTCTGATCTTGCCTGAAGTTGGAAAACCATTTTCTTCTCACTTAGAAGGGTGACGTTGCGACAAAGAAATCTGGAGAAGAAACAAACACGAGATCTGTCTAATTCATCGGATCTGAGGAACCAGCTGGCTTCTGAGTTCTATATGGTTATGAAGTTTTGGTAACGTTAAGCGAATTTCCTACCACCTAGTTGGTGTAGGAATGCAAGTCATTTTTGGCCAGGGAACCTTACGGAATGACGTGAAAGTTTTTATTTTTCTTAGTTGTTGGAACTTCAATATAGTTTGATAGATCTCTCAAATTGTTTTGCCCTTTGTTTTGGAACTTATCCACTTGAAATGCTTTGACATATCACAATAATATAAAACTGTATATATCACAATATATACAGTTTTGGTTGAAAGGGTCATAACTTGCGAAGAACAGAGAACGTGTTACCTCAGGGCTAGTACTAGAGTGCCACCAAAATTTATCCAAAGCCTCGGTGGATAATAACATCCTGAGGTGGATTGAAGGGCACGACAGGAGTAAAGGTAATCGCATTGCCGACTCTTTAGCCAAGGAAGCGGCTGGACTAAGAATTTTAGGACCCAGTGGCATCTACGGCCTGATGACTTCGACAATTGCGGAACTAGCCAAACGTTACACCCATGCTCAATCCCTAAAGAGATGGGATGAAATCAAAGGATGCAGTCTTGCCAGTATCACCCTGGGAAGCTGGCGCCGAAAAATCATCAGGCGATGACCAGGAAAAATCTACGCCTAACAGTAGGATTTCTGACTGGAAACTGTCAACTAATGAAACGCCTCCATAATATGGGGCTAGTGGTCAGACCTCTATGCAGGATGTGTTAACAGAAATATGAAACTGTCAGGCATGTCCTATGCGAGTGTTCGACGCGTCTTGGCCTACACCTGCCAATATAAAGGAGATGTCTCATGAGACCTGTCCACCTTCCTGGAAATGACAAGATGGATGATGACCTAGAAGGACAACTCCTCCGGAGGATGTACAATGGGTCACATGTGGCCTGAGTTCTGTGGGCCTATACTCACCCTCCCTACTCTACAGATACAGAACTGGTGAAGAATCAGGAGTATCGGTTATGACATCGGAAACAGAGTTCAATCATCTCAATAAAAGACCCCAAGAGAGACAAAACTAAAAATAGCGCTCCAACTTCGATCAAATGTCAAGCGTTTGCTCACTGTTTTCTTCGATTACCGTGACGTAGTGCATCAGGAATTCTTGCCACATGACTTTGTCCTGTTTCCAAGACTGGGGAGATCCATGAAAAGACGGTATTTTGTGACGATTTGAGATAACTGCGTTGAAGATTGTAAAAAACCCCTGGCACAAGTGTATTATATCTGGCGGGAACTACTTTGGAGGAGACCAAATAGAAATTGATGAATAAATGAATATTTTTTGGCTGATTTTTTTCAACAAACCTCGTACTAACATGTCAAAGCAATAATTCCAATGAACAAATAATAGTGGGCAAATCAAACATAACACTGTTTTCACTGTGAAATTTATTATATATTCAATTCAGCTCCATCAATAACGATACAAATAATGAACTTTTCGAAACAAAAGCAGTAATGAACGACCAGACCCAGTTCGGAGTGATATAGAAGGCTATTTTCACGTGAGTAATAGGTAATTATAAAGCTGGATATGGTTAAAAAGTAGAAATAAGCACCAAAGTCAGAAACCGTATAAAAATGCCACTATAATTATAAAACATCGGATGGCTCCTTAATTGCCGTGACAGAATGTATCTTGTTCTACTTTGGAGATTTTTCTGATAAAAGTTTCAAAGCGTTACTCACTCCAGGCATTTTAATTTAAGTTTATTAATCACCCATTAACGGAACTATCTCAGTAGATGTCTAATATGCCTTAAAAGTATAATAACCTGTGACATCGTAATTTTTTATACATTGTTATATGGCAGGGTACTTTGTTCTCTCCTGTCATACAATTGATAATTATTAGGCCATTTCCTTCGTAGAACAATGAACTTGGAGGATGTTTCCAACTCGCTATGCGCAATAGGTTCATAGATTAAAACCATCGTGATTTACAAGTTACTATCAAATATTTGTGATAGTGAGCAGCTCTAAGTTCAGCTATTCAGCTGATACAGCTCCGCAGTGATATCAGAATACATATGCCTACATTTCCTTTCTGTTAACGTCAGAGAATCAGCTCGACCAAATAAACCCAGCTTCTTAACGAAGCCCACTGAATGACTAACTAACTGACTCACCGGCTAATTAACTGACTGACTTACTGACTAACCGACCCACTGACTGAAGGACTGACTCACTCACTGACTAACTGAATGTCTGACTGACTCACTGGCTAAAAAACTGAGGGGCTCACTGACTGACTGATTGACTAGCTTGCTGACTCAATCACTGTCTGATTCACTCGCTCACTCACTGATTGACTCACCCATGTACTGATTGACTGACTCACAAACCGGCTGAATGACTGATTCATTGACTCACTCACAGACAGAAAAATTGACCAACTGATAGACTAATTCACTCACTGAGCAAATGAATGCCTGAGGGGCAATGGCTCCAGTTCCTGTTGTTGTTGCAGTTGCACAATCATATTTCAGGAAGAGGGAACATCCAATCCCCGTTTCTACAATATATATTTTCATCATTCACTAACTCATTCTGCTTTTCCTACTTCTGGATCTGTTTCGATTCCTTGACCCATTTCTAGGTTCAGAAGATCTAGACGTTAACCTCCGTTTCTTAGATGGCCTACTTGTTGAGCTTGTGCTACTCCTGTCTCGGGAAATTGACCTTTTTCTACAGTTCAAATTATTATCACCTTGACTTCGGCTTAAATCCTTATCAATTTTATATTCTTTTGAAGGTGCATCCGCTTCAAACTGTTGTATATTATCTAATACGATAACTATATCCTTTTGTATAATAGCAGCCTCTTCCTTCCACCGAATCCTTTGGGGTTTCATTAACCTATTTCTAGGTTCTTTGTCATGTCCGAAACAGTTATCAGAAGATCTAGATATTGACCTCCGTCTCTTAGATAGTCTATTTCTTGATCTTGTTCCACTCCCGTGTCGAGAAGTTGAGCTTTTTCTACAGTTTCGATATTGAACATGAAGTATGAGATGTGAAGTATAAATGTATAAAATATAAGTGATATATAAGCTATAAATACATACATATGCAAATGTTACATGACAAAAACTAGGACAACGAATAAAAATATGTTTTTCACACACAGTACAATCGCAATTTCCACACATTCTAAATTACAGGGCATCGTCAAAATATTATTGTAGGTCATAATATGCTTTACCACTTGATAGTTTTGTACATTTCTTTCTGAGTATGATAAAAGGAGTCTCTTTGATTCCATTGGAAAGTTTATTATACCTTTATCCTAATTCCATTATATATCAACGAGTTTTGAATCAAACATGTTTTTGGAATTGTTGAATTCAGTTAATTTGACCGCCTTGTGTGGTATGTGGCTGTAGTTGTAAATTCATAGTTCTGGAATTATTTGTTCCCGAAAAAAGGTTTTACATGAATCCCGCCATTTCGCTTTACATAAGTACCTGATAGACCTTTTCTGCAAGACAAAAACCGACTGCATAAGTTGTTTACTGCAAACACCCCAAAAGGGTACACCATACCTTAGATTAGAGTCTATTAAGGCATAGTACACCACTTTCGCTGCAGCAAACCCCAGTTTCTTTGAGATGTTTCTCAGTGCGAAACATCCTGATGCCAATTTTTTGTTGATGTGTGCAATATGCTGGGAGAATTTTAAATTTTCATCTAAATAAATTACCAAAACTTTCAAAGTAGAGTTATATTTTATAGTGTTATTGTCTAGGGGGATATTACACTTGAATGCTAATATATTTGTTTCGCTGGTATTCAATGATAAAAGATTGGAGTCAAACCAATTCTTCACTTTTTTCATGTCTTGCACATTTTGTTATGCAATCTGTTTTTGTCCTTGTCATGCCACAATAATGTGGTGTCGTCAGTAAACAAGGTGAAGCTTTCTGTAATCGATATGTTGGTTAAATCATTAATATATAACAGAAAGAGTATAGGACCTAATACAGAGCCCTGAGGTACTCTACAATGTATCTCTCCAACGTCCAAGTTAGATGACGTTTTCACAAATTGTTTTCTATCAGAGAGGTATGAACTAATCCAAATATGACTGTTGTCCCTAAAACCATATTTTGTGAGTTTCCGAAGCCATATGGTGTGATTGACACAGTCAAAAGCTTTGAGTAAGTCACAAAGCACTGCAGTGGCTTCCCCGCTGTTGATTTCATTATACACCAATTGCAATACTGTTGATATAGCTTCACTTGTGCTCTTAAAATCCTGAAAGAAATTGTTTGACACTGAAGTTTTGTCTTTGTAGATATAATATACAGATTTGGGATGGAAGTGTTGAATATACATATCGTAACAATAATGTAACATGTAATGCATATGATGATTCAATTGATAGCGAGCTCTAAAAAGGTGTCTAAGAACTACGTAATCGTAGTTCATCCTCACTGTAGTCCATCAACTGTTTGGTATCAAGCTCCAAAGGATGAATCAACGCATTGGAGTGAGCCAATCCTCGAAGATTCTGACATGAGTCCATAAATCTTCCCACCATCCAGGTGTTCGATCTTTGTTTGGCAAAGCCTAAAGCGATGCCAATAACAGGTTCTGGTCCGATTAAGCTGCTTGCAGCACCCTCCTTTGCAAGGGAGTCAGCAGCCTCATTGCCTTCCAGACCAGTATAGCCAGGAATCAGACCAGATACAATCTGTCAAGTCTTTCTATCGGGGAGAGTCGTTTTTGGCAATTTGCTACCAATTCAAACGTTGCTCGGTAGGAGCCAAAATCTTTCAACGCCGCTTGACTGAGAATATTTCTATTGACTCGTATATTCAATAGCCTAAATTTCCGCTTGAAATACAGTCGCATAGGCAGTTCGTGAAGTCAGAGGTCATTTCCAGAATGCTGTGTCTTCCAGTGCCAACCAACAGTCTGTTGCACTCTGCATTTGTGCAATTGACAATGATCAAGGGAGTTACATGTTGCAATAGTCCTTAATCCCTCATCCAAGAAGAAGGTTTTCTGTTTCAACAGGTGAAGTGTACCCAGATTTAGAGAAGGCTCCATGATACTTTAATGGAGTGGTGCTCCTCAATATCATGCACAAAATGGGCGTAATTGCTTGAACGACAGATTTTGAAATCGCTAGATAAATAAGTCCAAAGTAATTGCAACCCGAAAGGGTTAATAATGGTTCACACTTATTCAAACTTTGCCAAATGAGCTCAGCTTCGCAACGAATCTAATTAGCTGTTTGGTGAGCAAAATGTTTCAAAAATGTCGTAACTATTGGGGTTTAACGGGATTGTCCTACACTGTCTCTGAGTGTATTACATATCTCGATATGACGCACCCTGTGAACAGTCATTTCATTCATAGAAAATAAGAAGGTTTCTCTCCATAAGGAAGCAACAATACTTTTGTTTGTCATGGCCCACGATGTAGCACACCTTTTCGTCGACGATTTGTCACCATGGAATTATTGCATATTGAAACGTGAATATAGAGGTGTGACACGCATATAATTAAAAAGAATATGAAAAGAATCGAAACTACATTCTCCTCAACGATTTTATATCAGTTTCAGGGACTGGAAAGTCTGTAAGAATATTCTGTTGCAGACTGATTGAACGAAACTTTAGTTCAGTCATCACATTATTGATCCTTTGAAAATTCAAAAAATCAATAAGAATCTTTTGCAAAATAAAGGTAAATCATAAACTAATCATAAAATTCAAGTACGAACCGGAAGAAACAGTCTTACAGTTGGAGTGAAATGTTCGTTGCGTAACAATAAATTGAAAAAAATTATAAAATTTTGGGGCAATATAAGGATTATAGCGTTCATACAAATTTTCGATTCCACTGTTAGAATACGATTTGCCTTTAGCCTCAAAATAGGCCTTAGTTTCGACGATTAACTCTTCATTGACGCCTAAATTTCATTCCAGCATTCTCTTGAGGTCTGAAATAGAAAAATGTCACTGGGGGTCAGGTCTAGAAAATATGGTGGATGCAGAAGCAATTCGAAGCCTGATTCATGCAATTTTACCATCGTTTCAATGATTTGTGACACTGTGCCTTGTTTTGATGAGGCAACAATGTTCTTCAAATGGGGTCGTTTTTCCGCAAATTCGGTTTTCAAACACTTCAATAACGCTATATAGTATTCACTGTTGATGGTATTTTCCGTCTCAAGATTGCCGATCCATATTATACCACGCACATCGCGGATTGTTGTGCTTTAGTGCGCTTTGGACGAGGATCACCAGTAGCTTTCCACTCATATATCGATCGTTTTGATTCCGGAGTGAAGTGGTAGATCCATATTTCATCCATTGTCACATATCGACGCAAAAATTTCAGTTTGTTATATTTGAACATGGTCAAACACTGCTCTAAGTCTTGTTTCCGGTCAACAGTGAGCTCGCGCGACACCCACTCTGAACAGAGCTTTCTCATAGTCAAATGCTCATTCATGCAATATAAAGCCAACACGTCTTTTTGATATCTTCACAATGTCATTCAACTCAGGTAACTCCACTTTATGTTCATTCAAAACGATTTTGTGGATTTTTTTTGTTTTATGGTGTTACTGCGTCATTTGGACGTCCACTGCGTTCTGCATCATCGGTGTCTCTACGACCACGTTTGAAGTCAGCAAACCAACGTTTAAAGGGGAATGTTTCTCCTGACGAAAATCAGTTTTCATGAAAGTGGATATAGTGGACACATCCTACCAAAACATACTCACAACAAGTTAAGAGAATTATAGAAGAATCAACTATGATATTCCCCACACCATGGGATATAAAGAAGACAGTATGCATGAACCCCCAGCCTCCGGAAATGTATGGACTGATCAAGATACACGAAGAAGGAAACCCGACCAGATCAGTTGTATCATATATTGATGCCCCAACCAGTATGTTTTCAAAATTTTTAAGTTCAAAGTTCAGAGACCTCACAAAATTCCAATATGAATATCAAAAATAATGTAAATCTAATATCTTTTGACTTAAAAAACATGTTTCCTAGCATTCCAACAAATGAATGACTCCCTCTAGTAAAAGACATACTAGTTAAATGTAATACTAACTCGTATATAACTTACGAATTCTGCAATCTCTTAAATACATGTCTGACACAAAAGTTTTTCACATTCAACAATAACTTTTATTCGCAAAACTCAGGTCTCCCTGGGTTTCCCATTCAGCTCCATACATTTGAAACGGAAGTGAAATATCTTGGCATTGTTCTTGACTCACCTGGAACGCTCACTTGGAAAAAGTTTCACACAAAGCCAGACCGTCCCTATGGACATGTAGAAGGCTTTGTGGTCAAACTTGGGGTTTAGGTCCCAAAACAAATCCATTGGATTGATGTGATGCTTGTCAGACCATTGATCACTTATGATGCAATTGCCTGGCGGCCGAAGGCTTTACAGAAAACGGCCCAAGCGAAGCTCTCTATGGTGCCATAACTACCACACCGTCAGCGGACATGGAGATCCTTCTAGATCTACCTCCTCTCCACATTTTTCTGGGGAGAGAGGCTAGATGGGCTGCATATAGACTTGTGCAGATTGAGAATGGCACTAATCAATTTAATGCAGAGTACAACAGATTGTTGGCTGACACTGATAGTCACAGCATTCTGGAAATGACCTCTGACTTTACGAACTGCCTTATAAAGTACTGTTCCCTAATAGAGAGGACTGTATCCTCCTGGAGAAGGAAATATTAATAGCATATAGTTGTTCGTTCACAGATGGATCAAAAACACCTTCTGGTTCTGGTGCAGGTGTTTTCAGTCGCAGACCCAGGACAGAGTTATCTACCTGCCTAGGAACTTATACGACTTTTAAGCGGAAATTTACGCTATTGAATTGTGTGCGGAGAGATTGGAAGAATCTAACCTCATACATGAGTCAATGAAAATATTCTCGGACAGTCAAGCGGCGTTGGAATCTCTTGGCACCTACCGAGCAACGTCTAAATTGGTTGCAAATTGCCAAAAACGACTCTCCCATATAGAAAGACTTAACAGATTGTCTTCGGTCTGGATTCCTGGCTATACTGGCCTGGAAGGCAATGAGGCTGATGACTCCCTTGCAAAGGAAGGTGCTGCAAGCAGCTAAATCAGATCAGAACCTGTCATTGGCATCGCTATTGGCTTTGCCTAACAAAGATTAAACACCTGGATGACAAGAAGATGTATAGACTTCTGGCAAAATCTTCCAGGATTGGCTCACTCCAAGGCGTTCATTCACCCTTCGAAGCTTGATAGCAAACAGTTGTTGGACTACATGAGAAATAAACTACAATGTCTAACAGGCCTTCTAACAGGTCACTGTCATTTGAATCATCATATACAAAGACTCGGACTGTCGGAAGACGGTGTGTGTCGCCTCTGTATGGAAAATGATGAAATAGCAGAGCGCATACTTTGTGCCTGCCCTGCTGGGGTCCGAATCAGGTTTTTAGAGTTCGGCCGAGCCCTTCTCTCATCATCTGATCTGAAAGACTACACACCATAGAAACTAATTGTCTTCGTTAAAAAGCTGGGTTTATTTAGTCGAGCATGAATAGGTGTGAGCCACAATAAACCCCTGCGGATTGCGGTGGAGGGTCGAATAGACTCACTCACTTTGGACCCAAGCTAACCTAACCGCTACTGCAGAATACGTTTTCAGCGGTGTATCAAATGACCCAGTCGAAATACTATCCTCATCTGTGCCATCAACCCGTACACCTCTGAAGATGTCCGCCGTGGTAGCACACGACTAGGACCTACTGACTCTCTCTGATCGTTACTCCGGCTATTACGGTTGTAATTTGAATCAGCGGCGGCTCGTCAGAGAAGGCAAGTGAAGCTTAGCCTCCCCACAAAATTTGAGGCTATTCATCGCAATAAATTAAAAGATATTGACAAATAATTATTATTTTTTTTTCTAAAAATGCTTGGGTATCATTACTTTACCATTCATTTTTAATATGAATACATAATATGCCCGAAAAAACACTATCACTCACTTCGTACCACACTGTATCCTGCATCAACAAAACTCAAACACACCGCCCATGAACGAATAACGAATAAACTATCAACCCGAAATGATAAATGCCATACGTTGCAAGGGAGCCAAGCCTCTGACCGCTTTAAAAAACACAGGCTCCACGAGACCGATCCAACCAGCGACATACGTCCTGATTTGTAGTTTCAGTTGCAGAAATTATAGCGTCAGAGGAGGCTTGCCTCCAGTTGGTTTCCGTTAGTGTACGAATGCGTTTGTTTTTTATTTAATTATTCGGACGGGATACCGTGACGGACCGGGACTAAAAAATATTCCGGTAAATCGTTTCAGTGTTTCTTGATAATATTTGTTATTTGTGTATAAAACAGGCAGTATTATTTTATAGCAGTGCTTTTTGGTAATATTTTTAATGTGTTTTTGAAGTGTTTTCTTTCAATTTCAAGGTGTTTTCAGGTTTTTAACTTTTCGGTAAGTTTTTTTTTCATTTATTATGGATAAGTTGGACGAAATTAAAACATCTGACGATATAGTCGATTGGTTGCTGACAAATAATTTTAAGTATTTATCTTATGATAATATATTTTACATTATTTAAACTCTGGGAAGGCCTCAGCCAAATTTATTTTCAATTAAATCGTCAGATAATCGACAAAATCGTGGATTTAACATTAGTTGGTATGATAAATGCGACTGTTTAACCGGCTCAATTAAACGAGAAAAACTTTTTTGTTGACCCTGTGTTTTATTTTCCGTACAAACCGAATACCAAACGTGGTCTAAAATAGGATACTCCGATTACAAAAATTTACCTCGTGTTATGGGGCAAATATGATTCACAATTTGGCACTTTTTTAAACGGTAGCGTTTTTTCGGGCACCTCAAAAACCATCCAAAATGATCTTATTATAGACAGTGTGGCATACATTATTAAGGAAAATATAAGCAAGGAGATTGAAAGTGTTTATTTTTTTGCATGGGAAATTGATGAAACTACCGATATTACCTGTACATCACAACTTTCAATCGTTTTTAGATATGTCAAAGATGGTAATGTGGTAGAACATTTTGTGTTCTCATGATGTTTCATCTGAGCGGACAGCTGACGATTTGTTCAATTTTTTAATTCGTACGTGTGACACCTATAATTTTAGGCAAAATTAATTGCGCAAACCTATGATTGGGCTGCGGTCATGGCCGGCCATTTAAATGGTTTACAAACTAAAATAAAGTCCATAGCTCATCATGCACTATTTACGCATTGTCATTGCCCATGCCATATAATAATAATAATAATAATAATAATATTTATTCACCATTTTTGATACACTTTAGTATTTAGCAATACAACATAAACATTTTCGCGCAGGCGGGCTTTTCTGTATGTATATAGTCTATATGACTTAAGCCTTCCCTGTTCTCCAATGCACGAGCCGTCACTGATTTAAATTATTTTTGTGAGAAGACAAGAACTAGATTTGTGGGAATGTTTCTTGGGCTACTCGACAGCCGTTCGAAATGCCTCCTGAATAGCATCTCATTGTTACCATAATTTCATTTTTTAATACACTTTCCGTCTGCTCATAACAGAATATATACACGGGAAAGCATTTCAATTTTCAACCCATAACAAATATTTACAGTAAACGGCAATCACTGGTAATGTATTAAACATACCTACTCTCGCAAAGAGGTTCGGACAACTCTTCCTCCCCTTCTGAATATGCGATTAGGCCAGGTTCGAGAGATTTGTTTGTCTTTCAGAGATGAGTTTTTCTTGTGAAAATATTACTTACGCAATGCAATATCTGTAAATAGCAAATAGAATGCGGAAAACTTTCCAAATATGGAAAAACTTTCGAAAGGGAACTACTTGTTTACTTCGAAATCGGGAAAAGAGTTGATTATTTTCAGTATCATTCATTCTAGTAAATAGTACGGTTATTCGATAGCCAGTTAAACTTTTCTCAGATATGTTTGTAGAAAAGTATATTTCAAAGATGCATCTAGAACAAGAAAATCACAATTATATCACCACTTTCTTTTGTTCGTCCCACTGACCCTCATTTTGGGCTTAGTGCTCGCCTTGATCAGCTGATTCTATATCTTCTATTGTGTTTCATACTAGGCGGCATTCAAATCGTTCGATAAGCTTGACAAGACATCCAAAGGCAGGATAAAAAACTCATGAAAGCTCCAAAAGTTTCTCCTATAAGGGATTTTCAATCGAATAAAATAATGGTATAAGGTCAAGAAGATGTCAATCAATCAATCAATCATGCTATATTGTCCAAGAAATCCTTATTGACGAAGCTAGTGCAACTTTATGAATACAACAGTGTCGAAGTTATTAAAAAATATTATAATTATAATATACAATGAACAATCATTATTGGGCTAAAAAATGTACATATACGAATACACGAATAAAAAAAACCATTACATATGATGAATAAATGAATCATTACAGATGAGGAAGCATTTCAAATACTAAGACTTGAAATACATCATTGTAATATTCCTTTAAGATTTTTGCAGAAGTACTCCTTTAACTAACAGCCAGATGCTATTTTTTTGCATAAATTTGTTATATGCTCTTCAAATTTCAATTTATCATCTATAAATACCCCTAAACATTTTTGTGTGAGTTTTGTTAACTATAGCGTGATTTTCTATAAGTACCTAAGTCGTCAAAATTAGGCTTGAAGCATACTATGTTTGTTTTTTTTGTGTTGAAACATAAGGGGTTTGAATCGCAATATTATTCAACCCTACAGAGATCCAGAGTAATGATATCTCTGGGATCATCTTCATTTGTCCCACGTCGAAGAATGGTGGTGTTACTTTAATGTCAACGGTTACCAGATCATTCAGATGAAGCAGAAAAAGGATAGGATACCAGATTTGGCCATCTGCATATCAGAACTGCAACTGCTTTGAGGATATTTTCAACAGACAGCGTATGCTCAGACGTGGCTCGGATCAGGTTTTCAGTGTTTTACCTGGCAAACTCCGGCCTGTGGACCTGAACCACCAAATGAGGTAATCAGAATTTGGTTTCATTGGAAAACGGGATTTCTTTGGTTGATATTGAATAGGTGTAAGCCACAAGAAATCTTCACGGGTTGCACTGTGCACCTACTTACCTACCTTCTAATGAGATCATTGCTACAAGGTTTGGATTGAAAGAGAGCTCATATATGAGCTCGGTAGTGTAGGATTTAGTAGTTTTCGTTATTTGACAACTAGCAATTTCGATTTTTCAGTTTTTTTTTGACAAATGAAGAAAGTAGGTTGAGTAAAGTGTCCGTTTACTAAAATGTGAACATTAAAAAATAGGAAAAATACTAATTGAGGGTACATTGCACACGAAATTTGAACACTCATTTCAATTTTTGACCAATCCACGTATTTATATTCATCTAATAGTAGACTATTTGCAAGTCAACCTTTTTTCGAAAACATATCATTAAAACACTTCTATCGAGTGGTCCAACGAAAAGTATGCACCTTGCTTTTCTCTTTTTTCGTAACTTAACGCAAAAATGCTTGGACAGGTCAATTTTCTTTTGAGGGGGACACATTTCAGATGTATTTTTCTACCTGTGCCTTCAACCCCCTAGCGAGGGTGAGTAATAACCCTAAAATTTTAAATGGAAAGTGGAGTCGAGTGATATATCATTTGAAAGGGCACAAAATTCTCTTCCCAATGATACCTAATTTGTTGTATTTACTTGAATAGTTATAAAAAAAGCAAGAACATTTACTCGATATTTTTGGTGTTGATGAAAATGCGGAAAAACGGCATTTTTATCACTACTACATTCCTCAATTTCTCTCGTGCGTTTTTTGGTTCGAATAACAACAGCAGATAAGTGTACAAAAATAATTTAGGCCAACGTTCATTGATTCAGTTCGGTTGCTTTTAAAATTATTTCAACTTAACTGTAAAAATAGTTTATTCCATTCCTGAACGAGTTGAAATTGTTAAACTTTATTATCAACATAATAGTTGTGCTAGACTTACTGCTCGCCTCTTTAATAACAGTCATCCCGGGAAAAATGTGAATGATTCGTACGTTGCCAAGTTAGTCCAAAAGTTTGTCGATACCGGATCTGTCTGTAATGTGAAACACCAGCCACGGAAACCGATCAGAAATGAAGCAGTGGAAGTCGCTGTTTTGGGACATGTTGAATTGGATCATACTCAAAGTACCCGTCAGCTTTCTGCAACCTCAAGTGTCTCCCGTTCGTCCATAATACGGATATTAAAAGCCTATACATTTCATCCGTACAAAATTAAGTTAGTACAGGAACTCAATGAAGATTATCCTGATAGAAGGCTGCAATTTTGTGAACAACTGAGCCAGCTACTAATTGATGATCGCATCTATCATTGAACACGTGCTTTTCCGATGAGAGTACATTTTTTTTGAATGGAGTTGTGAATAGGCATAATTGCCGTTACTGGGATGACAGTAACCCACACTTATTCCGAGAGGTCCATACCCAGTACCCTCAAAAAATCAATGTATGGTGTGGCATATTAGGTAGTCATATCGTAGGGCCACTTTTTATTCCTGGAAATTTAACCGGTGAGGTCTACCTGAACTTGCTTGAAGATACAATTGATCCTCTCATAACAAAAATAATTGAAAATGACCAAAATCATAATGATGATCGGCTTCATTTCCAGCAAGATGGAGCACCTCCTCACTATGTAAGAGAGTTTTTAGATGACCGGTTTCCTGGACGGTGGATTGGAAGGAGAGGCCCCATCGAATGGCATGCCGGGTCACCTGATTTATCGCCTTTAGACTTTTTTCTTTGGGGACACTTGAAAAATAAATGTTTTGCTACGCAGCCCGAGTCCATAGAAGATCTTCGCCAACGAATTACAGCAGAGTGCAGAAGTATAACACCTGATATGCTACAGAATGTTAGGAATAGATTTGAACAAAATCTGTATTATTGTATGGAAGCAAATGGGTCACATTTTCAGCACTTGCTGAAGTAGGATTCTACTAAGTCAATTACACATTTCAAAGTACTGGGTTGTAGTTGTTTTTCTTCATAATACCCACATGTTTGATTGAGTAAAATACAACAAATTAGGTATCATTGGAAAGATAATTTTATGCCCTTTCGCTAGGAGGTTGAAGGCACAGGCAGAAAAATACATCTAAAATGTGTCTCCCTCGAAAGCAAAATTGACCTGTCCGAGCATTTTTGCGTTAAGTTACAATAAAAGGAGAAAAGCAAGGTGCATACTTTTCGTTGGACCACTCTGTATACATACTCACGTATATCTTCCAAATATAAATTTTCAAGTTGCAGACGTAATGAGCTCCTCCTATTTTGAACAGAGTTTGGGTATATAATTATTATTTTCAGTGATTTTCAATACTACCACTGAAAAAAAATGCTTTAAAACTCTTCTCTCCACCTGCTTACGAACTATGTTTATGGACCTTGTTTATCCAATGAAGGGCGTGCAAGATTGCAAAAATTTCAAATCAACGCATCAGTTTCATAAAAGCGGTTCCTCTTCAAGCACATATCACCCTCATATAGAAAATTGCAACTCTTGAAATTGGATGAAGAGCGTTTCGTTCACAACAGATCTTGGCTACTGATGTACCCAAGTACCTTGCAACAAAAATAGTTCTCAACAGATCACTAAGGAACATAATTGTCCATCGTTCTTCATTTTTCGAAGCATGATTTATTTGTTAGTACCGTATCTGCTGAATATTTGATACCATCAACCATCAACTTCTGCTCAATAAACTTTATGACATTGGAGTTCGCGGCTAAAGTCTAAAATGGATTAGGACTTATCTGAGTGGCAGATCACAATCTGTTAAGGTTAACCTCAAATCGGGAATCATTCTGAAAATCATAACATCTTAACAGGTGTTCAAGGTGGTGTCCTGGGTCCTACTCTCTTTCTTTTATTCGTCAACGTCATCTCTAATATTAATCAACAACATTGTACAATTTGGTGATGACATGTCTTTCTTATTGATTTCTTCTTCTTGTGAAGAGTTATCCGACCAGGCTGATATTGCAGTTGCTAATATGCTTAATTATTGCGTCAGAAACGGCTTTGTACTTGATAGCAATAAATCAAACCCCATTGTTTTCTCGCTTAGAAACTGCAGTAGAAACTTAGGACTGCAGTATATTGGTTAGAGCTAATACTAAATCTATTGTGTAGAAAAAAATCAGTAAAATTTCAGGGTTGAACATTGACTCCCAATTATTCTGGAATGATCATATTGACTCTATTTCTATTAAATTATCCAATCACTGTTTCGTTATTTGGAATCTCAGGAACTCTGTCACCATTAATATTTTATTCAGCTACTACTACTATGTTCACTCAAGTCTAAATTATTGTTTAGTCTGCTACGGTAAATGCAGCAGATTGAATGATCTGTTGATTGCTGAAAAAAAGATACTAAGACCCATGTGTTTTAAAAAAATATGGCGATTCTTGTAAGCAGTTATTCACTGAATTACAAATTTTAATTGTGTTGTCCATCTATATTTTAAATTGTGTCACTTACATTAAGAATCATTACCATGAGTTTCAGCAAAGGTATACTTTCCGCATAGCTGCTGGTTATACTCTTAGGCAAAATTATAATCTGATGGTTCCTGTACACAAATCACCATCTGTATCAAACGGACCTAATATTATGTCCATAAAAATATTTGATAAACTTCCATCATTCATTGAGAAAATTTTAAATCCCATGAATTTCAAAAATAGAGGCCAAAGTATTTTCCAACTTCAATTTTTATTTGTGTTTGTGACGATTTCCTTGCTTGTAAAAAAGTCTTAGGAAAAATAAAATATTGTATTGTATAATATGCCCTCAGAGTATCATAATTAGTCTGCTTCTACTCTAAAGAAAAATCTCGAAGAGGTTATCCCGAATGGGCAGCTGAATTCAATAAATTGCAGCAAATTTTGATTCTATCACTTTGCTTTTAACATATATTTTGAACCTGTTTTGGGCTTGATTGATATAATTTCAAATTCCCTTGGTCCTTTTGTGTGTACTTTTTGTATCTTACGACACAAAAAATTTTTTTTTTAATATTTCTCAGGCAAACTGCGTGAAAACATAAATTGAATTTAATGATATCGTCAAAGACACCGCCATTACTAATATTTTTACATTATTTCATCGGGACATTTGATTCATTCTCAACAAAGATTTATCAACGATACATATAGTTATTTTTGTTTCATATGCCATTTTTTGAGCCGCTTCGATGACTGTTGTAATTTCATTTTCTGAATACAGCGCAGCAAAGATATTACGGTTATTCCGCTGGATTCCCTAGAGAAACTACATCAATTCAGTTTAACATGACAAGTGTACACATTTATTCAGCCATATTTCAAGAGAAATATTTCAATTACTTGACCAAGATCTGGAGTAAGAGAATCTATATATTATCATCTCTGACCGTTCATATCCGCCTGCGCCATAAAAGATATATAAATGAAATATTTTTGTTGCAACTTCCAGGCATCCTAGCTTAGTGTTCACTCAATATATCCCTATTTCTGGCGATTTTATGACTTTATTATACGGCACGAAGCTTCATAACCATCTCGCGGACTTAAGGAAAGGTACTGAGAATTTTACAAACGGTCTTGGCTACAACCCGACAAAATAGATGTCTAAAGATAAACATTTCTAGACGTTTCTTTCAACTCAACTCAAAATAAAATATATTTGATACAACCAGAACTGTTAAACTCACAGTGTTTGAACTGAACCACTTTGATTTTATAAATGTTATTCACACACAGCGGTTTAATTTAAAAAAGTATTCATTCAATATTTCAGTTCTGCATCAAAACCCAATTCCTTTCTCATTTGATATTATTTTCATAGGGTCTTCCATTAAGCGCATCCTATCTTAGAGTTTGATGAATGAAGCAAAGTGTGTGTGAGATATCATAAAAATGTTTCATTCATTTGAAAGACCTATTGATGCCATTATGTGTGTAATATAACATCGTTCAAATGTCGGCAACAGCTTTTCTGGATGAAAAGCATCCAAAACGTCCAATTTTCCATGACTCTGGCGCATAAATCAAGCTGAATTTGATTTTGAGGACAACCGTGATTTGTGGATTATTAGTATACACCTTCGACTCAAGGAAACCCCACAAGAAAAAGTCTAACGGGGTGAAATCGCACGAACTCGGTAGCCAGTTTACATCACCTCCACGGGAGATGTTAGTTTAGGTTAGGTCCAAAGAGTACGGCTCTGCCGAACTCTCGGTCCCCAGCGGGGCAGGCACAAAGTACCGGGTGTCCCACATTTTATGTGACAGGCAATATCTGGTTTGTTGAAGGAGATACACAAAAATGTTTCATACAAAAGTTTTAGGAGTTCATGAGAGCTATATTTTGATATAATTTTTAAATATACATGGTGTTTGGTGTAGGTGCTGAAGACCAAAATTCCATTTTTTAAAATAGAACGCCCTGTATATCATTACATATTCAGATGCTACGTTAAATTCTGATATCATTTCATGTTTGGTTTTTGAAATTCGGTTACGGCGTTGTTGAGTTATTGCTTAAAATGTAAAGTCTTGAGAACGACTATTATTTTTTTAAATATCTCATACAATTATTCTCTCTGCATCAGATCACATGAAAATTAGTCAAAATTTTGGGTGTTCGAAGTAATGGTTTCAATTTTGAGTTGTGGAATTCAGTCAGGAATCATTTTGAATATGAAACAATTGTGAAATTGAAAGAGGTGTATTCGAAAACAAATCTTCAATTAATAACAATGTAAATAATATAACTTGATAAATCATTTCATAAGAATGGTGAGTACCTAGAAATAAGTCATAAAAATTGTTCAAAGTGATGCCCATTAGATATTATACAGGCTTCGAAACGTCGAATCACTTCTCTCGTACAAGTCGCTCTTATAATATCAGGCGTAATATCACTGCACGCTAGTCGAATTTTCATTTTCAGATCATCCACATCCAAAGGGGGAGTAGTGAAAACAATAACCCCATAGGAAAAAATCAAGCGGTGATAAATCTGGGGAACGAGCCGGCCACCGAATTGGACCCTTATTACCAATCCATCTATTTGGGTACGTTCTATCCAGATATTCAGTAACAACCTGTGAATTGCGAGGAGGAGCACTATCTTGTTGCCACCAAATTCCTTGCCGTTCTGCTATGGGAATATCTTCCATCAACTGGATCAAATCATTTTCTAGAAAATGTAAATATCGCAATCCATTGAGATTTTCATTGGAAAAGTAAGGTCCTATGATGCGGCCATTGAACAATCCACACCATACATTAATACCCCAAGTAGTTTGAAAATTACTTTCGCGGACCCAGTGGGGATTTTCTTGAGACCAATAGTGACTGTTATGTCGATTCACAACTCCATTATTGTGGAATCGCGATTCATTGCTCCACAAAATTTGACTGAATATGTTAGGACTTTCATGTAATATTACCTGAATACAAACAATGAATTCAAGTCGTCGTTCAAAGTCCGTGGGTTTCAAACCTTGTACCAACTGAATTTTGAATGGGTGGTATTTATTTTCTTTCAGAATTCTCTGTACATTAGATTTACTCACACCGACTTCTTCTGCAAGAGTACGGATAGAAACATGTGGATGAATAATAATATAAGCCAACACATTGATCTCTAAATCTTCAGTTCTAACAGATCTCGTATGATGACGATGCTTTATAGTAGAAGGAAATGACCCAGTTCGCAATTTTTCTACAACTCTCGAAAAAGTCATTCGTGACGGAATGGGTCTGTCTGGAAAACGTTCTTGGTATAGACGTTGTGCTTGACGGCAGTTTTTCTGACATTCCCCGAAAATTAATAACATATCAATGCAATCACTTGGACTAAACGCGAAAGGCATACTGGAGTTTCCGCACAAAGAACACAGTTACTGTTTTGCAAAGAATCACTGAATCGAACTGACAAGTAGATACAATTCAACAACATTTGTTACTATGACATCAACAAGCATAAGCTACTTGATGAAATTGTGCAATTAAAGCAATTCACCCTCAAGTTAGTCACATTCTCAAGAATTTCAATATTATATTCAACTGATATCGATATCGTATCGTAGAGGTGAGAATAATGGTTTGTATTCAGTAATAGTCTAGTTCAATTTAATAAAAGATATAGACTGGATTCGTGTGCGAGTAAATAAGTTTTTTTGAAACTTTATATTTAAGGAAAAGTGCAATAACTCAACAACGCCGTAACCGAATTTCAAAAACCAAACATGAAATGATATCAGAATTTAACGTAGCATCTGAATATGTAATGATATACAGGGCGTTCTATTTTAAAAAATGGAATTTTGGTCTGTAGCACCTACACCAAACACCCTGTATATTTAAAAATTATATCAAAATATAGCTCTCATGAACTCCTAAAACTTTTGTATGAAACATTTTTGTGTATCTTCTTCAACAAACCAGATATTGCCTGTCACATAAAATGTGGGACACCCGGTATATGCTCTGCTGTTTCATCGTTAATGAGGTAATCGGATAGTCAAGGTGCAAGATTCCCACCTTGATACTCACGACAACCTTTCCATATGAAGGTTTTTGCACGTCAGCTATACCTGACGATGCCTTAGATTCACCCGTGCAGGGCTTTTTGCCTCTGGTTTTG
Organism: Leptinotarsa decemlineata; assembly: GCF_025532065.1. NCBI lineage: Eukaryota > Metazoa > Arthropoda > Insecta > Coleoptera > Chrysomelidae > Leptinotarsa > Leptinotarsa decemlineata. Next base: position 6,209,427 of record NW_027412556.1, on the reverse strand, counting down.
GTGAATCATTAATTGAGCGCGGTTGTTTGATAACCTGCTCATATGGGGTTTGTTCCTCCACCTGAGACAGATTCTGCGTACGCCGCTCAAAAATTTGGTGCAAGGCGGTTTCATAAGGTAAGCCGCTCTAGAGGAGACGACTCAGTTGTTTCCTGGCTGCACCACCAAACCCTATTTTAGGTTCAGTTATTGGATCAGGAGTTGGAGAGTTGAGAAGTTCTCGCTCCTGATCTAAATTAACAGGGAGGTCAGTTAGACTCGTAAGCTCGACATCCATCTTCTCTGTAGACTCAGCGTCAGAAAGAATTTTTAAGTTTACTCTGTCCATAAAAGTCCCTCGAGTAGCTAGGTAAAGAAGGTCAATCACGGCAGAGCCCCGCATTACCGTAACAAGGCGATGTAACGACGAGAGGTAGCACGGTGTCTTGAAGGTTCCGTAGAGATAGCTGATAAGCTCAGTGTCATTCATCCTCTGGGCACGTATACACACATCTCAGGATTAAGCCATCGTTGGGATATCATTCAGTTGGGAAATAACAGAACCACAAGTTATTCTGTCATTCCCTTATCCAGCGATCGATGGCCGATGGCCATCCGATGGCCGGTTTGTTCAACCCCCACATCCCAAGCCAATGCACTCGCCAAAAACAGCATGCACAGTGGTTTAGGTAGTGAAAGATGAACAAGGAGAGCCAAGCCGCCGTCACGTGAGATGACCATGCCTGCAAATCGCTCGTGTAGAATATCTAATGTGGCATGAGCTGTGTGACATGTAGCGCCGTCCTGTTGGAACCACTTGTCGTTGGTGTCGAGAACATCCAATTCAGGTCAAAAAAGTTAATAACCATCGACCTATAGTGCTCGTCGTTGACAGTGATGACCTGGCCAACGTCGTTCTCAAAGAAAATTGGACCGATGAAGCCGCCAGCCCAAAATCCACAGTAAACAGTGACTTTTTCGATGTGCATTGGACGCTCTTGGATCTCGTGTGGATTGGTATAATCCCAAATTCGAAAATTTTGTTCAAATTTTGTTGAAAATTTGGGTCCACAAACCGGGAATTCAAATGCGCCCCATCGTGTCAGCTATTGGAGCTCCTACCTACCAAATTGCAATGTGACTCTCTAAGGAATTTGAAACTTTATCTATTGCGGAACCAGGTTGTAGTATAAAAAACTCTTTAGAGTTCACACAACATAAAAAAAACATGGTTCTGCAAGAAGGTGATGTTATGTCCTTATTTCCTAGCGTCCCAATTCCACAGACCTTGCAATACCTCAGGGAATTACTAGAGAAAAATAATTTCAATGATAACGAAATCGATGAAATAGGAAATCCCTTGTCCCCCTACCTGGCAGACCTGTTCATGAGCAGATTCGAAATGGAAACCAAAAAAAAAGTCAAAATATTTTCCTATGATTTGGCTATGGTATGTGGATGATATTTTCGCGATATTCGATACCAAAAATCGAATATTGAGGACTTTGTTTCCTTTTAAAATAATATATCATCAATAAAATTCACGTATGAGTTAGAAAATAAGGGACAACTACCATTTCTTGACGTTTTGGTAATGAGAAGCCAAAATGGCTTAGAAAAGAAATAAGCACTTACAGGTATATTCCTGACAGTTCACATCACTGTGGACAGCACAAACGAGCTGGGTTGAATTTTTTTGGGCATAGTCTTTTGACTTTCCTTTTAACACATGATAGGTTCACAAAAGAAAAACGTACAATATAGGAAATAGCAGCCACTAACGTTTTCTCGAGGGGTATTGTAGATGACGTAATAAGGAAGAAGAAGTTTAGGTTGAGAATGCATGAAATCTCGACTTTCAGAAAGGACAAAAAACCAAGATAAATACATCTCAGTTCCACACCACCAATATACGAAGAACTTTGGAAAGATTTTTAAGGAATTAGGTATGAAGGTGGATTTTAAAACAATTCATACACTACAGAGCCTTTTGGGAAGTCCAAAACACAAAGTCGAGAATTCGGAAGAGTCTGGAATTTACGAAATTGAATGTAAGGACTGCTATGCAAAATATTATGGACAGACAAAAAGATCTATTGAAGTGAGATATAAGGGACACAAAGCACACTTGAAATATGGAAGACCTGAAAAATCAGCAGTGGCCCATTATATTTTGCAACAAAACCATTCCACAGCAGTTTATTAACATTAGTTAGACAAGTTAACAACAACAGGCAGGTAGATGGCTATGAGAGTGTAGAAATAAGTAAACATAATCATATTTTGAAGAACGATGACGGACCAATACCAAATAGCATACTATATAGCTTGTTAAAATAATATTGTTGGGTTTACTGATTACTACATAAGGACACTTTGTGAATATATTTGTATATGTAATATTGTGAAATTAATTTTTATATGTATAGCTAAAAATTGTTTTAAATATAGCTATAACATTTAAACATTACATACAAATACATACAAATAATAGATAAGGCTAATTGTAAAATTTATTTAGGGTGGTATACCTGTATGGGTGGTATACCTGTATGGTTTACCTGTATGATATATCTGTATAACATAAATAGTTTCAGTTTAGCGAAGTTTCCAGATTTATCTTCCTCTTGAAGATGATCACTTGGTGATCGAAACACGTTCGAGGTGTTAAAAATAAAGATTTGGTGGTGGGAAAAAACTCTAGTAATATTCACTATTTTCAGTTTAATTCAATTGGCCAACAGATAATAGATTTAATGCTATTTGATAAACGTGTAAATCGTCTCTGACCAAGACTTGAATTGTCTTATTCTACACTTGATAATATATCTTTACTTGACATTCAAATTCAGTAGTCCTGTTGATCTTCAATGAACAAACTTTTGATATATTGACCGATACAAACTCGAACATAGTAATAATTTTTAGGAAGCGTAAACATCCAAACCAATCTCAATGGAACATCTTAATCGTCATGTTGTATGTAAATTATCCTTTCCATATTCATGAGTGATATGATAGGACATAGTAGCGATCGTAAGCGGCCTCGCATCGAGAACTTCTTTCATTTAATGGTCGCCGCCGCCTTTTCCCTCAAGACATACGATGATGAATTAATAACGGTAAACATTCTAACCAAATTTAGGAGATTAAACTACACATCGAATTGATATTTTTTTAAATTTCCCTGTTCTGAAAGGGGAAATTCGAACCTTTGGCGTGATATAAATCCAAAGCAAGGACTGTTCCCAAACACCAGAACTGCAACACTCTTTTCGACGTGAGTTTCACCAACCATGTTGGCGTCTTCGTAAATAAGTATATTGTATTCGTTTGAAAATGGTCTTATAGTAACATTAGAACATTAGGAACAATTTAAGCTGTACAATGTTTGGCAAAACAGATCCGCTGAATGGAGGGATCGTCAAAACCATTTTCGAAATTTCCCTGGCTAGATTTTTCAGCTCTAAAGATCCATCAACTTGTGCTTCTGAAGTCATGGAAGTTATTCTATCATCCATGGATTCATATATTCCTTTTTCAATGAAACGACCTTCTATCGGCAAACCTTGGTTCAACAAAAATAGCCCAGCAAGCTGTCGCCTTAAAAAATCTCGCTTACCGGCAGTGACGCAAAAATCCGAACGCCGAAAACCGAACTGGGTTTGTCAATGCTCGCAACAGCTGCAAACTTAGGATTTTAGAATAAAGAAAATACTTTTGTCTAGTTTCTACTGTGTTTATTTATTCGTTACGACCGGTTTCGGCTCATAAGGCTATTTTCAAGTAATGAGTTCAAGTAATGAGTTACTTGAAAATGGCCTTATAAGCCGTATAAACACAGTAGAAACTAGACAAAAGTATTTTCTTTATTCTATATTCAACATGAATTTCTGCAAACTAAGTCATCAATCGAAAAACTTAGGATTAATGACAGCAAAGAACTCCACAATCAGAGAATTAGGGATAAACTGCTTGCCAATCCTAACATGTCTAGATCCTTCTGGTCGGTAACTAATGCTGTCAATCAAAATCCATCAACAATCAATTGCAACAACGGCCATAAAAAAGCAAATCTACTAGCTGAACAATTTGCTATTTGCACTTTTCCCACACAAGAATCCACAATGCCGGAAATCATTTTTCGACGGCGTCTAGTCAGGTAAATTTTGAAACAGCTCAATATCAATAAGGCGTCTGTCTGTTTATAAAATTCTGTTTTTTCATTAACCAGTTGTCGCACCCCTATGAACGACAACCCTCAGAAGTCGAAACTTGTGCGAGCTAAGGATTAATGAGGTCTTACCTTTTAATATGTGCCCTGATGAAGTGCCCGTCATCGTTTTTAAAAAGTGTGCAAATGAACTCGCACCAGTATTTTGCAGATTTTTCAACCTGTCTTATGAGAAAAGGGTTTTTCCTTCTTACTGGAATATTGCTCGCGTTCACCCTATTCCCAGTCTCTATTAGACCGTGCTTTCGGGCTCTGTAACACGAAAGAAGGTCTCGAGAAGGAACTAGACATCATCAAAAATGTCATCAACGAAATGGCTACTCCAAAGCGATGGTAGAAAATATTTTAGCTGAAAGACAGCAGGAACCTAGCAAGGAAGAGAAGCCGTCACAACCAGTGCTTGCACTTCCCTACATCAGAGGATTATCGGAGAGGATAAGCAGAATTGGTTCCAAGTACAACATCAGAACCTGCTTCAGATCCGGTAACACTATCCGTAGCAGCCTCACGAAAACCAGGCCACCAAACGCGGACTGCGATTCCAAGAATTGCATTTACCGGATACCCTGTGAGTGCGGAAAATCCTATATTGGTGAAACTAAGAGGCCATTGAATGTTCGCATTGCCGAGCACAAGAAACACAAACAATGAGGGAAAACCAGTAGATCAGGAATAGCAGACCATGTTTGGACCCATCAACACAACATCGAGTGGTCCCAAGCTGAGATCTTGCACAGAGAGGAACCAATTCAGGAGAAAATTCAAGGAAGCCGCATACATGTTGTCCAACAACGTATTCAGCCAAGCCGGCGTAGAAATACGCAACATATGGAAACTCATCATCAAGCGAAAAATGGATAACTTTCGCCAAATGGTCATCTCCCACTGAAGCAATGAAGCGGAAAAAAATGGAAAGCGGGGATGAGTGAAAGTACTCGAACGACCCATAAATAGTCATCTCTCGGAGGAATCAGTCCAGTCATCACCCGAAGACGATTGTGGATACTAACAATCGAAACGTCGTGAAATCTCTTAACTTTTTTATTTTTATTTTCATTTTATATTTCTTTATTTTAATTTTTTGTTCAATTGTTCTATTTTTACTTGTATTTTATTTCACTATTATTTCATTTCAGGTTTTTTTGCTTAATATAATTGTTATTTTCAGCTATTCATTTTTAATTCTTCTTTTTTAGTTGTTTCAGGGATTTCAAATCATTTTATATTTTAGACAATGAAAGTCCGAACTAGTGAAATTCATCATGAAACATTGTCAATCACCTTCAAACAATATATCTTGGAGCAGAGATAAGATTAGTTGTACATAGAATGTGCCCGATTTACTTGTTTTTTACACATTTTAGGCTTTCATAATGTTCGGGTATGAGAGGAATGGAACAATTGATAGAATAATTTTTCTGTTTGAAACAAGCGTATAGTTTACAACCTATGGGTGTTTTTGTGAGGGTTAGTAATTAAGAGATTATTGTTCACTTAGAAAATATTGTAATTTTCCATTCAAAAAGTTTTTACTTTTTTTTGAATCTTATGGCACTTTTTATTTCTTTTATATTATTTGGAAGAAGGTTATAAAATTTGGGTCCAAAAAATTAACTGATTTTTGAGTCAAAGTTTTATGCATTAAGGGAACTGTAAATTGTGTATTTGTAACATCTCTTGTTGTTCGGGAATTTTGTAGCAAAAATTTTTCGACAATTCGTTTGAGACCACATTAAGCAACGATAAATGTAAAGAGATCTTACATTAAATATTTTTGTTTCCTCACACGAAAGATTGGTAGAGTAGTTTTTGTTTTTCTTCGGAACTATTTTTGAATTTGTGTTTTGGGCACTTTTTTAAGTTTTTATTGATGAATTTAAAATACCTCCCCAAGAGAGAATGCAGTATCTTATAACTGATTCTACCATAGGAGTATGAGGGGTCATTACATGTTTTTGTTTAATATATCTCGAAGTGTGTAGAATAACTATAGAGTAGTCTGCTTTGCTATCAGTGATAACAAAAATCATGGAGAAAATCGTGAACCACCATATCCTCAAATATTTGGAAGGCTTCAACATCTTGAGCGATCATCAATATGGCTTTCGGAAACAGAGATCAACAGGCGACTTTCTATCGTATGTCACCCATATTTGAAATAACGCCATCGAAAAACATGGAGAATCAAGAGCTGTTGCGCTTGATATTTCTGAAGCCTTTGACCGTGTGTGACATGAGGGTTTGCTGGCCAAACTTCCATGCGATGGCTTGTCGGATTATTTTTGTGTATTGCTCTTCAGCTTCCTGAAAGAACTTTCCTTGCAAGTAGCCGTTAATGGTTATCTCTTGAACACTTTCACCATCAACGCTGGTGTTCGCCAGGGATCCATATTGTCTCCAACCCTCTTTCAAGTGTATATCAACGACTTATTGGAAAAAACCAAGAATCGAATATATTGCTTTACTGATGACAGCACACTTGTCTCGTCATTCCATTTCGATTCCAGAACATTGGGGTCACATCTTCACCGACAGCAGGAGGTTGCATATCTCAATGAGGTTCTCGGATTGGTGTGATTTAGAATTCGGGTGGAAGTATCAAGGTTCAAATCAAAACCACAAAAACCCAGGCATTTGTTTTCTCCAATGTCAGGTCAGACAATTCCGCTTTCTGGTTCGAATCAGAAAACTGTACATACCTCAGCAACTTTTGATGCTTTATAAAGCTCAGGTCAGACATTCTTTGGAGTATTATTTTTATGTATGGAGCTCTTCCTTCAAACATACCCTGAAGTTGCTGAATTTCATTCAGAAAAGAGCCTGATTGGAGACGCGAACGTTACGTGGAACCTTGATAGCCTGGAACATCGAAAAAAGGTTGAAGATTTGTCCTCTCTCCTATCGATACTTTCACTGGAAGTGTTCAAGTGACTTCGCACATTTGATTCCTCCAAGAGCGGTACATGTCAGAAATACGCGACGCAATGTGGCTGCTCATCGTTTTGAGGTTCAACTCTTTCATCTGGAGAACTGCGTTTATGTGGAATAAACTTCCTTAGAACATTTTTCCAGCGATTCAAATCCAATGTGAATCGCTACCTCCGCACAGGCACCGCTCAGAGAGCGCCTTAAGAAGTTTTCTGTAGTGCTTGTGTTTTGTTCTTGAAAACAAATATTCATTGAGAAAAATTCACTTTAATTTTTTAACAGACAACGTACATTATCGCCTTTTAGATCACACTTCAACTTCTACACCTTCTCACACATCAATTGTATCATCAATAACGCTCCAAACTTAATCAGTTGTAATTCATTATTCGAATAGTTTCTACCGATATTTCTAGTTCCAGAACGAAGTTCATATTGGTTGTGTTAGTTGTGTACACTCTATCATTACCGACAGATAATAAGATAATTCGTGCCGTGGATAATTAGAAACCGGAAGGAAACACGAATAAAAACTGCTCCGAGATTCATCTCCGATACATTTATTAAAATAATTTTGCATAACTTAACAACGGTCAGTGCGTTCCGCGGGATCTTGCCGAGGCTCGTTGCAACCAGAACTGTTATTAACCGACGCCGCCTTCACCTGGCCACTATGACACTTGGGAACTTCGTTGAGGTATCAGGTAAAGTAAGAAAACCGTTTCAGCATGGAAATAATTATAAACATAATTACAACAGTGCGGACGTGAATAGTTCCCTACATTTTTGGCTCATCGTTCTGAGGTTCAACTCAGTACACCTCGAATTTCACTGTTTAAGAACTCTTTCATTTGGAGAACTGCGATTATGTGGAATAAACTTTTCGAGAACGTTTTTCCAAATGAATTCAATCTCCAGCGATTCAAATCCAACGTGAATTGCCACTTTCGCACAGGCACCGCTCTTAGAGCGTCTCAAGAATTTTCCTGTAGAGCTTGCGATTTGTTCTTGAAGAAAAAAAATCTTTTAGCTTTTGAACAGGGCCAAATAACAAATTCGCAACAATTTTATATGAAGTGGAGTAATTTTCAGTACTTTTTGATAGAGAAGTCGAAAGCGTGACATTCTTAATGTACTTGTGAGTTATTGTGGATCGGCATATGAGATGGGATGACCACATAAATTATGTTATAAAACGGCACAGACTTAACTGAAAAAATCTATGAACTGAGGAATATTTTCGAGTAGGTAAGCACGAAAATTTTATCACCATATACCAGTCCCTAGCGGAATTTGTGATAAGATATTGTATTGCTAACTTTCTTCGAAAGCTTCTGATGATTCCTCTTCTATATTTTCTGTTTCACTATCACTCTCGTCATTTAAATCAATAATGAATTTATTTCCACCATTAATATGGAACTGTCCAATCTCCATATAGTCTTTTTCAACTAAAATTACTTTTGTAATCCTTATCTGCCAGTCTTTTTCGGTAATATTGGATGCTTCTTCTTTAATTAGCTCAATTACCCTCTTATCAGATTTTGTAAAATTATTTTAAGTTGGATTTTGGTATAGAAATCTTCAAAATACAAATTGTTTTCTATTAAAAAACTTCGTATTTCATCTTTACTTGAATTTTTATTCGGTACTTTGATGCTGAGCTGTCGCGAATGAAAGGAAGCGTTGTCAACAATTATTACGCTATTCGCATCCAAATTTGGGATCAATGTGTTCTCAAACCATTCCTCGAAAATATTAGCTTCCATGTTCTTATGATAGTCACCATTGCAGTCCTCAAGTTTTATCCAAGAATTTGGAACCCATCCTTTACTTCCTCCTCAATGCACAATGATAAGTCGCGATACTTTGTTTGCAGGCATGTTAGGCGTACACATTCTCGAACCATCAGTCCACCCTTTCGTAACTGTGTCGTGAATGTCATACCAAGTTTCGTCCAAATAAAAAAATTGCCGTTGTTCTTGTCTATATTTAGTTATTTATTCTAAGTATTTGTCACGCAATTCCACTATTCTTCTGATTTTCATATCTGCTTGACGTTTGTTTATTATTTTGAATCTAAATCCTAGTGTCTTTATCCAATTCTGAATAGTTTTGTCACAGCAGCTCACGTTATGGCCGGAAGTATTCAATTTCTTCCTTATGATTTCAGTTGTAGGAATCCCATTGCTTTTGTAACAGTCGTATATTGTTTTTTTAATGATTTTATTAGATGAACATCAAAAGATTTTGTATCACATCGCGTCTTGCGTTCATGAGGTTTGTTTTCGACTATTTTACGTACAGGTGAGAAAGGAATTTTGGTCAAATATGACGTTGCTTGTAATAGTTTGTTTCCCTCGAAACCAAACTTGATATGTAGATTCTTATATATATTGAAACATACTCTCTGTGTTTCAATATTCAAATGCATCAGAATCTTATTCACTGTTATGTCTTTTTCACATTGTTCACCATCGCTATTGGAATCACTACTCTGAAGAAAGTCTGCGTTGTTATCACACTCGCTATTACTATTTGTACTTGTCCAAGGACACCACATTTTGAACAGCTAACAAAAATTTTAAGTAATTATAACTGCACCAATATCGAATTTCAACACTCAAATCGCGATCAGTTTCTGAACTGAACACGACGGCGATAACCATCCCGAAATTACCCGATTTCTATTCTTCACCGTATCATGACTTCAAATATAAGTTTATGACTCTTCAGCCAATCATAAAAATTATCTATTGGGAACCGCCGAATCTACAGTACACGTGTACTAGTTCGCTGCCGGTTCATTTCTATGTATTGGTTTTTTGGCCTTCGAGAGTGCCGCCAACTTTAGGAGTGCACAATGTCATTTACTTCGACTATACCCCACCGAATGTTTTGTAGGAGGAAACGCAATTACTGGAAACGAGGGGACTTCATAAACACCAATTTTTAACTTGGGTATACAAACAAATTCACACTTCAATCAACATTTAAAGAAAAACAAACAAGATTCGTTACTACTTCATCCATAAAACTATCAGAATTTGATGAGAGTCAGACACAGAGGTCATGGTCCAAAATTATCCAATATCAATAAATTCAAAAAATCAATAAGAACATATCAATACCGAACTTATCGATTACTTCGACTGAACATAAACCATAGTCAGCAAAGTCTTTATAATTACCAATATTTATCAATTACGACCTATACTGTTTCGAATGTGTATAACCTGCGAAGTTATTGATATATGAATTGAAGACTAGGAAAAATGATAATGAAGATCAAATCAGTTCTAGTTTGATCTTCCTCTTGAAGATGATCACTTGATGATCGAAACACGTGTCGAGGTGTTGAAATAACGGTTTGGTGTTGGGAAAAAACTCCAGTAATATTAATTACAAACAAAGGTTCAACAATGGTGAGTGGTCAACTTCCTGTTGGTCGTTCAACAAGGAAACCGATTGTTCACCTTTATTCATTTCCAGAGACTTCACCAGGTTGAACTTATGTCCCTTAGCTCTTACTTATGGAGTACTCGTATGTCGTACATAGTCTCAAACTCGTGATCGTTCTTCAAAAGGTGCACGCACAGGTGAAATTGGTCTGCTTCAGTTGAAAACTTCATTTAAGTTCGAAGATTCTTGTTTTAAAATGTCTTAAAGTCATTCTTACATACACTTTTGGACATAATCCGCATGTTAGTTTGTAGACACCTGATTTGTTATCCTAGTTACGTGGTCATAGTTCCCATGACACGGCCATTCACACGGAGATTCAGCTGAGTAAGAGATATTCCAGGAATCCCTTATCTCGACATGCAGTTAGCATCCAGTTAACATTATAATAATTATTATTCTGTTTGTAGCTCTCGTAAGAGACAGTCGTCTCTAGTTTGTGAAATAAATTATTTTTAAAAAGTTATTTTCTCGTTCCAATCATTCAATTGGCGCAGTCGGTAGGATATTTATAGGTTGGCTTGGTCAATTAGGTCTAGTTGAAAATTGTGGATTGAAAAAATGTTGTACATTTTTGAAAAATAATTTGGGCTAGAGAAGTTTTCGTTTTGAAAATTTTATGTTTGAGGTTGTATGAAACTAGGGCCATTTTGGTTGACGTTTGGCATGATGGATTGTCTACCGAAAGTATTGAATTTGGTTTATAATCGATTAACGAACCATACATTTTTTCAAAATTTTCGAACTCGTTTACGTATGACATGGCATCTTCCAGTGAGGCTGGTTTTTTGAGATGCATATTATTTTTTAAAATACCAGGACAACCAGCAATAAAATTACTGAGGGCTACTTCATCATTGTGAGTCGTTTGGTAAAGTTTTTCTTGAACTAAATAGTCCAAATCTCTCCTATCCGAAAAATATTGTTTCAGAGCAGATTTTAAGGCATCCCAAGAATTAAGTTCGATTCTGTTACCAACCATATACTCGGTTTTTCTTGAATACGTTCAAGAACGTGTTCATTAAGTGATAAATTTGTTCAATGTATTGCTATTACCATCAAAAGTTTTTGAATTGTTCAATCTAGATTTGAACTTTCTTGAAATGATAATCTATTCAATCGTGATGAAATATCGTCAATTTCACTCATGAATAAATAATTGTTTTTCTCAATGAATAGTTACTTAAAATTACTCGTCTCGAATAAACAACAATTTGTTCACAATGAACGATACTACATATCTTCACCGAAGTCTTTATACAAAGGGTTCGTGAAGACAAGAAGGAAATATTTGGCACTTACTTGTAAGTTCCAGTTCCTTCTCCGTTGATTCCTTGCAGCTTTCCTGGAGCTGTGTCGTCTCCTTGTCCGCTCGTTCTGGGTGGTCTTCGAAGGATTCTTGTTGAATTTGTGCTGAAGGGGTTGAAACTCCATGATGCAAAAAGTTCGTTTTCACGCTGCACAAATCCTACCGACTGCGTCAATTAAATGATTGCAACGAGAAAATAACGTTTTGAAAAAAATTTATTTTACAAACTAGAGACGATTGTCTCTTACGAAAGCTACAAACAGAATAATAATCAATATAATGTTAACTCGATGCTAACTGCTTGTCGAGATAAGGTATTCCTGGAATATTACTTACTCAGCTGAATCTCCGTGTGAATGGCCGTGTCATGGGAACTATGACCACGTAACTTCCTTGTCTATGTTTGACTTCTTGATACTTAATCGAATGACAGGTCAGTGTATTCATAACCAACAAAGTAATTAAAAAAAGTAATTGGTAACTGATGAATCTATAAATTCTTTCAATTCACAAAATGTTGTTCATACGTAGCCAGTGAAATATACTGAAATAATTGATGTTTGTCGAATCCAAACGGTCTAAACTTCAAGCACAGTGCCATAACCAAACAATTTCATAGTGCCCTGGGAACAGAACCGATATGCATCTAAATTCCACTTGAGCATGATTGATATAGAAAGGACGTCCCGCACGTAGTTCCGGTTACCCCACATAAAAATGCTAATATAATTTCTAAATGGCTAGTGTGAAGGCAAGAGACCTGAAATCAAGAGACGTCACAGACACTCGGTCCTCGAGACGAAAGAAAAATGTCGAGATGTAGCGGAGTTAGCATTAATTCAACGCCAGTAAAGATAATAAAAATCCAGTGAGCCGGTAGTAACAAGTCGAGAGGAAAGCTTCTTTCTGAATTGGTCGCTCTTCAACGAACTCTCCAGAAGCGACGGCTCATCACTTATGGATACTGATGACTGGAGCAATGAGACCCACCAACTTGTTAGTTCGCCGAGAAAGATCGCCCTTGTTAAAATAAATTGGGTGGCGATATATAGGCTTTGATGTTTCAGATGGATTATTCCTTTTCGAATGGGGATTCACCTTGTGCTTGTTTGCGAAATGGATTCTTCTTTGCCGTTAGTCGACGACAATTGGTTGCTTTTATGGAAAGCGGTTACCTCGGTTTACGATTAGAAATAGAAAGTAATCAACAGTTTTTCCACTGGAGTTTGCATCATATACAACATTGTTGATACATTTTCACTTCCGTGAGAACATGTTGATGATCTAATTCAATTCACGGAAACTTCCAAGGGTTATTCTCAGGAGATGAGATGGATTTCGGTGAAAGCAATCCAGTTTTTTTCAATTCAATTCAATTTATTCACATACCATAATTTACAGAATTACCATGTTATAATTTGAAAATGTTACATTCCACTTCAAAAACAAAAAACCCACCTAAGCAATTCAATTGCTTGTGTTGTGGCCTTGAAATATATCTAAAGTGGTTTAGGTGTTTCATCAATATTTAGTGGTAACAGATCAACCACATTAATATTGAGAAATATAAACAGAAATAAAAGGGAAAAAGAAATAAAATAATAAAATAAAAAATTTGAAAAAAACTAGGTATTCATGATTAATAACAGTAGAAGGAAAAATACGACGGCAAGAAAGGATGAGATGTTTGATGAGGATTTGATTCTAACAAAAGAGATAGTGGAGAGGCGATATTATCAATGATTAATAATTTGTTTTTATTGTTAGAACATTTTTAACAGATTTTTTTTTCATATATAAATTTTTTCATAGTGTTTTTGTGCTTTGACAAGGAGTTTATAGTTTTTATGTCATGTGGCAAAATATTGTACAGTTTTGGTCCATAAAAAAATATATAAACACGAAGAGAAACTACTCAGGTGAAGGATCAGAAAAATCTTGTGAAGAAACTATAGAATTTCGCCCGCGTTTCGAACGTTAAGTTCATCGTCAGAGCTTTACATTTTTGTATAATAAAATTTTATTTTCGTCAAAATATAAAGGTATGTGTGGAAATGTTTGCACACAAAAAAGACGTATGGAAGTAATATTTCCATATTAAAAATGATAAATATGTACGTGAATACAACAAACATAATTAAGATGGAATTCGGGAGGAGAAAACAATATATGTAAAGAAACACTGTACCAAATTATGTAAAGAATATGAAGATAAAAGGCGAAGTTCAAGTTGCATGATGACAAGTTATCATTCAATTGCTCGTTAACTTAACCTCGAACACGTCGCCTAGTTAGGTTAGGTTAGGTCCAAAGTGAGTAGGTCTATTCAACCCTCCACCGCAACCCGCAAGGGTTTATTGTGGCTTGCACCTATTGACACTCGACAAAATAAACGCAGCTTCTCAACGAAGCCGATTAGTTTGTATGGTGAGTGTTCTTTCAGGTCAGATGGTAAGAGTACGGCTCTGACGAACTCTAAAAACCTGATTCGGTTCCCAGCAGGACAGGCACTTAGTATGTTCTCTGCTGTTTCATCATTTTCTAAACAGAGGCGACATACACTGTCTTCCGAGAGTCCAAGTCTCTGCATATGATGATTCAAATAACAGTGACCTGTAAAAAGGCCTGTTAGACATCGTAATTCATTCCTACTGTGGTCCAACAACTGTTTGGTATCAAGCTTCGAAGGGGTATTGAACGCTTCGGAGTGAGCCAATCCAGAAGTCCATAACTCTTATTGCAATCCAGGTGTTCAATGTTTGTTTGGCAAAGCCTAAAGCGATGACAATGACAGGTTCTGGTCCGATGAAGCTCCTTGAAGCACCTTTCTTTGCAAAGGAGTCAGCAGACTCATTGCCTTCCAGGCCAGTGTGGCCATGAATCCAGACCAGAGACAATACGTTAAATCTTCCTATCAAGGAGAATCGTTTTTGGCAATTTACCACCAATTTAGACGTTGCTCGGTAGAAGCCAAGAGCTTCCAATGCCGCATGACTGTCCGAGAATATTTTTATTGACTTGTGTATGACGTTGGATTCGTCCAATATGTCCGCACACAATTCAATAGCGTAAATTTCCGCTTGAAATACAGTCGCATAGGTTCCCAAGCAGGTTAATATCTCTGTCCGGGATCTGCTACTGGAAACACCTGCACCAGAACCGGAAGGTGTTTTTCATCCATCTGCGAACCAACAACTATCTGGTCCTAATATTTCCTTCTCCTGGAGGATTCAGTCCTCTCTACTCGGGAACAGTACTTCATAAGGCAATTCGTGGAAGTCAAGAATCATTTTCAAAATGGTATGACTTCCAGTGTTAACCAGTAGGCCATCTAGCCTCTCTTCCTAGAAAAATGTGGAGAAGAGTTAGATCTAGAAGGATCTCCATGGCCGCTGACAGTGTGGTACTGCTGGCACCACTGATGGCCAGACAAGCCTGTCTCTGTAAGTCAGAGAGCTTCGCCTGGACCGTTTTCTATAAATCATTCGGCCACCAGGAAATTGCACCATAAGTGATCATTGGTTTCACAATCATCACATACACCCATTGGATTTATTTGGGAACTAATAGTCTCCTAGTACGCAAAGGAATAAACAGAAAAGGAGAAACTATCTCAAAATTCTATGACTATTTGTCTTTCCAGCAGATTTTTTTTGTTGCAATGAATGAAGGAAATAGTGAGATCTTGAAGAAGAAAGGATTGAGAAATTAACCCCACTTCTGAAGGTCAACTGTTCCATTTGGACTTTGTACATTACGTTGGAACGATCATTCTAGAGTTGCATTTTTTGTTAAAGGTATGTTACAACTTTTACCATCAAGCATCTTATTTCAATTTTAACGTGGAGGAATAGTTGTCACATTCATATGAAAATAGTTAGTTTCAATAATGAAATGTCATAATGAATGAAATGTGTATAAATACGTTCATCGTCAATAGAAATCTAACATGTTTTTTCCCAAATATTCAGCCGGAGAAAATATCATTTTGCATTTGTATAATTTCGAGAAATGTTTGTTAACAACAGCCGTTTCATTTCTCCTGTGATCCCTAATCTTAAAAATTACACAACTTCAAGATCTACAAATGAAAATACCAGTAGAAACTTGATAAATTACTGTTTTTTTCATTTGCAGAAACTTCACTTCCACAGATAGATCACATAACTTTTGCACTCCCATAATATTAGGATATGCAATAGCTCAGTGAAAGAGAAATATCGGTGGGTATAAAAGATATGAAAAGAGAATCTCGAACGTTATCCTGGATTTGGGAGGACTTACTCTTTCCAGGACTACCAACGGGGGGTCCACATATGTGAACTTGAAATGAGACATAAAAAAGTTCTCTGCGCGAAGCCATTCATTTTGTTTCATCAAATGGTAATATCTTGAGGGAGAAATTTATGATGGCGTAGTGATTCGTGTCGAAGTGATCTATTCCAATTATTTATTCTAGGAACAACGATATATTGTGCACTTTTGAAATTTGAAATTGTGTACGATATTGATATCGGAATAATCACTACTCTATTGAAAATCAAAGTTCTGTCATTTTTGTGAGTTCACTTCAAACTGAAATATCTCTGTAAAAACTTATTCAAGTCAGTCGAAATGAGTGTCATTTGAATCAGTGCGCTATTGCCAACGTAATACAAGTCAACTAATTCCATCAGCATAACAATTGTATGCTTGAGATTCGATGAAGTCGACAAAGGCGAAGGTTCTACCGGTGAGAAAGTTATTGAAGTGCTTGAAAAGATGGTAGTCGGTTGGCGAGAGGTCTGGGGAGTATGATGGATGAAGCAGAACTTCGACGCTCAACTCGTTCAATTATCGTAAGGCGCTTTGTGAAACGTGTAGACGGGCATTGTGACGCAGGATCGGGCCTTCCTTGTTTACCCCTGCCGATTGATGCTGATCCAATTTTTCGTGTATTCTCTTATAATAGGACTCTGCTGTGTTGGTTTGGCCTGGTTCCAAAAAGTTATAGTGAATCTCATCAGTCGCTGACCATCATACAGTAACCATGATCTTTTTTGGTGGGTTTTCACCTTTGGGAAGTGCCTGGGTGGCTCATCGGTGTCCAACCACTGTCACGAATATCTCATATTGTTGTAGATGATCCACTTTTCATCACACGTGACGTGGTGATCCGAAAATGATCGTTTTGGTTGCACAAAAGCAAAAAGGTCGAAACGTGACAATCTCTGTTGATCATTTAAATCCTGGGGCACCCACCTTTCAAGCTTTTTGGCCTTTCCAAGGCCAAGAAGGCCGTTTTTAACCATCAAAAACCGCACGGGAGCTGACCCCAGTTTTTCCGCCATCACACGCACCATTTGTGATGGGTCAGTCTCCACCAGGGTAGTTGATTCCTCGTCCTGGATTATTGTTGGTTGACCACTTTGGACTAAAACCTCCGGAAACAAATTTCGCAAACCAACATCAATCAGTGTGTTCCAATAACACTCTCATTGCCAAATGCCTGGTTGAATTTTTGGGGTATTTCGGCAGTGCTTTGGTTCATTTTCAATTCGTAAAGAGGAATAAGCTGAAAAGAGGCACAAGGTAAAATTTGGATGCTGTAAATAAATTATTTGAATAATAGCAAACAGTGATTGAGGCTATTATTTCGTAGCACATTATGACCATGAAACGACCGGGTTACTCTATGGTGACCTTGTGATCCTGGCAAGGTCCACATCGGGAAGGATATCTTGTAATATCGTCCAACGCACGATGGAAGTTGTTTATACTTGGTTCCAGAGGAAGCAGATATCTGTCGATTCCAGAAAAACTGGTATAATCCCCTTCACCAGGAAGAGAAAGTAGGACGATTCAATGCCACGTACCCCCAATGGTGAGGTCATTCCATTTGAAATGTAGGTGAAATATCTTGGCATTGTCCTTGAATAAAACTCACCTGGAACGCTCGCTTGGAGGAAGTTTTACATAAAGCCAGATTGCCCCTTTGGACATGTCGAAGAATTCGTGGTGAAACTAAGGGTCTCAAAGAAATCCATTGATTTCATGTGATTGATGTCAGAACAATGATTACTTATGGAGCAGTTACCTGGTGGCCGGAAGCTTTACAGAAAACGGTTCAGACGATACTCTCTGGCTTACAGAGTCGGGCTTGTTTGACTATCTGTGGTGTCATCAGTACGATACCATCAGTGGCCATGGAAATATTTTTAGATCTACCTTCTCTCCACATTTTTCTGGAGAGAAAGGCTAGATGTACTGCATAAAGACTTGTGCGCATCGTCAATTGCACAAATTAATCTAATGCATAGTACAATATACTGCTGATTGACATTGGAAATCACAACATTCTGGAAATGACCTCTGAACTGGCAACTAGGAACTGCTTCGTACAGTACTGTTCGCTAGTAGAGAGGACTGGATCCTCTGGTTCACAGATGGATCAGAAATACCTTCAGGTTCTGGTGCCAGTGTTTTCAGTCGCAGACCCAGGACACAGATATCAACCTGCCTAGGATCCTATGCGACTGTACATCAAGCGAAATTATATACCTTTGAATTGTGTAGATAGATTTGTAGATTCCAAACTTATACATAAGCCAATAAAAATATTCTCGGACAGTCAAGCGGTGATTGAAGCTCTTCGCGTCCATGGAGCAACGTCTAAATTGATAGAAAATTGATAAAAACACATCTCCTCAATAGTATGACTTAACAAATTGTCTCTGGCCTAGATTCATGGCCATATTGGTCTGGAAAGCAATGAAGCCGCTGACTCCCTCGCAATAGAAGGTGTTGCCACCAGCTTCTTCTGATAAACATTGAACACCTGGATGGCAAGAAGATTTATGGACATCTGGAAAAAATTTCCAGGATTGGCTCACTCCAAGGCGTTCATTTACCTTCTGAAGCTTGACATCAAACAGTTGTTGGACTACAGTAAGGATGAACTAAGATGTCTAACAGACCTTCTCACAGGTCACTGTCGCCTGAATCATCATATGCAGAGACTTGGACTGTCAGAAGACAGTGAATGTCGCTTCTGTTCGGAAAGTAATGAAACAGCAGAGAACATACGTTGTGCCTACCCCGCTGGTAACTGAATCAAGTTTTCAGAGTTTGGCAGAGCCGTACTCTTACCATCTGATCTGAAAGACCACTCACCACACAAACTGATTGGCTTCTTTAAGAAGCTGGGTTTATTTGGTCGAGTGTAAAGAGGTGTGAGCCACAATAAACCCTTACGGCTTGCGGTGGAGGGGTATATAGATTCACTAACCTGACCTAAAAGAGTCTATCGTGGTCGCGGCTGGTGTGATTCACTATATCTTTCTGTAACCGGGACAAACTATCACAGCTGAGTAAGGACATCGATGAACTGTACCGAAAATTGCATCAGTAGCAACCGGAACTGGTCAACAGAAAAGGTCCAATCCACGGAAAAAGCCATCCACTCTTTTCACAAATCACCATCCTAAAATTAAACGAATTGAGAGTCGAAGTTCTGCCACACCCACACCCACTTATGAGGTAGTTCGTAGTTGACAGTTGGAGGCATACAGTCAGAGGTCATTTCCAGAATGCTGTGACTTCCAATGTCAACCAACAGTCTGTTGCACTCTGCTTCGAATTGATTTGTGCAATTGGGAATGTGCACAAGTCTGTATGCAGTTCATCTAGCCTCTCTCTCCAGAAAAATTTGAAGATGAGGTAGATCTAGAAGGATCGGTGTGGTACTGATGGCACTACTGATAGCCAGACAAGCCTGTCTCTGTAAGCCAGAGAGCTTCGCTTGGGCCGTTTTCTTTAAATCCTTCGGCCACCAAGCAATTGCACCATAAGTGATTATTGGTCTGACAATCATCACATGAATCTAATGGATTTGTTTGGGACCTAAACCCCAAGTTTTACCACAAATCCTTCGACATGTCCATAGAGACAGTCTGGCTTTGTGTAAAACTTTTTCTAATTGTGCGTACCAGGTGAGTATTTTATCAAGGATAATGCCAAGATATTTCACCTCCGTTCCAAATGGAATGAGGGAAACTGGCGTTAGATCGTCCAATTTTCTCCTCTTAGTGAACAGTTTTGCTGGGGTTGACAGACATCTGTTCCCTCAGGCACCAACTGTGAACTACGTCCAACGCGCTTTGGAGGATATTACAAACTACCCTTCACAACGTGGACCTTGCCAGGATGACAAGGTGATCTGCATAAGCTTGCAGATCAACTCTCCTCCTGTCGAGGGCATCAGGCAGACTCTCCACCAGGAACGACAACAGAAGGGTAAATAGTACCTCACCTTGAGGGCAGCCCCTGGTGACCCTGAACCTGATAGCCTCACTTCGAAGAGTCGTAGTTGCAGTTCTGTTTACTAGCATGGCATGGGACCAGTTACGGTCGTCTATACCCTTCCTAGCCAGAGACAATCCTATAGACTCAGGTAGTGCATTGTCAAATGTACCTTCAATAACAAGAAATACAGTAACCGCAATCTCCTTGTTGTCAAGGGATTGAAAGATTTTCTCAACGAGGTTGTTCAATGCTAAATCTGTCGATTTGCCGGTTTGATAAGCATACTGGTGATTATTCAGGGGAATGCATATAATGCTAGCCTCCTGATTGGTCCGTCCAGTATCCTCTCAAGTCCTTTCAGCAGGAAGAATGTAAGGCTGATTGGTCGTACCAATTTGGGGTGTGGGTCTCTCCGGCCCACTTCAGGTACATATACCTTGCAAGGTATATATACCTTGCTGCCAACCATCTGGGTGATATAAAGTTCCATGCCACACTGGCTCCATTCAATTTTGTGAGAATAGGTGAAATTATTTCCAGCCCGTTTTGAAGAAGAGCTAGGAATATACCATTATCTCCGGGAGATTTGAAGGGCTGAAGGCGTTAGGTATCCAATGAGATATCCAAACTTTTTGGCAATTCTGATATTTTTCAGGTAATATGGCAACAATGTTGCACTATTTTTCATTTCAACCAACAGATGTCGCTTTTCCCACTTATAGCGTGAAGAAATTTGAGACATCTGAACACTACATGTGCATTACCTGAAATTAAATCATTGCGGATTACTCTTGACCAACACTCTTGTTTCATATAATTCGTGAAGAGAATCCCCCAACAAAAACAGATGACACATCAGCAATAATATGCGTTGAGTACTACACTGAAACCGTTTCAAACTCCAAAACTAGTTTGAACTAGTTTATCATTGCCAGCCCATTATCGTCCAGAGTCACACTAGCGCTGTGAGCTCCCTGATCTCTGAGGGTGAAACATCAACTCATGATAACTATTATATTTCATACGAGTTCGAATTTATCCTGATGTGCTGAATTCATACATGTGAATGTGCGGCTTATTCAGGGTTAGCTTTTCGGGTGATTTCTCTTTTCAAGACGAGTAGTATATTATATTTATATCGATCGCCGGATCTTTCTGTTACATCAGATACTGGCGGCAAAAAAATACTTTATGAAGTGCGAAAGAGACATAAAAAATATTTCTTTGAGCTCGAATTCTATTTTATGAAAAGAACTGCAGAAATTGTTCTTCATGAATAAAGAACGTGATTGCTAAACACGGTTACTGAAGAAAATGGTCTCATTTCACTAATCTGGTGATTATATTTCAAGTTACCATCATTAAACCTTTCCCCACTCTGTGTATATGTATCTGGGAATGGACTCATTCTAATTCTCTTGCTACCTAATTTTCTGGTTAGGATGGAAGTCCAATGTGAAGGGCACTAAGGACTTGAAGGGTCCCTATTTTTGTTGCTTGGAAACCATCTGACTTGCCCATTTCTCTCTAGTCTTCGAAAAACACTGCAGACCATGTGCTTATCAAGTTTCTCCTTCCATCTTTTCGTGCACTCATTTCAATAATTCTGCAATTTCATGTACTAGATTTCCAGGTTCCAGTTAGTGAGTAACCTTCTGAGCATTCTGGACCGTTTCTTGATCCGATGGAGTGTTTCAGGGTATATTTTCCCAGTATTCTTTACTTATTTCATTCATCCATTTCTTGATCTAGTCCCATATCAGTGACATGGGACTAGATCAAGATCAATCCTGGATATCTATTTACCCAAATCGACATTTTCTAAACCCCCTGTCAGGATTTTTACCATTGTCTTGTGTCTTTGCCTTTCATATCTCGACCAGCTCCGGACTAAATCAAATCTTCATGAAACGCATATTTCATATCCAGTCCCTTTCTCTTGGTATATTCTTAACGTAACAGCAAACATTTCCAACATAATCTGTCAAATATAAGATATCTTTTGAATTATTGACTGAGGTGTATTGAGTTGTTGATTGTATATTTGTAGTTGCAGTGTAGTTCTGACAAAATTCTATTTGACACATTTACTGAAAAATGAAACGACTAGCCAAAAAACATGTATACATTCAGGTACTTGATAAACAAATCAAACTTTAAAGTTACAAATCTCGCTCTAATGTGTCCAATAATTCATAGAAAGCACTACTTCACCCACGAGGCAGTACTGGAGATAACTGAGCTAACTTTCTACATGCTTATTCATCTGACCTAGGTTTCTTTAATGCCACGATTTTCAAAAGCACTGTTCTCGAATTTTATTGTGATGTTCGATGAATATTTCAATAGCTCACCAATGATCTGTAATTATCTGTAATTACCCTGAAGAAAATGATATTTACTATTATTAAACCATTAACGTTCCTCATGAATCAATCTGTTAAACAGGGCTATTTTCCGGAGGCTCTCAAAAAAGCTATAATCATTCCTGTGCATAAAAAAGGAAGTCCAACGAACATTGAGAACTATAGACAAATTTCACTCCTGAGTTCAATTTCCAAACTTTTCGAAAAAGTAATTGCAGTCAGAATAACGAATTATTTGGAATATAATAATATACTGTCTGATTCACAACACGGATTTCGGAGAAAAAAGTCTATCGATACAGCTTCGTACCACTAACTAAGCCACATACATGATGAAATAAACAAAAACAAGTGTGTTCTATCTTTATTTTTCGACTTATCCAAAGCCTTTGATATGGTGTGTCCCGAGTTTCTTAGCCGTAAACTTCAAGACATAGGTCTTCCGGGTAATACTAGAAATTGGGTCTTATCTTTTGTGAGTTAGAGAAATATGATAGTCAAGTGTAACGGGACATCCTCTACGGCCAAAAACGTTGAACTTGGCGTACCTCAGGGCTTGGTACTAGGTCCACTACTGTTCCTCTTATATATCAATGACCTACCCCAAAATATAGTAGATGCTCACCTAACAATGTTTGCTGATGATACTACCATAATTGTTTCTGGAAATAATGTTGAACAACTCATCAGCAAATCAGACATCATAATCGATATATTCAGTGCATGGTGTCAAAGAAACAAACTCATTTTAAACACGAACAAGTCTATATCGTTGAAGTTTCACTTTAGTAGAGATAACCCAGTAAATCCGATCATAAATGATATCGAAAGCTCTTTTGAAGTGAAATTCTTAGGTACCTACCTAGACTCTCACTTAAACTGGGAAAAGCAAGTCGATCACACTTGCTCTAAAATGAATAAAGGTTACTACGCCCTTAAGCAACTGAAACCAAGTTTAGATGTATCCGGCCTACTCAGCATCTACTATGCTATGGCCTACTCTCATATGAGCATGAACATACTTGTCTGGGGTATGGCTAAAGATTTCTCTCGAATATTTCTAGCCCAGAAAAGAATAGTAGGACTTATCGATAACATAAGCTACAGGGACAGCTGTCGACCTATCTTCATAGAGAAGAAAATTCTTACAGCTCCTTCCATTTTCATCTTCAAATCCATAATGTTTGCCAGATTAAACCTACACCTATTCAGAGAAAACTCCTCCGAGCATTACTATAATACACGTAATGGTGACCTTCTTAAAATTCCCCAACATAGAATGTCACTTTTTAAGAAGTCTCCTCAGTACAATGCCATTACTTGCTTCAACAAGTTACCAACGGAAGTTAAAGGAATTAGAAGCGACATAAAATTTCAGGCAATCATAAAAAACATTTTAATAGATAAGTGCTATTATAGTTATCAAGAATTCTTGAATGACAACCTCACAAACAACTCATTGTGAATTTATGTTTGTAGATATATATGTGTATGTGTGTAAATATATACCTATATTTTTAAATGGATGTGTGTGTTTACGTGTATGTGAAATTTTAAGTTATGCGTTTAATAGACCTAGATTTAGGTACCTTACTTTTACATAAATATACCTGTGTGCTTTATATTTCATATATTATATTTTATATTTTAACATTCAAATTTCAGTTTTTTAACTTATCTATGTGAAATTTCTGGCTGACGTACCATATATACAAATTGTAGCATAAGTGGTAAATAAAGATATTATTATTATTATTATAGTATTATTGAACTGAACCGCACATGGGGCAAAAGTAAGTCTTCTT
The DNA here is from genome assembly GCF_025532065.1 of Leptinotarsa decemlineata. Classification (NCBI taxonomy): domain Eukaryota; kingdom Metazoa; phylum Arthropoda; class Insecta; order Coleoptera; family Chrysomelidae; genus Leptinotarsa; species Leptinotarsa decemlineata. The sequence goes on along the minus strand of NW_027412556.1, from coordinate 6,185,061 downwards.
TGCACCATCGATAGCTCCAATGCTATTCAAGGAAAATCAATCTCAACTTCAACTGCTTGACATGTTAGTCAGTTTTTCTCCAGAACTTGTTCAACAGTTAAGTTCATCGTCAGCTTCAGAACAACAGCCAGATTCAGCATCAGACAGCGTCCAATCATATTGGCAACCATAGCGAAGATCGCTTAAGATGTGCTAATGCTTATTTGAGAAAGTATCAATTAAAATCTTTTCATGACAGTCAAATCTATCATTAGCATTTAACAGGTTAAACAAGTTCTTTGAAAACAATAAACCAAGTGTGGGAGTGTTTGTCAAAAGTTCTTATACAGCTTCATTCAGATGATAATTACGACTGGGATCTCTTCTAAGCAAACACCGTTCGTAAAACTGGAAAAGACTAACAGCAAGAAATTTCATTTTCAAAAAAGTGACCTCCTTATTCCAAAGGGTGCGTTTTCAACAGAATGGAACCATATGGATTCCTGAAGAATTCCTGGAGAAAGAACTATCTGGCTAGTGATGAGGAAAGATTTTTGAGAAATTTTGAAAACTACAGACAAAAACGATATGATGAACCCTAACCACAATATTGAAATCTAATCAGTAAACCCTCAGACCGAACATGATTTAAGAAGGCCTTGGGACAGCCCAAGAATATCTGTTCCTCGATTGAATTGTTCCAAAGCTGGGTGACACATATAAAAACTTCTCCTGTTGGTCTTTGCTTTCAAAAAACATTAATGATCGCTTAAAATGCCCTTATGCTTAGTTGAGGAGGTATCGATCGAAAACTGATCGACTAGTGGAGCAACTGGTCTTCAGCTATTTGCAAGACTTTCCCCTTTCTTTTTTGGTATATATCATTTGATGCTTGGGGTTCTTAACTTTGTTCATAACAGGTTTATTATGATTATTGAAGTTTTTATTCACTGGTTATTTTTATGTACTAGTTTTCCTACAAATTTTAATTTAATTGAAAAAGCAAAAAAGCATTGATATTTTCTTAACTGATTTCTGATTCAGGATTTCCTAAAATTTTCAAAATTCCACAACTAGAGACCTCGTTAAGACGGATCTCAAAGATATCTAATTCTGAAATTGAAAAGAAATTAGGCGCTTCAAAAAAACCCTAATCCATTCATCACTCGACATTTATCTTCCTGAAAATAAATCTTGCGTTATTAATTACAAAAACTCTTCGAGTTTTTCTCGGAAAATCTTTCAAATACTCGTCAAATCCACAGGGTTATTAAACTTGTAAATTCGCTTCTCCTGAAACTACATCACAGGGCCAGGAGGGCCTTCAGCAGACCACACCACCTGGGCCCGTCCTTGAAGGACAGGGTAATTTTCCTTCCTGCCTCCTCGCAAGGCGTTTTTCTTCATTAGAGGATTTAATTTTTCCTCACTGCATACATAATCAATAAGGCCTCTTTTTCTCGTGCCATAATTTTAATATTTAATTTATTTCTAATTTGAATGTTGAATTATGCATTCTTTCAGGGTGTTCTTTGAAACCGTTGCATATTCAGTGTACTCTCCTCTGGAGTAGGGCGTTCGATAGGGTTTTGCAATAGGGGTGAGTGGGAAAACAGTTGTGGTATCAAGAAAACTTAATTAAATTGTAAAAACCAACATTCACTTTTCTGTTAATGGAAAACTGGAAAGGTTTCTTTGCTTCCACCAACGTATTATCCATTTCTGAAACTATATGATGGTGTTAACCTATTGTAGTATCCATTATTCAGACTTACTGAACAGTATTTTCTTCTCCATAAAGGAGATTTCAAATCTACAAGGAAAACAATTAACAAAAACTTCAAACATTAAACAACGATCGTTAATACTTTCTCATTCGGCTTCGGGTGATAAACCTATTCCTGGTTCTCTGAATCTAGGTCACTTGAGAACATCCATCTCTACTCTTCCCTAGCCCCCTCTCCTCTCGATTTGGAAAAAAATCAGTTCTCTTGCTTGATTGAAGATTTGCATCAACTAGTTGCGGATCTTCACACTATCCTGACTGCATGTATCGTTGTTCATTATGAACTGAGCTCATTTAAGTTTTCTCTTGAACCATTGTCCACTCTATGAATGATTTCAGCTTATGTTGGTGAGTCCTAGCATATTCCGTTCTTTACGATTTGCTGGATTTGTTTCAGCTTTTGTGCTTTCCAAATCGGACTTTCCACGACCTCTTGGTTTCACTTCCCGCACTCCGATGAATGCAATCCTTGGAATCACTATCCAAATTTGATGGCTTGGCTTTTGTAAGGCTCCTACGTAGCTTTCAGACCCCATTCTTTTTATAGTATCCGATGACACTGGTTGTGGTGGCTTCTTCTACTTATGTGGCTGTTGTATGTCTTTCAAAGTCCCATTTCAGCAGCTTTTTGGAATAACTCTTCTGCTGAAGATATTACCTGATATGGGCTGGTATCTTGTATACCATATTATTTGTATTATAGAACCCAAATGTAAGAGCCTATATTGGAAAGAATATTTACTACATATACAATAAAATATTGCAAAATTCTCTGTTTGAAACACTATAGACACTAGAACAAGCCCCTCACAGAATAGCAAAATCTCAATTTGTTTTTGTGCTTGTTGAGGATGAGCTGGGGAATTTTGGTAAATGACTTAAATGGAAGATAATCTATGTGTGGTATGCTATTGAATTTGTGTGTTAGTCAAAGTTACTTCGTAACTTTGCTAAAAAAGTGATAGGAAAATAACCTGGAGTCTGAACGAAACGCATTATTATGACTGGTGATGGGTTTCATATTATGTATGATCTATTTTTCACTACAACAGCTTCTCTCCATTCTCTGGGTGGATAAGAAGCAGTCATTCTGGTGTCTCCCGTTCAGAATATAAGTTGATCAAACTCCACAATTGAAATATTTCAATTCATTCAGTGATTGAGACCGACAGTATCTTCTATAATTTCGTCGTCTATGAGAACAGTGATTATAATAGACGTAGACTCTAAATTAGTTCGTGACGGACTGGTTTCTTTCTACAGGTCTCCAGGTAAATAGCCATTTGGTTACTTCTGATTATTTCAAGTCAGCCAAGGAGACGAAACTGTTTTTATGAGATGTTTTCAATGATTTGTATGTCATATGAAATACCCATGAAGTGCTTCGCTCCGATCTTAGCGATGGTCTTCTTGAATATGTTAAGGCAAGGTTCATCACACAACCAAAACAAACCCTATCAAGAAGATAGCTGTAAAAGTACTTTTTTGATGATGGTCCTGAGTTTTTTCCTTGCACATATGAATGTAACCACAATGAAAAAACTTTCCTACTGTTTCAAGAGATATTTTTCTTAGATTACTCTCTCACTTTTCAGCTGGATTATTTCTGATAATTGAACCTAGTCTTCTGCTATCTCATCTCATCTGCTCTCGAAGGAAATTTTTCTTCCATGAAGATATCTGATAAAACGAGAAAGGTCCATAGGTAGAAAGTTTTCAGGTTAGTATCTGGTATCGTCAAATTCATCGAGACAGTTGCTTCATGTTCTTCTATTCCTTTGAGCCACATATATGGAACAGAAGATCTATAATCTCTATGACAAAGAAAACTATGATAGCGATCATTCACTTGACTTATGAAGATATTTGAAGACCCTAATGTTTTTGCCATCTCTTCGAAAATCACGAAGAGAAGCGTGATGATATTTTTAACTGTTCTCTCCTTTCTTGAGGATATGAGAAGTTGGAAGTTTTGCAGATCAGTTTGCGATCATAAGAGATTTTAATTTTGTAAACCTCCTCAGCTTTTATGATTGAATTTCAATGAAAAATAAAGAACCGACCTGCGTTCTTGCCTCTGCAAATCAAGAGCTAGTCACTCCAACTGGGCACGTGCACTGCTTTCATGCTCTAGATCTAGAAAAGAAGTAAACGGAGCATCTTACATCATGAAAAAACTACGTCGTATACAATGTAAAATATATATAATAATAGTATTGTTGAAAATAATTTTCAGAAAAGCACTTTCACTTGCCCCACTTCACCCTACTTCACTCCGGATTGACGAAGAGCAAGAAGGAAAAGATCTGATTCTATATTTATCTATGTATGATATGAACACCACTGGGTGTCAAGTCTCGGTAAAACGGTCATCATTGGCTTCGGCTCAGAGAAATCCTTCTTCTCCTCTCTTCTTCGCGACGCGACTTCCAAATATAATGGTGTGCTTTGAATTGTATGAAACATACATGAGTTCTGCCCTCCTTGAATAATATACCGGGGCCGTAGTTTACAAATGAATACAGCTATTGAACTTACTTATAATATCAATGCGGCGCCGGTCTCTCTCTAACTTTCATCGCTTGGGCCCTTCTTTCTCTCTTATTAGGAACCAAATCAAAACCTCTTTCCAACGTCCATACAGAATGGCCATATTAACTTGATAATTAGGTATGTTATCCGACTTGCAGATGAGCTAAGGCTTGGTGGATGGAATAAAAAGCGTTTTGCCCCTCTTTGGGAGAAGATACCGTGGTATAAAGTTGGGAAGGGTGTCGTTGATGGCACATTCAGGCGTCGGGCGCGTCGTTGTCGAGTCTTGGTGGTTGTCTGGACGTCGGTGCCGTGGAGGTGTCCGGTACTAGGTCACCCCCAGGTGTTTTTCCTTGCTGATTGTGTGCTTTCATCATACACGGCGATTCGAGTGTTGATTTATGTTCAAGTTTTGTTGATCTTTCTGTGATTTTTTTATTTTTGGTCATCATTTGAGTGGTGTTATTAATCTTGTTCAAAGTTAAGAACAAATGAAAATTTCGGAAATTGGAAAGGTTTCGGGTTTCTTGTCAGTACCTTTCATGATGTTGTTGAGTGTTTAATAGTTGGACGTGTGAATATGTGAGGTTATGTTATGCGAAATGTCAAGCTGTCTTAGATCACTCCTGTCTTCAGTGGAGGGGCAACCATCCACTTTTGTTTGCTTTCCTGAAAATAATAAATGAATGGAAAATACATGGAGTTGCTACAAAGTAATCAAAGTTCTCAATTTCATTGTCGAAATTCTAGAAATTCAAGTGTGGTGTTTCAATATTTAGTTACTTAGTCTGGCTATGTTGGTAATACCTATATGAGCGTTACCATCTTGTTTCAGAATTGTTTTAGCGAATTGAACAATTAAAAAATGTAGTGAAAAATTTATAGACCATTACCGGAAATTAATGAGAATCGCTGAAATGGATTCAATTAGTGCAATATAGTTATATTTTGGTGTTTGATTACGAAACTAAATATTTGTTAAACATAACTAATGAATTATGCCTGACTGTAGGGCTGCCAATGCAATGAGTGATAAACTCAAATTAGATGTGATGCTTGAGTTTGCGGAAAACCTACATACATAAAGTAGACATTCGACGGGGGTTGAAGGTAGGGGTAGCATTTTTCCAGTGAAGTATGTCAAATTATAATTTGAATTTGATTTTTTACACACTGTATATGGACCACTTAAATAACTGCGAGACATTTCAAGCTGGCAAATCAAAATATTTCAACGTGAAATCACCTTCATTTGAAAGCTAGTGATCCATGTTTATGATCCAAAGTTTCAAAAAATGGTTTCTTCAACATAGAAAAGGGCGTTGTGAAATATGTAGTAAATAAGATGAATCATGAAACTCGTCTTGCAGAAAAGAACAAAACTCAGTGCCTTGAATGAAATGCAGAACACTGGAAAAAAAGTATGAATGTTCTGGCCTCTTACTTGATGACAATAACTGACACTAGCCATGATACTTGTTATGCAGGGTGTTTCAAATTCGATCCTCACCATCGGGATCTCGGAAATTGCAAGAGATACGAAGATGCTTTAATTCGGGCAAAGTTGCGCATTTACCTGACTAACAATATGCCGTTGAGAAAGTTCTGAAATTCCAAGTATATCCAGAGATATCCGGAAAAACACGTAAGAAGCGTAAGAAGCAACTAGTAGTATTCAAATCACTGTTGAAGAAGCTACTATGTTAGCGAAACATGTCGTGATATATTTTTCAAATAAAGTTTATGGAGATCAAATCGTGAATTGCGGTGTATGAAAATAAAAACCATTTTCCAAAATTTCTGTTTTTTTCGGATATCTCCGGATATACTCGCAATTTCAGAACTTTCTCAACGGCGCATTGTTAGTCAGGTAAATGCGCAAATTTGTCCCAGTTTACCCATCTTCGTATTTCTCATAGTTTCCGAGATCCCAATGGTGAGGATCGAATATGAAACACCTTGTAGAATGTTCACAATAAATTTTATTCAAAACCAGTTTTGTTTAACGGTAGCTACATCAGTTACTAGTACACCAAACTTTTCAACATCTTTCATATAACAGTATAGATAATGACGAAACTCATAAGACTATTTTGCCTCATTAGGCAATATAATATCACTTCTAGGAAACAGGTAAAATATTGGAATTTTATGTCGAAAGTGTGAAATAGTTATTTCTGGCAGAACAGGTAGACTTAGGAAGTTTAAATATGTTGATTATTGACATTTTTTCAGAAAAAGTTCAATAATGGTCGTTAAAGAGTAAATTTAAATATTTGCGTTTATTTATTTTCCAGAGTTCCTTGCAGATTTAATGTTTGTCCTTTTCTGTATGTAATATGTCGTAGTCCATGCTAAAACCTTAGATATTCTCTAAAAGGCGACAAGCATAGGTGAAATTAGTTTTCTTTAGCTCAAAATTTCATTCATGTACGGCAATTCTCGGTTGAAGTTCTATATAAACTTTTGGCATGATCCACATGTTTGTTTGTAGACAACTGGTTTGTTATCTTCATCCCTGTTTTCACTTATTCATTATACGTCGGTCCAAACAAAAAATAATTACTGAATAATTATTTTCTATTGGTGGAACTTAACATTCCAATTATAAAGTATGACATTTTTTTCATTCGACCACAACTCAAGTATAATTCAATAACAATATAATTTGTAAGCAATGGTAGGTTGTTGATAGGTACAAAACTGAAAATTATTTAAGCAGTCAGAAAATGGTTAAAAAATATATTCAAGACGCGAAGAGGCCTTTGAACATATAAATTCGAATGATACATCTGGATATTTGGCTTCCATTTATGTCTCATGAATTGTCTCATAAATGTGTTTTACCCAATTGTATTTGCTTTCCGTTGTTCAATTATGTTACAATTTATAATTCCAATTCATATGCCTACAATAGCTATTTATGATATGAGTGTTAAAAGTAAGGTTTTAGTTTGTGAGTGAAAAAGTTTGCGAAACGAGCGTAGCGAGTTGAGCAATTTCACGATTAAAATAAAACTTACTGTAAACACAAATATCATACAAAGTTTTTTGTACAACTGTCCTGTTTTCATAATAAAATAGATAAATTTGATATTTCTATAAAAACTCATTTTAACATCTCTTGTCAGTTAACTATTTTCATGTTATCGCATTTGTTGTGAAGCGGCCGTGTCAGGTGACGCCGAATAACCTAGTTACCAACAAACAGTATTGTTTACAGCTCACGCGTTTTATTTAAAGTCACATTTGAAGTTCTTGCTGGTGTTAAATGTTTTGCATAATGGAAAACAATAGTGCGGAATTGTGTGTTCCTGACGATATTGAAGAGGCTGCAAAAAGAGCTTCAATTGGATTTTTACCAAAAAAATAACACTTCGTAAACATCATCTTTTAATTCTCTTGACAACCACTAAAAATGTCATTTTCAATGACAGTTGTACAAAAATACTGTTTTCATAGTGCATGCATTCTATTGTTTTGGAAAAACTCTTTCGAAAAAAGAATAGATATTCTCACTGTCACTCATTGGAGGTTATTGTGGAAACGACAAAATCATAAACACCTCAGCTGCTATTTTGAATTGAATATTATTGTAATATAACACAATACAACATTTTATCATTGAATGCTAATTTCATGAATACCATGAATACTAGCAACATTTTCATAAATATAAATTATGCAACGGCAAGTGACCAGGTCAACCTTTGCTTGGAAAACGAGAAATATCATTTTATTACATTTTCTTGAAATCCATTGAATAATTTTTTCCAAATCGAATTGGATCTTTTTCAATTCAATGGTTATCTGCCAGAGTCGAACAATATGAAGATTTCAATCCTGATACTACATAACAATTAAATAAAAATGAGGTCTGACTGGGATTATTTTACATGAGGTTCAATTAACATTTCCGTTTCGATAGTTTTGATAGGTAACCATAGAATTAATAGATACCTGATGATAAACAAAGGGAAAAGTAGCAAATATGATAACCTTGAGGATTCAAAATAACATACTTGGAAATTCAGAAATGAGCTACAACAATTAATATATCACGTAAAAAACATTGAAAAAATGGCGTTTCCAGGCGAAAGAAAGAAAGGTTTTGCTTGGTAAGATTGCCAGTGATACTAGAGAATTGTGTCACATCTGGGAAAATTTACAATAGAATGGAATAGCGGAGAAAGCTCAGCTGAAAGAAGACAGGAAATCGCAAAAGGAAGGACACCTTCACAACTAGTTGACTTTTCCTTTCATTTTAGCGAAAAAGGGAAAGAACTACATCATCCAACTACAAATCTTGAAACGAAACTATCAATCAACGACCAAGTATTGTGTTCGATTATTTTTCAGTAACCTATGGAGATGTTACAACTAAATAAATTTCCTTCTACATATCGATCCTTTATCTGTAATCCCCCTTTGAAACGTTTCGTTCCGGCTTTCAAGAGTGATTTGTGAGAAGAATTATTCAGACTCCAATATTATTTCTGAAATTCATGAACTCTAAATCGATTACAAAAAAATATCTGAAAGAGAAAAGCCCTTTTAAGTTTTATCATTTCCTTTCTGAAACATCATTTTGATTATCGTCACGTTGGAATGAGGTATTCCTAGTGCAAAAAAGAATACTGAGAACCATAACAGGATTGTCAACTAGGGATTCCTGCAAAAATGTGTTCGGTAATTTTGAAATTCTAACATTGCCTTGTTTGTTTATATTTGAACTGTGTTTACATGTTTTTAAAAATGACAATGAAATCTTTCTGATGAATAGATGTATCCGCAATGTGAATACTCGTCAAAATAATAATTTGTTTGTACCATATGCCAGAATAAAGCTGGCTTATAACTCACCAAATCTGATGGCTCCCCGAATATTCAACCATCTGCCAATGAATATAAGGGAGAGCAGGTCTCAAGCCAAATTCAAATATCGCTTGAAATATTGTTTATGTTCTCATAGTTTTTATACTATTGAAGAGTACATGACCCATTAGTTTGTAAGTAGAACCTAAGATTTTATCACTGACGGCTCCTACACAATGTATATTTGTCAACAGGAAATAAATAAATAAAAAAAAACAATGCTTGCACAAATTTCTTCTATTTCCTGTGAAACATTCTCATTTTCATGGTAAATTTCATCAACATTAATTGGGCCGTCTCTTACTAACACCAATCTGATTTTTTTTTATATTATAACATTGAGTCTTGATACTGGCAAAATTTCAGTCCTCACACATCCATTAAACCATATTTTTATCAATGCGGATGGACTACTTGGTCTCTAAGGGAACCTTATTAGTTATCATGAGATTCAAATGTATGTAAATTTAAACAAATATGTCAATTACCGTTTTATTACACGATTCTGAAATCTGACATAACTCTCTGTTTCCAAGAGTAACTAGGTTTGTAATTACACTCTAGTAACCTATTTTAACAACCAATACCATCATGAAGTGCACCAGAAACATGTACGTTCAAGTTCAATTCATGGATGATGAATGATTTGTAAAAAATGTTAAAAGTCTAAGTTCACTAGTTGTTGCCTGTAGCTTTGCCCGTGTAAAACTTGGTTTGTAAAATTAAGGTTCGTGACAGTCCATTTTCAACTCAAGTCTCTTTCATAGGCCGAAAGCTTGAGCCTTGCATTCAATTCTTTAGCATCTATACTGTTCAATAAAGATGCCAGTAGTGTAATGGGGTGTAGTTTCAGATGACATACCCTTTTCAATTCTTCTGAGTTTGGATTTGCCATTAATCCTATCTTAGTGGCTGAATTAGTTTCCACAACAGTAACCATTAGATCTCCGGAAAAATTTCCCTCCAGAATTTTTTGAGCTAGTTACAATATTTTTTATTAACCCAAAACTTCAGATTCTCGACTTCAAAACTGACCAAATTCAATAGAATCTTTGAACCCCTATTTTTACCCCTTGGGGGGTGGAAATTCCTGATTCCCTTTAATGATGCTTATTTACGCTATACAAAGAACCTACCTGCATATTTCAGGATTCTAGTTTCGGTAGCTTTGGCTGTACGTTAATATAAGAGTGTCAATCAATAGGTACCCACTTATCCAATATTGAATAGCATCAGTAAAAAAATCTAAAAGGATTAGAATGTAATCTAATCGCTCGAATTCTACTCCTACTGATATGTATGCATTTACATTTTTTACATTTGCGCCTAAACAGCTCACCGGATTCAAATGTAAGTTGTAATCAAAAATAATTGTTCCGGGTTGAAACCATGGGTCGGTTTGGTCTGGAAGATTGATTCTTCAAGAAAAACATACTTTGTGTAATATTCTCACCAATATACGCCTAAAAGTTCCGCATATTCGTCATCGGGGATGTCAACCAACTCAATTTTCTAATTATGAAGCACAATGCATTTGATATAGAATTTAGTTCATTAGGATTAGTTAGACAAGTTAACAACAACAGACATCTAGATGCCTAAGCGAGTGTAGAAATAAGTAAACATAATAATATTATGAATAAGGATGGTGGACCAATACCTGATAGTATACTATACAGCTTAATATAGTTATAGTTAAAATAATATTTCGATTATTAAATTTACCTGACTATCACATTAGGACACGTGAAATTAATTTAGGACTAGTGAATAAGGGAATATTGTGAAATCAATTCAAAACACTTAAGACGTAGGTACCTAGAAGAGGTATCTATGGTATAAATAAGGATAACACTGTACCTATGTATATTTAGTTTATTCTTTCTCTTGAAAATGATCACTTGGTGATCGAAACACATGTCGAAGTGTTAAAATAACGGTTTGGTGTTGGGAAAAACTCCAGCAATATTCTTTTGAGAAGCAGCCTTTGCAATTCCAATGACCTGATTGTGCAAGACATATTGGTGTCCATTCCAACCCTCAACAAACTTATCGAAGCAGAAAGTGGAATTCTGTCCTGAGATTATTATAATCGGTTCAGATACATTTATCTTTTTAAAGAAAATCGATGTCTGGGTTTTTGTAGCATTAAATTGAACCTAATTACTTTCACCCCAATACTCCATCTTGATAATTCTAAAAATATAAAACTTTCCATTTAAACTCATGTCGTTATACCTTGTGAATTTTTTACTAATTGATCTATATGTATAACTGTATTATTCTTATACATTATGGGAAAAAAATTCCCCATAACATAACAGATAAAAGCCTGTATAAGATAGGTGTCACTTTTAAACTGAAGTGAGTTTAATACTCTGTATTTTACAAGTTCTGCAAATGTCGAACGAGGGTCCGAAAGAAAGAAAAAATACGGGCCTCAGAGCATTAGTAACAGATGTAACACTTCTTGAAAAAATTTGTTCATGATGATGTAATCTAATAAAAGAAACGTCGCATTGGAAATAGAGACGGCACAGCCAAAAAACGAAATTGAACAATACTAGTTTTTAGCAAGTATTCCAAAAACAATCACTGATCTAAAATGAGATTATTATTCTTAAGATAGGAAACTTATGATCAATTTTACCAACCTTGTATGTCACCATTTCAAGTGTGGGTTCAGCTACAAAAACGGCCTGTATATCCTGAACAACTACAAGGAAAACATCGATAATGAATCATGGGTGTTATCAATTTCTTCTGGATTTTTTTTAGTACTTTCACCTGAGGAAATAGGCACAGGCGCAATAAACTACTTGGAAGTGATTTAATCAATTACGAATTTGCTTACAGTAGTCTTATTCGAGAATTTAAATGATTAATAGTTTCTACAAATACTTTTGTAATTGACTACATGGATGACAAGCAATTGAGTGCATGATAATCTCGGTAGCGACAGAATTTATGTGTCTCACTTCCATAATTGGAATATCAATCAAGAATAGATAGGAAAACGGAATATATATTCATGTAATCAGTTGAGAAAAACTCGAAAACGAATGAAGTATCAAAGTGATTATTATTAATTACACATAATTTAAAATTTATATGTTTTATAAATTTTCCATATTGAGTCTGATATTCAGTAGGTAACTTCGTGAGTTATTTCAAAAACTGATAAAAGGTTTCTGATTTGACATTCATGAAACATACGGGGTAACTCTTCAGGAAATGTGTCGATAGATGTTGCAATAACTATAAATAGAAAAATCATGAAAATTTGGTAGTTTGGTAGTGAAAAAGTTTTTGGTTTCAAACACTTCTAATTATAAGGTGGTTTTAGAAGATTAATAAATAATTATGCCAATAAAAATCATCATACATCATAACATCCATCAGAATAGTGTCACCATGGCTCTTCTGTCAATAATCCACGAGCTTTTCAGAGCTGTAGATGATGAGAATTTGACCTGTTTAGTACTTCTGGATTATAAACAAACTTGATCACTTTGTTTTTTCTCAAAAAGCAGTGTCACTCTTAGGAAACTATTTGGAGAATCGTACTCAAAGAGTTGTTGTGGATGGAGTTGTATCAGATGCTCTACCGCTATCAAAGGGAGTGCCAAAAGGATCTATTCAGGGGCCCTTGCTTTTCAGCTCAAATATCTGTGATTCTCAATTGTTTGTAAAAAACTACAACATGCATCACGCAGTTATGTTTCCTTTTTCCGCCCCGTGATTCTACATCTGCTCAGTCATATGATAATAATGATCTTCAATCCATCTTTGACATTAGGTTAGGTTACGTCCAAAAGGAGTGGGTCTATTCGACCCTGCACCGCAACCCACAAGGGTTTATTGTGGCTCACAAAATAAATCCAGCTTTTTAACGAAGCCGATTAGATTGTATGGTAAGTGGTCTTCCAGGTCAGATGCTTGCAGCTCCCCCATTTGCAAGGGAGTCAGCAGCTTCATTGCCTTCCAAGCCAGTATGGCCAGGAATCCAGACCAGAGACAATCTGTTGAGTCTTTCTATCGAGGAGAGTCGTTTTTGGTAATTTGCTAGCAATTTAGACGTTGCTCGGTAGAAGTCAAGAGCTTCCAACGCCGCTTGATTGTCCCAGAATATTTTTATTAACTTGTGTATGACTTTGGATTATTCAAATCTCTCCGCACACAATTCAAAAGCGTAAATTTCCGCTTGAAATACAGTCGCATAGGTTCCTAGGCAGGTTGATATCTCTGTTCTGGGCCTGCGACTGAATAGCAGAGAGCTCACCAACTCAACTTTTCAAGTTCGCATTGAAAATGGGAACTTGACAGCTATCTGAACCAAACTCTTTGTAACATCCTCAGGCAGCTGTTTCCAAATCGTGATTCTTTCAATACAAAGTCAAAAGTTGGACTATGTGAGTCACTTATCATGTCAAAAATTTCTTATCGCGAGAGTATTTATGGACCTGCTTTAAGACAATCGGATGCTCTTCCACTACAGCGTATTCAGAATAGTTGTGTACGTCTGTCGTTTGGTATCTGGAAATATGATCATATATCCTAGTCATGCAAGAATCAGGAGGGTTAAGAGTTGGAGAATAATGCATCTAGTCACCAACACACATAATCTTTAAATATCTCGTCGACCTGGTTACTTACTGAAGAAACTTTTAGTCATTTCCAGAAACAAATCTCCACTCTTTGAGTTTCGATATTATACAATTGAAGACTTCCAAAAATAACTGAAGACTTCTCTTGTCCGTTCCCGAGCTTGGCAATACAAAAAAATCTTCTACAGCGGTTGAATAAACTGATTTACTGATCTTGTCATCACTGTTAACCTACCATTTTTTGTTATTGTTCAATTATTACTATTTCCAGGTTGGACTGAAGAACAGCCTTAGCTAATTTTCCTTAGGACAAAACATAAGCACTTCCTTAAGACACTCTGCGAGCGGTGCTTGTGCGAAAGTAGCGTTTCAGGTTGGATTTGAATAGCTGGAGATTACATTCATTTGTAATAACGTTATCAGGAAGATCATTTCACATAAACACAGTTCTCCAAATGAAAGTGTCATCAAACAGTGAAATTGCAGAGTTGAACCTCGAAATGATAAGCAATCAAAATCCGTCGCGTATGTACCGCTTTTAGTGGAATCAAATGTGCGAAGTTACTTGAACACCTCCCGTAAAATTATCTATAAAAAAGAGACAAATTCCCAACGTTTTTTCCATGTTTTAGCCAGGGGTCGGCAAGTAGTTTTAGGTGGGGTCCGAATACTGTGGGAAAATTTTAACGAGGTCCAGAAAAAAAAGCAATTGATAATAATCAAGTGCTACCTGTGTATTATTTTGTTTTCAAATCAAATTCTGAATTATAAAACACAAGACCTAACATTAATGTGAGAAACTACGTAGATGGTCTCAAGCCAGTGTTTTATAGTTTGGTTCTCGAAAGGAACTGCAAATTCAAAGTGTGTCTTCTAGGTGGGCGTCTGTTAATCTCGAACGATATTTGTTTCCAAAAAATTCATCTTTGAGAAAGATGTTTCACATATATATGTCTAGCCAAACATAGTGGCCAAATTTATAGCTAGTTTTTTGCAATTATCATATTTTCCTGTGACATGTATGGCCCAAAATTCTTCAGTGGATACCGTTTTTTACATTTGCAAAGATACATGTTGCAAATCAATTATCTCTATTTAAATTGATGGCTTTCACAGAATAAACAACTTGGCAGCCACATCTGTCCATTCCTGCGCTACATCAACTTCGAATGATGATATAAGAGACGGAGATTGCCTATCTCTGCAAAGTCTTGGAATTTTGCAGCAAATTCGTTCTCAAGATCGGTCAGAAATTTTACAAACACTGCAGTCTTCTTCAGGGTTTTTTTCTTTTCAAGAATTGTCGGGAAATAAATAAAATATTGTCTTGCAATAACTTTTTCAAAGATATCCAGCTTGCGAAGGCAAGCAGGCACGCTTTGTATCAGATCACATATTAGTTTTCAAATAATCTTTCGGAAAAGCCACAACCAGCCATTGCGCTTATTTGTTATGAACTTAAAGTGCTTTCTGGCTCCCTACGTATTTAAATTTTGCAAGAAAGAAGTTACTTGTTCTTTTATTAGCCAGAAACGTTCAATAGCTTGACCTTCACTTCGTCAACGAACATTGTTGTGTTGCAGTAAGTCAGAATACGTTGAATCACATTCAGAAATACACTCCTTGAAAGGATATGATTTGATATGATATTAGAGCAGTTGAAAGCGCATATTTCCATAAAAATGATACGTAGTTCGACCAATGGATGTTTCGTGTACGTAACAGAGATTTAAAAATATTCCAAATCACAAAATATTCTAGATCATCAAGGTTGCAAGGGATGTTCGTGTCTCTAACCAGGCGAATGACTCTTTTCTGGATGGAATCCAACAGCTTCAGGATAAGCTTAGGGGCATATGAACAGTACTCCAAAGGTCAGATCTGAGGTTTATGAAGCAATAAAAGTTGCTTGGGTTTATACAGTTTTCTGATTCTAAATAATGTTTTAGCGCAGCCTTTGCAATTCCAGCAGTATGGTTGTGACTGTCCATTTCATTGTGGCATTGAATTGAACCTGATTACTTTCACCCCAATTCGAAATCACATCTAGGATATGCAACCTTCTGCTGTCGGTGAAGATGTGCATCCACAACCGATGTCCTGGAATCCAAATGGAATGACGAGACAATTGTAGTAACGCTACATATTGTATTATTGGTTTTTTCACCTATTCACTTTTATATTGAAAGTTGTTTTTCTGTCATCTTTTTGCCTGTTTTGATTGTACTTATTATGGTGAATTGAGATGTTTTATAATTATATCATTCTTATAACTCTGCCTTGATAATAATAATAATATTCATTTTCCGTTAGATACAGATAACATGTATTGGAATCTTCAAAGAACACATAAAAGCCATGACACAAAATTCACGGTGTGAGCAACACCGTTGTTATTAGAACAACAACAACAAAATTAAAATACAATAAAATACAGCACATACATATTACGAATCGTAAAATTTCTTGCAAATTTTAAAAACATTTCCCAATCAGATAATTCTTCAACAGGTTACTGAATTTATTGAGGGAGCTTATAGAAAATAGTAAGACCTACCACTGATGGACAATTTAGTCTTGTTTTATATTGACGAAACGAAACATGGAGATCACGTTTTTGTCTAGTGTCCACATTATGAATACTTCCATTCGAAGGAAATCTATTCTTGTTTTTAAAACCATAGATTGACAGTTCAAAAATGAACATACAGCATCGGGTGAAAACCCTAAATTTTCTAAATATATCACTACAAAAAAATGTACTGGAAACTGCTGCTACTATACGAATATTCCTTTTCTGTACAATGAACACATCTGAAGCTAGTGTAGAGTTACCCCATAAACATATGACGTATCGCAACCTTGACGCAACTTGTGCATGATATAATGATAATAGTTGTTGTTCTGTCAAAACGCTTCTGAGGTTTCTGAAAAGGTAACACAATGAATTCAATTTGTTCATCACGAGGGTGCAGTGTTTTTTCCAAGTCAGACATGCATCCATGGTTATCCAGAAATGCTGTATCATCTAAACTGTTGAGTGTTTGATCATTTATTTGAATTTGTACTTTTTCGCACTGTCTTTGACGATTGTGGAATCTCACCAACTGATTTTTTTCAGCATTGAGGTACAATGAATTGTTTCCGCACCAATTCACAACTGACTTCAGAGTACTTTCACACTTCTCGAACAGAAGATGATCCACATTAATGTATTCATACATCGTTATGAATGAATCTGTGATGAAGTTATCGATTTCATTTATATAAAGAAGGAATAATATCGGACCAAGCACAGATCCTTGTGGTACACCCATCGTGACGTCCAAGCGCTCCGAATCAAAGGTAGTAGTGGTAGACTCACTATGATATTTTGAGTTAACAAACTGCTGTCGATTCTTCAGCAACGATAAAGTCCAGTCATAGGCAACACCTCGTATACCATATGAATAAAGCTTTGACATGAGTTGATAGTGATTAACACAGTCGAAAGCCCTGCTGCGGTTGCAGAATATGCCAATAGGGCATTGTCCTAATTCCATAAACATTGTGACTGTTTCTATAAATGAAATTATTGCAGTGTTTGTGGATTTGTTTGTGCAAAATCCATGTTGTTCATCTGAGAATATTCGATGTTTTTTTAGGAATTTCACTAAACTATCTAAATAGGAGTACTCAAAAATCTTGCTTTGACTGGTCATTCTTGTAGCAAAGTACAAAAAACCAAAGCAAATGGCAAATATATATAAATCATTTTCACAGCACCAGGAACTTGGAGTTCACACAAAAAATCAATCATCGATCCTATAAAGGTCCCGTTATTCCCTCCAGGCCCCGATTAGTATCCAATCCAGAAAGAATCCGCAGCGGAGAGGTACATCCATACGACCATCTTCGACGTAGATACATCGTTACATCAATAATTGTGATGCAGGATGCATGAATGGCAAAAAAGGCGGTTGGACAACTACGCACGTATAATAAATCTATATCGGGGTACGTGAGCGGCACAAGGTCGGGCGCACCTCTACGGCGATGGCGCCCACTGCCTCGTAAAACTGTCCCCAGGTACCGCTTCTTGTCTTGCCTTCGGCATGGGAAACTCCGAAATCGCGAAACACCAGTAGCATTTCAAGTATAAAGCATGCAGACCACGATAGGCCACGACATGATTTACCGATCGTGTATTGTTATTTGCACATTTTTGTTACTCGTTCGAGACTCGGGAGTACTGTCTTCGGACGAGTTTTACTCTCGCTGCAACAGGACGAGGTCCTTTTTTTATATCGATTGGTGCTGGATTTTCATTCTTTGTTCAGAGTTAGGATCTCATGAGTTACATTTGAATTTCGATAAATCTTGCCACACAATTATATTCAGAACAAATTCAGATTACAACACTTCACTGAATTTCTTTGAAAGCTTCTCATGATTTTCCTTCCATATTCTCTGTTTCATTATTACTGTCGTCATTTGAATCAATAATGAATTTTTCTACACCCGTACTGTAACAATACACTTATATGACCATAATCCGTTTCATAATGATATCCATTATGTTACAGATTTTTCATAACGATACAGATTATCAACCAATAGAAACCCATAATTTTTCAATCAAGAATCCTGTTCCTTTGTTTGTCCTAGATTCTAACCTAAGTAACTAATTGCTTTATTTGTCAAAATCAGTTTTCATATTACCTACCTATATTATCAAAATGTCTGAAAACAGCGATATAGAAGGAATACCATCGACTCAAATATTTTTAAAAGATCAGATTAATTACAGTTGTTATATTCAATATAAATATAATTAGAATCTTTATAGTTTTCATATATCCATGATAATACCATTAAGTTTGTGTTTTTTTTAAAAAAATATGAGTTAATTACAGTAAATGTGTTCAATACAAATATAATATTAATATTTTTTCATTATTTATCGGGTTTAGAAAAAATAGCGCATGCAACTCTCATGTAATGGTTATTAATACACTCGCATATACCATACAAAACTCGCCTTCGGCTCGTTTCGTATCCCGGTTAATGCTTGTGTCTTAATAACCATCATTACATGATCGTTGCATAATATACTATTTATTTCCACCATTAATATGAAAGTGTTCAATCTCCATATAGTCTTTTTCAACTAAAATTACTTTTTTAATCTTTTTCTGCCAGTTTTCTTCGGGAATATTACATATTTTTTCTTTAATTGGCTCTATTACCTTCTAATCAAATTTTCGAAAAGTATTTTTATGCCTGCTGCTTTGTTTCAATTTTCCCCTAATCAACTCGATGGCATTGAATACTCAAAAATAGGGAGTGAGTCTCAATATGGTATGTCCGTACTTTTCAGCAATACTCTCAAGGGCCTACACTTTTTCAAATGTTTTTATCTGTAAAACTTCAAGTACTTAGTTTCTGGTATAGTAATCTTCAAAATACAAATTGTTATCCATTAAAAAACTTTGTATTTCATCTCTCCTCAATTTTTTGCTAGGTAATGATAGGAAGCGTTGTCAAGAACTATTACACTATTCGCATCCAAATTTGGGATCAATGTGTTTCCAAACCATTCTTCGAAAATATTAGCTTTCATGTTCTTATGATAGTCAACATTGCAGTCCTATAGTTTCTTCTACATAATTTCAAAGAATTCTGAACCCATCTTTCATTTCCTTCGCAATACACAATGATTAATCGCGATCCTTTGTTTGCAGGCATGTTAGGCCTACACATTCTCGAACCCTCAGTCCATCCTTTCGTAACTGTGTCGTGAGTATCATATCAAGTTTCGTCCAAATAGAACATTTGACGTTGTTCTCGTCTATATTTAGTTGTTTGTTCTAAGTATTTGTTACGCAATTTCCCCAATTCTTCTGCTTTCTTTAACTGTTTGACGTTTCTTTATTATCTCCAATCTAAATCCTAGTTTCTTTATCCAATTCTGAAGAGTTTTGTCACAGCAGGTCAGGCTATGGCCGAAAGTATTCAATGTCTTTCTTATGATTTCAGTTGTAGAAATCTAATTGCTTCTGTAACAGTCGTATATTGGGTTTTTCAATGATTTTATCAGATGAACATCTGAAGGTTTTGGTAATCCTGTATCACATCGCGTCTGGCATTCATAAGGTTTGTTTTTGACTAATCAACCTACAGTTGAGAAAGGAATTTCGGTTAAATCTGATGTTGCCTGTAATAGTTTTATTTCCTTGAAACCAAACGAATCTTATTCACTGGTTTCTCTTTCTCACATTGTTCACCATCGTTATTGGAATCACTACACTGGAAAAAGTCTGCGTTGTTATTACAGTCGTTATTACTATTAGTACTTATCCAAGGATGCCACATTTTAAACAGATAACAAAAATTTTAAGTAATTATAGCTACACCAATATCGAATTCCAACACTCAAATCGCGATCAGTTCCTGAACTGAGCACGACTGTGATAACCATCCTAGCATTCCGTGATGTGAATTCGTCAACGTAACATGACGTAAAATAATAAAACTCGGTCAGTAAAAATTATCCAATGCAAACCCCCAATTCTACAGTCCACGTGGATTAGTTCTCAGCCGGTTCATTTCTATGTATTGGTATTTTTGGCCTTTGAGAGTGCCGCAAACTTCAAATGTGCACAATATCGTTTACGTCGTGTATACCATCATTATTATATATTGAATCAACAATATACTAGCCAAGGAAAATAAAAATGCAAAACAGTGCAATATAAAACGTAATCAGAGTTTCAATCTCCCCTCAAGAGAGTAAATTGTGTCAAAGATATTAGTAACGAGTATCAAGAAGAAGAATATGCGAAAAGGCCCCTTGAACGAAGTATGACACTGTTTTGATTAATAAGTGTTAGCGACACGCACATTCTAACTTAATCACGCTGCAAAATGGACTCTATTTGCATATACAGTCAACTTTTTCATGGTTATTATGCTTCATGCTATCTACATCAAAGTTTCAGTTATCCAGTTTGTATTTACATTTGATGAATTGGGTGGGGACATTTTTGTTTGCGTCACTAACTGTGAGAATATGGAAATGGATCATAATCTGTTTATCGAAATCAATATTCTTTTAGTAGCTGGGTTAGTTGGTCAGTACCTAGTGGTAACTGTTTTGTATACTAACATGTCCACGTCCTGAAAAATTACAGGGAAATAAATTCATCTGAAGCAGTAATATGACATCATTGAATCTTCGATTTTTGAATCCTGCTATAGTTGGCAAATGTGTATTGAGCAAGGCATCTGGTCCTGATGAAGTGCCCGTCATCGTACTTAAAAACTGCGCAAATGAACTCGCACCAGTATTTTGCAGACTTTTGAACCTGTTTTACAGAGAAAGGGTTTTTCCTTCTTGTTGGAAGATTGCTTGCGTTCAGCCTATTTCCAAAATAGGCAAAAAAATTCTTGCAATAGACCAGTCGCTTTGCAAAAATTATATCAAAAATCCTAGAGAAAGCCGTAAACCACCATATCTTTAAATATTTGAAAAGCTTCTACATCTTCCGCGATCATCAATATGGCTTTCGGAAACAAAGATCAACAGGGGACCTTCTATCATATGTCACCTATATTTGGAATAATGGAATCGAGAAACATGGAGAGTCAAGAGCTGTCGCGCTTGATATTTCTAGGGCCTTTGACCGTTTGTGGTATGGAGGTTTCCTGGCCAAACTTGGCTTGTTGAATCATTTCTGTGAATGGCTCTCCAGCTTCCTGAACGAACGTTTCCTGCAACGTTTCCTGCAACTAGCCGTCGTTGGATATCTCTCGAATACTGTTACCATTAACGCTGGTGTTTCCCAGGAATCCATATCATCTCCAATCCTCTTCTCATTGTACATCAATGAATTATTGGAGGAAACGAAGAATCCACTATATTGATTTGCTGACGACAGCTCACTTGGATTCCAGGACATCGGCTGCGGATGCACATCTTCACTGGCAGCAAGAAGTTGCGTATCTAAATGAGGATCTAGAAGTGATTTCGAATTGGAGTGAAACTAACCAGGTTCAATTCAATGCTATGAAAACCCAGGCTTCGGTTTTTTCTGAAAAGATAAATTTCTCCGAACCGGATATACTAATGTCAGGACAGACAATTCCGCTTTCTGCTTCAATAAATTCGTTGGGGGTTAAAATGGACACCAATATGTCTTGGCACAATCATGTCGCTGGAATTGCAAATGATGCTTTTCTAAAGCTTGGAAGACTGTTCCGAGCCAGAAAATCGTATACACCCATCAACTTTGAATGCTTTATAAAACTCAGGTCAGACCTTCTTTGGAGAATTGATTCCAGATATGGAGGTCCGCCCCTAAGCTTACCCTGAAGCTGCTGGATTCCATCCAGAAAAGAGCCATTCACCAGATTGGAGATGCGAACATCACTTGCAACCTTGATAGTCTGGAACATCGAAGAAAGATTAGGGATTTGTCTCTCATCCGTAGATTTTTTTTGGTCCCATGGGAGCTGTCTGACTTGTCCATTCAGTCCAAGTCTACAGAAGACACTGCAGCCTCTTGGGCTTATTGCGTTTATTCTCCCATCTTCTCATGACACCCATTCCATCAGTCTCGTTCCTGTACTAGTTTGTACAGGTTCCGTGTTGAATGTTCGTCATATTCTTCTGGGTGTAATTTTGTACGTCCATATATTGCCTGCCTTCTGTGATTCAGTGCCTCACATTCGCATAAGATGTGTAGAGCTGTTTCTATCCCTTCGTTGCATAATCTGCAGCTCAGGTCTCCGTTGTAGAACCCCATTTTTATTCAGGTGTCTTCTAAGCGAACAATGACCGGTTAGTAACCCTGTAATTACTCTGAGCCGATCCCTACTATATTGAAGTAGTTCTTCGGTTCTTCTCTCGGACGGTTCCCCAATGAAGGTTCTACTGTGTTTGTTGCCAGGTACTTTTGTCCAGTACTCTGTGTGCTCCTTATTGTTCCATGTCCTGATCTGGTTTCGTACCAATGATTTTGGTACTCCCAGAGCTGGTTAGGGACCTATATATGAAGTTGATGATCCGTGTCTAGCGCATTCATCAGCTTCATCATTACCTGTAATTCCTGAATGCCCTAGCACCCAGTACAAATTTAATTTGTTCCTATTTGCAAGTTCATTCAGTTTTTCATGGCATTCCCAGACCAGTTTTGATGTTACCTTCGGGTTTGTCATAGCCCCTAATGCGCCCTTGCTGTCTGTCAAAATATTGATCCGCTCATTTCTTTAAAGTCTCAATTCAATAAGCCTTGCACACTGCAAGATAGCATACACTTCCGCCTGAAAGACGGATGTGTATAGTCCTAGGGGATAACTGTAGTTTTAATTTCTATCCGCTCGATATATTCCAGATCCCGTTCCAAGTTTGGTCTTCGATCCATCTGTATACCAGGTGTTTTTTCCAAACATGTTTTCGGGATGACTAATGGTCTTTCACTCTTCACGGCTTATGATTTTGGCCGTGAAGTTTGTGTTAAAGGTGTACTTCGGTGTCATGTGGTCCGGGCACATATTCAATATGTGCTCTTCCACATGTTCCGAAATTTCTGTTCAGCCCGATCTTTTGTGGTTCGGTGAGTTTTCCAGTCTGAATTGGCCCATCCTAGCCTCCCTAATTATCACTAAGTGTGATATTTTGGCACATTTGATTGCACCAAGAGCGGTACATCCCATCGAATGAATATGTTTCAATTTTACCAATTTTCATGAAGCAAACATTTGTTCTGCAAATTAGAAAAGTCCTCTAAGTTGCGTTTATCAACAATGATCATAGAAATATGATATTTATGTTATATGAATATTAATTTATATTTCTCCTAACGTAAAAATGGAAAGAATATCTCAATTGAGGTGGAGATAGTGCTGACGATGATCGAGGGCAGCCAAAAATTGATAAATCTCTAGCTTGCCCCATTTCCTTCTTCCTTTAGTTTTGCTAGCACCATCTTTTGTCAATGATACCTTCAAATAATAATTTTCCGATGATACAAAACTTAATTGGCGATTCTTATACAATTTCACGTCAGAGATACAAATCTACCCACTTTTTTTTTGTGAGTCCCAAGAAAAACACAATTTTCGCTGATTATGACATTAGTTTGGATGATTTCTATTGACATTTCACTGAATCCAGTTCCATCAATTATTTCGTGGTCACTGAGTATCGAAAATCATTGGAAACTGAATCCATTTCTTTGGATTTAATGAATTTTATCATGATTTGTGGTTCATAACCTGCTATTTTGAGAAATACTCAACAATGGCCTATAAATAACTATTCAAGTGTCCACCCTTCAAAGATAGGTGACCGTCCATTGTTTGAAATTTTGAATATTTGGGGTAGTCACCTGTTTCGTTGAACAATAGCGATCGAATAAATTCTTGTCAACGCAACACAAAACCCGTTGCGCAGATTTTATATGTCCGATATCGCCAGGTAGGTATTCGGTAAAAGATTCAGAAAGATATTTTGGTAACATAAATAATACTGGTCACCTTTACGCTATCGCCGAACTTTTGATTTTATACCCGTCACGGTTATGAGATGGATGAACTTTAGCAGAATAAGCGACTAACCTCAATTACAATATCTCCTACTAAATACGTTTTATGATGATTTTGTGAAGTGTCAGTAAAAATGTTTAATTTACATGACATTTAAAATACAAAATGTTCGGTTTTTGATTGAAGTAAAGCCTATATAACAAAAATAAAGATACTTGGAACTTATTGAACAACGGAAGAAACTCTACTAGTGAGCTCAAAACAATTTCCAAAAACATCAGTGTCAATGAATTTAACATATTTTTCTCGAATATTGCCGAGAATATCATTGAATATCTACCTACCTGCAACATCTCCGCTCTCGATTATATTTCTAGCCTTCCAAAACCAGTTAATTCATTTTTTCTACTACCATTTGATCATGAAGAAGTAACACTTGCGATTCGAAAACTCAAGAACACCTCTAGCTTTGACATATTTCACTTGAATAGTCAAATCATCAAAGAAACCATTGATTTTCTTGTTGAACCTTTGACACAATTAATGAATCGCTCCTTCACGGAAGGTATCTTTCCCGATCTATTTAAAATAAGTAGTACTGCCTATCTTTAAAAAAGGTGATCTAATATACCAGACAACTATAGACCTACCTCAATTATACCCATTTTAGGAAAAAACCCAGAAATTGAGAGCCTCTCCAATTATTTAAACAAATATAATATTCTTCATGGCCATCAATTTGGCTTCATCAAGAATAGGTCTACAATAGACGCAGTGAGAAAGGTAATACAAAAAGTTATCCAACATGTGGAGAGTGGTGAACTCACCTCGCTAATATTGTGGGATTTGAGTAAAGCCTTCGACTGTGTCAACCACAATATCCTTATCAGTAAACTTGAAATTTTTGGAATAAGAGGTACTGACTTAAACTTATTTAATTCATACTTAACCAGAAGGAAACAAGCCGTCTGCACAAACGGGAAATTATCTGTAGGGAAAGTAGTTTTTCATGGCATACCTCAGGGGTCAATCCTTGGACCTATACTTTTTGTAGTATATGTGAATGATATTTTTCAAAGCCTACTACCTAGCACAATCATCTGTTTTGCAGATGATACAACAATGATTCACTCTAACTCCGACATGACAAGATCAATGAAATTGAAGAAAAAGCTGTAAACTGGTTTACGTCCAATAATTTGAAATCAAATAGGGGAAAAACTCAACAAATAGTTATATCTTCAAATAATAAGGTAACCACACAGAAGCACGTAAAATCATTTGGTGTAATCATTGATGACTCACTTAAATGGGAAAATCATATTGACTTTCTTTGCAAAAAATTGTCAACTCAGCTCTACCTTCTTCGCCTGCTGAGAAGATTTATAAGTACCAATACATTACTAACTGCGTATTACTCACTATTTCACTCCCATTCAAGGTATGGAACTCTCTTACGGGGAAAATCCTCTCAAGCTCAAATGATTTTCCCTAATAAAAAAAAGCACTTAGAATAATAGCTGGAGCTTCATTCAACAAACCATGTCAACCTCTCTTCATCTTTTACAAAATTCTGCCTTTGCCTTGTATATCTATTTTGAACATTTCGTTAGAGATCCATAAAAAGAAAGGTATATTCTCCACCCAATCAGACTATCATAATTATCCCACCAAAAATGCAGATAAACTTGACAACTGCTGGATAAACTAGAAATGTCTATATGAAATTCACTGGACCTCAAGTTGTACAACCATTTACCAGTTGACCTCACTCAGCTCAGTACTCCATCAGGAGGGAGGAGGAGAGAGAGAGTTAAAACATTCCTTTTAAAAACTGTTTTACTCAACACAGAATTATATGAATAGTATTTACAGTTACATAATATTACTTTTATATATATATATATATATATATATATATATATATATATATATATATATATATATATATACAGTGTGTCAATTTGAAAACTTCCCACCCTCAATATCTCCCTTCCAGTACATAATATGAAAAAATGGTCAGACAGGTCAACTTTATTTGCAAGGGGGACACTCTGAATGAATATTTTCAACCCTCGGGGTTCAACCCCCTAGGAGGGGTGGATGTTACCCTCAGAATTTCAAATGGAAAGGGGGGTCAAGTGGCACATCATTTTGAAGGGCATTCAATTCGCTTGCCGACGGTGCCCTCATTTATTATTTTCCGATCAGCAGTATCCGAAAATGTAGTTCTAAACTAATAGAAGTAATTAGAATTGGCCTATACTAAAATGCCTGGTTATCAAGTTAGTATGCAAAGAAATACAATTTATTGACTCTCTTATAAGTAAAACTTATAAGAGAGTCAGAGTGATGACGGGTCAGCTTTTCAACTTTCCATCAGGGGTAAAATTAGACAAGCCTCAAAAAATTTACATTAATTAGTTATCTGATTTCGGTGACTTTCATTTGGGTTTATTATCGGATTTAAAACTCTTATCCCTTTTTTGTTACTTCTGCTATAAAAAGTATCGTTTTTTGAGCAAAAAAGGTGTTCATCGCATTCAAGCCATTTGGTAGTACTATCATTTCAGTTTCATTTGTTGAGCTGATCCTCGATACCTTAGAAAGTGTATAAATTGTAAGAATGGTTTACACTATCCAAGACCGAATTGAAATAATTTTTATTTATGGAGAGGTGGGCAAGTGCGCACGAAGGGCGGCATCTCTTTTTAATGAAAGAAATCCAAATCTTAATATAAGTCACCGGTATGTGCTTGATTTGGTGACAAAGTTTTCCGAAACTGGTTCGGTGAAGAATAAAAAAAGGAATAACCCCAGAGTACTGAATGAGGATGCTCAAATTGAGGTGTTGGGAACATTTGCTGCAGAGCCGACTAGCTCCTTACGATCAGTAGCAGAACAGACGGGAATGTCACACGAGACTGTAAGGAAAGCACTGAAAATGCACAAATTTCATCCATATAAAATGCAGATTCTCCACGAGCTCCATGAGGATGATTATGACAGAAGAATAGAATTCTGTGAAATCATGACTCTTCGAATCAATGCTTTACCTAATCTTCTGTTCAATATCTGTTTCAGTGATGAATGTTCATTTTTCCTGAATGGCAATGTTAATAGGCAAAATTGTCGCTATTGGAGTGACGAAAACCCTCACAATTTTCGAGAAGGACATACACAACACCCACAAAAAGTTAATGTTTGGGCTGGAATTCTTGGAAATGCCATTATCGGACCTTTATTTTTTGAAGAAAACTTGAATGGTGATCTGTACCTAGATATGCTTCAAGCACCTATCGATCCACTTATAACTCACGAGCTCGAAACTCAAATTGATGCACACGGTAATTTACTGTTGCAGGAAGATTTGTTACATTTCCAACAGGACGGTGCGCCACCTCATTATTTTCGCCCCGTCCGACAATGGTTGAACGAGCGATTCCGGGAAAGATGGATTGGCAGAAGGGGATCAATTGAGTGGCCACCGAGATCACCGGATTTGACTCCATTAGATTTTTTTCTTTGGGGATATCTCAAATCTGTCGTTTATAAAACACAGCCCACTGATATGGATGACCTCAAAGGACGAATTACAGCAGCATGCCGGTCAATTAGTGGTGAAGTTTTCCAAAATGTTCGAGAGGAGTTCGAAAACAGACTGTATTACTGTTTAGAGCAGAGTGGACAACATTTTGAACATATTATCAGATAAAGCGTAACAAGATGGTTGAAATTTGTTTTTTGCAATTTAGTATTTTTTGTTTGCACTCGATGCGTATTTCGTTAACTAAGTAGTTCTACATTCCTCTCACATCCACGAATTCGAATATTACTCAAGGGTTGGAACGATGCTACCTAGTACGATGCTCACCTTTTCCAATAGTCCATTACAATCATTTGTTTTGAATACCAACCTGAATACCAAACATCTAGTGCGGGCGAGTTTTAATCATTTATTCTTATTCACTTCTAATCACCGTTCGTTTGGAACGTTATTGTTCAAAAACTGCTCATCAAAAACTAATGAAAAAGGTATCATTGGCAAGAGAATTGAATGCCCTTCAAAATGATGTGCCACTTGACCCCCCTTTCCATTTGAAATTCTGAGGGTAACATCCACCCCTCCTAGAGGGTTGAACCCCGAGGGTTGAAAATATTCATTCAGAGTGTCCCCCTTGCAAATAAAGTTGACCTGTCTGACCATTTTTTCATATTATGTACTGGAAGGGAGATATTGAGGGTGGGAAGTTTTCAAATTGACACACTGTATATTTTGATTAATGCAACTAATTTTCCTTTATTTTGAGTATTTCAATATTTTTTGATTTGTACTTGTTCCTCGATAAGTGATTTATGACTGTTGAATTTATGGATGTTCAAGTTTTCCCAAATGTCCATGCGGTTTCCCTTGTTGATTTGTTTTATTAGTTTTATGTTCTCTGGTGGGGGGAAATTATGTTATTTTGGATGGCGTGTGTTGCAAGGTTTGATTTATATACTGTTGGATTTATGTATGCCTTTTTGTGCTCATTGTACCTTTGGATCAGTTTTTTCTTGGTTTGGCCGATATAGAATTTGTTGCAGTCCGAGCATTGTATACTGTATATCCCGTTTTGGTCTTTGTCTTCTTCTTTTTCATAGTTGTTTATTTTTTGTGTTATCTTCGTGTTCGGCTTGTATGTGATGTTGATGTTCAGTGGTTTGAAGATGTTTGTTAGTTTCTTGGTTTGGTGTCCTACGTACGTAAATGCTGTCCTTCGTTGTGTTGTTTTGTCTGTTGGGGTAGCTTCATCCTTGTTCTGTATTTTTCGTTTGATTCTGTTTTCTAGTTTATCTATTGTCTTTTGGGTGTACCCGTTTTCGTTCGCTATTTGGTATATGATTTTCTGTTCTTTGTTTCGGGCCTCATTGCTGAGTGGTATCCTTAACATTCTATATATGAATGCGTTATAGGCAGCCATTTTGTGTGATGATGGATGGTTTGAACTTGCGGGTATGGTGGAGCTTGTTTGTGTAGGTTTCCTGTATATTGCCATTTGAAATTGTGTTTTGTTGTGGTTATATCCTATGGTTATGTCCAGGTAGTTAGGTTTTGAGTTGTGTTCTTCCTCAATGCTGAAACATAGTTTTTGATTTATTTCGTTAATTTCTGAACATCAACATGCAACATTATGTTCTGTAGCACCAATATTTTATTTTACCTAGCAGTTTTATTTCAAATGATCAATAATAATTGAATATTATCTTTTAATTTTGTACTCAGTACAGCGTGCATCTGCACTCTCTTTGACCTGTCATAAATATATTTATTGTATGCATAACATGATTAAATAAATTATGTCTGTCTGTCTATATTAATATATAAATTTGAAAATGTCCTTATAGGACGAAACTGCAGTAACGTTAGTTAAAAATAAAACTGGTAAAAATCATAGAAAGTTTCAATTCTCTTTTCTTCATTATCATCTCCTACCACATAGTAACGGCTACATCCATCAATTTGTTGGGAGATTACGTTAGATTTAATGCACTGGCGAATAGCGTTGAGAGAAGAATAATTGATATCGCAGTGATAACAAACTTGTATCAACATTTTTGCAGCAAATTGTAACAGTGCGAATACAATGCTTTTTCTTGTAGAATCTAAGTAGAACGTCATTTCATATCTAGTGTTATGGCAAAGAACACGAAGAGGGATTTTTGAGCTCTTCAAAATCAATATTTTTCTGATACTTCCAAGAAGATTTCGTAAATTCATTCTGAATTATGTACGTTAGAGAAAAATAACGTATCTAAACTGTCTCTACAGTGTACGAATTAGCTGGAAGAACCATTTCTTCAGAATGATATTCCACACAGGTCTCTTCAACCACGCACAGTGTACGTGCCTCAAGGATTCTTCTGAAGTGGGTTCTGCATTTTAAAATGTTCATTCAGCTGCCGCATTAAATTAAACAACCAATGTCGAATGAAATGTGGTCAATTCGAAACGTCATAACGAATCATTTTGAATCGACGTAACAAAGAAAAGGTAGCTATAAAAACATAAGGATTTCACTGGTAAAATCTGACTTTTGAAAATAGGCAAACTTTCACTATGAGAGTTTGAAAAGGGACAAGATATGACTGCAACCTTACAGAACTTGTGATGCACTATTTAGAATCTTTGGTGTAGTAATGAATATTACTGGAATTTCCATCAATAAAATTCACGTATGAGTTATAAAATGAAGGATAACTTCCATTTTTTGGCGTTTTGGTAATGAGGAGCCAATATGGAGGGCTAGAATATGATGTATATAGAAAAGGAACAAGCAGTTCACTTCACTGTGGACACCACAAACGTGCTGGCCTTAATTTTTTAGTGCATCATCTTTTGACTTTTCCTCTCATACATGAGAGGTTCACCAACAGTTTCTCGAAGGGTATTGTAGATGACGTTTAGGTTGAGAATGAACGAAATCTTGACTATTAAAAACAACAAAACCAAGATGAATAATATCAGTTTCATGCCACCAATACACGAAGAACTTTGGAAAGATTTTCAAGGAACTAGGTATGAAGGTGGTTTTTAAACAAGGCATACACTACAGAGCATTTTAGGAAGTCCAAAAGACAAAGTTGAGATTTCGAAAAAGTCCGTAACTTACGAAATTTGATGTAAGGACAGTGATGCAAGATATAATGGACAGACAAAAAGATCTATTGAAATAAAATATAAGGAACGCTTAGCACACTTAAAATATTGAAGACCTGAAAAATCAGCAGTTGCTCATCATATTTTGCAACAAAACCATTCCATAGACGTTTCATTAAGATTAGTTAGACAAGTTAACAACAACGGGTATCTAGATGCCTATGAGATGCCCATAAGGACACATTGTAAAATTAATTTGAGGCTAATAGACAAGAAAATATTGTAAAATTAATTTTATATAGCTTGTTGAAATAATTATTAGATTCACCTGACTAATACATAAAGACACATTGTAAAATTAATTTAAGACTAGTAAATAAGGCAATATTGTGAAATTAAGACGCGGGTACCTATAAGAAGTATCTATGGTATAAATAAGGATAACTTCATGAGTATGATTAGTTTGATCTTCCTCTTGAAAAACCTCCAATAATATTCAATCTTACAGAAGCTTAATTTTTCCATAAATTCGAAAATTCATATGAAGCGAATGATGTCTCTCTCCCTTCACAACTCAATAGTTGAAGAATATTTATAGAATATGAAAAATGAAAGCAAAAGAGGAACTAACGGCTGCATGTTTATGGGGAATGTTCCTCCTGACGGAAATCAAGTAGTTTTCATAAAAGAGCTCTGAAACAACGCATTTTAAACTTATCATTTCAATCTTTTCCTTTAAAAAATTATTTAAATACTCAAAAGAGAGGAATGAAATAATGCATTCAATATTTAAAGGGATTCGTTTCTATTTCACCATTTGGCAACATCGGTTATAGCTAATAAAGGACAATGAATATATTACCCGTATGAGACAAACAAAGATGACATATTTCAGAGGCGTGGTGTTCTGTTTACTTATGTTTCGAGTTCCGAAACATTTTGTGACATATGACATTTTGTGCACCTAACCTATCTTCCTCTATATAAATAAATAACAAAACAACTGTTGTTCATGTGGCTTGTGGAGGTGTTATTGAACTATAATTTACATTTTGCCTCAATTGTTGATTTATAAAGATGAGTTTCCTTTTTTAAAGTAGAATATCTAGGTACATATAAATTATTTCAACTTGATATAGGCGCTGTTGCCAATATGTGAATTAGGAACAAATCCCTTCAAAAATTAAAATCCAACATTTGAAATATCGATTTGAATACTTTTTGAAGTGAATTTGAAGAACTCATGAATTAAACTAAACTTTATTTTGTTCAAACTTGCATTTGCTGTAATAACCCAAATTGAGAAACATTCCCCATTGGAAAATTTTTTCATTTGAAGTGTAGCTGAAACTATTACCGCTCAGTCGTATATATTAGTTGTTTCAAAACTCTTGTCCGTTTCTATGTCATGTGTTTTTGTAACCCCACATCTTAATGAAGCTACCCAGGCACTTCCCGAAGACGAGAACCCACCAAAAAAAGACCATGGTTACTGTATGGTGGTCAGCGGCTGGTGTGATTCACCATAACTTTCTGCAACAGAGCCAAACCATCTCACCATCAATGAAATGCACCGAAAATTGCGTCAGCAGCTGCCTGCACTAGTCGACAGGAGAGGTCCTATCCTGCTCCACGACAACGCCCGTCCGCACATTTCACACAACACCTTCCAAAAATCAAACCAATTAAACGTCGAAGTTCG
This sequence comes from Leptinotarsa decemlineata, assembly GCF_025532065.1. NCBI lineage: Eukaryota > Metazoa > Arthropoda > Insecta > Coleoptera > Chrysomelidae > Leptinotarsa > Leptinotarsa decemlineata. The sequence goes on along the minus strand of NW_027412556.1, from coordinate 6,152,413 downwards.
GCCTCGCCTACCATACTACTCAGACCTCTTGCCAACCGACTACCATTTTTTGAAGCACCCCAAATGAGGCTCATTTCGATCAAATTGGATACTTAAGTATTACTCTGAGACGCATGCGCATAGTGCTCTCGCACTCATGTTCTCGGCTGAATAATTTTTGTGTTTAGGGGATGTTTGGTCACTACAATTTGTCTTACTCTGTAGTAGTTACCTTGATAACATTTTCAAGACTGAGAGTTTAGGATCCTCAAAAAGCAAATACACCACTGGAATCAATGAAGTCGTCCCGGAGCGCCAATAAATTTTTGTTGTTGTTTTATAATTTCATGATATGTATTTTGGAAGTGTTAATATTCTACAATACATATGTAAATATTAACCATATAAATTAAAGTTAAGTAACTCTTATTTTCAGTAACCTGTCTTCCTAGTACCTGCCAAGGTGACACAAGGCGAGCTCCACAAGTACGCAGGTATTCAAAGAACAGAGACACTACCGAGAACCTAATGTTTCATCTATGTGAAAATAAGTTATGTCTAATCGCTTTGGGATTTTGGACTAGAAGTATATAAATCACAGAATGCATATTTGAAACGACTGTCTCACAATGTCACTTCCAGTCGAGGCACTCCTCGACATAAAGACCCAAAAACTTCACACATGTTACCTTGTCAATTTGATGATTGCCAATTTTGATGTATATATTAGCTACCTATTTTTGTTTATTATGAAAAGGTACTGCATGTGTTTTTTCTGCGTTGACATAAAAAGAATTCCTGCAGAAACAACCTGCAGAATATATTATTAGATTGTGTTTCTCAAGCTGCATATGCTTTGTTAGATATCAGCATAGAAGTGTCATCTGCATAAATTGTGAAGTGTACTGATAAAGTCATAGATGTTATGTTATTTATATAAGTATAGCAAAAATAAGACGGGCCCCAAAACAGATCATTGTGGGACATCCATAGTGATAGAAAGAGGTGAAACTAGTTCATCGATAACATTTGAATATAATTTATTCTTAAATACATAAATAAAATATTTTTCACAAAAACCTACTACTACCAATTGCAATCAAAGGAACGGTTTTCAATTAGAAATATTCTGATCACCGCGACTTTTGCCGCATGTGAGCATTCGTACCAATAATATCCATAACCTGCGAAAAATATTCTTCCTTTTTTCTACCACTACTCTTTCTGCCACATGCTCTCGAGGAAAGTACAGAACGGCTACTGTGTCTTCGCCAACATTTCTCTGCGGGGAAATGATGTAGGTGCTTTCTAATTCTTCTTCAAAATAGCTGATGGCAGATGGATCGTAGAGAAAATTCTCATTCTGATACAGAAAACTAATTTCACTCTGCTGGCAATTGCTTGTTAAGACTCGTAGAATCCTATCCTGTGAAGTAAACTTACTGATTTATCTGTTGTGGATCTGTAGAACCCTTCATTGAATCAAACAGGAATAGTTGAACAATTTATTTTTAATTCTTGTATACAGAAACTAATTCTTCAGAGATCATTTCTTTTCGGGACTGTAAAACTTTACAATTCTTTGCCTGAGCAATTTAAAAGATTCAGTACTAGAGATATCGATAGTCATTACAGTCAATAATGTCAACTTCAATAATTGAATGGAACTGACCGATACTTGATGAAAATCCATGTTAAATGAATAATTAATACAGTTTATTGTATGATTTTCACTATGAAAGGTTTTACAAAAACCGCGACACGTGTTTCGCTATACAATAGCTTCCTCAAGCATAAATTTAAAGTCACTTCCAAATTACAACCATTTTATACTCTAACCTATTATCTACTTGTCTGCCTAAATAATGAATCTACCTGGAAAGGACAGGTATGAATTCATTAACTATATAAATAAATTTTTCGAAAGTATACCTAACTATTTTTACCTGCAAATGAACAGATTCAATAATGGCGAATTATTCAATTCAGTTTGATAGTTCATCAGATGTTGAGAGTTCATCATCAAGCAAATTGCGGTTAACAATGGGTTTGGAGCCGAATTAATAAACAAAATACTTGCCAAGAAAGTCTACGCAAAAGCGATTCGAGACATTTTTCCCATTGATAAGGTAGATAATCAAAATTATAGAGCTTCAACGTATTTTGGACAACCAACGGAAAAAGTGGCTTCATTTTTGAGGAAACGAGGTATTAAAATGGCATATAAAACAAGTATTGGGTTGGGAAGTTACTTTAAAATAATAAAGACAAAACATCCAAATTCGAGAAATCGTGAGTATATAATCAAAATGTGGAACGTGCCTTAAGGTATGTATTGGTCAAACTGGCAGAACATTTAGAAATCGAATCCAGGAACATCATACGTGCAATGTAAATAAGAACACAAATTCAAAATATTCAAATCATCTTCTAGAAGATAATCATATCTTCAACGAAGAGTTCGAAATTTTGCACATAGAAAATAAAGGTTTAAAACTGAATTGGAAGCAATGGAAATAAATGAACATAAAAATTCAAACATTCTAATGAATGACCAACTAGATTTGAATAGACCACCATTATTGAACTTGTTTTCTCAAAAACCAAGAAAGAATTATTATTGATGTAGATGTGAGGTAATATGCTTCAGGTGATCATAATTGAACAGGTACCTTAGGTAGAGGTTTAGGTAATTTTTTGGAGGTAGTCTTCGATTATATATTAATGCAAAAACAACTTGAAGTATTCAAATCACTTGAGAAAGCTACTGTGTTAGCGAAACATGTTGTGATATATTTTTCCAATATAGTTTGTGGTCAAATCGTGAGGTGTAGTTTTTGGAAATATTAAATCGTCATCGACCAACTATACAATTAATTTTCACAAACTCTCATGAAAAGCATCCGAGGAACCTAACAGTTCAACATGATTCACGAGTAACGCCGAAACATATTCAAAGAATTCAAAGATCGACGTTGAAAGAATGCAAAACCTTCATACTTGCAGGAACATCTCGTCAAAATGGGAGAAATCCGCATCACCAGGTTCCATTTTTTGATCCTTAATGTCCATATAGCCACGTTTGGGACATAAGTATGTATTTGTGGTACTTATTGATACATTTTTATGGTTTGGTTGAGGTAGTTCATTCATTTTATCCAACTTCTGACATGACCCGATCATAAAATGGGTATATCTGGAAATGATTCTCATTCAATCCTGAAAATTTTGTTTTCGTAAAGTACTCACTTAAAATATTCAAACAGGACATTACTTCGCTTCTGACAGTTATTTTGACACGTGAACTGTTATAAAATAAAAAAACTGTCATTTGACAGTGGAGCAACAGCATTGAAATTTTACCGGATGTCGCTCAAAATTAGTTACCTTGCCTTTTCCATGATTCATGAGTTTGGAGTCTTCTACATGCAACGTCTATTGGACGACTTCGAACGCTGGTACCTCGATTGGAAGATCCGAGTGAATCCAGATAAATCTTGGAGAGACGTAACCCTCCTCCTGACTCAGGGGTAACGATCTCAGGCAGGGAGATCGAATGGCAGTCCGAGTCAAGTACTCGGGTCTCATGATAGACCGTGAAGTCAATACCACGTCGTATATATATAAATTGTACATCATACACACTCGATAAAATCTTTGTCTGTATTTATATCCTGGACCCGGATGTCACGCAGGTAGCTATAGCTGCCTACGTGGTCATGTTAGATGTAGCCTGGGAATTCTAGGTCTTCTAACTGGAACCACAAATGTGCGGTTGGCTCCTGTTGTTGACTCCGTGCATATGTGTTGTTTCCTGCTTTCGGCAAGCAAGTGTTGCCCACCTTTACACTTGACTGCACCGCGGTGATGAGGCCAATAGCCAGAAACACGTGTCTGCGGTTTGCCCCCCTTTTTGGAGTGTTATGTCCACTAATTGTTCCATTTTTGATTTGTACATCATACACACTCGATAAATATATATAGTATAGTAGTTTTTCGGGGATTCGGTCTGATTACTGATTAGAATAAATATTTACTCTTTTCAGCTGCCCGAGCTTTCGCTAATGTTTATTAGCTTTATCGAGGGCTGTAATATAAAAAGGACATAATGAATAAATGAATAAATATATATATATATATATATATATATATATATATATATATATATAGAATAGTAGTTTTTCGGGGATTCGGTCTGATTAGAATAAATATTTACTCTTTTTAGCTGCCCGAGCTTTCGCTAATGTTTATTAGCTTTATCGAGGGCTGTAATATAAAAAGGACATGATAAATATATATATATATATAAAACATAATAACGGATAAAACAGAATACCTGTGCTATATTACAGGATGTATTCAAATTTATATTTTTTGTTAGTAAAAATGAATAAATTTTTACTTCTTGTCGACAGAAATCATCTCCATATTGAAAATAGGTTCTGTCCAAACATAATCTCAAAAGTTCCAATGTAGAGCTAACATCCATTTTCCTTCGATATTGTTTTAAAGTTGAGTTAGTTTCCAACCTAATGCCTACAATTTGAAGAGTCTCATTGACTGGAACATTCGTTTAAAGACTTTGAACATCGAAGCTCACCAGAACATCACCATCACCAAGTGTTAAATCATCAAGTTCATCATAAAATGGGTTGTATTTTGAGGATTTTTTGAAGATACACCCTGTACATGAGTGGAGCATAACTTCAATTTGTCGTCCACACCGAGGGATTCGTACACAAGTAGTTTCATAACCTAATTAATCGTCACCGTTGAACAAATTCTATTTACAGTGGCTAACGGACCAAATTGACTCCTTTTAGGGCAATTGTATCGATGACAGAGTATTCACAATGCAAAGTGTCCTCCAGGGGTAGAATTTAAACGACCCCAAATATAAATAGGGTGAGTTCGGGTCGGGTCTAGTCTCCCTTAACTAGCGCTCATCCATCATACTGTTACCACTCCCCCACAACTGCCGCAAATTCGTCCAAATGTCCGCCACTGACTGCAAAGGCTCACAATAGTTAATACTAACTAATAGTTCGCCATATGACAACATCGCGCCGACTTGTACCAATAAATGCTACTGATAATTTCCTAATGTTGGTTATTAGTTCTCGGTTCTCTTCTGTTAATTTGGGGTTATTAGTGTTTCAGCGTGAACTGTATTTGATTTTAATTATTATTTGGGTTAGAATCCGAAGTATGGTTCATTAGGGTTTGGAATAGCTTTCATCTATCATTATTCTGTCAACATTTCCTTCTAAAAGTTATATCGGCTTATCTTTCAGTATAACTTTAGCAAGAGCGCATTGATGACTAACCCTTTCAGCAGTGTATAATTATTGTGGTGACATCTGTCACTAGTATTCTTCTCCATAATCTTGATAACTTCAATACTTCAGTAACTTTCAAAGTTCAAAGAAAAAATGAATTCACTAGATATCATTAAGTTGAAGTTGAAGTTGAAGTTGATCTTGATAGCTACCCCTCATTTTCTGTACGGAATTATGACCAGAGTTTCTGTTATCCACATCATATTCAACAAATCTATTAGGATGGTGGATTTTTCCAAACGTCTGGAAAATGTCTCTACTCTCGCCAGTTCATAAAGATGCTGTATTTGTTTTTATATCAAACGAGTTATAATCGAAATTATTGATTATTCATCGAATGATTCTTTATCGAAAAACTAATAATGAAATCTATCTCAAGCCCTAGAACTATTTTCTGTGGTACAGCACATAATGTGTAACATAATATATAACATAAATTCAATTTTAAATAAAATACAAATTATGAAATTATAAAACAACAAGAAAAATCAATAAGCGCTCCGAGGCGACTCCATTGATTCCAGTGGGGCATTTATTTTTTCAGCTGCAGGAAAACCCGGAAAAACCTGCAGTACCACATCATCGGAGGATCTTGATCTGCCAATATCCTCCCTTTCACAAAACAAAATGTAGAGTGTCTCCAGAGGCTTCAATAAATTCAATACGTCGCCAGAACACTTAGTGAACCAGTCCGTATCGTCTTCGACCAAGGCGTAAAAATGACCAGATTTAACGCCAGAACCACAGTGAACAATGACTGCGTGAAGATAATAATAGTGGTCTACTAAATTGAAGTGTTTATCTATTCCGAAACTTTGTAAGAGTGTGATGCTTCCTTCAGAGGTTGAGTCATGTTTGAAGATCATCAGTGTTATATTTAGATTGACTGGTACCTCAGATATACTTGTTTTCTTATAACAGTATCAGTTTGGCGAATGTTTGATAATGCAGTCGATTATCACCTGTTAAAAGTTCCATTTTCAGATGATTTAACAATAAGCTTTGCACGGACTGGTTACTAGTCATATTAGAAAACGCCAGTTGAAGTTTCAGAAATTCAAATACGCTTTTGCTATAAACAAGTGAGGATTTTTTTTGGCAAAAGATTTACAAACACAAAACAAGATAAACTGTACGGAATCATTCAATCCAGAGCGGTTAGGAGTATTGATTCTGCTATTTCTTTGCTCACGAAGAGTATTCAACAAGAACTCCAAGATATCGGAACAATCCTCTTGTTGTCCTAACGAGTATAGTGGACTTAAAAGACCAGGAAACTAGTTGGTGGGAAAGATGATACATTCTAAATTATCTTTTATTTTCAGGACAACTCTCTACTGATTCGTAAGGAAGAACATGTTTCACAGAATCTGCATAAGAACCATTTCTCAAGCTGCAATCGATCCTTCCAAGTGATGAAGGTTTCGTAGATGGATCGATGGGGCTCTTGATTAATGAAGCTCTTCCACTGAAAGGGAACCAGAACCACGAGGACTGCAAATCGTATTTGGGGACAAGAATGACCTAAGTCCATTGACCGCACTGAAAAAGAAGAAGGTGGATCAATCACTTGCGAATTAACCTTGATAGGAGACTGAAATGAGGGCAATGCATTAAACATATTATCTGTTATTTTCGTTTCCTGTTGGCAAGGTAACTCCTAACCTCAAGTGTCAAATTTTTTGTCATGTTCCAAATCACAAATCAATGGTTTGAATTGAAAGAATTTCAAAGATGGAATAATGAGAAAGAGACTACTGTAAATTGAATAGAATATAATACAAATGAGAAAACTATTGAATATTGCTTTCAAATTTCTCAGGAACTGCATTATGAAATCCTAAAATTAATTTATTCTCATTCAGCATGCCTTTTTTATATGATGCTTTCAACCACCATGGAATACAGAAAATGAAGACTTTGCCCTATAGATAAATGGATCAGAATAATAATGATATCTAATCTATCGATAACCACTTCTTGTGATACTCCTCAAATAAAGTTCTCTGTTTTATTTTGCGTCTTAAAGTGAAAACCAATTGTACACATGGTAAGATTCATGACGAATAACAACACCTATCCAGAGAAGAATATACATATGCAAAATTTAAATATAGAATTGCTATACCGAGAAATAATAATGTTTTCGTTCCCCTCAATTCCATGAATTAACAGCGTGATGTACTATGAAACGTGACAGTGACAAATGACAAGTGACAAATGACAAGTGGCAGATACACAGAGTAGCCAACTCACAAACAGTACATGAGATTCAAATGAAATTCCTATTGTCCATTTGAACTATTTCAATTTTTTTAAATGAGTTTGGCAGAAGATAAGATCCAATATGGTATTATTTGATTCTCAATCTCATTTCCATTCACTATCATCAGTTTAATTTTCGCTTCAAAACTTTTCTGATCGTTCAGAAGGTAAGGCTGGAAACGTGCAGCAAAATTAAAATTAACACTGAATATTCAATAAGAAGAATTACGATAGTGCATACAATATAGTAAGGTATTATTTGGCGCATGCGTATTAGCTTCAACACGTGATATCGACAATGATTTTAGTCTGACAGCACTGAGCATTTGAAACATTGATGATTTTTGGTGGCAGCAACGATACAATGATGAACAACAAATTCAATATCGCTCAAATATGAATGTCTGACATGACACAAAATGACAGAACTCAAAATTACTTCAAAATATGCGCAGAAGAATGTGCAAAAGGCCGAAAAATCAACTTATCATCAAGAATTTGTCCTACTCTCATTAAATGTTCAATTGAGTGATGCTACATCAAAAGGAATGTGCCAAAGCAATATATTAACATTTTGGTGATGAATTATTAGATATAGGTACATGTATTTTGAATACAAATACAAAATGCCTATTTTCATTTTACATTTCAAATACTTTCATCGAAGTGTATTTAGTATTTTAATTGAAATACTTTATATCAATATTTACTATTTTCAAAATACAAAATAGTTTTATTTCAGTTCATTTTTCTTATTTTACATTCCCAAATCCAAAATCACTTCATTTATGAACGCACTGATCATGATTCTAAATAATGTTGTCACCATTATCACCAAGAACAATAATGCCAACATTGCACGTCAAACAAATCTGAGGTTGAATGTATTTTTGTGAGAGCTGTGTTCGTGTGTTGATTATTTTGTTTTTGCTCAGTTTTCTTCACTTGCTGGATGTGAATAACTGAAATATAATGAATAATAATAATAAAAATATAATTTTATGACTTTTTCCAACTAAGCATCAAGCAGTTGACCGTTATAATTTTTATTATAGTATTCTAACCTAAAATAAAATCATCGACAAGCGTTAGTTGGACAGGATATCGCATTGTTTGTCCTTATTTTATGTTATTGTGCAGATTATGGATTTACGTTTTCATTGGCCACCAAAATGAGGTGTAATCTTGCCTTGAATACTTCTAGTGAGGTGTTGGGGGATATGTAGCAGCTATATTGTGCTCAGTTTTCGAATTTGATACAGACAAATCCCTGTCCCTTCTCCTGAGTTACCACGCCGCAGCCTGGGTTCGCGCAGAATACCGTACAACTATTTGCAGAGTCTAGTATCCATCTTGGATTGTTAGTTGATACCCGGACGTTAGGCACCTGGTCCAGAGCAATGTCTATTTCTTCTTCCTCTATAGTTTTTGCCAGCAATTTGTGTGCTGTGCCCCTTCTGTCCACATTGAGTTGTAATATTTTTACTAGTATCACTAGATGTTAGGAGACTCCTTTGCCGTCTCTTCCTGCATTTGTATTGTTGTTGTTCTCTATTATACCTAACAGAATAGAATGGGTTTCGATTACTGCTTTGGCTTCTGATCGATCAGGGGCTTCGAGAAAGGGTGCAGTTTCCCTGGATCTACTCCGGTCAGTCTCTAAGGAGAAAACTTCTTCTTACATGTTGGGAGCAGGAGCTTCATTCTGCTATCTGCTGTTTTGTTTGCAAGACATTATTTGGAAAAAAATCCTCCTCATTAGGAACACTAGCCCTCCTCTTTGCTCTGAGGCTCATTTAGGCCTCTTTGAGCACCTCTCTGAATCGTGGGCAACTCGCATTGCCTGCTGAATGTCCCGTCGCTTCGCACGAGGGGCAGTATTCCTCTTCCACACATTTTTGGGCTTTATGGTCCGTCTTCCCGCACACTTAGCAGCTGTCTTTTCTGTCGGCTCCTTTACAACTGTCCTTTTTATGATTGTGGCTCTCGCATCTTGTGCATTTAAGGACTACCACGACACTACATTTGACGACGCCTACCCTCAATTCTTCCCTCCTATACAGGGGCTTTGCCAGATCTCTAGGTAGTCACTGTTATGACCGTCGTATCATTTCTCAACGGTCTTATTTCACTCAGTTTACACTCACTGATCCAATGCCCAGTGACCCTACTGACTGCCTCCTGGACTGAGGTAAAAAGTATTTAGAGCCTTCTTTAACTTTAACAGAGCTCCGGGTCTTTTTACGTTGTGAGGAGGAGGTTTCTTTCCTTTGTCTTCCTGATTCATCTAGGTAATGGCATTTGCCGTTTCAGAGTTTCCTATGGCATTCGTAACCGATCCCAGAATGTCCCTAAAGGATTTTTCACCCTCGCTCACTATGACCCCATAATTTTTGTCTTTGTTTCCCTTTTTGTTCTGGACCGTAGTATATATCTCTAGAGTAGTATTCTCCCTATGGAAAGTTACCTCTACCATCTTCTTGAACTCCTTGACTGGTATCGCCTTAGTGTGATGCAGGCTCACCTTATCATCTTCCTGTATTGGTCGGTAGCCGGGCGGTTCGATGTGGGTGCTTTGTTCACTCAGTCAATCGGCCCACGTATGAGTCGATGGTTCAAGCTCCAGGCTGAACGCTGAATAAAATTATACTAGACAAACGTTAGTTGTTGTTTATCGTTGTTATTGTTTAATTCATGGATTTTACATTTTTTGTTGACAATAAAAATACTAATGGTAATTCAGGCTGCATGTGCCACCCTAAGAGTCAAAATTTTGGGAAACGCAACAGATGATAACCTCAAGATTTTATGCTTCAAATGAACATGAATTGAATTTTATCCAAATGCTGTTCTGCAGTAAGAGAACTTTCAGAACGTCAACGCTTTCACTGAAGTTGTTGGGTCGAAAAATCAAAATCATAATAGGCTGTTCCATATTCAGCTGAACTTCCGGGAACAGCACACGTTATAGATAAAGATATATACGCGGCATCGCGCAGATAAATTTCATAACTCAATCGCGAAGAACACTATTGTATTCCGCAACAACGAAATCAAAAACAAATAAAATCAAAGTTCGAACAAAAATGGTTACAACAATGGAAAGTAAACACGGCGAATCACGAAACAATGCCGTGGCGCGCTTTTACTAGTTGCGAATGTCACCGTTATTTATGGCGGGTAATTAAAAAAATGAGCAAAAAGGACGTGGACCGGTAAGTCACGGTGTTCGAACAGCAACGTTGAAGGGATGTACGAGAGAACCGCGTCGGCCAATGGGACAAGCTTGCCCCTAGCGATCTTGAACATTTGTTTTATTGCTTCTGATGACACTCTCGCTACTATTGGCGAACTTACACTCGAAACACACCCACCTGATAGTTTTTTCAAACTTGGATTACTTCTCGTCTCGTTTCGTTTCGCTTGCTTCGTTGTCATGCGGCGGAACCAAAAACCACGACACTTGTCGAAAGAGTGCTTGATGATATAGTCCTTCTGCTGATTATGTTCTGGTCGTGCTGTTCGTGAATGGAAATAATCCTTGTTCATATTCACATATATACTTCTATAGATCAGGTGGAAACGTACAATACAGGAAACTTGTTATTATATGATCAACTACGTGGCAAAATCAACATGCAGCCAACACAGTTTGTTTTTGGCAACTGTTTTTGATTCAAAAATGCAGTAGACCAAGCAAATTGACAGTTCGTCGTAAGGCTTGATGAAGCATACTATGATATCCATACCCTTAAAGACACACTTGACTTACACTCATTGGTTTTTACTATATTCAACACTGAGTCATAATATTACAGGTCAAGGAAGAGGTAGGTCCGTGCTTTCAGACAACAAAAAAGAATATTTAGAGTAATATTTCATCTTGAGTTTGATGAGGCATGTAGAGGAACATTGAAAAAATAATATTTTGGCTTTCGCAAGTGTTTATTTATTTTGAATTGTTTGTATTTATATCCAAAAAATGAAACGATGATTTAAAATAAGTTCCGATATACACCGATATGGAACAAGAAATCAACATCGCTATTGTCAACCAAATTTGAGTCATATGTAGATATAATAAAGATTCAACGAAATGGGACAAAATTAACCGCCATAACTTGCTGCCTCAACACTATTGAAAAATTCAAGTCGAAATTGAAATAATTAGATTTACAAAACTGTTTTACGATTGGAGCGAGTTTATCAATTATGTGCGAAAACATAATTTAATCATTTCAACTTATATTTTTCATTTTGAATTCTACATTTTTTTCTTATTTCTTATTTTTGATTTTATCCGCAAGTGATGAGAGGTAATATAACTAACTATATCTACTTTATTGAAGGTGGTTGACAATGTTTCATGATGGATTTCATTAGTTCGGATTACCATTGTCTAATATGATATAAAATGATTCGAAATCCCTGGAAGAATCAATAAAATTTAAAAAATTGCTGAAAATATCAATTATATCATATAGTCAGTTTTTTTTTGCTTGATATAATAAATATATTAGCTAACCTTTTTAACTTTATTTTATATCATATTAGACAATAAAAGTCTGAACTAATGAAATAACTATATATCTATTTGTCTATTTATCTATCAAATCAAATTATCAATGTTTGAAAATACTTTTATTTCCAATAGATACGTGTTTTTAACTGTTGATGAATTTTTCTTTATATATTCTTGAAAACAAATAAACCAAAATCATACATATTCACGGTCTGAAATTTTATAGCCGAAATAAAGAATCACTTCATGACTATACAAGAATAACTTCATAACTTTACAAGAATAGTTCATTGGAAATCAAAATTCAAAAGTTGACTAATCGAAATCCAACACTTTGGTTGGTTCTCTGAAAAAAATCTCAACCCTTAAAATTATTCTGGGAAACCTGTTGATGAAGAATTACTTTTATTTTGGAAATTCACTAGAAGGTACCCAATTTCACGATTTTGAGTTAATTTCCTACATTAATCTGTAATGACATCATATTTCATATTCTATCTGCCACTGTAAATATTTCGGAATGCAAAACATTAAACAAGGACCATTTCCAATTCGAGGTTAAAATTTCCATCAAGATATACAATTCACTTTCTAGGAGATGTACTCAAAAAAACAAGAAGTCTAATGAGCCCATCTTGCTTCAATTTCTGAAGCAGCAGAAGCAAAATCTGCCTTACGAAACGATACAAACTCCCTCTGTCCAAACTAGCAAAACTAACTAACAGATGTGGCTTTTCAGTAAGCCATAATGGCTCACTGTAGGTAAGCCATTATGGCTGACCGTAAATGCCCTCATATGAAAAGGTTCCTGTGGAAATTAAGATGGGAATATTGCACCTCAAACCGCAACCTTTATAACTCAACAACCTCAATATCGACTCATCAGTAAGTATGTAATAAGCTCACTGGCCATTTTGGCAGTCATTATGGTTACCATTATGGCTGCTATTATGGCTATAAAGCTCACTGACCATTATGACTGCCGTTGATGATATTCCAGAAGTTGGCCCACCGGTATCTACCAGAGCTGCCTACCTATATCGGCTTGGATGGCTACAGATCCTTCGAGGGGTCCAGAAGAGCGTCTCCTAAATGATAGGGTGCAGTTAGCACCCTTCATGCGTCGGTGGGCTCATCCCTGAAAAATTTCACAGAAGATTCACTTCCCAAGTCACATATTTGTGTTGCTCACCTACCTAATTGAGATAGTCTCTGACTGGGGTGATGACTGACCCAGTCATCACCCGAAGACGATTGTAGATACTAACAATCGAAACGTCGTGAACTAACGTGACTTGGAATCTCTCAACTTTTTATTTTTATTTTCTTTTTTCATTTCTTTATTTTTATTTATTTTTGTTCAATTGTTCTATTTTACTTGTATTTTATTTCACTATTATTTCATTTCAGGTTTATTTTTGCTCAATATGATTGCTATTTTCAGCTATTCATTTTTAATTCTTCTTTTTTCAGTTGTTCCAGAGATTTCAAATCATTTTATATAGCAGACAATGGAAGTCCGAACTAGTGAAATAAAATGTCAAACGACTGCAATACGTCATCAACTGGCCTAAATCGAAGGGATGGCCGACAACTCACGTTTATATAGCTATTTATTTTCGACGTACCGAGTGCAAGCATTTATCCAAACAGCTCTCTCTTTCTCTCTGATTGAACGCAACCGTTGACTGTTGTCCTCTTTTTTCAGTTGTATAATAAAAGGATACTCTTTAGAAGTCGCAAAACATTATGTCCGTGTTCAAGCAGAACCTCATCAAATCTGTATCTAATATGATGCTTTTTATTAACCTTTATCAAGTCATATAATTCGGGTTTGAACATGTTAGGGATGAACATAATGTTTTTTCGTGCAGCCACTTCACCATGTGTTCCTAGGATTTGTGTTGAGAGCTATATCAATTCGAATATTATGGTAAGGAGCATTATCGGTCACGACTACCAAATCCACAGGTAAATTTGGGATTAACTTTTTATGTAACAATTCAACATAATTTTCAAAATTAATTTCTTGATGATAATCCCTGATGTTGTGCCTGCTTTAAATATAAGCCGACAATTAGGTAAGAAGCCTAAGTCCCTTCGCCATATTTCCAATTAACCTTTTGGTTGATTCTATGAAGATATGTTTCATCAAGAAACACAATTGTTCGCTGTTGGCTATGAAAATAGTTGCTTTTTTGTATATACTTGATCCTCAATGCTCCAATATCCATTTTATCTGTTAAAACTTTTCTATTCTCCATTAAAAACCTATATTTTTTTACCGTAATACGACACCCTTCCGCTTCATGAACGTCATAAATAATCCGTCTAATACTCATACTCGGATGGTGCTCTTCTAGGCCGCTTCTTTCTTGGGGTGGAAAAGTTTACTTCTCCGTTATTTTCAGAAATTAATCGCTACCCTTCTTCAACCACTCTTTCAATGGTTCTCATTGAAATACCTGATAGAAAATAAAAATTTGTGATGAAATAGTTATTGTGTAAATTCATTTAATGCGAGAGATATTTTATTTTCCACATTCGATAACGATCCGACTCACATTTAACACTTTGAAAATTATTTCACGCACCTGACTATTGATAACTAGTATTTTTTTAGGGGATGAACTTTTTTCAGAAACAACACAAACTATTCAGACTATGCTAAATGTCAACAGCATTTGAGGAAAAGTAATGATACGCCTCTGTAAAGAGCATTTGTATGTCTTGCAAGATCTGTAATGGGGGTACATAGAAAATGAGTTTGTGCGCGTGGAGCGGGCTCGCCATCACGTTTGGCGCTTGCTGTATCACGTTTGTAAATGTGTGCACTGCTGGCTCATTGAAACCAGAATAAGCAGCAGGCCGCGTATACACTACAAATCGACAAATGAATCGAAGTATATGGCCAACGGCTTCAAGAGCCTAGGCCATATTGTTTGCCTGTGACAGTTGTGACAGTGTTGCGTAATTCTGTCAATGTGACACAGTTCTGTTTGAGACAACGGATAAACGGGAATATCACCTGAATTAGGGCTAGATCTCCGATAAACATCAAGTACATTTCATCGCCTTACACAAGATTGCCCTCAGCCCTGAAGTGTCTGTTTCGTTGAGGGATACGCCTGGTCGTCTGTCTGCCTGAATTATTTTTGTTCACTGAAAATTCAAATCTCCCGCCACGATGTTCTGAGATGCAGAAGCGAGTGCTCTGATTAGCCGGCGACTTGCGTGACAGTTTGATGTCGCTACGTGACAATTTGGTACACTCTGATTGGTTCACTGCTGGGTGACAGGACACCACGTGACAATTTGGTGCACTCTGGTTGCCTGGGCGAGATGATAGGCAACCTGATTGTGATGACATCACAGTCTACCTGAATTAGGGCTAGATAGTTAATTAATAATATACCCTTTTTGAAATCGGCTTTTGATAATAACAGTATTCTACAAAAGTCGGACAGTTCACTGACGATTCACAAATCCTCACAAAGTTCAAACTCAAAATTCAGACTTTGAGGAGTAAGGTGAGTTAAAGTGAAGATATCTAGATGGAAAATTGTGAGATTCTCCACAAAAATTTGTTTTACGAAGATGAAATAACTACTCATATTTTCCAAACCCATAGGTTTTGAGTAGGGAATAGTTTCTAAGGTTATTCAAATTCTGAATTCTATCGAGGTGTGCTATCAAGTGAGCAGGTTATAAAACTATGAAATTCAAATATCCTGACATGTATGAAATATTTACCTAACATGAACGTATTTAATAAATACCGTTTTATCATGAAATTGTATCGCTGACATTTCTGATTCCAATTTCAGTTAGCAAATGGAAGAAAACATAAGTCGAATTGATTGAATTTCAATGTACCCAGTATCCACATGTCACAGGTTGGTTGACTATGTAAATAACCCAATTTTTTCATGCTTTGTATTCAATTTATATCACGATTTTATTATTTCACGATGCAGAGAACAATAATAACAATTCTTAACCGAAAATTTCGTACCTCCTTCCCCCTTTTCATCTTTCAATTTTTCAAATAGGTATTTACAATTCTCTTCAATCTACAAGTCAGATAAATTCGTAAAACATGTTTCATGAAACAAATATCCACTTCGTCGATACAGATCTATTTCAGTTTTATCACTTAATATGTTATAGTTGTGAAAATAATCGTGTTATGTTTGATACATTTACTCGACCAATAAATATTACTTCGACATTCAAGTATGTTAAGATTGGTAGTAAATTTTGATTGATTGTCGTATACTGACACATAATTTCGAAATGTTGTTATTCAGATTTAACGATGTATTAGAAGAAATCACATTGCATGTCTGAGACCAGTTTAAGCATCTCTAATTCATCGTGCTATTATAGATTTAATCAATAGCAATATCAGCTTTCTGAAACACTTGTGGTGCCATCTCTGATCACGGTTACAAACCGTACAAATATGCTACCAGCTTTTGCTGTATGTTGGCAAGGTAGAATTTACCTTTATCGCATGAAAATTCGACGTTGCCAGTAATAACACATTTGTTGCAGATCTCAGAATATTGAAAAATGAAAACACTTGTCCAATTTTTTGTTAATTACCAGCCTGGAGTTTTTTCCATGCAACGCATTTGATTTCCTCGTCATATTTTACAACAAACTGCTATAAAGATAAATGTGTATGAAATCACAAGACACTTTTACAAGATATGTTACACTATAATTTCAATTATTCTCAGAAATGATTGACGTTTTTGGCTCGGTCTGTCACTTGCAGTGGCGTACAGATATCATACCAAACAGATGAGAAAAAATTATAAAATATATAGAATCACAACCTTGACAACAATGTTTTCATTTTGATGCAATCATATTTAGAATTCAGTGCCTACTATTATGGAATTATACTATAGTAATATTGGAATTGTTACAAAATCAATCTAGAAGTGGATGTGATGTTTATATAACTATCGAATAAATAACAAATACCAACTTCTTCGATCTTTTTGTCTTCTATGGCAAAGGTAAGTGAAAACCTCGAAAGTTTTCCATTTCTTGACTTTGATAAAATCTCTAATCAATCGTCGATATCAATCAGAACACAATTTGAACAAATGAGTTATATTTTGGTGGAATAGAAGTGTTTATTCTTTGATAAAAATTTGGCGGAGGAGCCAATATTTTGGCGATGTTCATTATTCAGATTCTGGAAGGCTATACAACCAAAAACAGTGAAAAACAGAAGTTATTGATTAGGTCATTTGTTTTCCCATAAACTACACCTTTCTATTTCATCCCCACAAACTTTATTTGAATAAACTTTGATCTCCACAAACTGTATTTAAATAAAGTTTGTGGATCAAATAGTTGAGGCGAAGTTTATGAAATTACTATGGATCTTCATCAAGTAACGGCCGAATCAATCAGAAAAAAATAGGGCATTTGTGATAGAGTGAGCATGAATAATTGTCAAGTCAAAAAAAGCCGATACCAATCACAATTTCATTTACACTGCCGCCAGAAGATCGAATCTGTCACAACGAATTCGTAATGCAATTAGACTGCGCCACTGCGCCGCTGCAACTCCACAAATACATACTCCGTGGTGGGAGTCGGAATAATGATTAATATTTCCGAGAGGTTGATATGACGTGCTCCACGTTCGGGTGAAAAAAACCTTACCCCTTGCCTCTTATGTAGACCTACGACTTTGTAGGTACGTGTTGCAGATACCCGAAAGAAAAACAACTAACCCAGCTAATGCCACGCAGAAAGCTGAAGTAAAACCATCAGGCATCTTTGCAATGTCTGCCATTTGGAAGATCCGTCGCATGTTACTTCCCACCATAAAAAGCAGAAATAAATTTCATCTCTTCCTTCCCTTCTTTCCCTAGCTACTCGTGGGACTTTCGTGAACAGAGTATAGTCAAAAATTCTTTCTGGAGCTGAGTCTGTAGAGAAGATGGATGTCGAGCTCACGACTCCAACTGACCTCCCTGTAAATTCAGTTCAGGAGCGAGACCTTCTCAACTCCCCAACTCCTGATCCAATAACTGAACCTAAAAAAAAGGTTCAGTGGTGCAGCCAGGAAACGACTGTCATCTCCTCAAGAGCGGGTTACCTTATAAAACCGTCTTGCACCAAATTCTTGAGCGGCGTACGCAGAATCTGTCTCAGATAGAGGAACACACCCCCCATGAGCAGGTTAGCAAACGTTTGCGTTCAAGTGATGATTCACCAGAGGCGAAAACGCCCTGCACGGTCGAATCTAAGGCATCGTCAGGTGTAGTTGACGAGCAAAAACCCGCATATGGGAAGGTTGTCGCGGGTATCAAAGTGGAAATCTTCACCTTGACTAGGTAGGTAGGTAGGTCTGAAGTGAGTGGATCTATTCGACCCCTCACTGCAACCCATAAGGGTTTATTGTGGCTCACACCTATTCACACGTGGCCAAATAAACCCAGCTTCTTAACGAAGCCGATTAGTTTGTATGGTATAAGTTTGTGTGGTCTTTCAGGTCAGATGGTGAGAGAACGGATTTGCCGAACTCAAAGAACCTGATTCGTTTCCCAGCGGAACAGGCACAAAGTATATGCTCTGCTGTTTCATCATTTTCCAGACAGAGGCGACATACACTGTCTTCCGACAGTCCAAGTCTCAGCATGTGATGATTCAAATGACAGTGACCTGTAAGAAGGCCTGTTAGACATCGTAGTTCATCCCTACTAGTCCAACAACTGTTTGGAATCAAGCTTCGAAGGGTGAATAAACGCCTTGGAGTGAGCCAATCCTGGAAGATTCTGCCAGAAGTCCATAAATATTTTTGCCATCCAGGTGTTCAGTGTTTGTTTGGAAAAGTCCAAAACGATGCCAATGATAGGTTCTGGTCCAATGAAGCTGCTTGCAGGACCCTCCTTTGCAAGAGAGGCAGCAGCTTCATTGCCTTCCAGGCCAGTATGGCCAGGAATCCAAACCAGAGACAATCTGTTAAGTCTTCCTATCGAGGAGAGTCGTTTTTGGCAGTTTGCTAACAATTTAAACGTTGCTCGGTAGGAGCCAAGCGCTTCAAACGCCGCTTGACTGTCCGAGAATATTTTTATTGACTTTTTTGTGAGGTTGGATTTATCCAATCTCTCCGCACAAAATTCAATAGCGTAAATTTCCGCTTAAAATACAGTCGCATAAGTTTCTAGGCAGGTAGATAACTCTGTCCTGGGTCTGCGACTGAAAACATCTGCACCCGAACCGGAAGGTGCTTTTGATCCATCTGTAAACCAACAACTATCTGCTCTTAATATTTCCTTCTCCCTACCTTGACTATCCGACTACCTCATTAACGATGAAACAGCAAAGCATATACTTTGTGCCTGCCTCGCTGGGGACCACTCACCATACAAACTGATCGGCTTCGTTAAGAAGCTGGGTTTATTTCATCGAGTTTGAATTTCTGTGAGCCACAATAAACCCTTACGTGTTACGGTGGAGGGTCGAATAGACCCACTCACTTTGGACCTAACCTAACCTAACCCCACCAGTTATGTTGTGTTTCTTCTACAAATTCTAGTATTGGCTGTACTTCAAGTCTTTTTTTATGTCCACATTTCTTATTCTATGGATCTTTTTTCACACCTAGCCAAAATTGACATTACTAATTCTGGAAAATGTTCATGTGATCTTGTGTCAGTTGGAAATTTGAATCACAATTTTCTCGAATGTGCAAATAATTCAAGAAATACATCGGAACTTTTCACTAAACATAGAATTTTCCATTTGTTTGAAGGTGACTGTCAATGTTTCATTGTCTGATATTATATTAAGCAAAAAAACCTTAAATGAAATAAAACTGAAATAAAATACAAGTAAAAATAGTACAATTGGACAAAAAACAAAAAGTTAAGAGATTCCAAGCCACGTTAGTTCACGACGTTTCGATTGTTAGTATCTACAATCGTCTTCGGGTGATGACTGGACTGATTCCTCTGAGAGATTACTATTTATGAGTCATTTGAGTACATTCATTATCTCTGCTTCACGGGTTTAGTGGGAGATGACTGTTTTGGCGGGAGTTGGCCATTTTTCGCTTGATTATACGTTTCCATATGTTGTGTATCTCTACGCTAGCTTGGCTGAATACATTGTTGGACAACATAACTGTTATTTTCAGCTATTCATTCATTCATTCATTCATTGAAAATTAAAGAATCTTCTTCTTTAATTTTCAATTCTTCTTTATTTATTTGAATTGAAGGGGTTATATTTTTAAGAGTGATTAATTTTTGGGAAAGAAAGTTTTTGGCTTTCTACTACTCCATCTTGATACAAAAAAATGGGAATCTTCCAAAGGAAGGAGGATGTAATCAATTTGAAAATAAGTAACCCTATACATGGATGTGTAGATCATACAAAGAAGTAACTTTCAGACACAAACCGAAAGAAAGTCCTCCTGAAACAGCTACTTTCATATAAACATTGAATTACACGAAAGAAAAAAAAATCTTCCGAAACAAATACTTCTATATGAACACTGAATTATACAGAAGATACTTTTCTCTACTCAGTTTGTATTTCAAACATTCGTTGTGGAATAAAAATCAGATATCATTCACATGAGTTCTACTTTAAATGAATGGTAACAAATTGCACTTACATGGAAAACTGTCATACTCACTGGTATACATCGATGTTTCGCCTTAAGACATTTGCCCAAAGGCTCTTCAGTACCAAATTGGATAACATTATAGAAAATACACACAATTCATTCATGAATTACGATTTTTAATGTCACGGAATAAGCTTGATCTGCTTATGTCATCGGTGACATCGTAATGACATTCATTCACCTATTTGATTTAATCCCAGCCAAGAAGAATCTTATTTGAATTGAAGGGGTTATATTTTCAGGAGTGATTAATTTTTGGGAAAGAAAGTTTTTGGCTTTCTACTGCTCCATCTTGATACAAAAAAAAAGCATGAGGGAATCTTCCAAAGAAAGGAAGATGGAGTAGTATCAAAATGGAGTAGTAGAAAGCCAAAAACTTTCTATATTTTGTTCTTTCAGGGATTTCAAATCATTTCATATGATATCAGATAATGGAAGTCCGAACTAATGAAATTTATACAATTTCCCATTGATATCGTCAATCTTCTATCACTAGAAGAAAAGGAATTTTACGACGCTATAATTAAATTTACGAAGAAAAGTAAATATGAAAATATGATGCCCATTTCAAATTTCTGTGGCAAATGGAATACATTCTAATGCCAAACCCCTCCTTCATCATTCTCATCCAAACCACAATCCTCCACATCTAGTGGCCGTACTCCACTTGTAATCAAAACAAGAGACTGCAGTCAAGCCTACTACCAAGCATCCTGCGAACATACCACCAGTGAAATATCACCCAAATATATTTCGTCGAAAAAATCATATCGGCATGTGAGCAGCCAAACAAAACCCCGCAGAATTCCCGACGCACACGAGAATCTATTCAAATTTTCTTTATGTTCAATTTATCTTGAAGATGACAGCGTTGTTGGCACAAACGAGAACATCCACCACGAGGTAGGCGACTGGGGCAGTAAGCAAGCAAGGATCTCTATAGTGCCCCGTAATCCCGACATTTGCGTATGAATACGGCATTGTATTGTGGTTCGTCGCTGAGGGGTTATTGTTGTCCTGGCCTCCAGTTTGACACCGTCATTTTCTACTTGACTGATCTGTGATCTTATCGCATTTGCGTGGAGGTGACGACCGTATTCTGAATACATTCCGTCCCCTAGTCGACATCGCGACGCAACAGCCAAATCAGAAATTTCACTGCGATGCACAATTTATTCGAAGACTGATTGAGATGTGATGCGAAGTATGAGAACGATTTTCATTTGTTTAACATTAAGTCCGATTTCGAAATCAAGAATATCAATTCAGAAGGAGTTCAACTCATTCATTTCTATGAAAATTTTTTGCCAAAAAAATTATCCTATCAAATTTGTCTATTTCTAGTCATGTGTGTCGAAATAACCAATGAAACCATCATTACACTGAAAATTTTTTGCCAAAAAAATTATCCTATCAAATTTGTCTATTTCTAGTCATGTGTGTCGAAATAACCAATGAAACCATCATTACACTGATAAACTACCCATGGATAGTTTTCACGGGTAGTTATCACTTATGTCATGACATTGCTAAGCAACCAACACAATAAAGTTGTTTGACATTTCAGTTATTCAATTTATTTCGAAAATGTCACTTCCTCGCTTTGGTGTTCAAAATGATGCGGCAATTGACAAAATCATTGAAGAAAATACACCAAAAAATACTGTCAATAGTAAAAAATACACTTGGAAAATATTTATGGAGCAAATTATTACAAGAAAAGTATTACAAGGAGTATAATATCATGCTAGACCCCTTTAAAAGTGTTACATTCAAACAAGCGCGGAATGCACGCGACGCAGCACGAAGAATTTTACAAACAGATCCCACTAAACGCAAAACAAGCTCAGTACCATTAACTTCAAATGAAATGAGTAAAATTATAAACTTTTGGGATGAAAATACCCCTATAGGACTCCTACGCAAATTTTATCACATAGCAGCGGTGGAATTGGATTGGAGAGGTGGTGAAGGTGCTGCTTGTTCCATTCAACTGATATTGGTAACTTTCATTACTTCAGAGTAGAAGAGGTTGGAAATTTGGGTTTTTGGCCCTTGAGGATTCATTCATTGACTCTCTCTGATAGGATAACTTAGTTCAAAAGTGAGTGAGTCTATTCGACTCTCCACCACAACCCGCAAGGGTTTATTGTGGCTCACACATATTCACACTCGACCAAATAAACCCAGCTTCTTAACGAAGCCGATTAGTTCATATGTTGAGTAATCTTTCAGGTCAGATGGTAGGAATGCGGCCCAGCCATAAAAACCTGATTCGGTCCTCAGCGGGGCAGGCACAGAGTATATGTTCTGCTGTTTCATCAGTTTCCAAACAGAGGTGACACATACTGTTTTCCGACAGTCCGAATCTCTGCGTATAATAATTCAGACGACAGTTACCTGTAAGAAGATCCGTTAGACATCGTAGTTCATCCCTACTGTAGTCCAACAACTGTTTTGCCAGAAGTTCATAAATCTTCTTGCCATCCAGGTGTTCAACGTTTGTTTAACAAAGCATGAAGCGATGCCAAGGACAGGTTCTGGTCCGATAAAGCTGCTTGCAGTACCCCTTCGCAAGGAAGTCAAAAGCCTCATTGCCTTTCAGAACAGTATGGTCAGGAATGCAGACCAGAGACAATCTGTTAAGTCTTCCTATCGAGGAGAGTCGTTTTTGGCGATTTTCTACCAATTTAAACGTTGCTTGGTAGGAGCCAAGAGCTTCCAACGCCACTTGACTGTCCGAGAATATTCTGATTGACTTGTGTATGAGGTTGGATTCTGCCAATCTCCCCGCACAAAATTCAATAGCATAGATTTTAGCTTGAAATATGGTCGCACAGGTCCCTAGGCAAGGTGATATATCTGTCATTAGTGACTGAAACACCTACACCAGAGCCTGGGTGTGTCTTTGATCCATCTGTTAACCAACAACTATCTGCTCTTAATACTTCCTCCTCCCGGAGGATCTAGTCCTCTCTACTAAGGAAAAGTACTGTATAAGGCAGTTCGTAGTCAACAGTTGGAGGCATAATGCCAGAGGTCATTTCTAGAATGCTGTGACTCACAGTGTCAATCAGCAGTCCATTGTACTCTGTGTTAGATTGATTTGTGCAATTAACGATGTACACAAGTCTATATGCAGATAAATGCAGAAAAATATGGACAGGAGATAGATCTGGAAAAATCTCTATGGCCGTTGGCGGTGCAGTACTGATGGCACCACAGATGGCTATACAAGCCTTCGCCTGAGCCATTTTCTGTAAAGCCTTCGACCGACATGTCCATAGGGACAGTCTGGCTTTATGTAAAATTTTTTCAAAGTGAGCGTTCCAGGTGAGTTTTTTATTAAGGGCAATGCTAAGATATTTCACCTTCGTTCCAAATTAGTTGACCTTGGAAGAAAGTGGTGTTGAATCGTCCAATTTTCTCCTCTATGATACTTTTGTTTGAAAGTGGTCGACAATGTTTCATTGTAAATTTTACTAGTTCGGACTACCATTGTCCAATATGATTCTAGATTAGATTAGATTGTCGGGGAGCTAGCCCGTGGCCCGATTCACTGTGACCTTTCCAGATCTTTTGGTGATACTCCTTGGTTGTTAAAGCTCATTGTCTAGCTTGATCTCTTTGATGGGACTCTATAGCCTTGACACTGACCCCTTCATATAGCTGGCAGCCTCTGCTTTCTCTTCCCTGCATCTTGCGTGACTCACCATTGCTATCGCTTCGCATTCACAGAGTAAATGCAGTGCGATTTCTTCCTCTTCTTGACAGAACCTGCATTGGGTGATTCTAATAAGATTTAAAATATCTGAGTCAAGCACTGATAAGGTATCAAATTAACTACCACCGTTGGAACTCTGATGCAGGAGGTCACAGAAAAATTCGGAAAAATCAGAAGAGAGACTTTGGAAGAGGATCATGGACCAATCTTGGCTAAGATTGAAAACACGTGCTTGAAGATCCGCCAAGACATGGATGATACCCACAACTGGAAGTAGAGAAAGTTGGTGAGAAAACAATACCCAAATGCAGATCGAAAACAAGACAACAACGAAGCCGCCAACGTCATCAACATGAGTTCGCGCCCTCTTACGCTGCTGTTGTGGTGGATACCAATCTCCAACAGAATATTGAAGATGTTCTTCAGGAGGGGCAATTTACGAAGATTTTACGGAACCCTACTGCATCAGTTGAAAGAAAGTTCAGACTTTAAAAAAATACCAAGTCTATTACACCACAGTAAACCTGTATGGATTACCCAAAATCCATAAAAAGGCTGTTTCGCTCAGACCGATCATTTGTTCCAGAAGTTCAGCCACTCGAAAAACTCCATCTTTTGTGAAGAATTCAAGGCATTTTGTCGAATAACTAGAGGCAATCGAAGTCACGGAACAAGATCAATTATTCAGTTTCGACGAGGAAAGTTTTTACACCAACGTTCCTGTCGAAGAAGCACTTCTAAACATTCAGAGGAAGCTATCTAAAGACGAGGACCTGGAAGATAAAACAAACTTACCTATAGAAGTAATCATGGAGTTACTAGGATGCTGTGTACGGAACGGCTATTTCCAACTGAATGACGAATTCTTTACGCAAGATGAGGGACTGCCAATGGGATTGCCACTTTCACCGGTTATATCCAACATATATATGGAATGGTTGGAAACTCTGGCCATTGAAGAAGCCCCAAGTCTGGTTGAGATACGTTGACGGCACCTTCATAGTATGGATCCATGTGATACAGAACTTGATACGTTTCTGAAGCACATCAACAACATGCCACCTTCTATCACCTTCATTATGGTGAAGGAAGTCCACAACGAATTGCTATTCTTAGAGGTATCAGTGGAGTGGACCGACACCAAGTGGGAAACATCTGTAAACCGAAAAGCAATTCACACGGTACATATACTGTATCACGAATCCAACCACCATCAATCTACCAGAAGAGATATCATCAAACCTCTAGTGGATCGTGCTTTCGGGCTCTGTGATACCAAGGGACGTCTCGAGAAGGAACTAAGCATCATAGAAAAAGATCTCCAACTGAATGTTCACTCCAAAGTGATGTTGGAACAAATTTTGGCTAGAAGAGAGCAAGAGCTATACAAGATAGAGAAGCCGTCACAACCAGTGCTTGTCCTTCCTTAATTCAGAGGATTTTTGAAAATCATAAGAAGAATGGGGTCCAAGTACAACATCAGAACCTGCTCCAGATCTGGAAACACCACCCACAGCAGCTCCACGAAAACCAGGCCACCAAACGCGGACTGCGATTCCAAGAATTGCATTTACCGGACACCCTGTGAGTGCGGCAAATCTTGTATCAGTGAAACTAAATGGCAATTGGAAGTCCGCATCGCCAAGCACTAGAAACATACACAGCAAGGAGAAACCAGCAAGTCGGGAATAGCAGAGCATATTTGGACTCATCAACATAACATCAACTGATCTCAAGCTGAGATCATCCACAGGGAGGAACACTGGTTCAAGAGGAAGTTCAAAAAAGCTACGGCTGAATTGGAGAGGGAGAGAAGAGGCAATAGATGAAAGCGTTCGAATAACCTATAAATAGTCATCTCTTGGAGGAATAGTCCAGTCATCATCCGAAGACAATTGTGAATACTAACAATCGAAACGAAACGTTCTATTTTAATGTAATTGATATTTCAACTATTTATTCCAATTTCATTTATTCTTTCACAGATTTCGAACCATAATGGAATCATATCAGACAATGGAAGCGCAAATTGATGAAATTCAATATGAAACATTTTCAACCACTTTTAAATGAATATTGAAAATTATATCATTACTCTAACTTTTATTTACCCCACGTAATCACTAATGAGAACTACCTGCTCAAGTACATTCTCAATTATAAATACCTAGAGCTCACATTAATTCTATATCTGATGACATCGATTCTTGAAAAAGTAAGTTCAAATTTTTTTTGAGGACAAAACTCAGGAAGTTTATTCCACATAAACGCAGTTCTCCAAATGAAAGAGTAATGGTCTTCTATTCATATTGGTGATTCAAATTGGTGACTCGAATTCTTAAATCTATTCATTTCTACACATTCTAAAAGATTGAGTTCTAACTTTTCCCTTCCGAATGTGATTGTCGTGATTGAACTCATATCCTTCTGCTAGAAGATGGTTGAAAAATGTGGAATTGGTCTTTCCATTCAAGAAACCACTTCTATACTCTTTGATTATTCGGGAAAATATTCTCCCCGTTTAGCCTATATGAAATTTAGGTGCAATATTGAATAAATTAAAGAGGTTATATTTGATTTAATCCCAATCTCTTGGCTGGGATTAAATCAAATAGGTGAATGAATGTCATTACGATGTCATCGATGACATAAGCAGATCAAGCTTATTCCGTGACATAAAAAATCGTTATTCATGAATGAAGTGTGTGTATTTTCTATAATGTTATCCAATTTGGTACTGAAGAGCCTTAGGGCAAGTGTCTCAAGGCGAAACATCGGTGTATACCAGTGAGGATGGCAGTGTTCTATGTAAGTGCAATCTGTTACCATTCATTTAAAGTAGAACTCATGTGAATGATATCTGATTTTTATTCCACAACGAATGTTTGAAATACAAACTGAGTAGAGAAAAGTATCTTCTGTATAATTCAGTGTTCATATAGAAGTATTTGTTTCGAAAGAATTTTTTCTTTCGTATAATTCAATGTTTATATAAAAATAGCTGTTTCAGGGGGACTTTCTTCTTTGCATGATCTACACATCCATGTATAGATTTACTTCCTTCCTTTCTTTGGAAGACTCCCTCATCCTTTTTTTTTGTATCAAGATCGAGTACTAGAAAGCCAAAAACTTTCTTTCCCAAAAATTGAATAAATGTTTCGATATAAAGCATGTCACCTCAAAATCAAATAAGTAAATAAACTTTTATATTACTTTGCATTTACAAGGGTATTAGTATCTCAAAATCTTTTGTTATTTTGACAATAACAATTATAATTTAATCACCTGTGATGAATCTCTACTAGGCTGAATTGATTGTAAAATCATTTCGAAATGGGTCACCGTTAAATTGAGATCCCAATCAATTATATTTTTGTGTTGTCAAAGAATTCCAAGATCAACGAAAGTTATTAATTGGTGTTGTGAAATCGGCGCCACTAGAAAGGAGATGAGGACGGCGGAAATCTATAAAGCGAGGAAGCGGCTGTATTTGCAAGTCAATTTCTCGTCAATGAAAGATACAAAGCGGCGTATCCTCGTTAAATTATAATAGGCACGAGTGAAGAAGGTGAACATAATCAATTAGAATCCCTAATAGCGGCGCTCTCCTGCTCTCTGAAGGACCCGCGAAGAATCCGATAGTGCATTCTGTACAAAGAACGTGATTAGAACTCGTCATACATATTTATGTTATCGGTGTTTCCGCAACTAACGAATATTCTCAGAAGTCGAAGAAAACAAAGGGGGATCTTTGTTTTTTCAATCCAATCTGCATTTCATTAGTGATTTGTCGTAATTTGATCAGAATGAGGTTGTTCCTGCAGTTGGGTTCGATATTTCTTCATTCTTCGCGAAGGCGAAGAATATTCTTTTCGAATAGTTTTATTGAAAGTAATACAAATTATGAAATTATGAAACAACAACAACAAAAATTAATTGGCGCTCCGGGGCGTTTGGATTAATTTCAGTGGCGCATTTGCTTTTTCAGCTACAGGAAAATTCGGAAAAACCTGCAGCATCACATAATCTGAAGATCCTGATCTGCCAGTGTCCAATTTTTCATAGAATGAAATGTAGGGTATCTCCAGAGGCTCCAATAGATTCAAGATATTCCCAGAATATTTAGTGACACGACTATCGTTAAACTTGAACCAGTCCGTTTTGTCTTTGACCAATGCGCAATAATGACCAGAACCACAGTGAACAATGACTGCATAAAGATTATAATAGTAGTCTGCTAAATTGAAGTGTTCATCTATGTCGAAACTTCGTAAGAGTTTGGAGCTTCCTTCAGAGGTTGAGTCATGTTTGAAGATCATCAGTGTTATTAATAGATTAACTGGTGCCTCAGCTATACTTTTTTCTTATAACAATCAGTTAGTTTGACGCACATTTGGCATTAATCATCACCCATTAAAAATTCTATTTTCAGATGATTCAACAATGAGCTTTGCACGGACTAGTTATCAGTCATATAAGGAAACACTAGTTGAAGTTCTAGAACGTCACTTACGTTTTTGCTACCTCTTGAACATTTACTAGGTACAAAGTAAACTAGTGAGGGTTTTTCCAGCAAAAGATCTACAAACACACGGCGAGATAGACTGTATGGAATCATTCAACCCAGAGCGGTCAGGAATATTGATTCTGCTATGTTCCTGCTCACGAAGAGTATTCAACAAGAATCCCAAGAATTCGGAACAACCCTCTTGTTGTCCTAACGAGTATCTAGTGGACTTCAAAGACTCTAGGGAATTGGTTGGTGGGAAACATGATACTTTCTTACGACACTGTATTATGATCGCTACATTTTTAAATTGATCATTTTGCGTGATCGATTTCAAAGGGAGGTAGCTGGACCCCGAAATATGAAACCTTTGATAGTGTTGATTTGAAAGTGTTGTCATTTTTGTAATTGTATCTCAATCATTTTTCCGGACCAAGTGAATAGTTTTCGTAATTTACAACTGCAACATCTTTCGAAGATGGATTTCACTAGTTTGGACTTTCATTTTCTAATATGATTAATGATAATAATAATAAATATGCTTTATTGTCCAAAGAGAAACTCTTATTGACAAAGCTTTGGTGAACATTGCTTTTTTGAGAAAGAAAAAACATAGTCAAGTACATCTAGTCGCTAGCTAGTCGATTGATAAAAATATCTAGAGTCGTACCATAAAAATAAAAATTTTCAATGTCACATTTTTTTAAAAACATTGTTTATATACAATATAAATGCAATATAAACAAAGGAACATACCTCCACGAATATATAAACACACATATATATATATATATATATGTATATATATATATATATATATATATATATATATATATATATATATATATATATATATATATATATATGATGAGCTGTTTTCTCGGGTTTCGCTCCGTGTTCTGTGTATTTTCTCCCCATAGGATTATTTTCACAACGTTTCGGCAAAGTCTCATTTGCCATCTTCTGGTGATGTCTGTTTTTTTTTCAACTAGACTGATTAGTTCGAACTCTGTGTCTCAATTTATAGGGATGGATGTTTCCCTTTACCTGCGTTGCTGCCACTACCTGTGTTTGCTCGACTACCTGTTTTGGTCTTATTACCTGAGCTGCCTCTCCTGTCTCTGTTATTGTACCTGTATTGTCATGTACCGAGTTTTGCTTCTGGGGTTGAGCGATCTGATTGCTTGTGCGAAGCGATAAAACGGATCTCCATGTTGATGGTAATCTTTGCGCATCATCCCTCTTGTTCATATTAATAGGTCATTTTTCAATTTCGATAGCCTCTCTGATTGTTCGCGAGTAAAAGTTTTCGTTGCTTGCTAGCATTTTTGTGTTATCGAAATTGATGTTATGTCCTGTTTGAAGTACGTGTTGGAAGAGAGAAGACGTGGTGACTTTTCCCTTCACTGCTAGTTTGTGTTCATCTTTGCGAATGTTGATTCGTCTGTTGGTCTGGCCGATGTAAGTCCTGTCACAATCATGGCATGGTACTTCATACACTCCTTGTGACTCCAGTGGTATATGATCCTTGGGATTACGAAGCATGAACCTTATTGTCCGTACTGGTACGAACGAAGTTGATATGTTATGTCGGTGAAGAATTCTGCTGATTTTATCTGTTGTTCCTGCAATATATGGTAGTGTGGTTGTTATGACCGGTGTATCTCGAGTTTTTTGTTCTTTCTACTCAGAAAGAAGTATAAAAGCGGCTGCCAAGACCACACGGAAACAACAAAAAACTCGAGATACACCGGTCATAACAACCACACTACCATATATTGCAGGAACAACAGATAAAATCAGCAGAATTCTTCACCGGCATAACATATCAACTTCGTCATAAAATTCTTGCACACTATAATAGGGCCTCTCGATAAGAAAATCCTTTGTTGATTTTCGAAATTCAGTACAGTTTACTACGCATTTCAGGTAGTTAGGAAGGTGATTATACAATAAACCGTGAAATGAAATTACAATAAAATAATAAGCAAAAAATCAAAAATTGAACAAATGGTAATCAAAAAAGGTTTGAAAAAGTTATCAAAGCAAGTTACTTTACTACATTTCGATTGTTATTGATTGTATCCACAATGATCTTCGGATGGTAACTGGTGGTAACTATTCCTTCCTGTGGATGATCTCAGCTTGTGAAAGCATGATCCAGTGGAGTCTTGATGATTCCTCTTTTGGTAGATTGATAGTGGTTGGATTCGTGATTCAGATACTGCCACGTGTGGGTGGTGTTCAATACGAAAAAGCTACTGTGATAGTGAAATATGTCGTTATATTTTTGGAACTAAAGTTTGCGAAGATCAACTCGTTTCGGGGGTAATTTATAAAATGAATATTCTATTCTATGTGCTATTTTTCCCTTCCTTGGTGGTTTCCTATCCATCACAAAAAATGCAAAATTACAAAAAATGTTGTTGATTATGTTGATTTTTATTTCCCACACGTTGTCAGAAATGGAAACTTCCCGTCGATCCCATCGCTGGTGTGACTGCGGTGATATTTTTATTTCCACTTTTCAGTGACATCAAGATTGATCAAGCACTGTGTCCCGTTCGAAGTAAAATGCACTTGTACGTCACATGTGCGTTGGTGACATTTGCTTATAAAATATATTGTTACCCAGTGACTTGAATATTGATAGCTCACCGTGGGAAAATCGAAGAATATAAAAGATACGACACTGCAATACAGAAAAAGACTACGGCCATTTCGAACCTTGTAGACATTCGATGGAACGCCAACAAAAACTAATTTATTATTCCTGAACAAGTGAGTACATTTTGAATATGTAAGGTCGGAACATACACACGCGGTGAAAGACGTGTCTGTGGATTTTAATTCCTCAGCGGCTTGTGAAAAAAATGTACGCTCATCCTTGAAACGGTATCGAAGTGAGGCGTTAGAATTGAATATTGTTGATAAGGATCAGGATGTGCTTATCTCAAAAGCTTTGTACGTTTTAATAATAATAATTCATCGACATGGGTGATAACATAAAGAAAACAAAATAACAATGAAAGACGAAGTTCAGCTTGAGCTGTTTTTCAACTTGAACTAGTTAAAATATTTGCAAGTTATTCAAAAAATTTAAAAATAAAAAATTAAATCGAACACAGTCAAGTCAAGTCAGTCAGGTCAGGTCAGGTCAGGTCAGGTCAGGTCAGGTCAGGTCAGGTCAGGTCAGGTCAGGTCAGGTCAGGTCAGGTTAGGTCAGCCCAGCCCAGCCAAGCCCAGCCCAGCCCAGCCCAGCCCAGCCCAGCCCAGCCAAGCCAAGCCAAGCCAAGCCAAGCCAAGTCAAGTCAACGATTTCAAAATGAACTCGAATGGTCATTCTGATATCTTCCAAGATCGCTTTTATTTCATTTTTCAAGATTCAAATATCGGAAATATCGCTTGTTCTGGGATACCCTGCCTAATTAATACCAAAGAACTGTTTTTCTATTCCTGAATCCAAACTGATTTGCGTCAATTTTATCATTATATCATGTAAGTTTCTTTCTGTCTCAATCAAAGGTTTCGTTCCAGCAAAAAAATAAATTCAACTAAAACTGAAAAGTTTCAGAAGAGTACTTCGATCACGCCACTGAAGATGACTGCCGCAGTTGCAGCTGAAACGTTTGAAGCTTGCGAAAACTACGGCAAAAACCGGAAACCAATAAAAACACGCGGGTCGTGAAAGCCTATATTCCTATATTAGTCGAATTTCTTTCCCATACATTTCGGATAGGCGGGATTGGTCGTTTTGAAACTAATACATCCTATATGTACCTCTTGTCTGAATCTTGTTGCGAAACTTTTTGTGAAAATTGTGCGGAATAACCTGTAGAAGTTAATTTTCTCACACTGAAAAACTCATTTCCCTTGCTATGTCAGTGTTAGATCCCGCGATAAAAGGAACAATTAAAATATTCAACTTGATTTGATGGTGCATAAAAAACTGCATGTTCTCCTTCTAATTATTTTCTGATTCCCCTCAATTGAATTATTTACACACTGCTGCCCCTGGACAATGATATCTACAGGCATGACTCGGTAACTCAAATAATTCTTAATAATATCCTTATATGGTAGCATTATTACCGTGGAGATGTGCAGATTACCCGCTGTTATAACGATGAAGATTTCGTGATTTGAACAAATAAATCATGTGGAGTTTCGAGATTCCCCGTAATTTTCAAGTAAACATGGAATCACGTTTTCAAATCGGTTCGATAACTCATAATCTAGATGGCTGGATGCGGTCTCTCGATATTTTTATTCGTGAGGTCGGTTCACGTCAAATCCAAAATTACTAGTCGAGGATTGAGAACCAGCACAATGTCCGATAGTGATGGGAGATAGGACAAAGATTACCTGGTAATTCTAACGTTTGCTCTACGGGATTCTAGGAACTGAAGACCATACGGATACCGACTGAGAAAAAACCAATTGTGATAAGTGAAATGGAAGTTGAATGGTGCAATGTTTCATCCTGTATATGTTGTTTTCAAGATGATTGTAAGTGAACTGTGAAGTTTGAAGGTTGAAGTTTATATATTATGCGGGTTCAAATGTAGTATGTTCTACTAGTAATGGATAGACATGTAATCAGACGGTATATTTATACCTTTTTACACGCTTTATATTAGCTTTACCTGTGTGTATGTATGTTTGTATGTATGTTTGTTTGCTTGTAACTCCCGTACTCGAGATCTGTATTGACAGAATTATCGACAATATGATTGCTTGATCTATTCGCGGGCAGATGGCGCTGTACGTCCCCTCCTTGATAGACTGTTGAAAAAATAAAAAATTGATTTTAAGAATTATGAGTGTTTGCTAAATTTTGTACTACAAACGAAATATTTAGATTTTTAAATAGTTTCAATTACCCTTGATTTAGAACAGAAAAAAGTTTTGAACGAAACGAAAGAAACATTTTAAAATCTTTGTTTGAAGGTGGTTGACAATGTTTCATGGTATATTTCATCAGTTCGGACTTCAATTGTCTAATATAATATAAATTGATTTGAAATCCCTGAAAAAAATAATTGATTAACCGAAAATAACAATTTTATTAAAAAAAAAAACTGAAATTAAAAGGAAATAACATACAAGCTACAACCAGAAAATAAAAAATTGAAATATTAATAAAAGCTGAAAATTAAAAAATATTATTAACAAAAAAAAAAGAAAAATAAAATTGAAAAATTAATAGATTCCAAACCAAGTTACGTCACGACGTTTCGATTGTTAGTATCCAGAATCGATAACTGACAGTTATCACCCGAAAATTAAAATATATTATTAACAAAAAAGAAAAATAAAAATAAAAAATTAGCAGATTCGGGTTGATAACTGACCGAAGACGATTGTGGATACTAACAGTCGAAACGTCGTGACGTAACTTGGTTTGGAATCTGTTAATTTTTTATTTTTATTTTTCTTCTTTGTTAATAATATTTTTTAATTTCTAGCTTTTATTAATATTTCAATTTTTTATTTTCTGGTTGTAGCTTGTATGTTGTTTCCTTTTCATTTCAGTTTTTTGTTTCAATAAAATTGTTATTTTCGGTTAATCTTTAATTTTTTTTCAGGGTTTTCAAATCAATTTATATTATATTAGACAATGGAAGTCTGAACTGATGAAATATTTTAAAATCTAATTCGACTATTTGAAAGCAAACCAGAATATGGATTTCAACAATGAAAACGTTATCGTAAATTGTACACCTACAAAATTCACTTACTCAAATATTTCAGAAAATCGAAAAATTAGAATTAAGGTGCTTGACATACATATCAAATCAAAAGATTGATTTGAAAAATGAAAGTTTTCACCAAAAAAATATCCTACGTCCATTAATATTCTGAATTAAACTTCAAATAAAAACATCAAGGCTGAATTGTTTTTTGAAATTTATCACTGCAAATTTTCTCTTTACTTCGAAACAAATTTCACAACGCCCTCTGTTGTAGTCTTACCATACTACCTGCATTTCAGTATCACTATAGAATTTAAGACTTCAAAGTCCTCTCAAACAAACAAAATGTTGTTTGAGAGGAATTTTACATTCGTGCGCCGTTTGTTGAAGATTTATAATACCAGCGACTAAAACTTATTTTTTTTTATTTTTGAAAATAAATCGGGCTAAAATGTGAAAAGAAAAGTAAATAGTTTAAAAAACTAGGAAACACGCTTTTGTAGCATATGAAACTAAATAGTAAAAAATAAATATAATTTTAAAAAACTGAAAAACACGCTTTTGAAGAGCATGAAAAAAGCGTAGGCGCTTTGTGCCATATATATTTTTTGTATATCAAGCGCCTGTCGCTTTTTTCACAATAATACTAGTATTTTTTGTTCGTTATTGTTTTGAGCTTATTTAAAAAGTTTTTTTTAAACTTTTCAGTTCAACGTTCATTAAAAGCATGTTTTTTAGTTTTTTAAAACTATATTTATTGATGTTTCACTCTGAACTGGTATCGCTGAGTCCTAAGACACAGTCTTTCTATTCTGGCTAAGAAAACTGATCGACGATTCTGAAGTATGCTGACAAGAGGTAAATGGTCGGTGTAGACATTGAATACACTACCATATATGTAAATGTAAAAATGTTTGATTGCCCAAAATATGACAACCATTTCCTTCTCAATCATACTGTATCGCTCCTCTGTTTGAGATAGTGATCTGCTGGCGTATGCAACAATTTCAGGATTTTCATTATCTCCTTATGCGATGATAGTTCCTACTCCACAAGGACAAATTTCGACGTACATGTGAATTTCTTTGTAAATATCAAAATATGCGAGATGACATTTTTCACTCAGCTGACTTTTCAAGAATTCAAATGTATTCAACGAAAGTTATTTTTTGTGGAGGAAAATCAGTTTTTCATCAACCTGTTTTGGGTATTTGTTACCTTCCACAATCTGAAAAATGTAAAAATTATAATGGAGAACTTTATCTTGAAGAAAAGTTTGGATATTGGCGAAATGACAACAGACTGATATCGGAGAACACCTTATATTACATCAAATATTTCAGTTGTCAATCAACAACACTGACATAATTTTATATTTCAAAACTCCTTTGACACCTGTTGAAGAAGTTAAGAAATAAATAATCAAAAAGGAATAACTGCAAATATCTTGGAATTTTTTGTTCATTTCTGAAGACGAAGGCAGATTTTGGCCTCCGAAACGTAAAGATAAGTATTGTATTATTTCTTAGCAAATTTTTTGATAGGCAAAATTGTTAAATACGACAAATTACTGATAAATAAAACATTTTTCTTAGTGAAAAATACTTTGATTTCACGCAGTAACTTACACTTGTATAAAGTTCTTCATTACAATATTTATGTTTTTAAGATTGTGGAACGTAACAAATACCCAAAACAGGTTGATGAAAAAATTTCAAATGTATCTTGGTCTATGTTCGACATGTATATTTCAAGATCAATGTTCGCAAATGTTTGGTGGAACTTGCTAAATTCGCAATGAATCTCTCATAATTGATCATACCCAGAAGACTTCTACTTCAGATGCATTTTTCGGGGCTTCTAGTTTTTGAACGCTGCTATTTTTGATGGATATGGTTTAATTCCTTCATGAGAAAATACGTATCTAAGAAAACTATATTTTTTTTATTTAATAGTCATTTTGCTTTATTGACAGTCAAACCAGATTCATTCAAACGTTGGAAAACTGTGTTCAAAGTATCATCGTGATCCTGTTGATTCTTTCTAAAAATTAAAATGTCATCACTGACATTCAACACTCCTTCAACGTTTATTACAGTCAAGTTCAAACTGATATCCATCATTGAGGCCTATTTTGCTAAATACAGCAGCATCATTGAGAGGCAATTGTTGGTGTTAAGTGACGTTCTCGGTTGATAGCTTGATTGGGATCTCGCATATCCACACATATTCTAATGGTATCTCTACTTGGTTTAGGAACGATAACAGAAGAAGGTGATACCCATGGAGTTGGTCCAATGGCTGCTTGTAATCTGCCCAGTTCAGCTTCCACTTTTTCCCTCACATGAAATGATATTCTTCGATGTTTTTGTGCCACTGGTTGAACATATTTATCGATATGAAGATACACTTGCAAGTTCTTCAACTTCACTTCCAAAGGCGATTTCTCTTGAAAAAGAATCATAAGTTTCAAAAAGAGACCAAGAGTATATTTGAGGCTCTGAAGAACACTGATGGGAATTTGTGGAACACTAGTTTCTTGAAGCCATACAAAAAAGTTGGAAATGAGTTGACTTCTGCAAATGGAACAATTCTGAGTAACACAAAATTGGTCATTCCAGAAACTCTTCCTAAACAGGTTATCCAGCTAGCTCATAAAGGTCATTTGGGAATAGTAAAGACGAAACAACTTCTCAGAATCAAAAATTGCTTTCTTGGAATGGATAAACTATTGCAGAGTTGCTGTTTATTCTATAAGGCAGTTATCTCAACGCAACATTTCGAAGTCCTATCCAGAAAAGGAAAATTCCAATACTGGTGTTTTATGAAGTGTCGCCTCTAATGAAACCCATTCAAAAAGCTCAAGAATAATGGAACAAGCACCCGAGACCGCAATTAAAAACATCTCTGACTTAATTAAGATGCCGTTATTAAAATCCATACACCACGCAATATGACGTTAGTCAGCTGCCTGTACTCGCTAAGGGAATCGGTGTTGAAAAATGAACTTAGTTTGAAAACATTTCTCATTATTGCGTTTCATACTGAAACATCGTCTTTCTCTGAAAAATTACATTTTGTCCATTTACATAATGGAAAACATGGACACTTATGTGGCCCTGTGAGTACCAGTGATACTCTAATGAGCTCTAATGAAGTTTTAATTACATCAGGGCATAATTTTTTCAATTCCCTTATCTTTTTTACTCAAATGTGTTTGCGGTCTATCGAAAAAATTAGGTGAATGTTCAAATTTCGCGGGCTACGCAAATTATATTCGACAGTTTTTTTATTTTTTTATGTTGGTATATTCTTCTCGAACATATGTTGAGAGTTTCAGCTGTTTAGCATGTTTAGTTTGTTGATGAGAGACATAAAAGGTTTTCTGTATAGAGGTTCAAAGATCGTATTGAAGTTCGTCAGTTTTGAAGCTGAAGTTTCGGGTTAATAAAAACATATTGTATGATCTAACGCCACTTTCCCTCAATAGTGAGGTCATTCCATTTGTAACGGAGGTGAAATATTTTAGCATTGTCCTTGATAAAAAACTCACGTGGAACGCTCACTTGAAAAAAGTTTTACACAAAGCCAGACTGTCCCTATGGACATATCGAAGGCTTTATGGTAAAACTTGGGGTTCAGGTCCCCAACAAATTGTTGGGGACCTAAACCCCAACAATTTGTTGGGGACTTATGATTGTCAGACCAATGATTACCTGGTGATCGGCCTGGTGACCGAAGGCTTTACAGAAAACGGCTCAGGCGAAGGTTTCTGGCTTACAAAGACAGGCTTGTCTTCCATCAGTAGTGCCATCAGTACCACACCATCAGCGGCCATGGAGATCCTTCTAGATCTACCTCCTCTCCATATTTTTCTGAAGAGAGAGGCTAGATGGATTGCATACAGACTTTTGCCAATTGCACAAATCAATTTAATGCAGGGTGCAACAGACTGTTGGTTGACACTGGAAGTCACAGCATTCTGGAAATGACCTTTGACTTTATGCCTCCAACTGTCAACTATAAAGTACTGTTCCCGAGTATAGGAACAGTACTGGAGGACTGGATCCTCCGGGAGATGGAAATATTAAGCGCAGATAGTTGTTGGTTTACAGATAGATCTAAAACTGACAGTCAAGCGACGTTGGAAGCTCTTGGCTCCTACCGAGCAACGTCTAAATTGGTAGCAAATTGCCAAAAACGAATCTCATCGATTAGAAGACTCAACAGATTGTCTCTTATCTGAATTCCTGACCATACTAGCCTCAAAGGCAATGAGGCAGCTGACTCCCTTCCAAAGGAGGGTGTTGCAAGCAGCTTCATCAGACCAGAACCTGTCATTTGAATCATCATATGCGGAGACTCGGACTGTCGGAAGACAGTGTGTGTAGCCTCTCTTTGGAAACAGCAGAGCACATACTTTGTGTCTGCCCCGCTGGGGACCGAATTGGGTTCTCAGAGTTCGGCAGAGCCGTACTCGTACTCTCTGACCTGAAAGACTACTAACCAAACAAACTAATTAGCTTTTTGAAGAAGCTGGGTTTGTTTGATCGAGTGTGAATAGGTGTGAGCCACAATAAACCCTTGCGTGTTGCATTGGAGGGTCGAATAGACCCACTCACTTTGGACCTAACCTAACATAACCTATCTTCATGTTGAGATCGGAAACTTTTCAAACCACCCTCGTAAATATTACGCGAACTATTTCTACTGTAATATTTTATAGAGGAAACGGAGTTTTATAATCTCCGAGGTACTATCTCTGATCGTTAATGGACTGATAACATTTTTTTCCTAGAGAAAGGATCCTCGCAGACATCAACAATTATTTAAGGACTTGTTAACACGTGTTCCATAACCTTAATACACGGAACTTGTCGAAAACTGACAGTCTCTATGTTTTTTCGAGATTTTTCGCTATGATAAGTATCGGCACATCACACTACTCATTAGGTGGTTGTCAGCAACAGTACCCTGCCTTTTGTTTTCACTGGGGGTTGCAATTTGTCAAGCTGGGAGTCATATTTATCTGACGGCCAGGATCTTGACGCGTATTCTTTTTTATTTTCAGGTGGGTGAAATGATGTAAATTTTTTCAAGGATATGATCTTTCGGTAGCTAAAAGAATAAATGATGTGCTCGTTGAAAACGAATGGTTTTTTGTCTTCTCTGAATTAATATTCGGTTCGGATTTCCTTTCACCTATCTGAACAGTTGATCGCTAACCGTGTTCCATATGGGAATCGTTCGCAAAATATATTATTCTTTCTACAAACAAGCTGAACAGTATTCTTCGAAAGATTTTTTTGTGGAAGACTCAATACAACCTACTGAAATTCACTATAAAATTTTCGCCTCAAATGACGAACAGCTCAATTCTCTTGACATTGGTCGAAAGAATGAAATGTCCAGATGTCATATGGGATAGTCTACATGAGTACATACTCGTATACTGAATGTTTTTTGAGAACCCAGTTAAGGTTCATATTTCCGTTTTCAATCTCTCTTCTCAGTAATGGCAACCAGATGAGATCTATTTCCACAGAGCTATTCAAAATACACTTGTTACCTGCTGAAAGTATATATGCGGATTATTTGAGTTTTATAATTTTTTCATGAGTTTCTTTGGTGATTTTTGTTCCACCCCATTCCATAGCGTGGTCACCAGATGATTTAAAAATATGCTTCGCTATCCTCGATCCTGAAATCTATCTTCTCCTTATATATTCACGATGTTCCTTTTTCCTCACATCTAGGGATCTTGAGGTTTCACCTATGTAACTTTTTCTGCAGCAACAAGGTACATTGTGAATAAGATCTTCCGTTCTTTCAACCGTATTATCGAGTTTAGTTTGTATCAAAAGAGTTCTAAAAGTTGTTTTTGCATCATACCTATAACTGATGCGTTTCAATTTGCCAGATAAACCAGGAACATAACGTATGACGTTGTGTTGTTGTTGTTGTATTTGTGATGATTGTGAGATCTGTATATGCTTTAACCAACTTCATTTAGTTGGTAAACTTAACATGTTGTTAACATAGCAAGTAGTTGACATAACAACTTCAACATATCTAGACACATAAGAGGTTTTTCTTATATTGCCCCTTGTTATCTGAAATTTTACCTTTTTACATCATGATATTCATCAATTAGAGAAAGAAATAAAATCGCAGCTGCTCACTGCTCCGTGCTAATTTAAGAATGAATGTATGTTATTGTAATGAAATCCTTAAAATAACCAACAGAATTTGAAGGATTTTAATGATATTGATTGATATTATATGATTGTATTACTTTTTTCTTTATTTTTTATCTCTTCTCTATCATTGCAGAAGCGGAGATGCTTCTGCAACCGTGTTAGGAATCACACGTTAAAAGGTAAGACCTCGTTAGTCCTTAGCTCGCACAAGTTTCTCAACTTCTGAGAGTTGTCGTTCGTATGGGGGCGACAGCTGATTAACGGAAAAACATATTTTTAACATATTTTTAACATATTTTAACATATATTGTTTTGATAGTAAATAAGTATTTTTATTTCATCATTATTTTCTTGCACACACTATATACTTTTTGGGAGGGATGGAAGGCAGCCTTTGGCTAACCCTTTTTCTTTTATGTATAAAATGTACTTTTTTATGCATATTAAACAATATTATTACTGACAGCTCTTTCCACAAACTGCTCCGGATATGTGTTTTGCTCCAAAACTGTTTCAAAGATAGTTATTTCCTTTATCATATCATTGAATTGCATACTGTCTGTTCCCTATCATATAAACATATAAACTATACCTCCTTGACGTTTGCGTGGATATTATATTTATAGTGGAGATATACATTGGTATGAGTTCCTTTTCGATGTATTCATCGATTTTTTTATCAAAATATCAAGAAAAGAAGTTGAATATGAACTCTCTTCTCTAATGTAAATTTTATCTGGGCTCCTCTTCAGTTCAAATAATAATTATTTATTTACCAAAGAATCAATACATACACTTTCAATTCATTATTCAAGAATGCAAGTAAATAAACACAGAAAAGATCCACGAAGGCTAACTTGCCCGTGGATCACTAAGGTTATTATACAATGAATTCTAAAACAAGTAACTAGTTATTTGTAAATTATTTATGAAATATTGATAAAAAATTGGAAAGCAATTAAATATATAAATAAAATTTCACGCTAGTGAACAAAAACAATCACATAATGAACATATTAAAATACCAATGAGGAACAAAATGAAGAAAATCGATAATACTTATTGAAGCACAGTCAGATATATATAATTGATATGCTGAATGAAATTCATAAATTTAGTCACGATAATAACTTAATAATAATTAAAACACAATCATATATATGTACATATATATTAAATACCAAATGATACACAAGTAGATACGACTAAAGAACATCGATACATTTCAATTTGAATTTTTGAGGTTTATTAAACAGTGTATCTCATTTCTAGGTTTCCTATTAATACATTTCTTGGTGGACCAAAAGTAGACCCTTGCCGTACCCCAAAATTTATTTTTCTTACGGAACATTTTTGATTTTCAATGCAAATATATTGTTGTTTATCACTCATATAATTTATAAAAAACTAAGGGTTATTCCTCTAATACCAAAATTGTTTAGTTCTGAGATCAACACATCATGATGTAGGTACACTATCATATGCTTTATACAAATGTAAAGACAAGAGGCAATTTGTATTTCATTATTGTCAATTTCAGTTATATGTAGATCCAATTTTGGTAATTTACACACAAGGAACTTTTTTTCGGAAATGTTGTTTCTGTGAGACCTGGAAATCTATAATCGTCAAGAAACATTGTCAATCACATTGAGACACATGTTTCATATTCTATTTACGAATATCTGAATATGAAAAACGATTTTGTGGTCCTGCTAATGATACCCTAGAAAGGTATTTTGTATATGCTTAAGTATAAACGTCGTCATCAGAGATAAAAACATGCCCGTTGTCTGCTAATGTTTTCGAATTAATATACCTATTCACTGAATGTCGAAACATGAAATCATAATAAAATCCCCATTCACTAGTACGCTAATATATAATTACGCACCCAAAGAATGACTTCAAAAAATTATCCACCCCGTCTATTATCGAAGACACAAAACTGAGCACGAATTACATGTGTTTATTTTAATATATACCCTGGAAATGTTCTCTATTCCGGATAAGCGAGGTGAGCTTGAACGGTCATTTTCGTTAAAAACGAAATAACTATATTTGGTCGAATGATAACATCATCTAGCTCCATCATCGTGGAATCCATCATACGAGTATAATTGATAGATGGCCGAGCAGAGGTCTGGCGGAAGAGATGATGAATAACTACGTTTTAATAGTGAGGCTGATAATTCGAATGTAAGGGTTGATATTTTGCGAAGGGAACAGCCATTCGTCATACTCAAATTGCAATCAAGAGCGCGCAAACAATCGCTATGATAAAGTGACGTTTTCCTATTGTTGCCATTCTTTGTTAGAATTTTCTTTGTGCACGTAAGTCATTTCCCGTAGACGAGGGTGATTATTTTCTCTGTGCATTTGAAAAATAACTCGCACGTAGATAGTTTTGTGAATGTGACATTTCACGACGGACAGACCGACACTAAATCAAATCAAATCAAAATGTACTTGACAAAGTGTTACTATTCTA
This sequence comes from Leptinotarsa decemlineata, assembly GCF_025532065.1. Taxonomy (NCBI): domain Eukaryota; kingdom Metazoa; phylum Arthropoda; class Insecta; order Coleoptera; family Chrysomelidae; genus Leptinotarsa; species Leptinotarsa decemlineata. The sequence continues at coordinate 6,109,025 of NW_027412556.1, read as the reverse complement.
AGAAATATAAGATACACAACTTAAAACATTTTGTCGAAGATAAAATATCATAAAATATCAAAGTGTTATTATCTTAAATAATATAAGTTATACAGATTAAAATAGGTAATATTTGAACATTTGGTGATTTCAGAATTTTGGAGTGAAATAGTCAGAAAGTAATAATATATATATATATGCTACATATTGAAATAAATAATAATAATAATGAATATTCTCATGCAACACATAAATGTAAGTACAAGAATATAAAAACTATAATGCATAAAAATATAAAAGTTGATGCATAGAAAATAAAAGTAAGTATCAACTTCCTAAACATCAAACAAAAAGTTGAAAAAGTCACATAGTCACAATTTGAATTTATATAAATGCTTTAGGAAGCTTTTGTATAGCAATAAGCGTGTTACACATACAGGTCGGACGTAATAATGTTTTCAACGCAGACACAATCCAGAAGTTAGTCAGAAAACAAAGTCTCAAACTTACGTAGAGGATAATATACTCCCAGATCAAACAACCAGAAATCAAGGAATTTGTAACTTTGACATATTTTGGTGAAAGAACTGAGACAATGGGCTTGTTTCATGATTTTTGGTTTACAGTTCATTTGGTGGTAATTTCAAATTGGAAAATAGTGTAGTTTCAGCTCTCTAAATAGCGTTGTTTTCCTGTAATTGATTATTAAAAATCGGATATTCTAGGCCCGTGACGTCAGGGGGTCTCGAAGAGGAAATCTCGATATTTTATCCGTTTTTCCTCCTCTTTTCGGACGATATTCGTCTCGCCAGGAGCTGAAAACTCTTAACTCTGGTAGTAGGCTAATGAGCTTGTATGAGCCTAAGGGTGGGGAACAAATAGTTCCAATAAATTTGGCACTTCTCGTTCCCCAGAACAGATTCAATATCCCCTGGAGCGTAGAGCAACACCGGTGTCTCGTCAATACCGTAAGAGTGCCGCAGATGGATGTTCCTGATACAAGGTGCAGGGCTTGACGCAGGGCGTCAGGCCCTGCACCTCTATAACCATCACGCGACTGCGGTAGACTGAGATGTTGAAGACACCATCCTGGTAAGCCATGATGAACTCTTCAGTTTCCGACACCAGCCCACTCGACCTGAGGAAAGCGAAAGTCAGGCGCTTTGATAAGCCAAGGTCTTCAAAGTTATTATTATCACTATTATTAGTGGGTGTGGCTTGGTTTTTCCTAATAGGAATAACTGACCTAATGATAATTTTTCATTGCCTCTTCTCTATTGAAATTACTCATGTTTTTTTAATTTCTACTGTGCCTCAACATACTCTTGAAAATACATTTTTAGTTTTATCGACTGTTACTGTATTTTCGAATGAGATAATGTAAGTGCCTTCTTTGTTGAGATCATGTCCGGCTACAGCTGATTTGTCGGTTGGTCCAAGTCGACAATTTTTCTTGTATTCAGAGACACGGGTACCCACAATTCTTTTTCAATGATTCCAATGTAGACCTACCTGCAGCTTCAAGGAGTCCGGTACCTATACCACCGGTGTTGCTGAAGGTTCTCTGAGGTCCTTCGCTGACTTCAGACTTTGGCTCACAGTTTTTGCTGACCTAAATTTTAGTTCCACGTCATGTTTCTCCCAATCTGGTCTGTTACATTTCTAACAGCCTCTGTGATCCAATGTACCATTTTCACGTCTATTCACAAGAACACCTAAGAAGGCTGGAATACCCTTAGGGTTCTCGTTCCACTGTGAATTAGAAAGAGTTCAGATATGATAGTAGTATGTTAAGTGTCTTTTCACCATCTTGCCATACCACGATCATGTCAGCATAACGCAGCCAACAGTATGGTTTCACGGCCTCTTGCTCTAAAAGTCGTTGTTCAAAAGTTTTCATGAATAAGTTTGCCCCCGCCAGACTTAATGGACTGCTCATCGCTATACCCTCTATTTGGTAGAAAAAAAAACACCATTCCAATGGAAATGAGTCGATGATGAACAATGAGCAGAGAAGGCGGTCATATCTGCTGGGAATACCTCGCTAATCAGCTGTATCGTGTTTTTCATCGGAACCATCATGTATAAGAAGACCACGTCTAAGATCACTCGTATGTCTCCAGACCGAACTTGGTACCTCTAATCTTTTCGATAAACTGTCCCGATTCATCAATGTATGATTCTGTATTTCCTTTGAATGACTGCAGTAGGCATGTAAAGTATTTTGCCAGCTCATAAGATGGTGAACCTATCGCATTCATGATAGGCCTGAGTGGCACATTCCCTTTATGGATTTTCAATTATTTATTTTTAGTGAAAGTTTAAAGTTCATTAACTTCAAGTCTGACAAATGATTAGACTATCGGAAATGCAAGAAATAACACTGTTACGGAGATAAAACCCGATCACAACAGAAAGTAGCTCTACTATTTCATGAGAAATTTAATAATTTACTGCGCATATCTCAAGGAACAATAAGCAATATAGAGAGGCAGTTTCGCGAGCTCGGGCATGTGGGGCAGATAAAAAAAGCAGCTCCAAATGTAATGAGTGATGAACTCAAATAAGATGTGATGCTTGAGTTTGAGGAAAACCCACAAACATCGAATAGACAGGCATCAACTACATTAAATATTAGCCATACATCGATAGTAGACATATTAAAAGAAAATAAAATGCATTCCCATAAAATGATACCTACTCAGGAGCTCATGGAAGACGATAGAAGAACTTATTCTTGTGATCAAATGATGTACATGTACGATAACGATATCATCCAATTAGAAGACGTTATGTTTTCTGATGAGTGTACTTTGTCTCTTAACAGTCATGCTAATCGGCAAAATTGTCGCTACTGGTCAACGGAAAATCCTCACTGGATGAGAGAAGAATACGCAGTACCCTCAAAAGGGATTGTAGGGAACCACATCATTGGTCCCTTTTTCATTGAGGTCAACTCGAATGGCGATAATTTGTAACGGTTTAAATTTCTGAATTTAGAAGAATCAGTAGGGGTTTCTCCAACCCCTTCCCTGTTGAATCCGTTCAACTGGCACCCCAGGGTTTACTTTTTTTCCATCTATTTCGACTGTAAAAAAAACATATTTTCCTTACCTACGTCCAGCCCCGACAATAATCGACTAGCCTGAGCAGAACTACTTTTTGGTAATTACATAAATACCAAGGTAGGTTATAAATTATTTGGCAATACTTCAAAATGATGTCATTCCAAGTTTATCAAATTTATATCCTGATCCAAGAAACCCTCTAGTTCCAGTGATTCGATATGGTTTCAGCAGTTAATGTCCAGCAATACCTCGATACAACATTTCCCAATCGGTAGATAGGGAGTCGAGGATCGATTGAATGGCCAGCGCGATCACCTGATCTTTCATCATTAGATTTCTTTTTATGGGGTTAAATAATGTTAGAAGACAGTTTTATTTGAGATAAGGATGTTACCAAGACATTCGCAGTGAACATTTTGAACATCTACTTTGTTAACATTCATAGGTCTTTTTTGTATGGGGGTTGTACCTGTCATTCGAAGGGGGTTGAAGGAATGGGTGGGATTTCTACTTTGAAGAATGTTAAATTTCAATAAACATTCGACGTGTTTCGGGATTTTTCTCAAATATGTACATTAACCGAAATAATGATATTATTCCATTTGGCTTTCACACACTGTGGACGTGGCGGAAAGACCTTTTTCGTGTTCTCTTCAAGACTTGATGAAGGGATAAGGAGATTAGTTTCCGGCCGTGAAAGTTTACTTTCTTTAAAACATAGAATATCTAAGGAATTGTCTTCGCATCTCTAATATGAGGAAGTATCCAACGAATCTTGGACTCGGGACTTAAATCCACAATATCGTCAGGGGCGGTTGCGGTGGCGCAATATATCATAGGCAGAAGCAACTAAAGCCTCCCCGTGACAAGAGGATGAAGGACGATCGCGTCTTTTTTTCTCGAAAAATCAAACTCCTTTTCACTCCATTAATATAACCAATTTCACCCCTACACACACATACACGCTCACCGATCTGTCTATTTAGAAGGGACCGGTCGGTTAACAATGCATCCGAAACTGGGGTTTAAAAATAATACGGTGGTCAAAGCGTCACGGTGTCGTCTGCGCCGCATTAGGCGCGGACTAACAAAGAAAAGGACAATGGCAACCCCTAATAGGGCTTTTTTGGCGCACAAATGAAGGGTGGATAAAGCGGAGGGCTAAAGCGACTTTAATTGTTAAATGTGTACACATTTTTAGTTTCGACACGTGACGATGTTTGGAAACGACAAAGGTCCCCATGTGGAGTAGGAGTTATCGACGTAAGCTGAATGTTGGTTTTCTCAGGATTAGTTTTTCATTGTGAAAACAAAGCTCGCTCGATATTTCATGAGATGTTTATTTTGTTGTTCGCCCGTCGATGTTGTCGCATGAGTGACCGTTCGGAAGTATTGTTTTTGTATCTTCCGACGTGTACAGTTGAAAACCCAAATTGCCGCATGATGCTGCCGTCAACTAGACTGAGTTCTCCCCTGTTCAATTTAGATCCATCGCGACACTCTTTGTGAGAGAAAAATTAGCTTGCGCTTTTTTTAATCAACCTGAATTAGTGGATTACTTGAATAAATTAGATTTTTTGATTAGATTTTTGTTTAAAAATATCTTAGTGGTAATGAAGCGACCCTGATTCAGAATCAGAATTGAATAATGTGGAACAAATCATTTTATCGCAAGTGGTAAGTCCGAAACCACTAGTAGCCATTTAATAATGTGTTATGATGATAAGTCATGGTGTGTGCCTTTTTTGGCGCCTTAGGGTGTAAATTGCTCACCCCTTCAGCTCCAGCTCCTCTCCAGCTCCAGGTCCAGCTAACCTCCAGCTCCACTCCAGTTCCAGCTCCACTTCAGCTCCAGCTCCACTTCAGCTCCAGCTCCACTCCAGTTCCAGCTCCACTTCAGCTCCACTCCAGCTTCAGACCCAGCTCAAGCTCCAGCTGCGCAGCTTCAAATGCACAGATCCAGATCCAGGTCCACTTTAGCTCCAGTTCCACTCCAGCTTCAAAACTCTCATGGAATGTGTGTCTTTTTTGACACCATCGTGTGCAAATTGTTCACCCTCCAACTCCATCTCCACTTCAGCTCCACATCCAGATCTAACTCCACTCAAGCTCCAGCTGTGCAACTTCAGATGCGCAGCTCCAGATCCAGTTCCACGCTAGCCCCAGCTCCACTCCAACTCCAAAATTCTATGATATAGTACCTATAAAATTGCGAAAAACTGAAATGCAATCACTTTTCGAAAAACCTGAACCTGAACCTGGCCGTTCAGCTGATTCCACTATCGCTATCCCGGAAACGGTAAGACCTACAAGGTTGGTTAATTCGAACTAAAGTTTTCTATTTTGGGGAACTGAAATATCCTAATAGTGATGAAGCGACCCTGATTAAAAATAGGAATTGAATAATGTGAAACAATACATTTTATCGCAAGTGGTAAGTCTAAAAGCACTAGCAGCCGTTCATTAATGAGTTTATCCTACTCATGGAATGTGTATCTTTTTTTGCACCGTCGGGTGCAAATTGTTCACACCCCAACTCCAGCTCCACTCCAGCTCCAGCTTCATATCCAGCTTCACTCCAGCTCCAGCTTCATATCTAGCTCAAGCTTCAGCTGCGCAGCTCCAGATGCGCAGCTCCAGATTCAGCTCCACTCCAACTCCAAAATTCTATGATATAGTACCTATAAAATTGCGAAAAACTGAAACGCCATCACTTTTTGAAAAATCATTAAACGGGCCGTTCAGCTGATGCCACTATTGCTATCCCGGAAACGAAAGGACCTACAATGTTGGTTAAATTGGACTGTGGAATGTGTGTCTTTTTTGGCAACATCGTGTGCAAATTGCTCACCCCTCAACTCCAGCTCCACTTCAGCTCTAGATCCAGCTCCTGCTCCAGCTTTAGATCCAGCCCAAGCTCCAGATGCGCAGCTCCAGATCCAACTCCACTCGGAAACGATAAGACCTACAAGGTTGGTTAAATTGGACTAAAGTCCAAGTGATTTATGATTGAAAACGCTACTGTGCTAGCGGAACATGTTGTGATGTAATTTTCAAAATGAAGTTTGTGAAGATCAAATGAGGTGTAGTTTTTTAAATTATATTTTTAGGGCCTAGAACTCAAACTTATACAAAAACTCCACATATAGGAAGAAGGTTAGAAACTCATTCAGTTCTGTGTGAACCAAGTCAGTTGTCATTTAAAATTTGGAAGAAGAGATCAACTAGGTCGCTGGAGCATTGAGTCAATACACTTATAGATCTCTTGAAGGAGGAATTTATGAGACTATTTTTTTTGAATTAGTGTTTAAGGATACAGAAGAAACTATTCTTTTATTACGAGTGTTGTAACTGGGTACATGAAAAGTTATCAGAGATAAAAGTGAAGGAGAATATTTTCTGCGTATAATCTGTGTAACTATACCTTCAGTTCGATTTGTTTTCTTAATGTCAACGATTACTGATATAAATGGAAAAACGTATTCACAATGAAGGGCATTTTGTTTTTCTTTACCAGCCGTAGACTGACACCATCGGAAATATATTGCCCCAAGGTCAAACGGAAAGATTTGGATCAATTATATGCTTGCATCATCGCCTTTGATTAGTTTTCATGAAATATCAATACTGAGTAGCCTTTAGTTGATGAGTCGGCTCCCTCTTTTTTATTGTATGGTATTTCTCAATGATGCATGACGTTACCACATTCCCAAATTCTATTTGACAGGCTTTGAAAAATATTACTGGAGTTTCATCCCAACATCAAACCGTTATTTTAACACCTCGACACCTGTTTCGATCCCCAAGTGATCATCTCCAAGACGAAGATTGATCTGTTTTTAATATTCTTTGTTTCAATATTCCTTGTGAAGATGATCACTTGGTGATCTAAACACATGTCGAAGTGTTTAAATAACGGTTTGGTGTTAGGATAAAACTCCAGTATTATTTATTACTAAACCAAAGGTTTGCAATCTGACTGGATTGTGGTAGTTTTTCTCTTTCAAACTGTTGTCGTTTTCTTCAGTTTTCCAGCATATTGAACTTATCACAATAAAATTAGTTCCCTACATCAAAACAATCAAAGCAGAGTCGACTGATTGAAAAAATAATCACATTACACCAACAAACGTCTCTTGTTCTGAATGTTTTCTCAATCGTTAACCACCCCGTCAATATTTACATCTTCCACATCTATTGAATTTACGGGCGCCCTGTCCAATAAACTAAAGTGGACAAATTATATTAATGAATTACCACCGTTTACTTTATCGGCCACAGTATTATTCTAGGGCTGTTTCCAATTTGACCCCACATTATTCCGCCGAACTCGACAACAGATTGGAAAACTACGTGTGACAAATCGAACCTACACTGAGTCAAGTTAAATCGCAGAAATTAAAAGTATGTACGCCATATGGTCGAACAGCAGGACCCATCAGGATGTGTTATATGAAAACGGGGTGAAACACATTCATTTTACCACATATGCCACACAATGTTGACGATCGGTAGTGTAACTAACCGTAATTAACACTTTGACTACTACGCATTCTGGGGCTGAATGACGCAATTTTTTCTGATTGATTCGGCCGCTACTTGATGAAGATCCATAGTAATTTCAAAAACTACACCTCACGATTTGATCTCCACAAACTTAAGTGATTTGAATACTTCAAGTTGTTCTTACATTAATATTCATATACTACAGGTAACCATAATTGAGACTTCCTCCAAAAAATTACCTAAACCTCTACCTAAGGTACCTGTTCAATTACGATAACCTGAAGCATATTACCTTACATCTACATCAATAATAATTCTTTCTCGATTTTTAAGAAAACAAGTTCAATGATGGTGATCTATTCAAATCTAGTTGGTCATTCAATAGAATGTTTGAATTTTTAAGTTTATTAATTTCCATTGCTTCCAAATGATTCAATATCAAACCTTTATTTTCTATGTGCAAAATTTCGAACTCTTCTTTAAAAATATGATTTTCTTCTAGAAGATGATTTCAATATGTTGAATTTGTTTTCTTATTTACATATCTTATATTGGTCAAACGGGCATAACATTTAGGAATCGAATCCAGGAACATCATACGAGCTATGTAAAGAACAACTTGAAGTATTCAAATCACTTGAGTAAGCTACTGTGCTAGCAAAAAATGTTATGATATTTTTCAAATCGTGAGGTGTGGTTTTTGAAATCATTTTATTTCATTCAAGCATACATAGGTAACAAATAAGTTGTTTTTTTCAAAAAAATATTTTTTTGACGGTGTCCACATATGATATACACAGTTTCTGTATAAAAAATTAGAACCTGTTTACATCAAACCGTGTGTGCCATATTTGGTACACACGTACAGTGTAGTTGTGAGTGTCAAAAAAACACTTCATTCTTAAAAACTCGTATTCACACACGTGGCAACGGATTTTCATTCTTAGAGTTTTTGCCATATCATATCCTCTACCATTTCTTTCACTGTTAGCTTTGTAGCATCTGGTACATCTACCCCTTTACTCTATCAATTTGTGATTTTTGGAAGCCTCTTTTTCTTCAAGGACAAAACACAAGCACTACAGGAAAATCCTTGGGGCGCTCTGAGAGCGGTGCCTGTGCGAAAGTATCGTTTCACATTGGATTTGATTCGCTGGAGATTGAATTCATTTGGAAAAACGTTCTCAGGAAGTTTATTCCACATAAACGCAGTTCTCCAATTGGGAGAGTTCTTGAACAGTGAAGTACGAGTTGAACCTCCAAACGATGAGCAGCCACAGTCCGTCGCGTATTTCTGATATATACCGCTCTTGGTGGAATCAAATGTGCCAGGTCACTTGAACATTTTCCATGAATGTATCTATAGAAGAGAGACAAATCTCCAACCCTTCTTCGATGTTCCAGGCTATCAAGATTGCACGTAATGTTTGCGTTTCCAATCAGGCGGATGACTCTTTTCTGGATGGAATTCAGCAACTTCAGAGTATGTTTGGGGGCAGAGCTCCATATATGAGAACAATACTCCAAAAAAAGTCTAATCTAAGCATCAAAAGTTGCTGAAGTGTGTACAGTTTTTAAGTTCGGAACAATGTTCTGAGCTTTTGAGAAGCAGCCTTTGCAATTACAACGACATGATTGTACCAAAACATATTGGTGTCCATTAATATCTCCAAGAAACTTATTGAAGCAGAAAGCAGAATTGTCTGACCTGGCATTTATCTTCTTGGAGAAAACCGATACCTGAGTTTTTTTGTCATTGAATTAAACCTAGTTACTTTCACCCTAATTCTAAATCACTTCTAGATCCTCATTAAAATATGCAACCTCCTGCTGCCGGTGAAGATGTGCCTCCGTAGCCGATGTCATGGAATCCAAATGGAATGACGAGACAAGTGTGATGTCGTCAGCAAAGCAATACATTGAATACTTGTTTTTTTTTCAATAGGTCGTTGACATACAATAAAAAGAGGGTTGGAGACGTAATGAATTCCTGGGGATCACCAACGTTGATGATGACCACTTGCAGGGAACGTTCTTTCAGAAAAATGAAGAGCCATACACGAAAATGATCCAACAAGCCATAGCATCGAAGTTTGGCCAGCAAAGCCTCATGCACACACGGTCAAAGATCTTAGAAATATCAGGCGCAACAGCTCTTAATTCCATCAGTTGGAATATTCATTACTGTATGTCTATCATCAAAAATTTTGTATATGAATTTCTCTCTGAACTTTGTTATGTTAATAGTTTTATAAGTAATGAATTTATATACTATATGAGCATTCACCACTGCTGTATTTGTTAGTAGTTCTATGGCAACAATTCTGTATCATTTTATTCCGCATCGTGTAGTTGTTGAGTAGGAAGCCTTTTGGTTCGAAACGTCTATAAATGACTTGATACTATTATACTTTACAATTGTTGACGGCTTTCTTACAACACCTTTTTTTGTTTACACTTCGGTCATTTCTGAAACTGCTTCAGTTGTCAGAAATAAGACCTCTCTTTTATCTTTCCATTTTCCTACTATTACGTGGGTATCACTTCCACGTGCTATGATGGCGCCTATTTCATATTTTGCATCCGTGACTGGTTTGAGGTTGAAATGTCTATTTTTTCTCAGAGTTCCAACAAGGTGAGTCTTCCTATCCAGGAAATCAAGTGCGAGGCTAACGCTAGAATAAAAGTTGTCTGTACATAGTAGATGTCCTTGATCTAAGAGAGATTCCATAAGTTCGAGAACTACGCGACTGGCAATTGACTGTTCGTTTTGGTCATTCTCCTCACCAGAATTGGAGGTGACTGTCATCCGTGAGAGCCTTCAAGACGTTGAAGAATTTGATTTTCGAATAATCATTTTCATCATCCACTCCAATGCAATTGAAATTTGCGTAACAAGTCCGGAAAACACTGTTTTTTTGGTCCAGTAGACAAAATTTTGCGAGTCCAAAAACTGTTTTCGAGTGTGTTGCGTTCACTATTTTGTCGGCAACCGTGAATAATAACAAATCAGTGAGACATATTTCATTGTTTTATTTCTTTGTGGAACAGCAATTGCTGAAATTGAAGGGATTGAATTGGATTGAAATGCTTTTGTTGCATACAACATAATACATACAATACGAAGGTGATTGCTTCTTCATTTGACGAAAACCTCTGTCCTCCGAGCGCAATTTTTAGATGAAAAGGCAGATGGTCAAAGAGTTCCAACCGTAGTTCGTGGATTTTTGCCATGCAATACGTTATCGTGTAGTATGCTGTTGTAATGGTTTTTCCTTTTTGAATTTTTGTTTCAGGCTTTTAATGGTGTGCCCTAGTTTCATCTACATTGATTAATCGATGTCATAATTCGGATTTATTGCACCTCAACTGCGCATTTCTAGATTTTCAGCAACTTGCAGGATAGAAGACGGATGAGCACTTTCATGAAACAAAAAAGTGAATATAACGTTTGGTTAATGTTGATAGTCAGAACTCAGTATTGAAACCACTCGTTCACAATCCCACACAGCACTAGATATTCATGGAATATTCCCTGTATATCATAAAACGAACGTATATATTCCAAATATTCATAGAATATTTTTGGAATATATACATGCCTTTAGAATATTCATAGAATATGCTTGAATGAATATGGCAGGATTATTCCCGAAAGAATGTGCATAGAATGTCTATAAATGGATTATTCTCCCTTGAATATTCTAAGAATATTGTCGATCGAATATACCATATGGTATATTCTTAGAATATATCCCCACGGTATATTTTGGAATATTCTATACAATGGAATTTTGAATTATCTTATAATAACGTATTCAAATAATTCAATAATATTAAAAACAAAAATATTTGAAGATCTTAATCGAATGCATAACCTAATGTATATAACCCTGATAGTGTTAACCAGTTTTTGAACTCAACGCAAAAATTCTGGATGAATTGCTTCAACAGCAACTGTTGGAAAAGACAAAAAAATTTGAATGGGCCAATAAATGAACTAATTGCATCAATAAATTGGTTGATTCTCATCCTATTTGTCTTTTTGTATTTGAAATTATTTAATTACAAAGCGAAAAATCCTGGAAACAGAGAAATGGGGAAGTGAAGAATTGGAGTAAACGTTTCTCATTGGTCAATTGAAGTGTAGCGCGCGACAGTCGAATAAGCTCTGTGAAAGCGGCTGTCCCTTAATGCATGGTACATTTGCGTTAATTCGACATTTGATTCAACATGGCGGTTGACGTGGCAGGTTCGCGTGTGTAATGCATGGTGTGTTGGTGTTATTATCAAAGTATAATTCTGTCACGTTCAGTGTACCATTTATAATTTGGGGTTGTCCAATTTGCAGTACAGCGAATAGTTTGATTTTGGATCTTCAAACAGGAGAGTTGCATCTATTCAGTCTTCAAAAAAAGTAAGTAATATGCAATAGTATCGATAGTAAAGTCATGGTGATTAACCTACTATACCTCATTTTAGGTTCGAGGAGAGTTGGTGTGTGGGATTTATTGGTTTGACTAAGTACATGTTTGAACTAGAGTGATTTCAGTTGTGTATCTTCAATAGAGAAAAGTAAGTGAATGACACATTCTTTTTTATCATTTGTTTTCATAATTTTTATCACTCGTTTTCAAGATAGTATCAATTTGCCCAAAAGGAAACAAAGTGGTACCTGGTACAGGCAGGTGCGCCAAGGAACTGAAAACGTAATGATTACTTTTCAACAAGACAATGCAAGTTGCTCTCCAAGTCATAAAATGTTGTAAATGTTCATGAGTAACCTATGCGAAAAATATCTATGTGATTTTTATTCCAGTTTTATTGTGCCACTTTCAAATAGTGATAATGAACTTTAATGTACATTTTGTTCCAGGTATTACTATTGAAATACTGGCTGATGCATTGTTGGACAAATATAAGGAAAACTATTCTGGTGAGCAAATTTTGAATAACTTTAAGTAAGTGAAATTCATTGAAGAACCCATCATACCACTCATTTTAAATACTTCATTTGTGGGTTTATTTTTCTAAGTGAGAAACCTAACCTTACCTATTTCTTGATGTAATACACTTTTTCTTTTTCAATGAAATGATATATTTATTATTTTTTAATTAGTGCTGATGAATTCACAGAGTTGTTATTTTAGTATATTTTTTAGTGTACATTTGTTTGAGAGTAGGAACATCCTAATTTGAATACATTTCTAATATTTGTAATATGACAGTATTCAGGAATATTTTATTCAGTGAATAAATATTTTGAATTAGATTTTTTTATTTTTAATATTGGTTGAAACGTCAAATATTTCAGTGTATATTGTTTTTAAAATATATTTGTTTATGAATATTATGTGTTTTATTACTTGTGTGAATCTTGTATCAAAATGCAATATATACATGCCTAATAGCGGTTACTCGTCACATTCTTGGAATATTCCAAATATTCCTAGAATATTCATAAAATAATATTTAAAGAATATTCTATGGTGTTTCTCTATTGTATATTCCTACAATAAACTAAGAATATCCTGAATATTTTATGAATATTCCTCGGGTTCTATTCCTGGAATATTCTTAATAGAATATACCTTAGATATTCTAAGAATATTATAAGATTTTCCAAGAATATTCCCAAGGAATATTCTTAAAATATATCAGAGGTTCGCCAGGAGCACTTCCAGGGAATATTCTCCAGAAGATATATATATCCATGGCATATTCATAGCATAATACAATATCCTTAAATGTATATTCATGAAATATACCTGGAATATCTATTGCTATGTGGTATTTCCTATCTTCCTGAATACTTTCCTTCAGCCTTTTCCAACTGTCAGATTCAAAACTGCTAGCGCTTTTATCCGCGAAACTCCAGAAATATTATTATTCAATAGATCACTAACATGAAGAACAAAAAATGAGGGACCTAAGACTAGTCCCTGACGTACTACGAATTGCACAGTGCTTTCAGTGTTTCAAGTTTTTCAGCATACAAAGAAACTGAAAAACTGTCTATGCATCTTATTTCTTTTCAACTGAAAAAATGAAAAAACAAAATCTCTACAAAACAAAATCTGTCATAACCTTGAAACTGTGCCCATAGAACATCTGACTCTTCTTGGATCATTTCGCAATGAAGACGTTACAGAGGACGGCGTAATTACGTTGTTAGACACGACGATATAGATATGTTAGTGGCGGCCTTATCAGGTGGTAAGCCTACTAAAAGCTCCGTGTGAACGGCGCAAGAAGCTCCATTTTCTGCTTATTTGCATGCTATCAGGCCCCCTTTGCATCTCATTCTGAAGTGCCCTGCTCGCTTCAGACTTACGACACACAACGCGAAAGTATGCACACTCGGTCTGGAGAAGAGGGATTATTGGAATGTGCTTATACTGTGGAATAGAAAAGAATAAACACTGTTGAACAACAGTGTGCTATGGTGGAGGGCATTTTAATAATAGAGAGAAAGTTTTCAAGAAAAACATTTCCTGCCCCCAAGATACTGGGTTCAAAAATATACGATACAGTCTTTCAAACATTTTCGTTATTGGCGTATCTACCGTAGTGGTAACTATCCCGTTGATTTGACAAGTGACCGAAATCAACAATGACATTTCATTCTTCCACTTTTTGTTTTATATTGTTTGCGAGGCAAACCAAACACGAAGAAAACTTTTTTGTCATGTTCAACTTGTAGATTGTAACACACCAATTATTAGTTCTAATCTCTTCTTTCACAGATCTAGAATTCCTCTGGTCAGTCTGTAACAGTACTGCGGAAATCATTCTGACAGCTATTTGAATTCCAAAATTGTTCATTTTGTTTATTCTATCCATTTTAAGGTTAGAGCGACAAACGAATGTCAAGTATTCTTCTTCTTTTATTCGGTCATAGCGAGAAGTGAGGTACAGACAAAGATATTTACCCACGTTTGCGAGAATGTCATTTTTTGAATCGGAGGGTGAGTTTATGTTTGAAGAGACTGATGCAACAGGTGGTAACATTGCCTGGGTTTTTAACCAAAACCAATTCTATGTGTGAAGGATGACATTTTCAAAGGGTATTTTCTGGCTTCACATTTGATAATCATCAAGCAGAAAATATTCTAACTTTGAAATTACAATATGAATGTTGATAAAAAAGTGAATTACGAGTCATTTTCTATATTAATTCATTTTTATCATTAATTGAGTCGTCAGGATTTTCACAAATTTTTTTTTTTATGGTAGAGTTCTGCCTGGCAAATACAAGCAAATTTTGGCACATCTGTTTCTGAAACATTTCTCATTTCTCTTTTCATTAAATTATTCTTACTTTCAAAAGCATACTATTCACTACAGGGCACTATTGATAACGACTTTTATTAATTAGATAGATCAGGTTGGTTAAGTTAGTTTAGGTCATTTTAGACTAGGTAAGGTTAGGTTAGGTTGGATGAGGTTAGGTTAGGTTAGGTTAGGTTAGGTAAGGTCAGTCTGTATTTCTATTTCTCTTCTATGTACTCATATTTCTATATTTGTATTGTGCCTGATTCGCCTATTTTGACGCATTGAATGAATGTTTTATTATTAATAATAATAATAATAAACAGCTTTATTTCAGAGTAGATTACAAACTTTTATTGCAAAAGGTCGGTAATAGAATGAAATGGCGTCAAACAAGAAGGTACAGATTTTTTGTAATAAATATTTTGAAATGAATGTTCCAGTGAGATATGCGTTGAAATCATAGGGCTGTAAGTCTATGAGGAGTTTTTTTAGTTCTCTTTTGAAAACTCCAATTTTCTTAGTTAGTTTTAATCTGTTAGGAAGATGGTTGAAAAGCTTGATTGACATATAGTAGGCGCTTTTTTCAGTTACTGTTAGACTATATATATATATATATATATATATATATATATATATATATATATATATATATATATATATATATAGAAACAGAAGTTAATATCGGACATAGCACTCATGAAAGTGGCAAACCATAGATAGACACGTGTTTCGGGCTTTTGGCCCATCATCAGTATGGTGCAGCCAAGTGTAAGGATGGGCAACACTTGGTTACCAAAAGATAGAAATACAAATGCACGAGATCTATCAACTGAAACCACAAATGTGCGGTTGGCTCCTGTTGGTGGCTCCGTGCATTTGTATTTCTATCTTTTGGTAACCAAGTGTTGCCCATCCTTACACTTGGCTGCACCATACTGATGATGGGCCAAAAGCCCGAAACACGTGTCTATGGTTTGCCACTTTCATGAGTGCTATGTCCGATATTAACTTCTGTTTCTATATCAAGACACTCAATAACTTTCATATTTGTATATATATATATATATATATATATATATATATATAATCTAGAAAGGTTATTGCAGTCAAGCTGCTGGAAAATAATTCCATGAAAATCAAAAAATAAATAGATAAGTACTTTTTGATCATTCCCATATTGATTTCAATTTAAGAGCCATCGGTATACAGCTGTTTCAGCCTATTGGGCATCGTCAGATTATTGGCCTTGATTGAGATGCGTCGATTGAAAACTCCTGAAATGAAAAGGTCGGTTTTATCTTTACACAAAGCGTAGTATTTTAGGCCCTCGATAAAGAAAGCCGTATAAATAACCCTTAGAAAAGAGGCAGCAGATAATAACTAGAGAAAACACGAACTTCATCTGTTTAGATAAGGTTTTTTGTATCTTACCAAAGCTATTTGTGTAATATTGTTCTGAGCAAATAAATCAGTGGAGATAGCCACTAACTTGGACTGTATTTGAGGCCATATACTTGAGGACGATAAGAAATAAACAAGAATAATAGGATTCACTAATTAATTATGGTTCCTATAAAACTCAGCAAAGGATGTGTTTGAATAAGTATTCAAAGTGCTATGGAAAACCGAAAAAACATCAAATTCGAAACACCCGTGCATAAACATTTCATGGCATAACCAACACAGGGCCATAGAACAAAAGCAACAATAAATATAAGGAATCACAGAACAAATTAACTCGATGAAATGTCGCTGTCTTCGGAAAACGGGAGAAGGATTTTAAGCATGTCTCAGTAATTGCGGGGCTTAGATACGGAAGATTCGGAGAACAACGGGAGATGAGGCAGTGCCACATAATTTTCCTTTCGAGAAACCAATAAAAATGTCACTAGCAGGGTGTAGGTGAATGAAATAAAGAATGTGTTTTATATGGGAGCTCGTGAAACGACTCGATTCTGCACAACTCAATTATCTGATAATCCTCAGACTGGTAGACGATATATTCCACCATAAAAATTCAATAATATTTGGTTTGTCGATAATGAATGACATTAGAGAAAAAGTATGAAAAATATGATGTCTGATCGAATTTTTAAGACCCGCAGAGAGGATATGATTCCATTCAAACTAAACATTTTTGAAGAATTCAAAATAGTTTTAGTTATTAGGGGCACCTCCGACCTAAATTCAGAAAATACAAATATCACGCCAACCATGTATTATTACCTTGACAGAAAGTACCTATTAATCAGAATGAAAGTAATTAGCCAGTTCATAAAAAAAAGCATTCCATAGAAGACTATCGTGGTGTGAGCTGCCTGTTAAAAAAAATAAGGTCAATTTTCATTTTCCTCAGCAAATAATAATTTATTCATCAATTTCCCCTTCAAAGTAGTCCCCCTCAGATGTAATACACTTGCACCAGTATTTTCTTCAATCCTATGGATAGGCATTTCTTGGTATGTCCTTGAGCATTTGATCGAAATTGACGTGCTTTTTTTGCTCTTGGCTCTTCTGGGCTATTTCATTGGGATTGGTTTTTGGTTTCCATGTCATGACTATATAGGTATCCATGATTCGTCACCATTTATGACTTTTTTGAGCAAATCTGGATCGCCGTTAACGTCATTCAACAATTCCTGAGCGATGCTCATACGACGGTTCTTTTGGTGAAAATTCACCAATTTTGGAATGAATTGGGCTGGCACACGCTTCAACAGCAAAATCTTCGAAAAAATTGCTTGACATGAGCCAAACGATATACCAACATCCTCAGCAATGTTTTCTGTGTTTCTGGCTATTGGCCTCATCAGCGCGGTGTAGCCAAGTGCAGAGATGGAAAGATGTTGAAAAATACTTTTTTCAAATGAAGAAATACATGTAAAGTGAGTTCGAATTATATCAAGGAGGTTACGATAATTCTGTCAAATACAGATCACGATATGAAATGAAAAGGAGAGTTACAAACAAACAAACATACATACATACAGATGGAGCTAATATAAAGCGTGTAAAAAGAACATCAACATAGCATATGTGACTGATAACTTCTTGGGTAGACATATCTGTTTAAATCTGTTTAAAATCTGTTTTTTCCGTTAATCAGCTGTCGCCTCCATACGAACGCACGATAAACTTGTGCGAGCTAAGCACTAACGAGGTCTTACCTTTTAACGTGTGATTCCTAACACGGTTGCAGAATCATCCCAGCTTCAACCAGATAAATTCTCTCGAGAAAAGTATCTGGTCTAGGCGGGAATCGAACCCACGGTCTTCCGATCGTGAGTCGGGCGCACTACCACCGCGGCCAATTCCACAACATATAAAGAACATCAATTCAAAAATGGACGAAGATAACGAATCGGGGGTCTATAAACTGTCATGTGGATCGTCCTCAAATATTTATGTGAGGAGAACTTTGGAAAATTTTGAAAAGCCAATTTCACCATTGCTTGCCAATCAAACCTAATGGAATCTCTGGCAATCAATAAACGCAAATATTGAAATTTTCGAGTAAATCACTACATGTGACAACCTAATGGAGAATGGAGTGTACCATGTGTTTTTGTCGTTGAGACCAGGAATAAAAAGATTACCCCATACTTTTGATGATTGATGATTTCAGTTACCTACTGCAAATTTTTTTGTCGTCCAATCTTTTTATGTCACGATCGTCAATGTAACGAGCCCAATAAAATGCTATCGTTTCGGGGACATTGAGGCACTTAATTCCAATGAAATGTTGAGATAAAACAATCCCATTACCAGGGATGTTTACAACGAGCAGAAGCATCCGCCATCACGGCAAAATATTTATGGAGACCAAATAAATCTGGAAGTAAGTAGTCACTTAGGGGATTAAATCAGTTATTTTGTTATTCGTCGTAGAATTTCGAGGGGATTAGCGGATTCGCAGTCGGTGATTCGTCCGATGAGTTCGATCAGATGAGCAAAGTTCAATGAAGGATATTGCTTGGGAGTTCTGTTTCGTGAAAACAAGTTCACAAGTTCTACAACCCATCAGACTTTTAAAATAATCTAATATATTGAACAGAGTCTAAAAATTCACATAATTACAACCTATGAACGGCTGGACCGATTTTCATGATTTTTTTTATTACATTTGACGTAATGCACACCAAGCCAATTCTAACATGTATTTTCCTCAGAATCAAGTACAACCAGAGCAACTATAGAAAGATACCTCTGAAACCTATTGACTGCAAACAATATTGGGGTCAATAATGTCAAGAGCTCTCGATATGTTAAAGAAAAGGGCGCAAACACTTCGAGTGAGTCATGAACATACTCGAAAAATGTATGAAATGCACCTTCCGTTGACCTACCTGAGCAAAACCATGCTCAAATTTAGAAATGATGTCAGACCGATCTAAAAATAGTAACATTTCATTGTAGATACACCTTTCAACTATTTTACACAATACTGTGAGTACTTTTGTTTGAAGGTGATTGACGATGTTTAATGATGAATTTCACTATTTCGAACTAATAATAATAACCAATAACTAATAAAAACGGAGAATTGAAAATGAATAGCTGAAAATAACAATTTTATTCAGCAAAAATACTGACATAAAATGATGGTCATCACCCGAAGACGATTGTGGATACTAATAATCGAAACGTCGTGAACTTACTTGGCTTGAAATCTCTTAACTTTTTTATTTTTTCATTCATTTTGTATTTCTTTATTTTCATTTTTTGTTCAATTGTTCTATTTTTATTTTTATTTTATTTCACTGTCATTTAATTTCAGGTTTCTTTGCTTAATATAATTGTTATTTTCAGCTATTCTTTTTTAATTCTTCTTTTTCATTAGTTCTTTCAGGGATTTCAAATCATTTTATATAATATCAGACAATGAAAGTCCAACTGATGAAATTGAACTGTAGGTCGGTCGGTAGCCAGACGGTTCGTCGTGGATGCTTTCTTCACTCACTCGAATTGAGTGCCGTGTTGGTCGGTGGTTCAAGTCCTAGTCTGAACGAACGATTTTCACTTGCTATCGTCCACCCGTGTTACGAATCACACGTTGAAAAGTAAGGCCTCGTTAAACCTTAGCTCGCTCAAGTTTTGACTTCTGAGGGTTGTCGTTCATAGAGACAACTGGTTAACGGAAAAACAGATTTAAACAGGTACTGCTTAATAAAAGCAAAGTCAGCAATATTTATCACACTATATGTGTTTCTTAAATAATTGAATCCAATGTTTGAACCATTGTAAAACCTATACTCTTGACCAGAATAGACAAAAAAGTCGAGGGAGAAACAGGGCAAGTGCCTTAGATAATATATTTGTGGATAGACAACTCCAAGGTTATGAAGACTTTCATCGTCAAGATAAAATTCACGTTCATCATGTGGATACTCAAATATAGACTTCAAGCTTCACGTGTTAGGAATCACACGTTAAAAGGTGAGACCTCGTTAGTCCTTAGCTCACACAAGTTTCGACTTCTGAGGGTTGTCGTTCATAAGGGTGCGATAGTTGGTTATTGAAAGAACAGATTTTAAACAGATTTAAACAGAATTCGTCTTTAAATTTGTCTTTTCCCACACCACAAAGTTTTAACAAACTGAGATTCAAAGAATGTGAACTTTCACGGCCAAAAATTAATGTGTGAAAGCTATTTTCCGTTTTTTTTACCGTGATTGGTAGTATTTTATTACTGACGTTTCGTCTACCACTGCGGATCCGGTCCTAATACCCGAATTGGTGCTCCCGTAGTACTTACCTCATACACGATGGTTTCGATCAAAGACCTTCATGGGCAGTCCATTCAGGCCAGCAGCGGCAAACTTTTTCATGGAAAATTTCGAGGCTTAGAGCAAGCGGCCGTGAAATTATATTGTTGGCTGCGTTATGTTGATAACACATTCGAGGTATGGCGAGATGGTAAAGAGAAACTTATCAATTTTCTATTACCCAAAAATCTGATTCAAAATGGAACGAGAAACCCAAGCGATGTTTTTGTGAACAAGCATGAAGATGGTACATTGGTACACAGAGTGTACAGGAAACCAACACACACAAACAGGACCTCGTACAAAAACTTTAAGCACCAGCCACAACAGAACCTGAGAGTCTTCTTGATGAACTCAAATATGTCTTTAAAGGGAATGGTTATAGCAACCATTAGCAATACCCGGAGTATACCTTATAGGTGCGGGTCAGGCTACACTGAAACCACGAAAAGAAGTGTAAGTACCCGTCTCTCTGAACACAGGAGAAATTGTCGACTTGGACAATCCGATAAATCATCTGTAGCCAAACATGCTCTCAAATTATAGCATTCGAAGATATAGTAATACTCGATAAAACTCAGAATGACTATCCAAGAATATAGATAGAGGCAAAAGAAATTCAAAAACAGGGATGGTTTCAATAAAAGGCAGTGAACATCAATGAAGTTTAGCTGCCTGGTCCTAAGAGGTACACACACAAGGTCAGGTAAACCAATGAAGAAAAACCAAGCTGGGCTCACTATTATGAGTAAAAAACCATCGTAGTAAATGCGTTCGTAACAACGGGAGCAACAATTCGAGCATTGCGACCGTTTTTTTTGTACCTTGGGAGCTGTCTGACTTGTCCATTTAGTCCAAGTCTCCATAAAACACTGCAGCTTCTTGGGCTTATTGCGTTTATTCTCCCATCTTCTCATGACACCCATTCCATCAGTCTCGTTCCTTGTACTAGTTTGTACAGGTTCCGTGTTGAATGTTCGTCATATGCTTCTAGGTGTAATTTTGTACGTCCATGTATTGCCTGCCTCCTGTGATTCAGTGCCTCACATTCGCATAAGATATAAGGAGCTGTTTCAATCCCTTCGTTGCATAATCTGCAGCTGAGGTCTCTGTTGTACAGCCCCAATGACCGGTTAATAACCCTGTAATTATTCTGAGCCGATCCCTACTATATTGTAGTAGTTCTTCGGTTTTTTTCTCGGACGGTTCCCTAATGAAGGTTTTACTGTGTTTGTTGCCAAGTACTTTTGTCCAGTACTCTGTGTACTTCTTATTGGTCTATGTCCTAATCTGGTATCGTACCAATGATTTTGGTACCCCAGAGCTGGTTCAGGACCTATATATGAAGTTGATGATCCTTGTCTAGCGCATTCATCAGATTTATCATTAACTGTGATTCCTGAATGCCCTGGAACCCAGTACGAAGTTAATTTATTCCTGTTTACAAGTTCATTCGGTTCTTCATGGCATTCCCAGACCAGTTTTGATGTCACCTTCGGGTTTGTCAGATCTCCTAGTGCGCTCTTGCTGTATGTAAAAATATTGATCCGCTCATTTCTTTGAGGTCTCAATTTAATGAGTCTTGCACACTGCAAGATAGCATACACTTCCGCCTGAAAGACGGATGTGTATAGTCCTAGCGGATAGCTGTAGTTTAGATTCCTATCCGCTCGGTATATTCCAGCTCTCGTTCCATGTTTGGTCTTCGATCCATCTGTATACCAGGTGTTCTTTCCAAACATGTTTTCGAAATGACTAATGGTCTTTCACTCTGCACGGCTTATGATTTTGGTCGTGAAGTTTGTGTTAAAGGTATACTTCGGTGTCATGTGGTCCGTGCACATATCCAATATGTGCTCCTCCACTTGTTCCGAAATTTCTGTTCGGTACGATCTTTTGTAGTTCGGTGAGTTTTCCTGTCTGAATTGGCCCATCCTGGCCTCCCCTATTATCACAAAGTGTAAGGGAGGTAGATTCAGGAGAGTCTCCAATGCAGCTGTTGGGGTAGTTCTCATTGCTCCCGTCATTCCCAAACATGCAAGTCTTTGCACCTTGCCTAAGTCGTTGATGGCGCTCGTCTGCTTCATCTTTGGCCACCAGATCAGAGATACGTATGTTATCATGGGTTTAACCACCATCATGTATAGCCAATATACCATGTCTGGTTTTAGCCCCCAAGTTTTTCCATAGGTGCGTCTGGCGAGCATCAGTGCTACCTCCGCTTTCCTCTTCATCCTGTCCAAGTGTTGGTTTCAGGTCAGTTTGGAATCTAGAATCACTCCCAGATATTCAACCTTCCTCGACACTATCTCTTCACCTCGAAGTTTTAGAGGTCCGAGACCCTCCATTTTAGTCCTCTTGGTGAATGCTACTATGGCCGATTTGGATGGACTTATGTTAAGCCCTTCTTCTTCGGTCCATCTGGTTATAATATTCAAGGCCTGCTGCATGCATCCCTTCACTACATTTTTGTATTTACCCTGGACTAAGATGACTAAGTCGTCTGCATAGCTCAGTGCTTTATACCCATTGTGGTCCGAGAGACATAATAGCTCGTCCATTACAAGGTTTCATAACAGAGGGGATAAAACCCCCCCTGAGGACAGCCCCTTGCTACCCGTGCCACGACTGTTTCCCCCATAATGGTTGTATATACCAATCTTCCCCTAAGCATGCAGTCTATCCACCTACAGCTTGTCTTGTCGATCCCTCTTCTCCTCGACGCCTGGATGATTGATTCTAACGACGTATTATTAAATGCGCCCTCGATGTCCAAGAAAGCAGCTAAAAGTACTTCCTTGTTTTTGTAAGTATATTCTACTTTTTCTGTTACCCGATATAAAGCCGTATCTATTAACATACCTGACCTGCATGCATATTGGTCTCGATCATTACCACATCGCCTTTGATAATGTCTGCCGCAGTGATAGACGAAACTTCAGGCATAAAACCTGCAGACCGCAGGCGAAAAACCAGAATAATAGCTTTCACATCGAAGTTGTTTTGTTTATTTTTCAACTGTTAGTAAAGTATGACCACTGCCCAGTAATGTAAAGACTATTGATTACCAGTGTTTTCAAGTTTGTGATTTGATTTCTTTTTTTTGTTACTCATTTCTTTATATTATAGAACTTCGAATAAAAAGTTTTAATTCAACATTCCCACCTTTATGATTCCCCAAAGGATAATTTCAGATTTCTTCTCTACTCTTTCAAATTTCTTCTGTATTCTTTCAAAGTTCTTCTGTATTCTCATACATAAAATTTATCTAGTCACAGTCAAACGAAAAACAAGCTCGACTACCACCCCAGTATGCTTCAAGATCCGGGAGACCCGCTTTAAAATACGTCCGTGTAAGAGCATTAGAAGAAACATCCCCGACTATAATCACTTTTAAAGGTATTCTAATGCCGGTGGACGATGAATCAGTGGGGTTGTTTATCCCACCCCTGGCGTAAAGCACTCCATTTGCATGTTATTTGCATACTAGTTGATATTGCAACTTGCTGAAAGGTTCCAAACGATAAATATCCGAAAGATTTGTCACGTGGATTGACGTTATTGCACTAATAATAACATAAATATGGTTTGGAATCGATTAACAGATTAAATAGTGTGAGCATTTCAGGCGAATAAATATTATTTTGGAAAGGCAACTGAGATTTAGCGCAGGGTGATTTGGTGGTATGGATATTGTTGTTGAATATTAAAGAAGTTTTTTGTCGACCTTCATTTTTAGGACAAAATACATGCACTCTGCGAGAATAGCAATTCACGTTGGATTTAAATCGCTAGAGGTTGAATTAATTTGGAAAAACGTTCTCAGGAAGTTTATCTCACGTAAACGCAGTTCTCCAAATGAAAGAGTTCTTGAACAGTGAAGGTCGAGAGGTACTGAGTTGAACCTCGAAACGATAACCAGCCACAATCCGTCGCCTGTGTACCGCTCTTGGTGGAATCAAATGTGCCAAGTCACTTGAACACCTTTTATGAAAGTATCTATAAAAGAGAGACAAATCATCTTTCTTCGACGTTCTAAACCAGGGGTTTCCAAACTACGGCCCGCGGGCCAATTCCGGCCCGCCAGTGTCATCAATCCGGCCCGCAACAGCCAATGATTTACTGTCATCAATCTGGCCCGCGACAGCCAATGATTACCTAATTGTTGTTACTATTGCTGTGAGAAGTTGAAGAAGAAAACAAAGAATGATAATTACTCGGTTTTATTCACTTGCAAGGTAACACTTAACGACAGAAATGATGACCAAGAAAACTTAACTTAAGTATATTAATAACTAACAAATAATTGAAATGAATCATAGTTAAACAAAAACACTAATGAGACTTATGTAATTGTGATTTTCTACCGACAATACTTTGTAGTTGTGAATAAATTTTACTTGTATCAATTATCAAAAGAGATTTAAGATGCTCATCGGTTAATTGAGATCTGTAAACATTTTTATTTATATACTTCATCTTGGAAAACGTTTTCTCACACAAAAGTAGTACTAAAAACAGAAAACAACCCACGAGCAAATTCATGCAAATTATCAAATTGTTCCAGTGGAAGACTCTTATAAAATTCCAACAAAAAAGAATTTTGATATTTGTTCTTAAGCATACCACTACACCGTAAATCAATAATTTCCATTTGGACTTCCGGAACCAGGGTTTCAATGTCAGAATCAAAAGGATTTTGAAAAAGCTTAATTTCATTCGCAATGACATCAAAATCTGAAAAACGAGTATCAAAATTTATCTTCAAAGCACTCAAAAGTTTCGATTGCAAAATTGACGGGAAATTCAGTCTCTGTAGTGTGGCTGAATATTTCACATGTTTCAAAATGTGTGAAACATTTTTTACGTAATTGCGATTGAAGGATTTGATATTGATGTATAAATCAGGGAGAAGCTGATTTTCTCCTTGCAATCTCAAATTCAGTTCGTTCATATGATTTGTCAAATCGACATAAAAGGCTAACTTCCACATCCATTCACTATTTTCTAAATCGGCAAAAGGGCGCTGCTTCTCATTTAAAAAAATTTCGATCTCTGCTCGAAGTTCAAAAAAGCGCTTAAGGACTTTTCCGCAACTAAGCCAGCGTACGGCAGTATGATATGGTAAATCATTTTCTCCAATCTGTTGAATAAACTCGCGGAATTGTCGGTGATTCAGCCCAGTGGATCTGATGAAGTCAACAACTGATATGACTGGTTTTAGAACTTCAGACATATCCAAACATTTTCCCTACAAGGACTGTTGATGAATGATACAATGTAAGACTAATGGTTTTGAACCACCATCATTTTCTACAGCCTTTGACACAGGTGCAACCACTCCTTTATTTTTACCATACATATTTTTGCCTCCATCAGTTGTTATAGATTTCAAATTTCTCCATCGAAGGTTCTTTTTATTAATGGCATTTTCAACTCCCTTAAAAATACCTGTCCCAGTTGTCGTGCCGTGAATACTATCAATATCAAGAAGTTCTTCATACACTTCATAGCTTTTATCTACTCCGCGAATAAAAATCAACACCTGAGCAGTATCTGACACATCCGTTGACGCATCCAATGCTAGAGAAAACCACTCATGATGTCCATTTTTGTCAGACAGTTAAGATGATATATTTTCTGCAATGTCTTGCACCCTCCGAGCCACGGTGTTTGCTGACAAACTGACACTTTTAAATAAATTTACCTTTTCGGAGCATATTTCTTCGGCTACTGCAATCAAGCATTCTTTTATCATTTCTTCATCGGTGAATGGTTTGTCACGTTTTCCGATTTCAAGAGCCACACGAAAGCTGGCGCGAGTTGCAGACTCTTGTTCAGTATTCGGTTTGGTAAACAAAGATTGCTGCGATTTGAGTAAGCGTTTCAAAGCTTCAAATTTTTCCTTCCGCAAACTTCCTGTATACTTGGAGTAACTTTGAAGATGTTTCGATTCATAGTGTCGTTTAATGTTATAGTCTTTGAGAACAACTATGGTTTCATTACAAATTAAACATAGCGCCTTATTACTAAACAATAAGTCAAATCAAAATACTTTTATTGACGGGTGCTACTTTATTTAACAATAGACAGTTTCGCTTCCTTCGCCTTTCCTACGCAGACTAACTCGCAGTTGTGCCGCTAGCCTTTTTATATGCAATTATTACTGCCATCTCGAGGTGATCGGAATACATTAACTAGAACCAGAACTTTCTCGAACCAACGCGGTAATTCCAAATATTTAATTACGCCTAATGCCACCTAGCGGGTAGCTGAAAAAGATAGTACAAAGTACCACTACTCGCCACTATATGTCGTTAAGTGTCACAATGAACAATAATAATTGAAATTAAAAAAAAGCATAAGTTTGCTTAGGTCACGCACTTTGCGACTATCCTAGTCTTGAAATATAGTTAAGGGAGAAATTGGTCCTTGGAACAAACTGAAAAAATCATTATGGCCCGAAGGCTTCAAAGTTTGGATACCCCTGTTCTAAACTATCAAGGTTGTATGTGATGTTCGCATCTCCAATCAGGTGGATGGATTTTTTCTGGATGGAATCCAGCAGCTTCAGGGTATGCTTAGGGGCGTAGATCCATACATGAGAACAGTACTCCAAAAAAGGTTTGATCTGAACTTTATAAAGCATCAAAACATGCTGGGGTTTGTACAGTTTTCTGGCCCGGAATAGTGTTCCAAGCTTTTGAGGATCAGCCTTTGCAATTCCAGCGACATGATTATGCTTAGACATATTGGTGTCCATTTTAACCCCCAACAAACTTATCAAAGCATAAAGCAGAATTTCCTAACCTGACATTATTATATCCGGTTCGGAGACATTTATCTTTTTGGAAAAAATAGATACCGGGGTTTTCGTCTCATGGAATGACGAGACAAGTGTGCTGTTGTCAGCAAAGCAATATATTGGAACCTTGATTTTTTCCAATAAGTTGGTGATATACAATAAAAAGAGGATTGGAGACTGTTCAGAATATCATAACTTTTTATATTTTGTGTAGACGTTCAAGATCTGGCAACATTTACTGTCTGGTATTTGTAGGCGAATGTTTTCTCGTTATCGAACAACTACATCACCCTTAGGTAGGTAGATTTATGACCTTTGCCACATGTTGGGTTTTAGATATTTGAAGTGGTGGTAATAATAACTTTTTGTGTGATTCAAACAGAGTAAAATAACATAGAGTCCACGAAAGTTGTGTTGTAATCATCTAAGAAAGTGAACAATAAATACAGACAGCAAACACTGGAGTTTTTATTGGTTAGAATAATTGGAGTTCGAATTCAAGGGGATAAACCCCAACATAGTGGTCCAGATTTTAAAAGAAATAATATCTAAAATGAAGGAATAACTTGGAAATTCATCCAGTAAATTCCCCGAATTTTGGAGGTTTATGGGAGGCAGGTGTTAAGTCTTGTAAACATCATTTAAAGAGAATATTGGGTAAAGGTTCGTTAACATATGAAGGGTTCCCAACTTTAATTATCCAAATTGAGGCAATCCTCAATTTACGTCTGCTATTCCCTTTATCATCCAGCCCTAATGATATAGATGTCCTTACTTCTTCCCATCTCCTCATTAGACGACGTTCGTCTTCGTTACCAGACCCAGATGTTCAGGAAGTTTCAACCAACAGACTGTCCAAGTTTCAACATCTCCAAATGCTTCTTCAACATTTCTGGTCCCGCTGGTCTTCTGAATACATCACTGAACTGCAACAACAAGGTAAATGGACGAAGGAGAAAGTCAACCTACAAGTTGGACAACTCGTTCTCATCAAGGATAATAATCTGGCCCCGTTGTATTGGCGGATGGGAAGAGTTAGCAACGTTTTTCCTGGTCCAGATACGAAGGTTCGAGTCGCCACTGTAAAAACTTCAAATGGTGAAGTGAAGCGTGCCGTAACAAAACTATGTTCACTTCCTAAAGTCGAAGTGGCTGTGGTAGAGTGAAGATATGCGTTCCACAAACTGTTATGTAGCATTCCTTTAGTATTTTCTGTTGAAAGGCACCCTTTCAAGGCGGGGGGTATGTTCAGAATATCATAACTTTTTATATTTCGTGTAGACGTTCAAGATCTGGCAACATTTACTGTCTTGTATTTATAGGCGAATGTTTTCTCATTATCGAACAACTGTATCACCCTTAGGAAGGTAGGTAGATTTCTAACCCTTGCCACATGTTGGGTTTTAGATATTTGAAGTGGTGTTAATAATAACTTTTTGTGTGATTCAAACAGAGTAAAATAACATACATCTAAGGAAGTGAACAATAAATACAGACAGCAAACACTGGAGTTTTTCTTGGTTAGAATAATTGGAGTTCGAATTCAAGGGGATAAACCCCAACAGAGACAATATGGATTCCTGGGGAACACCAGCACTTATGGTAGAAATATTCGAGAAATGTCCACCGGTATTTTTCCCTTCCACAATCTGAAAAATATCAAAATTGTAATAGAGAACACATGAACAAATGGAAAACTCCTCCTCTAATGGAGGAGCTGGTTAAAATAAGTTAGAAAATTCTTTTAACTAATAATAATATCACAAACAATAGCCAGTTCGGCTTTCAATAAAAAAATATTATCCGCGATGCTATATTTCCTTTGTCATACGATGTTTTTGAAAACATTATTATAAAAGAATTATTACCAGCAGTGTTTTGTGACTTTGCTGAAGTCTTTGGCTGTGGAGATCACGAAATACTGCTGAAAACTCTTTAATAATTATGGCATCCGTGTGATTACTCATAAATGGTTGAAGAATCATCTCAAAGAAAGAAGTCACATTGTGAAAACCTCATCCTCCTCATCAGAAGGCATAATAAAAAATGGCGTACCACAAGATTCAATACTGGAACAAATACTTTCCTTGTTATACTTCAAGGTTTTAACATTTATCGACACAAAAAAAAATTTACCCTATTCGCCACAGAATTATGGCGCAATAAAAATTTGTTACCTACACGAGATTATAAGCTCAGATATAGAAAACTAAAAACTGGTGCGACTCCAATCTGCTGTCATTTGATGTTTCTAAAACAAACTTGATATCGTTTTGCTGATTTATTGGCAGTATACCATCAATAGCGAAGGACGCAGATAAATGATTGAAAACAGACCTAGTTTAGAATTTTTGAGGGTAATACTTGACAATGAACCTAAATTCGCCGATCACATTGTCGCCCTCAATAAAAAGCTAGATTCAGGGTGTTTTTCGAAGTGGGAATAACTTATAAGAAACTTCGTTTGTCTGGCGCTGAATCGCGTTATTTCTCACTCAATGATCCTTATTTAAGGTATAAGGTATGGAATTCTTTTCTCGGGAATATGTTGCAAAACTCAATTGCAGACTCTTGCAAACCCTTGTTTGAACTATATGAAATTTTGACAGTCTTTGGAATCTTCATTTCACAGAGAGTCTGATCAACAAACAAACACTGATATTCAGCGACTACTCCAATAATTAAGCACTACGTCAAACTAATGACCTAAGATTAACCATAACAGCCTCTACTCTAGTCAAAGATCCATATTTCATAAGGATCTTAGGATATTTAATCATTTACCAGGCCATAATAAGATTTTTGATTCTGTAAATTTCAGAAATCAGTAAAAAAATTTATGAAATGGTAGACCATATTGTAGTTCAGAAGAGTTCTATGAGGATAGTTTTTTCTAATTTATTTTATCATCTGTATTTTCAATAAACCTAGGCAAAATATGTTAGACTGAATTTTTAATATTTCAAACTTTTCTGGTTTTATTTCTTCAATGTGTAATATATCTCTTTAGTATCCGTATGTATCGTATGTGTTTGGATAATGTTTAATGTATTTCTATATTTGTGCGGATATATCTTTACTCTGTATTTGAGCAATTTCAATATCATTTGTATTCTATATGCAAAATTTTTCCAGTGCTAAATTCGTAGAATCACAATTTAATCTGTAACCTACCAATTTTTTAACGTAATTAAATATTCTAAGATCTTCTCATAATATACATTGTAGGTTAGCTCACGTTCCACTTTTATAAAATTTTCGCCGGTCTTTCTTCCACACTAAAAAGCTTATTTTGGTGTGGTTCTACAGTAGTTTTCATACTCGTCAGGATTTCGTTACTAGTATTTGTATGGGAACACTTAAGAAATGAGTTAAATGACGAGAGAAATGGCAATAATATACAAACAATAAAGATGAAAAATCAAAGAGAAATTATTGAACATTTAAAAAAAAAGTTTTCAAACTAAGTTATCACACAATGTTCACCTGAATACGATATTTGTCTTCAATACAGTTTTTCCTAGATTCAACGTCAACTCCATTTCTTTCAAGCAATTTTAGATCTCACCACATCCAACCAAATCCTCATCACATGTAATTATCCCATTCAGCTACATCCACGAATATCCAATTGTTCAATTAGAATCCTTCTATATTCAGGATATCCGATTCCCGTGTTGTTTCAAGAAAAATGTATTCCAGGATCCTCGCAACCTTCATTTCCCTGGGAGTATTCCAATTATGTTATTTATATTCATTCGTATAGAAAATTCCCGTAGAAGCGAATCCCTCATTCCTTTTTTCGCTCAAAGTCAATAGAGAATTTTATCGGAAACCTTTCGATCAAATTGCAATTGTGTAATATTGCTTCAGTAACAGCAACTCCCAGAGAGAGTTCCCGGCACAAAAGGAGTTTGCTTACACACCTATTTCCTTTGATCTTCTTCTTGATTGCCTACATTTTGAGCATAGGTCGTATATGGGAGAATATAAACCACTTTAATGTACTGCCGTAGATTGGAACTGGGATTTCAATAAATGATTCATTTGCGTTACATCTCAAATAAAAATCATGGATGCATTCATTCATTTTCTGGCTGTGAAACGAGTTCAACCCACCCAACGATGTCACATAATAAATCAAGCTTTCCTATCTCATTATCCAGGAACAACTTATTTTGAAATAGTCATAAATGGAAGCAATAGCTTCTAATAGCAATAAATCCCTATCTCGATGCCCAGATTCAATTCATTATGAAATAGCAATAAATAGAAACATCCCTATCTCATTATCCAGAAACAATGTATTGTGAAATTACAATAAATAAAAGCATCCCAATCTTCAAGCCCATAGATAATTCATTTTGGAATAGCGATGAAAAGAAGCATTCCTATCTCACGACCCAGAAACAATTTATTTTAAAATTGGATGGAAATATCCCTATTTCATTACCAAAAAACAATTTATTTCGGAATTACAAATAATCTCTCTCTTATCACCCAGATTCAATTTATTATGAAATAGCAATAAATAGAAACATCCTTATCTTATTATCCAAAAACAATGTATTGTAAAATGGCAATGAATAGAAGCAACCCAATCTTCAAACCCATAGATAATACATTTCGAAATTACAATGAATAGAAGCATTCCTATTTTACGACCCAGAAACAATTTATTTTAAAATTGAATGGAAGCATCCCTATTTCATTACCAAGGAACGATTCATTTCGGAATTGCAATGAATCCATATCTTATTACCCAGATTCAATTAATTATAAAATAGCAATAAATAGAAACATCCCTATCTCATTACCCAGAAACAATGTATTGTAAAATTACAATAAATAGAAGCATCCCAATCTTCAAGCCCATAGATAATTCATTTTGGAATAGCGATGAAAAGAAGCATTCCTATCTCACGACCCAGAAACAATTTATTTTAAAATTGGATGGAAATATCCCTATTTCATTACCAAAAAACAATTTATTTCGGAATTACAATTAATCTCTATCTTATCACCCAGATTCAATTTATTATGAAATAGCAATAAATAGAAACATCCTTATCTCATTATCCAAAAACAATGTATTGTAAAATGGCAATGAATAGAAGCAACCCAATCTTCAAACCCATAGATAATACATTTCGAAATTGCAATGAATAGAAGCATTCCTATTTTACGACCCAGAAACAATTTATTTTAAAATTGAATGGAAGCATCCCTATTTCATTACCAAGGAACGATTCATTTCGGAATTGCAATGAATCCATATCTTATTACCCAGATTCAATTAATTATAAAATAGCAATAAATAGAAACATCCCTATCTCATTACCCAGAAACAATGTATTGTAAAATGGCAATGAATAAAAGTATCCCAATCTTCAGGCCCATAGATAATTCATTTTAAAATTGAATGGAAGCATATATATTTCATTACCAAGAAACAATTCATTTCGGAAAAGCAATGAATCCCTATCCTATTACCCATATTCAATTCATTATGAGATAGCAATAAATAGAAACATCCCTATCTCATTACCCAGAAACAATGTATTGTAAAATGGCAAAAAATAGAAGCATACTAATCTCATTAACCAGAAATAATTCATTTTGGAATAGTTATAAATATAATAAATAGAAGTTTTACCCAGAAACAATTCATTTCGAAATAGCAAAAAATAGAAGCATCCCTATCTTATTACCCAGAAACAATTCATTTTGAAATAGCAATAAATAGATTATATCTCTCTTATTACCCGGAAACAATTCATTGGTGTCCTTCTTTGAAGTGATTATACTGAGGTAGAAAAAAATCTCAAATTGAAAAAAATGATTCAGAATCATTAGTGATACTAGTTCCAGAGATTGCTGTGAACCTATATTTAACCGAATTGATAATAATAATAATGCCTTTACCAAGCCTCTATTTGTTCAATTTGCTTGTTGAAATAACGAGAAAATCGAACTCCTTCAGAGTAGTCAGATGTTTTTCACATATAATACTGGAAAAGTCAAAATAACGATCTAGAATATACTTTTCATGACTTACCTAGAACATATAAGAATCTCAATCTGTCCATGTTCAAAAACTCTGAAACAATATTTTTTGAGACAGTGTTGGTGAATATCTGATCCACACGTGAATTGTCAAATTGTAATTCAATGTTTATGTGGAAGTAGTTGTTTCGAGAGGGCTTTTATTCCAGTTTGTGTCTGAAAATTACTCCTGTGCATGATCTCCACATCTTCGTGAGGATTTCATTTTGTTTCCCAAAAATAAATCTCTTCAAAGAAATATTCCCCCTTTCAATTTATATTTCATCCAATCATATTCCATTCTCTTCTGTTTCATTATTCCATTCCATGATATTATATTTTTCCCTTTCAAAAATGATAACCGGTACATTAACTATCTTTCATTTCCTGAAACTAACAAATCCATCTTGAAACAAAATATTCGAAAATCTTCCGAAGAAAAGAAGAAAGAAAATAACTATTGAAATACATACTTTCAGAAAGCCACATATTTCTTTCTTACTTTGCGTATTCAGTATCTTATTCAGAATCTTCATTGATACAATGTCAATGTGCATTTTATTGTTCGCATTTTGCACATTGATACAATTGTAAACAACAGAATGAAAGGCTTTATACTTTCATATACATTTCACATCACTGTGAATATCCAAAATATTATTTTCTTTGTATTTGAATGGCAGAGTTGACTTTTTGGCGAAGGTTTTCGTTTCACACAATATCTGAAAATAAACAACAATCATTTTCAGTTATTCACCTGTCAGGAAAAACACGATTTGTTCTGGAATACCTAACTTCGACATTCATTTCATTCCTGCAATTCCATAAAAATATACTGAAATTTTTACAATCTTAATAAAAAAAAGTTAAAGTATTTACATAAATGGCGAAGGAGCACATGTTGTCAATAGTCTTTTAGTATAACTTCCATGGTTCCATACTATGAAGGTGTCGTCAATGTATCTCAACCAGACTCGGGGCTTCTTCTGAGCTTATTTATCGACCGAAGTTTCAAATCACTCCATATATATGTTGGCTATCCTATCCTATATGTGGCAATCCTATTGGCAGTCCTTTCTCTTGCATAAAGAATTCATCCTCCGATTATAAATAGCAGTTCCATATACAGCATCCCAGTAATTCCATAATTACTCCTATAGGTAAGTTTGTTTTATCTACCAGATCCTAGATAACTTCCTCTGTATGATATGAAGTGCTTCTTCGACAGGAACGTTGATGTAAAGGCTTTCCACGTAGAAACTGATCAGTTGATCTTGCTCTGTGCCTCTACTAATTCGACAAAATGCCTTGAATCCTTCACAAAAGATGAAGTTTCTCCTTATAGTGATCGTATAATTGGAAGTAAAAATCTAGACAAGTTTTGAGTAAATGAATTCTTGGAACTACTGGTCGGGCTGAGCGGAACAGCCTTTTTGTGGATTTTGGATGAGGGATTTTACAGTGGGGCCATATTAGCGATGCTCTCCTTCACGAAAAATTTCGAGTCCATTCTCGAAATTTTGAGATTAAAGTCATAATTTCTCGAAATTTTGAGATTAAAGTCATAATTTCGACATAAAAGTCAGAATTAACGAAAAAAGTAATAGAAAAAATGGGCACTATTTGAATCAAGGGGGACATCTTTTTTCACCATAACTACATCTATCACATCTCCTCTTTCTTCCTTGGTGATCTTCACCTTTAAAATTTGAATGAAGGAATACCAAGTGTACCATCATTAAGGAATTCATTTGGGCACCACAACTTTTCATTTTGGCACCATTATGCAGGAAAAACAACCAATTTGTATTTCAAATCATGTTACTTCATACGTGAACAAGTCATAATCATAACAATAATTGGAAACAAAAGAATTTATGAAAAGAGGGAAAACCACGCATAATTTCAATTACTTCAAACTACATTCATTCACAATAGATGCTCGAAATGTTCTTTATACGAGTATAAGTTAGTTTTTTTGACATTTTGGAGCATTTCTGAAATTACTAAAAGCAATTTTTTCCACAAAAGGGCACCAAAATAAAATGGTGCATAGTGAGCTGTCACATCTGTTAAAAAAAATCTGTTTAACATCTGTTTTTCCGTTAACCAGCTGTCGCACCCCTACGATTGACAACCTTCAGAAGTCGAAACTTGTGCGAGCTAAAGACTAACGAGGTCTTACCTTTTAACGTGTGATTCCTAACACAAATCATTTATAAAATCACCTTTTTTTCAACAAATGTGTCTGGAATATATTCGATCTTTTCTTTTTCGATGCCGAAAACTATAAATTATATGTGTAAGAATACTTTCAAAGTTTTACTGTGTTGGAAACTGAATAGAAACACGTTTAATGATCATTTCCTTCTATTTGAGAATGAA
The DNA here is from genome assembly GCF_025532065.1 of Leptinotarsa decemlineata. Lineage (NCBI taxonomy): Eukaryota > Metazoa > Arthropoda > Insecta > Coleoptera > Chrysomelidae > Leptinotarsa > Leptinotarsa decemlineata. Next base: position 6,073,197 of record NW_027412556.1, on the reverse strand, counting down.
ATAATAGTTATGTGTGAATAGTTCGAATAAATATATTGATTGATTGATGGAAAACAGTACTTTGCAGTTTCGTAACTTGATTAATTGATGAAAAATGAAAAGTGTTTGATAGACATTCTTCTAAAAAGTATAATCTGCAGTATTTCGTTCTAACTACTTGAGAAAAGAGGACGCGGCATCAAGTATATCCTCACACAAAACAAAGCAAGTTTTTAATTAAAAAGTACTGAATAATTAATTCTTTCACCGAGAAAGTTACTTCAGAAAACCTTTAATGAACCACGAAAAAACTCAAAACACACTCCATCGAATAGAATTTAATTACCGCGAATCCGTAATTAAATGAAAACTTTTCTGATTTAGTGCTTTATTTTATCATTCTTACTTTAGGTAGATTGAATGAAATCCTTTTCTATTTACATATGAAATGATTAAATCATCGGGCGGATCAGGGGAGTTTATTAAACTTGTGGAAGTATAGATTTGGGTTCATCAAGTTTGTTTGACAGTCAAGGATGACTGCGGCTGATTACAAAAACACAAAATCAGCCCAACTTTCTTGATTGAGGAGACTTAATTAAATTATGCAAATCTCGGTGTTTTTGTATCTGGATTCGTTATTCCTTACCGAAACGAGACTCTCTTTCCTCCTAAAACTCCAGCTGGTTAGGTAAGAGACCAGAGTTTAATCTTGAAAAGCGAATATATGAAGGGGTAAGAATTGCTGAAAATTATCATTTCAGCGCAGTGATGGTATGTCTGCATATTGCATTCTCAAAAATAGGAAATAATGTGATATATATTTAATAATGAATCACTGGGATATCAGTTGCAATAACAAAGTTGCAATCTTTGTTTTACTATCCAACTATGTATTCAAGAAAAATTTCATTGTGAATTATCAGCTATAATATCCCAAGGACATTGATAACTAACGAAATAATTTTATCACAGTTTTCGAAAGCACGTTATTTGGTAACATCCCGACGCCGAAGGTGGAGGGATGTTACCTAAAATAACGTGCTTGAGGAAGTTGTGATAAAATTATGAGTTATTTATCAATGTTCGAGGGATATTCGGTGAGAAAATTTTTTGCAATTTGAACAAAATTATTTATTGAACACACAGTTATTAAAAGAACAATTCGTATAATGATATTCCGTTGATCTTGCTGTATTTGCCTCGGTTACTGCATAGGTGTTTCCACGCATACTATTGATTATTTGGTTATGATGTTTCTGATCAATATTCAAATAAGGTTTTATGGAATTTCCATTATTGTGCCCAGTAATTTTCAACAATTGCTGTTCTTGAACTCCACTCTTAGCTAGTTGACTGACTGCAGTTGCTCTATTAGAGTGATTGGTTATTTTCCTCTGTTTCGTATCCAAGCCAATTGCTTCAGCAGAAGATTTCGTCCATCCGTTGATTATATTTCTACCCAGAGGCATATTGTCATACCAGTTATCGCTTCCTGTCTTCCAGTGACGATTTGGCCTTAAAAATAGTCTATTTGTCTTGATATTTGTGCCTCGTTTTGATAATAATTTAATGAATAATCTGACAGGACAAGCATTGTTATCACTATTTTGAACTAACCATTTGCTAGAGGCGCAGTTCTTTGAACCCCCTTGGCAGGTTTCACTGAAAATTGGATTATATTCTATCCTATTAGTTGGAGATCCATTGTTGTCCTTTTCGATATGAAAATAATCAACTAAGCAAGCAGCACCTTCACCACCTCTCCAAGCCAATTCCACCGCTGCTATGTGATAAAATTTGCGCAGGAGTCCTATAGGGGTATTTTCATCCCAAAAGTTTATAATTTTACTCATTTCATTTGAAGTTAATGGTACTGAGCTTGTTTTGCGTTTAGTGGGATCTGTTTGTAAATTTCTTCGTGCTGCGTCGCGTGCATTCCGCGCTTGTTTGAATGCAACACTTTTAAAGGGGTCTAGCATGATATTATACTCCTTGTAATACTTTTCTTGTAATAATTTGCTTGTTATATTCCATACGGTTTCAACAGTAGCCTCCTTAAACTCTGTGCTATCCTTTTTTCTCATATTAATCGCCCAATCCTTGAGTATTAATGCAAGCTCTTCGAGAGTACGATTTCCATCCAATTCATATTTTCTGGCGTCACAAAACTCCATAAATATTTTCCAAGTGTATTTTTTACTATTGACAGTATTTTTTGGTGTATTTTCTTCAATGATTTTGTCAATTGCCGCATCATTTTGAACACCAAAGCGAGGAAGTGACATTTTCGAAATAAATTGAATTACTGAAATGTCAAACAACTTTATTATGTTGGTTGCTTAGCAATGTCATGACATAAGTGATAACTACCCGTGAAAACTATCCATGGGTAGTTATCAGTGTAATGATGGTTTCATTGGTTATTTCGACACACATGACTAGAAATAGACAAATTTGATAGGATAATTTTTTTGGCAAAAAATTTTCATCTTAAACAGTTTCACAAATACAATACAATAATTTTCTCAGACGTGTATTTACACGTCTATATGAATATGATGGTTTGGCTAGGCTGCAGAAAGTTAGTGTGAATCACACCAGTCGCCTTCGGCGACACCTTCACCATCGGTGTCCAACCACTGCCCTGAACGTCTCCTGTTGTGGTAGTGGATCTACTATCTGTACCTGTATCTGTAGAGTAGGGAGGATGATTGTAGGCCCACAGCATTTAGGCCACATGCGACCCATTGTACATCCTCCTGAGGAGTTGTCCTCCTAGGTCATCGTCCATCACGGTCCTTTCCAGGAAGGTGGACAGGTCGCTGGGAGACATTTCCTTTATATCGGCAGGTGTAGGCCAAGACTCACCGAACACACACTCTTTTTAGCAACCTTAAGGTGTCTCACGGTGGCCTCCGTGAAAGTTTTGGAGGGTGCAGCGACATTACTGTCGTTGTACGGCTTCTTCAACCTTCTTGGGGTTCCCTTCGTGGAAGTGCACAAATGAGGGAGCTTTCCTGCAGGGGCAGCCGGTTCCTTGCCTTGTCAAGGCGGGGCTCTTGGCGCCCGCCGCAGGAAGTGCCATTACTGTTGGAGGTGGAGTGGGGGAGGAGGAAGGTGCACTTATAGTTGCTGCCACTCCTGCTTCCTTAGCTCTCTCTCTCTCCTTTTGGCGTCTGCGCCACAAATGCACTTATGCCTTGGCCAAGGTGATCGGCTATGTCCAGTCTCATTCCAAGCCGTAGATTGGGGTGGACATTTATGTTCATCCCCATCCACCGCCTTAGATTGAGGTAAGCACTTCTCTCCAGCCTCGGGATTGGTTTTAATTTTTGTTGTCTCTGGTTTTGTGTTTGTTTCATTCATGTATGTTCCCATGAGTAGCAAGAGAAAAGTTGGTCACCTGTAGCAGAGCCCAGCATTACCAGAGGTAGGCTGATCACAATGAGGTTTCGCCCAGTTCCCCAAGGGGATCGTTCGTGACCGTATATCACCCTGCTGTCGTCACGATTTTTTACACCTTAGCTTGGATAGGCTGGTCCGCGGAGGCATGTTTTGCAAAAGCTTTCGGGGAGTTTCAGTTTTCCTCACCCTCCTCATTCCTGCCACTGACCAGGAGTCCGGCGAACCCGTCTCTAAGGCCACATTGGCTTCCCAGACCCTTCAGTCCCCTGGCCGTTCCCCTATCCGCCACCTGGGGACGCGTTCGACAGGTAGCCCAACCCACGGGTAGTGGATCTACTAATAATAATATTAATAATAATTTTTATTGCTCTCAAAGACCTGAAAGGTATACAACAAGTCAAAAGAAATTTGAACATAACTAAGGGAAACAATACATGTACTTTAAAATGATATTAGAAGCAAACAGAATTCACTGGGAAGATAAGAACTCGCCCATTGTATAATACGAGTTATCCAGTAAGTATGTTTCTAGCATTTTTCAGGATTTGAAATGAGATACCTTGTGAACTCTAATTCCTACAACTGAAATCAGGAAGAAATTGAATACTTCCAGCCATAACGTGAGCTGCTGTGACAAAACTCTTCAGAATTGGATAAAGAAACTAGTATTTATCAATCAGTTATGGAAAGCAGAAGAATAGTGGAATTGCGTAACAAATACTAAGAACAAATTACAAAATATAGACAAGAACAACGGCAAATTTTCTATTTGGACGAAACTCGGTAAAACACTCACGACATAGTTACGAAAGGGGGAACTGATGGTTCGAGAATGTGTATGGCTAACATGCCTGCAAATAAAGGATCGCGACTAATCATTGTGCATTGCGGAGGAAGTGAAGGATGGGTTCCGAATTCTTTGAAATTATGTGGAAAAAACTTGAGGACCGCAATGTTGCCTGTCATAAGAACATGGAAGCTAATATTATCGAGGAATGGTTTGAAAACTCATTGATTCCAAATTTGGATGCGAATAGTGTAATAGTTATTGAGAACGTTTGTTTGAAGGTGATTGACAATGTTTCATGACGATTTTTATTGGTTTGGACTTCCATTGTCTGATATAATATAAAATGATTTGAAATACCTGAAAGGACTAATAAAAAAATAATAACTTCTTTTTTTTCTTTCTTTCTTCTTTTTCTTTCTATTCGTTCTTTCATGTATTTCAAATCATTTTATATGATATCAGACAATGGAAGTCCGAACTAATGAAATTTAAAAATAATATTGTTTGGAAATATTTTTTATTTTAAGGGTGCTTTGAGTTGTCCCTTTCAATATGTGTTCCCTTCATTCCACCTATATCGAATGGGTAAGTCCATAATTTTGGATCAAATTATTGATGGATTCTATATAGTTGGTGCGTTTTTCCAGATGTTCGTTGAGCGCAACAGTAATTTTCAATTGGGGTGACTTTGTCCTCTGAGGTAGCTTTGCCCAGCCATACAGGGCTGAACTAGAAACTTCCAATAAATATATAAGCAGAAAAGTGGGAGTAAATTTAATTTTTTAAAAAAAGGTCTGCATAAGTATCTCTGACTTTCATTTAACATTGCACAAATGCATTTATTTTATACTAGGAATAGTTTTTGTGTCGATCCAAACCAAAACAGGATCCCCAAATTTCCGAGCAGGATTTCTGAAAGTCGAGGATTCGAGCATAAAATCTCCAGAACCAAAAATTCGTAAACCAACGTCGAACGGTGCGTTGATCAACACTATCATTGCCAAATGCCTGATTGATTTCGGGGCTGATTCAGCAGCGCTTCGGTTCAATGTGAATTCGTAGAAAACATTTTCAAAAAAATGAAATCTACTGATTTCTACCTCATCATCCAATAAATATTTGTCATTCTTGACGTCATCGAAGGTAAGAAGGTTGAAAAAAATCGAAATCAACACAAAGAAAATAACGAAACAAATAGACCAAAAGGGCAAGACATCTCGAGTTGGCAGATGGTGGTTACAAGTTTGAGAGTTGGATATTGACGATATTCATATACCTGGATCAGAGGCAGAGCACACCTTGATGCACTTAGCTGCGTTCCGGTTGAGGGTTACGTTGGCGTTACTGTAGATGATTGGATTCTTGCTGCTTACCTACAAGATGATCAGTTCAAATCAGATGAAAGATTACTATAGAAAGATGACAAAGTAGTGCATAAACATTGAAAAGGATCATAGAGTCTTGCATGGATAAGAATGTTGGTCACTACCACAATGCAGTATAGATTGCCACAGAGGAATGGAGAGATTGAGAGATACGATGAAACTATGGTAGACTACCTAGCCACCATGGCTGCTGACGAAAAAGATGAAGAATGATATGGGCCGTCGGGAACGTGTCCCTGTGCCGTGATGGACCGCCGGGAATGTCTCGCTGTGCCTTGAAAAGGTGGGAGGACTTTTGGTCCTGAAGCTTTAGTACTCACTAGAAGAAATAAGGTCCTGGTTCCTTCGAGCAAACGATCTAATTAACCGGAACATTTTTTTGTTCCCAGTTGAAATATAGCAGCCATCATCTCGTCAGGAATGGTCGAGTGTGAACTGGCATCATTGTCGACGGCAACGATGGAGGCAAATGACGGCTGTGGATAGCAATTCGATGAGACATTCCGATGACATATTGTTTCTTTTGATTGTTTGAGTATTCATGGGTTAGATTAGGTATTAGTGGTAGCGATAGGATTCATTAATGTTTGTTCTTCGAGAGAGTACAGTTCGTTAGTCAGTTGATATTTGAAATATGAGGGTATTACAGTAGAAGTGCATTGTGTTGTGTGAAGTGTGTGAAATTCACATATGCTACGTTAGAATAACAGTTTATCAAAAAATATTCGTACAACTGGTCAATTCAATCCCAGAACTTCGTTCAATGGAAAAAGTAATAATTTTTCCAATAAATTAGTGTCTGGGGAAGAACAAGCACTGAAATTTCATTTCGTTATTTGGCAATTATACGTCAAATCTAAGTGACTGAGGAAGTATCAATAAAATTACTCAAACTTCCATTCCATCTTTCTCAACTTAGGCAATCAAGATATTTCAATACTTCGTACATTTATAATCGCTTCAATTAGTTGAAATATTTTTTTGTCGCCACTCTCGGGTCTCAGACGCAGCAAAAGCCAATTCTTTCCCCTAGTGAACTGTAGAGAACAGATTCAGGGAATCGGGAGGCCGATCATTATGAAGGAGAGCTCGCAAATATTTAGTCGTTGAATATGCATGAACTAAAAGTACACCGGCTGTTTTTCCAACATCCTTAGATTGTAGGGCTCCCTATCTCTGTATCAGAAATGAAGCGCCGTCCAGTAATGACGCAATCATCGGAGTGTGAAAATCGCAAATCATTTGGCAGAAAATTTCCTTCAATTAATGATGTTTCATAATAAAACTGACTTGCCAGAGGTGAGTTGTAAATGTTATTTTCACACCAGGAAAAATGATTGATGTTGAATCAGAATTATTTTGCGTGTACGAACTTGCATTCATAATTTCTACCTACAGCGGATGGATATTTGCTGAGAGGAAATATACTAGGTAGTTTCAGAAGTTTTTTTTTGAAAACTCATCTCACGACAAGACAAGAGACTTGGTCGTCTTGGTCGAGCCAAATAAATGAAACTCAAGCATTCTAGTTTTTGGGGAATGATTCAAAAGAAAAGGGATTTTTCTAGTTACATATCAATTATTTTATTTTTTTATGTTGGTACACTCGTCTCCAATATATGTTCACAGTTTCAGCTGTTTCGCATGTTTAGTTTGTTGGTGAAAGGCGTAAAAGTTAGAAGTATTTTGCTCAAAAACACTTGGAATGATGACATTTGCATACAGTCAGATGAATGTTTTAACAAGTTGTACAAGATTTTCACAGGAAGTCGGGAAGGTTTGAATGTGAACGCTGTCTGAGAGACTGACTGACTTACACACTGACTGACTCACCGACGGAGAGACTGACTCACTGACTTACTGAATCAACGACTGGGTTACTGACAAACTGACTCGACGACTGACTCACTGACTGATTGACAGACTGACTCACTGAGTTACCAAATAACTCACTGACTGATGAAGCCACCACTGACTCACTGACTGACCTGAAGACTAACTGACTGACCAACTGTTTCATTGACCGACACACTGACAGACTGACTCACTGATTGACTTATAGACTGACTGTAAGGCTGACTCACTGACAGACTGATCGACTCACTGACTGTCTGACATACTGACTCACTGACTGTATCACTCGCTGACTTACTGATTTACTGACTGACTTGCTGACTCAATGACTGACTGACTCGCTTACTCACTCACAGAATACTCACTGATTCATTTACTGCCTGGCTCACCCACTGGCTGACCGACTCACTGATTGAAACACTCACTCGATTAATTACCAACTGACTCCTTCACTGACTCAATTTTCTACTCACTGACTGACTGACCAACTCATTAACCGACTGAAAGACTCACTTACTGATTGATTGACTCACTCACTAACTGATTGACTGATTGACTCAGTCACTAACTAACTCACTGACTGACTCACCGACTCACTTACTGATTGATTGACAGTCCCACTTGCTCACTAACTGACATACTGAACAACTTGAACAACTGACTGACTCAACTGAGTGCCTGACTGACTTAGTGACCGAACAACTGACTGATTCACCGACTGTGTGACTAACCGACTCACTCACTGACAGACTCACTGACTGACTTATTGACGTACTGACAGACTGACAAACTAACTCACTGACTGACTTATTGACGTACTGACAGACTGACTCAATGACTGACCCACCGAGTAATCACTGACTAACTCACCGAATTACTAACCGACTCACTGACTGACTTACTGTTGGAGTCGCCGACTGACTCACTGACTGATCGACTCACAGACAGACTGATAGACTAACTGACTCACTGACTGATCGACTCACAGACAGACTGATAGACTAACTGACTCACTGACTGATCGACTCACAGACAGACTGATAGACTAACTGACTCACTGAAAATCGTCGAATCGCTATTGAAGAATTTGCTGAGGATGTCGGCATATCAGTTGGCTCAAACCATGCAATTTTTTCGGAAAGTTTGGACATGAAGCATGTAGCAGCGAAGTTCGTTCCAAAGTATCTGAATTTTGACGAAAAGTATTGTTTAGGATTTGTTCAATAACGTCAACTGCATTTCAAATTTGTTTAGAAAGGTCATAAGTGGTGACGAATCATGGGTATAATCTTCTGACATCGAAACCAAAGTCCAATCGCCCCAATGCAAGAGCCCAGGAGAGACAAGACCAAAAAAGCACGTTAAGTTATATCAAAGAAGTGTCACTCACTGAAAATGCACCTTATTTTTTGACCAGACCTCGTATATCTAACCGTTTCCGAAATAGCAATAAGGGGATCAGCTAAATAAAACCGTCAATTATAACATACTCTCCAATAGAACGAAACGCAGTGGAGCGAAAAACTCCACTCCAACAAGAACCAAAGCCAACCCAGAAACATGTACGATCCAAGCTTCCATTGTCATCGGAGACGAAAACGAACCCAAATGGTCACTTCAATTCCATCAAAATCACCGTATACATAAATATGGAGAAATCATCACAGAAATCCGCGCTTCAAAGGACCAGAACACAACTTCAAGCGGTGTTAATTAACAATACACACATTCGCTGAGTGATTATTACTCGTGGTCCCCCATAAACAGAACAATCGAGTTTTATTCCTGTGACAGGAACCGAACTTGTTCGAATTTACATTTTAATAACACCCTCTCTATCTCGGTCCACATCGGACCGAATACCATGTTCGCTTCTCCTCTCACCGACGACACAGGGTGATTATCAATTTTCTACCAATTTAGTCCCGATTGTGCTGTTTTCATACAACGAATTAATGCGGGTAATTCGACTTTGCTGTGTGCATGCACAACACCAGCTAAAAGCTGGAATGGGTTTCGTATCGACGATGGAAATTGCGTTAATCAGTGTTTCTGAGGAAAGTTCCGGGGCCAGATCCATAGGCTCATATCTGCAGATATCTGTTGAAATAATGAATCTTGATTTGTGAAGGGGTTTTCCAACTGGGACTTTGGAACTTTGACAATTGATAACGGCCATCTTGTTGAAGCCATTTATTCAGTTTGTTTTACCAAATCAACATAGACGGATATAGCATTCAACAATACGTGCAAATAATAAAATTGTTTTATCAAAATGAGTGTTCTGTTCAGGCATTTTACGGTCGCCATAATCGTCCTACGGAGAGGACTATTCAAAGTGTTGTGGATGAATTTGGGTCCACCGGTTTCAGTGAACGATCGACCAACACCTGTACATCGACGTAACGCAAGACCTGCCGTTGTCTGTGAGAGTGTGCAGGAGAATCCGAGGCAGTCGACTGCACGTCGCTCACAAGAACTCGGCCTTTCGCAGGCCACACCTAGGCGCATTTTGCAATGTAACCACACACATACAAAATTCAACTGACTCAGGAACTGAAGGTAAACGACTTCAGACAACAACGTGTGCACGTGAACGGGCTCTGGAGCAGTTGACAACTAACCCTAATTTTAATCGGAAAATCATCTTTAGCGATGAGGCTCATTACTGGATGAATGGGTACGTGAACAAACAGAATTGTTGAATTTGGAACAAAACTATTCCACATGAGATCCAAGCGCGTCCAATGCATCCCGAAAAAGTCACTGTTTTTAGTGGATTTTCGGCTGGCGGCATCATCGGTCCATATTTCTTTGAAAACGACGTTGGCCAGGTCATCACTGTCGAAGGCGAGCACTACATGTCGATGATTGCAAACATTTTTAGTGAAGCAACTTTTTTTACTTTGAGGAAAATGGATGAGAAGGAATTTCGTGTGTCGATAAAGCATTGTTTTTCGGCGAAAAAATACTGTTGAAGCCAAAGGCTTGGCTTGATAAACGTTATTCGGATTTTGCACCAGGGAAATCAACCGTTGAAAAGAGGTTTGCTAAGTTTAAACGAGGTTACCTATAGAAGTAATTATGGAAATACTAGGATGCTGTGTACGAAACTGTTATTTCCAACTGAAGGACGATTTCTTCACACAAGATGAGGGACTACCAATAGGATCTCCACTTCCACCAGTCATGGCCAACATATATATGGAGTGGTTTGAAACTCTGGCCATTGAAGAAGCCCACAAGAAACCTCGTATCTGGTTGAGATACGTTGACGACACCTTCAAAATATGGAACCATGAAAATACTGAACTAAACGCCTTCCTAAAACACATCAACAGCGTGAGACCTTCCATCACTTTCACAATGGAGAAGAACATCCACAAATAATTGCCATTCTTAGACGTATTGGTGAAGAGGACCAACACTGAATGGTAAACATCTGTATACCGAAAACCCACTCACACGGGACAGTATCTGAACCAAGAATCCAACCACCATCAATCGACTGAAAGAGGAATCATCAAGACTCTATTATATCGTACTTTCGGACTCTGTAATTGAAAGGAAGGTCTCGAGAAGGAACTAGACGCATCATCAAAATTAATCTGCAACGAAATGACTACTCTAAAGCGATGGTGGAACAGACTTTGGCTAAAAGACAGCAGGAGCCTCGCAAGGAAGAGAAGCCGTCACAACCAATGCTTGCACTTCCCTACATCAGAGGATTACCGGAAAGGATAAGAAGAATTGGGTCCAAGTTCAACATCAGAACCTGCTTGAGATCCGGAAACACTATCCGTAGCAGCCTCACGAAAACCAGTCCATCAAACGTGGACTGCGATTCCAAGAATTGCATTTACCGGATACCCTGTGAATGCGGAAAATCCTATATTGGTGAAACTAAGAGGCAATTGAATGTTCGCATTGCCGAGCACAAGTAACACACAGTGAGGGGAAACCAGCAAATCAGGAATAGCAGAGCATGTTCGAACCCATCAACATAACATCGAGTGGTTCCAAGCTAAGATCATACACAGGAAAGAACATTGGTTCAGGAGAAAATTTAAAGAAGCCGCATACATGTTAACCAACAATGTATTCAGCCAAGCTAGCGTAGAGATAAGCAACATATGGAAATCCATAATCAAGCGAAAAATGGCTAACTCTCCCCAAACGGTCATCTCCCACTAAACCGGTGAAGCGGAAAAGGAAAGCGGAGATAAGTGAAAGTACTCGAATGACATATAAATAGTCATCTCTAGGAGGAATGGGGAATGTTCCTCAATTTGGGTTATTACAGCAAATGTAAGTTTGAACAAAATAAAGTTGAGTTTAATTCATGAGTTTTTCAAATTCACTTCGAAAAGTATTCAAATTGATGTTTCAAATGTTGACTTTTGATTTTAAAGGGATTTTTTCCTAATTCACATATTGGCAACAGCGCCTATATCAAGTGGAAATAATTCATATGTACCTAAATATTCTACTTTAAAAAAGAAAAATTATCTTTATAAATCAACAACTAAGGCAAAATATAAATTATAGTTCAATACCACCTCCACAAGCGACATAAACAACAGTTGTTTCGTTATTTATTTATATAGACGAAGATAGATTAGGTGCACAAAATGTCATATCTTACATAATGTCTCGGAACTCGGAACATAAGTAAACAGAACAGCACGCCTCTGAAATATGTCATCTTTGTTTGTCTCATACAGGTAACAGATTCATTGTCCTTTATTAGCTGTAACCGATGTTGCCAAATGGTGAAATGGAAACGAATCCTTTTAAATATTGAATGCATTATTTCATTCCTCTTTTTTGAGTATTCAAATAATTTTTTAAAGAAAAAGGTTGAAATGATAAGTTTAAAATGTGTTGTTATAGTTTTATGAAAACTACTTGATTTTCGTCAGGAGGACGCCGTAAAGTAACTTGACTTGGAATCTCTCACCTTTTTATTTTTAATTTTTGTTCAATTGTTTTATTTTCACTTTTATTTTATTTCACTGTTATTATATTTGAGGTTTTTTTTTTAATATAATCATAAAACATTGCCAATCACCTTTCACAAAGCATGTTAAACATTTGATGAAAACTTCATTCAATAAACAAAAATATTTCTATAATCTCGAGTTGCCATGTCGTTCACAGATATTGTTATCAGTTGTTGATCATCTGATCATCAAGAGTTGAAATAAACAAAAACCTAAAGTTTCTTCAAACAACTACAAGTGTGAAATTGTGTCTAGTTCAACAGTGGAACTGAATGGTTGATACGGTTCGAAATTCCTGCACATAAACCTCTTTTAAATCACTTCATGGTTATTCCCCACAAATAAATTTTGAAAAATAACTCATAAATGTGCCACTCCTTAACCGAAAGTATAAACATCGTATATTTCATCCTCACATGTCGCACATGGGTTTTCGTATGTAAAAGAATATCACCGAATACAGTTCATCTTGCGGGGTCCGGAAACACTTTTACAACGTAACCGGACCTTCAGGAAAATTCAGATGCGTGCTGGCGATACACTGAGTGCCCTGGTCTCGGGTTGACCACGGGTTCACATTTGCACATTTAACCTACGTCATTTATCCTTCCAGTCTATACCGCTGATATATTGCCTGGTTTGTGGGGGACTATCCGGACAAATTTCGAGAATTAGTTTGAATTTAAATAAACGTCGGAAAAGTGAAACATCTGCCGACCCTTTTCGATTAACTGGCATGGCATCTTTCGTATGTTCTTACAAGAAAAGGATGTCTCTCAGTAATATCCTGACTGTCGCCACTCGTTTCCATTCTGTCTAACTGATTTTTTCACTTTCAATTTACTGGTTGTTTCAGAAATGTTGTTCGTTCAAATATCATGTTTTTTGTATCTCCTTATCTCAATAAATATTTATTCTACTGTGTCGTGGTACTGGTATTACTGATAATCATCCCAGGGTTATCAGTCTTGCAATGTATCATAGAAGATATGAAACAAAATTGACTTACTTCGAGATCGCTTACTAAAGTAATATCTCTAAGTCAAAGATTTATCACATACTTGTGCTCTATTGCCTATGCGGAAGTTCCATTTGAAATAAAGTATATTCCAAGTGATACCAGATTAAAAAGAACTGAATTGATGGCTAATTCCCTCTGGACGGGAAGCAGGGTTTATATATCGGTAACGATCATTCTAGATCAGTGGCCTCTTCAATGTGTTGAGCTACTTTGTTAATTTTGGAATAAACAGCGAGCTACCCACACGGAAGCCACGTAACGCAACATAAATGAAATAATCCACAGTTAATTTATCATTATATGTATTTATTTTACTATTTAACTGGTAATACATAATACATAGGTACTAATAATAAACTAATAATAAAATGACTACTATTACTAGTACGTACTTTTTCATAGCTACATTCCTACCTATCAAACGAAGGTGTTTGAAAAATAAACACAAACTTTTATCCAGCCACAACGACATGTCGCGTATGATTTAAAAATAGTTAATAATAACAACAAAAAAGTAACGCACTATCATGAACATAAACATTGAAAAATAAAAAAGCACGTTCAATGAGAAGGCTGACACTCAGACTCATCGATAATTTTTTTAATGTTTGCAGTATAATTTGATGCAACCATTCGAATACAATTATCCAAATGTTCATCTGTAAGTCGATTGCGATATTTGTTCTTAATAAACTTCATGTTGGAAAAAGAAGATTCACACAAATAGGTTGAACTGAATAATGCTTTCACTTTCAAGGCAACACGGCATAGAACTGAATATTTGTCTTTACTTACAATAGGCCAGATACATTCAGTACTTGAGACTAACGATTTTAAGGCTAAATCATTTTGAAACTCAATGACTTCCATTTTTGTTGCAGTGATGTCTTAGCCAAAGTTCTGCATAACACAAGTTGAAAACTGTTAGATATCAATTTCCATAAAGGGTGAAACAACAAACTGCGCTACTAAAGCTATTTCATTGAAATCCTTAAAACGATTTTTGAAGTTATTCTTCAATGTAGAAATTATTTCTACATGATATTTGTTGTCATAGGGTTCTAATGGATTTTGAGATATTTTTTCTGAAAAAATAGGAAAATGCTTGGCATCGCTGTTCATTAGGTTTTGTTCCCAAAACTCCAGCTTTTTGATAAATGCTTTTATATCAGAAATCATTTCCGCTAGTTCTTTGTCTCTCCCCTGAAGCTGCAAATTGAGTTCGTTTAATTTCTCTGTAATGTCCACGAGAAAACCAAAATCTCTAAGCCAGATTGAATTTTCTAGTTCCGGAGTCGGTTCATCGCGTTGTTTGAAAAATTGAACTATGCCAGATAGGACATCATTAAAACGTTTCAGCACCCGTCCTCTACTTAACCATCGGACTTCAGAGTGAAGGAGTAGGTCCCCGTATTGACAGTCAACTTCATCGGCCAAGGTTCTGAATAATCTTCTTTGTTACGCTTGAGCTCTAATCTTGTTCACAATTTTTACCACCAGTTTCATAACGTTGTATAGTTTCAGGAAATTTCCACATAATGCTTACTGATGGATAATGCAGTGGTAACAGAGAAATTGCGGAAAAGTTTCATCTTTACGACATAACACCATCAGACCCTTATCACAACCCACCATAACTGGATCGCCATCGGTTGTCAAGCCTACCATTTTCGATATTGGAATTTTCTCGAAAGAAATAATATTTTTTAAATGAGAAAACAACTCATGTCCAGTAGTGTGTCCTTTCAGTGGAATGAACTTCAAAAGATCTTCTTTAATCGTAAAATCACTAAAAACCATCCTGACGAACACGGCCATCTGGGCAGTGTCAACGACATCTGTTGATTCATCTAGTTGAAGTGAAAAATAAACACAGTTATCTAAGTCAGTTCTTAACTGTAAAAAAATACCATTGCTCATTACTTTTACACGTCTCATCACTGTATTAGCAGAAAGTTGCATAGATTTTATAGCTGAAACTATCTCGTCTTTATTTCTAAAGTTGGCAAATAACGAATCAGCAGCTTCTAAAAACGCCTGTTTCATCATTTCCCCGTCTTCATAAGGTTTCTTTTTTTTTGTGCAATTATCTGGGACATATGGTACGATGCTTCAGTTGCAGTCTTATTTTTGTCGACTGTTCTTAAAAATATTGATTGTTGTCCAATTAACTGCTTTTTTAACTGTTTCAGTTTCTCCTTTCTGGCGGCAGAATGTAGTGGGAATGATTTTTCAAAATCAGAATGTACAGTTTTATGATGTCTCTCAATATTTCCTTTTGCAGCAACGGAGACCGAAGTATTACATAACAAACACACATTTTTATCTATAACTTCTGTAAAAGAGTATTGTTCTTCCCATTCCGAATGAAAGTGGTATGTCTTCACCTTCTTACAACTGCTTGCCATAATATTATTTTTGTTGTTCTCTACTAACCCAACCGCTGGACGTTGGTTACGCGTTCAGTTTTAAACTAAGCGTAATGTCGCCGCGCCGTACGTATTTATTCCATTCAAAGCAATCCAGATCGTTCTCAAACACTAACGCGCTGGTCCGGCTGGTCGGTTCTAGCCGATTCTAGCTTGATGGCGTCAGCGGCAGATCGCTCACCGCAACGTTGCCGCTGTTTATGTTCAATATTATGACAATTAGATTTTTTTATGGAATTTTCGAAAGGATCTCTGATTTTTGCAGTTTGTACTTTTTAAATTAAAATTTTTGTAATAATAAACGACTTTATTGCTTACATACATAGAACAAAAAAAAATACACATATGATATGAATTTGGCCCAAAGCAAAAGGCGAAGTTTATAATATGATATAATATGATATATGCACGGAGTCAACAACAGGAGCCAACCGCACATTTGTGGTTCCAGTTAGAAGACCTAGAATTCCCAGGCTACATCTAACATGACCACGTAGACAGCTATAGCTACCTGCGTGACATCCGGGTCCAGGATATAAATACAGACAAAGATTTTATCGAGTGTGTATGATGTACAAATCAAAAATGAAACAGATAGTGGACATAACACTCCAAAAAGGGGGCAAACCGGGTACACGTGTTTCTGGCTATTGGCCTCATCAGCGCGGTGCAGCCAAGTGTAAAGGTGGGCAACACTTGTTTGCCGAAAGCAGGAAACAACACATATGCACGAAGTCAACAACAGGAGCCAACCGCACATTTGTGGTTCCAGTTAGAAGACCTAGAATTTCCAGGCTATATCTAACATGACCACGTAGACAGCTATAGCTACCTGCGACATCCGTTATGTTATGTCCACTAATTGTTTCATTTTTGATTTGTACATCATACACACTCAATAAAATCTCTGTCGATATATATATATATATATATATATATATATATATATATATATATATATATATATATATATATATATATATATATGTTAACTCGAAGATTCTCACGGATAAAGTATGATGAGCTGTTTTCTCGGGTTTCGCTCCGTGTTCTGTGTATTTTCTCCCCATAAGGATTATTTTCACAACGTTTCGGCAAAGTCTCATTTGCCATCTTCTGGTGATGTCTGGTTTTTTCAACTAGACTGATTGATTCGAACTCTGTGTCTCAATTTATAGGGATGGATGTTTCCCTTTACCTGCGTTGCTGCCACTACCTGTGTTTGCTCGACTACCTGTTTTGGTCTTATTACCTGAGCTGCCTCTCCTGTCTCTGTTATTGTACCTGTATTGTCATGTACCGAGTTTTGCCTCTGGAGTTGAGCCGTCTGATTGCTTGTGCGAAGTGATAAAACGGATCTCCATGTTGATGGTAATCTTTGCGCATCCCTCTTGTTCATATTATTAGGTCGTTTTTCAATTTCGATTGCCTCTCTGACTGTTCGTGAGTAAAAGTTTTCGTTGCTTGCTAGCATTTTTGTGTTGTCGAAATTGATGTTATGTCCTGTTTGAAGTACGTGTTGGAAGAGAGAAGACGTGGTGACTTTTCCCTTCACTGCTAGTTTGTGTTCATCTTTGCGAATGTTGATTCGTCTGTTGGTCTGGCCGATGTAAGTCCTGTCACAATCATGGCATGGTACTTCATACACTCCTTGTGATTCCAGTGGTATCTGATCCTTGGGATTACGAAGCATGGACCTTATTGTTCGTTCTGGTACGAACGAAGTTGATATGTTATGTCGGTGAAGTATTCTGCTGATTTTATCTGTTGTTCCTGCAATATATGGTAGTGTGGTTGTTATGACCGGTGTATCTCGAGTTTTTTGTTGTTTCCGTGTGGTCTTGGCAGCCGCTTTTATACTTCTTTCTGAGTAGTTATTCATTTGTAGCGTTGTTTCGATGGTGTTCAACTCTTGTTGTCTGTGATCGTTGTCTGCCAGCCTCCTCGAACGTGTAATGAGTGTTTTTGCCACCGCGTGAATTTGTTTTGGGTGGTGGTGTGAGTTTGCGTTTAGGTACCTGTTCGTGTGTGTTGGCTTTCGATATACCGTGTGACCTAATGTTCCGTCTGGCTTTTTCATAATCAGTACATCGAGAAATGCGAGCTGGTTGCCTTCTTCAACTTCTTTCGTAAATTTGATGCGTGGATGGATTTCATTCAAATGATTAAAAAACCTGGAAAGTTCCTGGTGACCATGAGACCAAATCACGAAGATGTCATCGACATACCTCAGCCAGAGTTTAGGTTTCAAGGGTGACGTTGCTATTGCTTCGGTTTCGATTTCTTCCATAAAAAGGTTGGCAACAACGGGTGATAGTGGCGAGCCCATTGGTGCCCCTTCAATTTGTCTGTATCGTTGGTCGTTATAGATGAAGTAAGTGTTTTTGATGCAATGTTCCGCCAATGTGATGATATGCTCTTCCGGTTTGTATTTCTTTTTGATTATTTCTAGTGCCTCTCCGGTGGGTACCTGGGTAAATAACGAGGTTACATCAAAGCTGACAAGGATGTCGTCCGGACTAACGGTTTGTGTTTTCAATATGTCTATGAGGTGGTCGGCATTGCGCACATATGAATCGACCTTTTCCGCATGTGGTTGAAGTACATGAGCAACGTGTTTCGCTAATTGATGCACTGGTGAACCTACCAAGCTCACGATTGGCCTGAGTGGTGCCCCTTCCTTGTGGACTTTGGGGAGTCCATAAAGTGCCCTAAACTTTATGGACTCCCCATGCTGTGATATCTTTATGGAATAAAGATATCACAGCAGGTTAAGAAAATAGAAGTCGCAGCGGGAATAGAATACGTTGTTATTGAAAAATAATTTAATTATTCTCTTGAACTTATTGTCAAAGTGTCACATTGTCAAATTTTTAATGTGTGCGGGAAGTTTATTGAAGAGGTTCAAGTCTAGTGAATTTTTGGTCGAGGTAGTGAGTCTGTATCGCGGATTGATCAACTGATTATTGTTTCTTGTATTATAATTATGCGTATCGGAGTGAGTTTGGTAGATACCAATGTTCTTGTGGATCTGTAACAGGCAATAAAATATATACGCTGAATATAGTGACATAATTTTGAATTCGGTGAAGTAGTTTCTACAAGATTCCTTATATCCCATACAAGCTTTTTCTTTATTCGGAGAGTTTCAAGTGAGAGACTAGAGTTTACCCATAGTCGTATACCAAAAGTAATGTGTGAATGGAACAGGGCAAAGTAAGATATTCTCAATGCTTCGAAACTGGTTTCTTTTTTCAGTTGTCTTAGGAGATATAGTTGATTAGAAAGTTTAGAGCACGGTTGGTCAACATGACAGTTCCATTTCAAAGAATGTTCCAAGGTTATAGGTGCCAAAAGTTCAACTTTATAAGCTGAGTTCTCACGGAAGTTAGTTTTAATGGAAATCCTTTGGCATTTATTAGAGTTTTGTTTCAATTTGTTTGTTAGAAACCATTCTTCTGCTCTACGCTCCGCCAATTCCATTGAATTTGACAATATTTGCTTATCAACATGTGATTCATATATAGTTACATCGTCTGCAAACATCGTGCATGATGACGGTGACAAGTTTTGCGGTAAGTCATTGATATATAAAATAAATAGGCGAGGACCTAATACAGACCCTTGGGGTACCCCATGTTTGATGATTCGAAACTCTGATTGAGAATCCTGGTATTGCACTGTCTGGAATCTGTTGGTAAGGTAGGTGAAGAAAAATTCGTAAGATGTTTCGCGTATTCCGTAATTTTCAAGTTTCTGAAGAAGTAATGTATGAGTATTGACTCTCCAGTAGAAAAAAACTTGTTGGAACAAACAATCGAGAATCAAGAACCTTTAATGCTTCCGCAAACCGTTTCGAAAATACAGTAACAGAGTATATTCGCAAGGAGGTCATGGAGAAAGAAAAAGTTCTTTATGAAGTGTGACATTACCAAGTGTCACTCTTTCGCTAAAGACAGTATCGCAGCACGCGTAACGATGTGATTTCCTATACTTATATATACCGTAACGGTCGACAAGATGTATACATACGATACCGACTGGCATTCTTTCATTTACTTCCGGTATAAGGGCCACTTTACGTTTCCTTCCGTGGCGCTTAATGAGTAATGATAAAAGAGTTGGATTGGTCTAATTGTTAAAACGGATGTTCCGTGCTACATTCCTGCTGTGTTTCATGTCGGCCACAATGCTGGCTCTAGAATGAGTGGCGGACTGACACGCGCGAACTATTAGAGGAAATTAGCGTGAAATAGATGGAACGGTGGAAAATTCACAGAAGAACGTTTTATTTGATGTGTGTCGATAATACGCGTGGCCTGGAGGAATGCGTTGACAGGAGTGAATTCGTTCGGAATTGAGCAGAATTGGGACATTCCACAGCAATTATAAATGATTGCACGGTGGAAAAGGATGGTTGATTTAGTTTTCTGTTATAACAATATATTTACAATGCATAAAAACTCACTCACCCTCAGATGTTAGAACGGTAAAACCATCAATCAGTACATGTTTCGAACCTATATAGGTTTATCATCAGCTAATTATTTGAAAATTATGGAGAAGAAAATTTCATAATGGAGAAAAGAAAGTTATCACATGTTACCAATGAATAATTGGTCACAATGGCATGTTAATAGTAATGAATATTTTATATAAAGTAATACGAATAATCACATCAGCAATAATGGATTCTATACAATTGCATATGCAGATGACATAGTTATCTTGCAGATCGGCAAATTTGTAGTAGTAGTAATCTTTATTATAGGATACATCCTAATCTTACAAGACATAATAACTAATTAACAATTTAAATTTCCACAGTGCCAAAAATATTAATAAAATTCAAATATGTATATAGATAATAACAATAATGAAGATAAACTAAATAAAAAGATAATAATAAGAAATATACAATTTATAATACCCAATGTTGAAAACCAATATTGATATAGTAAATATATATAATATACATATTTTCCAACTAACTAACGCTCTAGGTATTCCAATAATTTACTTTTAAACCCTCTTACAGTATTTTCCTCTTCAATGGCATTTGGTAAATTGTTAAATTCCCGTAGTCCCTTGTAGAATAAGTTTTTAGTTCCGCCACCAGTGTGAGTTCTATATATATGAAAATTATTATAAGATCTTGTCTCATGTTCATGTATTTGATTATTAAAAACCAAAAATTCATTAAAATATGTTGGTTGTTTGGTACTCAAAATGAGGTTTAATTATACAATTATATGTATATATGTATATGTATATATATATATATATATATATATATATATATATATATATATATATATATATATATATGCTTAAAACCTCCCGAAATCTTCAAAAGCAACTAAATTTCTCTGAAGAGATGAAATACCTTGGTACTACCCTCGACAGGAACATGAACACAACATGGAACTCTCACCTACAGAGTAGAGCAAAAAGAGCATATGTGGCTTATGAGCAATATCTGAGGACAGTGGGGCTATACTGCAATAATAAGACAGAGCCATTGCATGTGGACCATCCAAAAATTATATCAAATACAGCGATTGGCTTGTTTAAAAATCACATGAGCCATGAGAACTACACCAACCGCGGCAATGGAATTAATTACTGGTCTGACCCCTCTGGACCTGCACGTTAAGGAGATTGAGGCCAAGCCTATGGAAAGAAGCGCTCACTGTGCAACTTCTGCTGCAGGCAGCCAGTGATGCAACTGAATCCAGGTTTGTGTTTGATAAACTCTGCAAAATACAAATAAAACAGAACACAAATGCAATACGCATGTATGTACAGACAGCTGAAAAACCAAAGAAGGCTCAGGATGTGGAGTTTACTCCAGATCACTAAGCCTAAGGATTAAGTGTGGAATGGGAAAGAATACCAGCGTGGTTTAAACAGAACTGGCTAGTATTTCAATCGCCACAAAAGAAATAACCAGTAAAGGAATTTCTGGCAGAAACATAACAATCTGCACTGATAGAAGACAAGCCATATTAGCCTTGATCAGACAACGTGTTACCTCAGGGCTAGTATTACAGTGACACCATGATTTAGCCAAAGCTTCGGCACACAATAACATTATCCTGGAGTGGGTTGAAGGGCACGACAGGAGTAAAGGTAATCGCATTGCCGACTCTTCAGCCAAGGAAGCAACTGGACTAAGACTTTTGAGATCCAGCGACACCTACGGCCTGATGACTTCGACAATTGCGAAACCAGCCAAACCTTACGCCCATGCTCAATCCCTAAAGAGGTGGGATGGAATCGAAGGATACAGTTTTGCCAGGATCACCCTGGGGGACCCTGGGAAGCTGGCGCCGAAGAAATATCTGCAGACGACCAGGAAAATCCTACGCGTGACATAGGATTTCTAACAGGCCACTGTCAACTAAGGAAACACCTCCATAATATGGGGCTAGTGGACACACCTCTATGCAGGATGTGTGAACAGGAAAAAGAATCTGCCAGGGATGTCTTATATGAGTGTCCGGAGATATCGTCAATAAGAGAGTAAGTGTTCGGCGAGTCTTGGCCTTCACCTGCCGATATAAAGGAGATGTCTCATGTGACCTGTCCACCTTCCTGGAAAGGACAGGATGGACGATGACCTAAAACAACTCCTCGGGGGATGTACAATGGGTCACATGTGGCCTAAGTGAGGCTCACACTCACCCTCCCTACTCTACAGATACCTAACAAGTTTACAAGATTAACATATTTATCATTTTGAAAAAATAGGTAGAAGAAACTAGCTTCTGGTGGAGAAAATAGAATGTAAAAGTTGAAGAACGTAGAATTTCTCAAATCATAATTGGATGCCAATAATATGAATGCTATGAAATGCAAACGGATCAAACGATATATCAGAATTTTCTACAAGCTGAAGGAATAGTTGAGGTGATTACTTCATTCAATTACGATATTATTAACAATATTAACAATAACCACATTCTCAGCTCAGACCAATTAAACTGTTCAATAGTAATAAAGAACTAAGGTAAGTGCCGTAAGTGCCAGTTCACTTGTAAATAGTGCTTTCTGGCAATTGATCGTTGGTGACAATAAACAGTGACAGGGCCTTTTTTCAGTTGTGCCACAACTTTTTGATTGCTTCAATAAAATCTCAATTGTGGTTATTGATGATCTCAGTGTAGAAAATATACAATATATCCGTATGACAACGGATGGAAGTTCTCAAAGCAAACGGACTATTTACGATGTTTTCTTCGTCTCCATTGAATTTATTGAATTATATTGGTATTATTCAAGGTTTATATGTCGAGTGCACCAAATTCAAATGGTTGAAAAGAGACTGACTTAAGTCAGTCGTACCTTGATATTTGACCGCAGTACCGGCACCCGACTTTCTTGACGCGGCGATATGCATCAACTGTACGTCGCGTATTCTTTTCGATGTCGATGGAATTGCTACTATCCAGAATAATGTATAGATTCAAATTGAAAACCAGCAAGTTTCGATCAAGATAATGAGATTTCTGAACTGTTGTTCTCAAGTTGGAGTTTGGATTGAAAGATTGACTCATTTTTGTAAGGTTATGTGAATCAGTGGCAATTCATTTCTCATCTCGGTCTCTTATTCATTGTATTGGTAAGTTTGATTCCATTTGAATATTCATTCGACTTGTGTCAGTAAAGTTAGGGTTTAGTCACAGTCATAATCATAACTTCACCTGAGTAATTCTGTAAAAGCATTTATGCCAAGTTTCAAAATTCAGTCATAATCGTATTCAAATATTTGATTTAATTGGTTCAATTTGATTAGGTTGGGAAATAATAATTGTAAAACTATGTAAAAGATGCCTACCATTCAACGTTTTTGTCGTTTCCATGTCTTGGGGGAAATTATTAATGCTTTCTGCTGAATAGAATTTAACACAATGTAATGATTAAATAACCTTCAAAAATGAACACATTGTATTTTATTTCTCAAGAAACTTCAGTCAGTACCGGCCTCATTTTCAGTAATGGCCGTTTTCAGTACCTCAGATAGAACTATCTCCAATTCCACCATCTTATCGACTTTAATTTCTTATCTAACGAAGAAAACCTGTTACATAAGAAGTAATATTCCTATAAAGATTTCCTCGGCATTATCGTCTATCCTCTTATCCCCCGTACCGTCCCATCGAAAAACATACATTATTTATAACAAAAAATTACCATTTGCGTCATAAAAGTCGACATTTTTCATTGGTCACTGGTGGATATTGACCAATCCTTTTCGAATTCGATGGAAAACTATTGGTCGCGACGCGCAATATTCCGGGCTCCGGGCGGAGCTTTCTCTCAACTTTTCTTATTCGGTCGCCTTATTGCTCGACTTCCATCCACTGAGAGTCGAGTGAATGCGAGAAAATAACTTGGTGTTTATAGATTTTTCAGTTTTCCCGAGTCTTCTGTGCTGAGAGCAACTACACCTGCATCGGAATTGCGGCTTTGGAAGACTCGAAGAAATAAAAACAATAATATCTTAGATTGTACTTGAACTCTACATTCGATCACATTGCTGGATGTATTGAAATTCTTGGGGATGAACTGAAGGAAAGATATCAAAAGTTGAAAAAAAGTTTGACGAATTTATTAAATAATCAAACAACCTATAAAAAACTAATTAATACAGTTTATCGTATGATTTTCACTATAAAGGGTTTTACAAAAACCGCGACACGTGTTTCGCTATACAATAACTTCCTCAAGCGTGAAGTGTTTAGCTTTTTGTAATTCACAGAACTAATTTTCCTGTAAAGCTTATTCACTACAGATATGTATGTGAAATAGCTCTACTATGAAGATTTCTCCTATTGAAATCCTCAGCAGCTTTATGGTAACTTATTATCATATAATAATTATATTATTTGATACACTCTTGAACATTCGAATGATGTATCCGAAGCAACTAGCATCAAATAACACGATGATTCTGATTTTGAAAGCTTCAGCATATAAATCTCATACCAAATCAAATCAAATCCTTTATTTTCCTGTTCGACAATTTCATTAGTGATTGTATTAGGAATAGTCAGTAAAGCTAAAATTATAAACGTCTACACTAAAACTAGAAGCACACACGAAAACGCATGCACACACCACACATACACTTACGTTAAATAATCATCAACACTGTAATACGCATTCAGAACTAAAAAAATTTTAATCTTTGTTTTGAACATCTCTAATGTTTTGCTTTCTTTTATTTCAGTTGGTAAAATATTGAACAAACGAGGACCTGCAACATTAGGACTTTTAAGAGCAATCCGCCCTCGAGCTATAGGAACTTGATATATTTTTTTGGCCTAGTGTTGATTGTATGAGTAGAGCCTATTAAAGGAACTTGACTTTTATTTTGAAAAACGTAAACACAAATTTCCATTATGTACAAGCAGTGTAAAGTCAGTATTTGTAATTTCTTGAAAAAAGGTTCACAGGACTCCATGTAACTTATACCAGTGATACTTCTGATGATGTTTTTTTGAGCCAAAAAAACTTTAACTGCGTTGGTTGACCAACCCCAGAAACGTACACCATAGCGCAATCTCGACTCCACTTCAGCATAGTATATAATTTTTAGTTGATCTAGACTGAGAATATAGCTAAGATTTCGTAGCAATTTCAGCAATCACTGAAAAAATCATACCATTTGGAAGGGTAACTTTATATGAAAATTTCAATTGAACAGAAGATTCCATAGAAAATACATTTTATAATAACAGTACAAACATCTGTGATTTCTGAAAACTGTAATTAGTTTCTTGAATTTTGGAATTCGAACAGACGATAGGTACTAACAGAAACATTCTAATCCACAATAACATTTTCATTCATATGAAAATTCGAGCAATTTCTAATATTGAAGGGATTCAATGTTTGTTGAAGTCAGAACAAGAAGATAAAGTTTCCTTTTCACATTGATTGTTTTCATCTAATAAGGTTTGAATCGTCTTGCTAATTTCAATTTTGTTTGCGAGTGAATTGTCTATATATCCTTCAGCTACATCGGTAGACTTCCAACCACCATGTCTCTCCAAATTTGTGATGTTTCCACCATTATCAGCAAATAACGTCGTTGAAGTTCGACAAATGCTATGGCCTGTGTAATTTTTAGGATTAGGTGGGGTTTGAAAATCTGCGATTTTTATCCGAGATTCCCAAAACTGTGGATACCAACAGGCTAAATCGAACATTTTTTGTAATTCTTGATTAATCTGTTATGTTGAGTATAGGGTGGCTGTAAAAATGAATAAGTTCTGTCAATATGAGTTTTGGGATCTGAAAAGTTTATAAGCAACATGTCTTTGATGTTTTTTATTAGATAGATTGACATTTTTGTTAGTTCTCTCCGTCCACACGCACCGGCTAACCCAATAATTTTGCTACCTGTAAATAAAGCAAATCAGATTAATCATGGAAAATGAGAAATAAAACTTTCTATGTTTTCCACCACTTGTATTTGTAACCAACGTTTTTTTTTTTTTGTTTTTTTGCTACCTTGGGAGCTGTCTGACTTGTCCATTTAGTCCAAGTCTCCAGAAAACACTGCAGCCTCTTGGGCTTATTGCATTTATTCTTCCATCTTCTCATGACACCCATTCCATCAGTCTCGTTCCCTGTACTAGTTTGTACAGGTTCCGCGTTGAATATTCGTCATATTCTTCTGGACGTAATTTCGTACGTCCATATATTGCCTGCCTCCTGTAATTCAGTGCCTCACATTCGCATAAGATGTGTAGAGCTGTTTCTATCCCTTCGTTGCATAATCTGCAGCTGAGATCTCCGTTGTACAACCCCATTGTATTCAGATGTCTTCTAAACGGACAATGACCGGTTAGTAACCCTGTAATTATTCTGAGCCGATCCCTACTATATTGAAGTAGTTCTTCGGTTCTTTTCTCGGACGGTTCCCTAATGAAGGTTCTACTGTGTTTGTTGCCAAGTACTTTCGTCCAGTACTCTGTGTGCTTCTTATTGGTCCATGTCCTGATCTGGTTTCTAACCAATGAGTTTGGTACCCTCAGAGCTGGTTCAGGACCTAAGTAGTTGTTTACAGCTGATTCTCGGCCTCCCCCACCACTATGACGTATTAATTGCTTTTTTTATTGGTTGTTGTTTGGTGAAGTTTTTTTTGTTGTGCAGTGAAGTCAAGGCGTTGTGACCTTGAAGTGTCTGGTGCATGGATCGTTCAGATTTTTTTTCATATGAGATTTTGTGTGTTTATGTGTGTGTGTAGGAGAATGCACGGTACAGGGTTTCATCATGTGCTTGTTTGTCTATGTACAAACATACGTCTGCATACTTCGAAGATCCTCCAAGTAATAAATGCTCCATCGGTGTTAGGGCACCAAGTTAGTAGTGGAGTGACGTCACAGCAATAACCGTTCAACGGCTAGAGAGCGACATGTTCACTCCACGACGTGTGGCAGAGTAATGCGTATTCATCGGTCTGCCCTCACCTCTCCTGAAGCGATGAAGGTTCGCTCTAGCCCCGCTATCCATGGTGACACAACGGCAGCCGAGGACTGTTTGCCTAGCGTCTACCCTCTCCGAGACCGCAACGACCACTGCTTGCTCGTACCGGCAACTGTTATCGCATCAAGTTGGGAGATGGGCTTGGCTGTGACGTCAGGCATCTCTAGTGGATAGCAACTAGCAATGTGAATCTTTCACGGTTTCATGGTGGGGGTGACTCACACTGTTTAATATAAAAGAAATGCCTGGCACACTATGAAATCAGTAGACGAATATATCTGCAGCAGTTAGCAATTGGTAGAGTGTTATTCAGTTCGTAATAGAAGGAAGACGGTGAGTGTATTTGTCTGTTGGAAATTGTTTATATTTTCATATATATTTTCATCATGTCCGTTTCAAAAGTAGACTTGAATAAAATTAATAATTTGATTGTACAGGAGGTTGAAATACTAGAGCAAAAGGCCTTATCATCATTGCCAATTGATGAAGTGTACATAATTAAAAATATGTCAACTTATTCTACACGATTTGGTAAATCAATTTTATTAACTTTGCAAGATGTGAGCAATGATAAATTATTTAAAACATGGCTACCAAAACGTATTTCGTTGCAATTCAGTGATGACGATATATCTTGTATCAACTCATCAGGTGGTAAATATACGATGATGTATTTAGGACAGAGCCAACAAAGTTTTGCTGGCATGAAAACGCGATCTCTAGTCAAATTCAATATGATTGAATAATAGTAATAATTTATAGTGAATTTCTTTAGGTCATAGCTTACAAAGTTTTTTTTGGTGTGAAAACGATAACTCTAGTCAAATTCAATATGATTGAATAATAATAGTAATTATAATGAATTTCTTATTGTTTTATTAATATTCATATATTAGATGATAATTATATGGAAATATAAACATTACTAACTTAGTTGAATACACTCACTTTGTAACTACAAGTAAAATGGGAATGTGAGTATTATATCACTGAAAAATTGGAGGTTGCTTATTGTTTTTTTTTTTTGTTCGATTTCAGTTCCACCATTTAAAGATGTGGATGCAGTACGCAAGTCAAGATTGGGTCGATATTGTAGATCTCAAATCATCGGTTCAACATTTGTCGTCTAAATTGAAGGTGTTGGGTGATGGAGCCGAACATGCAAGCGTTTATGATATGAGTGTATGCTATGATGAAAAACAAATCGAATTATGCCTTCGTGATGCTGAGAACTATTGGAGTGGTGCAGAAGTTTGCAACAAATTTTTGGATAATGAATTGGAATTGTGGCAACTTTGTGAGGTTATGATTGAACTGAACCTAAGAAGATTCCTGTATAGCCTCCAACCATACTTGCCAGAATGGATTATTCATCACTTTGAATTGAATGATGAAAATCGAGAGGAAATTGAAGATGGTCGCGAAAATGATGATTATGAGGAAGAAGTTATTTTAGATAGTCTGTATGTTCCTGTGAATCATAAATAATGTCAAATAAAAAACTTTGTATTATTTTCATGTTTTATTTATTTAAATCTGATGAAATACAATAGAAAATGATTACAAAACAATAAATATGATATAAAATACAATACATGATATAAGTCAGTTACAAATAAAAAAAAAAAAAGATCATAAAACAGTACATGATAGAGTGAAAAAAAAGTGTCAATATCTGCTATGAACTGAACCATCCAATGCATTGTATGTTAAAACTGTATCATGCAAAATTAATGCATATACTTTAGTGTTGTCTGGAAACTTGGTCTTCCTCGTCTCAAACTCAATCTTTATATCAATAGTTGATGATTTTGTTGCATTCGGTTGATGGGAACAATCGATGACGAATAGTGGATTCTCTCTAAATTGTCCAATGTCCATCAGAGGTTCACTCATATCTTTATCATAATAACTTCGCTGGAAACTCTCAAAAGCATAATAAGCAGGAGCATCAAGTTTTTTATCGAAATTCAAATTCCAACGCTCATATGGATAAACTTCAGAATTCAAGTATACTCGAATACTATTGATATCAGCAGTTGTGAATTTTGTAATATCTTGTGTTCTATCTTCAGATGTGGTAGTACTTTGGAATGCGATGATGACAAAACGAGGAGTTTCCAATGCGTTAGTTGTTTTGATGGCCCATATGTCTGAAGAAGTCCCACGTAATGATGGTAGTTCATAGAGGTCCCACATACGATACGCCAACTTGATTTTGGCATTCAGACCGCTTTTGTTTATTCTACTCAAAAGTTTGAGCTTGTGTTTATCATCTGGTACAATATGCCTTATTTTCCATTCGATTTTATTTATTTCCAAATCAGCATCAACCTCACCTATATATGAGTTTTTGAATGATCGAGCGATAATCAAAATCAATTCCTGTTTGGCATTCAAGATACTTTTGTTGTAATCTTCAGCAAAACCCATCAAATATTTCAGTGGTAGTTTTCCACTAAAAACATGACTGTTTGTATCCAAGATATCTTGCTTCAATTGTGAAAGTCCCCAACCAGATGTCAATAATGTGTTAGCATGAGATTGTCCAAATGATATCATGGTTTTCATTGTAGATGTTATCCCAGGTTTTCTAACAACAGCCACTTGTTCACCTCCCATTTCATAACGAATTTCGTCAAAGAGAAATGCAATTGCATTATTCGAGAGATAGCATGTTTTCGCTACATCTTTGGGGGTGAATTTACCTTCTATGTAAATGAAGCTCTCGGCAATATCTAGTATAACATCTTGATTATTGATTGCAATTCTGATTTCATCCGAATTCCTGAATAGCGGTGATCCATAGGGCTTATATGTGTGCTCATGTAAACTTATGAGAGAATGATCGAGCACTGGTTCATTGAATATATTCAACTTTTCATTGTTTGTTTCGAGCACCATTGTTATTTTCTCACTTTCAATCCAATCGATTTCAAAAATTTAAGATCACTCACAGACAGAGCGTTATGTGCTAACTGTTTAGCATACACTTGTGGAATGAGCTTCTTTTTATGCACACCTTTCTTTTTGATAGTGCAACTCGTTTGGGATTGTTCAATGCGATTTTGTCTATTATAAATGAAACCCATAACAACAGTTATTCGATTTTCTTCAATTCCAAAATAATGAAAATCTCTTCTTCACTTCCAAAATCGATAAGGTTATTTTTTTCATCCAAAATACGCACTGTAATGTTGTGAATCAATTGACGACCTTCTGGACTGACAGGCATATATATAATACTGTGTGGTTCTTTAGTAAGATTGTAGCCAGGTTCAACATCAATATCGAATGAGAAAAGAATGTGGGATTCTTCACCATTTATATATGAACC
Source organism: Leptinotarsa decemlineata (assembly GCF_025532065.1). Lineage (NCBI taxonomy): Eukaryota > Metazoa > Arthropoda > Insecta > Coleoptera > Chrysomelidae > Leptinotarsa > Leptinotarsa decemlineata. Next base: position 6,042,492 of record NW_027412556.1, on the reverse strand, counting down.
AGATATTATATTGCAATCTAAGCGGATAAGTCTCACAGTTGTAATGTTTATTGGTAATGATGATTCATGTATCTGATTTGGTGGAAATATTTCATGAGCGAACCCCATCATTTCTGCTATTGAATTTGGATGTGTCAGATCAATTTCATATTTGGATCGCATTTCACATTTGAATGTATTATTATTGGCGTGTAGATAGAAAATATCATCTGCAACGACATCATTTGGTTTTTTATCATGAAACAATCTGAACATGATATGTTTCTGTATGACGGCATTGATCTCTTCTATTTCATAAGCACCACATGGAATTTCAATTGTCAACTTTTGGGGTATCGATGAGTTGTCATTACTGATTCTAAAACTAACTAAGTTATTAGCTTCAGTTATATTATTGATTGTATTGCATCCATAGAATCCCAAAAGTCCTAATCCATAACGACTGTTCCTATCCAATTCAATTGGTGGAAAAAAATCCGCACTCAAGACACTTGTCCCGACAGCTTGTAGCTCGAACTTTCGTGACATGACTGATGAATATTTTGAAACACATTTCAATTTATTATTGTACACAGCAACAGCACATTTGAGACAATTTACACTTTTTGGAAGGTGTTGTATTGTAATAAGTATCATTTTTATTGATACCAATATTCACATCCTCTATATTACAAATACAACACATAGATTTCCGAGGTATAGGACCGTCATTAACATCCGATTCTGAATTTTGATCGTGGTGGTGGTGCTCATAACAATATCTATGTTTCATTATATCGATGTCATCTTGCAGATGCTTAGGCAACTTTTCCCAAACATATGCAATCTCATGTGCAACACATGCAAGTATCACTTCCTTAGGCATATTTGCAAGCATCACTTTATCCATTTTTTTCAAGGTACCATATTTTGAAAACATTCTAAGTGAAAACCCCATTCCCTTGATAGCCTCCCGATCCAGTTTTGGTGTTGAATCCATTTTTATTTGGAAAATTATTTAGAGAGAAACTGCAAGCACAAGTGACCACAGAGAACTGTATTAAATTTCTGTTGTCGATCATAGTTATATTTGATTTTTACATTCGAACATTTTCGAAAGAATCGAGTCAATTCCAATGGTGGGGGTAGATCTCCAAAACTATCGAAATATGTGACTTCTTTCCCACATTTTTTATATGCCACCCAATGTGTTCCTGGTCCACTTATTCCATCTAAATTAACAATAGCTGTCTCGTTTTGTTTTGGACCTGAAGATGGTAATCTATCACGCATAAAAACACCACGAAAATGTGGAATTTTCATTTTTTGTGCATAATAACTGAGATCGAGATCAGTAAGAGGCCTCTGAGGTAGGGGTTCAATTAGTTTTTTGTTTTGTTTGTGGCTTTGTATGGTTTTAAATATAGTCCTAAACCTTTACGGTATGGTTTGAGATATATTCCACTTCCGCGTTTGCCTAATGCTACAGCCTCCATGGTTTTATTGTGACGATTGGCTTCCATTAAAGCCGCTCTGCTGGCTTTTGCCGAATTCACGGCCTTGGTAATACCAGCAGCAGCTCCCGCCAAACTTCCTAGTGCGGATAGTCCAGCAAAAATTGGTATCAATGGTAAAAGTCCACCGATCTTGGGAACAGGAATTATGCGTGGTGTGCGGATTTTCTTCTTTCCACCGGCAGCTTTAAGGTATTTACGTGCCGCCTGCAATGCCACAGTGATAGCTTTTTTGCTATTATTCGTCACAAATTGATTCCCACCAGCTTTCTTCAATACATTTCGCACTTTATGGACTATCCCAGCACCAAATGCAACTTTTTTAATTTTATTTTTCTTCGTTTGTTTCCTCTTACATTTTTTCTTATTGGTACTACAACCCATGCCCATATGTCTTTTCGCTTTCATAATGTTGGTGACAAGTAATGCAGCTGCTCTTTCCCCAATACTCGCGTCCTTCGATTTAACCCTATCCCAAGCGCTGTATTCAAGTTCTTTGTCGGCTAAATGTCTTGCTGCAAGATCGGATGGATGCTTAGAATATTGAATATCGTGTTTTTTGCATTCAATATCTAATTTATTGATTCCAGGGTCGTTACGAGCTAAACGTTGTTTCAATTTTGTACCCGGTCCACAGTATTGATAACCTCCGGTAGATGTAATTCGAAAGGAAGTTTGTTTATTAAATCATTAACAAAACCACAACCTCTTTTAATTTTACGATCACTTTCAATACGTCCGTATCGTTTGATGGTACACATTGAAATGAATAAGCTAATAACATTTATATAGTCTCCAACCACGGCACGATGCGCATTGTAAAACAGAAAGAAAAGTTTGCTGTAGATAATCTAGATGAGAAATTTGGTTGTGGATTGAATGGACAAAGGGTATTCAGACATGGTCCACTACTTCCATCATCAGTTCGAGGACTCATTATAGGACCTTCAAATTGTGGAAAGACGAATGCAATGATATCACTATTAACACATCCACAAGGACTGAGATTTAGAAATGTGTATCTCTATTCGAAATCACTCAATCAACCTAAATATCAGTACTTGCGAAGTGTTTTGGAACCTATAAAAGGATTAGGTTTTTATACATTCAGCAATAATGCAGAAATAGTGGAACCCTCCGACGCTAAGCCTAATTCTGTTTTCATTTTCGATGATGTAATATGTGAAAAGCAAGATATTATTAGATCATATTTCTGTATGGGACGTCATAAGGATGTTGATTGTTTTTATCTAGCACAGACATATTCACGGGTACCCAAACAGTTAGTGCGTGACAATACCAATTTCATTATAATGTTCAAACAAGATGAGACGAATTTACATCACATTTATTCAGATCATGTTTCACCCGATGTAACATTCAAACAATTCCAATTGATGTGTGTTAAATGCTGGGAGGACCAATATGGATTTCTAGTCATTGATAAGGATAGAAAAATAGATGAAGGTAGATATCGCAAAGGATTCGATAGTTTTATATACCCATGATCTTGTTTTTGGAACTTATTCGATCACTGAATATTGTAGTGGTCACTTCACCAACGAATTAAGCTTTAATTCAAAAAAAAGGGCATTATGAATACAAAAAAAGATCCTGAAAATAAAAACAATGAAATAAATTTGAAACGTCAACTAGTAGAGACAACAGAAGCTGTCAGGCAGAAATTCAACTCTATCAAGAATGATAATATTGAAAATCGTACGACACTTGAAAGATTGTATGAGCCCATAATGAAACCATTGAATGTTTTATCATCAAACGCTACTTCTAAATCACCAGTGTTATCACCAAATCATGGAACTGTTCAATCTACTTCAAATTATCCCATGAGTACTCCAATAGGAAGAAAACAATCTTTTGGTAGTGTATCATCTGTGAATAGTGACACGAGCACACTTCAAGACGATATGAGAACAACTCTATTCGAAACACCATCATCGTCCCACATCGATTCCTCGGATCCTGACATCTCACCTGTTATGAATGAAAGTGGTGAAGATGTTTTGATGAAACATTTGAATAATATAAAATCTAGAAATCCAGCATATGATGGAACATTTGGCGTACGTATGGATCCAATTACACAAAAGCTGAAAATGGGAAGTCTAGTGGTAAATTTCAAAGATGGAAACATTTCATTTTGGGATGCTAATAAAGTGAAAAAATATGAATGCGCAGGTAGTCCAGAATTGTATGATATGATTTTTTTGAAGAATCCACAAGATGTTGATAATGAAGAAACTCGTCAAGTATATTCCAAAATATTGAAAATAACGAATGCTCCATATAAACAATATCATCTGAAGAATGGTTTTAAAAATACAAATTCTAAAAAATTTCGTGAAGTTATCAAACCTCTATTAGACTCACGACAATATCCAATAAGAAGTAGAAGTAAAATTGGTGGAGCACTCAAACGAGTGAAAATGGAGAAAATATATAATTCTAAACCTGTGAATTATGTGTACTGGAATTCACCGAAAGAGTTAGTTGCTCGCCTACGACTATTGGTAGCTTCAAAGTCAGCCGACATACCGGACATGATAATGAAATAATTTCAATAATTGAAGAATTACGTGAAGAAGGTATAATATATTAACATATTCACATGTAATGATCACTGTCACATCATCATTCAATGCAGTAACATTATCACCTTTTCTCTTTAATCATATTGAAATAGAATGACTAATGAAATAAGTGATGTCAAACGACAAGTTGTTAATGAATTACATAAACCTGCAAGACGTAATTTTCGTAGAAGAATAACCACCATCAAAGGTTTTGCAGATCTATGGCAAATAGATTTAGCTGAACTGCAACCTTATGCAAAAAGTAATGAAGGATACCGATATATACTTGTAGTGATAGATTGTTACTCCAAATATCTGTGGACTGTAGCAGTTAAAGATAAAACAGGTAGTACAGTAACTAATGCAATGAAACATGTACTGAAAGAAGCCAAATACTCCCCCAAACACATACAAAGCGATCAAGGGAAAGAATTTTTCAATAAAAGCTTCTCATCTCTCATGCGAGAATATAATATCAATCATTATTCAACATTTAGCACAAAGAAGGCAGCTATAGCAGAAAGAGTGATTCGTACAATAAAGGCATGGCTCTACAAGGAATTTTCGATGAGAGGTCACCACAAATGGCTTGATATTCTTCCAATTATAACTAGTAGATATAATAATAAAGTTCATCGTACAATAGGTATGGCACCCATCAATGTTGATTCAACAACAAAATTAAAATTCAAGGGTATCAATGGAATTGGAGGAAGACAAAGTAAACCCAAATTCCAATTAAATGATATTGTACGTATAAGTAAATACAAACATATTTTTGAAAAGTCTTACACTGCGAATTTTACCACGGAGCTATTCAAGATTGTTAAAATTAATAAAACCATCCCAACGACTTATAATCTTGAAGATATGAATGAACAGCCGATTAGAGGATGTTTTTACGAAGAAGAGTTATTACGAACCGAGAATCCTGACGTATATCTGATTGAGAAGGTGTTGAAGAGAAGAAAAAATAAAGTATATGTAAAGTGGTTAGGCCTTCCTAGCGAACAAAATTCTTGGATTGATGAATCAAATATGGTTTAAATGTATATAATAGTGACTTTTATGAATAAAGTAATATTAAAGTTCATTATTGTTTTCATTTCAATTATAAGTATGTGAACTGAAAAATATTGCAGCGGTAAACATTGCCCCAGCCATTCGCAATGTTCTGTGTATACCAAACCAAATTAATTGTATACTCCATTCCCGCTTATATTTTTCAACTCACGATATTGAAAACACATTATCATTCCCAAAACTAATCGCCGTCACTTTGAAATGCAGTATCCAACTCTTTTTGCCAATTATCTCTCACTGATAATGCTGTCTCATAAAGCTTAGTCGACTCCTCAAGCTCAGCCTGAGCTTGCATTCTCGAACGTTGATGGAATTGCTTATCTTTACCAATTTTTGAACGGAGTTCATCAGCATCTTTAGACATTCTAGCCAATTCAACCTTCGCTAATGCAATCTTGGCATCTAATGCTTCAAGAGTTTCATTATTAGCATTAATAGCTCGCTCACTCTTTTCAAGTTCAGCAATAGTCATCTGTGCCTTTACAAGACGGCATTTTGCTTTCCTTTTCATTTCCCCAAACCGATGGAGGGGGCTGAAAGAAGATAGCGGTTCAGCTTTCAAATCACTCTTCATTTCTTTAGGAGTACCTTTTGGCTTCCTCTTCGATCTGTCACTTTTCGTTGCGGGTTTTTTCTGTCGCACAACACTTTTGGATTCTTTCTTTTCTTTAAAGTCAGTGACAATCGATGAAGATGCCTTAGTAACCTTCCTCTTGATTGTTCTAGATTTCTTATCAACACCAAGAGGAAGGGTAGATGAAGAGTGTTTGAGTGATGATAATTGCGAAACGATCGGATTTTCAATAATAATTTGCTCATTTGGTTCTGGCACATCTGCAAAGTTAACGAAGTCGTTAATATCAAAATCATTTATCGAATCTTGACTCGATAAATGTAATACTGGAATATTTTCAAAATCAGTCTGATCGATATCAACAAGTGGTGAACCATCTTCAGCAATCAATAGCGGCATAGAGCTCATGATTATTAAGGTCTGAGGAATGATATGTGATAGCAATAGAATGTGGATAGGAAAGGTGATGATGTTACTGAGACCTCACCATTTATAGAAGAAAATAAACTAGCGCATGCGCTCTTTCATCAACTGGCACATGCGCTCTCTCACTAAACTATTCACGCATGTAACAATCTTTGTCATTTAAGAGGAAAACTTTGTGTTGCATGCATGTATTTTTAAATGTTAGAAAATAATACAAATAAATTCAAAATATATATATATTTATTAATAATAGAGGACAATAACGATAATAAAAAATGAAAAATGTTAATATGTCTCTGTGGATGTGGAACGTTCTTTGACTCTATTCCTCAATAGTTGTTGCTCGTGCGTCAAACACCAACATTGAAAAAAATGGATTCTCCTATTGGGGTAGAGTTGACCAACCTTCTCACACAGATCCCAAGTACTTCTACATGCATTGCATACATGATTCCAACAATTCATGGAATATGTATCACAACGCAAACAACGTTGCAGTGGAGTTGGAACGGCAGCACAGATACCACAAATATTTCTACAGATACCTATATTGTTAAATATTATAGGTTCGGAACACTTCAGACACTGTAACTGTTGTTGACGATAATCCGATTTTGTTCGCTTCGGTGGATGAGAAGGAGGCGATAGTTGAATCCGCAACACGCAATCACTACACATACCAGTACATGGATTGATTGAATCCTTAGGTCTACTTATTTGACAAAAGTAGCACACAATAGCCCCTGCAATCATCATTGGGTAGACACACACTTTTGGTTTTTCATTCCACTCTTTTGGAAACGGCATTTTACTAATTCGATTAGAAATATAAAGAGATGACTTACAGAAACTCTGAATGCTCTCTCCTATACCTACGATCTCTATTTATACAAATCAACATCATGTGGAAGTATAGTGGGATAACTTCTCCTACTATTCCACTCTAAACGAGTCAAGTGGGAGTCGCATCACCTCCTATATAAGTTGACTTGCAAACCTAGAGTTCATTCATTCACTCTCTACAACTGTGAGCAAACAACAACAAGATGAATTCTGCAAAAATAAATGCTGCATTAAATAGAATAGCTGCTGTTGATGAAAACAATTGGATAGACGAATCAGATGATGAGGATGTCAATGTTCCGCTAGAGGAAGTAATAGTTGAAGCAGAAGATGTTGGAGTCGATGAAGATGAGATAGACGAAGTTGAAAACGAGGCCAACCAAAGCGACGAAGATGATGACGTGATGGAGTTTGAGAGGGTCATGGATGAAGAAGGAGATGATGAAGGGATAGAAGCTGACACAACTGAAGGTGATGGTGCTATGAGGATCGGTATGCGAACACTCAATGTCAGTGAGACACTGGAAGATCCCTTGGATTTGTATTGTGCATTGGATGCATACGTATTGATCAGCACAATAGATGGAGAGAACAAAAAACTATGTTGGTGCTGCTTTCGGTTTTATTCGCATAGAAACAATAATGGAGGGTGGTATGCCCATGTCAACACCCACAACACTGTCTCAATTATGGAAATGGGACAGAATTGGTGTGAAGCTTGCGAGAGGCCACTAACAAACTTCACCCGAGTATCTACATGTATTATATGTAATAATGTCCAACCTGTGGCACAATAACCGTGGACCTACTGGTCAAAAAAAAAACAACAGCCCTTTTCAGGGCTACATTATTCACACAAACAGTAGTTAGTTGTATTAGTATTCATAGATTATGTGACAAATGAATACTTTGATTAATAAAAGTCTAAGTTGGAAATTTGTTAGTCTTTGAATATCTATACATTATATGACAAATAAATTACTACTTTGACTGAAAAGTCGAAATTTGGAATTTGATAGTCATTGAATATCTATGCATATGATGAGTACTACTTTAAATGAAAGTTGAAGTTGGCATTTGTCAATCATTCATATGCATATAATGATGAATACTTTCACATACATATATTTCGTTTGAGATTATAATGTTAACATAATGTTAACAATGGTATGAATCTGTTTCTGTTTGAAAGTATAATGGTAGCTCTGAAAAGAGCTATTTTTTTTATTGTTTCAGTCTTTAATTGTAGCCCTGAAAAGGGCTGTTATTTTTTTATTAATCCATGCAATGATATGGACTAACGCTCCTCATCATCAGAAACAATAATTATGGTATCGTCATCTGAATCAGATGATATACTAATGATATCATCCTCATAGTAGTCATCTGAATCAGATGATATACTCATGATGTCGTCGTCGTCATAATCAGCTGAATCAGATGATATACTAATCACATCATCCGCATTATTATCGTCAACAGCATCTATGTCGTCCTGAATACCTTGTTCCACTCGTTCTGCGAAATCATCAGGAAGATCATAGATTCGCTGCAGAAATTGAGCGAAGGTTGTACTCAAATGATCAGACGTTGAATCTATTTCATGTACTTGGATGGGTCCTGTACTCGACATTGTGGAAGAATGATATAGAACTGGGATTGTTGCTATATTTATATTGGAAGAAATGAAATGGAGGGGGTGAAATGTAGAACAGTGTTTGAGATTCGAAAACATCAAGAATGAAACTCTGAGCGATTATTAGGAGAAATTCTAGTGATTATTATGGAAAAAAACTAATAAGAGGGAGAGGAAGGGAGGAAGACACTGCCCCAGCCTCGCAGTGCCTCGTGTACACCAACCAAAAAGTGTGTACTCCGTGGAAGGAAAGGAAAGGAAATGATGGACGAGTAGATGATTATATGTCATCATCGGAATTGAGGACATCATCATCGATTAGGATTGGGGATGGCGGAGGACTATCCTCGATGAGGATAGGGGATGGTGGAGGACGTCTAACGTCAAGCTCGTCATCAGCATCATCACCAGAGTCGTCGTCGTCATCATCGTCGTCGTCGCTACTCATTGGGACAATGTCATCATAAGCAGGGTCCCACCATCCGTCAGGATCTGGATATTCCGAGTCATCCAAGTGTCCTTCGTCACTGCCAGTGACATGCTGAACTTGCATCCTGATGTCGTGATCCCGGTATTCGTATGGCGGACTGTGGGGTTCCGTGGTGGAAGAGACAACCTGTACCTGGCTGTTATCCCAGTAATTGAAGTTGTACCCCTGATCCGGGCAGCTATAGGGTTCGGAGGTTGAATCGGGTTCCATCTCGATGCTAGCTGATCAACTGAATGTTTCATCAGATGATTTCTACTTTTATACTTTCGAGAGGGAGTGGGAGAGGAGTGGAACATTGAGTAGGGGTAAATTGTAGTGTGACATAAGACATATTCAATGAGTAGGGGTAAATTGCAAAGTGACATAAGACATATTCAATGAAAGAGATACTTGAATGGATAAAATACAAATGAAATATACTTGTCGATTTCACTATGAAACATGTCTATTTTTTTATTTTTTAAATTTTCTTCACATGAAATTATTTACAAGTGATTAGAGAACACAAAAATTGATGTGAGGTATTTGTCTAGAAGAACTTGGAATTGAAATAAAAAAATAATAATGATAATAAGAGGAAGTGAAGAAAAATGCTCCAACCATCGCATTGTTCAATGTGTACCAAACCAAAAAACAGTGTACACCCTTTATTTCACTTCCTTTTCCTTTATTCAATATAAACTTAACAAATATAAACTTAAAACTACCATAATTAAATACTCCTAACTAACCTAAAACTAATCTTACATTTACACTTCATCTACAAAAAGAGTGTCCATAACTGTCACTACTTTTTTGTACAGCTCTATCGAAGAGGTCTTTGCTTTACACCTTTCCTGCAGAGATGCATAATTCCGATCTATTTCGGCCATTTCCTTTTGGAGTTCCCTCCGTCGGTTATCCATTTCAGCCATTTGTCGCTTCATGGTAACCAACTCGGCCTCGCTAGATCGGGCAGCTCGTTCTGCTTTCTTGCATCTCTGCAGAAAAACACTCATCTTTTCACTAACCTCTCCGATAGGCTGTGGCACCAACACCTCAGGATCCGCCGGTGTCGCTGGCAGCGGTGGTAGTCGCGTCACCAACGGCGACAATATCACCAACTCCGGAGAAGGACTCCTCGGAATTTCCACTGCTGCTGGTGCTGCTGCTGGTGTGGAGGCCCTCTTACGAGAGGTCGAAAAACTACCTGCATAAGGATTAGTCCTATTGCAAGTAGCTCGGTACTTTGAAATAGGACCAACCTTTGCTGCAGGTCGTTGGCAAACCTTCTTCACAGCCCTGACTTCCTCCTCCTCCTCGAATAAGTCAGGGCTAGAAGATCTGCACCTAACTCGCGAACGCGAAGTGGTTGGCTGGTCAACCGTCACCGCTCTCGAAGATGCTGCCTCCTCCTGGTCAGCGGACACCGGCAGAATAGACGCCACAGCATTATTCACCTCCTGTGTATTGGTTGCCATTCTGAAAAAGAAGAAATAATACAAAGTTAGTTGATATAAAAAATAACATTCCTAATTTACTTACTCAAATATCAAGTTGGTCGTTGGGACGTACTGCCTTGTTGTGGAGTGGACTGCTCTCGATGAGATGACTTCTCGAACTGAATGTTGTGGAGTGCTCTCCGGAGGGTATCGACTTCGATGCGTGAGCGGTGGGAAAATGGTGGGAGCGCACATGCGCGATGAGGGTAGGGTGTACATGCGCAAATGTTGGGAGTCGGGGGGCGGGGCTTCGGGGAGGGGAGGGGCGGGGCTTCGGAAAGGGGGCGGGGCTTCGGAAAGGGGCGGGGTATCCGAAAAGTTGGTGGCGACGGGGGGGGGGGGGGGGGGGCGTGGCCCTAACGGGCCCCGCCCACTGCCTGGGCTCCGCCCAGGTGGGTGGGGCCTCCGGCCCCAGGTAGGCGGGACATCTGGAGAGACATCTACGCCCTCTTCGCGCGCGCGTTCGTAACATAATATGCAACCGAACACCTAACCTAACGTATTAACGTATTAACGTAACCTAACCTAGTACGCTAACCTACCGCTATGCAACCGAACACCTAACCTATCGTATGTATTAACGTAACCTAACCTAGTACGCTAACCTACCGCTATGCAACCGAACACCTAACCTAACCTAACCTAACCTAACCTAACCTAACCTAACCTAACCTACAGTAACTATTAACCTAACCTAACGAGGGAATACTAACCTAACACCTAACCTAACGTAAGTATGCAGCTAACCTAACGTAGCTATTAACCTAACCTAACGAGGGAATACATTCACCATGTTGGTTCCATTAATACATCATCAGTTGGTTTTGGTTTTGGTTGTATTATTCTATGATTTGGATTAATGTTCAGTCCTGGATATCCCAGTCCACCTGATGATGATGGCCTGACTTTATAGTTTCTCTCCAAAACTTCTTTATGGTTTTTCTCCAATACTTCAACTCTCTGTTCCAGTACATCATACTTTTTCATTGTAGTCCCTGTTATGTTTGACATAGCATCAAATTTTTTATTTGTAGACGCTGTTATGTCAGACATTTTTATGTCTACATCACTTGTAAGTTTGTCAAATTTACGAGTGAAAGTTATCCGAGCCTCTGCAATTTTATCGTTAAATGCTTGCCGGGCGTCCCGAGCAATATTGCCTATTGTGGATTGTATTGCAGCTTGTAGGGCTAGAAGTATAACTTCCTTTGCTCCATTAATTTCCCCCTCAAGATATGATACAGTTACACAATCACTCTTGTCAATTGGTTCACTTGTATTTTTCAATATTTTCCTTTGCATGTCATAATGACCATCTTTTGTTAATTTAAAACCATTCCCAGGAGGACCTCGAATGACATTACCACCCCATTTTCTTTTTCTACCAAACTTATCGATTGTTTTAGACATTGTGCACTCTACGATGATTCTCTTCAAACTGATATTTCTGTCATTTACATTATACTATATATTGCAGTAATTGATTAGGGAAATAGAAATAATACAAATAAAATTTTAATCATTTTATATTCATTACAGTAATACATATACATACATACATAATACATTAATATCACATTACTTCTATCATATATTATTAATTATAAATGGCTACATAAATATCAATATTGAATTTTCCGGTTTTGAAGATATTGAATGATATTTCAATCATTGATCTCGGCAGATAATAAATTAATCAATTGATCCAATGGAGTCTCCTGAGATTGTGATTGTTGAATAATATTACTTATCCAACGAATGTTCTCATTTGGATCGTTTTCATAAAATTCAATATCATTATGACCCCAAGGAAGAGTGTGGGTAGTATTCGGAATGATAAATCGTTTATCGTCGTGATATGATAATGCAACTTTATTTTTTAATTCAGTATACATATCATGTAACACGCTTCTAAATGAATTCATCTTTCTGAATATCATACCACCTTGTTCGACGATTTTTTGATAATCTTCGCATGTCAATTCATTCTTTATTACAGATCGTTTAACCCCTTTGGCTTTCTTAAATTCACCATCAACAGATTTCACATAATATGCTTTAGCACCTGTACCATAAAAACTCATGATTGGATCATTTGGAAATTCATCTTTGAAGTTACCCAAGACTGAACTTGTTACTGGAATATTGAATTGGTTAACTATACTGTAATTGGATGTATCAAATCTACTTATGTTAGTTTTTATGAATTCATAAAAATTTTCTGTGTTTACTTTAAGAATGAGCGAGTCGGTATCTGTGTAAAGTAAAGAGACATTTTCATCAAAGTGTTGTTTGATGCATCCATAGAAAAAGTCATACATGACTGTTTTAGATAATTCTAATATGGAAAATCCCAAATATAATGGTTTATCGTAATGAACCTTCACTCTACCCAATTGAATGGCAACGAAATTATCAGTGAAAATTGAACAATTTTTGAAATTTGGTTTGGCTATGAGAGTGCTGGCACCTATATTTTTCTTTATATTTTCCCAATGTGTAACGAGTCTAACATCAATTCGATTATCTACATTCTCCATTGTCTTTCCATACACCGCATTATTCATTAGTTTATAGAAATCTTTAACAGATTTGTTGTTAGACCTATTACGCATTTCAGTATTAAGATCTATATAGGGTTTCATCCAGCATGATTGTTTGAATTTCAATACTCTATGTGTATTCATTACAATCAATCCATTTTTGACAGCTTGCTGTAGATTCCTATAATGAACAATATATTTTCTTTTATCATTCAAATTTGGAATTAATTTGGGAATTTTCGATTGTGTACGAGGTGGTATTATTTTTTCGACTAAAAATGGAAGGTCAGAATGTTTATCATGCAACTCTTGTGGATAATGAATGTCCACTTCAAATACATACCCATACGGACTATCAGTACTCACATCCATCACATCGAGATTAAGAATTTCATTTGGTGTCAACCATGTAAATTCACTTGTTGGTAGAGGTTGTGACATACTGTGACCGTATAGATTTGTTGCATCTAAATATGTAATGAATGTGGAAGGTTCGTTGGGATTATAATTGGGTAAAAATCTATTATTTGCTATATGTTTCCTCTCGCTACATTGACTAATTCCACCTCGTATACCTTTTTGAAAAAAGTGAATCATATCAATGTCAGTTAGTAATTCCAATTCAACATTAGTGAACTTCAACATGGCATCCCATGATAATCCAGGTGCAGTGTAATATTGTGCCGGATCTAAGTTATATATCTCTAAACTTGTGGTGCGGAAGTTTTCAAAAATATCACATAGTAGCAATACATCCGACTTCAAATACAAATCAGAGTATTCCCCCAAATTCTGACACTCGAATAAATTCCAAACTTTTCTAGCCCTATCATAATCAGTTTCCGATATATGTTCACAATTGAGTGTGTCATAAAACTGATTTTTTGTCGGAAGTAATGGATAATTCAATTTGTCAATGTCATCAACAAAACTATATGGAAATACACCTTTCTGTCTCATCAAATTGAATTTCTCAATTTGTGGGAAATGTTTGTGCATCTCCAAACATTGATCGGAGGTCAAGTTTGCACCCAACTTCTCCAACGAATTAGTCATAAATTTATAACTATCGATAAATCTCATTTTGAGATAATTCTTCCTAACCACACCATCTTTATCGGTATAGCTGTGTGTGAAGAGATGCTTCGTGAAAGATATATATTTCTCTTTAGTTTGCGGGATAACATCAACTTTCTCTTTATTCCTATACAATTCTTTTATGAATAAATGACAATCATAACCACTTAAATTATGAAAAATGATAGGTATGAAGTTTGGTATTTTGAAATTTAAATTACATTTCGAGTGAGCGGCATGTGATCTTTTCTTTCCTGTGACATGACAATGATCTCTTACTTTGACTTCACCATCAGTAAATGCTTTATTACATATACCACAAGTTCTGGCTGCAGCAAACTGTTCTTCTTCTTCGTCAGTTTGTGTATCCATCGGTTTAGGGTTTCTGAGATGATTTTCATGTATCTCTTTCAAATCATCTTCAATGCTACTCACAAATTTCTGAGCTGCATCTACACCCCTATATGTAACAAATTTTGACAAATCATCATTATATGAACACTTTATCAAATAAGCAAATGAATATGGGGCATGTTTGAATGTTTTAATCGTGTATGAACTTTCAGGATTTGGCTCATTCACATGAATCGGTTTAAGCACTGATTCAAAATCAGCATACACTACAAATGGCACCCTCATTTGCCTCTCAAAGTTTTCAAACATTAGTTTATTTTCCGCAACCATTCTACCATATTTATTGATCTTTAAATTAGTAGTTGGTGTTGTGGTACTAATGTGATTACAATCATACATATTATGACGTAAAAGCAATCTCTCATCAGAAAAATATATCAAACATCCGTCACAAAAATATTTTTTCTGTCTATGAGCTGATAGTTGATTAGAAACTAATCTTGAAAGATCTTTGATCCAACAATAGTGACCATTACCGGAGTCATCAGTTATAAACAACAAATTGACATGTCTCCGGAGTCTTCTCTGTGAGTATCGCAATGGACCAATCACTTCATACTTCATTTTACCCTTCTCAAATGTACTCTCTAAACCGTAAACATTAATTGAAATATCATTCCTATCTTCGAATATTTCGATACTCTTATTATTAACTTTAACCGGAAAATCCATACCTGTGACATCTAAAACAGTGGAAAAATGTGGATATGACGTAAGTTCGGACACTCGACTATCTGCAGGATATAATGCTGATGTTATAGCCCAAGCAAAACAATATTGATCTTCATTACGAACATTCACAACAGCTTTCTTCCATTGAATACATTGAGGCAGCTTCACATATGAACGTCCTTCCAGTGGACTGTATTTATTAATGTTGACCTCGAGAAACAATATTTTTTCACAAGTCCAACCTGAATTATAAAAAAAAAAATATTACTATTCAATCTTATTGAAATTTTTAAAAAATAAATACCTGAGTCGCGATCCTGGAACTCAGTCGTTTGAGCCACAATTACATCACGGAATCCATCAAAAACAGCATTCAAATCTGAAGATTGGTCCACTATTTTATTTTGGGAATTAAATGACTTCGTGTCCCTCGAATCATCAGTCTGAAGAATATAATTCCCAAAAACTTCCATATTCACCTTGATGCTTTTATGGATCCTGATGGCTGATTCCAGTAATTCAATGACCTTCTGCCTAATCTTATTGAAAAATGACATGTAGTCACTGGTTACAATCGAACTCTCCACCCTGTATGTAGCAATGCGGCAATTGAATGCATTCGTTATAATTTGAACACCGTCAGACAATTGAACACATGCATTATTTTTATGACTCATGGTTCTTCGGTGAGAATTCACTTGGCTCATAGGAATTGTCACATTACAACAATTGCACGTATACATAGGTGTTGCATTATCCACTCTCACCCGTTTCACTGCAGGCCCTCCTTGGCAACTCTGGAGCTGATGCCGACGAAGATTATCACTACGAGTGAAAGATTTACCACAGTCACAGGAATACATTTTATATAATAGTTCTCACTAACTCACTTGATGTAAACTGACATAGCCAACACTCGTACGCTTCTTAAATACACTCTGATAGGACCCGTCAAGACGTCATAGCCAACCCCACTTCTCAACTACATGCGCCAAGATTACCTCCCAACTGAATGCGATAACAGATGTCGATATACGAGCAAGCAGTGGTCGTTGCGGTCTCGGAGAGGGTAGACGCTAGGCAAACGGTCCTCGGCTGCCGTTGTGTCACCATCGATAGCGGGGCTAGAGCGACCTTCATCGCTTCGGGAGAGGTGAGGGCAGACCGATGAATACGCATTACTCTGCCACACGTCGTGGAGTGAACATGTCGCTCTCTAGCCGTTGAACGGTTATTGCTGTGACGTCACTCCACTACTAACTTGGTGCCCTAACACCGATGGAGCATTTACTACTTGGAGGATCTTCGAAGTATGCAGACGTATGTTTGTACATAGACAAACAAGCACATGATGAAACCCTGTACCGTGCATTCTCCTACACACACACACACACACATAAACACACAAAATCTCATATGAAAAAAAAATCTGAACGATCCATGCACCAGACACTTCAAGGTCACAACGCCTTGACTTCACTGCACAACAAAAAAACTTCACCAAACAACAACCAATAAAAAAAGCAATTAATACGTCATAGTGGTGGGGGGAGGCCGAGAATCAGCTGTAAACAACTACTGACCTATATATGAAGTTAATGATCCGCGTGTAACGCATTCATCAGCTTTATTATTACCTGTGATTCCTGAATCCCCTGGCACCCAGTACGAAGTTAATTTGTTCCTGTTTGCAAGTTCATTCAGTTCTTCATGGCATTCCCAGACCAGTTTTGATGTCACCTTCGGGTTTGTCAGAGCCCATAGTGCGCTCTTGCTGTCTTAATTCCCTCATTCCTTTGAGGTCTCAATTTAATAAGCCTTACATACTGCAAGATAGCATACACTTCCACCTGAAAGACGGATGTGTATAATCCTAGCGGATTGCTGTAGTTTAAATTTCTATCCGCTCGGTATATTCCAGCTCCCGTTCCATGTTTGGTCTTCGATCCATCTGTACACCAGGTGTTTTTTCCAAACATGTAACCAACGTTACTGCAGTTTCCTTCTATAACGACATTTTCAAACGAATACGATCTGTTTTAAAAATCTGTTTTAAAATCTGTTTTTCCGTTAATCAGCTGTCGCCCCCATACGAACGGCAACTCTCAGAAGTTGAGAAACTTGTGCGAGCTAAGGGAAAACGATAAACTTGAATAATAAACAATGGTAACCCTTATTTTTGGGAAAGAAAGTTTTTGGCTTTCTACTACTCCATTTTGATATAGAAAAATGTGGGAAAGGAAGTAATAAATTTCAAAAGAAGTAACTGTATACATAGATGTGTAGATCATGCAAAGAAGTAACTTTCAGACACAAATCTGAAAGAAAAAGCCTTCCTGAAACAGCTACTTTTATATAAACATTGAATTACTCGAAAGAAAAATTCTTTCAAAACAAATATTTTTATATGAAGACTGAGTTATAAAGAAAACACTTTTTTCTACTCAATTTGTATTCATTCATTATGAAATTAAATCAGATATCATTTACATTTTTCTTTCCAAGAAATGTGATAACCTTCGAAAAGTGGCTATGTTTTCATTTTTCTTTACTAAAATGGTTATTTTCAATACATACATACTCCACAAGGTAGAGGATTTGACAGCTTCAGATTTTTGCGTCAAATAAGCCAAAAATCTCATCCTGTGTAATAGTATTGGATTTCTTCATATCCAGTCATTTCGAGAACAAATCATGAACTTTTTCATACCTGGACTTTGATTCTTCAGGTAATATTTGTGACGTCAGCAGCTGCCGCATTGGAAATGTTGTAATTCACATTTTCGAACTCACTTTTGCTGCAGCTTTCCATAGTGTATTGTGATAATTACGAAAAAAACCATCCAAACTTTTTTAAATCAAAATATCAAATAATTTCATGTCAAACAGCTGTCAGTCGTTATTTCTGTGCTATGGTAATGTTCAACTGCATTTATTAAATCCATACCTACTAAGATTTTCATATTTACAATGACAACAAAGATGTATTTCTTCCGACCTTCGTACGTATGGATACGTTGCTTATGAGGTACTTTTCCGAATCATCTGGTGAACAAACGCTTAAAAAATATATGTGAGGTAATTATGCTTTATTTTAACCTGAGTTTAGGTAAAAACTGATCGAAAACTCAGTAAGAGTAAAAAACTGAATACCAATTTTCACACTAGAAAACATATTCAGAAGGGTAGAAGAAATCAATTCAATTTGGACATTCAATAAATTATCAGAATTGTTAAATCCATCAGTTTCCTAAGCACTCCAAAAGATTGAGTTTCAAACCATTCTCATGCCTCTCCGTCGAGAGATGGTTTAGAAATTGTGGATCTGTCTCCACACACGAAAAACCACTCTTATGTTCTTTTATTCTCCGGGACAAGATTCTCCCCGTATGGCCATCATAAAGTTTTGGGCAACAACCACAAATCGACCAAAGTATTTTCGAAATGATAATGACCAATAAGTGAATGAGATAGGAATAGGATAGAAATAGGAAGAGGAAAAATAGGTAGATGAGCCCACTGAGAGATCTAAGTTTAAATTCCTTTGTATGGTAGTTTTTGCTCTTTTATACTCAATCAAGAAAAAAACTTCTAAATTGAGAAATGGCAAGTTAATTTACTCAGATTGTAATCTGATTTCACTTGTTCAAACATGATTAGAAGTTATTTCTCCTTCAAGAAGTTGAAAATGTGGATTTATTTCGAATAATATGAACAAAGAATTGAAAACTCTAAGAAACAACATTATTTTCTAAAATCGTAATAAAACAGCAAGAATTAAAAAGAATACCTCTCCATCTCTATCTCACTTCCTTTCGGTGTTTTGTTCATTATATATCGATTTGCGTGACTAATTAGCATCTTTATTGAAAGATTGAGTCCTAGAAAAAGTCAATAAGGAATGACTGAAAATGAAGGGCTAAGAGCAGTGAAATTGTAAATAAATATTTGTTGGTAAACATTTTTCAGCAATTTTAAAAAATTGTCTATTTTGTTACTGTCCATTTCAAAATTTCTACTAAAAAACGAAATCACAAATCAGCTTTTTTACTTATTCCTTTTATTTTTTGAAAGTTTGACTCGAATAAAAACTTTTCCGATGTTTTGATTATGGTATTTGCAATTTTTTTTAAGAAAAACAATTGTTTTCTTGCCAACGTTTCGAATTTACTTAAATTCTTGTTCAGGGCTCTGTAACAATGAATTTTCATAAACATACCTCCCACAAAACGTATACGATTATTGTCTTTTAATTTTACGAGAAAAAATGAGTTCTCAATTAAATTACTTACCGAAAAATAGTTTATTCGTGTTAATATTTCTATTTTAAAAACCATAAGACATATTACTTAGATACATTTAAAAAAATAAAGAACATTGCAACAAGCAATGCACAGAACGACATGAAACAAACGAATGGCTTCATCTGTAATTCTAATATTGTGGTGTCTGTTTTTTAATCAGAAAGACAGAAAGAAAAAGAATGAAAAAATGGTAAATTATTCAGGTATCGCGTTTGAGGATATATATCATTTCTCTCAAGAGTCTTTTGGATAAATATGGTTGAACATATAGAACAGTTGGATGGGCAAATTCAAAAATGAGTCCATATTCTCTTTCATGTTCAACGGGGGGCGTGGGGTTTTCTTTATTTAGTTTGTTACAGTCTCTTATGTGTTCTGAAACTCGTGTTTCGAGATTTCGTCCGGTTTGACCAACATAGCATTTGTGACAGCTTCCATAGTTCAATTTGTACACTATATTGGATTACATGTATTGTGGTGTTTTTGCTTTTTGTTTCGAGAAGAAATGCTTTCCAACTGTATTTTCATTCGAAAAGGCCACTTCCATTTGTTCGGTACTCAGTAGCATTCCAAGTTTATCAGATAAATTTTCTACAGATGAAATTTTGTGATATTTGGGTTTCAACTTTGCATTTTGGGAAGAGGAATTTCTTTCTTTAATTATATTTCTAATAAGGGCCCTAGGAAAATTAATTTTCACTAGGTAATTCTCAATTGATTGAGAAATTATTGGATCACTAAAGTAGTAACCTGATACTGTCTCTATCGAGTACAAATGTTTCATGTCACAGAAAACTAACCCGGAAAGTTACCCGTAACTTTGCCAGTATTAAAGATTGAGCTTGAAACAATTCTATATATTTCGTCAGATTTGCCATTTGGAGAAGACATTTAGATTTTGAGACTCGCTGAAAATTCTGCCGGTTTCGTGAGACCCGGACTTGCCATAAGCCGATATGCATTCATTAGAATAGTAAAACAGTGCATTAAGGGTACAAGAATCGGCGAATCTGCTACGGAAAAGTTGTGTTGTTCTTTTAAGTTTCCAGGAGAGACGTAAACTTTTATGAAGCAAACTTTTCTCTGGAATACTTTATGAGGTGTGTTTAAAGATTTAATTTGCATTTTTCGGAAAACGTCCTTTGAAAATACATAACTCTAATGACAAGCAAGATTTTCTCGGAGAAAACGAAGTTGTTCAGTCAAAGAAGTTAGTCCAAAGAGATTTTTTGAGTGCTGCGTTGAAGTTATTCGTGAAACACGTTGATGTTGATGATAATTCGATTTGGCAAGTTCTGAAACATTTTTAAAATGTAAGGAATACTATTTCCTCTAGATCAGATTTCATAATCTGTATACTCATTTGCCAAATCATGAGATTATCAGAAAAAACTAATCATTCTGACTGTTAATAACTCAAAAACCATTATTTTTTTCCTAATTTCGAATCAAAACTGTCACGTCTCGAGGCTCGAGGTTCAGTTTGAAGGTGTTCATACGAGTACGTAGACTGTTCAAAAAACAAGGTGAATTTTGAAATGTAGTGGACTGCGTACATTCGATTGGCAATTTTTAAAGTGATAACTTCTTATGGGAGGGGAAACCACTTAGTTACGTAACGCGTAACGGCGCCAGTCTGTCTTCCATTTCTCCTCACTCCAACCCGCTGCGATAACCGTATTTAGGACAGACTCCTCTCTCTCCCCTCTTCGCATGACTCAGTGTTCATCGACATATACTGTTGACAGTGAGCATATAACCTAAAACTGTCACCGCTTTTGAAACTGATTTTAAAAAATTTGATGAAACAAACAGAAAATTATCTTTTTTCTTCGATTACCGTGGCGTGGTGTATAAGAAGTTTTTCCACGTGGTCGTACGGTCAAACGAGTATTATTTTGAAGTGGAAAAGCAATTCATGGCTTTTGCTTCATCATAATGCACCTGCTCATTCGTTATTGCTTTTTCGTAATTTTCTGGCTGAAAACAACACCATATTCATGCCTCAGCAACCAAACTCCAGAGTTTGCCCCTGGCGACAGTTTTCTCTCCCCAAGATTGAAGAGACCCATGAAAGGACGGCGTTTTATGACGATTGAAGAGTTGAAAACTAGATCGCTTAAACTCAAGGATATACCAAAAAGTGCATATTGGAACTGCTTCGTCGAAAACAAATGAGAAGATCGAAGCGTTGGAGCAAATTATGTTCTGCGAACTTTCCGTTATCCTCATTTTGCGTCTGAAGTTTTTCGAATACAGCCACGACCGTTGTACGAAGATTATCAAGGCTTTGGATTTTAAATTCTACTTGAAGATTGATTCGACTTATATCGTCTGCAACAGAGAAGCAAAACAAGCTGCTCGCTGTTGTTTACCACAAAGGCAAAAATACCAGCATTGGACACTACGTGACCGATGCCTTCCATGTCGGCTACAACTGCTGGATAAGGTACGACAATTCTTCGGTCAAGACCGTGCTGGAAGAATACGTAGGTACTGAAACCCCAGGGAACACGAATTCCTTCTTTGCTGTTCTACAGGAAAAGCGATATGATCCGATCTAAATAACTCCCTCCTAGGGGGATGAATTTGCTGCTTTTACGTAGAGTTCAGCGTCTGGAATCTTACGGAATTTTTCTTCTGAGTTTTTATCGAATTTCATTTTTTGCGGGTTTCAATGAATTTTTTATTCATTCATTTTGGTGTAATATTAACAATTCATTAACATTTTATACAGTGCATTTCTTTAACGCCCCCCACTTTTATTTTTTGAACAGGTCAACTCAAAATATTGAAATTTGTGACAATGAAATTAATGCATGATTTCTTTATTTTGAAGTGGAATGGACAGTGAAGGGGTCTTGTGATACTTCACAATCCTAGAATATGTAGTCAATCAATATCTTTACCTACTACAAAATGGCGAAACATTTAATACTTGCCTGAATACATTGACATTCAACTATATAATATGAGGTAATGAGCTAGAGGTCAGTTCAGAAGATGCTCGAAATGGTTGCCTTAAACTTCTTGACATATGAACAGCCCATCCGATATTTCACGCCGAAATTTCCCGAACACAGTAACGTTAATATATTATTAAAGCAGGTTTAGTTTCGTACACCTTTTGCTTCAAATGGACCCATAAAAAAAGTCCAAAGGTATCAAATCTGGCGAGCGGGGTGGCTTCTATAGGACCACGACGGCCAATCCTACGACCGGAAAAAGTAGTATCCAAATAGTTGCTTACTTGTCTGGAGTAATGTGGTGGTGCTCCATCTTGTTGAAATACAATATCCATATCGAATTCATTAGGATTCGCTACGACGATTTCAGTGATGAGAGGGTCAACAGTAGTTTCCAGCATATTAAAATACAGTTGCCCTGTTAAATTTGATCAATAAATAGAGGGCTTACAATATGGTTTTCTAATATTCCTGCCCAAACGTTAATTTTTTCTGGATATTGGGTATGTGTTTCCTGGAAAACGTGAGGGTTGGTGTCACTCCAATAACGGCAGTTTTGTCTGTGAACATTGCCGTTTAAAAAAAATGTACATTTGTCACTAAAACAAATATTATGGAGATAGGTAGGATGCCTTGCAATGGTTTCCGTCATGATTTCGCAAAATTCTGTTCTTCAGTCAGTTAATTGGAGTACTATTTTAATTTAGTATGGATGATTCATCTTCAAAAGTTTCCACACATTAGAAGCAGACCCTTACAAACATTCGCGACGGAATAAGTAGACTGTTCAGGATTTACTACCATCTCACCAATTATCTGCACTTGTTGTTCTTCCGGAATGGACGGATGACCTAGGAGCTTTTTGTTATGTACACTACCGGTAGTTGTGAATTAAGATACAAGTTCCCTCAAATGTTTTCTACAGATAGGACGATTCGGAAAACGTTCATTGAAAATCCTTTCGTGAAAGTTACGCGACACACCGTAGGTCAAAATCGCTTCAATTTTTTCTTTCAATGGACGAGAATTGACCATTTTAGATATTGTTGACGTGGTACCTTTCTAATAGTAAAACCGAATATTACTGGAGTTTTTTCCCAACACCAACACCTTATTTTCAACACCTCGACACGTGTTTCGATCACCAAGTGATCATCTTCAAAGAGGAAGATTACAACTAGAAACTAAAGCGAAGCTAACCCTATTTATGCTATATAGGTATCCCATACAAGCGTACCACCCATACAGATATACCAACCTAAATTGATTTTACAATTTTGCCTTATCTATTATTTTACAATATATATTATATAAAACAATTTGCAGCTATATACAAATTAATTTCATAATATTGCCTATCCAAATTTATTTTTGCAATGTGTCCTTATGTAGTAATCAGTAAACATAACAATATTATTGTATTTCAACAAGCTATATAGTATGCTCTTTGGTATAGGTCCGTCATCGTTATTCATAATATTATTGTGTTTACTTATTTCTACACTCTCATAGGCATTTAGTTGCCTGTTGTGGTTAACTTGTCTAACTAATCTTAATGAACTGAAGTCTATGGAATGGTTTTGTTGCAAAATATGATGTGCGACTGCTGATTTTTCAGGTCTTCCATGTTTTAAGTGTGCTATGTGTTCCTTATATCTTACTTTAATAGATCTTACTTCATAGGCATCTAGTTGCCTGTTGTTGTTAACTTGTCTTACTAATCCTAATGAACTAAAGTCTATGGAATGGTTTTGTTGCAAAATATGATGGGCGACCTGAAAAATCAGCAGTCGCCATAGACTCCAGTTCATTAGGATTAGTTAGACAAGTTAACAACAACAGGCAACTAGATGCCTATGAGAGTGTAGAAATAAGTAAACACAATAATATTGTGAATAACGATGACGGACCTATACCAAACAGCATATTATATAGCTTGTTAAAATGAAAAAAAAATTGTATGCTGATTACTACATAAGGACACATTGCAAAAATAAATTTGGATAGGTAATATTGTAAAATTAATTTTTATATAGCAGAAAATTGTTATATATAAACATATATTGTAAAATAATAGATAAGGCAAAATTGTAAAATTATTTTAGGTTGGTATACCTGTATGGGTGGTACGCCTGGATGGTTTACCTGTATGGGATAGCATAAATAGGGTTAGCTTTGCATTAGTTTCTAATTTTAATCTTCCTCTTTGAAGATGATCACTTGGTGATCGAAACACGTGTCGAGGTATCAAAAATAACGATTTGGTGTTGGGAAAAAACTCCAGTAATATTCATTACTACACCAAAGGTTCCAAACAGTGCATCATAAGTAAAACCGAAAACTAAATGAGAATATTCTAACTGAACAATGATGTTCATTGTCGTACTAACATTTTTGTCATTTTTATGAACAAAAAATAACTTTACAAACCTTATGGTTGTTGAAATTGCCGTATGGCAGTTACAAAAGTAATATATCTAGAAATATCGATATTTATGTGTTTGTCTTCAGGAAATTATTAAATGTTCCGCCATTTTGTAGTGGGTGAAGATATCGATTTCATATTCTATGGTTGTGAAGAATTCGTCAGAAGCTTCAAAATGATGTGTCACAAGACCCTCTTTACTATTTAATTTTTTTCCCAGATGGTGCACAGTCGCCATCTTGAAAGTTTCATCTGTCAATTCCACTTCAAAATAAAGTATTCATGCATTAATTTCATTCTCCCAAATTTCAATGTTTTGAGTTGACCCGTTCAAAAAATAAAGGGGGGGAAGGGAAATTGAAGAAATGCACTATATACTGTTAATAGTGAGCATATAACCTAAAACTATCACCACTTTTGAAACTGATCGAAAACAATTTGATGAAACAAGCAGAAGATGATCCTCGGAACATTACAGAATCTCCTATCGAAATCGTTCCAATGGAAGAGCCTAGGAAGGCAAAAATAGCACAATATCTTCGATCAAATTTCAAGGTTTTGCTCACTGTTTCATTTGATTACCGTGGCGTAGTGCGTCAGGAGTTCTCATCACATGGTCGTACGACCAATAAGAAGTATTCACTGAAGTTATGCACCTGCTCACTTGTCATTGCTTTTTCGTGATTATTGGCCAAAAACAACACCGTAATCGTGCCTCAGCCACTGTATTCTCCAAATTTGATCCCCTGAGACTTTTTCCTGTTTACAAGATTGATATTGATGTATAAATAAATATTTTTTGGGAAAAATGAAAATGTACCTCATTTTTTAAACAGACAGCATACATTGGAATGCTCTCTTATTCAATTGTGAAATGTCGGATTCGACAATGAAGTATCTACTCTATCGTCTGAGGATATTGTCGCCAATTTCACATTGCGACAAACGCCCATCTGATGATTTGTCTCTTATCATCAATGTATGTATCGTACAATACTGTCACGTTTTCCCCATGGGTTCACCAATAATTGACTACACTGAATAATCAAACTTAACTTTATTTCACTTTCAATACAACAAACACATCAACTATTATTTGAATGTTTATCTCCTTTCAAGATTGCTTCGCGTACCGCACTGTAGCTTCCACTTGACTGTGTCGATATGCTCGCAGCTAGCCTTTGAATATCGTAATCGAATGTCGTCGAAATTTCTCCGAAGTTCTGTCGAAGTCGGTAGCATTATTCTCGCTGCTTCTCGATTGGTGGGGAATCATCGTGTACCCGCGCGCTCTTAGCCACGTCACGCCTGATTTATGGCTAACAACGGCGGCCGGTGTTATTTCCTTTCGGGTATGATTTACAACAATTTGTTTGTATACAATTGAGGTTCATTTTGTGTCAAAACACTCAGTGTTGATCCAATTACTAGTTATAAACCACAAAGATCTAAAAAAAGACAATTCACCACATATCGGGAGTATATAAGTTGACTTTTGGTTCTTGTTCTGAATTTTATATTGGCCAAACCGGAAGAATGTTCTACAAAAGAATAAATGGTCATATCAGAAGTTTTTTTAAAAGGGAGACCAACCCAATATTTGCTAATTATCTTTTGAAAGAGGTACACGATAACGACTTAATCCATTTGGAAGAGCATTTTCATAAATAAATCAATAACTTAAGAATGGTTATAGATAGATACATAATATCTTTCTTTAAATCATATTATTTTTTTGACCTATTCAAAAGTATAATGAAATACAGGGTGTTCCCTTCAAAAACACACAACTTTGATGTATCACACTTTTTTGAGCCACCCTGTAGAGTCCAAAATAATTTCCTTCTGCAGCCTTAATCAATATACATATAACGAAATGAAAAAATTCCGAGAAAATTTATTGTTTGGTTTACAGAGATGCTGTAAATGATTACTTTTCTACTAAAAATTCTATGGGTCCAGAATACTTTTTGATGTCCTCTGTATCGGCCTGCTCAGATATTAATGATTGACGATATACTTAACAAATCATCTAACTTATCCTTGCCAGATATCGAAACGGTTTCTGTTTCTAATGAGAGATAGTAAATTTTCGATGGTGGAAATCAAGTGACATCAGCGAGTATTTATCTCTTTTGCGCACAAAATAACTCTCATCCTCCACAAAGAAAACGGCAACACTATATTTTTACATCGCCAGATGTCCCCGACCACGTGATTTAGTGACAATGACAAGCCCTTGCTGAATAAAACGATATATTTGTATCATTTATCTTAATAAAGAGAATCTTTGTGGACCCCTCCTTCAAACAAACTCGAGAATCCCCAATTATTTACTGCCATAAAAGCTTGTTTCTTCATTTGTTACCACATATTCTGTCGTTTCGGTTAATTTGATAAGTCAACAAACAACTGCTTCGTTGGACCGTGTTATATGAAATCAACACAAATTTTTGCATTAGAGCAAATTTACGATATTTTACATTGTCAGTTCAATGTTTTGAGAATGATGTAATTAATATTTTATAGTACAGTGACACCATTGAACTCGGCAACAAGCTTTTTCATTGAATTTTGTTCTGAATGAAACAAATAATGTTGCTCCTTTACACAAATCTGTCAACATAAATTGAAGACCTGTCTCGAAATTATATATTATAGCCAAGTTGTTAACATCAATCGTGTACGGTTACTTATATCACAACGTAATCAATATTTAAAATATCAACCAATATTGATTCATCAAAAAAAGATCTGTTAAAACAAACTTATTTGATTATACGGAATATATTTTAAAAAACCTTGACAGCAAAATTCAAAAAGAACAACTCTTATTATAGATATCAAAAATCGTTTTTGTTTGTTCATTTAGAAAACAAATAGTAGAATATCATTAAGTTGCCCAAACACTTATTATTTCGAAGCTTATGAAAAGCAATATAACGAAAACGATAATGCACTTGCTCACTTGTCATTGCTTATTCATAACACCGTAATCAAGCCTCAACCACCATATTCACCCGATTTGCACCCCTGCGACTTTTTTCTGTTCCCAATAATGAATAAACCAATGGAATGATTGCGTTTTGCAACCACTGAGAAGGGTAAACCTAATCGCTAAGAGAGCTTAAGGACAAACCAAAAAGTGAATATTAGAACTGCTTTGAGGCCCAGGTGTATTATATTTAGGGGGGACTACTCTGAAGGAGACAAAATAGAAATTGATGAATAAAAATATATTGTTCAAAGAAAATGGAAATTCGCCTTTTTTTTGAACGACCTTGTATACAAGAGCAGATAATGCCTTTTCACAGAAGTATGTGGATGAGAAAGTCAGTAAATATTTTCCTACTTCTTCTGATATTCCTCCAAAAACTTTTTTTTTCAATCCAACCAAAAACTTACGTAATATTTCTATTAATTGATTACTGTGATTTTTATGTTGAAAGGGGTTACTATCCAATTTTTTTTTCTGTCAGGTCCTGGAAAATAATTCCGAAAAGAAGATCTCAATACTCGGTGGTCTTTCAGTTGTGTTGGCAAAATTTCCCCATCAGAGAATTCCATAAACGCTACCAGTGTAGCAAGTATATATACAGCTAGGTAGAGACTTGAGAATTATCTCTCTCTCTTTCTTTGCCACACTCACCCCCTTTTAACCATAAACTAATTTAGAAAGCTCTTCCTGCATTCAACAAGCTGTAGTTTTTATTGTTCAACAATTGGTCCAAAGGTCAAGCTTTCTCATCATTGTTTCCTTTTTATCTTCAACTTGAAAGGTTTTGTTATTTCTTCCTTGTAGACTTCAGATCAGCTAGTTGAGGGCACTGAAGATATCAGCCAGCGATAACGAGACTTACTGGCATTTATTGATCATTTTAATCATTTTCACACACTATTTTTATAGTAAGATTTGTCTTATCCTCAAAATAGGCCTGAGTTTCATCAATTACCTCTTCATTGGTGCTAATTTTGTATTCCAGCGAATATTCTTTTGAGGTCTGAGAACAGGAAAAAGTCGCTGAGGGCCAGTTTTGGAGAATACGGTGGATGCAAAAGCAATTCGAAACCCAATTTATGCAATTTTGCCATCGTTTTCATTGATTTGTGTCACGGTGCACGGCGAATATTACACCATGAGCATCCGAAAGTACTTATATCATTACCTTGCCAGCTGTTGCGTCTTTGCACAATTTGAACTCTTTTCACCACGTGCAGTCCATTCAGATGACGATCGTTTTCATTCTGGTATGAAATTATGGAATCATGTTCTATCTATTGTTTGTCCATGGACCCATAAATTGGGGTTTTTCATGGTGAAACACCCTCAAACACTCCTCATAGTTATCAATTCGTATTTCATTAGTTCAGACTTTCTTTGTCCAATATTATATATAATGATTTGAAATTTCTGAAAGAACTAATAAAAAAAGAATTGAAAATAAATGGCTGAAAATAACAGTTATATTAAGTGAAATAATAGTGAAATAAAATACAAGAAAAATAGAACAATTGAACAAAAATGAGAAATAAAAATGAAAAATTAAGAGATTCCAAGCCAAGTAACTTCAAGAGGTTTCGATTGTTAGTATCCACAATCATCTTCGGGTGATGACTGGAGTAATTCCTCCGAGAGATGACTATATGTCATTCGAGTACTTTCACTCATATCCGCTTTCCTTTTTTCGCTTCACCGGTTTGGTGGGAGATGACCTTTGGACGAAAGTTGGTCATTTATCGCTTGATTATGGGTTTCCATATGTTGCGTATCTCTACGCTAGATTGACTGAATACATTGTTGGACAACATGTATGCGGCTTCTTTAAATTTCCTTCTAAACCAATGTTCCTCCCTGTGTATGATCTCAGCTCGAAACCACTCGATGTTATGTTGATGGGTCCAAACATGCTCTGCTATTCCTGATTTGCTGGTTTCCCCTCGCTGCGTGGGTTTTTGGTGTCGGCAATGCGAACATTCAATGGTCTCTCAGTTTCACAGATATAGGATTTTCCGCACTCACAGGGTATCCGGTAAATGCAATTTTTGGAATCGCAGTTCGCCTTTGGTGGCCTGTTTTTCGTGAGGCTATTACGGATAGAAGCAGGTTTTGGTGTTGTACTTGGACCCAATTCTTCTTATCCTTTCCGATAATCCTCTGATGTAGGAAACTGGTTGTGACGGTTTCTCTTCCTTCCGAGGCTCCTGCTGTCTTTTATCCAAAGTTTGTTCCACCATCGCTTTGGAGTAGCCATTCCGTTGAAGATATTTTTTGATGATGTCTATTTCGTTCTCGAAACCTCCCTTCGTATTACAGAGACCGAAAGCACGGTCTAATAGAGTCTTGATGATTCCTCTTTCAGTCGATTGATGGTGGTTCGATTCGTGGTTCAGATACTGTCCCGTGTGAGTGGGTTTTCGGTATACAGATGTTTTCCACTTAGACGTATTCACCAATACGTCTAAAAATGGCAATTCGTTGTGGACTCCCTTCTCCATTGTGATAGTGATGGAAGGTCTTACGCTGTTGATGTGTTTCAGGAAGGCGTTTAGTTCAGAATTGCCTTGGTTCCTTATTATGGAGGTGTCGTCAACGTATCTCAACCAGACACGAGGTTTCTTGTGGGATTCTTCAATGGCCAGAGTTTCAAACCACTCCATATATACGTTGGCTATGACATGTGGAAGTGGCGGTTGGCAGTTCCTCAAGAATTCGTCCTTCAGTTGGAAATAACAGCTTCGTACACAGCATCCTAGTAATTCCATAATTACTTCTATAGGTAAATTTGTTCCATCTTTCAGTCTACCATAACGTTGGTGTAAAGGCTTTCCACGTCGAAACTGATTAGTTTATCTTGCTGTGTGACTTCAATTCCCCCTAGTATTCTGACAAAATGCCTTGGATTCTTCACAAAAGACGATATTTTTCCTTGTAATGTATTATGGGGAGTAAAAATCTAGACAAGTTTTAAGTAGCCGAATCTCTGCAGCTGATGATCGGTCTGAGCGGAACGTCCTTCTTGTGGATTTTGGATAGTCCATACAAGGGAGGGGGCTTACTGTGGTGCGGCGTTAGCGATTATCTCTTTTCCGAAAAATAGACTTGGTGTTTTTTCAAAATCTGGTACAACTTCCTTTTGATTGATGCAGTAGGATCCCGTACGATCTTCGTGTATTGTCCCTTCTGAAACACCTCTTAGATTTTCTGTTCGTAGAGAACAGTATTCATCACCACAGTAACGTTTCCTTTATATGCAGGTAGGATCTTGATGGTGTTGTACCGAACTAATGAAATTCATCATGAAACATTGTCAATCACCTTCAAACAAACATCAATTCGATGTTGTTTTTGGTCAATTGAGCACGCTCAGTACTCTCCTTGAACAGAGCTTTCGCACACCCAAATACTCGGGCACAATATGTCCAACACGTTCCTTCGATCTCTTTAGAGCGTTAGCTATCTCGATCAACTTCACTTTGCGGTCATTCATTTTTTTTTACTTTTTCGATGTTCTCGGTTCTCATTCAACCTCGTTCAAACCCAGCAAACCTCTTCTCAATGGTTGATCTCTCTGGTGCAAATTCCGAATAAGGCTTATCAAGCCAAGCCATGGCATGGCAATATTTTGTTGCCAAAAAACAATACTTTATCAACATATTCTGCGAAACTATTTTGTCATCATCCTGTGGCAAGAATCCAAGGAACAATTTCCCTATTGAGCTTCGAATTGATTCCAGTCATCTCCGACCATTATCAAAGATGTCACGCAACTTCGCAAAGAAAACACAAGTTGGCGTTGGAAAAATAACTCATTTCCCGAGCTTCTAGAAGTTTCACATAAATATTCAGATGGAATGTTTTACATTTTCTTATGAATTTCAATGGCAATCAATAGACTTTCTCGGTACACGTTCCGGAAGAAAAACCAACAACTTTTCGATTATCTCGACCTTTGATCTATCGAATGAAGCTATCAAAAGTAAGACTTAGTTCGCCCCTTCGCTACCACGAGATGATGTGCAAGTATTATTTATGAGGAGCGACAGATCACTCAACGGTGTGTCCCGCAAAAGACAGAGATAAAAAATAAATAAGGTTCTCCACTTCGTATCAGATTAATAACTTCTTGGGGGTTAACACCGGATTGGATCCCATCGATAATCGAAGCATACGTGTTTGATGGAAAGAGGATATTCTATCTTATAAAGAGGTTTATTTCATTCAAATAATCGAAATACCATGAAATATTCATTTTGTTATTACATGTTCATTGTATTACGTTGTTTCCAAAGTTTTATCCGTTTTTATTAGTCTACTTTGAACTGTAAACCAGATGGTCCCAGAAGTACCCGGCCTGACCTGCAGAGGGCGGCAGTTGTTTGATAAATATCATAGTATTAGAAAGTACACAATATATAAAGCAAATGTTTCAAATTTGAAGACGCTGCGTTGTTTAGTATTTGTTTTGCAGCCATCAATAGCACACGTTTTCGGGTAATTTGCGAAAATGGAGTAATGTAGTCATCTTTTTTTCAAACAAAACACAAGCATTACAGAAAAATCCATAAGGCACTCTAAGAGCGGTGCCTGTGCGAAAGTAGCGATTCACATTGGATTTGAATCGCTGGACAATCCGTTTAGAAAAACGTTCTCAGGAATTTATTCCACATATACGCAGTTCTCCAAATGAAAGAATTTTTACAGTGGAGTTCGAGGTGTACAGAGTTGAACCTCGAAACTATGAGCAACAACAGTCCGTCGAGTATTTCTGATATGTACCGCCCTTGGTGGAATCAAATGTGTCAAGTCACTCAAACACTTCCCGTGAAAGTATTGTACTTTCAAATGAAAATACAATACTTTCATTTGAAAGGCCTCAGCCCAACCATTATAAAAGCTGAACTGGATTCTACTCTGGGTCTGCTCTTTTGTTTACAACAGTGAAATATTGTTGCGGAGTTTGAAAGAGGCCTTACGAGCTGCCAAGACGAGATCCACAGTGGTCGACCAAATGAAGTAACAAAAAGTGCGGTACCTCGTATATTATCTGAAAATTTGGACATGAAAAAGCTGTGTACGAGATGGGTGCCGCGTTTGCTCACACTCAAGCAAAATAGTGTCGTGAAGATGTTTCAATTGAGTGTTTAGCCAAGTTTCACAGCAGAATTCTTGCTTCGTTTCATAACAATAGATAGATCCATCACTTTACACTCGATAAAAATGAACAATAAAAACTGTGGACTCAAAAGGAAGAACCAGCTCCAAAGAAGGCAAAGACCGTTTCATCTGCGGGCAAGGTCATGGCAACGTTTGAGTGAGGAAATGAAGCAAAAATTGCCGTAGTTGGCCAAGAAAAGTTGTAGGTGTAGGTGAATGAACTGACACCTATCAAAAAACAACTACTCCCCTAGCTAATACCACGAAGGGCGTTGGTTTCAGTGCAGGATTCTCCACTGAAGTCATTCCTGCATATGCTGTTGGCGATACAACTGCCGCAATTGACTTTCAATTATTGGTACACAGTTTCGGGCTGTTTGGTCACTCGTCAGTGCAAGGTAGTCTCTATTATCAACATAAAGTCGATGATTTCCGATAATTGAAAATTAAATTCCTTCAGAGTATCATTCCTCGAACTAGGCTGAAGCCAACAACAAACAACATGTTTGTCATCGCCCCATCTACCTGTGAACGAGGTAACAAACCGCATATCCCAAATTTGAACAATTTCCCGTATAAGAAAGAAAACTTCACGAATTGAGTAGGCATACTTGGAGACTGGTTATGAATCAAATTATCTGAAAGTTTAAGTTTTCTTACTTATATGAGGAATTGGGCGAATTTCGGATATGCGGTTGGTTACCTCACTCACAGGCAGATGGAGCGATGACAATCATGTGGTAAGAAGTGGTAAAAAACATAGAAAGCTTCAATTCTCTTTCATTCACAAACATGTTGTTTGTTGTTCGATTAGGCCTGGTTTGAAGAATGAATCATCGACTTTATGTTGAAGATAGACACTACCTTCCACTGACGAGTGGCCAAACAGCCCGAAACCGGTCTGCAAGTGTGTTCCAATAATTGAAATCAATTGTGGCAGTTGTATCGCTAACAGCGTATGCAGGAATATGCCCTTCGTGATATCAATTAGCCAGGGAAATAGTTGTTTTCTGATAGGTGTCAGTCCACTAACCTACAGTGTAGGGAGTTAAGACTGGTCTGAACGAAATGTTCTTTTAGATGATTTGATTTACAATCAGCCTCCAAAAATGGCCACTCAGTTTGTGTAGTCCTGAAGTGCTTGAAAAGATGATAGTCGGATGATGAGAGGTCTGGGGAGTATGGTGGACGAGGCAGAACTTCGATGCTTAATTCGTTTGATTTTCGGTCGGTGATTCGTGAATTGTGTTGACGGACGTAGATCAGTTGACCAGTTCAGGCTGCTACTGACGCAATTTTCGTTAAATTTTGCCGATTTCCTCATAATACTCTGCTGTGAGGGTTTGGCCTGATTGCAGAAAGTTATAGTGGATCACACTAGCCACTGATCATCTTACATTAACCATGGTCTTTTTTTTTGATGGGTTATTGCCTTTGGAAAGAGCTTGGGTGACTTATCGATGTCCAATCACTGTCCTGAACGTCTGCTGTTATCCTAGAGAAGTGGTCGCCAACCTCTTCAATGTGTTGAGCTACTTTGTTAGTTTTGGAATAAACAGCGAGCTACCCACATGGAAACCACGTAACGCAACGTAAATGAAATAATCCACAGTTAATTTATCATTATATGTATTTATTTTACTATTTGACTGGTAATACATAATACATAGGTACTAATAATAAACTGATAACAGAATAACTAATATTACTAGTACGTACTTGTTCATAGCTACATTCCTACCTATCAAACGAAGGTGTTTGAAAAATAAACACAAACTTTTATCCAGCCACAACGGCATGTCACGTATGATTTAAAAATAGTTAATAATAACAACAAAAAAGTAACGCACTATCATGAACATAAACATTGAAAAATAAAAAAGCACGTTCAATGAGAAGGCTGACACTCAGACTCATCGATAATTTTTTTAATGTTTGCAGTATAATTTGATGCAGCCATTCGAATACAATTATCCAAATGTTCATCTGTAAGTCGATTGCGATATTTGTTCTTAATAAACTTCATATTGGAAAAAGAAGATTCACACAAATAGAATGAACTGAATAATGCTTTCACTTTCAAGGCAACACGGCATAGAACTGAATATTTGTCTTTACTTACAATAGGCCAGATACATTCAGTACTTGAGACTAACGATTTCAAGGCTAAATCATTTTGAAACTCAATGACTTCCATTTCTGTTGCAGCGATGTCTTCGCCAAAGTTCTGCATAACATAAGTTGCAAACTGTTGGATATCAATTTCCATAAAGGGTGAAACAACAAACTGCGCTACTAAAGCCATTTCATTGAAATCCTTAAAACGATTTTTGAAGTTATTCTTCAGGGTAGAAATTATTTCTACATGATATTTGTTGTCATAGGGTTCTAATGGATTTTAAGATATTTTTTCTGAAAGATTAGGAAAATGACTGGCATCGCTGTTAATTAGGTTTTGTTCCCAAAACTCCAGCTTTTTGATAAATGCTTTTATATCAGAAATCATTTCCGCTAGTTCTTTGTCTCTCCCCTGGAGCTGCAAATTAAGTTCGTTTAATTTCTCTGTAATGTCGACGAGAAAACCAAAATCTCTAAGCCAGATTGAATTTTCTAGTTCAGGAGTCGGTTCATCGCGTTGTTTGAAAAATTGAACTATGCCAGATAGGACATCATTAAAACGTTTCAGCACCCGTCCTCTACTTAACCATCGGCCTTCAGAGTGAAGGAGTAGGTCCCCGTATTGACAGTCATCTTCATCGGCCAAGGTTCTGAATAATCTTCTTTGTAACGCTTGAGCTCTAATCTTGTTCACAATTTTTACCACCAGTTTCATAACGTTGTTTAGTTTCAGGAAATTTCCACATAATGCTTGCTGATGGATAATGCAGTGGTAACAGAGAAATTGCGGAAAAGTTTCATCTTTACGACATAACGCCACCAGACCCTTATCACAACCCACCATAGCTGGAGCGCCATCGGTTGTCAAGCCTACCATTTTCGATATTGGAATTTTCTCGGAAGAAATTATATTTTTTAAATGAGAAAACAACTCATGTCCAGTAGTGTGTCCTTTCAGTGGAATGAACTTCAAAAGGTCTTCTTTAATCGTAAAATCACTAAAAACCATCCTGACGAACACGGCCATCTGGGCAGTGTCAACGACATCTGTTGATTCATCCAGTTGAAGTGAAAAATAAACAGTTATCTAAGTCAGTTCTTAACTGTAAAAAAATATCATCGCTCATTACTTCTACACGTCTCATCACTGTATTAGCAGAAAGTTGCATAGATTTTATAGCTGAAACTATCTCGTCTTTATTTCTAAAGTTGGCAAATAACGAATCAGCGGCTTCTAAAAACGCCTGTTTTATCATTTCCCCGTCTTTATAAGGTTTCTTTTTTTGTGCAATTATCTGGGACATATGGTACGATGCTTCAGTTGCAGCCTTATTTTTGTCGACTGTTCTTAAAAATATTGATTGTTGTCCAATTAACTGCATTTTTAACTGTTTCAGTTTCTCCTTTCTGGCGGCAGAATGCAGGGGGAATGATTTTTCAAAATTAGAATGTACAGTTATGATGTCTCTCAATATATCCTTTTTTAGCAACGGAGAACGAAGTATTACATAACAAACACACATTTTTATCTATAACTTCTGTAAAAAAGTATTGTTCAGTTTTAAACTAAGCGCAATGTCGCCGCGTCGTGCGTATTTATCCCGTTCAAAGCAATTCAGATCGTTCTCGAACACTAACGCGCTGGTCCGGCTGGTCGGTTCTAGTCGATTCTAGCTTGATGGCGTCAGCGGCAGATCGCTCACCGCAACGTTGCCGCTGTTTATGTTTAATATTATGACAATTAGATTTTTTTGTGGAATTTTCGGAAGCTTCTCTGATTTTTGCAGTTTGTATTTTTTAAATTAAAATCGTTGTGAGAGCTACCAGAATTGCCTCCGCGAGCTACCGGTAGCTCGCGATCGACAGGTTGGCGACCGCTGTCCTAGAGGATCCACTTTTCATCACACGTGACGATCCGATTCAAAAAGGACCGTTTTGGTTGCACAAAATCAAAGAAGAATAGACCTCGAAACGTGATTATTTCCAATTCGTTCAAAACGATCATGAAAGCTGACGCCCAATTCTTTCGCCATGCCAATCCTCACCGACCTTTCCCACTTTCTGATGTGAAAATTTTTGTCTGAAAACTGGGAGTTACTAGATGTTCGTTGACTTCAATAAGAATATTTGAAACATGAGTTTTTGAGTATGTTATATAACTTTTCGCATCACTGAATCTACTTCTATGTTATTCTAGCACTGCGCCAAATGCAACTTCCCGAAATATTTCAACGATTGTCACTTTCAGAATCCATTTTGAACAATGGATTCAAGAAAAGTGGCGAAGGCATGAGTGAATCATTTCAGGAAATTGCCACGATCACAGGTGCTATAAAATGCAAAACTGTTACATAAAAATTCAGTTTTATTGCCGACATAACACTGACCGCTCCGAGCTGATATTATTCCTTCGCCATATTTCCGAATAATTTTTCTTTTATTAACTTATTTTCAGTGTTTGCAAGCCTATTCCCCGCCGTTGTAGATTCAAGTAATGCATCAGAGAATGGGATGGGTATCCACTCTCTACGGACGTATTTTTCGAATTCATATTCAATTTTAAGCCCTCGCTGGAACAATTTTTCAACGCAACTACTGCCGCTGACCAACGGTAATATTACTTATTCACTTTTTCATTTTCTTTGGAGAGAAATTCAAGATGTGGGCGGAATGTAAATATGTATGAGAGTAAGTGTTTAGGGAAATAAGCTATCATAAAAATATCGTGTTAGATCAGAATGAAACAGATGAAAAAAAATATTCTCAGGATAACCTACGACTGTGATAATCGATTGTAAGTGAGTAAGTAAGTAAATTTATTCAGTTCAGGTATGAAACAGATACATTTTCGTATATGTCAGAATAAAACGTTTACCGAAACATCGTGAAAAACTCACCCACCGGAAATTCAAGGGCATGAAGAAACAGCTTCCTAGTTGGAATATTTGAAAAGCCTTTCTAATTGCACATCTACAACATAAAACGAACCTACATACGAAAATATAGCGGTACGGAGGAACACTGATTAAAAGGTGATTTTCATATGTGAACGCGGCTCTTTCACCCCCACGGGGGGCGCCCCTGTTAGAAGATTCAAAAATCCTTCCTTAATGCGTATCTAAGCCCTAATAAGCAACTAAATACCAAATTTTAGCAGCGATAAATGGGTGTTAACGGATTTACGCATTTATGACTAGAGAAGTAGAAGATATCATTATCGTTCGTTACTGAAAGTATGAGATATATCCTTCGTGCTCGCAGTTAACGCACGTACTACTGACGATGTCTGCCGCATTAGTGGACGAAACGTTTGGTACTCAAGATTCCATTGCACTAATATGGTTACTGGGAAAAATCAGTAGATGTATATTCCGATCAGATCACGAGAATATGAAGGGTTTTGATCAAGAGATTTTCCACCGCTTATAGAGTCGCTGATTTATTTTCCAATTACTACATAGGCTGAAGAGTCTCGGGCCTAACACAAAAATGACGCTAGTCTTATTGCAATCACCGCTTTTTCAGATAGTACTAATCGTCGAAAGAAAACTGTCTGGTTCAGATAGTAACTGAACCAGGAATATCCAACCACCATCAATCGACTAAGAGAGGAATCATCAAGTCTCTACCAGACCATGCTTTCGGGCTCTGTAATACAAAGGAGGGTCTCTAAAAGGAACTAGGCATCATCAAAAATTACCTTCAACGGAATGGTTACTCCAGAGCAGAGCATGTTTGGACTCATCAACATAACATCAAGTGGACTCATGCTGAAATCATCCACTGGGAGGAACACTGGTTTAGGAGAAAATTCAAAGAAGCCGCATATATGTTGTCCAACAACGCATTTGGTCAAGCTAGCGTAGAGATACGTAACAAATGGAAACCTCTAATTAAGCGGAACACGACCAACTCCAGTCAAACGGTCAGCTCCCGCTCAAACCAATGAAGCGGAAAGGAGGAAAAGGGAATATATGAAAGCACTCGAATGACCTATAAATAGTCTCATCTAGGAGGAATAAGTCCAGAATAAGTCCACCCGAAGACGATTGTGGATACTAACAATCGAAACGTCGTGAATTAACTTGGTTTGGAATCTTTTAATTTTTAATTTCCATTTCTTATTAATAATTTTTAATTTTCAGCTCGTGTTGATATTTCTTTTTTTTTGGTTGTTGCTTGTATGTTATTTCATTGTAATTTCGGTTTTTTTGCTTAATGAACTTATTATTTTTCAGCTAATCTTTTTGATTTTTTACAGATTCTCTCAGGGATTTCAAATCAATTTATATTATATTAGACAATGGAAGTCCAAACTAATGAAATAAACATTCGTTTGCTGACTTCTAACGTGGTCGTAGAGACACCGATGATGCAGAACGCAGTGGACTTCTAAATGAGGCATTAACACCAGAAAACATAAATATATCCACAAAATCGTTTTGAGCATGGGCATTTGACTATGAGAAATCTCTGTTCAAAGTGGGTGCGGCGCAAGCTCACTGTTTATCAAAAACAAGAACGTCTTGATGATTCTGAGCAGTGCTTGGCCATGTTTAAACAAAACAATCCGGATTTTTCGCGTCAATATGTGACAATGGACACATGGATCCATCACTTCACTCCGGAATCAAAACGATCGTAATCTGAGTGGGAAGCAACTGGTGAACCTTGTCCAAAGCGCCCGAAAGCACAACAATTGACTGGAAAGGTTATGGCCTCGGTGCTTTGAGATGTGCGTGGTGTAATATTCATTGACTATCTTGAGAAGGGAAATACCATCAACAGTGAATATTGTGA
This sequence comes from Leptinotarsa decemlineata, assembly GCF_025532065.1. Lineage (NCBI taxonomy): Eukaryota > Metazoa > Arthropoda > Insecta > Coleoptera > Chrysomelidae > Leptinotarsa > Leptinotarsa decemlineata. Next base: position 6,002,398 of record NW_027412556.1, on the reverse strand, counting down.
CAAATCAAAGAATTACCTGTCCCAAACAAATTTATTTCCAACAATATTTCACTAATCACAAAATTATGTATTCACAACACTTAGCAACTAACGCTAAATTTATTTCCACGATTTGAATTTCTCGTTTAACCGCTCGATTCACTTTCTGAACTGCCCTCTTGGGTCGGGAAGCTGGGCTTATATAATATAACGGTTCTTTCTAGAAATCTGTAGTCGGTTCGATACTCAACTCGAGTTTTACCGGCGGTTGCATTCTTTCGCATTATTAGAGCGTTTGAAAGCCGAAATTGCAAAGAAACGACCGCATTTCGTGAAGAAAAAAATTGTGTTTCATCAAGACAACGCGCCGTGTCACAAGTCAATCAAAACAAAGGCAAAACTACATGAATCGAATGTCGATATGCTCCCAAATCCACCATATTCGCCATATTTGGCTTCCAGCGGCTACTAGCTTTTCACAGACCTCAAAAAATGTTCACTGGTGAGAAATTTCCTTCGAATGAAGAAGATGTTGCTAAAACTGAAGCCTATTTTGAGGCAAAAGATAAATCGTTGTACAAAAGTGGTATTGAAATGTTAGATCGGCGCTGAAATGATTGTGTGGCTCTTGATAGAGACTAAGTTGATGAATAAAGCCAATTTTGAATTGAAAAAACGCGTTTTCCATCTTAGGCCCGAGACTTTTCAGCCTATGTGTATTTTATATTTGCAAATATCTACATTTCTTTCGCACTCCTAATTCTCCATTTATGATCATTCTATTTGAACAACTCGCCTGCATTTATTTACGGTTTTCATAATATTTATGTTGTTTTCCATATTATGCAGCCTCCGTTGATTTGTCTGCCTCAGATTAATGACTCTTGACAAAGGTCATTTATCTGAATTATGAACCTACGTTTAATATTCATAAACCAAACAACCGACCCATTATACCACGTAGACCAGGTCTCAGACAGCAATTTGTTGAATATTTTTCGAAAGGCATTACAAGTAAAAATTAAATAATCCAATTATCTTGATGCGCTAGACATAAGAAGGCCTAACTGAGGATTTATGGAGTCACAGCGAACGCAGTAGGTCTCCGTCAAACGGCTCTAATGATCTTCTCATTTGTTCGGAACTCCTGGGTTACTGACGACCCATTACAACGGGACAACAAGCCCGACAAGATATATAAATGAATTAATCAAAGACGCGCGGTATTTATGAAGTCGCTTCAGGTCTTAGTGTCGCTGCTGGATGTCAAGTACGTGGTATACGCCTGCTGGGATTTTATCGTTTTATCAAATGCTGAAATGCTGGTGTTCCGATATTTACTTGATGCAGTTAGCGATATTAAAAGTTGTTATAATTTGTCTTCGGCTGAATGTGGAACTGGGTGCTAAGACTTGTAATCCGGGCAGATTCCGTCCACATTCTTGCGTGTGACACACGAAGGTAGATTTAACAGGCGCCGCCACTTTATTACACTTCTACCTTTAAATCACATATGCTCATCATTAACGACTCATTGATTTTTTCAGGAGGTTATAAATGCGAAGGAGTTTCACCAGATCTACTCTTGAGTGGAATGCCGATCTCATCTGTTGAAAATCTTCCGTTAACCTGCTATCGCCCTACTACAAACGACAACTCTCGAAAGTCGAAACTTGTGCAAGCTGAGAATTAACGCGGTTTGCCTACTAAAGTGCGATTCCTAGCACGGGTTGGACGATATGAATGAATGATGACATCGCCCTCTACTGACCTGGCTCGAAAGCCTTACAACTAGGCATATTTCCTCTATCCAGCGCCACCACTGTCAGGGGAACACCTAACACACTAGTCAATGACAAAAAAAAGAAAAAGAAACAGGCATTAAACTACTTGCTACAATATCCTCCAGAAAATATTTATGATCTAGGGTCACACACCAAGTCAGGACTAGGACGTGAACCATAAACAATCCTTCCTTGCATAGTTTCTTTTGACAGTTTGCCACTCATTGTTCCCTTTCATCTCTCACAACACTCTCTGACTGATTCAAATCAACTGATAACGATAACTTCGGTGAGCAGAGCTTCAAAGAAAGTTATTTTGTCAAGTTTCCACACCGTTGTTTGAACCAGTTTTGATTTTTGTTGGTTCGAGTTCAACTCCGATTATCTCTGGTTCTAAAATCAATCAACCAACACATTAAAGTAATATATTTCATTGTGGAAGTTTCACTGAATAATTCACAAAACTCCCATTACTCAGCGAAAACTCCTGTCACTCGAAGTACCACAAGGTTCCGTCCTGGGGCCTGTGCTATTTCGAAATTTTGATGGAAAGTGTGTGAAATTTGCTACACGATTATAACAGGCCCTGACCAAATGAATCGGTTCTTTTCCAATAACTTACTTGTTTTCAATTCAGATAAAACAGTAATTATGCAAGTTTGTAATTATCAAAAATCACTTGACCCGTTATATATTGACGTGGATATTCACTCACTTTCATTTTCTGACAGCACTAAATTTTTGGGTATTGTTATCTAGCCGAAAATTCTAAGTCTGCTGGAACGGCAGCATTGTCTGTCGAAAAATTAAAACGAAAAAAATACCAAAATCTTGAAAACAACGGTTGAAACTTTTGATGTTTATGGCCCGGAGTCTCTGTTATGAACGACGAAAGAGAATAGGCTAAACAACGAAAGATTGCCGTTCTACTTCTTTTTTGATAGAGAGAATTAGTATTGCTATTCAACGTGATAATGCTGCTTTGGTTCCTGAAACTATTCCTCCTTCACATACTTCTGATGAGATCATGCATTGCCCTCATTTCAGTAGGAAGTAATATCTCTTCGAAACAAACTGAGATCAGTCTCTAGCAAGGTTAATTCGCAAGTGACTGATACACCTTCTTCTTTTTCAGTGCGGTCAATGGACTTGAGTCATTCTTGCCCCCAAATATGAGCTGCAGTCCTCGTGATTTTGGTTACCTTTCAGTGGAAGAGCTTCATGAAGCCAGAAGCCTTAGTCACTTGGAAGGATCGAGTGCAGCTTGAGAAATGGTTCTGATACAGATTATGTGAAACATGTTCTTCCTTAAGAATCAGTAGACAGTTGTCCTGAAAATTTGGAGAAGAAAATTGGATTACATAATTTGGGAAACACTTGCTACACGAATAGCATTTTACAAGTGTTGTTCATGACGAAAAATTTCAAGAACGAAGTTTTAACGATGAACGAAAACGAGAATGTTTTCTACTTATTCACCAAACTCAAACGATTGTTCATGCAGTTGCAGTTTCGTAAGAATGTATCATATTTCCCACCAACCGATTTCTTGGAGTATTTGAAGTCCACTGGATACTTGTTAGGACAAGAGAATTGCTCCGAATTCTTGGGGTTCTTGTTGAATACTCTTCGTGAGCAAAAAAATAGCAGAATCAATACTCCTGACCGCTCTGGATTGAATGATTCCATACAGTCTACCTCGTCTTGTGTTTGCAGATCTTCTGCTGGAAAAATCCTCACTTGTTTACTTTGTAGTAAATGTTCAAGAGGGAGCAAAAACGTATGTGATTTCCTGGAACTTCAACTATCATTTCCTAATATGACTGATAACCAGTCCATGCAAAAGGCATCTGAAAATGGAACTTTTAACGAGTGATGATCAACTGTATTGCCAAACATGCGCCAAACTAACTGACTATTATAAGAAAACAAGTAAAGCTGAGGCACCAGTCAATCTAATAATAACACTGATGATCTTCAAACATGACTCACCCTCTGACGGAAGCACCAAACTCTCACAAAGGTTCGAAATAGATGAACACTTCACTCTAGCAGATCACCATTATAATCTTCATGCAGTCATTGTTTACTGTGGTTCTGCCGTTGAATCTGGTCATTATTACGTATTGGTTAACGACGAAACGGACTGGTTTAAGTTTGACGATAGTCGTGTCACTAAGTGGTCTGGCGATGTCTTTGACGATTTATTGGAGCCTACATTTTGTTTTATGAAAAAGAGGACATTGGCAGATCAAGATCTTCAGATGACGTGGTGCTGCAAGTTTTTCCGGGTTTTCCTGCAGCTGAAAAAGCAAATGCGCCAGTGGAATCAATAAAGTCACCCCGGAGCGCCAATTAATTTTTGTTGTTGTTTCATAATTTGATGATTTGTTTTACTTTCTTCTTTAATTATCATTTACATTAATTATCGTAAGTAGCATCTGTTTGAAAGCTCAATTTACATAAATTTCCCAGTACGGAAGACGTCCAGTTTCCGGCCAAAGATAGTTACATATTTCCTCTCTTCCACCCTAGTAGATTTAAGCTAAAAATTATACTTTATGCCATGACCAAACGAGGTGGACATCTCAGTTATTACAGACCCGCTCTTTTTGCACCCCATACTCCTCATACATTATGTATTTTAGAGCCCTTCGCTTCGTTCGCTTGATATATAAGTAAAAGGAAATTATTTCAGCTCTGCTGTACCTAGTTGCCCGTCGAGTGGAGCCGCTGACTTCAGACAAGCTCACAAGAACTGGCATAAAAATATTGAATGCGTTTGATTCGAAAATGTCTGTCTAGAAATTATGAGTGCGCATTTTTGTAGCGAAGAACCGATATGACTTTTATTAGTGGGGTGATGAAATACTGCTGATAATTTTGGTTTTTCTGGGTGTTCCAGAGAAGGAAAAATGTATAACTGGGCACATTCGATTCACAACTGAAGTGAAAATAGTACAATGACCCTGAAAGGGACGTACCCTACTACTGTCAGAGAAAACACTGATTTCCAATTTTTTTCAAGTGGGCCGCTATTTTTTCAGAAGATGGCTGATCCTCATCGGAAAATGATGAAAAATAGTCAAATTCTTCATCAGAAGGCAAAATGAAAAATGGCGTACCGCAAGGTTCAATTCTGGGACCGATACTTTTCTTGTTATACATTAACGATTCTACATCTATGGATGTAGAAGGAAAATTTACCCTATTCGCCTACGATACCACGATATTATGGCGTAATTAAACTGTATATAATCTCCACGAGATTATAAGCTCAGATATGAAAAAAATAATAAAAAATTGTTGTCATTTAATGTTTCCGGAACGAACTCAATAACATTCCGCTGCTTTATTGACAGCATACCATTAACAACAAAAAACGCAGACAAGATAATTGGGAACAGACCTCTAGTTCTATATTTTTGGGGGTAATAATCAACAACAAACCTAAATTCGCCGATCGAACAATAAAAAGCTAGCCTCAGGGTGTTTTGCAGTGAGAATAACTTATTAGAAACTTTGTTTGCCGCTAAATCGGGTTATTTCTCACTCATGTTTTCTCAATCATGGTATGACATTCCGTTCTGGGGAGTATGTTGCAAAACTCAATTGCAGAATATTTTCACTGTTCAGAAAAGAGCTGTAAATTCCATGTGCAACACCAAAAGTCGAGACTCCTGCGAACCCTTGTTTGAACTACATACAATTTTGACAGTCTATGGAATCTTTATTGTAAAAACAGTCTATTTGATTATCAAACATAAACTGATAATTATGGGCTACTCCAATAATTAAGCCACTCATCAAGCTAATGACCCATACCAGCCTCCACTCTAGTGAAAGACTCCGTATATTTTAATGGTATTAAGATATTTGAGCATTTACCTGGCTATATTAAAATTTCAGAGGATAACTGTAATAGTAGGGGAGCCCACGATGCGAAATGGGGATTTACTTGAGCGTCATAGGGACATATTAGGTTGCAAAACTTAGATGATAAGAAGAAAAAAATGTTATATAATATATACCTTTTCATCGGTGGGAAAGCGGCTATAGATTTTCAAATATGCAAAAAATACCGTTGCATGGACATACTCGAGCGCGTCAGGATCAATGTCCTACGTATTATTAATAATGTTCGCATGTTAATCTGATCGTTTGCATGATGCGGGTGGTTGTACGTAAGGGTTAAGGTAAGGTGGAAAGAAAAAAACTTTATTCGAGCGCCTCAGATTTTCTAAGGGGATGTTGAGTGCAACAAAAATAAGCTCTCATTCAATAATCTGACGATTTCGACCTGACGCAAACTCGCAGCCATTATTATAATGTGCAAAAAAAATGCCTTTTTGAAATACTCAAGCGCATCAGATTAAGATATATATAGTTCATCTTCATGTTCTAGACGTGCTGTCTCATAATCTGACAATTATCTAGAGGGATTCGCCTAATACGACAAAAAAAAAAATATTTTTTTAAAATCATTGAACTTAAATAACTGAAAAGCTCAGGAAACAGCATGCGAATAAATAAGTGTATGTTTTTTAAGTAGAATACTTGTATTTATAAGAGAATAATTTTTAAAGAATGCTCAAAAAATTTAATTTTTTATAGTCAATTGATTAATTAATCATCATCTTCCTCTTCATCACGAAAGAGTCTCTGTGATCAGCTGTGATGGCGTCATGGCAACAGAATTCAGAGTGGGGACGGAGTGAGAGAGTAATAGATATAGAAAAAGTGAAAGAGGAAGAGAAACTTGGAGAGAGAAATATAGGTATCATATAGCTGCTCGCATTAAACTTTATAGACGAATTTTTGTTATTTTGGCTTGCGGAAATCGTCAGATTATATATTTTTCGTTATCCTTGAATTGTTTCCTTGAAAATAAAAAAATTGGCTACGCTCAAGAATGTCAAAATGACGTTATTGTTTTACAACTTTTCTGCCCTCCCCTTCCTTTACGTCACTGTCAAATTGTCAGATCACTGCAATATACACTTTTCAGCTTGTAAATAACTCACCCTACCTTAATCTGACACGCTCGAGAATTTCCGATAATCAATTTTTTGTTACTAATCTGATCCTTTATCCTTCACGGGTGGCCTTATATATGGGGCTCATATTTGGTGGAGGTACTTAAACGGGTACAAGGTATCCCCCTGTATATTAATCTGCCCCGTTTTACTAAATCCCGAAATCCCCGCTTGGGCTTCCCTATTATAAATTGAGGAAATCAGTAAAAGATTTATCATGTGGTAGACCCTATTATAGTTTCTACCGGTCATTCATGCTACGCTCGATTTTCAAAAAACTTATTAATACAGTTTATTGAATGATTATCACTGCAAAGGGTTTTACAAAAACCGCGACGCGTGTTTCGATATACAATAACTTCCTCAAGCTATTGTATAGAGAAAGATGTGTGGCGGTTTTTGTAAAACGCTTTACAGTGAAAATCATGCAATAAACTGTATTAATTAGTTTTTTAATATGGATGTTAATCAAGTATCGGCCAGTTCTATTCAATGCTCGATTTTCACAAGCTATCTTTCAACCCATGTTAGGAATCACACGTTGAAAGGTAAGACCTCGTTAGTCCTTAGATCGCTCAAGTTTCGACTTCTGAGAGTTGTCGTTCATAAGAGTGCGATAGCTGGTTAACTGAAAACGGAAAAAACATATTTTAAATATATTATGGCCTTTGATGATATAACACTTGGACTGAAAGTCCCAAACATATAAAAACGCGTTTTTATATTCAATTCATGTAGTTCTGCAATTGTTTTGATTAACTAGTGGAACCTGTGGAACCTCTCTGGAACCTGTAGAGTGGGGAGGGTGAGTGTAGACTCACAGCACTTAGGCCACATGTGACCCATTGTACATCCTCCCGAGGAGTTGTTCTCCTAGGTCATCGTCCATCCTGTCCTTTCCAGGAAGGTAAACAGGTCACTAGGAGACATCTCCTTTATATCAGCAGGTGTAGGCCAAGACTCGCCGAACACACACTCTCTTTGGCAACCTTGAGATGTCTCACGGTGGCCTCCATAAAGGTTTTGGAAGGTGCAGCGATATTACTGTCGTTGCGCGGCTTGTTCAACCTTCTTGGGTTCCCTCCGTGGAGGTGCACAAGTGAGGGAGCTTTCCTGCGGGGGCAGCCGGTTCCTTGCCTTTGTTCAAGGCGGAGCTCTTGGCCCCGCCGCAAGAAATGCACTTGCTGTTGGAGGTGATCTGCTATGTCCGGAGTGAAGTGATGGATCCATGTTTCATCCATGGTCACATATCGACGCAAAGATTCCGGTTTATTAACTTTGAACATGGTCAAACACCGCTCAGAATCATCAGGACGTTCTTGTTTCTGGTCCACCCTGAGGTCGTGCGGCACCCACTTCGAACAGAACGTTATTATAGTCAAATGCTCATGTAATGTAAAGTCAACACGTTTTTTTGATATCTTAACAATGTCAGCGAACTCACGAAACTTCTTGATCATTCAGAGACTTTTCAGCCCATGTTACTTCATTTTCTCTTGCACCAATGAACAACAATTCCACTCAAAAACTACTTTCATGTTTCTTTATTTTTTGAAGAAAGTTCTCCCAATTTTTCCAAAACGAATTCTGGGGCAAGAACGACGAATCAACTTATATAAAATAGAAACTGTATTAAGAACCACTGCTTTGAGAACTTTGACCGTTACCTCATCGCCTTTTATAACGTCTACTGCAGTAGTAGACGAAACATCAAGCATAAAACCCTGCTTGACCACCGCCAAAAAAACGACCAGTTCCATCACATTTTGATGAGCAAAGAGAGAAACGGAAATAAAACAACCACGCTTGTTTGCTGTTCGATCTCGGCTGCTCTTTATTTTTGAACAATACTAAGCGTACATTGTTGCCAATATAACAGTTCAAAATTGCTAGCGACATAAATCATTACAGTTTGATGTCAGGAACCATCACATTTATTTGCGAAATATCATTGTTTCGATTATACTCCATAGATAACAGCTATGTAATATTCTGTAACTCCATATGGCGAATTCTCAAAGTGTATTTATCCTAAGGGCCACTTGACAATCCGCTAAATATTTTCTTAACGATGCCTGAGCGATTTAGGCTGTCCATGAACGCTTGTTGATATTTCCATGTTTGTTTGAGGTTGAATGGCGTTGTATGTAAACATCAGGAACTCAAAATTCACTCAAGCGAGTCCAAATTATCTGCCTTGATGCACCTGATTTCTCACCCTTCATTTTATACCGCCGCATACGCACTCCCCTACGGCCAAGTTTCCACCAAAATATTTACACACGAAGAAGCGGCACAATAGAAAACAATTCTTTCACGGTAACCTGAAATAACTCAATATACGATGTGGATGAAAGTTTGGCTCATAAAAATCCTTCAGAGCAGCCTATACAGGGTGTTTCTCCAGTACTGTCAAATGTCAAGTGTGTGTGAGATCATGGAAATTTTTTATTCATTTGAACGACCTATTGATGCCATGATGTGTGGAAAATAACATCTTTCAAATGTCCGCTATGGGTTCTATAGGTGGAGACCATCCACAATGTCCAATTTTCCATGACTCTGACGCATAAATCAGACTGAATTTGGCATGGGTTATGTTGGTTTTGACGACCGCTGTGGATTGTGGTTTATTCACATACATCTGCGACTCTAGAAAACTCCACAAAAAAAGTCTAACGGGGTCGAATTGCACGATCTCGGTGGCTAGGTCCATCATCACCACGTGAGATGACATTTTTAATGATGATCTTTCTAGGGAATCATGGTTTCTTGATATACGCCAAAATTTAATTTTTTACTCACACTCTTAGTATTCCAAAAAAAAATTCATTAAGCAAACACGTACGTCATATATACAACACTCGATATAAGAAAGAAGCCTTGAAAGTACCTAAGATGACTAAAACTATTGGACAGAGATGTTATGTTTTTCTTGCTCCTAAACTATTCAATGAAATTCCAACTGGAATTAGGAATCGCCATTCACTGTTCCTATTTAAGCGGGAAGACAAGAAATGGATCAATATGAAACCAAGAAATGAGATACACTGTTTGATAGACCTCAAAAATGCAAATTGTAATGTATATATGTTCTAAAGTCGTATCTACTTGTGTATCATTTGGTATTTGATATATGTACAAATATAAAATTGTGCGTTAATTACACAACACAACAAAGTTTCTGTTTCGGGGTTGAAATTAGATGATTTTAATGTATTTCCACGTGTTAAAACCGAAAGTGACCATAAAAATTATATATTAGCTCTTGTTTTCAAGATATACTTAGTATCATTATATTATATATATGTATATTGAGTTTTCAACAAATGAAATATTTCATCACCAACAGTTGGTACACATGTTTGTTTACATAACACCCCTCTCATCAGCTGTTCTTAAGTAGTAAACATAACCTATGTGAGTTTGTCAATTGTACGCACGTGGTTGCTATTGAAATTATCGTGTGAAGTTGATTTTTAAATTAATTTAAGTGCTGATCTGAAATGCCTCGAAAGTGTGTGAATTCTGTCGATAGCTTTTGCTATATATGTGGTGAAATAACATTTAAGGCTCAGAAACGTAAAATGACACCTATCGTTAAGACAGCCTATGAACATTATTTTGGTGTGAAAGTTGGGGACCAAGATAAATCATGGGCTCCTCATATATGTTGTAATTCTTGTTCCGTCATATTGCGAGAGTGGCTGAAAAATAAAAACCGGACAATAGCTTTTGCAGTACCTATGGTTTGGCGTGACCCTACCACTCATACAGACGACTGTTATTTCTGCTCAACTCCTCCCATTAAGCAAGGTTTATCTATGAAGAAAAGAGGAACGGTTAAATACCCTAATCTCCCATCTGCTCTTCGGCCTGTACCACACTCAGACAATTTGCCAGTCCCTTCTCCAGGTGATGAAGACTGTTTAGAAGGAGCAACCCATCCTTCTACATCCTATGACCCTGATTTTGAGGTAAGCGATAGGTCTAGTGATCCGCACAGAATTAGTCAAGCAGAGTTGAGTGACCGTATAAGAGATCTTCGCTTGTCTAAGGAAAAGGCTGAGCTGTTAGGGTCAAGACTACAACAGTGGAATCTTCTAAAACATGATGTGAAAATATCTCAGTACAGACAGCGTCAAAAAGATTTGCTTTCTTTTTTTGAGAAAAAAGAAAACCTCGTAGTTTGTTCTGATATTAATGGTTTGATGGACTGCTTGAATTTGGATCACACTCCATCTGAATGGAGACTGTTTATAGACTCTTCAAAACTAAGCTTAAAAGCTGTACTTCTGCATAATTGAAATCAGCTACCCTCTATTCCCATAGGTCATGCAGTTCACATGAAGGGAACGTATATAAATATGAAAACACTTCTCCAATCAATCAAATATGAACAACACAAGTGGCACATCTGTGGTGATCTGAAAGTCATTGCTATACTCCTAGGAATGCAATTAGGGTTCACCAAGTACTGTTGTTTTTTGTGTCTGTGGGACAGTCGGGATAGAAAATCTCACTATAAAAAAATGAACTGACCTACACGAGACCTAAACCCTAATGAGAAAAATGTAGTTTACGAGCCTCTTGTAGATCCTAAGGATGTTCTCCTTCCCCCATTACATATTAAGTTGGGACTAATGAAAAACTTTGTGGAGGCCATGGACCAGGAAGGACAAGCTTTTAAGTACTTGAGAGCAAAGTTTCCCAGGTTGAGTGATGCTAAAGTCAAGGAAGGCATCTTTATTGGGCCTCAAATCCATGAAATCGTAAATGATCCTACTTTTGACATGATTTCAACAGGAAATGAAAAAAGAGCCTGGGAAGCATTTAGGGGGTTGTACATGGGTTTTTAGGTAACAAAAGAGATGATAACTTCACAGCATTGGTTAAAGAGCTCTTCAAGTTTACCACCAACTTGGATGCAACATGTCCTTAAAAATTCATTTTCTTAACTCTCATCTTAATTTCTTCCCACAAAACTGTGGAGCTGTGAGTGACGAACATGGAGAAAGATTCCATCAAGACATTGCCTTAATGGAACAGAGATATCAGGGCCGTTGGAATGAAGCAATGCTTGCAGACTACTGCTGGTCTGTGTGTAGGGATGCTCCAGAAGTGTTTTATAAAAGACAAGCTAAACGACAGCGATCGGATGGACTTAATTGAAATTTGGTGGTACAAACTTCTTTTATTTGTCAAAACACTAAGAATAATGTTTTTTTTTATTAATTTTGTACTTAAAATATTCTAAAAGAAACATAACAATATTGTTTTATGTACTTTCACTTTTCACGTATAGTATAACTACTCTTTAAGATTAAGTACTGTGTATCTCAAAAACCAGAGCTAATAAAAATTTTTCATTGTTATTTTCGTTTTTATCACCCCAAAATTAGTAGAAATTGACTAATTTAGTGTAGGAAACATTCAAAAAATATTTTTTTGTTGTGTTGTGTTATTATTAAGTTATTATCGTGACTAAAATTATAAATTCCATCCAGCATATCAATGGGGAATGTTCCTTGAGTATATTTTAATTACATATTTTTATAAATATTTCAATACACAACATCCATCACAGGGGTCATGAAATATTGTTAGGTATTGATATTTTACATCTGCCAGGAGTCCCGTGACGGCTCACAAATTTTTATATTCAATCTAAACGTGGTCACAATTTGTTCCAAAACGTTTCTTTGTTTTCCGGAATAAATTGTCAACAGTACGGTAACCAGTGTTTATGTGGAATAATGTTCATTGCGGATTCTCTTTTACATCCTTCTTGCAACACTATCTTCACATTTAATTTAAACGGCCAGTTTTCAAGCAATAAAAATGCACGCCTTCTGGCCTCGTGAAAAACCGTCTTTTTATTTATTGCCGTTTCCAGTTCTGTTCATTATCGAGGCTTAGCGGCTTTGCAAGCTTTTGCAACAATCGTTTGCTTCCCAGCGGTCGTACTCCCTAAAGATGGTGGTCGAAATTTCACGAAAAGATAAGTTCTTCTTTCTACCGAGAAATTTGTTACAATTCGCGTAGCATTTATCCACATTAACATCGTCGGTTATTTATTTCGTCTAGCCCCTTTTAACTCTCGGATTTGTTTATGGCCACACTCACTCTTTTAGATTAAAAATCCCTTTCGACGGAAAAAGGAGCATTTCTCGGTATTAGAATCTACTTACAATGCCCTTAAGTACTCACATAATAATAATAATAATTTATTAAATCCTTCATGATCACAAGTTAATATAGGATACGTCGACATTATACATACAAAAAAATCTACATATTAAAAAGCTTTACTCCTACGTAGGATGGACTGTTCTCATATAAATTAGTTAAATGTTTTTCCAGCCTAATAAAGTTACCATTTCTTGTTGGATATGTATGAAAATCTGAATTGCTGAGTTGATTGTGTAAATGTTTTCTAAAATTCAGAATATATATATATATATATATATATATATATATATATATATATATATATATATATATATATATATATACACATCGGAAAAGCCTAGGGATATTTTTATAACATACTAAATATCATAAAAATAAATGCATGAGGTCGTTTAATTTCGATTAAATTGGTACACTCGACCACCCTGTAGATTTCTATGGGTTGAACAAAGCCTGCAAAAACAATAACTAATCTTTTATCAAGTTTTTTACAAACTGTAGGTTTTCGGCTAAAATGAATAATCTGAAAGTGTCGAGTTTGTATATTCTATGCAGTTCTTGCTCAGCAATTAATCTGGAAATATTGTGCTTTAACATGGAACGCCATCACTTACCATTGGCTGAGATGAATAGAGCTGTAGGGCTTCTTCAAGGTGGCATGCGACAAAATGATGTAGCTCTTCGTTTGGGGGTCTCCCAAAGTGTTATCAGTCAATTGTGGCGGCGTTTCCGTGAAACTGGCAGTCCAGCCGAACAACAACCAGGGCGAGGACGCGCTACAACTGCAGTTCAAGACCGATTTTTGGTCTTAACCGCAAGAAGACAACCGACAATCACAGCACCTGAGTTGGTTAATGTGTTGCAGCAGACGCACCAGGTAACCATTGGTCGTGATACTGTCAGAAATCGACTGCATGAAGCAGATCTCCACAACAGAAGGCCACTTAGATGTCCACTTTTGTCGAGAGGCAATCGCGGTAGAAGATTAGAGTGGTGTCAAGAACATCAAAACTGGGATGCAAATGATTGGGCCACAGTTTTCTTTACAGACGAATCCAGATTTGGATTTCATCCAGATTCTCGTCGAGTAAGACTGTGAAGACGACCTGGAAATAATGAACGTTTGAGACACGTCCAGGAAGTCCACACATACAGAGGTGGTACAGTAATGCTATGGGGAGGAATCATGATCGGCGGCAGAACCGATCTCGTTTTTCCAAATCGCTCCCTCACAGCTCGACAGTACCTCGACACCATTCTTCTACCTATCGTCCGTCCGTTTGCTGGTGCTGTTGGTGAAAACTTCCACCTAATGCACGATAATGCTCGTCCACATGTCGCGCGTCTAGTGACTGACTGGCTCACCAACGTAGGAGTTGATATATTGCCATGGCCAGCACTATCACCGGACCTGAATCCCATCGAGCATGTGTGGGACATGCTTCAACGAAGAATTACTCCGCATATGGGGAACATTCACACAACGTTTCAATTGAGAGAGCTTTTAATCGCTGAATGGGCAAATGTACCTCAACAAGACATTGACAATCTCATTTTGTCGATGCACGATAGATGTAGGGCCGTAATAAACCAGCTCGGAGGCCATACTTTGTACTGATTCCAATTTTTTTGTATTATGATTTTTTTTTGGGGTGCCAAAGAAGAGCCATATTTTTTTTTTAGTTTTGCTTATATGCGCACTCAGTATTTTTGACCATTTAATAAATTTTGTTGTAAGTTACATTCGTTTAATAATCACCCGTCAACTTTTTTCCCTAATGCGATCTAAAAAAAATAACTTCACATATGCACGGTGTCACCAACAGGAGCTAACCGCACATTTGTGGTTTCAATTAGAAGACCTAGCATTCCCAGGCATCATCTAACATCACCACGTAGGCAGCTATAGCTACCTGCGTGACTTCCGGGTCCAGGATATAAATACAGAGATAAAGATGTTATTGAGTGTGTATGATATAAATCAAAAGGAAAAATTTGTGGGCAGAACATTCCAAAAGTGGGGCAAACCGCGGACACGTGTTTCTGGCTATTGGCCTCATCAGCGCGGTGCAGCCAATTGCAAAGATGGACAACAACTGATTACCAAAAATGAAAAACTTCACATATGCACGGTGTCACCAACAGGAGCTAACCGCACATTTGTGGTTTCAATTAGAAGACCTAGCATCCCTACGTGGTGATGTTAGATGATGCCTGGGAATGCTCTCAAAAATGTACGAATATTATTAATAAAATTATCAAGTGTGAAAATAATTTGCCGAAAATTCTTTTACAGCTTGTATGAATTCATCTAGAATATTTATTGCCATTATTACCCCAATAAACATAAGATGTTTATGACTAAGGATTAAAGAAATTAACTACAGATGCAAATTTAACAAAATATTGAAATATAAAACAAGAAAACTCAAGTCATCATTGTGAGCAGTGACGATTAAAATTTTTAATACGTAATAAAAACTAAAATATAAAAATTATCTATAATTGAACAATCGATATAGCCAAACAGTCAAATGTGAAATTCTTTATAATTAATATAAAAATATTTTGATGTTTCTGGCTATATGAATTCATTTTATACTTTTTCAATTGATTTTTGAATTTGGGAGCAATTTGAGAATGTTTTATTTCTTCAGTGATTGTATTATACAGGGCGTTCCAACGAAAACTTGACCCCCCCTGTAAGTCAGGAACAGACGTGTAATCGAAAATTTCAAAGGACATGTCAATTTTGATTTGTAGAGGGACTGATACTGATATAGAAATCATACCCAAAACTTCACCCCCCTGCGGTCAGCAGGGGGGTGAAGGGGGATTATTTTATCCCTCTATTATTTCTGTGATTTTTTTCCAAATTGGTTTATTCGTTATTGAGAAATTAAATGTTGAACGTTTTATTTAAAAAAAAAACAGAAAATTCACTACCGCTCATTCAAAATGACCTCCAACTAGTTCCATACAATGATACAACTTTCGAAAGCGTTCCTTACATTATTGAAGATGTCCGGAGTCAGAAATCGGCATTCCCGAACACTCTGTCGCAGGTCTTGTAGATTTGTAGAATGTATTTAATTAGTAGTAAACGTTTTGAAATACATGACACTGCACTGGTAGTTTTTGTTGAATCTAGTTGTCCCAGAACAAAAAGTAAATAGTTGACCACTGTCAGTTCTTCACGAATTATTATTCAATAATTCTTGTTTACTATGTTCTAACGTTCATTCTACTAAAGAAAGAATAGAAATTGTTGCAACCTATTATCGAAATGATGAATGTGTTGAAGCTGCTGCAAGAATTTATAATACGAATCATCCAGACCAAAACGTGAGCCGTCAATACGTTAAACAGATAATGGATAAGTTTTGAAATTCAGGTTCTGTTCACGACATAAAACATGAAGTATCCCGTCCTGTCAGAAATGATGGAGTTGAAGTTGCAGTTTTAGAACATTTACAAATGGATGATAGACACTCTATCAGACAAGTTGCTAGAGCGTCTGGTGTATCAGCTACTAGCGTTTTTCAGATTTTGAAAGCCTACAAATTCCTTCCTTTCAAAATGAGGCGAGTTCAGGAATTGAACGAAGATGATCTTGATAGTCGACTTCAGTTTTGTGAGGTGTTCACTGAGAAATTGACCAATTATACCTATTATACAATACATGTTTTTCAGACGAAAGTTCTTTAATGTTGAATGATGAAGTGAACAGACATAATTGTCGTTACTGGATTGATGTGAATCCTCATTTGGTGATGGAAACACATTCACAAACTCCACAAAAATTGAATGTTTGGGCTGATATTCTTTGTAATCATATTGTTGGATCGTGTTTCATTGAAGGTAATCTCAATGGAGACACATACTCAAATCTACCACAAGACTGTGTTGATTCTATTATTACATACATTTTAGGAAATGATGACAATTCAGTTGAAAATGAAATAACATTCCAGCAGGATGGTGCAGCCCGACATTTTGATGTTCGGGTTAGACAGTTTTTGGACGAACGTTTTCCAATGCGTTGGATCGACAGAAGAGGTCCAGTGGAGTTGCCAGCTAGATCACCTGATCTCACACCGATGGAGTCCTCTCTGTGGGGA
The DNA here is from genome assembly GCF_025532065.1 of Leptinotarsa decemlineata. Lineage (NCBI taxonomy): Eukaryota > Metazoa > Arthropoda > Insecta > Coleoptera > Chrysomelidae > Leptinotarsa > Leptinotarsa decemlineata. Next base: position 5,985,286 of record NW_027412556.1, on the reverse strand, counting down.
CACCTGAAGTCGAAAGTGTACACTAAACCTACAAATCTAGAAGACCTACGACAGAGAATTGTTCGGGAATGCCGATTGCTTTTATTTTGGCAGGGGAAAAAGAGCCACAAACATACATTCATCCATCCTCACAAACTTTCACATTTATAATAATGGTATAGATTAAACAGAAAAAATTTCACATACATGAAACACTGTCATCCTCAATGGCAGGAATCCGATGTTTTGGAATGAGACACTTGCCTTATCCCCCTTCAGCAACATAACAAAATGAAGCACTAAGTTCATTCATGAAATCATGATTGTTTGTCATGTTAAATCCATTCATGTCATCACTGACAATACATAGTAATGACATTCACTCACTCATTTGATTTAAGAACTAAAACAAAGCATACTAGATCATTATTTAACACAATTAACGAGCAATCGCTGATCGGAAGTTGGGGTGGTGAAATCTACTTCATGATATCTTACCTCGTCTTTTTCTCACTTAATGGATCATTCAACATTCAATTTCAATGAAAAGTATAAGCCAATTTGAAGTAATATTCAACTTTGAACAACTCAATCACAGTTAATACATTCCAAATGTTCCATATTACTTCTTCGTCCAAAAATAATGACAGTAATACTACCATTAACATTTATTTGGCCAGAATTGCCAGATGAAACAGTATTTGCCTGGCGCATTCGCCATAAATCGTTATTTCGATTAGAAAACGAAATTCGTTTATTAATTACTCAGCTCTGTAGAATACAAAGTTACCAACAAGTAACTTAACCTCAGGGAAGTTCTTTTTATAGTCCTTTCATCCCCTAACACAAGGAAAATATGACTTATGAATGATACATCTTGTTTCGTCATCCACAAACTTACCGCAGTGAGTACGTTCTTTGTCGAGTCCTCCACTTTTTTGACGAATAGCGCGCTGTATAGTTGGTAACGACAGAGTTCCTACGTTAACCACTTGACTTAATGAACCTTTGATTTATGTAAGGACAGCGGGTGTTTGTGGCAACAATACTTTATTAATCCTCTTCTTCGAACAACCACATATTTCATGCACTGCTTTTGACAGAGGAAGTGGATTCTTTTTTTTTTATTAACTAACACGCTTTTATTAGTTTCGCCTGTATGTATGTATGTTTGTTTGTTTGTTTGTTTTTAACTATCCTTTTCATTTCCTATTTATTCCTGTTTGCATGCTCATGATCTCTAATTGACAGAATTATCGACATTATTGATTGACGAAGAATAGTAGTATTATTGTGAAAAAAGCGTGGGCGCTTTGTGCCCTATTTTTTTGTATATCAAGGCCCGTCGCTTTTTTTACAATAATACTAGTATTTTTCGATCGTTATTGTTTTAAGCTTATTTCAAAACCAGTATTTTTAACTTTTCACTGAGGATACACTACAAAATTACACTTTTGTCTATTTTCCACGATATTTCTTTATTGTTGACTAGTTTCGGCTATTACACCATTTTCAAAACTAACTGATTACAATTGAATCTGAGTAATGTATACCTAAGTTGCATATCCTAACATAAATAATTTGGTACCTACATTTTGTACACCTAAAATATCCATGAACATAACAAAACAAAGCTTTTGATATAATGTAGGTTTTGGGAACTGGATTATAGGTTCAGGAGGGGACTATTATTTAGATCAAGTTGTTCGTTGAGGACAATTGAATTGGGATTTTTCTTTGGCCTGTTTGTTTCCATAGATTCCAACAGATTCATCATTTTCCCTTTTTCGCATGTGTGAAGGATCTTTAAATTATCTTTATCTATTTTATGTTTCGAATTTTGAAGATGTTCGTACATTAATGATTTTTTATCCGAAATGACATGTTCATGGTACCTTCTATCAACATTTCTACCAGTTTGGCCTGTATATATGGATGTGTAGGATGTTTGTAGATTGAATTTCGAGAGATAATTTTTAATATTCTCGAAGATTCTACCTGCATAATTGATACTAACATATTTGTGTTCTGATCTTGTGGAAATTGTACATAGTTCTTTTCAATATTGGTAAAAAATTTCAGATAGTGATTGAATTGTTATATTGTGTCTATCGAAATCTCAACTACAGCCGCAATATTAGAAAAATCATAGATACCTCTCTTTCGAAAAACATCATTGAGACTTTTTCATTTCTCAGAATTGTAGAATATTGAGTATTGACTCAATATATATTTTTTCCTTCACCGAACAACCAAACATCACTTCAAGTCAAGTGAAGACAGAAGTTATAAGTAGTCCAGTTCCCAGAAGATTTCACCTTACAAAAGGTGGGGTAGAAGATTTTATTTTTTTATTTCGTTTTAATGGGTATACAGAGTAAAATATAAAAAATGTGACTGAATATGGGCTCGGCACAACTTTTGGTAGCCGAAAAACCTCGAAATTTTCGGACATTTTTCGGTTTTTTCGCAATATCTCGAAAAGGAATGGTTCTACCAAAAAAAAGTCCTCATAGAGAGCATTAAATTACCTACAAATTTCATAAATAATTTTTTCTTCTTCAACCAATAGGTTGTACAACCAAATTGATAACTGACGAGGAGTGAGTAGGCATATCGAAACCCTCATAGTCCAATGCAGTGTGAGAAAAAGCACTTCAACCTAGTCGCCGAGCTTTCGCATTGTTTTAAAGCCTCATTAGGGCCTAAAGTCAATACAGTGAAACAAAACTATGGTGAAGGAAATAAAGAGTTTTCTTTCCACAAAATGGTGCTTAGCAGAAAATTCGAAAAAGGCGTTATTGTTATGAAAATCAAGTAGAATGATCTAGAACTTTTCTGTGAGCCCCCCATTACAAAATGAATCACCAACTAAAAGAATGAAGGAGACAATAGAGTGAGAAAACATGTGTATGGAAAAAACTTTTATTAAACAAGTGAAGTATTTAATTACAATTGAATCATTCACTTTCATTCACTTTCACTTCACTTCCTTCTTAAGCGTTTTGACGGTCCTGGTTCCTCACGAACAGGTGCCATGATGAGTGGGTCCTCGTAGACCTCATCCATGGTTGATGACCTCATCCATGGTTGATGAGGTCTTCCTCTTCCTCACTATCTGTGTCCAGGTCGGAGGAGTACAGTGGGACATTGTCGCAGTCGGTGCCTCTGCATTTCTTGCAGATGATGGAGCATTTCAACCCGGCTTTGACACACAAGCAGGCTCGCTGACATCCAGATCTGCAAGTGCACGAGACACTTTCAAGTAGGCTTTTGGGTGGTGGGTCCTTCGTTGCATGCTGTGGAATCAGGCCCTGTAGACTGCTGGTCCACCCATAATGTTTGGGGTTCAAATATGTGGCACCCAGCCAATTTTCAATTTGATAAAACGATTTTAGTAAGTGTAGAGCAGAAGCATCAGCAGTGGGTGGCAACTGAGCAAGATTAACTTTACCTACAGACATAGACTTTTTAAAAAGATCGTATCGCATGTCATCCAAGGTTTCGAGTCCACTGAACGTCCCCTGTTGGTACAATGCTGTGATCACAAGCTCTCCAACTTCAATAATCTCTCCATTTGTGCTCTGCTCATCCAAGAACACATACATCCAACGCATGCTTCATTTATCCTGAAGATTTTTCCAGAACACTGCACAGCTTCACTTTTCTATGGCCAAATATGGCAGATGGAGCGTCACTCCCGGTGAAAGCATGGCTGATGAGGATGTATTGTAGATTGAATTTGTATGGTGCTGTTGAGTAGCATACATCATTTGCACCACGTCTTCCAGGCTTTAGGAAGAATAAATTCTCGTACTGTTGCCCAAGCCCTGTCATGAGATCAAGGAGATCAACATCTTCCCCAACCAGCACCACAGTATCACATTTCTGGGCCTTGGCTATGTCGGTTTCCACTATGAATCTGTCAGCATCCTCATGTGCCTGATTGACTTGAATTCCACAATCCTCGAACTCTGTTTTGAGTAGCTCAATTAATCTGATCTTGTTATTGGCGTTCGACAAAAACTTGTCTTGAGCAACTGCGTTGATTGTGGTTTTGTCAAAGATCACATCAGGAGAAATGTGGATCTGTGTCCGGCATAATCTTTCAGCTCTCTTTGTGCCAGACTCTGCGGGGTACCTGTAAAAAATAACTGCTACCTCAGATCCGTAAAAACTCGTCAGAAATGAAACTTTGTGATATGGTGGGGGTGGGGGGGTGATGGGGGGGGGGTGTCTGGAGAAGCTTATCGGACCAAAATATAATTCGAAAATACAACCAAAGAATGCATGGGACTCAATAACACACAAAAGAAGGCGTTATTGGGTTTTGACCATTTTGAGAAAGATGGTCCATCTTTGACATACTATAGCTTGCTCCCTATTGGTCGTGTTGCAAAAAATGAAATTTGTAGTGAATTTGATGCTCTACAACTTTGTATAGAGACTGTTTCTCGCTAGAACCACTTCTTTTCGAGATATTGCGAAAAAAACGAAAAATGTCCGAAAATTTCGAGGTTTTTCGGCTACCAAAAGTTTTGCCGAGCCCAGATTTAGTCACATTTTTTATATTTTACTCTTAATACCCATTAAAACGAAATAAAAAGATGAAATCTTCTCCCCCACCTTTTGTAAGGTGAACCCTTTTTTTTGGTCTCTGGGAACTGGACTAAAGGAAGTTTAGCAACATTTTCATCCGATTTTTTTCTCCTTTCTACTCCCTTGTTCGAAAAATGATGTGTTTTGGAACTGTAAGACAAACAAGGAAGTATATAAAGTAAAAGGGGATACCTATTCCTTTTTTCAATTCAAAAATTGCGGTCCTAGATTCCCTCACGTCCCGCGAAAGTTTTATGGGATACTATAGTAATCCTACTAATCCAACTCCTACTAATATTATAAATGCGCAAAGTTTATGAGTATGGATAAATGTAATGTATATGTATTTACGTTTTTTACTTTTTCTAGCCCAAACAGCTCAATGGATTCAAATGTAAGTTGGTATATAGATAGATCATGACCTGGAATAACACATAGGGTAAGTTCCCACGGTAACGCGGGTACAAATTAGTGTAAACGACAAAGTTATCTATATTAAATACTGAAAACGATAATTATGTCAATTTTAATAAGAATTTGACAGATATTGTAAAATATGCATTGTAAAAAAAGTATCCAATTTAATTGTATTTATGGCTCGGTATTTTGCATAAAGTGGCTACCACATAAGAGGTAGATATATGCTATTAAGGACTTTTACTCAGAAGTATTTAAGATAGACAATCTTACGGTACATTATCTGCATGTAACTCCAACGGTATAGACAGCGCACGCCAAGGTAGCTCTCGGGGAGCCAGAAGTTTTCCAACTTACTCAATACTCATCGTTATATTATGACCAAAATCACACAAAACCTTTGTTAATTGTACCCTATACAGGGCTTTTCATGATGAGCGTTAATTAGCCGTTTCTGGCCAACTATTCAACGGATCAACCTGAAAATTCCACAGTATGCATAAGTCAATATGACCTACAAGCCTAAAATATTTTAAACGAAGCGACGTTGTCGCTTCTACTATAAAGTTGCGGCTTCTTTAATTTTTCAAATGGAACACCCCGTATATAATATCATATTATGATTCATCATCACTTTGTCAACAAATTCATATACTATTTCCCTATACCTATCTATTATCGTTTAGAAGATATATATTAATTTCGATATTTTTTTTTACCAAACATGAACTTTTATAAATGCCGATAATCTTGAACTCTCTTGCACTAAAACGATCAAATTTCAAATGGAGTGGAGTGATACTATGAGGATCTTCACTCCGAGTCATATTTTCATTTGCCTCATACAGGGTCTTCAAAAAATGCAGATACTTTGATATCATGGAAAAATGCGTGGAACTGAATTTTTTCAAATGGAACACCCTGTATATTTCAAGCTCTACATCCAATTTCAGATCAATTTTGTTCAGATAATACTATTTCTATTTTGAACCGTTTTCGGTTTTAAACGGAAATTGACATGGTTTCCTTGTTTATCACTCATTTTTGTAAAACAGATTTCGTTTGATGTTTCTCAATTAGTCACAGATAATACAATGAGAAGATAATTATTAAAATACTCCTCAACCATCGAATGAAACTTCTCTTCAAACAATAGTTTTATTAACACTGAAACACGAACTGAAAATAATAAACCCATAAATTAATGAGTTAATTTAATCGTCAGTGCATTTCAGAATATGTTCAAACACATCTCCACCTCTACTCAAACAAACATGTAATCTCTTCAAAAGATTGTCATGTGTAGCGCTTCTGATCTAGTCTGGAGTCAAACTATTGAAAGCAGTTGTAACTCTCGATTTCATATCTTCCATTGTTGTTATTGGAGTAGAGTAAACCATATTTTTAATGAAACCCCACACGAAATAATCTAATGGATTGCCATCTGGTGTTCTAGGAGGCCAACAAAAAGGTCCATTATTACCAATCCATCTGTCTTCGAAGATTTCGGTTAAAGCTTCGCTGACTGAATGAGAATTATGGGGTGGAGCACCATCCATTTGGTACCATACACGTTCTCTTCACTGGTCTATTATTTAAAATCATTTAAATTCCATACCTCAGTAAATCTTCATATTTTGATGCATTCAAATTATCATCGTAAAACTCGATATAAAAAATTGACTCATTCTGGCACAAAATACATTAAATTGCCATCTTTCTTGAAAACCCCTTTGGCGAACAACATGGGGATTTTCTGGCGCCCAATAATGACTGTTGTGTCTATTGAAAACTCCATTTTTTGTGAACTTGGCCTCATCTGTCCATATGATATTGTCAAGGAAATGTTCATCCTCTTGAGTCTTGACAAGTAAGCATTAAAAGAATTCCACTCTACGAGGTAAATCAGTCTCTTTCAAATGTTGGACACAGTAGAACTTATAGGGATGCCATTTATGCTCATTAAGAATTCGACAAATTGTCACGTAGGGTATACCTATCTCCCTTGAAGCCTCGTGAAGAGAAGCATTTGGAAATGCATGAAAGTATCGCAAAACTGTTATAACATATATGAATGATTTTTGGACGGAAGGTTCCGTTCAACCTACAGTTTTTTAGTAGTCCATTTATCACATTATTATTCGGTTTCGGAAGTTGTGGATATCTTTCATGAAATACCCGGCATGTTCTACTTGCAATTCTATTGCACTCACCATAAATTTATTAATAAATTCAAGAAATCTTCATTACTGTAGCCTAATCTTGACATTATTTTATTATAATTGGTAGCTATCACAATCAGTCCAAACCACCAACGAAAGTCTGACGTTAAATAATTGGTTTATTTATTTTTCCAGAGCACACTATTGAAAAATATTAATGTGTACTGTTGTACGTTAGAGACCAATACCTCAATGTATACAAATTGTAACTTTTTCTAAGGTAGATACTTACCAATTTCGAATTGACTGATCTGAGACAGTTAAAAAACTGGATCAAAAAGAAATATTACTAAGTATAAAAAAAATGTTGAATATCAAAAATAAGGGATGAATTCAAAAAAACGAGCAAGAAAACCACGTCAGTTTTCGTTTGAAACAGTTTATCTCGAAAACGGTTCAAAATAGAAATAGTATTATCAGAACAAAGTTAATCTAAAATTGGATGTAGAGCTCAAAAATGTTGAAATATACAGGCTGTTCTATTTGAAAAAATTGAGTTCCACTCATTTTTTCATGAGATCAAAGTATCTGCATTTTTTGAAGACCCTGTATGAGGCAAATAAAAATATGACTCGGAGTGAAGATCCTCATAGTATCACTCCACACCATTCCAAATTTGATCGTTTTAGTGCAAGAGAGTTCAAGATTATCAGCATTTATAAAAGTTTATGTTTGGTAAAAAAAATATCGAAATTAATTTATATCTTCTAAACGGTAATAGAAAGGTATAGGAAAATAGTATATGAATTTGTTGACAAAGTGATAATGAATCATAATATGATATTATATACGGGGTGTTCCATTTGAAAAATCAAAGAAGCCGCTACTTTATAGTAGAAGCGACAACGCCGCTTCGTCTGAAATATTTTAGGCGTGTAGGTCATATTGATTTATGCATACTGTGAAATTTTCAGGTTGATCCGTTAAATAGTTTGTCAGAAACGGCTAATTAACGCTCATCATGAAAAGCCCTGTATGTAAGCTATATTTATGTGAAGTTTCATCTAAATCTGTTCAGTCGTTTAGGCGTTAAAAAGCCACAAACATATACATACATATATACATACATTTATCCATCCTCATAAACTTTCACATTGATAGTAGGTATAGATTAGGAGAGGAATTTACGAAAATTATAGAGATAAAGTTTGTATGAGGTGAAGAGTTTTATGATATGTTAGTATTATATTTGATTCGTTGAAAACAACGTTCAGAAGATAATCTTTGGAATTCTCAGATATATTTTGATAACCTTTTATTGTTTTCCATATCTTCTTAAAGCAGAGCATCAGTTGGGATTCATTCTCTTTTCGTGAAACCGAGGGCGATTCTCTTTGAAAACTCGGTTGTTATGTGTGGAAAGCAACACCCAACGTGATTTTTTTTGAACGGAACACCGAGTAATGAGTGGAATTTTCATACAATATCTGGCAGTAGTAAAACTCAAAAAAATGGTACCTCGTAAATCCTTAGCTTTAAAAAATTTCTACTTTTAAAAGTTGTCGTTCACAAATCCTTTTTTCACCATGTATTTATTGTATTTGCCTGAAATGGAACACCAAAAACGTTATTTCACTTCGCCCCTGGTCTTATCTATTTTAGGTGTAATATTATTTGATGTTCTCATTCAAGTTTCAGTATAACTCTTGTCTTTATTACGGATGTTTTTTCGTTACGTGACCGAAACAATAAAGAACAAATAACCCATAAATCTATTCCTCGTATCGTAAAAGACATTCCATGTATATATCTCCAATTACTCACTTCATTCCATTAGATGTAAAAGGCATCGGTGGAAATCTTCCATTTTGAGGGCACATGAAAGTATGCATGAGCTCGCTAAAACAATGAAGTCATGGAGTGTGGGGTTTTTCAATAGGAACACAAGAAATAAGAGAGGATTTCAATCAAACGAGATGAACCTCATGACTTTATGCAAGAGGTGGGCATCAACCGCGCAATTTCACCACTCTTATTGACTTTAGTATCTTGGCTGGTTTTCATTATACAGACACTACGGGTATTCACGGAAACGCTATTTACTCTCTGTTCAACAGACTGATAATCGAGAAAACATGTGGCATCCATGAAGTAATCAAAAATAACTCACCTTCCATAATATTCTCAATATTCACCGGCATGATATTGTTGCAACTTAGTACTCGCTTGGCTTATTAACGAGAGGAATTTATTCGCTGTTTCACCCATTCATCATTCATCCAAATAATGAAAGAACTCATTTAAAAAGTTAATTGAATATGTATTGTAACTAAACAGGGAAAATACTTCAGGAATAAACCTACACTAAAATGGTAATCAAAAATACAATAAATCACCAAAAACTTAAATCTTACTGCCACTCAACAGGATCGAAGATGTGCTGCATTTCTGGAACTTTTTCTGAAGATCAATAGATACTGAATGAATTTCTCAATACTGTCTGTTTATGATCGTGACCTCCCTCAATATTTATGAAGATTTTTATGCTGACAATGAAGCTTTTGATCGGGTCACTGTACTAAGGTAAAATGCTCAGTTTGCAATCTGTGCGAAGTTTGCGTATTTGGAGATTGTTTTATATTTCTATATCCTGTGATCGTATCAATTTTGATGTCTATAAACTTGGAATAATGAAAGATGGAATTCTGAATACAGAGTGTTTTTATTTTAGAATAATGAAGTTGAGGTTGGAACATCTTTCAATTCATGTATTCGCTTAAAATAGTGTTTCTCAAACTGTTCGCCGTGGAACCTTTACTGGGGCGCCGTGGGCCACTGGTGAGTCTCAAGGTACAACTTTCCACAACATAGATAACTGAGAGTAAAGGTAATACGTCGGTACCTATTAATAAAAATCCTCTGATAATATGATAATATCGGTAATTGCAAAATGCAATCCGTTCAGGCAGCCACCTACCTACTTTTATTAATTAAATATCTAGTGTAGTCTTTACGTTCGGGGCGCCACGATAACCTTTGAGAAACACTGGCTTGAATGAATTTGAATTATTTCACGATTATTTTCCATATTTGACAATATGTATTATCATAAGAAAATAATTTCTTTGAAAAAATCTGCCTGAAATTATGTTAGATGAATGGAATAGCATATATAGGTTATTTCAAAAATGGCATACCATTTATATGTTTAGGGTCTTACAACAGAGACTTCCGAACTTTGATGATTAATAACGGCCATCTTGTTAAAGCTACATCTGTCAAATTAGTTGTCATTTATTCGGCCTATTTTCCCATATCACCATGATCGGGCAACGTAACGCACGTTTCGTTCATTTTACGGTCGCCATAATCGTCCTACTGGGAGGATATTCGTAATGTGGTGGATGAACTTTAATTCTCTGGTTCAGTAAACGATCGACCAACACTCGTACGTCGACGAAACGCAAGATCTGCCGTAAACATATCCGCTGTCTGTGAGAGTGAGCATGAGAATCCGTGGCAGTCGATTTCGTGTCGCTCACAAGAACTCGGCCTTTCACGGACCACAACTTGGCGAATTTTGCGTCGTGACTTGGGCCTCACTCGTACAAAATTCAAATCATAGACAACAACGTGTGTTCGCTGAATAGGCTCTGGAGCAGTTGGCAATTGACCCTAATTTTCATCGAAAAATCATCTTCAGCGATAGAAGCCATTTCTGGATGAATCGGTAAATGAACAAACAAAATAATTGTCGAATTTGGGACGATAGCAATCCACATGAGATCCAAGAGCGTGAAATGCATTCCAAAAAAGTCACTGTTTCGTGTGGTTTTTGGGTTAGCAGCGTCATCGGTCCATATTTCTCTGAGAACGTCGTTGGCCAGGCCATCACTGTCAACGGCGAGCACTATAGGTCCATGATTACAACTTCTTTTGACTTGAATTAGATGATCTGGACACCAACAACATGTGGATTCAACAGATCGACGCTACGTGCCACACAGTTCATGCCACATTGGATTTCTGCACCAGCGATTTGAGGGCATGGTCATCTCACGTGTTTTATTCAAATTTAAAGATAGGAGGCACTTAAAGAAAAACTCTAAATATCTAGAATAAACAAAACGAATAACTAATTCCATATTTCTTTGAAAACGTCGTTGGCCAGGCCATCACTTTCAACGGCGGGCACTATAGGTCTATGATTACAACTTCTTTTGACCACACACAGTTCATGCCACATTGGATTTCTGCACCAGCGATTTGAGGGCATGATCATCTCACGTGGAGGTTGCATAAACATTGCGGGTGCAACCTGTTAAATGACCAAATCGATTTAATTTACTCTCCGGTTTTTAATTTGGCACATGCGCATTGTGAACAGTAAATTCAGGTACTCAATCAAATACCTGAATGGTATATATTAACGAATGTAATGAATCATTCTTAGTTTATTGTTTAAGTTTGAAAATGTCCTTATAGGACGAAACTGCAGTAACGTTAGTTACAAATAAAAGTGGTAAAAAACATAGAAATCTTCTTTTCTCTTTTCATCATGATCTCCTACCACATAGTAACGGCTACATCCATCAATTTATTAAGTGTGAGCTTGGTTTGATAGTGAGTCAAGACTACAAAGTATATGAAGGTTGTGTTTATGACAAACCTACAAGGACCAAATCACTGAGACACAGTCCAATTTGGTTTGCAAAGCACACCTCAATTATCCTTTTCAAAAAATTTAATATTTTCCAGGATGGGTATTTTATTTTCAAATTGTAATACGAGTAGTTACTCCCTTTTTCAAAACTTGGCATGACAATGGCAAATGTTCACTTTCAGTCAGTTTGAATCTATGGATGAATCAAACACTATTGATATGCAATTATATATTTTATTCAACAGAAACACGATTAAGTAAACACTTATAGCAACAATTCATAATAATTATTTGCTAAAACGATTATTCATCACAGATTTAAAGTACTACTCTAGGTAACAAACACATACTTTTTAGAATATTAATAATTAAACAGACTTTAGTAACAAGGCACTTAGCGAACACATTTTTTTTAGATAAGGAAGACGTAATTAGTCACTATCAATATATCAGTTCCTACATGAAAACTGAAGAATAATCATTAATCTGATTTTGCACTCATTGAACAAAATGATGCCAATGACATTTTCATTGAATCATTTTGCGACAATGTCTTTTTTATAGAAAAGTTAGACAGCAAATTTCAATTGTTCTTTTTCTCAAGTTACAAAACAATTCAGCAATTCAGTTCATTACAGAAAGGAGTGCCCTATCTTTATTACCACACACAAACTATTATTTATTATTTATTTTTGGCACCTAATAATTGGCATATTCATTGTAAGATTTTCACTAAACAGTCTTACAAAAACGCAACACGTGTTTCGCTTTACAATAAATTCTTCAGACGTGTCTATACTGACTAAAAGTTAGTATACTTTTACTTAGTATACTAAGTTAGTAACTAAGTTAGTTACTAAGTTAGCATTCTAGGTTAGTATACTAACTTTTAGTTAGTAGATGCTGTTGTATAGCGAAACAGACTAACTAAAAGTAAGTATACTAACTTTTAGTCAGTATAGACACGCTTGAAGAAGCGGTTTTATTGCGAAACACGTGTTGCGTTTTTGTACAGGTAAGTTTTTTAGTTGATTTACTTACTTTCAGTTAGTATACTAACTACTTATCGACTAACTTTTAGTTAGTATACTAAGTTGGTAACCAAGTTCGTTAGTTACTGTCTGAAAGTTTGTCTACCAACTTTTAGTTAGTATACCAAGTAACTCACTAAGTTAGTAACTAACTAACTTAGTTACTAAGTTAGTTACTAACTAGTTAGTAACTAACTAAGTTAGTAACTAAGTTCGTATACTAAGTTAGCATGCTAAGTTAGTTTCTAACTTTTAGTTAGTATAGACACGCCTGAAAAAGCTGTTGTATAGCAAAACATACTAACTGAGAGTAAGTATACTAACTTTTAGTCAGTATTGACACACTTGAAGATACGAAGCTGCAAGTTTTTCAGTTAGTATACTTACTTTTAATTAGTATACTGACTTTTAGTTATTGTGTTTCGCTATACAACAGCTTCTTCAGGCGTGTCTATACTGACTAAAAGTTAGAATACTAACTTAGCATGCTAACTTACTACTAACTTTTACTTTTAAGTTAGCTTTTAAGTTAACTTTTAGTTAGTATACTAACTGTTACTAAGTTAGAATGCTAAGTTACTTACTAAGTTAGTATACTAACTTGGACACTTATACTGACAGACAGGCCTGAAGAAGCTGGTGTATAGCGAAACACGTGTTGCGTTTTTGTGAAACTAGTGAAAATCTCAGAATAAAGTGTATCTTCAAAACGTTATGGATTTTTATCAAATATCGACCGATTCCATCGCAATATCATAATATTTGGCATTTATTGAAAAATATTGTACAATAAACAAACATATTCTACAAATATATGGAAACTAAGGAATAAGTGGAAAATAATAATTAATATACAATACAGATTGAGTACACTTGAAAAAATATACAAGGATGTCGCAAAAAAATTGGGACTAGGGACATGCTCATTTAAAAAAATATTTTACATACTTTTTTCAGTTTTTCAATTATTGAAAAGGAACTACAGTCATGACCCAATTAGGGCCACAATTTAAAATATTAACCAGCTCCTCGAAATTTTTTTTTAGAGAAAACGAACAAAGTCTTTGTCATATTCACTAGCATCACTTTGGCACAGTACACAAATCAGCCTTCACACAACCCAATTTCAAGGTACTAAAGCCACTGCAGCCAGTCGCCAAGCTCAGCATCTGCTTCAACTGATCCATCGTTCTCAGGCAAACCACAACGCAACAATTGTCGGCCTTTTCCCTACAACTCGGGTTATTTGCCATTATCATCTTGACGGCGTTAGTGGTACCCAAGCACTCTGAAGATGGTGAGGTGTCCTGACTCAATGACTGAGAGGGCGAGTTTGTCACAGAACACTTTGAATGGCATGTACTACCACCACTGCAACAAGAATTACTCGTTGTGTTCTGACTGCCAGCAGCTGGTTGGATATTAAAGGTATTTCCCTTGTTCTGTTCACACAAAGGTGCATTATTGTTCAAGAGAGTAGCTTGTGGATCATTCAAACTACTGCCTCTCTGATTATTTTCAGTTTCGCAGGATTGGGCACTCCCACAATCCTTACAATTCTGTTCTGTAGCTCCAAGTGTAAGATTACTACTAGTAGTTTCGTTAACATCGCTGCTAACGCCCAGAATCGCATTCAAGTCATCAGTGATATCCAGAGGAATCTGAGCATGTGACGCATCTGGATATGTCTGAAGTCCAATCAGGGAGGAAGGTAAACTACTTCCATTGTTGTTCTCCTGATAATTACCCACAAAATTGATGTCAGGCTGATTTACGTCCGTCCACTGTGAAGACATTTCACTGTCAGATGGTAGAGAGAGTCCAAAACTCTCTGTTAGGTACAGTTCATTATCTAAGGTGGTAACATTCTCTCCAGTTAGTTGGTCATTTCCAGGATTCGCCTGCAATAATATATTTTCGACACTTATAAAGCCCACTTTAGCCGTATCAACTCTGGCGTTATTATTGGATAGATACATTGAATTCTGTGGATCTGTCCCAGCATCGATTTCACTCAAGTTTTGGAACTCCGATATAACAGAATTTTCTTCTAATTCCACCTGAACGTCGTTGATCAATGTCTCATCTTCTTTGCCGTTCTCAACATTTTCTGTACCGATGTTGAATAATAGCTGGAGTGGTATGTTCTCCGTGGTTACTGTAGCGTAGTCTTTCAATCTATTTGCCATCTCGTATTCCTCTTCAACAACAGCAGCGTACTTTTCCGACGCATTTTGACTGACATTGTAACCATTGTTAAGTAAATTGTCAGGTGCTGTTGACGTCAGGTTGTAGTATATATTATCAAAGTTCAGTGTAGAATCTGCAACAGCATCCTTAGCAGGTACTTGATTTTGCTCAGATGATAATTCTACAAATCAATAATTCAATTAGAACATACGAATGTGAATAACGAATAAAACTAGAGTAGTAGAGCATTTTGTTAATATTGCAATCGTTAAATATATGTTTGTATAATAATAGCAAATGATACATTACTTTGAAATCGATTATTAGATATTCATTTCTACTGACATCTAGAAGAATATTTAAAATTTTTCGCTGTATTATTGAATAATTTTTTTTTTTCCAACCGTTCAGAAAGTACCCACTTCCCTTACACTTTATGGCCATCCCATACTCCACATAACAGATTATTTGTAAATCACAAAAAAGAAAATGTTTAATTCAGCCTGTTGCCACATTTTTCGAAATCTTAGCTTGAGAATCGCAGAATTTTTAAGCTACCCAATCCTAAGAATTACACATACGAGTGGTACTATTTATATCTCGGCAATGGCAAATGATAACAAACATTTTTTAGTAAAAATGGCTTTATGGTTTTTCGAAATATTCCCCTTGATGATTAATACACTTTTTCATTCGTTCAAACCAATTGTCAACGCAGTTGTCCCATTTCCCTTGAGACACCTCCAAAACATGGTTTTTGAATGCCTAAACTGCTTCTTCGGCGCTCGTAAATCGTTGACCACGCTGTTTACCTTTGGTATTCGGTACCAAATCGGGGCTGTACGGAGGACGAGTCATTCGATGTTTTGACTGCTCAAAAATTCACCCGTTTGACAAGATGTGTGACGCATTGTCATGATGGAGAATGATTCGTCTTCGGCGATTAGTTTTACGAATTTCTCCTGAGACTTACAGCAAAAAAATGGTTGTGTACCACTCAAAATTGACATTTCTACTTTGCTCAAGCGGAACAGTGGCCACATGACCCATTCGGCCGAAGAAACAAGCGACCATTCGCTTCGATTGCTTCTTCCACGAACAATTTATGTTGGATACCTTCACGGTCGATTGCTGTCTGTTTCTGGACTGAGTCATGGCCGGTGGGAGAAATCGTACATACATACTTATTGTATTGAGGGAGGGGCTTCTCACCACGGTCGAATTTTTTTAACCGTTCTTTACACCACTTGACGCAAGTCTTTTTTGGGCGATTGTTGAATTATGAGGTATCCAACGAGAACAATTTTTTTAAAACTAAGTATTCATGCAAAATCCAATATTGAAGTGGAACTAATGTGCAAGAATGCCTCTATCTCACAATATGACGAACTTGCATTAACAGGTCACGCACTGCATCGATTTTTTGTAGGACAACCGATTTTGGACGCCTTTCACGGAATTCGTCGGCGACCGAACAATGACCAAGATTGAATTCACTATACCAGCGATATACTGTGGTTTTTGATGGTGCTTTAGCCATCATCATCAGTTCATCGACAGATTTTTGATGAGACAATCCACGTCGAAAATTGTGAACAATAATCCAACGAAAACCTTTTCTTCATATTTCCATTTTTGGTCAAATTGATTTTCTTAACTCACTGTAAACAAAACAAATAACACTTGAACGTTTATGCTGAAAAATTTCAAACTGTATTATGGTGTTGCCAGTTCCCTAAATATAAATGGCTCCCCATCGTAGCATTCTCAGAACTTCAGTGACGTTATTTATCGATAATGGTGGAAACATCACAAATTTGAAGAGACACGGTGGCTGGAAGTCTACTGATGTCGCTGAAGGATATATAACTAACTAACTTACAAACAAAATCAAAAGTGCCAAAACGATTCAAATCTTATCAGATGGAAACAATCAATGTAAAACGGAAACGTTTCATTCTTGTTCCGACTTCAACAAAAAGCATTTAACTATACCAAGCGTTTCAAACAAATTGAATTGAAATGTTAATATAAATGAGAATTAGAATGTTTCTGTTAGTACCTATCTTCTGTTCGAATCTCAATGAGTTGTGTCTCAATGATCTGTTATCTATGGTTGCCGAAAAAATAGTATATGCAACATGTTATTGCCTAAGCTTCCAAAAAAAAACAGTATTTTCCGGACTTGTTATGTAAATTCCTATTTTGATACTATATTACGAAATGTTTCCCTAAAACTTCTGATGAGAGTAGCAAGTAGCAACAAGTTCCTTTTCAACAAATTTCCGAAAATTATGATGGAGCAGGTCATTCTATTTGGAATGACATCCAGAATTGTTGAAAAATTTGAAGTTTCGCGCAGATAAATTGCAAAAGTTATAAACAAATAAGTGAAAATTAAAAAACGAGGTTTCGTTTTCTGCAAATTTCTCAAGATGTATGAATTCTGAATTCAATACTCAAAAGTATATATCATTCATGAAGGAGGTGAAGTTTGAAATAGACTTTATATTTGTAAATATGTATAATATTTTGACACTATAAAATACATAATGTACATTCCGAAATAAATGGTCCCTATCTTAAATTTGTCCATTTGCAGTTTCACATAGCCTGTCATCTGTCTATTACTTTACTCTAAGCCACATAGACCTTTACAATACCTCCTTCTTGATGGAAAGATGCAAACAGCCTAAAAGTAAAATATGTACTGTTAGTGTTGAACAATTCCTATTATTACTATTGAAGATAGTTTTGGTTTGAAACCAGTTCAAAATATACACAACCTTCAGAACACCTCGAAAACCAAAAATAAATATTGGAGCCCTTGGCGTAGGAAGTTACATTGGTCAAAATGTTATTATTTATAATTTTGTGAAAAACTATTGGTAATCTTTGACCTTGATTATAATTTTCAACAGAAGCCTTATCCAGCCTGCCTGGCTATGTATGATCTGGCTTTTATGTTGTTTATAACAATCGGGCGGATGGTTCTTTTCTGGATGAAATCCAGCAACTTCAGAATGGAGGCGGAGCTCCATACATGAGAACAATACTCCAAAGAAGGTCTGATCTGAGCTTTATAATGCATTAAAAGTTGCTGAGGTTTGTACAGTTTTCTGTTTCAGAACAGTGTCTGGTACAGAATCAAGGCTTTTGGGCTCTAGTATCATCTATGTAGATTAGTCACCAACACATTGACTGACGGTACATAAATGGATGAATTATGAAAAGCACATGCTCTCATTACTTATAACTTTTTCGTTTCCAAACAGAAAGTCGAAGAAAATTTCACTACTTTCTCTTTATTGAACGACAGTTGTGACTCCTATCCATGTCACATTCAAATTCAACTAGTCCAATAGTTATTGGTTATTAGGTCTCAGCAGAAATAATTTTACGTAATTTTAGTGTCGCCCCATAAGGGGGCTATGAATGAATTGGTAGTGAATCGGAGGTAAATACAAATTAGGAATTTAAATTACTCATATAACGCGTATCACTTGATGTACCATTCAGAATAGTGAGTGCTACATTTATCTAAGTTGCCTTTGACACTATAAACCACAATTTATTGATATCAATTTTACATTACGTTGAACTGTCAACTTCAGCTATCACCTTGCTTGCCAATTATCTTAATGGAAGAAATCAAAGAGTTACGTTTGATGGAACTTTTTCATCTCCCCTATCTCTTCAGCGCGGAGTTCCACAAGGCTCTATATTTGGGCCGATCCTGTTTGCTCTTTACTCCTCCAATCTTATAAAATTTTAATCACTGCAAGGTGCACTTCTATGCGAAAAACACCCAAATTTATTATAGTTTCCCCCCTCTAAAGTCTATCCAAATCCAAGATAGAGTGACTCAAAACAAAACCGAAGCGTGATGTTCATGTGATCGCCCAGTGTCAGATGGAAAGGGCAGCGTTCATTGGTGAATTCGCCTTCTTGGTATGAGTTCGGTACCAGCACAGGGTTGTAATCAGTCGTTTGCGTGTTTGTGTGGCGTGCGTTATAGTATATTGTTTAAAATTGTTTTCCAAGATGTCCAGTACATACACTGCTGAGGACACTGTGTGCTATCCTCTGAGTCCAGCCAGGAAACGATCCAAAAAAAGACATTTGAGTGTTGAGATGAAAGAAGTGATTTTAAATGTGATCAAGAAAGAGATGGAAGAAATTGAGACATCGACTGTCGACGAAGTCGTATCGAATGTTTCCGATAAAATTGGAGTGTGTTGCGCTTCGATTTACAATGTTTTACGGGAATATAAACAAAATCATACATTTTCCAAACCGAATACAAATCAGAATCGTCAAACCATTATAAAATCAATAGATGATGCTGATAAACATGCAATCAGGAGGAAAGTGCATGAGTACTTTTTCAGAAATGATAGACAAAGTACTCACAGAAATAAATGAAGATGTTTTATTGCCAAGTTTTAAGCGGTCAACATTCCATAAAGTATTGAAACATTTGAATTTTGTATGGAAAAAACGAGGGCGCAATAGTTTATTTGTGGATAGAGAGGAAATTGTGTTATGGAGGAGAGAGTATTTGACCAAAATTAAATATTATAGAGAACAACAGGGAACAATTTATTATATGGATGGAACCTGGGTTAATGCTGGTCATACTACCCCAAAAGTATGGGTCAATGAAACTGTGACCTCATCTAGGAGGGCCTTTCTAGATGGACTATCCACCGGATTAACAAATTCATCAGGTAAACTTATATTTATATTAAGACCTGCCTCAATCTCTATATATGAAAAGTAACCCTCGTATTTGTTTTTACTTACATACCTCTTCATAATTTCAAATAAAGGAAAACGGCTTATTATTTGTCATATCGGATATGAGAATGGGTTTTTTGCTGAAGGGCTGCGGTGTTTCGAGTCGAAGAAAACTGTGATTGTAATGGAGAATGCACGCGACGGTTAGAGAAGATTCCGACAACGTCTTCAAAGAAGGTTGAAATCCAAAATTGGCTGCGATCAAAGAATATTAGCTTTGAAGACTCAATGCTAGGAGTACAACTACTAAAAATTGTCAAGGAGCGCAAGCTTGAATACCAAAAATATATAGTCGATGAGATGGCAGCAGGCCAAAACAAAATTGTCCTTCGCCTGCCTCCATACCACTGCGAGCTCAATCCCATCTAGTTAATATTGGCGGATGTGAAAAATTTTGTAGCTCAGCATAACACCACGTTCAAATTTGCAGATTTCAAAGTACTTTTTGATGAGGCTTTGGAAAGAGTCACAGCGGAGAAATGGGAGAAGTGTGTTCGACATGTGATATCGGTCGAGACAAAGATGTGGAAGCTTGATAACATAATAGAGGCACAAATCGAGCCACTGATGACGAGACAAATTCATCCAGTTGAATGATTTTGATTAATATTCCTTTTGATTTTACATAAAATAAAAATTATCAATAAAGAAATAATAACGTCTCTTTTCATATAATGCTTGAGTGCGCTGTGAAAAATCCAATGAAAATATTTTTATATTACACATATTATCTGCATTTTTCCCGTTAAACTGCAAAACTTGTTATTATAAAAAAGTTTTCCTAAGTATGATATAGCATTTGCGATCAACAAGATGTTGGTTCTGAATACGACCCTGGCCAATTCTTGGGATTTTCAATAGCACGTGCGTAGGGCATGTCAATGTTTACATCCACTCTATCTTGGATTTGGATAGACTTAAGATGTAAATGATTCTTGCAATATACTTAATAAAGACTTGGATAATTTTTATATGGCTGCAACAGAACACTGTCAAAAATCAAATGTTCTATTATTTGGACAAAAGTCCAAACCTAAACATATCAATCAATGGCGTGAATATCGAGTTGGTGGAAGAAGCGAAAAATTTTGGAGTCATCCTTGACCACACTCTCTGATTCGAAAAGTACTTGAATAACTTGATATGACGTGCATATTCTTCTTTAAAAATGATAAATGGAGTTCTTCCACTGAAATTGAAATTAGTATTATGTGTAGCACTAGTTTTATCACATTTTACCTATGCTAATACTTTCCATGGACCATATTTGAGTGAGCAGTATAAACATAAAATTCAAAAAGTATAAAACTCGTGCTTGAGACTTATTTATGGAATAAGACGTTTTCAGAGAATCTCTCATAAACTTACTTGTCGTAGTGTGGACAAATTTGTATTTTTTTTTTGCTTTTGAATCATTTAAAGAAAATTCAATAGAGAGGTATTTTTTAGGGTTAAGTGGAAGAACAGTTCAGTTGTTGAATCTATTCAAGAACTGAACTGAACTTCGCCCTTTATTTCCTCAATCTCGTTTTCTTTATTTATTTTTTGAAAATAATAAAGACTATTATTATTATTATTATTATTTACCGACTTTACTACAATATCATTTTGGAGTTTTATTTGCGCTGATCTACTGGGTCTTAAAATCCTCAGAAGAATAATAAGATACACCATAAAAAAAATAGAAAGACCCTAATATGTCTCAATAAATTCAAAGGAGTGAGTATGCTTCAATAATAAAATCTAAAGAATGCAAAGCAAGCGCAAATTCATAATCTGTCGATACTGAAGCGATTGATCGTATATTGCCAAGAGAGCTAGCAAATATCCAATGGTACAAGCATTAAAGTTTAGGTGCCAACAGAAAAAACACACACAATTTAGTTGTTTAGGAAATGTTTTTGAATATTTTTTACCCTGATAAATTTGTTCGTGAAGGTCAGAGTTTTTAAATTGTTTCCAATCTAAAGTGAGTTTTTCATGAAACTTCATATCATGAGTGTCCTCAAAAATGAAAGCTAAATTACCAGTTTGCGGTGTCTCTAACTCCTGAATTTGTATGGTTTCTGTTCCTCGCTCGGCCAACGTGTCGATACGATTTTCTTCGATAGGTTTACTCTCATCTGCTCGCAAATTATCCCCAGAACCACTATACAAAAAAAAAACTAGTATCAATAATATTGAAGGTGAAATATATTAGGAAACAAAAATTTTCAACAGGAAAAATGATATAAAGTGACTTAGACCGTTTGAGAAAAATGAGTCAACTGACAGAAATATTTATTATAGATACATAGTTGATTCTTACTGGTCTTACAGGGTCTGTTGAAAAATTTTTCAAATTTCGCGGGCTACATACATTCGATTGGCGATTTTTTTTATGTTGGTACACCCGTCTCGAACATATGTTCACAGTTTTAGCTGTTTAGCATGTTTAGTTTATTGGTGAGAGGCATATAAGTTGGAAGTATTTTGCGCCAAGAGCTCCGCCTTGAATAAAGGCAAGGAACCGGCTGCCCCTGCAGGAAAGCTCCCTCACTTCTGCACCTCCACGAAGGGAACCCCTAGAAGGTTGAAGAAGCCGCGCAACGACAGTAATATCGCTGCACCTTCCAAAACCTTCGCGGAGGCCACCGTGAGACACCTCAAGGTTGCTAAAGAGAGTGTGTGTTCGGCGAATCTTGGCCTACACCTGCCAATATAAAGGATATGTCTCCTAGTGACCTATTCACCTTGCTGGTAAGGACAGGATGGACGATGACCTAGAAGAACAACTCCTCGGGAGGATGTACAATGGGTCACATGCGACCTAAGTGCTCTGAGTCTACACTCACCCTCCCTACTCTACAGATACCAGATAGCAGAACATCAGAAGTACACTTTCCATTTTTGTACCCTGTAGATTGTAGAAGTTTCGTAAGTCATTAGGTGAAACTGAAGTTTGTACATTTAGAAACATTTAAAAACACACTACCTGAATAGAGTTTCAAAAAAAAACAGAAACATTCAATACTTAAATTGCGACAAACAATGCGAAAAAAAAACGTCCGGTTCTGCGGAAAACAAATCACGGCTATTGCATCACGATATTTTTTGAGAAAAATTGAAATTCACCTAATTTCTTCAACAGACCTCGTATACCACAAAATACAATGGAATGCAGTTTTCCAAGCAACCTAGTATCAGAATGCAAAACTGTAAAATCACTTCATTTACCTATCATTTATTGTGTCTGCATTTTCCGGTACAGTTGAATGAGTTTGCAGCGCTTCAGAATTCGATATCTCAACAGAAGATGCACATTTAACATTCTCTATGTCCACTTCTTGGATTCTCTCTTGTTTCTGATGAGTTTTGA
Source organism: Leptinotarsa decemlineata (assembly GCF_025532065.1). NCBI lineage: Eukaryota > Metazoa > Arthropoda > Insecta > Coleoptera > Chrysomelidae > Leptinotarsa > Leptinotarsa decemlineata. The sequence goes on along the minus strand of NW_027412556.1, from coordinate 5,962,087 downwards.
TATGCGATTTCAAACTATGAGAGGTAGAGAAAGCTCTGTGACATTCGTTTGTTTCGTTGCAAGCGTAAGGTTTTTCTCCAGTGTGTATTCTTTGGTGGGTCTTGAGATGATGACTGGCGGTGAATGCTTTACCACATCCGGATTCTTTGCATCTGAAGAAATAAAACCGTAAATTTCCATCATATGACAATAATGAACCCGTGTTTATACAAGATGGTCCATTAATCTTCTGAAGGCAAATATTTCATGGTGAACCGAAGAAGGTTAGTTTCGATCGATTTTTCTGTCTAGAACATTCACAACATTGAATCTTGGAAAGTATCAGTGAATTAGAACCCCGCCAGAAGGAGGCTCACAAAAACCAGTGAAGAACTCTTTATGGAAAGGAAACGATGATGTGGCGCAAAGTAAATTACTGTATCTCCTTGTTGTATCAAAATATCTAACATTTTCTTCCTTGGGTCAGGTTAACTGAAGTTTGAGATAATTGTGGAAATTAATCATTTAACTGCTTCAAAAATAACAAAACAATTACATTAACATTCATATTTGCAAACATTTCACAAATAATGTGAGAAGTAACAGGCCTTTTATAAAACGCTTTCCTATCTCTAAATTTAAATAAAACAAAGCGTGTGTGTTTTGACCCACGATTATTTTATCGTGATTATGAATGCTCAATGCACACAAGAATTACAAACACTCTTGTGAAAATATAGGATAAGAAAAATAACTGACAAGATGTACTGTAGACAAGATGTACTGTAGACAAGATGTACTGTAGACAAGACAAGGTTTATTCTAACTACACTCTTACAAGGTTTGAAATGTGATGAATGATTTTAGGAAATGCAATGTTTCACATCGGTAGTTATAGAAGGGGTCAGATTCGTCATTGAAGGGATAGGCAGAGGTTAGGATTTACATAGGTAGTAGAGGTCATAATAGCGGCTAATTCCCAAGATAAGGGATACAAGGAACAATTAAGGAATTAAAAATGTAGCTATTTGTAGCTTACAATATTTACGTGACTTGAATGTACGGGTTGCTTGGGAAAAGATATTCGAGAATATTGAATTTTATGGGGATAAGTGGATTAGAAAAGACCCGTACATTAGAAGACCAACTAGCAAACCCCGGTTGGGAATAATGAAAAATTAAATAACTTTAAGAAGATTGGTTGACAATACATAAAATGAAAATAATGCCACAAAACAATCTGTTTTTTTGTACGAATTTTAGAGCTGGCAACTTTAGGCTAAATACTAAAAAATTAAGGTTCAATTGAAAAACATAATAATTTCGATAGCAAGATTTTGAGACCAAACAGTGTGAGATATCATCGAAATTTGTATTCGTTTGAAAGACCTATTGATCCCATTATGTGGAATATAACATCGTTCAAATGTTCGCCATAGCTTCTCTGGGTGGAGCGCATCCGAAACGTCCTATTTCTCATGACTCTGGCGCGTAAATCAGGCTGAATTTGACCGGTGGCATAGGTTATGTTGGCTCTGAGGACCGCTGTGGTTTGTGGCTTATTCGCATACACCTGCGACTTAATTAAGAAAATCCCACAAGAGAAAGTGTAACGGGGTCAAATCACACGATCTCGGTGGCCAGTTCACAGCACCTCCACGTGAGATGACCATGCCCTCAAATAGCTCGTGCAGAATATCCAATGTGACATGAGCTGTGTGACACATAGCGCCGTCCTATTAAAACCACATGTCATTGATGTCTATATCATCCCATTTAGGCTAAAAAAATTGGTAATAGTCGACCTATATTGCTCGCCTTTGACACTGATGGCCCGGCCAACGTCGTTCTCAAAGATATATAGACCGATGACATCAAACAGTGACTTTTTCGGGATGCACTTGAATCTCATGTGGATTGGTATCATCATGAATTCGACAATTTTCTTTGTTCACGTACCCACTCATCCAAAAATGGGGCTCATCGCTGGAGATGATTTTTCGATGAAAATTAAAGTCGGTTGCCAACTGCTCCAGAGGCCATTCAGCGAACACACATTCAGCGAACACACAGCCTGGGTCAGTTCAATTTTGTACGGGTGCAGGCCCAAGTCACGACGCCAAAGTTGCCAAGTTATGGTCTGCGAAAAACAGCGGCGATGTTTTCGGCAGATCTTGCGTTTCGTCGACGTAGGGGTGTTGGTCGACCGTTGACGATTTCACAGTTTGACGAACTTAACATTATGTTGTACTCGGATTTAGAGATTTTCGACAGATCTGAATTTGTTTAACGCGATAAGATAAGAAGCATTAATGTCTTTCCAATTCGATGATAATTTTGACGTTCAGAACACCGAGTAGACACCTCAGAAACTAATATTCAATAAGTCAAGTACGGAGAGAGATGGTATAATTTCATCCCTCATTAATTATCAAGTTATTCCACTGAAATGGATGAACTAAATACCTCTAGGAACTGGTGAGATCAGCTACTCTAATAAAGACTGAATAAATCGACAACGACAAGACTAGATAAACGGTATTTTGACTGAATGAATACTGATAGAAACTCTTGCAGTATTTTCGACAAATTAATACAGCGAATGAGACACATTCTATCTTCATGGATATACATTCAAGTTTTCAACCAACTCTGAGTGATCAATTCATAAAACTATTCAGATAAAACTAACTGGTCTATACTTTATGAAAATTCTCACAACTCCATTATTAATTATCACATCTGGTCTTAACATTCAAATAACTTTGAGGAGTCCATTACATAATGAATTCATTATTTCATGTTATCTAAAAGGTTGAGTTTCAAACCTTCCTTTGGGAAATGGAGAATTCTGAATTCATGAGGTGATGAGATTGAATCCATTTTTCCATTCTAGAAACTATTTCTATGTTCTAAGATGCGAGCTTCAAATGTTCTTCCAGCCTGGCCTATATAAAAACATCGGACATGATCCACATGACAATTTATGAACTCCTCAACTATCTAACACCAAACTCTTACCTTTCGTAATATGCAAGTTATTTTTGTTTCATTAGCCGTGTTTACATCTTTATTTTGTAGAAACTTCACAACATTTGTTCATTGTGATTTGCTTGAAAACAGAGCTCTTTATTAAAATTCACATTCGTCTCAAATGAGTTGAATCTACTCACGTCATCGATGACACTTATTCTATTGATTGATTTAATCCCAGCCAATAGAAATTTTGTTTGAGTTGAAAGGGGTATATTTTTAAGAGAGAATAATTTTTGGGAAAGAAAGGTTTTGGTTTTCTTCTGGAAATCATCCAATTTGTGTCTGAAAAGTTACTTCTATGCATGATCTACACATCTTTGTAAATTGTTTATTTTTAAATTAATTGTATTCTTCCTTTCTATGGAAGATTCCCACATTTTTTAAGTTATACTTCCTTAGGGGCGTTAGGGGAAAATGATGAGATTGATGACAGTCAATTTTTACAAGGCGCGCGGACACCGTCAAAAAAAAACTGACACCCTAAAGTTAGCTTCTTCTTCTTTAATTCATATGACCGTTGCTTCTCAGTCCAGCGCATTTGGCCAGACTCCTCCTGTGCATAGTGAACAGAAGCTTCGTCCGGGGGCGCAGCTGTCTTGCTCAAGGCAATGTTGCCACCCTAAGTTTTCTCATTCACTTTTTCTTTCATGAAAACACTTCATTTTTTTACCTGTGAGCCAACAGTCCCCTCAATATGACTCTCACAAATCTATTATCTCACTGACGACCTCGTCGAATGCGTCGACATCCAGTCTGGTTACTGGCGAAGGGGGGCCGCCAGTTCTCTCAAAATGTCTTTCACTTCAATGGTTATTCAAACTTGACTTTATTTTCTAAAAACACCTCACTTTTGGACTCCACTCCGACCACTACCTCCACGTGTCATCTTTGAGGACGGTCGTTATCGGTACAACCGTCTTCTGTCGCGATAGGAGAAGAAATCCCTGAAGTTAGCTAGTCAACATTTTAGTTTTCCAAAAAAGAAGTTACCAATAGAGTAAAAGTAAGGACATTTACGTTTGTTTGCGTAAGAACTGGCAACTATATTCAGAAGCAGGAAGCTAAAACCATAAAAGTAATACCTTTAATATACATAATTTTGGAGACAAAAAAGTTGTATTTCTAATTGCTCAATCCAAAGAAATAATAAAAATTGCACAAAAGTCAGTGGCGTACATTTTTAAGTAAAAAATATTCGTTCAAATCTCGCTCGAGACGCCACTGGACTTAATAAATTGAATCACGTTCGGGCTAAATCAGCTCCTTAATGTTATGAATACCATTGCTAAATTACAACAAAATTAGGTAAAGGATATTTAAGATTTTTACGAATAACTTTTTTTTATTTTTATTTTAACACCCTGTATCTTGAGAACGAAGGATTTGCGGACCCATGTTTATATGAACATATCGTCTTACAATTACCTAAAGAATCGTCTGTTAAATTTATGGTACATACTTAATCAACACCCTGTATATTCAACAAACAATGGATTATTTTCAGAGATTCAAACAACTTGCAGGAAAATCTAGGACACAACACAGAAAAATATTCATTTTGAAGCAGTGGTTTTTAGTTAATTCAGCAACTAAACGATGAAGCACAAAGCAAGAATTAAACGGTACAATGACTAATGAACATCGACCTAGCAAAATCCCCTGGCGTATTAGTAAATTCAAGAACGCATTAGATAAGCCGTATGCAATGGAAAAACACTTACTTATAAGGTTTTTCTCTTGTGTGAGTTCTAACGTGTTTTTTAAGGTCGCTTAGAGTAGTGAAAAATTTGAAGCATCCCTCTGATTCACAATTGAAGGTTTTACCATTGTGCAATCGTTCGTGTGCCCTTAACCTATACAGAGTGTTGAATGCTTTGTCGCAACCGTCCTCGCCGCATTCGAATGGTTTGACCTTCGTATGAACTCTGATATGTATTTTCAAACTGTAGGAAGTGAGGAAGGCTTTGCCACAACTCGGCTCTGAACATTTGAACCGGAATTCACCTATAATAAAAAATATATCGAATTAATATAGAGAAAAGGTTATGGTAATCCTTTCGATCATTTCGAATTAGGAGAGGTGTGGAAAGATTGAGGTTTTATTCAGGATATCTCAAAAATCACCAATCAAATAAAGGAAAGAAAAAAAAACCACGTCAGATCCAATAAAATTATATTTGTCCATGATCGCGATTTTAAAGTTTTCGAGTTATTGTTATTTATACAGAGCGTTCCAACGTAAATTCGACCCCGCTGTAAGTCATAAACGGACGTGTAATCGAAAATTTCAAAGAACACGTCAATTTTTATTTCTCGGGGGAGTAATTCTGAATGTTGAACGTTTTATTTAAGAAAAAACAGGAAATTCGCTGTCGTTTATTTTAATGAGGAAATCAACAATAAATAATATCAGTGGAAACAAAATCAACGGATAAATTGTTCAAAATTTCCACCTAGTTAAATACAATAATACAGTCTACTCTCGAAAGCGTTCCGTACATTAATCAAAATGTCAGCAATCGGTATTCCCCAACGATTCTCTGTCGTAGGTCTTCTAGATTTGTAGGCTTAGTAGAGTACGCTTTCGACTTCAGGTGCCTCCACAGAAAGAAGTTCATCGGTGTAAGATAAGGTGATCTAGCTGGCCACTCCACTGGACCCCTTCTGCCGATCCAACGCACTGGAAAACGTTCGTCCAAAAACTGTCTCACCCGAACATCAAAATGTGGGGATTGCACCATCCTGCTGGAATCAGTGCCCGATCAGCTATTTCGCCGCTCCGGGAAAAATAATATTTGCAGCCCTCTACCCGTTATTCCATAGATGGTATAATTTTAACCTATTTTTGCCACCCCTCATTTGCACCGCCCCGGGCAATTGCCCGGTTTGCCCCCCCCCCTAGATTTGGCGCTGGCTGGAATGTTATTTCACTTTCTGCTAAATTGTCATAATTTTCAAAATTTTTTTAATCATAGGATCTACACAGTCTTATAATAGATTTAAATATGTGTCCCAATAGAGATTACCTTCAATGAAGAATGGTCCAACAATATGATTACCAAGAATGGGGGCCAGACATTCAATTTTTGTGGAGTTTGTGAAGTTTGTGATTGTGTTTCCATCACCAAATGAGGATTCACATCTCTCCAGTAAAGATAATTATGTCTATTGACTTCACCATTCAACATGAAAGAACTTTCGTCTGAAAAACATGTATTGTATAATAGGTTTGGGTTATTGGTCAATTTCTTGCTGAACACCTCACAAAACTGAAGTCGACCATCAGGATCATCTTCGTTCAATTCTTGAACTAGCCTTATTTTGAAAGCACGGAATTTGTAGGCTTTCAAAATCCGAAAATCACTAGTAGCTACTTGTCTGATAGATCGTCGATTATTCATTTGTACATGTCCTGAAACTGCAACTTTAACTCCGTTATTTCTGACAGGACGGAATACTTCATGTTTTCTGTTTTTGCAACAGCTTTAGCACATTCATTATTTAGATAATAGGTTTCAACAATTTCTATTCTTTCTTCAGTAGAATAAACCATGTTGGAACACAGTGAACATGGATGACTGAATAATAATTCGTGAAGAAGTGACAGTGACCAACTACTTACTATTTGTTCTGCGACAACTAGATTCAACAAAAACTACCAGTGCAGAAAAAACTAACAGTGTCGTCCATTTCAAAACGTTCACTACTAATTAAATAAATTCTACAAATGTAGAAGACCTGCGACAGAGAAAGGGGAATGTTCCTCCTGACGAAAATCAAGTAGTTTTCATAAAAGAGCTCTGAAACAACACATTTCAATCTTTTTCTTTAAAAAAATATTTAAAAACTTAAAAAAGAGGAATGAAATAATGCATCCAACATTTCAAGGGATTCGTTTCTATTTCACCATTTGGCAACATCGGTTATAGCTAATAAAGGACAATGAATCTGTTACCTGTATGAGACAAACAAAGATGACATATTTCTGTGACATATGACATTTTGTGCACCTAAAATATCTTCCTCTATATAAATAAATAACAAAACAACTGTTGTTTATGTGGCTTGTGGAGGTGGTATTGAACTATAATTTATCTATATATCTATCTATCTAATTAATCTACCTGGTGAGCTCGAATTAAATATTTTTGAAAAAATAAGAGACTCGTTAGCAACTATTTTCGAAAACTGAATTCATGCGGCTGATAACATGATTTTGCAAAAGGATCGTATTCACCTTCAACAAGATGGAGCAATGAAACGACCACCACGGTCACCTGACTTATCGCCTATTGATTTCTTCCTATGAAGGCATCTAAAATCGATTGTTTATGAAACACGGCATCGAGATTCAGAAGATTTGGCCTGCAAACTTTCCCCCTTGAAAATAAGTTGACGTGTTTTTGCATTTTGTTAGATTTTCTATAGAGGCCGAAATTGACACCCTGTATATGTTCAGTACGCTAACTCCATACACCTTCAAAATGAGTCAGCCCCCTAATGTTTATCGACAAAAAAATATAATGAAATTTTATAAGAATATATATCTAAGCCTTTCTTCAGAAACGTATGTACATTCATTTGAATAATTTGGCAACGTCCTAGACCTATTTTTACATTTTTATACCGAGCGCTCGTGCGAATATAATTTTATACAATTCTAACAAGAGTGTTTCCTGGATTGTTACGTTATACAGGAGAGTCAAGAGTTAGCGTTGAATTTGTGCCAACAAACGTACGCGTTAAGAGTCAGTTGTTATAGAAAATGGACTAGTCAGAATATTTTCACGCCTGAATATAGGTGAGTTGAATTTTCAATTGTTTTCTACGTGGCATCTTTCTTAATCCTAACTTCTCATTTGCTGGGTGTGTAGGGTATAGAAGTTCTAAATCTGTTGGATAATCCTAACTTTGGCACTGCGATTATTTTTTTCTTTTCAGCAATATGGTTCTCACAATTAAGAAATTTGTGAAGGCACTGCTGAATAACACAGAAGTTATTAAATAGGCCAAGAAATCATATCGTGAGTATAGTGTAGACTGGGAATAATTACTATGTATTCACTTTTTCTTAGTGTAACTGTGTTTTATGGTGGTTGTGAAAATTGACTGATTGAGAACGTTATACACTTTTGTTTACTAAAAATGGTGAAAAAAAGAACAGCTAATCATTTTGAACGGTTCAAACTTCACGATAATCTTTAATTTTGATACACCTATAAACATATATAATGCTAGGAATCGCACGTTAACATATAGGTTAGGTCCAAAGTTAGTGGGTCTATTCGACCCTCCACCGCAACCCGTAAGGGTTTATTGTGGCTCACACCTATTCACACTCGACCAAATAAGCCCAGCTTCTCGACGAAGCCGATTAGTTTGTATGGTGAGTGGTCTTTCAGGTCAGATGCTAATAAGAGTACGACTCTGCCGAACTCTATAAACCTGATTCGGTCTCCAGCGCAGAGTTGCCAACCGTGGCGGAATTCCGCTACCGTAGCGGAATTTACTCTACGGTAGCAGCGTTGCGGATTTGAACATAAAGTAGCGGAATTTTCTACAAATAATCAATGTTGAAAAAAAATATTGAAGAAGAAGAGGCAGTGGTCAGCACTCAAAGCTAACAACTGACAATTGAATAATCGAATTCAGTCAATACGTTATAGTCTTAGTAGCTGAAGCCATTACATGATGAAAGAGAATATTTTTGATATTTTCATAACTATCATAAACCATATAACCTCCAATATTTTGGAACTGAAAGTCTTGACTGTCTCGAGTATTATGAATTATATGGAACAAATCTGATTGTGGCTCGAGCGAAAGAGCTACCGCAGTTGAAATTGACGGGAACGGGACATGTTAAAAAAATACAAAAAGTCTCGAAAACAAACATTTTCTCAACATTAGTGGTCTAATTCTAATTTGAAAGGATGGATTAGACCTGTCGCGAATGATCGTCCAAGAGCTCAGTGTGATTATACGTATGTGAACAAATTGATATTTATTTTTTCTTTTCAAAGCCAAAAAATATTTGGTCGAGACGACAGCTTTCAAAAATTAACTGCTGTAAATTTAGAAAATTAGTTACTATCTACAGAGTTGGGCGGTTGAAAATTAGCATGATCCTCATCCTGACAGAAGTAACAGTTCAGTTTTGCGGTATTTGAACGGTTCACAAACTACAAACTGTGGTATTTAATTTTGGATAGGGCGCATGCGCGAACTGATTGCGTCAGATACACAAGTGTGGCGGAATATGAAACAGTATAGCGGAATTTTGGTTCATGTGTAGCGACTTTTTGTTCATCCTGTTGGCAACACTGCCCCAGCGGAGCAGGCACAAAATATATGCTCTGCTGTTTCATCGTTAATGAGGTAGTCGAATAGTCAAGGTGCAAGATTCCCACCTTGATACCCGTGACAACCTTCCCATTTGAGGGTTTTTGCACGTCAGCTACACCTGACGATGCCTTATATTCAACCGTGCAGGGCTTTGTCGACTCTGGTTTTGGTAAATCATCACTTGAGCGCAAACGTTTGCTAAACTGCTCATGGGGGGTTTGTTCCCCCACCTGAGACAAATTCTGCGTACGCCCCTCAAGAATTTGGTGCAAGGCGGTTTCATAAGGTATCCCGCTCTTGAGGAAACGACTCAGTCGTTTCCTGGCTGCACCACCGAACCTTTTTTTTTAGGTTCAGTTATTGGATCAGGAGTTGGAGAGTTGAGAAGCTCTCGCTCCTGATCTAAATTTACAGGGAGGTCAGTTGGAGTCGACGGTTCGACATCCATCTTCTCTGTAGACTCAGCGTCAGAAAGAATTTTTAAGTTTACTCTGTCCATAAAAGTCTCACGAGTAGCTAGGGAAAGAAGGTCAATCACGGCAGAGCCCTGCATTACCGTGACAAGGCGATGCTACGACGAGAGGGCGCCCGGTATCTCGAAGGTTCCGTAGAGACAGCTGATAGGCTCAGTGTCATTCATCCTCTAGGCACGGATACACATACACACACCTTAGGATTAAGCCATCGTTGAGATGCCATTCAGTTACGGAATAACAAGTGATTCTATCATTCCCGATTCCAGCGGGACTACGTGGAAGCAGGCACCGATGGCCGGTTTGCTCAACGTTTAAAATCTGTTTAAAAAATCTGTTTTTCTGTTAATCAGAAATTGAGAAACTTGTGCGAGCTAAGGACTAACGAGGTCTTACCTTTTAACGTGTGATTCCTAACACACTAACACCTAAATGTAAGACCTCGTTAATTAGTAGCTCATACAAATTCCGACTTTTGAGGGTTATCGTTCGTAGGGGATGACAGCTACTTAACGGAAAAACGCATTTCAAAAGATTTTGTCAACAGATATCAGCAAAAACGAGTCAACTTGAATGAAACTTTTGATATTGTCAACTAGTTTTCAGGGTGGCATATTTCTACGTGAAAACTAACCCCTTGTCCAAGGGCGACCACATTGGAAAATCGGAAACATAAGAGCCTGAAAAGTTGTCCATTTTGGAGCTTATTTGAATCACGTTTGATAGTTTAGATAATTCCAATTTGATTGGTACGTCACTGCGGTTGTAGCAGATGAAGCTAACTTGCACTAGGTGATTATTTTTGACGATCCATATTAAAAAAATTATGTGTATTTCGCCTCGGAAACTTTTCATTAAAAATCCCCACAGACCATCTTGTTCGGCTTAAGAAATGGCATTGAGAAGGTGTTTTTTTTAATTTTTAATATATTTTCAAAAGAAGTCAGAAAAAATAAAATGAAATTGGAGAATTTCGGTTCTTTCCGAAATTATGTGGAACTGTATATACACTCCCCTGTTCAAAAAAATAAGGTGGATTTTAATTTTTCTCGAGAAATATTCATTTATTCATCAATTTCTGTTTTTTTTTTCCTTCAAAGTAGTCCCCCTTGGCGTTTTTCTAATCCTCAAAACAGTTCTGATATGCTCTTTTTGAAATGTATCTCCTCAATGGTCGCAAAACGCCTTTCTTTCATGGCTCTCTTCAATCTCGGAAACAGAAAAAAGTCGCAGGGGACCAAATCTAGTGAATACGGTGGCTGAGGCATGATTACGGTGTAGTTTTCGGAAGCAATGACGAGAGTGAGCAGATGCTTTATCGTGAAGAAAAAGCCATGAATTGTTTTCTTCGTATCGCCTCTCGCAAGCGGCGCATAACTTCAAAATACTATTCCGTATTTACCGTAGGACCATATGGCAAGACCTTCTGAGAAAACCCTGACATTTGATGGAACTTAGCTTGCTATTTTGGTACTGGCTCGTCTGGGCTTTTCCATTGGAACGATTGGACTTTGGTTTCGATGTCATAACCATATACCCATGACCCGTCACCAGTTATAACTCTTTCAGGCAAATCTAGATTGCCGTTGACATCATTCAACAATTCCTGTGCGATGCTTATGCGACGGTTTTTTGTTCAAAATTTAGCAATTTTGAAACGAACTTCGCTGCCATACGCTTCATGCCCAAAATTTTCGAAAAAAATGTATGACATGAGCCAACCGATATTTCGACATCCTCAGCAACTTCTCATATAGTGATTCGACAATTCTCCATATCAATTTTCTTCATTTTCTCAACATTTTCATCGGATGTTGTGCTGAGGCGACCAGGGCGAGTGCCGTCATTCACATCTTCTCGACCTTCTGTGAAAAGCTCGTACCACTTGTACACATTTTTCTGACTCAGAGAAAGTTCACCTTATGCCACTGTCAACATTTCGAGTGTTTTACATATGAAATTCGATGCAGTCAATGCATAACACTTTTAACTTTTATGAATCTTACCAACAAATAAATATCGACAATTCATGGACAACTCAAATCAAAGAATATAACAGACATCATCAAATCATTTATATTTAAAAAAGCAGAAGAATTAATGAAAACCAAAAAAAAATAATGGGTGGGGTTCACCAGTTAGTTTGAGTCAATTCACAGAAACTAACCTCTATTGATATTGGCACTACTTAAAACATATTTCTGACCTACCTTTCAAATTTCATGAATTAGTAGATACAAAAAGTGATTTCAAGCAGTTTTCAGTAAACAAACGTTTCTGCTTGTTAGTGTAGAATAGCCAAAACAGGTCCTTCCACCATGATTCCATAAAAAACCCAAAACTAGTGCCAATTTATTTATCTGAGTAGTATTTCCAATATCCATCTCTTTCAATAGTTAATGGTACAAAATATGATAATTGTGTTGTGTTCTTCAACCATCTTTATCAATAATAAATACGTTGATTGCTTGCAGAAATGGCAGTGGTTAAAGTTATCCTCTTTGTTAACAAAAACTACATGCAGTTATATTTTCATTATTATTTGTATGAAAAACTATAAAAACTATTTGTAATAGTTTTTTGTAGTATGAAGAAAATGGGCTCTTCAAACTTTTACATTGAATCTGTATATTCCTCAAAATTTAGCGGTTGCTAACTATAAATATTCACTACAGCATGTGTGTACTAGAAAATTCAACACTACATTGAAAGCTAAGATGCAACGGGGAATCAACTGAGTAGTTTAGTAGTGGATAAACCCATTTTCCCACTTTAATTTCCCACCAACAGAAATCATGGAAACATAATTTTTTGGTCAAATGAGGCAAAGTTACACCTGTGGACAAAGTACACACAATAAAAAAGCATTTATTCTTTTACAACTTAATATAAACTTTCTACTGTATTGATAAAAACATTTTTTCAATACTTCCTATAGTCCTGATATATTTTGTTGTGGTAATGCTCAAAAACACATACGACACAGAAAGCGACTTCACAAGGCCAGCAACCATACGTTCTTTCTCTTCTGATCTTCTTTTTAGAACAAACAATACATCTCATTCCTTTGTACCTTTTTCTTTGTACATTATTTTCATCTTTTTCTGAGTGTCGCAGGTAATGCCTTGCAGTAAATCTCAACGGAGAAACTTCTATGGCTGACATCTTACTGAAACCTCTGGCTTCTCAAGATGACATTTCTCAGCAACCTCTCTAACTAACGGAAGCTGTAAATCTGCTATTAATATATTACTGCCATTTTATATACTGTGTGTGCGTTTAATATAGAGTCATGTCAACACAGTGTAAAAAATCTTTTTATACCATTTGATGGTTTTCCAGACACAATCAAACAAACTTTTCAACATGTCACTATAATCCACTGCATCTATTTCATAATTACAGACTTCAATGATTTTTGGTTTGGAAATGAGTTTTGTCGTTCGATAATCTTTTTTTTTCTGTGATGACAATCTCCGATGTGTGGAAGGTCACCTGTCTTTTATATTGCCATTCGACGGCTAGAAGATTCTTCAAATTGTAGGCGTCTGTTTTTCCACAATTTACTTTTTCCATCATCTTTGACATGTTCTCTGTTTTGTTTCACAGTAGAACACTCATTTAGTGGTATAAATTTGTACTTAAGTACCAATTGTCTATATATAACGTGTGTCCAGTATTCAAGTGATTTTCCATGAGAGTTGAAACTTTGTTGCCAGATATAACCCCCGCCCCATCATCCAACTATTTAATATAAGTTTCATATATAACACAGTATATAATAAAATTGAAGATATATACAGTATCACAGTCATATAATACAAACAATTTTACACCAAACGTGTGTCATTTTTGGGGCTCTCATCAATTCATACTTTTTTAAATGAGTAAAACACATCTCTGAATACATTTCAATGATATAGTTGTTATTATTGTTAGCAAAATGTAAATTTATTTGTATTTGCAAATAGCGTTATTTTGAAAAAAATTGGCATTGACACCTAAGAATTTTTTTACCAATAGCCTTCTACTAACTTGAGTTTCTTCACTTGAAACGTCAAAATGAAATAGCGAAAAAACAAAACATTTTGTTGATAGTAATGTTTATCCATTTTTCATTGAGTCATACATGCTGATGTATTTTGATTATGAAATACATTAGTTTGTTCTGTAATTTCAGCCACAATACTTTTGGAAGGTATTATGATATATTTCAAGCAATTGATTTGTAATTTAGTGTTAGTCTAATTTGAAGCAGCTAATAACCTACTTTGTAACAAAACACATATTGAGGTTGAGCAAAATATTCGTGGGAAAATCAAAAAGGATGTAAAATTGTTCGGTAGGTAGCAATGAACGAAAATATTCTACCAAACACTAGAACTGTGAAAACACCTATTACGATGAATGTTATGATCTTGAGTGATTTTTCTATTTTCAATGCTTGTTTAATGCCTCTATCAAAGATACCATGTGAAACGATCTCTTTCTGGGCATATGAAAGAAAACAAAAGCAGTTTTCTGAATGGAAAAGCTAACTCAACATACGAAACAAATTTCTGAAAAGAGGAGCGTTGATTCTACATGTTTCTGAAAAGAAGAGCATGAATTATGTCTGGGGTACAAATGACATGTGAAAGAAAACAGTACAATTAACTGAATTTTCTCGAGAACTTTGAGGAGCATGAATTCGAATCAAAATGATTATTCCTCCTCCTCATGAGTTTTGTTTTGAATATTGCAGTCCTCTATAAGAATTTTTGGAATAACAAACCTTTATGAGTCTTCATATGAGTCCTCAAATTTCCCACAGTACTGTAAGTCCTTGAGCAGCCATCATATTCACAATTGAATCTATTCACAGTCGTTTCTTTTGTATGGGGATTGGTCGAAGTTATTGTCAAGGTAGCGTGTGATGGATTGTCTGGCATTCTGTTTGATGATCCAGGATTGATTTGCATATAAATTTCATCTAAAGAGACTGTGTGCTGAACGAATCTGAAAAAAATCACTGTCTGTCTATGAACTGAATTGATTAATCTCTATGCTAGCTTATTACGTGAATACAAAAAAACTGTATTTCTACAAAGACAGCTGAAAGCATTTATTGGTGTTACACAAATTGAACTTATCAGCAAACAAACTGACAGCAATAGGTAATTGATAACTAATAAACAATAATAGTGGGGGAAAAAGTTTCCATAGATAAATTTAAATAAGTATTCACCCATCTTTCTCCAAATTTTTAATTTTTATAGCTTGTTTGGGATTCGAAGAATCAATTTTATTTGTTATTTTATCATCTGATGAGTAAATATTGTTGAAATTGAAGTCAAAACTTTCTTCTAGGCAGTCTTGTAGATCATGAGTTAGCACTATATTTTCGAAATTATCATTATTTGGGTTTTGATTCTCTAATTTTCCGATCCAAGTAGCCATGGTAGTCTATTTCCAAATATGAAATGATTAATGAAAAAATTATTATCTAAAATAAAATAAAACTGTAAAATCTAAATTTATAATTTATAACATTATGAATTAATTTTGGCACTTTTGACAGGTGACAGAAAAGAAAATCAACATAAGATATGTTCCAATAATAATCACTTCTGAACCGCTACTGACCATCGACATGTTTAGGTTATGTCGAAGCCACTGACCGGAGTTTTTGACAACGGTTATTACCTGAAAAATACATATTACTGTTGATTACGTTCGAAACAAGATTGTTGTGTAAATTGATGAATCAATAACTGAATCATTTGTGAAGTGTATACTGACAATGTGACGATACTTCTCTCAAATAATTAATCTTATATAGTAAGACAATATTGCAAAAAAAAAAGTTGAAAAACATATGAGGAACAGTGTTTTAAAAGGCACATCGTTGACAAGTAACAAGCTCCAACATTTTTATTAATGTTAAATTAAGTTAAATGTTGCCATCGAATTTCCTCTATCACATATATTCAGTGGGCATACTTGAAGACTGGCTATAAATCAAATTATCTAAGAACAATTCGTTCAGGCCAGTCTCAACTCCCTACACACTAGGTTAATGGACTGACACCTATCAGAAAACAACTACTCCCCTGGCTAATACCACGAAGGGCGTTGGATTATATCCGACAGGTGTCAGTGTAGGATTCTTCACAGAAGTTATTCCTGCATATGGAACACACTTGCAGACCGGTTTCGGGCCGTTTGGCCACTCGTCAGTGCAAGGTAGTGTATATCATCAACATAAAGTCGATGATTTACGATAATTGAAAATCGAATTCCGTCAGAGTATCATTTCTCGAACTAAGCTGAAGCATACAACAAACAACAGATTTGTCGTCGCCCCATCTGCACTGACACCTGTCGGATATAATCCAACGCCCTTCGTGGTATTAGCCAGGGAAGTAGTTGTTTTCTGATAGGTGTCAGTCCATTAACCTATACTGTGTAGAGAGTTGAGACTGGCCTGAACGAATTGTTCTTAGATAATTTGAATTTCCTCTAGATGGATTAGATATGAACAATTATACAGCTGATAATGTGACTCCTTGTCGCTATAATCTATATGCACTTTCGAATCACAGTGGGTCTACCTACAACGGACATTATACAGCATTCTGCAGACATCCTTATATTGGCACGTGGCACGAATACAATGATTCACAAGTGTCACCAATTTCACCAAAATCGCTTGTGAGTGGAGATGCATACATCCTCTTTTATGAAAAGGAGGAAACGAGTTCGCACCTTTGAGCGTTTTGTAAAGTTATTTTTGAACTGTTCATTTTATTATTATGTATTATCTAGTTAAATGTTTATAATTTATTAGGAAATAATTGAATGATGAAAAACATTTTTATCGGCACAGATGGTAAAAGGTTCTATAATTTTGAAAGACTGAAAAGTGCACACCTTTGAAAGCTGTATTTTCCATGTTCTATGATTTCATGATTTATCCGATTCGCAATGAAGTTCAAATATTTCAACTCCATTATAAACATAAAAAAATATTAAATAAAATAGTTATCTTTCAACTATCGATTACAACAGATAGGACATGTTGAAGTTACAATTTTAAAGTGTCCTTAAAAACATTATTATTAGGGGTCAATTGACAAAACGAAACGAAATAATAGAACAATACGAAACAATTATAATGATGAACAACATAAACTGTGAAATACTTCTATATTACTTCAAGGCAGAAAATATTCGAATTCCTTAATAGTATAAAGGCATTTTCAAAACATTCAAGGGACTGTTGAAAAAACGGCAGGTTGCATTGATGGGATACTTTTTCACAAGAATTTTTAAAAATTCAGATTGGTATGGCTTTGCCCAGGTTTCGTATATGCGAACGCGCCTTTACTGTAGTTTGTAGGTGTCCTATTAGTAAGTTCTCAGTTTGTACTGTTTGGAATCGTCCAAAATCAGTGAATCAGTTGTAGACTGAAAAGGTTAACGTGACAAAATGTTCAGTATTCAGTTGGGTGACTGTTTTCTGACAGTTCGGGCAGAGAACCAGAACAAGCCTAGTTAGAGGTGTCTATTTTGCGCGCATTTTGCCATAATTTATCTAAAAGCGATAGAGGACGTGTTTTGTGATTCGTGAGACAGTGACTGAATTGTTCACTGTGGATTGTGGTTGTGGATTTAGCTAATGTAATTGACGCTGTTCAAGTTTCATGGTCTCGATTTTTTGATAGTTAGCAGTACATATAAATAAGGTTTGGAATTATTGAAATAAATCTTGGTGAAGTCGTATATTTTCAATGCGAGGTATAAGAGCTTTTGTTCGCGTTACGAAAATTATACAATTCTTAGTCAACAGTGAGGAACTCAATATAAAACAAACGAAAATTTCATGTGTCACAATCATCACAACTTTCAAGAAACTACACTCAATTCAAGATCTAAAAATGCCTACACTAAATTACTACAAACAAACAGATTATCTTCACCTCAACAAATATTTATGCTTTGAAAATGTTTGTGAAACTTTTGTGCTTGAGAGTGATTTATACATTATTTTTTGTAGATGCCAAACTCAAGAAAGAGGCAACACTCTCGCTCCAGGTCGAAATCTAAATCACGCTCTCGTGATCGCTCCGATTGTGATTACAAACGCAAGAAGTATGACGATGTAAAGATTGAATCGCAAAACAGCAATCTGAGGTGAGTCAGTAACAATCTCGGAAAAAGGAGTTGATGTGGTCGACAGACAAGTTTTAGTGTCTAGAGCTGAGAGGTATATAATTAATCTTTGTAAAAAGTTCTGGTCAGAGTTTTATTTGAAAAACATATTGTTCACAGTAACCCTGTAGGTAAATTATTTCAACGTTATGGATTTGATGAGAAAATTTACAATTTTCACTTGAAATTGAATCTTTTCCAGTATATCAGAGGCAAACAAGTTATTTATTGGACTTACCTAATTTTGTTGTCTGAATACTTATCCGAATTCAAGTCCAAGTGTCAAAGTTAATTGGGATCGATCCTAGTGAAGATTATCAAATATCTGGATGATTAAATTTAACAAACAAATACTTATTTTAATGGGAATACACCTGAAAAGATTCAAGGGATTGAAAAGAAATGATTAAAAAAAGAATGATTTGACGCTATATTTGAAATATAATTTTAGAGTTCTACTGTATTTTAAAAAATTCCCTTTTGGTAATAAAATCTGTCACAAATATGATGTAACTGACCAATTAAACAGATTTTTTTAAACAGATAATTGATGAAAATTCATTGCGACATATTTAAAAACACACTTGAAAGTTCACAAAACCGCGACACGTGTTTCGCTATACAATAGCATCCTGACTGACTGACTAAACAAATTCATTGTCATGTTTTCATAATAATAATGATAATAATGTTTATTTAAAAAATGCTTAAATTATTTATATAAAAAATAATCACATGTCATGCCTTCTAGTGTTATATTCGTGTTCTGTGGCATTCAGATTAAAAAGTTCTCTATTTTTTAACAAATGTACATTCAAAAATGTACAGAGCATATACAGTCATGATGTTGTTTTTTAAAACTGTTCGACAAGAGTCCTTATAATGTTTGTAATTGATTATTCTCATTACTCTTTTTTGAATAAGAAATATTCTATTTGTATTCTTATTGGATCCCCAAAAAATTATTCTGTATCTCATGACAGATTTGAAATTTGCAAAATGACATAAAGCTGCTTGCTTTTCTAGATGTTTACTAATTATTCTTAGTCCATAGGACACTTGTTTTTCCTCCTGCTGTTAGGTAGTTTGCAAATAGTATCACTTTAGTTTTAAGCTCGTTCAATACTAACTTTTTTGTTTTCTGTAACAGTTTACCATCATCTCTGGATATGTATCTCCCCCTGTCAGAAGGCTTGTATCATCAGCATATATAGTTATGAATTGATTCTATGCTAATTTAGATTTGCATAAATCATTCATGAATATAACAAACAACAGTGGGCTCGCTACACTTCCTTGCGGTATATCTGTAGATGTGATAATATCAGATTTGAAGTTTTTTGAGTCTTTAGTGATATTGACTCTCTGTTTTTACTAAATATGAGTGAAACCATTTAAGAGCATTTCCTCTTAATCCATATTTCTCTAAACTATTTACCTTATCTAGGAACAACTCATAAGACTGGAGAATAATGAATAACAATTTTTACCAGAGCTATTAATTTACCTACTTTAAATATCTGTCCTAATTGCCAATTTTTCCATTTCAAACTAAATTCAATGAAGGGGGACAATTCAAATCTATTTGACCATTAAGCCATAATCCAGAATTTTTACATCTATCGATTTCTGAACATTCACAAAGGTTGATTGCCAACCCTTCTTTTCCAAATGTTGAATCAGTCTTTTCATTCAAAAAACTACTTCTATGGTCTTTCATTATTTTGGAGGTAGTCCTTCCGGTTTGGCCAATATAAAATTCAAGACCAGAACCACAAGTCAACTTGTTCACTCCTGATCTATCCAACACTAAGGTTTTATTTTTATTGTTTTCAGTGAGTTTACTTGAAAAAAAACAAGCAATATTATTAGTAGGATCACCACAGAATTTTTACCAACAGTATTATGGTGCCCAAAGAAGCTATCGTGTAGCGTAACAAGTATTGCGGTTTGGTATACTCTCAAGTGGTAATTACATCAAAATGCGTGTTTTTTAATTGAGAAAAATGTCACATTGTTTTCCATATAGAAATAAAATTTCCTTGATAATTGTTTGTGAAAGAAAATGATACTTCAACAAGGGACATTTTCTTTGGTTCTCTGGGTACTGGAACAATGTTTATAATGTGTATACTGTTTCAATTGAAAGAAGATTCATTTGAAGTGTTGTGGTTATTTGCTGGAGAATTACCAAACACGTAAAATTTTTGAAATTCGTCAAAAAAATTGTTTTTCTCTTGACTTGGACTTTTCGTGATATTCCAACAAATGATAATAAAAACTCTAGGGAAGTGGCGGTATTGTTTACAATATGATTCCAAATAAGGTTATTTTGGTAAAATAGATTTTTTTTTATTCCGTAAACGTGTCACTTTACTAGTTTTTATTACCAAAAGTGAGTTGATTATTTCAGTTTTCTGCTCTGCTTCACAGTGAATATTAAAAGAAAAACAAGCAATTGAAATGGATAATGTGTTATTCAAATCAACATCTAGTTCCATACAATTACAGTCCACTTACAATTGTTCTGTGTGAATACAACTATATGATTGAATGTTGGGGAATATGAATATGTTAACCAACCTTTGCTCTGGCTAGGAATATAAAATCCTTCACTTTATATTTTTTTTTAATTGATTCTAATTCACCTTGATTATCAGTATGTTCAATTCCATTCCAATTCTCCCCATTGTGGTAGGTGAACATATGAGGCTTTGCCAGATTTTGGTTTCAATTTGCAAAAATTGTTCACAAAGTTTGGAAACACGTGTTTCATTTCCACTAAGCGATATGCGTCAAAGTCTATTCTAGAATCCGCTCAGTTTACTAGCATGTAATCTGACTTATCAAGGAAGGGAAGTTTATTGAAGTGAATAAAGTGTGAATCTGAAGTTGATCCCATTCAAAAAAGTTGGATTGCCGGAAGAACCTAGGAATAGACAGAAATTGGAAATTTCTAGAACGAAGATCCCAACTAAAGGTAAGATCACATGAGCTGAGCTGTTTCACCATCACCTGGATTTCTACCTGGGCAGGAGAAAAATAAATAATGATCTTTCAATACATGGCGGGCAACTTACAAATCGAGGACAACCTGACCAACTTCATCATTATTATGGGTATGAACAAATATCCTCAAACTTGGGTTCAAAAACCAATATATATTTTTTATCAACAAAATCCCTTCTCTATTCTTGATGTGAAAACAAAATTGATCTCGTCATCATATCGTCAGATATTTCAGAACATGAAACGTTTGTTGAACTATAATTCTTTTCAATTAAAGAAGTTGCCGTTAATGAAAGTATCTATGATGATCAACTACATATATCTAATGATTTTTGTCAATCTATGCATTTTGAAGTTGTATCCGTCTCATCTACAATTCTTGGTTATTGATTGATGAATGTTTTAATCTGTTGGGTCGTATATACCCATTGTACCCCTGTTATTATAATTTGATTCATTATTGTTCTTACTTATATTCAAATCAATTTTCCTGAAGCTTCAATCACGTAGCGAGGACTTTAATATATGTTGATTGATATAAGCCTGATTTGTTTATTTTTATAAAATATTTCAAAAGGTCAAGCCCAATGACTTGAAGCCTGTTTGGCCATTTAAAAGACAAGAATAGGTTTTCAAACCAAAATTGTAAGAATTTCATATTTAGTTATTATTGGTGTGAATCAATTTTTTGACCTATTGCGGAAGCTTTGGTTGACCACTTTTACACGAGCAAATAACATCTTTTGTGGTAACAATCGGGGTTCTGACATCTAATCTCTGAAAGATATTAACATGAACCAAACAAAATTAGAAATCTCTTTCAATGAAACCATTCCGTGACTATCATTACACATAACCCACCTAATTAACTATCCATAAATTTCATATACGAGCTCTCAGACTATTCAACCTATTTGGTTTGGATTTTATGTTAAAAAATTATGAAGTTATAATGTTTCCCCAATGTCAAAAAATGTAGTTATCTCAAAAACTCTTTGCTCTTTTGAAAATAATGTTTATAGATAATAAACACATATCCTAATATTCTGAATTCTGCATAATATTTTCTAAATGTCTGCATAATGTCATCAAATTGTCATTGTCTTGATTATTATCCTGTCTAATTCATTTATCATTTGCTTTTTTTCTCATCAAGGCAAGCAGGAACCGGGAAACATCTCTAACCCATCCCATTTCTTTGTTGCCTTTCAAAAACTTGTTGATTCTTCAGGGAATTTGACTCAACATACGAGGTCTGTTGAAAAAAAATAGGTGAATTTTCATTTTGTTCAAAAAATATTTATTCATTCATGAATTTCTATTTTGTCCCCTTCAAAGTAGTCCTCCTCAGATATGATACACTTGTGCCACCGCTTTTTCCAATCCTCGATGCAGTTCTGATATGCCATTTTTGGTATGTTTGGGCTATCTTAGCGATTAGGTTTTTATCTCCTCAATCGTCGCAGAACGCCGTCCTTTCATTGGTGTCTTCAATTTTGGTAACAGGAAAAAGTCGCAGGGGGCAAATCTGGTGAATACGGTGGCTGATGCATGATTACGTTGTTGTTATCGGCCAAAAAACTACAAACAAGCAATGAAGAGTGAGCAGGTGAATTATTGTGATGCAAAAGCAATAAATTGTTTTTCCACAATGCCGTATTGCTTCTAGCAAACGGTGCATAATTCAAAATAATACTACTTATTGAAATTTGATCGAATTTGGCGTGTTTGGTGTTGGCGTCTTGGGCTCTTCCATCAGGCTCTTTTCAAAATGTGCTTGGACATCAATGGGAGCGTCGTCGTTTACGTCTTCTCGACTTTTTGTGAACACTATCAACATTTCATGTGTTTATAGTACTAAATTCCATTTTTTGCCCTGTCTGACTATTATGTCTCTCACCAACAAACTAAACAACTGAAACTGTGAACATAAGTTCTAGAGGAGTGAACCAACATTAAAAAAATGGCCAATGGAAAGTACATAGCCTGCGAAATTTGAACATTCACCTTATTTTTTTGAACAGACCTTGTATGTATCACTTAACAATAACAGTTTCATCACATTGATTTTCTTTCTTATAAGTTGAATCTTATTGAATCGGTTCAATATTATTGGATTGAACTAGGGATTAACATTGGTATCTGTAGAATGAGTTCTTATATATCCTCCTTCAAGATATCGTGTGAACGTGGTCATTCATAGATCATTATTGTTATTTCAGTATATAAAGTATCTTGGCCAATGTTACATTTCAGTAAGAAGTAATTGATAGTGAAAATTATGAATTATATTTGTAATTTGAAAACCTTTGTTGTTTTACATTGATGATAAAATAATTTGTTCTACATTCCTGTCACAAGAAGGGCTTTCTTATAATCAAATTTTTAAGTTTTCTAATGTATCATAATAATTCATAAATTAAATTTGATTTTTTTCAATAATTTTGGTTACCTGCAGGCCACCATAAATCAAAACACCTTGTAGAGTGTTTTTCTTGTCAGACACATTCAGACATTCATTAAATGCATAGAGTTTTATCAAACGTCAGTAACAAGAATTATTTTAATGATCAATGTAGGTATTCTTTCAAAAATTATTTGTATTATTCCATTTAGTCCTGATGAAATTTTAAAGTATTTCTTTTTTTTCAGTGTCACTTCCTCCGGAAATTCTGCTGACACGAAAGAAAAGGGTCATATCGAGGATGTAGGAAACATCTGTAGGGATGCAACTGATACGAAATTAAATGAGAATCAAGTAATTACTGATGATCATGAGAAAAATAACAAAGATGACATAATCACAGAATCAGACTCTGAAAGGTGCAATGGAAATGTGGTTACTGGAGTTGAAGATGTTTGTATGGAAGAACTACCAGAAGAAAAAACTGATGAATGTTTGGAGAGTACCGACAAGGATATAGTTGTGGTGCTGGATGAATCGGGCGACAAATTGAACACATCGAAACAACTTGAAAACACTCCAAAAAAAGGATCTGGTTCGAAAAAGAAACTCGAATCCGAGAAGAAGCGCCTGGAAAGGGAAAAAGAAAAAGAGGAGAGGGAAAGGAAAAGGAATGAAGAGAAAGAACGAATTTTGCAAGAGAAACTGAAGAGAAAGGAAGAAAAGCAACGAGAATACGAACAGAAACAGAGAGAAAAGGAAATTAAGGAAGAAAAGAAGAAGAAGGAAAGAGAAGAAAAAGAGGAACAAAAGAAAAAGAGAGGGAGGAAAGAGAACAGAAGCGGAAAGAAAAAGAAGAAAAAGATGAACAGAAACGGAAGGAACGAGAACAGGAGAAAATTAAAAAACAACAAGAAATTGACGAAAAAAATAAGGAGAAGATCAAAGAGGAAGAGAAAAAACAAAAAGCAGCTGCAGCGTTTGTCAATTTTTTTGTTCCGAAGAAAAGTGACAGTCCTCTGGAAGAAAAAAAGTGTCACTCTGCAGCATTCATGGCATTCGAAATTAAATCTGATATGAAGTTGCCCTCTCCTAGAAGAAATTCCTTGACTGAAGAAGAGAAAAACAGTTTAGATTCTCATTTAGAGAACCAAAACTGTGAAGAAACTTATTTAAAAGAATTGAAACGTGGGAAAACAATAGGAAGGAGTTTCAAAACATGGCCGTATGAAGAACCAGTCGAAGATGATGTGACCATTGTAGAAGTGGGAGAAACTATATGCGAAGATAAATCTACCCTTCTAAAAGTGAGGGCAAAGTTTTTCAAATTCAGAGAAAATCGTAGGCCAGCTTATTATGGCACTTGGAGGAAAAAAAGCAAAGTTATTACTTCTAGAAAACCTTTCACGGAAGACAAGGAGATCCTGAATTATGAAGAAGATTCTGACGATGACTGGGAAGAAGAGGAACAAGGCGAATCTCTCAACGGTTCTGAGGATGAAGCAGAAAAAGACAACGACGAAGAAAAAGATGACTATGAAGTAGATAATGATTTCTTTGTGCCTCACGGGCATTTGAGTGATGATGAGATAGATGACGAAGAAAAAGCTAGACTATCACCCGAGTCTCTGAAGCAAAAGCTCAAGCTGCTCAAAGAGGAATTTGATCAGGACATGAAGTCCAAAACCAATAAGTTGAAACCAAGATCAATAGGTTGCATCTGGTACAATAAAGACGGAAGCAATGTAGATGAAGCACTGGATAAATACTTACAGTCTTTGGCGATAATTTCCAATGGTCCAATTGTGATAAAAAAGAGAAGTGAAATTTCCACTGCTCCTAAATATTCCAAGGTAAAAATGTCTAAGGAACTCAACCCTGAACATATTCCAGTATTTCTCAAAATAGCCCATGGAAACACCAATAAAAAAATTGTGCTGGTTGAACAATTCCTAAGCCACATGGAAAAAACTGGACTCACAGTAGATATTTCTAAAGCAACTCTAATAAAGAAATTGAAGCAGTTTGCAAAGTGGAGGAAAGGTGACGAAAATGGTCCAATGAAAAACAAATTTGGGTGGTTTGTTCACAAAGAATATAAACTGAAATATGATGTGGATCTAGTATAGACCACATCAGTTCTGCTTTGAGGAGTTTGATACTTCTGAGGTCTTTGTCTATACACTGCAGAACACAAACATTTCGGAATCAGTTATAAAAGTATGTCTCCTGCCTTAAAGACTATCAAGGTTTATGAACAGATTTATTTAAGAAAAATAACTATTTTCATTTTGAATCCAATATTATTCATTTGAATACGCTAACTGATTCAAAATAATAGCCCAGTGTTTTAATTTCTCAAATAAGTAGCAGTATACTGAAAGGTAGAAGTATAGCTTATTTTACTGTTTTAAATAAAAATGAAGAGTCCAAGAAACCGGTTGTTTAAATGTCAATCCATTTTACTTTCGAAACATTTGGTTCAGAAATATGACTATATAAAGACGTTAACTGAAAGACTCATAGATTCATAAATACATCTTCCTAGATTAATACAGTACTTATGAATAAATAGAGATACAAGCAAAGGTCGTACCTGGGCGCCATTTTTAACCAATATTCCAAAAGTAACAGAAGGTATTCAAGCAAAAAAAAAATAGAAATAGCAATGTTGAGTTGTTACATGTTTGAAAAAATAAGCTGATGTATTTTAAGATGGGATAGTGATAAGCAAAGTGCTTTTAAATAATAATATGAATGATAATGAGACTATTCTAAACCTGAAATCTGTATTGGTATAAAACAAAACAAGAAATATATAATTTACATGTTCACATGAATATAAATATAATAAACAAAATATACAATTGAAAATAATTATTTGCAAATGGAAAATAAAGGGAGAAGGAAAATTCGTGAAACCTGATGTTTACTTGTATCAAAATAGATGAGAATTATTAGACTATTTTTAAAACATAGTTTGAATCAGATCTGGATTTCCCAACAATAATTCAGCAAATCATTTAAATATAATAATGATAACTATGAAATGGTAGGGTAAACAGTTCAAATACCAACGATGCATACATCATATTGAATTTTGCATCAGATAATAATTATGATGCACTGTTTGGAACCTTTGGTGTAGTACTGAATATTACTGGAGTTTTTTCCCAACACCAAATCGTTATTTTAAACACCTCGACACATGTGTCGATCACCAAGTGATCATCTTCAGGAGGATCACTTGGTGATCGAAACACCTGTCGAGGTGTTAAAAATAACGATTTGGTGTTGGGAAAACACTCCAGTAATATTTAGATGATAATGTGAATAACTTCTAAAAGCTCACTTGAAAATATAATGTTGATTTTCACTTTGAAAGTTTTACAAAATCGCGACACAAGCAAGATTTGCTTAGGAAAGCCATTATGTCACACTTCTATAGTGAAAATCAAAATAAATCTTGTTAGTAAGTTTTGAGACAATCGATTTGTTTGGACAGAAGGGGTTTCTCGAATACCGATTCAATAATTGTTTTCATCATCTCCTGATGATCTAAAACTGACCAGTACAGTTGAATAGTTAGAAAATGATGTTTCGTAACCTTCAAAATTTGTGAAATGTTTTGCAATAGACAATTTTAAAGTTGAGCTTGAATCAACTGTTCGCGGTAGTGGTATAACAAGTTTAATTAAAAAAAGAACACAAATTTTATCGCTGGTTCGAAATTTTGGAGCAGTTATATGAAAATTTTATGTTCCAGGCTCAGAAAACTTATTTCACAATGTGTAATTGTAACAATCAGTTGACAACTCAAGTGAAGTAACAGATATAAACTGGATAATAGAATTTAGGATGAATTTTTCGAAAAAAAAAATCCCTCGCCAGAACAAAAACGTTCTCTCTCGACGCACGTTTCGCTAACCAAATTAGCATAATCAGGACAGTCCTGATGATGCTAACTTGGTTAGTGAAATGGAATCCCATCGATTGTACTACTTTACGAAGAGAATCTTCTCCTCCTGTGTATCTAGTTCCTTTAAATTTTCTTTAAAAAATATTCGTCATTGTAGGCAAAATTTTGTCAGTGATATAAGAATTTATGATAATTCTGCGTTACAAATTTTTATCTACGTTGCCTAAATCGGTGTTAAACTTTTTCCTATTTTTCGTTTCAGTTGGCTATTTAAAAGAAGAACTTGCACCTCGTTTTATATCCCTTTGTTCTGTAACAATTCTTCGAATACTTCTTTCTGAAACACTTGTTGCAGCAATCACTCTTTCGTAGAAATTATCTAATAGAATGTTAAGTACCCCGACGCCTTTTTTTTTCTCTCCGAGTTTGAATATTTAAATTATGTTTATGCATTTTACTGAATACGGCTTACGGCTCGAATAATCTAATAGACTGATAACAGATTTCTACACATCTACTGCATATCTTGAGAGAGGGCCTCTCTCCGGCCATAACTCAGTCCGGCAGATGTACATATCATAGAAGCTCTGAGCCCATATTCAATAATACATTAATATGAAAGTACACATTCAAAAGTACTTTTTTATTGTTGAAATCCCATATTTTATAACACAATATGTAGTATATAAAAAAAATGTATCTGATGCTATTTTGCAAAGTCGCAAACTGCCTTGAACGATTGAGGAAAAACTAAATTGACTATAAAATAAATGTATAC
Organism: Leptinotarsa decemlineata; assembly: GCF_025532065.1. Taxonomy (NCBI): domain Eukaryota; kingdom Metazoa; phylum Arthropoda; class Insecta; order Coleoptera; family Chrysomelidae; genus Leptinotarsa; species Leptinotarsa decemlineata. Next base: position 5,933,951 of record NW_027412556.1, on the reverse strand, counting down.
TTACCTTATATCAGTTCCGGAAAATTAGTAAAATTTAGAAGATTTGAGAATTACACAGATTACACTTCTGTATAGAACACTGATGGGTTATCAGTACATTAGTTCAGTTTCGCCCGTCTCAGATTGATTACAGATTACACTTCTGTATAGAGCACTGATGAGTTTTCAGTACATTAGTTCAGTTTCGCCCGTCTCAGATTGAACTGGTATTCAGTGAGTATAATGCAATGGGGACACCTTTTCCCAGACTTTTCTATAGACAGTTTTCATTGAAGAAGAAGAAAATTATATCTTGTTGAACCGTGATTTTGGGGTTATGTAAGTTTCATAGCAATATATGAACTAGTGCAAACGATGTTTTCGTTATATGTAAATAGAGTAAACAGTACATTCAACAGATTGATGTAAATGGATATTTTTTCTCGGGCAATTCCAAAGCAATAGATTTTGAGAATTTCTTCACTTTTGGGGAACATGAAAAATCACTTTTCTTACTTCAACTACTTTACTTCACATTCCTTTCGAAGCTGGTAACTTATAAGTGAATCCTGATTCAGAGTAAACCAGAAACCATTTGTCTCAAATATTATAATGAAGCCAGTTCAGAAAGTCTAGTTAAAGTTTCCAATAATTATTATTCTAAAGTAAAGAAAGATCTGAAATCTCAAAACGGTGAACTCAACTATATTATATCTGGAATGAAACTCAAAATGAAATAATGAGACAGTTTGAATGTACCCAAAATAAGGATGGTAAGTTTACAAGCAAGATCTATACTTTGAGTTTCAGATTTATTGCAAATTTGGAAGAAAAAAACAACGATGCTCAAAAAAACTTTTTACTAGTTTTGTACAATTTTGAAAAAAAAATTAACTGAAAGGTAAGGTAAGTAAATTCGTAAGTACTACTTGTATCAGCAATTAAAAGTGAAATTCTGCAGAGAAAAATTTTCCAGAGGACAAAATTGTAATTCTTGCTCAGTGTTCAATATACAAAGTTGAAACTCTTTAAATCGTTAAGCATATCCCACACTATTCTTCAGCTAAAGATTTGTTCCCAGATGATCTCAAAACAGCTAGATCATTAATTATAGACTGATACAAATTAGAGTCACGATGAAAACTTGTGCATTTTTCTTGGTACAACTTCAAAAGTACGTTGAGTATGGTTCTGCCGAACGAAACATATCGCAGAAATCATTGAGCTGAATAGAACATTAAGTGGAAGTTATTTTAAAGATTTATGTACCTTAACGATTTTTTTTACATAGAAGTCAGTTATATTTTTTGTTATCTCTGGCATGAAATGAATCTGTTAAAAACACCAGAAAAAATATTGTTTCTCGGCGCACGTTTCGCTAAGCAAGGTATCACCATCAGAAGTTTTAGTCATCTGAGGATGATCACTTGCTTAAGAAAACGTGCAAGTAGAAACAGTATTTTTTCCGGTGTGGTAAAAGTTTTTTTTAATAAATTCATTTCACTGTTCCAATTACACCTATGTATGTCATCTTACTCATGGAAAATAAGTCTTTGATGTACATAGTTTAAAAAAAAATAAACTTTCAGTTGAGTATGTGGCAAAAAATATAACCATTTTTATGAAACTCAATAAACTATGGTAGTAGTGTTTCATTTGAGAATAAAAAATCCGTAATGAGGCAAGTTGTCTTATTTTATTCAGTTATATCATAGATATACCTACTAAAGAAGTGCATTTTATTGGCAACGTTTTTTTAATATATAGATTTGTGGAACAATAGTGGGTATTATAGTTTGGAAGGTTTTTTCGAAACTGTCCATAAGAAAAAATTGTTTTTCCTAACGACGTTATTTTCTAATAATTCATGAACTTGTTGTGTTTCATTTACATTATTATATGTCATTTTATCTTTTTTCTTGAGTACCTATAAAAATATTACAGCGCATTTTGGTTAATTTTTTTATATATAAAATATTGATGTAATATATCGAAGAATTTAATAAAGATCTGTTTATTTATTTGTCTTTTCATCTCTTTACTTTTGTAAAATTTGATGTTGTTACTCTGTCTAGGATTTTCTAAAGAGTGGTGTGTGATTAGGAATATCACTTCTTTTCTTATCGACATAAACTCGCGTCACATTGTGTACGAGGAGGTGATCAAGGGTGGTCAACATCTGGTAACGTTGGCCTTCAGAGCGATACATCGATGCTAGCCACGATGTTGTTCGTCACCTCCATCTTCAGTAACATTGTTACCTTGAACGAAAACTTTCAGCTCGTTTGTTAGTGGCATCTTTAGGTTAGGTCAAAAATGAGTAGGTATATTCGACCTTCCATCGAAACCCGCAAGGGTTTATTGTGGCTCACACTCGATCAAATAAACCCAGCTTTTCATCGAAGCCGATTAGTTTATATGGTGAGTAATCTTTCAGGTGAGAAGGTAAGAGTGAGGCTTTGCCAAACTCTGAAAACCTTGATTCAGTCCGCAGCGGGTTAGTCACAAAGTATGTGCTCTGCTGTTTCATCATTATCCAAATAGACACACACTGTCTTCCGACAGTTCAAGTCTCTGCATATAAATGATTCAGACGACAGTGACCTGTAAGGAGGCCTGTTAGACATCGTAGTTCATCTCTACTGTAGTCCAACAACTGTTTGGTATCAAGCTTCGAAGGGTGAACAAACGCCTTGGAGTGAGCCAATCCTGGAAGATTCTGCCAGAAGTCCAAATCTTCTGGTCATCCAGGTGTTCAGTATTTGTTTAGCAAAGCCTAGAGCTATGTCATTGACAGGTTCTGGTCTCATGAAGCTGCTTGCAGCACCCTCCTTTGCATGGGAGTCAGCAGCCTCATTGCCTTCCAGGCCAGTATGGCCAGGAATCCAGACCAGAGAATATTTGTTGAGTCTTGAGGAGTCATTTTTGGCAATTTGCTACCACTTTAGACGTTGCTCGATAGGAGCCAAGCGCTTCCAACGCCGCTTGACTATCCGATAATATTTTCATTGACCTGTGTATGAGGTTGGATTCTACCTTATCTCTATACATACAATGGGGAATGTTCCTCCTGACGAAAATCAAGTAGTTTTCATAAAAGAGCTCTAAAATAACGCATTTTAAACTCATCGTTTCAACCCTTTTCTTGAAAAAATTATTTAAATACTTAAAAAAGAGGGATGAAATAATGCATTCAACATTTAAAGGGATTCGTTTCTATTTCACCATTTGGCAACATCGGTTATAGCTAATAAAGGACAATGAATCTGTATGAGACAAACAAAGATGACATATTTCAGAGGCGTGCTGTTCTTTTACTTATGTTCCGAGACATTCTGTGACATATGACATTTTGTGCACCTAACCTATCTGCCTCTATATAAATAAATAACAAAACAATTGTTGTTTATGTGGTATTTTACTATAATTTATATTTTGCCTTAATTGTTGATTTATAAAGATAATTTTTCTTTTTCAAAGTAGAATATCTAGGTACGTATAAATTATTTCAACTTGATATAGGCGCTGTTGCCAATATGTGAATTAGAAACAAATCCCTTTAAAATTAAAACCCAACATTTGAAACATCAATTTGAATACTTTTCGAAGTGATTTTGAAAAACTCATGAATTTAACTCAACTTTATTTTGTTAAAACTTGCATTTGCTGTAATAACCCAAATTGAGGAACATTCCCCATTCAATAGCACAGATTTTCGCTTGAAATACAGTTGCACAGGTCCCTAGATATCGTATTACTATCTTATATTCACACAAACACACTCGCCCATTACCTTATCCTTGATCCACAATAAACCCTCGTAAGTTGAAGTGGACCAACGAATAAATTGAAATACCATTCTTTGGGAATGCTGCATTGCTGGCAACAGGTTTCTTTGAGAAACCTGAGACTCAGGTGCGAGACTAAGGTACTGTTACACGTACCATGTCTAACACATTCATTACTTTTTTGCTGTCTGTGATTTCTAAGTGTCCTGCCATCCATTGAAGGATCAATCTATTCCAGTCCTTCAATTCTTCACGGCATTTCTTTTTTTGTTCTCTCTTTTCACTGATGTATCTGCTGCTGAATAAAGATTATTATTATTATCAGAGTAGTCACGTTTGAGTTCGTCAGTGCTGCCTGTGAAAATTTCGATCCGCTTATTTCATTTGATGCTTCAATTCAAGATTTCTTGTGCATTACTCCCATTTCCACCCGGAAGACTGATATGTATAAATCGAGCTTGTAGCTGCAACCTAAATTCATAACATTATACTCGTACTTCACCGTCTGTCTATATTTGCTTTTCATGTATCTTTATATATGATTTATGTAGGAGGAGGAGGAAGAATTCATTTATTGAACCTCATTCGATGTCCCACATCACCAGAGGTAATGGTGTATACAAATAAACCTGCGTTAGATGTAGAAACTCAGTCATCACCTCCTGATGATGCAAACTTGGTGAGCGAGACGCGCGCTATCAGACAGTGTTTTTGTTCATCTCCATACGAAGTGAGATTAACTCTACCTCCAATAAATGATGTGGGTAAATGATACAGGCTGATTCACGGTGGATGGCACATTAGACGTTTCTGGTGAACCAGACAACGGATCACTTTGAAAATTTAATGGAGGGCATATTCGGACATTCTGTAGCCAACTAAAATATTTTCGACAATGCGGTGTTGCCGCTTCTATTAGAAAGCAGTAGCAACTTTGATTTTTCAAATGGAACACTCTGTATATAATGTCATTTTTGGGATCTCCAACAATTGCCCGACAACTTTTCTTGATATTTCCCTATACCTATCTGTTACCGTTTTCGAAATAAAAATTAATTTCAATTTTTTTCTTCGAAAATCATGACTTCTAAAAATGCCGATATTTTTTAGTTAAGAAGTACTATGATATCGAAATTTGGTTTGGAGTTAGGTGATACTTGGACACTTCCCACACGTCAGCCTAATCTCCGTTACTTCAATACAGGGTGGTAAAAAAATACAGTTTTTTCGTTTGCTTGAAAAAGTTGCTGAAATTTGATTATTTTAAATGGAACACCCTGTATATTATTGAAAATTCGGAAAGCTGCTGAAATTTGCTTTCTTTCTATGCATATCATACCTATACCTAACTAGTCAAGTTTCGGACTTATGAACATTTATTTGTGAAAATGTCCCTTCAGAATGGTATTTCCATTCGGTATTTGGTAAGCAGGCCATGATTACTATTTGACAGTAGCGTTGTGACATTCTCCTAATAACATCGACATTTTCGTCACTTCAGAAGTTGCAAATACCTTCAAAACGATGGAACAAAACTATTCAAACGAAGTTCTTATGAATTTGTTTATTATTTTTGGACAGTGTGACAAAATTATCAGCAGAACATGTAGAAAGTTCAATGAAATGTATCCGAATCTACCGCCAATGAACCTCAAGAAATTTATACGAATTCAGAACAATTTCAATATGTTTGGATAAACTTTAAAAAAGCACCAAGAAACTTGAAATTGGAAATATTGATATGAATAATTATAAAAAAGTAAAACAATCATGTGGAATATTTCAAAATATGTTCGAATCGCTGGCCGTTCACTTCCAAGCACTTTAAAATGCGGGTGTTGACTGCTTTCGTGGTGGCAGATCTGATTTCATTGGGATCCAAATCTTCAAATGTTTGGGCAATCCTTTCTAACAATTCATCTCTCGAACGCACGGGTATTTTGTAAACTTTTTCTTTAAACATTCCCCACAAATAAAAATCTAATGGATTAAGATCGGGTGATCTCGCTGGCCAATTCCATGGTCCCAAGCGCCTCATCCACCGATCGTCAAATAGTCTATCCAGTTCTGCGCTCACTTCTCTTGTGCAATGTGCAGGAGCTCCGTCTAGTTCCATCGTTTTGAAGGTATTTGCAACTTCTGAAGTGACGAAAATGTCGATATTATTAGGAGAATGTCACAACGCTACTGTCAAATAGTAATCATGGCCTGCTTACCAAATACCGAATGGAAATACCATCTGAAGGGACATTTTCACAAATAAATGTTCATAAGTCCGAAACTTGACTAGTTAGGTATAGGTATGATATACATAGAAAGAAAGCAAATTTCAGCAGCTTTCCGAATTTTCAATAATATACAGGGTGTTCCATTTGAAATAATCAAATTTCAGCAACTTTTTCAAGCAAACGAAAAAACTGTATTTTTTTACCACCCTGTATTGAAGTAACGGAGATTAGGCTGACGTGTGGGAAGTGTCCAAGTATCACCTAACTCCAAACCAAATTTCCATATCATAGTACATCTTAACTAAAAGATATCGGCATTTTTAGAAGTCATGATTTTCGAAGAAAAAAATTGAAATTAATTTTTATTTCGAAAACGGTAACAGATAGGTATAGGGAAATATCAAGAAAAGTTGTCGGGCAATTGTTGAAGATTCCAAAAATAATATTATATACAGAGTGTTCCATTTGAAAAATCAAAGTTGCTACTGCTTTCTAATAGAAGCGGCAACACCGCATTGTCGAAAATATTTTAGTTGGCTAGAGAATGTCCGAATATGCCCTCCATTAAATTTTCAAAGTGATCCGTTGTCTGGTTCACCAGAAACGTCTAATGTGCCATCCACCGTGAATCAGCCTGTATTGTTTGTACAGTTGTAAAGCAGGTTGGTTTGGTTTGTACAATCATTCTAAAATGCAGTCAATATTTTCAACCTTTGGAAATGTTTCAAAATGAAATATATCAGCCTTTTCAACTTCTCACCTCTGGGATCCAAGATGTATCGAAGTGTGACTGCATACACGCATGAATTTTCTGGTTGATTTATTGATTCCGAGTTTCATTTTCTGTCCGTTTTGGCATGGTCTCATACATAAGTATCACAATGTCTCTTCGAACACTATCTTTCGAAGTATTATGAAGAGGTAACATTTCTGAAGAAGAATATCGAATGAGAATATGTAACAACCAGTATTTGCATTTGATTAATTGTGGCAGTAATTGTTTTCCTTGAGTTTGGAGTTCAAATTATTAAACCTAGATGTCGCCCAACTCGCGGTCCTTCCGTAAAGTAGGATTTTTCATTTTGAGTTTTCTAAAATATCTTCTTCAAATTCGTTATCAGCTCTTTCAATATATCGACAGAACCTTTCAGCAGAATTACTATACATACTTCTTTTTGATGTTGATTTGCGCTTTTCATCGATATTTATCAAGTGTAGGCTTTCGGATTGAGGTCTTGGCTAAGAGTCCAGCATTGGACCGTTCATTTTGTAAATTACAAACCTTGCTTGCAGTAGTCAGAGGACTAGAAAGATAAGTTCGCACCGAAGGGGTTCTAGCGACGAACGTAGGTATCAACGCAGTCATCGCAGATCACCGGCATCCAGGAAGCGTCATCGACATCATCAGGACAAAACACCATCGACGAAGAAGCATAGAAAGTCTTCTTCGAAAAATAAGGTGAGAATTTTTCGTCAACAATGTCTTGAGTTCGGGCCGAGATAAGGTAAGAACTTTATTTTTCACATGATATCAGTTTGATTTTCACCACAAAAATGAGATACACGGCGTCTTGGAATAAAATTCAGAACGAAAAGTTTTTTATGTACGGACTTGCGATGAAAGTGTGTTAATAGTCCAGACAGATACAAAAAAATGTAATAAACATTTTTGAAAATGAGTTCTGATAATGGATAGAGTTTCTTTAATACGCTTGATTGACTAGCGTAAATAATGAAAGTTAGTATGAGACAGAAAATGTTGTTTGAGAGTTACACTGACAAAAAACTTTCATCGCGTATTCGTGAATAAAAAATAATAATCCTCTGGAGTTTATAAAGTTTAGAATATCGATAAAATGCATAATTTTTGCCTTCGTTCAAAACACTTTGGAATCTTGAATAATTTGGAAAATAGAAATCAATTTGCCGAAATAATTTTGTTCTTCTCGAATTGTCTGGAGGTTCCAAAGAGGTTGCTAATTTTTTATTGTTGCCTTTGTTGGTCTAAGTCTAAGTAATGAATGTAACAGTAGTTGTTCATTAATTAACATGCATTTTTTCGTTATTCAGATAATTTTGCCTTTTGCCTCGAATATTTTCATATGGTCTCTATAATCTTTGTTATAATTTAATACGTGATTGTTGTTCATACGAATAGAACTTGGGTTGTTTCTGTCTCACTGAGTTAGTTGCGGCGCTATTGAAATAACGTTGTTATTAAACAAAGTGTTTATTGATAATTTGGTAATACTAACTGTTAAAATCCGCTTCTTTCGTTTACCAGGTTATTTTTTAGAAAATGCTAATATATGTCCTAAAGATCTCAACTTTTGAAAAACAGGGCGTGAAGTTTTTTAATGATACGTTTTGAGAAACGTAGTGCATATCTTCTATGAATCAAATGCAATTTTCTGTTAAATACCCTTCATAGCAACGCTCGGCAACAGGCGTTTACGGACCGCGAAAGGTCGAACCTCGGACCGCTGAATATTGTTATGTGTATATTATTGAAATAATATTTTTAAGCCACTTAGAATTTTACTTAGTACTTATTTTATTTTAAGTTACCTAGTTAACTTGTTTTACAAGTACCAACAACTAATATGGTTCGATTAGTTTCCTATCAAGCCTATGTGTGCGTGTGTATTTGTGCGAATTAATAATAATTTCAAATCTTTATTACGCACACGAAACATCTATAGGTTGAACTACATACCATTTTTACGAAAATATGCTCTTTCAACTCCAGCAATGATTGGCAAAGAAAAAGGTGTAGTAAAGTGAATCAGGGATAAAAACCCAGGTCTAATATCTTATCAGTGCATAATTCATCAGGTAGCCCTTTGTGGTAAACTTAGTGCTACACTGAAAGAAGTGATGAACAGCATGGTCAAGTTGAATAATTTTATGAGATCTCATTCTGCTCTTCAGCATGGACCTTTCTGCGTATTCTGACTTACTGCAACATAACAATGTTCGTTGGCTGAGTAGAGGTCAAGTTATTGAACGTTTCTGGCTAAATTTGCAATATTTTCTTGCAATATTTAATTACGCAAGGAGCCAGAAATCACTTCGAGATTTAATATTACTGGAGTTTTTTCCCAACACCAAATTGTTATTTTTTTTTACACCTCGACACGTGTTTCGATCACCAAGTGATCTTCTTCAAGAGGAAGATAAAACTAACAACTACTCAAAACTAAAGCTACTTATACTAATCAGGTACATCATACAGGTAGGTAATCAGTAATACCACCCATACAAGTGTACCACCCTAAATTAATTTTACAATTGGCCTTTCTATTATTTTACAATATGTCCTTATGTATGTTTAAATGTTACAGCTATATATAGAACAATTTTCAGCTATATAAAATTAATTTCACAATATTGCCTATCTGAATATATTGACAATGTGTCTTTTTGTAGTAATCAGTAAACCCAACTATACTGGAATAAAATTCCAGTTCAATGTATGATCCTAAATATAATAGTTCATTTCATAATTTCATATATATTATTTACTGTGATGAAGGGGATTCCCAGAATATGTTCTTCTCAGCAAACAATTTTGCGCGTCCTTGAATACTTTGCATATTTTTCCACTAAAATTGATACCGCGTAAAACTGATTCAACTTCTTCGTTAGGTTATTGTCTTGGTTTCTTTTCCTTGATATTTATTTTGCGTGTTAATAACGTTTTCCTAGAAAAAGTATGCTCACTTCACATACACCATTATTCATCGCTGGGACTCAAAAAGACCTTCAAGTAAAGGTTAGTGGCGGGACTCCTCAACTCAAGTCAAAATATGCTTCATTGTCTGAAGATTCATATCTTTTTTTGATTTGAAAGGGTTATATTTTTAGGAGTGATTAATTTTTGGGAAAGAAAGTTTTTGGCTTTCTACTACTCCATCTGATACAAAAAAAAGGGATGAGAGAATCTTCCAAAGAAAGGAAGGAAGTAATCAATTTGAAAATAAGTAAATTTATACATGAATGTGTAGATCATGCAAAGAAGTAACTTTCAGACATATCTTATTGACAAAGCTTGGTTAAAATAATTAAATAAAAAAACAAACAAACAAAATTACACATATCAGCTATCGCTATTCAGTCATATGAAACTATAGACTATACCATAATTTACAATTTCAAGTAGATACTGAATATATGTATATGTAACAAAATAGGACATATAAAGATAATAGAAACAGTTTGTATTCACTTAGCACAATATAACACTTTAGGGAAAGCCAGTAATAATGTATTTTGAAAATGTCCAATATTGATTATATGAACTGTATTGAGAGTCAGACACAAGTCAATCAATCAATCATGCTTTATTGTCCAAGAAATCCTTATTAACAAAGCTAGTGAAACTTTATGAAGTCAACAATGTTTTTTTTAAATATTAAAATTATGATATACAGTGAACAATCATTATATGGTTGAAAAATGTACATATATGAATACACTTAAATAAAACAATATATAAACCATTACAGATAATAAATAAATAAATAAATCATTACAGATATGTAAGCATCTGAAATACTAAGAGATGAAATACATCATCGATATATTTCATAATAGGCTTTTTGCAGAAGTACTCCTTTTACTAATTTTCTGAATTCTTTTAAATTTGCTATTGCCCTATAGCATAGCACATTGATTGGAAGGTGGTTGTATATTTTCTTGCTCTCATATATCAGAGAAAATTTTGTAATCGGTGATTTTGGTATTGGCAAGGGTAAATTCCGACTTCCTCTCGTGTGGTAAAGTCTATCATCATTTACTGCTGAGTTGGAGTATTTTTTTGTGAATTAGGCAAACGGTTTCTAAAAGGAATAAACAAGGTACAGTAAGAATTTTTTTACTGATGAAAATGGTTTGCAGTGGTCTTGTGATTTTGCCCTACATCTGTATCTGACAGCCCTTTTTTGTAGAACGAATACTGAATTCAGTAGTTGCCCCGACTACAAAAGCCCCAACTCTATCAACAAAAATACACAGTTCTGGCTGAGGATTGATTGAATTCGTTAGAAACAACTCGAACTGCATAGCAGCCAGGTGCTATTTTTTTGTATGAGTTTCTTATATGCTCATCAAATTTTAATTTATCATCTATAAATACCCCTAAAAATTTTGTGTGAGTTCTGTTAACTATAGCATGATTTTCTTCAAGTCGTCAAAATTTAGTTTCAACCAAACTATGTTTATTTTATTTGTGTGTGTTGAAAAATAAGGACGTTGAATCGCACCACTGTTCAACCCTTTAGAGATCCAGAGTTATGATGTCTCCGAGATTATCTTTATTTGTCCCACGCCAAAGAATCGTGGGTGTCATCCGCAAAAAGTGTGAACTTTCCTTTGATATCAATGGTTACCAGATCATTCAGATAAAGCAGAAAAATGGTAGGGCCCAGAACCGAACCTTGTGGTACACCCGATGAATTATTCTCAATATGCTATGTATTTCCTTGGAGTTTTACTAACTGCTTCCTGTCTGTTAGCTAACTATAAAGCCAGTTATATGACAATACCCTGAAGCCATAGCACTGAAGTTTAAATGAAAGTGTTTCATGGTTCACGCAGACGAACGCTTTTGAGAAATATATCTATCTATGGTTTCCCCGTTTCGGATATTTGAAGTTCAATATTTTTAATAATCTATAGAATGTAGTGCGTTATTTCTTTAAATAGTGTGTTAAGACTGGGGAGTTCGTTTCTGACCAATGGTAATTCAAGGTTTCATACAAGAAATGAGAATAAGTTGATACTTTCGATCGGAAGCGCCACGGAAAGGCCACGCTTTGTAATATACACTACCTTGTATTGCAATGCCCACTCTTGTATTCTTTATGAGTGATATAATTAGTCCATTTCAGTCTAAGATAATCTTTGATGACCGCCACCTCAATACCTCCCGAATATCAAAACAAAAATGTAGGTGGGCACCTGAAATTCAGCTGGGAACCAAGGATAGAAGCATATATACTTTGCTAACGTATCCAAGTTATATTTAGATTCGCACTTTTCTGTGGAGTGGGATCGCCGAGACTCCTGCCAACGCGCGAACGTCAGTCGTACATCAGAATTTTCGGGTAGAGTTCCTAAATGCGAGTGGCCCGTATTTCCCGTGGTGTTTCGCGCTAGTCGGAGCATGTCATTTCCAGATGTACGGATCGAGTTTGTCCTACAACCGTTACCGTCCTTCCAAGGACCTCGAACGACACGTCGTCCCCGAGGACTCTTCGTGGGGCCGTACGTCATCGTACGCAGTTCGACCTTCTGCGACGACTACGATTTTCCCAGGATCAGGAATGCCAACGAAAACACTGAGCGATAACAGGCATCCGTTCGGCGACTATCCTATGGCCAAGAATCACACGAATGCCCCTGTGAATAGGCCGAGGTACGCGCGTTCCTCGACAACTTCAAGTGTCGCGCAAATTCTGAGTGATTCGTGCTCCAGCCTCTTCCAAAAGTTGACGACCCGGGTGCGAGGTCCCTCGTCGACGGTCGAAAGACAGCTAGCGTCGAATAACTTTTCCACCCCTTCTAGCGCCGGAAGCGGTTTCGTTCCTCTAACCACCAGCAAGAGTTCCACGGTGGTTCCGAATTACGGCCACAGCAAAAGTTCGACGGTGGTACCGAATTTCGGACACACCATAACTAGATTAGAAGATAAATATTCCTCGGTGCTGGACCGGATATATCGAAGGAAGGGCGCGGAAAAGTCGGTGGATCCTCCAGTCCGGGGGCTCGTCAAGAGTTCGACCACTGCGAACGTGCTTCTATCCGAAAAGTCGTATCCTTACATCAACAACAACGCGTTTCATCGGGAAAAGACGCCGTACAGGAGCGAAAGCCGGAAATCGTTGCACAAGAAGCAGTTTCCGGAACCGCAGTACACGTTTCTGGATAAAGATTCGGCCCATCGAGTCCGCCATAAATCGAATCATTCCGATGTTCGTCCTAGGAGATCCACGAAGCCCCAACGAACCGGGAAGAGCGAAATCAGCGACAGGAAAACCACCAACTTGAAACTACAACCAGTAGAGATAAATCTGAACGAGGAACTACCTGGACCCCTAGTGAAATCCGTTTCGGGCACGGTTGTCAAGGCCATTAGCCCAACTACGAAGAAAGATCTTGAAGACGATGAAGTCACCCCTACTCCGTCCAAGCCAGACAACGGGGCGCAGCGAGAGGCGAAGAGGAAAGAAATCCAGAATCTGATCGTCAAGTATTCCGCCCTGGACGAGGCCTACAACAAACTGCATGCCGGCGATGGTATGAGCAAACGAAGTGATAAAAAAAATAGCGGGTGCTTGGATAGCGTTTCCGGGTCTAGTGTTCTAGCGTCAATCACCCAGAAATATTATCCAAACTCAGTCGCGGCTGTAAGTAGAAGGAGTTGTTGTGTGATCTTGATCCTCCGCTCGATCCGTCCACCACTAACAAAAACGCGACGCTTCCGTGAGACACCCTTCTAACCAAAAGTCATGAGGCGCAATTTTTAACATGTTGTGTAAGTACTAATGATTTTATTCAGTCTTTTTTATCTATGAGGAAGATTCGGGATGATGGGCATGAAATCTATCTTTCCGTTTTCTTTAATTAGTTCGAAGAACGGAGTGGAAGCTTTGGGTCTTTCAACAGGTGGTTTGTCAAATCGATACAGGGTGGTCGTCTAGAATGTACTGTGAAGCATACTTGCCACGTCACTGTTGCAAATACCTTCAAGGGAGGTAGGATTCAAATGATACCTCATTGAAGAGGGAATTCATATCCATTACTGCTATATTTTTGAAAATTGTTTCATGCTCTCAGGGATACGTTGAACCGTTTTCCGAAAAATACAGAATTTAAATGGATTTTATCAAAACTTACCGTGCTAATAAAGTAAGTGTTGAAAGTCTGTAAACCTCAATTCAATATTACAGATTATATTATAACATTTGTATATTTTGGGGCATTTTTGCGGTGTCAGTTCACGACATACGGGGTCTGTTAAAAAACAGTGAATGTTCAATTTCCGCGGGCTACGTATATTCAATTAGCGATTTTTTTATGTTGGTACACTCTTCTCTACACTGTAAATAGCTTGCAGCACCTAGCAATGTATTCCTGTATAACTCGAACATCTCTATAGAAAATAAACCATTGGAGTCAAATCGGGGAATCTGGGTGGCCATTCTGTAGAACCTCTCCTTCCAATCACTATCAAAGAGCTGTCGCACTGACACTACGTAATTTTTTAAGGACAAACACAAACACTATAGGAAAATCCTTAAGGCGCTATCAGAGCGGTGCCTGTGCGAAAGTAGCGATTCACATTGGATTTGAATCGCTGGAGATCAAATCCATTTGGAAAAACGTTCTTAGGAAGTTTATTCCACATAAACGCGGTTCTCCAAATGAAAGAGTTCTCTAACAGTGAAGTTCGAGGTGTACTGAGTTGAGCCTTAAAACGATGAACTGTCATAGTCCGTCGCGTATTTCTGATATGTACCGCTCTTGGTGGAATCAAATGTGCCAAGTCACTTGAATACCTCCCGTGAAAGTATCCATAGATGAGAGATAAATCTCCAACCATTCTTCGATGTTCCAGACTATCCAGGTTGCAAGTGAGGTTTGCGTCTCCAATCAAGCGAATGGCTCTTTTCTGGATTGAAGCCAGCAACTTCAGGGTATGTTTGAGGGCGGAGCTCCGTACATGAGAACAATACCTTTATAAAGCATCAAAAGTTGCTGAAGTGTGTACAGTTTTCTGGTTCGGAACAGTGTTCCAAACTTTTGAGAAGCAGTCTTTGCAATTCCAGCGACTTATTGAAAGTTGCGAAATTGTCTGACCTGACATTAAATCCGGTTCGGAGACATATATCTTCTTGGAGAAAACCGATGCCTGGGTTTTTGTGGCATTGAATTGAATCTGGTTATTTTAACTCCAATTCGAAATTACCTCTAGATCCTCAGTGAGATATGGAACCTCCTGCCGGTGAAGATGTGCCTCCGTAGCCGATGTCCTGGAAGACAAATGAAATGACGAGACAAGTGTGCTGTCGTCGGCAAAGCAATATATTGCTATCTTGGTTTTTCCCAATAAGTAGTTGATATGCAATAAAAAGAGGGTTGGAGACAATATGGATCCCTGGGGAACACCAGCGTTGATGGTGAAAGTATTCAAGACATATCCATCGACAGCCACTTGCAGGGAATATTCTTTCAGGAAGCTGAAGAGCCATACACAAAAATGACCCCACAAGCCATAGCATCGAAGTTTGGGCAGCTACACACGGCCAAAGGCCTTAGAAATATCAAGCGCAATAGCGCAACAATAAGGAACGAACCCCACCTTGTTGAAAAACTACTATATTTCATTATTGAGGTTCCAACTGAATGTCAATATAACTTGAATAATTAATGGAAATATTCTCCACGCTTTAGGTTTGCTTCCAAAAAGAATGAATCACCTTTTCCGATGAATGGTGATTCATGATGATGACCAATTTGAATTTTCTACAATTCATTTCGGTGGTAATTGAGTTTTTGTATTGGTTTTTTTCATTTCGCTACAACTAAGGGCACAACAACTACATAAAAAAATATTTTTTCGCCTTGAGGGGACCAGTGTTCTTACGGATGCTTCTTATGATATTGTTACCCAAAATTCCTGTCCAAACTTTCAGTTTGTGGTGATATTGGGCGTGAATTCAGCGTGCTAAATTGGGAGTTGGTATTTTGATAATATACTTATTCATTCAGATAGAAGATACATTCATCTGAGATATATTTGGTGTACAACAAAGCTGGACTACGGTTGACGCGTTTCAAGAAGATCTCGCAAAATTCAAGTTTTCTGTCGAGATCATTTTCGTTCATTTCATGAACTTTTTTTTAATTGCCATTCGGGCATGTAATTGTTAACCCAAAACCCTCGGTCCTTGGAAAGTGGCAATCCTATGTTGCTGAAAAATCTTCCCCTGAAACTCCACTATGTACCTTCTTGGCTCCTACCGATCAAAATCTAAATTGGTAACAAATTGCCAAAAACGACTCTCCTCGATAGGAAGACTTGACATATTGTCTCTGGTCTGGATTCCTGGCCATACTGGCCTGTAAGGCAATGAGGCTGTTGACTCCCTTGCAAAAGAGGGTGCTGCAAGCAGCTTCATCGGACCAAAACCTGTTATTGGCATCGCTTTAGGCTTTGCCAAACAAACACCTGGATGGCAAGAATATTCATGTACTTCCGACAGAATCTTCCAGGATTTGCTCGCTCCAAGGTGTTTATTCACCCTTCGAAGCTTAATACCAAACAGTTGTTGGACTACAGTAGGGATAACTACGTTGTCTAACAGGCCTTCTTACAGGTCACTGCCATTTGAATCATCATATGCAGAGACTCGGACTGTCGGAAAACAGTGTCTGTCGCCTCTGTTTGGAAAATGATGAAACAGCAGAGCATATACTCTGTGTCTGCCCCGCTGGGGACCGAATCAGGTTTTAAGAGTTCGGCAGAGCCGTACTCTTACCATCTGACCTGAAATAATACTCACCATGCAAACTAATCGGCTTCGTTAAGAAGCTGGGTTTATTTGGTCGAGTGTGAATAGGTGTGAGTCACAATAAACCCTTGCGGGTTGCGGGGGAGGGCCGGATAGACCCACTCACTTTGGACCTAACCTAACCTGACCACTATGTACCTACTGAAAGTTTACTGCAATTAAATCTTTTGCGTTTTTCAAAACTTGGATATATCTCTTGAATATTGAGTTTTGTCTCGAAACAAGATTAGTATTAGAACATTTTTTCGAAAGTAACAACTAGGTGGGTATATATTTTAGACCCAAAAAATTAAACCCAAAGCTTTCACTACGAATATTCCCGAATCTACCTCAATATTTGAATGCAAACTTCAAAGGGGGATTGGCCAAACTTTGAGAAACGAGATGGTGATATTTTGTCGTGATTATTTCTTGATATTTTTATATTTTTTTGGGTGCTTCGTTGAAGAAAAAGTCACTTGATATTCACAAAACTACAGTTTATTTCCACTTCCTTCGCTTATGGTTCGCGATGGTTTCGATGTACAGCCTTCAAATTTTAAACAGTAGGTTGATATGACTTGGCATAACTTACCAAAACAAACACCTCACACCTCTATACGGCTCAGTTACAGACGTCATGCTTCTCAATTTTTGTTTGTTCTCACGTGTCTTAGGAGTGATTCAATACATTTATTTCAGATTATCTATTGTCGATAATAATGTTTCGCGGGAAAAATATGTTTATATTTGAATACAGGCAATCATGTTTATAGTATAATAAAAATTGATTTGAACTATGAACAAAAAAACCTTTACATTTCTCAAATGAATTCTACATGACTTACAGAGGACAATTCAGTGAGATTATATCATGGTTGTGAAGACCGAGTGAGGAATCCAAAGCGATTCAATTTGTATTGCAATTCACTCGAGAAATCATTCCGAACGCATCTGATTGTGCAATTTGCTATAGCAATGACAGCGGAGAACCTGAAAAATTGAAGTTTCGAAAAATAACACCCAAAGCTTCTACACATAAAATTTCATATGTCTCATGATGTAAATGCAAACCTGAAAAGGGGATTGGCTAAACTTTGAGAACTGAGACCGTGATATTTTTTTTCTGTAGCGTTGACAAAACATTAACTTTTGAAGCTGTAAATCGGGAGTCTTTCTTTCGTTTATAGGATCAATTGAAATTTTAGCTGATTCTTCCCGTCTACACGCACCGGCTAACCCATAATTGTTTTTTTTTAATTCTGAATTTCGAATTTAATCAATCAACATTATTCAGAATTACAACAACAGCAACTAAAATCTATATTAAAATAAACAATAATGTTATGCATATACATATACATACAGATATATACAGGGCGTTCCAACGAAAACTTAACCGCTCCTGTAAGTTAGAAATGGACGTTCAAAAAACACGTCAATTTTTATTTCTAGGGGGACTAATCCTGATATGGAAATCATACCCGAAACTTCACTCCCCTGCGGTCAGCAACTACCCCCCTATTTTTTTCAAAGGCAGGGGGGGTCGAGTCATGCATCATTTAAAAGGTCTTTTGTTCCTCTATAACTTCTGTAATTCTTTTCGAAATCGGTTCATTCGTTATTGAGAAATTAAATGTTGAACGTTTTATTTAAGAGAAAAGAGAAAATTTGCTGTCGCTCATTTTATTGAGGAAATCAACATAAGTAATATCAATAGCAACACAATCAACGGATAAAGTGTTCAAAATGACCTCCATCTAGTTCCATACAGTAATACAGTCCACTTTCGAAAGCGTTCCTTACATTATTGAAGATGTCCGGAGTCAGAAATCGGCATTCCCGAACACTTCTCTGTCGCAGGTCTTCTAGATTTGTGGAATATACATGGTGTAACTGAATAAGTGTAAAACATTTAAGGAGGTGATTCCTCATCGAAAAAAATATCTTTCTTATAAAGAAACTTCATTGGAGCATCCCTTGCTAAGATACAGCCCCTGAAATTTGTATAACAATTTTTTTCACAAGCACTGAGAAAGTTACAATATTGAAATTAACCTGACGTTTTGTACTACCAAAAAGACACTTAGCCAGTAATTTATTTGGTTTACCCCATGGTTGTAAAGAGTGGAAAACGCAACCCCTACAATTTATTTCCAATGTAACTTTTTGTCTTATTATTTGTTTACCATTTAAAAATTTATTTCCGATAGCCTGTTTCATTCTAAACAAAAAATGTCTCTTGGGTTTGTTGCCCAAAATAAACCAGTTCGCAGCAAAAAATTATTTTACGAACAACTACAGAGATACATCGTCATAAATGCGAACTGGATTTATTGTTATTTTGTAGTTAGTACCTGCATTAAACGATTAAAGGGTAATAAACAGAACTAATTTATTAATAACAAAACACACAACATGTAGAAATTATAGTGAATGTCCAATATGTCTACCTTCAGACATTACGAATGCGTCTAGATGTCGGTGCATTGAGCCACGTATTCGCTCGTGTCGATGATGCGATTTCTTAAGTCCTCTACATCGCGAACAGGAGTACGATAAACCAAATGCTGTAAATGGCCTCAAATAGAGAAATGGAGAGGATTGAGATCTGGTGATCGAGCGGGCCAGTTCTGTGGTCCTCCTCGACCTACCCACTGATTTGCATATATTTCAGTTAAATGCTGACGTGCTACTTGACCAAAATGGGCGGGAGCCCCATCATGCATAAAAAATATATCCCTTCTGATGCCCAAAGGAACTTTCTCCAGCAGTACTGGATGCACTTCTCTTAAAAATTGAATGTATGCCTCACCATTTAATCGAAGAGGTAGAAAATGAGGCCCAATTAAATCATCCTCAATAACTCCGAGCCACACGTTAAGAGAAAACTGTTCTTGATGGTTAGTTTCGACAGTAGCGTGAGGGTTTTCATCAGCCCCTATGTGGTAATTATGAAAATTAATAATCTTGTCCCGAGAAAAACTACATTCGTCTGTGAATTCTATCGGCTTCAGAAAGTCACAATTTCTTCTAATCATTTCCAGCATCCAAGTGCAAAATTCAAGACGGTTCGGAAAGTCTCGTGGTAACAGTGCCTGTACTCGTTGCAGATGGTAAAGGTATGAGAATTGTTCCTTTAAAATTGGAAATACCGTCATATGATCAACATTTAGCTGGAAAGCAATCTTTCTAGTACTGGTAGTAGGTTGTTCTTCAATCAAATTAAGTCCTGCTTCCTCAAGCTGTGGTGTTCGTACTTCTCGATGGCGACCACAATCCTGCGTTCTTTTGTCGAATGAACCGTATTCTCGTAATCGTTGATGAAGTCGAGCAAATATTCTATGTGAAGGATGCTGCCGTTGAGGATACATTTCAGCAGATCTTCTAGAAGCTTCTAACCCAATTCCCTGCGACAGACCGTAAACGTAATGCATATCAGTCATTTCCTTATTTTTGTATGCCATTTTAATAACAAGTGAATTATTGAAGTAACAATATCTTTCGATATTGTAACTTTTTTAGTGCTTGTGAAAAAAATTGTTATACAAATTTTATGTACCCCCTTTAAGGGCTGTATCTTATCAAGGGATGCTCCAATTTAAATTCTTTATATGAAAGATCCTATCTTTTTTTCGATTAGGAATCACCTCCTTAAATGTTTTACACTTATTTAGCTACACCCTGTATTTAATTGGTAGTAAACGTTTTGAAATGGAGGACACCGTTAGTTTTTCCTGCACCGGTAGTTTTTGTTGAATCTAGTTGTCGCAAGACAAAAAGTAGATAGTTGGCCATTGTCACTCCTCCACGAATGATTATTCAGCTATCCTTATTCACTGTGTTCCAACATGGTTCATTCTAAAGAAGAAAGAATAAAAATTGTTGCAACCTATTATCGAAATAATGAATGTGCTGAAGCTGTTGCAAAAATTTATAATACGAATCATCCAGACCACAACGTGAGCCATCAATACGTTAAACAGCTAATGGATAAGTTTCGAACTTCAAGTTCTGTTCACAACAGAAAACATGGAGTATTCCGTCCTGTCAGAAATGACGGAGTTGAAGTTGCAGTTTTAATACATGTACAAATGGATAATCGACAATCTATCAGACTAGTAGCTAGAGCGTCTGGTGTATTAGCTACTAGTGTTTTACGGATTTTGAAAGCCTACAATTTCCATCCTTTCAAAATAAGGCTAGTTCAGAAATTAAACGAAGATGATCCTGATAGTCGACTTCAGTTTTGTGAGGTGTTCAGCGAGAAATTGACCAATAACCCGAACCTATCAAACAACAATACATGTTTTTCAGACGAAAGTTTTTTCATGTTGAATGCTACAGTGAATAGACATAATAATCCTTACTGGAGCGATGCGAATCTTCATTTGGTGATGGAAAAACATTCACAAACTACAGAAAAATTGAACGTCTGGGCCGGCATTCTTGGTAATCCTATTGTTGGATCATTCTTCATTGAAGGTGATCTCAGTGGAGACACATACTTGAATCTTTTACAAGACTGTGTAGATCCTGTGATTACACATATTTTGATGTTTGGGTGAGACAGTTTTTGAACGAACGTTTTCCAATGCTTTGGATCGGCAAAAGGGGTCCAGTAGTGGCCAGCTAGATCACCTGATCTCCCACCGATGGACTTCTTTCTGTGAGTACTTTTCGGGCAGTTGCTGAATAAACATGTTTCTCGTGAAATCATATGAATTCGTTCATTTGAAGATTTTTGATTGTCATCATTTTCAATTTGAAAGTCGAGAGGAGAATGATATTCTAATAGATATACAATTTCTTTAGTAGTAAACTTTGAGGTTTGCCAGGTGAGAATTGTCAATAGTCTAAACACTATTATTATTATCCGTATCCTCGATTTGCACAGCTGCAGCTCTGCCTAAAAGTAGTATGTTTTTTCATATATTTTTGGCAATAGTCCCAATACAGTAGTCAGTTTTATATTTTTATCTTTCAGAAAATTTTCGTCATTGAGATAGCGATTTAAATTAGAGCTTCGTTTTCGTGATAGTAATTTTTTTCACAGAGGTACACAGTATTTCATTAAAAAAGTATGTGCAGTTTGGCACATTATGCTCGACCATTTCATTTCCAATAGTAGTTATTTTAGTACATATATTTACGTATTCATTTTGAATGCCTGCAAAATATTCTTTTTTCCTTTTCTGGAATGCTAGTTGGAATCTTGCTTTGTAACTGCGATAATTGTTCAATCAAAGATGAACAAATACAGATCCAGATAGAAGCAGGATTCATTATAATTATGAATTGATTCGATGTCGTTTTTCCTAAGCATAAATGACGGTATGGGAGCTTCGTCGGCAACTATCTGGTTTTGTCAAAACAGAGGATTAGTCAGATACTCCTTTTGGATTTATCAGGAAAAGTCCTAGGACAATATTTTTATATCCACTCCCATTTAGTAAATAACTACTTTTTTACAACATTGAGCTTTTTATTTCGTACTTACATACTGTTAATCCACTTCAAAAGTATAACAACTAAAACGAATCACAAAAATATACAGGGGCTGTTCAAAAAGTAATATTCAAAAATTCCCCTAAAAAATATGTATTCAGCAAGTATACATGCTGTTTTTTTTTTCTAATAACTTACTAGTATCCCACTGTTCTCATTTTTTGAAATGAGGAACGCTGTACCGTCATTCTAGAGCCTCTTGAAGGGCGCCAATAGTCTTGGTTGTTTCTTGAGCAGATATTCAACTTCAAGATACGGCAGATTCGGTATGTTTGGCGTTCGTTTCAGGACAAGCGGTTCATGCTGAAATCACCGTGCAAAATATAAAATATGTCGCATACTGAGATTGTCCAACATGCGACAAACTCCCTAATGGTACGGAAATTTTCAGTATATTTCGTTGATTTCCTCACAATCGTTTAAATCGTGAGTTAACCACTTTTCCAGTTTTTTGACCTTTACAATACGTTTTAAACCAGCTCAGTTCTTCCGCCGTCCCACGCACCGTTTGTGATGAGTCAATCTCCACCAGATTCATCAAATCATCGTCCTGGTTTACTGTAGGTCGGCCTCTTCGGGGCTTTTCTTCGAGGCAAAAATCTCAGAAACGAAATTTTGCAAACCAACGACGAGCAGTGCGTTCATTAACAGCAGTTTGGTTCAATTTGAATTCGTAGAAAAAAACCGCTCAACAATCACTCAACAACAATATCGGAACCGGATATAATAATGTCAGGTCAGACAATTCCGCTTTCTGCTTTGATAAGTTTGTTGGGGGTTGACCAATATGTCTTGGCACAATCATGTCGCTGGAATTGCAAAGGCTGCTTCTCAAAAGCTTGGAACACTGTTTCGAACCAGAACACTGAACATACCTCAGCAACTTTTGATGCTTTATAAAGCTCAGATCAGACCTTCTTTGGAGTATTGGTCTCATGTATGGAGCTCTGCCTCCAAACATACCTTGAAGTTGCTGGATTCCATCCAGAAAAGAGCCATCCGCCTGATTGGAGACGCGAACATGTCATGCAACCTTGATAGCCTGGAACATCGAAGAAAGGTTGGAGATTTGTCTCTCTTCTATGGATACTTTCACGAATATAGTGTTCAAGTGACTCGGCACATTTGATTCCACCAAGAGCGGTACATATCAGAAATACGCGACGAGCTGTGGCTGCTCGTCGTTTTGAGGTTCAACTAGTACACCTCGAACGTCACTGGAGAACTGCTTTTATGTGGAATAAACTTCGTGAGAACGTTTTTTCAAATGAATTCAATCTCCAGCGATTCAAATCCAATGTGAATCACTACTTTCGCACAGGCACCGCTCTAAGAGCGCCTTAAGGATTTTCCTGTAGTGCTTATGTTTTATTAAGATATGGAGCAACAAAAAATATGACATTAAAACAGACAAAACTTTTGAAACAGCCTACCATTACAAGTCACACGGAAAATCACAGTCGTCCACTAAGTACATTCGTCAACTCTGAACTAGTAGTTGTTATAGATGGATATATTTTCCCACGTAATCACTTTGATCATTACCTTTCATCGGCCCTCTTTATAACTATTTTTGCTTTTTTATTTACTCTACCCGCTTATTTGAAATAGATACTGTTATTTTTGAAATGTCCATATTTTCTGAACTTAAATTTAATTTCATTGAAAAATTCTTGCAACACTTAATTCTTAAGTACCACCACACAGTCAGCGGCCATGGGATCCTTCTAGATCTACCTTCTCTGCATATTTTTCTGGAGAGTGAGGCTAGATGGACCACAGACAGACTTGTGCACATCGTCAATTGCACAAATCAATTCAATGCAGAGTGCAACAGACTGTTGGTTGACATTGGAAGTCACAGCATTCTGGAAATGACCTCTGACTTTATGCCTTCAACTGTCAACTACGAACTGCCTTATAAAGTACTGTTCCGGAGTAAAGAGGACTGGATCCTCCGGGAGAAGGAAATATTAAGAGTAGATAGTTGTTGGTCCAACTTCCGGTTCTGGTGCAGGTGTTATCAGTCGCAGTCCCAGGACAAGGATATCAACCTGCCTAGGAACCTATGCGACTGTATTTCAAGCGGAAATTTACGGTATGGAATTGTGTGCGGAGAGATTGGAAGAATCCAACCTCATATACAAGTCAATAAAAATATTCCCGTACAGTCCAGCGGCGTTGGAAGCTCTTGGCTCTTACCGAGCAACGTGTAAATTTGTAGCAAACTGCCAGAAACTACTCTCCTCGATAGGAAGACAACCTATTGTCTCTGATCTGGATTCCTGGCCATACTGGCCTGGAAGGCAATGAAGCTGCGGACTCTCTTGCAAAGAAGGGTGCTGCAAACGGCTTCATTGGACCAGAACCTGTCATTGTCATCGCTTTGGGCTTTGCCAAACAAACATTGAACACTTGGATGGCAAAAAGATTTATGGACTTCTGGTAAAATCTGCCAGGATTGGCTCACTCCAAAGCGTTTATTCACCCTTCGAAGCTTGATACCAAACAGTTGCTGGACTACAACAGGGATGAACTACGATGTCTAACAGGCCTTTTTACAGGTCACTGTAATTTGAATCATCATATGCAGAGACTCGGACTGTCGGAAGACAGTGTGTGTCGCCTCTGTTTAGAAAATGATGAAACAGCAGAGCACATACTTTGTGCCTGCCCCGCTGGCCACTGAATCAGGTTTTTAAAGTTCGGCAGAGCCGTAATCTTATCATCTCACCTAAAAGACCACTCATCATACAAACTAATCAGCTTCGTTGAGAAGCTGGGTTTATTTGGATGAGTGTGAATAGGTGTGAGCCACAATAAACCCTTGCGGGTTGTGGTGGAGGGTCGAATAAACCTAACCTATTTATTTGGCCTTAACTTGGAGTTATTAACCGAATTCATTGTCAGTTGAAATATCCAAGTTGAAGTGTATGTCTGAAGCCAGTAGCAAAAATATTTTTACATTCACATAGAATTTGCATTCCTGCTTTTGATGTGCTCATTCTTTATCAGTGTCCTTCCCAGAGTTTGTGCCAATCCTTACTCATATCCTTTTTTTTTCATCTAATCATAAGCATATTTGTTCGTAGCATGTATGATTGTTAGAATATTGTTGTTCTGAAAGAAGTGACCTTACTTTGATGGCAATAAACGAATGTTTCCAGATAGAATAAAAAATAAATCTTTAAAATAGTTGATCCTTCCATACTTGCATTTAATGAAGGATATTCAATGATATTCAATATCTGTGAGCAATTAAAAATCTTATAATGATAGTGAATGTCCTGTTAGAAACGAATGGAGTAAAACTCCTTAAAAATCGTTGAATATCAACAACATGCAAAAGGCAAAATGTAATTTCGTAGATCCTTTTTACATTGTCTTTCTGCTATTAATTCTCGACTGAAAACAGAACATTTTGAATGAGGACTCATCAAAAATTGAGCTCTACTTGTAAACAACAAACTCAGATTTTGAATACAGAAGTGAAAAATGTGCCAAGAATACTAATTATAATATATTTATAGGTTTGGATAGGAATCATTTAATACAAAAAGATGTGCTGCTGCATACTGAAAGTTTTTTTTATTTGATTTTCAAATTACATTTTAGATTTTTCAAATATTGTAAACTTCAAAAGTTCCTTCTTCAATTTCAGTTGAGCTCAATCCTTAAATTATTAGTTTTCTGCTTGCCCCTCTATGTCTTTATCTTTTCACACTTTCTTTTTTTTCAAATGTTCCTTTACACTTTGAAATACAGTCGCTTCATTATTAATGTCATCGAGCAATTATAATTCTTGGGAAGTTAAAGAAATAATTGGCATGATTCAGTTAGATATTTATTCTGTTGCTCTCACACGACTCTATATCAGGTTGAATATATCATTACGCTCTTGGAGATTAGATGAAAGGAAGTATACATACATAATATTATTAGTTTCGCGAAACAAGGTCATGATATCAAAATATTTATAACATTTTGTTTAGATTGTAGCGAATATCGATCGATCCTTGAAATTCCAATAATTTGCAATAAATATATTTTATGATGCAGCATTATTTATATATTTTTCTCGATGGCATAAACAAAGAGTTGTTGAATCACTGAAGCGAATAAGCGGGTATACACCATTCAATATCTTTCCCAAAATTCGCAATAGTATTATGTAGGGAATGTTTGTCCTTGGAATCGGTTTTTACAGTTTCTTTGCCCCACCATAAAAAATTCAACGTATCAATTCTGTGAATGTGCATTAATATGGTTGCTGCTAGTTTTTAATTTGAGATTCAGTTTACCTCTATTCGTTTTTCGAGCTTCCCGAAAACATCAAAAAGTCTGGTGTTGACTATCGACTTCAAATTATTGTGAATGGTTTTAAAATCTTTCTCTAAAAGACTTATAAGAGAACTCTCTCTTGCTCTTCACTTAATCCGTGAAGATTTTCGATGTTTCGATAATAACGCCACTACGTCTGCAAGAGAACATTGTCTTTGTATGCTCTTTGAACAACTTTAGAGCCGTGAGCCTAGGTAGTGGGAGAAGGGATGAAAGTTTTTCGTAGACTTCGCTGGGACCGCTTCTAGCAACGATTCTTTGAAGAGCACCCGACTCTAAAATGATTTGTGAAAATATTAAAGATCTTCGACTTTAAGAAATCATCATTAGGACGAATTGTTATTCTAATTCACATGGACTCATGTATTTGTGCTGGCCACAATACATATGAGCAATCAAAGTTGCCGAAGAGTGAAATAACTTCTAAAATATCGTTAATCCTCTTCAGGTCCTCGTTGATAAGCTTTAGTATTTTCAAAATACTACAATCATAAAGTTGTCAGTGTCATTTTCAATCAGAAATCATCATTCAGACGAATTGTTATTTTACTTTACATTGACTCATATATTTGTGCTAGCCACAATACATATAAGCAATAAAAGCTGCTGAAGAGTGAAATAACTTTTGAAATATACATATACAATCGAGAAACGCGAAGAGTTTTTATACTGTTCTACATATATCCAAAGGGCTTTGACCGTGTCTGGTATGATGTTATACTAAAGTAGAAGTACTATTTCAGCGTTTATAATCGAATGATTTACTTTGAAATCCAGCTCATTAGTTTCACTCGAAATTATATAAAGAATACAGTTCCGACACTGTAATTGGAGGGAAGTGGAAAAAACTGTCTTTCTCATTCCAGGGTATATATTTATATAACTTCTAGTTATTACCTCTTGTGAGGTATACCTATAATGATTTAATGACACAAGATATAGCGTAACACATAACAAGTATTACATACATTTCATTATCACTTCCAGTAAGAAATCCATTTGAATAAAATATTCTCTTAGGCAGCCAATCTTCCTTATCGAGTTTGCACGAGCTTATACAAGATGCGAATATATATTTCTTTGGCGTTATTTTTGCTCTGAATTTGTTGTAGGTCAATTTTCGTGGCTGCCAACTATATGGACAGCAGAAGCATCTCTCTAATTTTTTTGCGACTTATCTGTTTCGTTAAAAGCTTCATTCCTCGACGAAACCAATAACACTTCAACTTATATTGTTTTAGTGCCGAAGAAGATAAATACAATACATATTTTCCATGGGAAACAAAGGTTCTGGCTTTCTTCTTCATCTTTATATAAAAAAAGAGGTAATCTTCCAAAGAGTTAACTTTCAGACACAAAATGGAAGAAAAAAACCCTCTCAAAACAACTACTTTTATATAAATATTGAATTATACAAAAAACATTTTTTCCTGTTCATATTGTCCTTCAAACATTTGTTATGGAATTGAGTCAATGTATCATGGCATTTGTT
Source organism: Leptinotarsa decemlineata (assembly GCF_025532065.1). Lineage (NCBI taxonomy): Eukaryota > Metazoa > Arthropoda > Insecta > Coleoptera > Chrysomelidae > Leptinotarsa > Leptinotarsa decemlineata. The sequence continues at coordinate 5,906,059 of NW_027412556.1, read as the reverse complement.
TCCAAGGCTGACAAATACGCAGCTATTTTATTTTTGGGGCAGTATTATGAAAACATAGAAGTTGTATTAATAAATAATGACTTCAGAAATCAAGAAATATATCCTTTATCAGGCTGAAAAAAATTGTCATTGCTGCCAGAAATAAGACAAAACGATATAATAAAATAAAAATACTACCCTTGAATAAATAATATACAGGATGTTTACTAACTACGGTACGAAACTTCGGATGGTGATTCGTAAGGTCATTTCAAGAAAAAAAAAATGGAGTTGCTTCATATCTGAGATACAGGGCGTTGAATTAAAAAAGACGTATTTAGAAAATATCATAAATATTACACCGATTTGGTTGAAATTTGCTACAGTTATTTGAAGTAATGAGGCGCTTATTAAGCCCTAACTAGATTGAGATTTATCAGGTCCACTGTAGTCTCAGTTGGCACCGCAGGCAACAGTATTGGGGAAAAAAAGTACGTTACTGACTTGTTGTAGTTTTCAATTTTTTTTAGGTTAAACAACTAAAATACAGCTTTTTCGTCTCTTCTGTTTACTTCATATCTAGCTTCATTTTCGAGAAAAATAAAATGGAGCCGCTTTGCATATCAGGAACATCTGTGTTGGAGACCAGCTGACAGTTAGTGTTGCCATATCAGTAAAAGTCACAGTAGTCAATTAGCAGTGATTCCATCATGAATAATTTTACTAACGCCGGAAGTGCATGGCTGACATGCACTTTATTTATGGATTAGCAAATGGAAATGCGGAAGAAGCACGGAGAATTTACCAGGACAGATATCTTAACAGAGTGATTCCTTGCACCAAAACATTCAGCATGCTACATGTGAGATTATGTGAAACTGAGAGTGTTATTAAAAATGCAGGTGGTGGAGGACCAGAAACTGTAACAACGCTTGAACTAGAAGAAGCTATACTTGATACGATAGAAGAATATGCTTTAAATAGTACCAGGAAGATGGCACTGCAACTGGATGTCAACCCAAAAACCGTATCACAGCGAGTCCAAGCTCTACTGCTTTAGGATTTTCACCTAAGATTAATGTTTTGCAGGTGATTGATTCATCCGATGGCACACCATAATCATTTTTTGCCAAATATTTTATTCACGGACGAAACAAATTTTTCACGAGATGCTATTATGAACTTTCACAATGATCATTTTTGGACCCACAAAAATCCGCACGTCATTAGAGAAAGTAATTTTCAGCAACAATTTTCGTTGATTGTTTGGGTAGGAATGATTGGTGACTACCTAATTGGCCCAGTTTTTCTACCACCAAGATCAACAGGTGAATCCTACACGGACTTTTTGCGAGATCATTTATCCATTTTGTTAAAAGTACCGGTACTTGTAAGAGGCAACATGTAGTTTATGCACGACAAAGCGCCAATTCGTTTTAGTGTTTTTGCTCGACATAACCTACCCCAATCGCTGGATTGGACGTCCAGGACCTCAAACTTGGCCAGCTCGCAGTCCTGATATGAATCCCCTAGATTTATATTTGTGGGGTCATCTGAAGGCTCTGTTTATAAAACTACTGTACTAGATGTGAATGGCTTGAGGAATCGAATAATTGACAATTGAAATGTCATAAGGAATACTCCAGGTATTTTTCAATGTGTCAGACAATTATTATTATTCACTTTTGGTTTTTATTTTATGTTGTCCATGGATAGTTTTCAGAAGTGTTTTTTTTTACGAAAACAAAAAGTTGTATTTTTAGAGAAACTACAAGCAAGTCAATGGCGTTCTTTTTTTCTCAATATTGTTGGCTATGTTGTCCACTGAGTGGTGGCACTGGTTTGTCGAAGTACTTCATATGCATTTCAAACTCAATCAATATCATCGTTATGACTTTCTGTGGATCTGTTAAGTATAGGTGCCTATCATTCGAGTGAACTCTAGTTGAATTTTCTATTCTAGTTAGTGTCCGTGAAGAAAATAATCCGATCCTTGGCAACACTTACTTGCTTCGAATTAATTCCAGCGAACGTATACTTTGTTGTCCTTTGATACCCTTCTAACGTTCTGTTATTTCTTATGACAGGTTATTAACAGGTGAATCAGTAAGGTCAGTCGGTATTTTTGAAAGTCTATGTTTTACTCACAATTAGAAGTTGGCACTTTTTCTGCCGGTGAAGCGGTTCATTTTTAGATTGTTGGCTCTAATAAACAGTCACTCCTCATTTTTTCAAACTTGGTGATACATTATAACATTTCTGTCAACACAAACACGTTACACTAACAAGTAGAAAGTAGACGAATGATTTGGATAAATGGACCTGAGTTCCACATACCCAAACGAATCTAAAATAGATTTACCACTTGAGTATATATATGACATTGCCTAGAATACTGAAATTTAAGCTAGAAATGCTAGACATGCTAGACATGCTAGAAATAATAATAGTAAGTCTTCAATGGCCTTGTCGTAGTTATGGAACAAAAAATAAGAAACACAGAACTATTGTTTTAGTGAAATATTCATTGCAATTCAAAGCAGATGCTTAAGAATGAGATGTCATAGAAGAAAATTAGATAAGTACGAGTAGGAGGTCTGATTCAGAGTACAATCAACGTATGCCACTCTCAAGTATTTTTGAGCACTAAATCCCGTTTTTTCACACCAAATTTGAAGAATTTTTTTGATCCATTTTTTTCGATAGCAGTGATATATCTAGCATAGAGCCACATCTGTGGAGTTGCACTGACAGTACATCATATCATAGTACAGAGTCCAGTGTTTCAATTAGAAAGGGAAATGTGCAAAAACTGAAGGAAACGCAGGAAACTTTGGACTATTTTAATGCTAGCAAGATTATGGATTACTTAAGTGCTCTGAACTTGCCCAACAAAATATAATGTTGTAATTATTGTAGTTAATGCTTGTAAATATCTTTTCCGCTGCTGAAAACCATAAGGTTGTTGCAAGTAAAAAAAATGGCAGAACACGCAAAACACTTCTAATTTTTAGGCCTCTCATAAACAAACTAAACATGCTAAAGAGCTGAAATTGTGAACATATGTTTGGGATGCGTGTACCAACATAAAAAAGTTGAAAAATCGCTAATCGAATGTACTTAGCCCGCGAAATTTGAACATTAACTTCAATTTTTGAACACACCTCGTATATAAATGATGAAAATTAAAATCATATGAAAGAAGCTGATAAACTATTTTCAATTTCTTGTTCTAAATTTCAAAATTATATCCGAAAATATGCTACGTCTCAAAATGTTTAAGAGTTGGCCTCGGACCAGACTTGAGTGGGTAGTTCATACACTACATTGTGGAACTATAAACAAACAGAAAACGTTCGTGGCGATTAATTAACTTGAAAACCTTTTCGAGGAAAAATATTTTATTTATTTCCAAAATGGTTTTGTGAATTTTTTAGAAAACCTGTACATGTTGCGGGACGGTAACCAGTTGGGTTGACTCAATCAACCGCTGTGTGAAGCGGTGGTTCGAACCGCAAGGCCGGACGATCAATTTTCAGTGCCTGTCGATCAACCTGTGCTAAGAATTGCACGTTAGAAGATGAAACCTTATTAATCTTTAGCTCGCACAAGTTTCTACTTTTGAGGGTTGTCGTTCGTAGGGAGCGACACGTGGTTAACGTAAAACAGATTTCAACAGACAGATGTTGCTATATTGTTAGTTATACCTCATTAGTGTCAACTATTTCCAAACATTTTCTAATGAAACTCAGCCATTATTTTCAATGTTTAAACGGTTGAATATTTATAAGGAAAACTTGATACACAAAGTTCCCAAATCGAACGATAATTTGTAAAATCGAAGTTACCTTTGAGAAAACAATTATAATGGGTAGTGTTACCGACAACCGGAAGATTTGAAACCCATTTAATAAATTTCCAGCGATATCCTGATATTTTTTCGCGAGAGTTTATTAAGTTGAAGGTGAACTGATTTACATGGTTGACGGCTCTGTGAACAGGCATGGTGGCCCCTAGGTTGCTTAAGAATTTATCAACCTAACCTATATCTTCATATAGGTACTCATACAATCTTGTATTTTTGAGAGTACTTTTTAATAAAATCCGATTAGGAAAAGCAATTAATGCCATTTCGTTCAAAAAAACTTAGGTTAGGTTAGCTCAAAAGTACGTGGGCCTATTCGTCCCTCCACCACAACCCGCAAGGGTTTATTGTGGCTCACACCTATTCACACTCGACCAAATAAACCCAGCTTCTTAACGAAGCCGATAAGTTTATATGGTGAGTGATCTTTCAGGCCAGAGGGAAGAAGTGTGGTTCTACCAAACTCTGAAAACCTGATTTGGTCCGCAGCGGGGCAGGCACAAAGTATATGCTCTGCTGTTTCATAATTTTCCAAACAGAGGCGACAAACACTGTCTTCCGACAGTCCGAGTCTCTGCATATGATGATTCAGACGACAGTGACCTATGAGAAGGTCTGTTAGATATCGTAATTCATCCATACTGTAGTCAGCTATCAAGGGTGAATAAACGCCTTGGAGAGAGCGATTCCTGGAAGATTTTGCCAGAAGTCTTCAAAACTTCTTGCCATCCAGGGGTTCCATGTTTGTTTAGCGAAACCTAAAGCAATGCCAATGACAGGTTCTGGTCCGATGAAGCTACTTGCAGCACCCTCCTTTGCAAGAGAGTCAGCAGCTTCATTGCCTTCCAGGCCAGTATGGCCAGGAATCCAGACCAGAGACAATCTGTTAAGTCTTTCTATTGAGGAGAGTCGTTTTTGGCAATTTGCTACCAATTCAGAAGTTGCTCGGTAGGAGCCGCAAAACCCTAACTTTGATGTTGTTACTCGGTACTCTGTATATTAGTGAAAAACAGCCTTTTTGAAACAATTAGGTACTTCCATATAAAGATTGAATTACACGAAAAAAGAGTACCTTTGAAACAACTACTTCCACATGAACATATGCATTATAGAAAAAAACTTTTTCGTATTCAGTTTGTATTCCAAGCATTCGTTATGGAATTGAATCAGATATTATTCACAGGATTGCTACACAATATATTATATACCACTCCTAAAAGATTCCTTTGGCTGGAATTTAATCAAATAAGCGAATGAATGTCATTACGATGTCGTATATGACATGAGTGGATCGAATTCATTGCGTGACATAAAATCGTAATTTATATATAAGGCGAAACATTGATGTCTACAGTGAGGATGACAATGTAAGTGAAATTTTTACCTTTCATTTAGTATATTGTGTGGGAATTCTGTGAATGATATCTGTTTCAATTCCATAATGAATGTTTGGAATACAAACTGATTAGAGAAAAGTGTTTTTTGTATAATTCAATGTTCATATGAAGTATTCGTTTCGAAAAAAAATTCTTTCGTGTAATTCATTGTTTATATGAAAGTAGTTGTTTCAGGAGGGTTTTTTCTTCTAGGTTGTTTCTGAAAGTTACTTCTTTGCATGATCCATATATCTATGTATAAGAGCTACGTCTTTTGAAATTGATTGCTTCTTTCTTTTCTTTGGAAGATTCCCACATTTGTTTGTATCAACATGGAGTAGTAGAAAGCCAAAAACTTTCTATCCACAAAAAAAAAAGAATATATTCCTGTTTTCTCTTCTACGAGCCGATTCTTCAACATACATTTCATCTAACTCTTCCAAGTTATCATTATCATTTTATCAAAAACGTTATAAATAATGATTAATAAAGGTAATAATTTTGGTATGTTCTTACAATGAAGATATTTACATGATCTATAGACATGAAAAATTGTGAATACTCTTCTTTACTTTGATGGAGAATGGAATTGGTAACGTATTTTTTGTTGAACCCATGTGTTCTGGGAATTACATAAATATAACTTGTTTATTTATCTGGTACTGAACAATATGAAAGCGCTTGAAAAGATCTCTTGGAATGAAGCTTTACGTAAACCTAATGTAGTTTAGTTTCAATTTTGAATAAACTCACGAAAACTCAATAATAACACAGAGGACAGAAATAACCTAAAGTTACATTATGTTTGAACAGCAATCACATATTGATCGTAAATTATTTTTGCTAAACAACAAAGCCTTTCCTTAAGTACTTACGGCTTTCGAAAATTAAGATGTTTCCCAAAGTTGGTTCTTCTACAGTATAGCAGATATGTTGATGAGTTATCATGGTACCTAAAGATAGACGTTACAGGTGAACATTTTTTTTACTTTTCAGATTTTCCACTGTAAGCACCTTCAATCCAAATCATAAACTATTTTCCATTATGTGTGCATAATATTGGAGCCATAAACTTGAAGCCATTCACCTAGAATGGCTTCAAGTCAAACAACAGAAAAAGTTTAAAAAAATAAATTCATTGAAAAATAAAGTACTTTTTTTATATATTAGATTGAACTGAACAGTTCGTAGGCTAACACACAGATGGCGCTGCTGGTTTTGAATCCTTATGATTTTTAGTCAACCTAACTTTCAAAAGACATATATACAAATTTCACAGCCGCCGGAGTATTAGTTTGTGGGATAGAACATTTTGAGTAAAGCAACTTCTGCACCCTGTCACAAATCAATGAAATCGATGGCAAAATTGCACGCATTGGACTTCGAATTGCTTTCGCATCCACCGTATTCTCCAGATCTGGTCCGCACTAAAAAAATAACTCCTTCACAAAGATATGTACAACTTGTCAAAATCGCTTTCTATATTTGACAAAATGTAGATGATGCATAGAAACTTTGTAATGACGAGACAAGGATGAAAACTCGCAGCAGACCAATACTAGACCCTGAAAAGCAAGAACTAGATGGACTGATTCTTACCTAAACCCTTGCAAAGTAATACCAATAGGAATTACGATGACTGAAGATAGTCTTTTAGCTGCAAACGATCATTTTCAATGATTTTTCCGATGAAAATATTAAAGTTACATGATACCTGACGTAAAAGTTCAAGAAATATATGGAAGTCGAAACGATTAATAATGAGTGATTTTTTTGCTGGTATCTATTTGACAACACTGTTTTCGACAGATCACGCGTGAATCGTATCTTGTATCATTGTCAAACTTGTTTAGTTTGGTCTATAATTTAACCATGAATCGACTTACGAATAAACAACGCTTGCAAATTATTGAATTTCATTATCAGAATTCATGCTTGGTGAACAAAGTGCATCGTGCACTTCTTCCAATTTATGGGCAGTTTCGTTGGCCTACTGAGGAAGCTATTCGGAAGCTTGTGACTGAATTTTGAACCCAGTTTACATTATTGGACATTAAACCACAAACACGCATACGAAGAATGAGGACCGAAGAAAATATTGCGGCTGTATCCGCCAGTGTTCGTGATGACCGTGAAATGTCGATTTGCCGCCGTTCGCAGCAATTGGGCCTCTGTTACTCCACTACGTGGAGAATTTTGCGAAAGGATTTTGGTGTTAAACCTTATAAGTTACAGCTGGTGCAAGAATTGAAGCCACACAACCTCCAACAACGTCTAACATTTGGTGAATGGGCGCTGGCAAAGTTGGAGGAAGATCCACATTTTTATCGAAAAATTGTGTTCAGCGACGAGGCTCGTTTCTGGTTGAATGGATACGTTAACAAGCAAAATTATCGCATCTGGAGTGAAGATCAGCCACAATCAATGCAAGAGCTACCAATGCATCCCGAAAAAGTCACTGTTTGGTGTGGATTATGGGTCGGTGGCGTCATCGGGCCGTACTTCTTCAAAGACGACAATGGCCGGAACGTTACTGTGAATGGCGAGCGCTACCGTGTGATGATTGACTTTTTGTTGTCGAAAATGGAAGAATTGGACATGCCTAACATGTGGTTTCAACAAGACGGTGCCACATGCCACACAGCACGCGAAACAATGGCGCAATTAAGAGCCGCCTTCGGTGAACAGTTTATCTCACATTTGGGGCCCGTCAATTGACCGCCTAGATCGTGTCATTTAACGCCTTTGTATTATTTCTAATGGCCTCAATGTAAGGCTCATGTCTACAGGGATATATCAGCAACGACTGACGCTCTAGAAGCCAATATTGAAACATTTATACGTGAAATGCCGGTCGATATGTTAGAGAGAGCGTGCCGAAATTGGACCTTGCGCATGGGCCATCTAAAGCGGAGCCGCGGACAACATTTGCATGAAATCATCTTCAAACATTAAATTATATTAATCGTTCTATCAATTTCGATAAAGATTTCATCAATTAAAAATTGTGTTGTTTTGAAAATCAAATCCTATACCTCTTAAAAAATCACCCGTTATAAATTGAACTGAATATGCTCTTGGTATAGTAAATAGTATTCAAATCATTATAGTTATTCCGGAATTTTGAACTGACTTTGAAGTCAGAAAAAAATTACTCGTATGTACGGTTGTAATGGGAGAAGAAACACATATACGACACTACTTTTGGAACGAATTGTAGCAGTTCAAAATGGGGCCATGGCACCGTCATGAGAAATTGTAATATTGGCCTCAAACCATCGCGAAGAACACATCGATTTATTTCAATTTGTTACTTTGTTTTCAATATTCCAAGATCACTTGGCACAAATAGGTGGCCAATTACGTTCCTCTTCCACTTCTGTTGATATCTATATCTGTAAGTCCTCCCTAGAAGAGGTTCCAAGATATACAGTGAAGTTGACATGGTTTTGATGCTGAGAAAAGAGTTCCTCATTTCGTTACAAAAAATTGTCTGACAACTCTGCATTATAATATCTCCGTTATTACTGAATGGTTCACGTTAATCATAATATGGAGAAAAAGTGAGTTGTTGTTAATGATCACTAGTGATTTCATGGAATCTGTATTTCAGTAATCAACAACTGAAAATCATTGATTTTAATCAGTCAAAACATTCAACAAAACGATTGAAACAATTTTTAAAAACATTGTTGTTTTGTAGCTTTCAACTTAGAAGTTCACTACCTCAATTTAATTGTAATTCATACAGTTACCTCGAACTACACGTTTATTTTCGAACTTTCACCTACTGTTTTTCATCGAGCATGGCATGAGTCAACTCGTGTTACCAAATTATCTAATAATAAACGTCCAAAAATAGTCAGTGGCTTTGAAATCCATATGTCGGCCATTCGTAAATGATTCAAATCAGATTTTATTCGATGATATGTTTTTTTTCCAGAATACGTCACAGAGATCTATTGATTTTGAAGATCTATTTGATTTCGAGTTGTTGCCTAACCATATCGAAATTGTCCATAGAGAAGTCATTGAATAATTAATACACAGTGTTGTTAAGATGCCCTGATAAATATTATTCTTACTTTGCATCAGGAAAATCAATCGTTGAGAAGTGATATGCTGAGTTTAAACGGGGTGAAATTACGCAGTGGACGCCCCAAAGAGGTTGTTACCGACGAAAACATCAAAAAAGTAAAAAAAATAATTTTGGATGACCGCAAAGTGACGTTGAACGAAATACCTGAGGCTCCAAAGATATCAAAGGAACGTGTTGAATATTTTGTGCATGAATATTTGGGTATACGAAAGCTCTGTTCAAAGTGGGTGCCGCAGGAAGTGACAATCTACCAAAAGCAAAAAGAAATTGATGATACTGAGCAATGTTTGAAGCTGTTCCACCATGAGAACACAAAAACATGCGAATTGCCACCGCATCCACAGTATGTTCCAGATGTGGTCCCCAGCGACTTTGTCCTGTTCTCAGACCTCGCCGGAAAGAAATTTACCGCCGAGGTAGAAGTAATCGTCGAAACTGAGGCCTATTTTGAGATTGAAGACATATCGTACTATAAAAATTGAATGGTAAACCGTTTATTAATGAACAAGAAATTTCATTCACCCAGAATGTTTTTCAATGTACGATATTTCTTTATATATTATATCAGTTTTCCAGAAGAAAAAGATTCAATTAAATTAAAACACCGATAGATCACTTCAGTGTTGTAATGTTACATTTATATTCGTTAGGAAACACCTCAGATATTTCGCAATCACTTAAATATCAGATATTTCAAATATAGGAAATCATGTATAATTTTTTCTATTCCTGGTTACTTCACCAGTAATAATCAGCATATGCTATTCTGTAGAAGATCCAACTGAAATGGGAAACACTCTGATATCGTAAGTTTTTCAAATGACAGTGTTTGCACCGATCTTACTTTTGCCCTTTCGTCTGTGCTTTTCGGGCCACTTTTTCGGGTACCGTGCTGATTGATATTTCTGGACCACCATATCTGCGTCTGTGCTGTTCGATATTCCCGTGTCCCGCTGCTCGATATGATTATTCCTGATATGATGCTGCTCTTGCGGAATAATCCCTCTGCGTTTTCCTGGGACCCGTAACCTATAGCAGATTCCACGTACGCCATCGGTGGAAGACGACGACGAAGGACATCTGGTGTATAGATCGGGAGACGTTATACAAGAAAAATGTTCGTGAATACAATAATTATACTCATGTGGTTCTTGCTCAATTGCGATTCTGTTCGATAATAGTGATGTAAATGAATGGTCTCATTAATTATGGTGTGTAGGCTTTCGAAGCCGTCATTTAAGAGATTATTTGCTATTTTCAGGTCTATTAGCCGTAACCTGTAGGTTGGTGGTGCTTAACTTTCAACAGCTACAGACTAACTGACTGTGGTCCTGCTAAAGCAAGGCACCCACTGCAGGAACATAACGGAAGGTGGCCTATCCTTTGCCTCCTTCGCACACTACAGCATGGCATGATGCCGCATGTTCCTGTCCTTCCTGCTTGGTTTCTTTCCTTATTTCCCCTCCCGCATTCAAAAGCCCGATACTAGTATTGTTTACGATGACTTTCCTGTCGGGTTCTGACACCTCATCCTTTTTTTATAGCGACAATCCAGATAACTTTAGGCAAGACGCATGAATATCTCGTGGTGTCTTCGTGGAGCATTAAAATCCAAGGTCAAGCATACGCCGTGAGGAAAAATGGAGCATCGGTGGGACAACGACCTGGGACAGATGACATCTGTCAAATCTTTTGTTTATTATTCAGTTGTTTATGTCAAATCATCATGGCAAGTTACACGATTGAACAGCACGTTCAAATGATAAAACTTTATTATCAAAATGAGTGTTCGTTAACGCAAACGTTGCGCGCATTGCGCCCATTTTACGGTAGACGTGGTGGCCCTTCACAGTCGAGTCTTCAACGTTTGGTGGCCAAATTTGAGACGACTGGTTCAGTAAACAATCCAACAGCCATCACCCGTACGTTCAAGGAACGCAAGATCGGCCGAGAACATCGCCGCGGTCCGTGAAAGTGTACAGCAAAACCCGATGCAGTCTATTCCTCGCCGTGCACAAGAACTCGGCCTTTCGCAGACTTCAACTTGGCGAATTTTGTGTCGGGACTTGGGCCTACACCCATACAAGATCCAACTGACCCAGGAGCTCAAAGTTCATGACCATAGACAAAGCCGTTTGTTCGCTGACTGGGCTTCGAATCGTTTGGAAGAGGACCCCAATTTTGGTCGAAAAATCATCTTTAGTGACGAGGCGCACTTTTGGATGAATGGCAGTGTTAACAAAATTGCCGTATATGGACTAACACCAACCCACGTGAGGTTCACCAGGTGATGATGCATCCTCAAAAAGTTACCATTTGGTGTGGATTTTGGGCCGGCGGCGTAATTGGTCCGTACTTTTTTGAAAACGACGTTAGTGAGGCGGTCACCGTCAACAGCGAGCGCTACAGAACGATGATAACTAATTTCTTATGGCCCAAATTGAACCATATGGACCTAGACGACATGTGGTTCCAGCAGGACGGCGCTACGTATCACACAGCAAACGCCACGATTGACATTTTGCATGAACGATTTGAGGGTAAGGTTATCTCTCGCAGGGGTGATGTGAATTGGCCACCAAGGTCATGCGATTTGACCCCGCTAGACTTTTTCCTGTGGGGTTTCGTGAAGTCGCAGGTCTATGCAAATAAACCACAATCGACCGATGCCCTAAAGGTGAAAATAACACAGGCCATCGTTCAAATTCAGCCGGATCTATGCGGAAGAGTCATTGAAAATTGGACTACTCGGATCCGTGCCACCGTAAGAAGCCGAGGCGGGCATTTCAATGATGTCACATTCCGCACTTAATGGCACACATGCGCCTTTCAAATGAAAAAATAATTCTGTTAATACCTCACACACAGCTTGTTTTATTCCATTTCAACATCTACCTGCCCTTATTGAAAAAACCCTTTAGTATTGTTTACGATGGCTTTCCTGTCGGGTTCTGACACCTCATCCTCTTTTTATAGCGAAAATCCAGATAACTTTAGGCATTAAAATCCAAAGTCAAGCATGCGCCGTGAGAAGGAAAGGAGCACGGGTGGGACGACAGCCTGGGACAGGCACAGGAAGTGGAGACGGCACGGCATGTGCCTGGTCCTTTCTGGCATATGCCAGTCCGTTGCCTGCCTCAGTGTGCTTCCCCCCTGCACAAGAAACAACTATGGAAAGAGAAAAGAAGCTTCACGTTCCCGTCCCGTCATGTTCCCGTCATGTTGCAGTGTGCACTTTGCATAAAGTGTTCCCATTTATGCAAGGCGTACATTGCAACAAGACGGCACAGGAAGGGAACATGCAGGGACGGGAACATGATATAGGAGGCGCGCATTAAGGCAGTCAACAGTCGGGCACATGCCAGGATAGGCCAGGCACATACCATGCCCAGGTCCCAGGCCGTCCTCCCACCCCTACTCCATTCCTCCTCACGACGCATGCTTGGCCTTGGATTTCAATGCTCTACGAAGACACCACGAGATATTCACGCGTCTTTCCTTCAGCTATCAAGATTGTCGCTATGAAAAGAGGATGAGGTGTCAGAATCCGACAAGGAAGTCATCGTAAACAATACTATTGAATGCCGGAGAGGAAATAAGGAGAGAAACCGAGCAAGAAGGAAAGCAAGATGCCGTGCCGTCTCCCCTTCCTGTGCCTGTCCCACCCCTGCTCCATTCCTCCTCACGACGCATGATTTACCTTGGATTTTAATGCTCCACGAAGACACCACGAGATATTCACGCGTCTTGCCTTCAGCTGCCTGGATTGTCGCTATAAAAAGAGGATGAGGTGGAGAATTTCGAGGAAAAATTGATACGTGTTATCCGATAATACCCTGTATTGATTGATTTGTCCAATTAATTGTATTAAGATGTAAAATTTGCAATTACAATATCATCCTCACCGGATGAGGTGTCAGAATCCGACAGGGAAGTCATCTTAGAAATACTAGCATCGAGGTATTAAATACGGAAGGGGAAATAAGAAGAAGAACCGAGCAGGATGGAAAAGAAGAAGGTGGGGGAGCAGGACGCGGCATTCCGCCCTACCATAGTGTGTGAAAGTGGCAAAGGACTGGCCACGTCTCGTCATGTTTCCGTCCTGTCATAGTGTGAGCCTTGCTTTATGGGACTGAATTGTACCTGTTCATTCCGATTCTTTTTGAATTCAGAAACGAGCACAGTTCCCAAACTGCAGAACTGCAATACTTCTCTAGACGTACGTTTCACCTACTAAGTTGGCGTCATTAGGAACTAGTTGGTAGACAGTTTACTTCATATCTTGGCGTCAACTTTGTTGGTTAGACGCTCGTCAAAAGTGTTGCAAATCTGGTGTTTGGGAACAATGCTTGTTTTTGGATTTATTCTACGCCAGAAACTTCAGTTCTACCTGCCATTCTTCTTGAATTTTTAGCCGAATCTGTGAGTTCTAAGTGCCAGTACCGATATTTCATTGATATTTATTTCTTACTGTTGAAATAATTTTAATGTTTGTTGATTTCTGCAGCCTTCCTGTAAAGTCCAGTTTTGAACTAGACCTTGCGTTAGGTCGAAAGCAATGTCAAGAATGCTTTCTAATTCCACAAACATTAACATGATTTTAATCTCAAGAAATTCAATATCGATAAAACGTGGATATCGGCACACAACCACACAACACAACCCATATAGTTTGCGTATGGTAGCAAGTTAGACTATTGCCGCATCTTTTTTCATTATGTCAAAAAGCAGCAAACCGTTGCTCTTTCCAGTATTCCATAGTCTTGGTAGGGGTGGTTTTTCCTTCCAATTTTGCAGTAAACTACAACAAAGGGTTATATCAATATGAAAGTGTATTCAAAATTTCAGGCAAGGAGTTATAAAATAAAAAGTATTAACTTGTATACACGCTCATTAAGATTCAAGAAACAAAAATAAAACGATTGAATTTTTGAGTGAAAAGCATTTTTGATGGAAAATCCTGTATGTAGTGGGTACTTTTCTGCTGAAAAATTTATTTCAATTATGAAAGCAGGACACATTTTTTTGTGAAGTTCAAATTACAGAAGTCATGGAAATCGTTAATCAGAGCAATACGTTTATTATGAAACAATAATCAATCATATGTCCACGAGATTCCTAGACAAATCGCAAGTGTAATTACTAGAGGCAAGCATAAAGTCCTATTGGTTTCTATTTGTTCGTTAATGAACACCGACTCTCCTGAGGGAACAAAATTTGGCCGTATCGCACTGCGATGGATCATCAGTCTTGAATTCAAATGCCAAAAGTAAGCCCATTCAAGGACCTTATATCCATATAAACTGCTACGAAACAGTAGCGATGTTTAAAATTTGCATTTACGTTCTACTTCCCCTCTTCTTCAAAGTTGACCCTATACCGGGTTGCCTTTACCTTGAGGGCGGAGGCCACCCCTTTTTGGGTGTGAATGTGTACCTTATCAAAAACAAAAAAAGGCAAGTTCATGGTGTCTGTAAACCCAATACAAAGAGAGGAATAGCTAGAATTGCCCAAAAAACAATGCTTTTCTCTATAACCTTTTTTGAAGTAATGACTAAAGAAAACAAAATTCGGGCTACTTTTTTGAAGTGCTTGAAAAAACCTTCATTTTAATTTCGTGTAAAGGTATCTGGCGTCAAAACTAGTTAGGTATGAATATAATATTGGTCCTGATTTTTTGTGGCACAAAAATGGTGTTTAAGCACTTACTGGGAATTTTTCAAAATATTAATTCGAGTTGCGAAACTCCTTTATTTTTCATTCGAAAAATTTTCTACCTTGAGCGTAAAATGAATAAATAAATGAAAACACTTTTTCCAGAGATCTAAGAGAACAGTCGGTACTTTTTTTGCCGTGAGAGAAGTGTTATCAGGTAGTTTCAAAAATTCATACTGAGTTGAATCTGAACTTGAACTTTAGGATTCAAAGTGAGTGTAATTATTCGACGCTTCACTGCAACCCGCTAGAGTTTATTGTGGCTCTTCACTCTAAGGGAGAAAATATATGTTACCCCATGTCATAATTACTTATTCCCCCTTTGAAGCTTCCCCATAACACACTATAGAGCATATTTTATAATGATAACTGAGAAAATAACATTATTGTTTGTCTATCGTGCTAACTTAACAATTAAGGAGTGAAAACCATAGTGAAGACCTGAAACATTTCATCGCTAATATCGAACGGATTATGGAAATTGAGCAATTGTTTTTCTACTGATAGGGATTGTTTCTCTATGGATAATATTTGTCATTTAAACTTTTTTCTGGACCACTCAAAACAAATTTCATAGAGAAGCAATCCAATAGCAAATTTTGATTGCCCATTTTTAATGTAGTGTTTTATAACATGTTTACATTTATTATAATCTGACAGAAACTCGAATTTTTGTTGAATGTATTTATGATAATGGTGAGACGATTTCGTTACAATTCCAACTCCCGGCCAGGTCGGGAAAAATATGAATTTTGGTTGGCCCATGTTTAACACGATATATTTTCAAAACTTTTCTATACAGGACCCTGGGGATGTAGTAAATGGTAAAAGAAACGTTGGTATGAAACCTTTTTTCTTTCACTTCTCCATCGTTATAAAAAATTGTGGGATTTTTTTGTGTACAAATAAAGATGTTAAAAGCCAAAATGCTTTCCCAAAAAACTTGTCTCTCCGAAGAACATATTCCTTTCAATTTGGGTTAGAGAAATATTCCACCTCGGAAATACATATGAAGTGAAACCATTTCCATATTTGTGATACACTGTTTGGAACCTTTGTTGTAGTAATGAATATTACTGGAGTTTTTCCCAACACCAAACCGTTATTTAACACCTCGACACGTGTTTCGATCACCAAGTGATCATCTTCAAGAGGATGATCAAACTTCCTCTTAATTTTCCAAAGCCATCTGTTGCTACAAATACTATCTGATAGATCGTGTAATCAATAAGATGGATCACGATTAAAGATATTGCTGAGAATAAAAAACACTATTACAGTCTCTACCTTGACCATTAGTTATAAAATATATTTTTTTGAAACAGATTGGTTGTTGAATTGAAAGGATTATATTTTTAAGTGAGATTAATTTTTGGGAAAGGAAGGTTTTGGCTTTCTACTGGCCCATCCTCATACAAAAAATGTGGGACTCTTCGAAAAGAAAAGTTGTTGTTCTCCAGGTAAATAAACAAACCAATTTTGCATGTTAGAAAAGATTCTAATGTCACATTAAATAATTGACTGGATTTAATTATTGAATGAACAAGATCAGGATGCCTGAAGTAACATTAATATATTGAGGAAGGTCACACAAAAATGGAAAATTGCCATCCAAATCTAATATATGCACTTGATGGAGTATATAAAAATGATAGTAACATTAATTTCTTCAGAAAATACAAAAAACGTTATTCTAGAGGTGTGAAATCTCCCATTTTTCCAAAATATTTTCGGAACTTGTGGAAAATGTTCAGGTTTCTTCAAGAAAATCACTCAGAAACATCTTTACCTAGGAAACTTCTGCAGGTGTAAACTATAGTACCCATACAAAAGAATCAGTCTTCAGTAGAAGCAGGTAACAAAATCAAAATTGAACTGAATCAAACAAAACTATCGCAGTTGTATTGCAAAATTTTCAACTATCTTTGAAGACAAAAGTAGGTGGCACAGTCCAAACTATTCACCGGTTTTTCAAACTTCTCAATAATGTTAAAATTTCATATGCTTCAAGGATCCTTTGGCATTTTTTTCCAACTACATTAAATGAAATGGTTAAGGCTTTCTCGGTCGAAGTTTTTCGGTGTCACTACTTTTCGCGTTTGAAAACGGATTTTTGGAAATTCTTCCTGACGTTTCGCTTACGCGAATGGCTAGCCTCCTCAGAGGTTCATACATGCTGAGTAAATATTTCTGATGACTGGATATTACAGCTGCGTAACGCGATTTTATGTTGACTCCTCACGTTTGGTGTGCTACTACCTGCATCTGGCTTAGGTAAATTACGTATAGCGTGTTTATATTGATTCATGTAGTCTGGTGTGATAATACCTGTACCTGGATTTGGTAAATTGTCAATAACGTTCTTTGACCCTTTCCTATCTGCAGTCATGCTGGTTGCTATTCTTGAACTTCTTAGAATGGCTTCTTCTCTTCTGTTGAAATCATCCGTGTGTTTGAGGATTTCTATTGCCTCCCGTACTAGTCGGCTATGGTATCCCTGGTCGAGGGCAGTGAGTTCCGAGAATCCTGTCGTTTCCTTCACCTAGTGCGTGTTCTGCCACAGCTGGCTTGGAAGAACACGCAACGTCAGCTGTTTGGCCTAGTCTGCAGTTTCTTTCATGATCCTTCAGTCTTGTTTCCATGGATCTTTTGGTGGTTCCGACGTGTACCTTCCCACAAGTGCATGGTATGCAATAAACCTCTGCTGCTGATAGTGGATCCCTTTTGTCTTCAGCCGCCCTGAGGCTTCGTTGAATCTTCTTGGTTGGTTTGAAAATCGTTTTGGTGTTGTGTTTTCCTAAAAGTTTTTCAATTCTGTCTGTGATCCTAGGGATATAAGGTAGATACACGCGTGTAACCATCTGAGCAAACTCCTTGGTATGAGCCGTAGAACTCTTCAGTTCCATGGCTTTGTTGACCTCGAGGCTAGCCTACTTGTTTCCAAGTGATATCGTTGGCTCTTCAGAGCATGTCTCACGGGGAGTTACTTTCAATGGAAGGGAAACTTCTATGAGCAAATAGATGGCGTGGCGATGGGAAGTCCACTTTGGCCAGTGATACCCAATTATTTCATGTGGTGCTAGACTAACCCACAAAGTGTACCGAAAACCCACGCACACGGATAGGTACCTGCACGCACTGTTAAGCCACCATCCTAGTCAGAAGAAAGGATAATGTGGACTGGAACATCTTCAAGTGACCTTGAGATCGAATGGATACAATGTACACGAGGTCAACAAAGCTATGAAACTGAAGAGTTCTACGGCTCAAAACGGTGAGAAGACTCGAATACTCGACAGAATTGGAAAACTCTTGGGAAAACACAACATCAAAACGGTTTTCAAACCCACCAAAGAGATTTAACAAAGCTTCAGGTCGGCTAAAGACAAAAGGGGTCCACTATCAGCAGTAGTCACTCTCGCCAGCGAAACGTCAGGAAAAATTCCAGAAATACACGACCTCCAAACCCGCAAAATAGTGTTAGATTACTTTCACATAAACACCATGCCGTGCCAGGAAAATACTACACTAGATTAGTTGCATACTGAGCTGCATACCACAAAATTTTTACAGGTTTTGAAGCAATAGATGGATTCTATATTCATGACACAAACTCTTCACATTTGTTCTAATTGAAGTTACAAAAGTGACAGATTTTTTTTAAAATCCGATTAATTGGGTGTCGAAACATACTTAAAATAGAATTTTATCAAAAATATCTTCAAAAAGTTCAGTTTTTTATTTTAAAAGCATGTTGATACGTTGTTATATAATTACCTTAAAACGTAGAATTTTATTTGATACGATTGTTTTATTCGACTTCTTAATAAGATAAACTTTCATGAGAGGAATGAAATCTATCAGCATCTGTGAATTGAAAACTTTCCTTTTCGTGATTAATGATTTCCTTATTCCGTTCCAGATAAAATACTCTCAACCCTTGGAGAGGGAACCTTCGGGAAAGTTGTCAAGGTGAAAGATTTAGAGATGTGAGTATATATTTATTCTGACCTTTTAGTAAATTCTATTTTATTCAAGTGTTTTATCACGGTTGTACCACTTTTGGTAGGCTCAAATCTGTGGAAATCCAAGATTTTTCATATTTTGTAAAGCAAATGACTTGAGTGTACGAGTATAATCACAAAATTTTATTTCGAAATATTTATGTTCAAATAACACAATTCACCAAAGATATGAAATCAACTTTTTGTTGAAGATAAATTTCCATGATGACTGATTGATTTTACTATTTCTTCTTTCAGGAACCATCACATGGCCTTGAAAATAATAAAAAATGTTGAGAAATATCGAGAAGCAGCAAAACTAGAAATAAATGTTTTGGAAAAATTAGCAGACAAAGATCCCGATTGTATACAGTAAGTCTGAGTTGTTTCATAAAAAATCCCACATATCACATGCACGGTACTAAAACTCCTCCTCCTCCTCAGTAGAGGAGTAGTAGAGGAGTTGGAGTTGACTGGATTAGATGTGGCTAAACCCAAACATACAGTAAGAAACAGTGGTTGACAATGTACAAACAGAAAATAGTGAAAAAAATCAAGCCAACGAACTAATAGATGGGAAAATATAGTGAACATTCAACAGTAAATTGTATTAGTCAGTGTTAATAAGAATTTTCATGCAGGATCAGTCAGTTCTATCCAATCACGACGTTTCTATTGTTAGTGTCCACAATCGTCTTCCTGTTATTGTCTTCTCGTGCTTTTACCACTCTCCATCAAACATTCTTCATTGCACTTGTGGTATCATATTGCAGTGACCAAATTCCCGGAAATTTAGGAAATTGCAGCAGAAAGTTGTGTTCTGTTGGATTTGTTAATATACGCTATTGGATCACAATACAGGGTGTTCCTTAAACACATGCTAATATTTAAGGAGGTAATTTTTAGACCCATTTTAAGAAAAAAGCTCCCTATGGACGTATATCCTAAACGCCTTAACTTTTGAGATACAGGGTGGCAAAGTTTTCAAAAATAATCAGTTTTTTAATAATAACTGAGATAATTTTACAGACATCTTTGGCATATTTGGTACATATGTTCCATGCCTCAAGGCGCATTTTCTGATGTACACAAATTTGTATTTTTTCAAACAGTGGCTTCCCTACGGGTTTCGCATTGAATATTTTTGGGGAAAAAGTACTACGCCAATGCTTTCTTTTCAAAATAAAATCATTTTTAAAATCCTCATTTATTTTTGAGAAAATTTGATCTCCTGGTATTTGTTTGTCCAACGCATGATTTTCACTCAAAAAAATAAAAATCGACAGAAAGCAAATTAAGAAATTAGATCAATTCTAAAATGAATGAGAATCTGAAAATTGCTTCATAATGCATTACCAATTCCCTAATAATATTTGAAAACATAATCTGCAAAAAAATAAATTTTTCACAAAAACGAGTTTTATTTTATTTTGTGACAGTAAGTCTAAACGTAAGCACAAATTTTGTGCTTACAAAAGTAAGCACAAATTTGTTAATTAGTAATAATACCAAAACTGATTATAAAAATTGTTGGAAGTGGCCACCTGCACTTAGTATGCATGCTTCCGCCCTTCTACGCATGGAATTACGCACCCGTTCACATATTCCCGGCGTATTTCGTATAGTTTCACACGAGGCAACTATTCGCTCTCTTAAATCTTCTAAAGTATTAACGGGAGTTTTATACACAAGAGTTTTAAGGTGACCCCATAAAAAAAATCTAAACTGTTGAGATCGGGGGATCCTGCTGGCCATTGCTGAGGTCCTCCGCGACCTATCCAACGATTAGGATAAACTGTCTTTAAATGGTTTCTGACATGACAGGGCAGGGGCGCCATCGTGCATGTACCATATTCGATTCCTTAACGCAAGTGGCACATCTTCCAATAACCCAGGTGAGTATTCTTCGAGAAAGTGTAAATAAAAACGACCATCAAGGCGTCCTGGTAGAAAAAATGGGCCTATTAGATGATCACCTATAATTCCTGCCCATACATTAACCGAAAATTGGTGTTGGAAATGGGTTTCGGTTATTGCATGGGGATTTTCTTCAGCCCACACATGATTGTTATGGAAATTTTGAATGGCATTCCGAGAAAAATTTGCTTCGTCTGTGAACAAAATTTGTGTCTCAAACTGCGGATTTAGTGCAATACTTTGTAGTTCACACGCTGTGGAAAATCTCTGGGGAGTAATGCCTGCACTCTTGAAATATGGTATGGGTATAACAAAAAATCAACCAAAATACGCCAAACAATTTGATGACAAATATCCAGAGTTCTAGCGATCTTCCTCGTACTCGTCTCAGGATGTTCCTCAATTTCTTGCAGCACCGCTTCCTCAATTTCAGGAGTTCTTACTACACGAGGTCTATCTTCCGGAGTCCCTTTCTTGAAACTATCAGTTTCCCCAAGTTGACGATGAATATTTGAAAAGGTTCGGCTATCTAGTAAGGCACGATTAGGATATCTTTCCTGATAAATGCGCCTGGCTTCTGTTGCATTACCATCGGCAAGGCCATATACGTAATGCATTTGCGCCATTTCCGCATTCGTATAATTTACCATATTTACTGATATTCAGAAAAACAGCGGACTACCAAAATAACTTCAAAAACACTTCAAGATCAATCAAAACGCGCTGTGACAGTTTTTAACACCAACACCTTACTTTAAACCAACATCAATATTAGCTACTGACGTTTGTACATACAGAGAATTCGTTTTTTATTGCTATGGTGGGTACGCTGTTTTTTCTGCTTTTAATCTTTAAAAGAAATCACATATCAACAAACTCCATATTTCCAAGAGGTGCAGTAAATAAATTCTGCTACACGTCATTTATTCCAGGATAACTAAATTTATGTTTTCAAAAATTATTAAGCGGTGCTGCGTTATGACGTAATTTTAATTGAGAACAGTGCATCTGACAATAAACAAATACCTTTTAGATCCTCAATTATTTTGCAACAAATCTGATCTCTTAGTTTGCTTTCAGTCGATGCACGATACCGCATCAGATTTTTAAGGAATTTATCCTTAAGTAAAGCGATTTTTAATTTTTTGAGCGAAAACCATGCGTCGGACAAAGAAAACCCAGCAAATGAAATGTGCTCAAAAATTTATGGAGATTTCAAAAATAATTTTTAATTCAAGATAAAGCAGTGGCGTAGTATTTTTTCGCCAAAAATAAACATTTCAAAACTCGTACGTACGCCACTGGCAGAGAAAATTAAGAAAATTGTACATCAGAAAATGCGCCTTGAGGCATGGAACATATGTACCAAATATGCCAAAGATGTCTACAAAATTATCTCAGTTATTATTAAAAAACTGATTATTTTTGAAAACTTTGCCACCCTGTATCTCAAAAGTTAAGGCGTTTAGGACATACGTCCATAGGACGTTTTTTCCTTAAAATGGGTCTAAGAATTACCTCCTTAAATATTAGCATGTGTTTAAGGAACACCCTGTATACATCTAATGGGAAAAGTGCTATTTTTACCGTTATTTCGTTATTACAATCACTGAAATAGTATTTCATAGTTTATTTTTATTACTGCTTCCATATAAAACGGTGATTAACTCAAATTGTAAACACTTAATGAAAGTACTTTATCATTGAGAACAAACGATTTGTGTGATAACATTTTTCCGTGGGTGCTTATTTTCAACTCTTTTTTTTCGAGTACTGAGCATAAACAAATATACACTAAAAAGCAGATGCTAGATACTAATTTTTTCCGCAACATACCTGTATCAATTGAACTTTGAATCCTTTTTTTAGAAAACACTTTTTGTGAAGGGAACTTTCACATGACGATGAAATTAACTTTTGTACAAAAGGAGACAGCGACAAAACTATTTTTTTTTTATTTTTTGTTTTTGTTTGTTATTTTTTTTGCTGTTCATTAACCGCTAATCAATGATTACAATAATTTGTAAAAAAATGTTGATGGTGCTCCGCCCTATAGCACTTTATGATTAGCAGCGATCTCACGCGTTTATATGTATATTTAGTATCAGCATTGCACCCGTGCGGAGCCGGGGCGCCGCTAGTCTACTGTATAATAAGTTCTTTAGTGGAACAACGACGAACTTACGTTATTGAAATGAAATTCACAGAATTTCATTCAATTTTACAATCACTTTTTCTCCTAATAACCCAATGTACCTACTATTGACATCTTGGTGAAAATATTTTTTAAACTACTTACTTTTAGTTTATGCGTGAAAATGTTGGACTGGTTCGACTACCACGGACATATGTGTATAGCTTTCGAGATGCTGGGACTGAGCGTTTTTGATTTCTTGGTAAGTGACAAGGTTTCATATACTCTAATTTGAAAATTGGATAATCTACTCACGTCTTTTTTGAAGTGTTTTTGGCATTATGATCTTTCCTACACTGGTGTACTAGTTTGGAGAGAAAACTTAAAAGTGAAGAAGAAAATAAGTAAAAAACAATTGTATTTTTATAATGCAAATCTCCACCTCATTCTGGATTTATGTGATGATTGTCCGACCAATAATTACTGATGGAGCAGTCGCCTGGTGGCCGAAGGCTTTACAGAAAATGTCTCGGCCAAATCTCTCTGGCTTACAGAGACAGGCGTGTCTTACCATCTGTGGTGCCATCAGTACCACACCGCCAGCGACCATGGAGATCCTTCTAGATCTACCTCCTCTCCACATTTTTCTGGAGAGAGAGGCTAGATGGACTGCATACAGTCCATCTAGCCTCGGCCATTATGCTTTCAACTGTCATCTACGTACTGCCTTATACAGTACTGTTCCCGGGTAGAGAGGACTGGATCTTCCGGTAGAAGGAAATATATGTCTGTGTCTATTAAGAGCAGATAGTTGTTGGTTCACAGATGGATCAAAAACACCTTCAGATTCTGGTGCAGGTGTTTTCAGTCGCTGACCAAGGACAGCCTAGGGACCTATGCGAATGCATTTCAAGCGGAAATCTATGCTATTGAATTGTGTGCGGGAAGATTGGTAGAATCCAACCTCATACACAAGTCAATAAAAATATTCTCGGACAGTCAAGCGGCGTTGGAAGCTCTTGGCTCCTACCGAGCAACGTCTAAATTGGTAGCAAACTGCCAAAAACGACTCTTCTCAGTAAGAAGACAGAATGTCTCTAGTCTGGATTCCTGGCCACACTGCCCTGGAAGGCAATGAGGCTGCTGACTCCCTTGCAAAGGAAGGTGCTGCAAGCAGCCTCATCGGACCAGAACCTGTCATTGGCATTGCTTTAGGTTTCGCCAAACAAACATTGAACACCTTGATGGCAAGAAGATTTATGTACTTCCAGCAGAATCTTCGAGGATTGGCTCACTCCAAGGCGTTTATTCACCCTTCAAAGCTTGATTCCAAACAGTTGTTGGACTACAGTATGGATGAACTACGATGTCTAACAGACCTTCTCACAGGTCACTGTCGTCTGAATCATCATATGCAAAGACTTGGACTGTCGGAAGACAGTGTGCGTCTCCTCTGTTTGGGAAATGGCTTACACTTTGTACCTGCCCTTCTGAGGATCGAATCAGGTTATCAGAGTTTGGCAGAGCCACACTCTTACCATCTGACCTGAAATATCACTGACTCAATAAATTAATCGGCTTCATTAAGAAGCTGGGTTTATTTGGTACAGTTTGAATAAGGGTCAGCCACAATAAACCCTTGCGGCTTGCGGTTGAGGGGCCGACTAGGCCCACTCACATTTGACGTAACCGAGGTGTGTTTATGAAATTTTATCGGTGTTAAAAAAAAGTTCAAATGGTTCACATTTCTGTAGTAATTCAAATGTCTAGGAGTTACAGAAGCGGCAAATCAAACCTCAAAGGAAATAGGCGAGCTTTTTCAGCCACATTAGTGTAAGTTAAAAAATGTGTGTATCGTAAGCATCTGCTGCCTCTTTTGAATGACAAACCTCGGGAGTCAAAACTTGTACGAGCTGAGGATAAACAAGATCTTATCTTCTAAAGTGCGATATATAGCACCAATCAAAGTATTCGTTACAAACGTAATAGCTGAGAAGAAATTTGATTCGGATAAATCCATTAAACATTCTGGAACTTTGAGAAAAAGGTGCAGAAAAAATGTTGACTGATATGCCGACGGTAGTGTTTCAATTCATTCATTACTGCGATAAATTAGACACAAAATTAATTTTGATATTCTCGAGGTCTGAACAACACCTTGAAGGGGGAACATAAATGCATTCTCAATAGGTTAGGGTTTTACCTTTACACAATATAATTTTTTTGAGAAGTTTGATTTGTTTCGCATCATGACTTATTTGCATTCTGTTTCATAAACTATACTAATGAAAAAGTTGGTGATGTTGAAAACCAGGGCAATAATTTTGATTTTGCAGAAAGAAAATAACTATCAGCCGTACCCGCTGGACCAAGTTAGACATATCGGATATCAACTATGCTACTCCGTCAAATTTTTGCATGACCACAGATTGACGCACACTGACCTCAAACCCGAAAACATATTATTCGTCGATTCGGATTACGACTTAGTGTACAACAGTAAAAAGGTATGAAGGGTAGTTGCTCGTACAACAAACGGAAATATTTATATATTATGCGTTTCATTCCAGAGGAAAGATGTACGGAAGGTGAAGAGAACTGATGTGCGACTAATCGATTTCGGAAGTGCTACTTTCGATCACGAACATCACAGCACTATAGTGTCAACCAGGCATTACAGAGCACCGGAGGTCATTCTAGGTGAGTTTGTTTCATTGTTACGATTACCTCGTGGGCTTGACAATAATTTACTACACTGTGCATTTGAACTCACCTTTATTTCACTGCTACACTGACAATACAACACAACCACTTCAACTAATACTTCAGACTTATACTCGAATGTCCATCGCTCCATTAGATCACTTCGTCCCGCACTTTCAACTAGACTCGCCCCATCTCTCCCCTCTCATGCCCCCTCCCGGGTTGAGTGCCCTGATTTGAAATCTTCTCCACACGGTTAATGTGTGCAGAACATCTCATCTCGTCCATCCACAACCGCTTCTCCGGAGCGGTCCTCAACTTACTGATGGGCACTTCAGCAAGGTTGACATCTGACCTTCTTTAGTCCTCTAGGTGCTTTTACTTTCTGATCTATTGTATTGTTTTATCTTGACTTTCCTAACTGAATTTTTGCATGGGATCCCCAAAAACTAACCGGAGACTATCGTTTTAAAACAGATCGCGGTCGAGTGCTCCTCGTTGAACCTGAAAATGAAGTGTTAGTTATCTGTTAGAAAATTATACTTACCGGAGCCGCCTGACAGCGACTCTCGGGGGTGATCTTTGGTTCTGCTTCGTTGGCCTCCTGTGTTTGTCCCTCTCGCGGAATTTGGGGTCATCCCTGTTATGTAGGTCGCTTAGCGCTGGGTTGTCGTGCGCTCGAATTCTGTCAAACGTGTCCTCTGCGTGTTTCCTCATGTATGCTCCACGTAGTGAATGTTCCCGGAATATGTACCTATTCGGTACATATCTTGGAGCGTTTAGGACGACCCTTACGCACGCGTTCAGAAACGACTGGATCTGTTTTCTGTATGTCGCTGCGCACTGGCCCCAGGCATATAGGATTATCGGTAGTAATACCGTTTTCATCATCAGCAGCTTCATTTTCAGTCCCATGTTGCTTCTTCGACCTATCATTGGTAATAGGTTTTGTCGGGCAGATCTCGCCATTCCTATTCTCTGCCGTACGTGAGACCTGAACATTAATCTTTTGTCTGGGTTGACCTCCAAGTATCTAGCTTCGTTGGTCCACGGAATATCTTGTCCGTTGAAGATGACGTTTCCTTCCGGGTGTGACATCCTCCGGGTGAACAGTTTGCCTGTCTCTTGTCAGGGTTTATACTGATCTTCCACAGGTTGGCCCATTCCTCTAATCTATCTGCCTGTTACTGCAAGTATCTGGTTACTTGCGCTTGGCTTGTAGATCTCGCCAGCAGTGCTGTGTCGTCCGCGTAGGGCGCCAACTTGTTAAAGTTGTTCTCCGGCTTGGGCACGTCTGCTGTGCATACCGAGAAGAGGTGTGGCGAAAGGACTGCACCTTGTGGGACCCCTGCATCGTTAAGAGTTCTTGTCCTACTCGCCCCATCTGCCTGTTGGTAGTGTTTATATATCGTGATAGAAGTCTCTGGAAACCGATAGGGAAGTCTCTCGAAGAGAGGCGACATCTACAACGATCACGAAGCGCAAGTCGAGTTGAGCGAGATCTTGGCCAAGTCACAATCGATTGACGAAAACCAGCGGCGTCCGGGCGTCGCGGAACATGATTTTTTCCCATACTTAAAAAACTACTTGAAAGTGTTCAAGAAGTGATCCGTAAACTATCACTTTCACATAAATTATCACGTTTACACGTGGTCAAATCATCCTTGACGAAGAATTGACATTCGAATTTACTGAAACCTACTTTAATACCTCGGTATGAACACCGTTTACGTCTAACGTTGAAAACTGGTTTAATAACGCTTTACCTTTTGGCAAGAGAATAACCGTTTCAAAACCGGATCACTAAAATAGATACTTTAAACATTATCACAACCAAACTGGTGGTATAACACCAATCCATTTGGAAAGTGGATTAACTCATAAAGCCGGATATATTCATTCCTGTAAATACCTACAATAGAACACGTTCATATGAAATCTCAAAAGGAGGATTTCTAAATCGAGTTTACCAAAACGTAATGAATGTGTATACACAAATCACATTCATCATTATAAAATTGTGTAAACACTTACAAAGAAGGTCTGATCTGAGCTTTATAAAGCATCAAAAGTTGCTGAGGTGTGTACAGTTTTCTGGTTCGGAACAGTGTTCCAAGCTTTTGAGAAGCAGCTTTTGCAATTCCAGCGACATGATTGTGCCAAGGTATATTGGTGTCCATTTTAACCCCAAACAACAACTAACGATTGTACTGAAACCTTCGTTAATGCAACACCATTTACATCTAACGTTACCAAACCGGGTTAATAACGGCAAATCTTTTGGCAAGAGGATTAGCGTTATAAAACCTGATTCATTCGGTCGTATAAACATCTACAACAGACCACGATTACATGGCATGTTATGGGAGGATTTTCAACAATAGAAGTTACTGAAATCAATGATAATACCAGTTCAGTATTAAGTTTTTAAGACAAAATTGATTGTGTTACCCAACCAAACTTTTCTCAGATAATGCCTGTGTTTAGTAAAATGATTTAAAAATACTTGACATACCTCCAAAGTTCTATCCTAGTACCGTCCTTATTCCTGATGTATATTAACTCAATTGAAAATGAAAATTCCAGCGTCAGTTCAGTTTGG
Source organism: Leptinotarsa decemlineata (assembly GCF_025532065.1). Classification (NCBI taxonomy): domain Eukaryota; kingdom Metazoa; phylum Arthropoda; class Insecta; order Coleoptera; family Chrysomelidae; genus Leptinotarsa; species Leptinotarsa decemlineata. The sequence continues at coordinate 5,877,665 of NW_027412556.1, read as the reverse complement.
TCTCAATATTAAAAAAAATATGCCGTAAACAGTAGAATTATATTGACATACAACTCTCAAATAAAGAATTCTTCACCCATTTCCTTTTCCACATTCTTGTACTTTAGCTTTCAGAATTCAGTAGCGAGTTATGTTGCCGTTCATTCAAATTCTGATATGAAATAATAATCATTAGTTTCCTCGTGGAGTTTGTTTTCACCCGAATCTAAATTTCAGAATTGGGATGGTCCCAACCATGCGATGTTTGGTCGATAGGCTGCATACTCTTTGAATTGTACCTGGGAATAACACTTTTCCAAACCCATGATAACCGGGAGCATCTAGCGATGATGCAAAGGATCCTTGGAGAAATTCCAGTGAGGTTTGTATATTTTTCCATGATTTATTTGATTACAATTAGGATGTCTTTACTGAGCAGAATAAATTCAATGTTGTTACGATACATGAACGAAAACATCATTCTACATACGAATAACTGAATAAAAACATTGAGAAATGAGAATTCCATATGAGACTAGGGTAATTTTATTGAGTTTTCTGGGGATTTTTACATTCCACTATCTGAAAAAAAAATCCCACACAACAAATTATTTTTGTTGAATATTCGAGACTGTTTATTTCATACTTTTTCCAATAAGGATTCCAGTGCCTGTCTGTCTTTCATTCAGTGTCATACAGTGGTTGGGATTAGCCAAAAGTTCCATTCATATTCTTCAATTTCCTTCTTGAGGAGCAATAAAAATTTCGACTACTTTTGATGGAGTATTTAAAAACATCCATCTATGCCTAATATGGACCAAAATATATAGAGTTATCTTTTGTAAACAACTAATACTTTGAAAATGTTCTACATGTACCCAAACACTAGCAAACTATATAAAGTAAAGTCTTCAAATGATCTGTTTTCAACGTTGAAAATATTTTTATTCAACAGGATGGCAAGGAGAACAAAAACTAAATATTTCTATCGAGGAAAGCTCGAATGGGACGAGAGAAGTTCAGCTGGGAGATATGTAAGAGATAATTGCAAACCCTTGATCGTAAGTTCATTTTTCATTCTTTCAATTCGTACTGTACAACAATATAACTGGTGTTTTTAGTTGTTTGACGTTTTGACTTCAAGTTTGAAGCCATTCTCAAGTATTAGTACACTGAGGTCTCAATCTGCTCACTCTCTAAGTAGTAACATACTTTAAGGGTTTTGTGACTTGACGCCAGGGTCTCAATCTGCCTAAGCCCCAGGTCTCGTCACTTGTTTCCATAAGGGTCTCAATCTGCCTATTCCCAAGCGTCGACAGTGAGCACACACGTTCTGGTCTGGTATTTATGTCCCTAGGCGAATGGAGAGAAGACCGGTTGTAGGAGCAAGGCCTCAACAAACAAGATGATTCACAAAAATTACATCATTCATGTGGATCACTACTGCTACGCCGTACATCTCGCAAAACTACACACCTCGCTTCTGCTAGTTACACCCCTGTTGCCACTACCAACTCCACATGTACACGCCTTCACTCATCTAAGGACATAAATAACTGAGCAGAGCATGTGACTTTCACAGTTGACGCTTGTGCGTAGCCAGGTTGAGACCTTTGCGGAGACTGGTGATGAGACCTGGAAGTAGGCAGAATGAGACCTTGGGGTCAGGTCACAATACCCTTAAGGCATGTCATTACCTGACTAGACAGTATGAGACGTTGGTGTAGTCATACCTTCTTGAAAATAGCTTCAAAGTCGAACAACTAAAAACACCAGACCGATGTTTTCATTAAACAACAATGTGAATTTATAACGATTTAACAGTGACCAGTTCCTTTCAAAATGGCCCCGTAGGAGCATTTTTTTTTTAATTCAATGTGATGAAACAAATACGTCATATGGAAAATGTTATCGAATACATTTTGATATTTCAGAGATATCGACAAAGTGACGAACCAGACCACAATGCACTTTTCGACTTGATCTTCAAAATGTTGGAGTACGAACCCTCAGAGAGGATAACTTTAAAAGAATCTCTGCAGCATCCGTTCTTCGAGAAAATCGCCCCACATCAGCGCTTGGGTGAGCTGGGCGCTGGAGATACAAGAAGAAATAGAAGCTTATCCAGATGAAAAATGATTTTATATAAATACTTGCGATACTTCTCCCAGAATAATATCCCCCAGCGCATGCTTTCATTTTGATTACCTGTGTATATAAAGATGTATCTGTTGTTAATAGATTCTGACAGCCATTTCATTTTGTGCATTCGGTTTTTTTATTTATCCAAACATTCAAATGATTTTTGATGGTTCTAATTTGAAATTTTTCAGTCATGGTGATTTGTTATTCACACAATAAATGATATTTTTCATTTATGGTAATTTTTTAATATAAATTCAATGTTTCTTGGAAGTTGAGAGCAGAAATAAAGGATAGCTGTTGCATGTTGTGAACACTAAATTGAGGAGTTGAAAAATTAATATCATTCTTCATATTTACAATGCAGTAAAACAACTTTATGATATATGTGGCCGTTCAAGACAATTCAAAATCCGTAGCAGTTCAACTGGAATTGAACCCAAGTCAAAAACTTCAAGGAGAACCCTGTATATTTTCTCAGACCAAGTGATAGGATATAAAATCCTCCTCAATGATATAACACAAGTGACAATTTCTATTCAAAATGGCGGCAGAGATTTCATTTGCTTCAAATTCAATATGGCGGCACTAGGACGTAATCTACTAAAATATTGTCACTTTATAATAGATCTGACCGTTACTTGATGAAAATCAATTGTAACCTATTCAAAAAACACACTTCAGCGTGAGATTTCAACGTATGGGCTCGTATTGCCACCTTTACCCACTTTAATGATTTGTATAAACTCAAGAGTGAAGCAACACAAACAGATACCATATTGAATTACATTTCTCAAAACTTCTAACTACAGGAATTGGGAAAGTTCCCTCTCCATCTATTACTGTGACTATAGTAACTCAGTGTTATGATCTTCGTTCGAGTTTGAAGGCCGTCGTGGTTTGGAACTGTATCCTGAACTTTCGCCAGCACGAGTGGCTGGCTTCTTCAGAGGTCTATTCATCCTGATGGTTCACCGATGACTCGTGATTTCTAGTTCTAATTGGTGCGTTGTTATTGACCGAAGTGCTATTACCTGTTACATTATGTTACACTGCTGGCACCTTAGCATCTTTGGCCGAAGTGTTATTACCTGTTACATTGCGTTGCAATACTGCATATTTTAGTATGGGATTCCAAATCCGGTTAAGCGTCATCGCCTCCTCTTTTCTGTTGAAATTTTCTGTATGTTTATGAATTTCTATGGCTTCCCGTACAAGCCGACTATGGTATCCATGATCGGGTGCAAGTAGTTTCACATCTTCAAACAGTATCGTATGATCTCCTTCACTAAACGCGTGTTCCGCTACTGACCTAATCTTCAGTTCCTACGATGAATATTACTGGAGTTTTTTCCCAACACCAAATCGTTATTTTTACACCTCGACACGTGTTTCGATCACCAAGTGATCATCTTCAAGAGGAAGATAAAACTGCAGTTTTATCTTGAGGATGATCACTTGGTGATCGAAACACGTGTCGAGGTGTAAAAATAACGATTTGGTGTTGGGAAAAAACTCCAGTAATATTCATTACTACACCAAAGGTTCCAAACAGTACATCACAAGTTTCTACGATGTTCATTCAGCCTTGTATCCATGGATATACCATGCACCGATATATAAGCCCTGCTTCCCGTCCAGAGAGGCAGTATGAGTTCAGAAAGCGAATTAAGCGGAAAACAAGGAATTCAAACAGTGAAGATAAATTAAGCGTTAGTTGCTAAGTATTGTAAATAAATTAGTTTGCGATAGTGAAATATTTTCAGAAATAAATTTGTTTAAGACAGTAAATTCTTTAATTCGTTGTAATTGGTAATCAGAAGTGGATTTTTAAAACAAATTTGTGAGCGCGTGGTGAAATTTACTATTAATACTCATTTGTTCGCGCAGATAGACTGGTGATTCATTGAGTTTCGCGAAGTGGACAGTACCGGATTACGGAAACATAAACTGATAGACCTTTCTCGCGAAAAATAAACTTGTGAAAATAAATAAGTGTTTCGGACTCGATTAAAATAAGTGGACATTTTCAGTTTTGTGGAAAATAGATAATAAGAGACAAAATGTGTTCAAGGAAAGTGCGCCTAGTGGACTTGAAAGTTGCCGAATTGAATTGAATTGCCATGCACAGGTGCATGGTATACTATAATAATTTACGTAACTATTTTCTTTGAGTGTTCTACTGAAGACTGAGCCAATACACATGCAGTTTTTGATTATTTAAAACCTATTGGGGAGGTCAAAAAGCTCGAGTAGGTGCCCTACGATTTGAACTATCGACAGAAATTGTCACATTCGAGGTCTGTTCAAGACAGTGGTTGGACACCGATGAGCCACCCAGGCACTTGCCAAAGGCGAAGACCCATAAAAAAATAGCATGGTTACTGTATGGTAGTCAGCGACTGGTGAGATTCAACCAGGCCAAACCATCACAGCAGAGTCATAGTGTGAGGAACTTGACGAAATGTACAGAAAATTGCGTCAGCAGCAGCCGGCCCTGGTCAACAGAAAAAGTCCGATCCTGTTCCACGACAATGCCCCTCCGCACGTTTCACAGATAATCGTCCAGAAATTAAATGAATTTAGCTTCGAAGTTTTGCCTCACTCACCTCCCCACCATACTCCCCAGACCTTTCGCCTAAAAACTACAATATTTTCAAGCACTTCGATAACTTTCTCACCGGTAGAACCTTCGCCAATCAGGACCAGACAAAAACGGCCTTCGTCGAATTATTCAATTTGTCTTGATAATTCGTATTGGAACCTCTGGCGTGGAATAAACCTATTGAAAACACTTTTCCAACACCAGAACAAAAATTACGGTCTCTCGACGCGCGTTTCGTTAACCAAGTTAGCGTCCTCTGGAGATCATTATGACACACTCTTGTACAGGCTTAGTTCGGTCAAATCGGTATTCAATCAGATGTCACTTTGAAGTAGACTCATAAAAACTGACAAACCATTCAAAACAACCTGATGTTTCTGATTATATGTAAGTTTATTGAACCATCTATAAGATCTCCAGCTTTTTCACAGAAATTATTGAAATAAATAAATAAATAAATAAAATACTCGTAACTAATGAATCAGACTAGATTTTCACAAATTATTTATCTCTGGAAAATATGCTTTGGGATACAGCCTCCGGCAGTCAGAAGTCATCATGCTGTTTTTGTCTTGTTTTGATGAAACTCATTATTTATTATCGTTTGATTATATTTTTCTTCAAAGGATTTGCTATCGAGAGCTTGTAGAATAAAATCTGTCATGTTACTGACAGTTTCATCACCTGAAAATGAAACAAAAAATCAAAAATGGTTTTCTGAAATTCACACAGAAAATAATTGCTTGAAGCTTGTTTATTTTTAACTATAGAACTTAGAAAAGATAGTGGGGAAAGTGATAGCAGATGGAAGTGAATCTAAAGAAAAAATGAAAAAAAAAACGTTCAATCAAAAAATAATTTGCACGAGTTTCTTCCATTTCATAACAAATATGCGGCAAAAATCGAAATGATAATTCATTATAAGTAGATTCACATAAAGTGTTTCAAATATCCTCTACAACTTTCACATCTACATCTAACGCTTGACGAGTATTTCAATGGTTACCATTTTTAAGGACAGAATACACTTGATACTGGGTTGAAGTTGAATCTCAAAACGATGAGTAGCCACAGTCCTACGCGTATTTCTGATATGTACCGCTCTTGGTGGAATCAAATGGGCCAAATCACTTGAACAGCTTCAGTGGAAGTATCTATAAAAGAGAGACAAATCTCCAACCTTTCTTCAATGTTTCAAACTATCAAGGTTGGAAGTAATCGTCGTGTTTCCAATCAGTTGGGTGGCTCTTTTCTGGGGGGAATCCAGCAGCTTCAGGGTATGCTTAAGAGCGGAGCTTAGTACATGTGAACAATACTCCGAAGTTTGATCTGAGCTTTATAAAACATCAAAAGTTGCTGGGGTTTGTACAGTTTTCTAGTTCAGAACAGTGATCCATGCTTTTGAGAAGGAGCCTATGCAATTCAACCCCCAGCAAACTTATCGAAGCAGAAATAAGCGGAATTATCTGTCCTGACGTTATTATATCCGGTTTAGAGACTTTTTTTTGTAGAGAAAACCGATACCTGGGTTTTCGTGGCATTGAATTGAACCTGGTTGCTTCCACCCCAATTCGAAATCACTTATAGATCCTAAGATATGCAACCTCCTGCTGCCGGTGAAGATGTGCATTCGCAACCGATGCCCTGGAATCTAAATAGAATAACGAAACAAGTGTGCTGTCGTCAGCAAAAATATGTATTGGATTCTTGGTTTTTTCCAATAAGTCATTGATATCAATTGAAAGAGGGTTGGAGACCATATGGACTCCTGGGGAACACTAGCGTTGATGGTGAAAGTATTTGAGAGATATGTATCGCCGGCGACTAGCAGGGAACGTTCTTTCGGGAAGCTGAAGACCCATACATAATAATGATCCGACAAGCCATAGCATTGAAGATTGGCTAGCAAACCCTCATGCCACACACGGTCAAAGGCCTTAGAAATATCAACCGCAACAGCTCTTGACTCGATAAATTCCATATCTTTATTCATTTGTAACTGGCAATTCTTTCCCTTTACATAACTGATGGAAAGCATATCTGGCAACTTCAAACTCAACTGTGCTTTCCAGTCCTTTATACTTGTGGAATCGTTAGAACTTTGAGCACTGATCATGAACAGTTGGATAGGCAAGTTCCTCCTTTTTTTTAATATCAGTCCCCGAGGGAATCTTAATTTCTTTTGCGTCTGTTGGTCTACTGAATATCATACCTGTTTAACAAGGTTGAAACAACCGTTCCGTGATTTTTGCGCCTCTCAACCGAAATATTTCACACGAATTTTCAAGTATAAGGGTCGTCATCCCTTTCTTTGGGTCAGCTAGATATAGGCCCTTGTATACCGTTTTCAGTTAAAATTTTCTTGGTCTGCAGAATTCCTTTTCAAGAATTTGAACTGCCTTTCAAAATGCTTTCTTTGTTTTATCTCAACTGTCAAAGTATTTTCAGCAACGAATTTGAAATATTTTCATCTCTCTACCTTACTTTGTTGTGTAGATGTAGTTTTTGTATTCATTTAGCTTCTCTTGCTAAAATTCTGTGTTTTTTTGTTGTGTTCTTCTTTCCTTTGATATCATTTGCTTCTCCACTTCTGCCTCCCACTATTCTTTTTATTTCCCATGAGGCTCAAGTTAACAGCCTTCTTATCCACGAGACTTCTTTCTGTGTATGTGTGTGAATCAATCAATCTGAACAAATTATTGTGAGCTGAAATGGAAATTGAATAATACATGGACTATTGAAATTTCATAGTATTCTTCAGTTAGGGAAGCCATAGATTATGCTGTAGACGACCCCTCCCGATATAGAAGGCCCCGACACTCTGTCGAATGAGGCCCTCATGTCCCCCGTTAACGGATGAATAGCTTTCTCATGCATCCCACCCCAGCCAAGTAGGGGTATCCCGTGAAGGGCGGCAATGATGTCTGAGGACTTCAGGCCGCCATACCGTCAGTCATGTACCCATCGGTCCCTCTCGAGACCAATAATCAGCCGAAAGGGTAGGGGAGCTGGACTCCATCCCGACTGACACGAAGATGACTTTCCACTTCATAGTATTCTACCCATAAGTTTGCGAGTTATTGTGCTAAGAGTGACACTACTTTTGTTATTTTCAGAACGATGGATCAAAAATAATTTCGTGTTTTTATTTTACACTGCTTTGTGATGGGAAGAAATACCGTTCAAGCAAAGCAATGACTTGAAAAAGTGTTATAAAGACTCCGCTCCATCAGAAACAACAAATAAACGTTGATTTGCTGATTTCAAACATGGTCGCAGAGACACCGATGATGCAGAACGCAGGGGAAATCCAAATGAGTCTGTAACACTAGAAAATATAAAAAATCCACAAAATCATTTTGGATGATCGAAAAATGAAGTTGCGTGAGTTAGCTGACACTGTAAAGATATCAAAAGAATGTGTTGGCTTTATATTTTATGAGCATTTGACTATGAGATGATTCTGAGCAGTGTTTGTCTTGTTTAAACATAACAAACTTGTCATAAGTCAATCAAAACATTGTCATTGGCGCATCCACCGTATTTGCCAGATTTGGCTCCCAGCGACTACTGGCTGTTCGCAGACCTCAAAAAATGTTCAACGGTAAGAAATTTCGCTCGAATGAAGAGGTTATTGCTGAAACTGAGGCCTGAAATGATTGTGTGGCTCTTGATGGAGATTACGTTGATAAATAAAGCCAATTTTGAAAAAAAACGCTTTTATTTTCTTAGGCCTGGGAATTTTCAGCCCATGTGATAGGAGAATACTGTATCAATATTATCAATTGAACTATCTACAGTGTGTCAATTTTTAAACTAACAATGGGATATATCTTACGAACGAAAGCTGATATCGAAAAATGCTTGAAACCGTTTATAGGATAGCAAGGGGAAACTAAAGTGACATGATAGAGAACTTACCCCCATCAACCCCCTAGGCCCCACACACCAAAACTCAAAAAGTTCAAATTGCAAATTGGTATAAATAATAATTGTACAGGGTGAAGCAATAATTGTGAAACTTTGGCTTAAATGGAATATTTAATGAGGTTTTTGTTGAGCTACAAACTTAAATTGCCGTTTTTGCAAAACAAAATTGGAAAGATCTGTTTTTTGGGTTCTGTCAGAGTCAATACTTTCTGGTTTGTTTGAGACTTTTAAATGTCATCAGTTTTCATCATTCGTACGATCTGTACTGTCATTCAGCTGTGTATGTCACGATGGTTTACAGTATACCTGAGCGCGTGGAGATAATTTTCATATTTGCCTCCCAGAACCAGTGTTATTTAAAAATAGCTCAAATATTTCATGAAAGGCACGAATGTAAGTCCCGTGTACGTCCGCGATTTAGTTGAAAAGTTTAGAGAAACGGGATCAGTGCAAAATAAAAAAAGGAATGCCAAAATATTTCTGAATGAAGCAACCCAAATTGACGTCCTTGGAAATTTTACAATGGAGCCTACTGCATCAACACGTCAAGTATCTGCAGTGACAGGACTTTCACGTGAGTCGGTTAGAAAGGTGTTGAAATTACATAAGTTTCACCCGTACAAAACCCGAATTCTTCATGAACTAGGCGATGATGATCCAGACCAACGAATTGAGTTTTGTGAACTCATGACTGAAAGAATTCGCGTTGAACCAAGGTTGTTAAAAAATATTTGTTTCAGTGGTGCATCGATTCAGAGAAGGTCACACTCAATATCCTGAAAAACTGAATGTTAAGCAGGGATATTAGGCGATGCTATAATTGGTCCTTTGTTCATACCAAGCAATTTAAGTGGCGATATTTATCTCGATATGCTAGAAAACACCATTGAACCTTTAATTGTGCATGAATTAGAGAACCAAAATGACTACCAAGGCAACCTAGCTGTAGACTAAGATTTTCTACGCAACAAGATGCAGCACCTCCTCACTATGCAGCTCCAGTTAGGCACTGGTTGGATACTAATTATCCGAACAAATGGATTGGAAGGAGAGGACCTATTGAGTGGCCACCGCGATCACCAGACTTGGCGCCACCTACCTTTTTTTATCTGTGGGGTCACCTCAATTCAGTTGTTTATAAAACTCAACCTGCGTCACTTGGGGAATTGCGAGGAAGAATTACGCAAGCATGTCGCGCCATTACTAGAACAACATTTGCCAAAGTTCGTGCAGAATTTGAAAATAGGCTGTATCATTGTTAACAAAACAACGGAACGCACTTTGAACATTTACTCAATTGAAATTTTTAATAAATTTGTAGCTCAACAAAAATCTCATTAAATATTCCATTGAAGCCAAAGTTTCACAATTATTGCTTCACCCTGTACAATTATTATTTATATCATTGGATTGCATTTTTTATAGTTTTTTCAATGATGTATCACAAGTAGGAGTTTGCAATTTGAACTTTTTGTGTTTTGGTGGGTGGGGCCTAGGAAGTTGATGGGGGTGAGTTCTCTTTCATGTCACTTTAGTTCCCCCTTACTATCCTAGAAACTGTTTCAAGCATTTTTCGATATCAGCTTTCGTTCGTGAGATATAGCCCATTGTGAGTTTTAAAATTGACACACTGTATAAAGCGAAAACAAAAATCATCAACACTTCATTAAAATCTCATTATAATAAAAATATGAAAAATATCTCGTGCTAAGTTACTCGCGAATTTTTTATTGTTAGTATCCAGTATTATTTTCGTGTAATCGGTTGATACAGTTTTCAAATTATATTTTAAGATACTTACTGAACTTTCCAAATGCTCTAGACTCTTCGTTCTGACTTCCATCGGAAGATTCCACCTTCTGTTTCAAAGATGGTATAAATAGAAGCAAACATAACACCGCTATCCAACTAACAATCTTTTTGAAAATTATCAGCTTGAGCAGTATTTTGCCTAACGTGAATAAGCTCAATTTGAATTTGAGTTTGTCCCAAATAGAACCGAGAGCGTGAGGAACTCCATAAAATACTTGCACGGAGGATGGGGAACCATAAACTGGTGGCCCATATGCTGGTGGAGGAGCTGGAGGACCGTAGACTGGTGGTGGAGCGGGGGGTCCGTACACAGGTGGAGCTGGCGGTCCATAGGCAGGTGGAGGAGCTGGTGGTCCATATGCTGGTAGAGGAGGATACGGGTGACTGTGTACATCGTACCTGAAATCAGAAAAGTTGTGTTTGAGAATAGGATGGTCTATGTTACAATACAGTTGAATGACTAAATGTTTTGTGCTTCAAATTGCCTTCACTACCGATCACTCAGAGCTACACCAGAAGAAGTATAATGGAATGGGGATCCACCAATGGATCCCAAAATGGTAAGCCTGCTCCCAATATGCCTAGTGTGCTTCTCCACCAGGGTTATTATCATCAACGGATAGTTATAATAATACCCTGGACAAACATGTTGGGAATATCACCACATATTGGTAGTATGTGAGAACAAATTATAGTATATTATGCAACGATCATGTAATGATGGTTATTAAGACACGAGCATTAACCGGGATACGAAATGAGCCGAAGGCGAGTTTTGTATGGTATATGCGAGTGTATTAATAACCATTACATGAGAGTTGCATACGCTATTTTTTCTAAACCCGATAAATAATGAAAAACTATAAATATTATATTTGTATTGAACACATTTACAGTAATTAACTCATATTTTTAAAAAAAAAACACAAACTTAATGGTATTATCATGGATATATGAAAACTATAAAGATTCTAATTATATTTATATTGAATATAACAACTGTAATTAATCTGATCTTTTAAAAATATTGGAGTCGATGGTATTCCTTCTATATCGCTGTTTTCAGACATTTTGATAATATAGGTATGTAATATGAAAACTGATTTTGACAAATAAAGCAATTAGTTACTTAGGTTAGAATCTAGGACAAACAAAGGAACAGGATTCTTGATTGAAAAATTATGGGTTTCTATTGGTTGATAATCTGTATCGTTATGAAAAATCTGTATCATAATGGATATCATTATGAAACGGATTATGGTCATATAACTGTATTGTTAGAGTACGGGTGTAGAAAAAACTAGCTTTGACACAGTAATTGAAATCGTAACAAGTAATCATGAAATCTCGCTATATTTCTACTTTTCTCGATCATGAGTTTCGTGTTCCTGTTTCCACCAAAGCCATTATTGTTATTAATATTAATATTTCAAATCGCCCCCTCAAAGTTCTCTTCAAGTCTTTTTTTTTATTCAGCTTCAACTAAATGACAAATAAATCTGTTTTTATTCCTTTTCGGAAATCATTAAGGTTATTCATCGAAGAAAAACTACTCCAACCGGTATAAAACACCCACTAAATAGTGAATGAAGACTCAAGTGGACAAATTAGGATGTCTTAATAAAAATAACTGTATGCATCTTTAAAAAATAATTACCTTTATTCAGTTATAATTGGGATCAGTATCAAATCAACGAAGAGAACTCTCAACAATTACGAGAATTTAAAAGGTCTGAGTATGTATCCATTACTAAATATCCGTTCTATAATTTCTATCGTCAATTTGATTTAAATAAAAAATACATTTATCACATTCCATTCATGTGTTACGAGTATTAATGACGGACGTTCTCAGAAGAAGCCTGCGCTAATCCTACAGGAAGTATCTTCCGGTGTTTTTTATTTATTACAAAAAGTTACCATTGACACGAATTTACTGAAGAAATTATTTCCCATCATTTCTCGAGAAGTCTACATATTTAATCAAAATACATTTTAATTTTGTTTTTATAAAAAAAGTAGTTCTTTATGTATTTTTCAATTGGAGTTATACTGAATGTCACTAGTTCGGACTTCCATCGTCTAATATATAAAATGATTTGAAATCGCTGAAACAACTAAAAGAAGAGCTAAAAATAAATAGCTGTAAATAATAATTATATTAAGCAAAAAAACTGAAATTAAATAAGAGTGAAATAAAATACAAGTAAAAATAAAACAATTACAAAAAATAAAAATGAAGAAATACAAAATGAAAATAAAAATAAAAAAGTTAAGAGATTTCAAACCAAGTTAGTTCACGACGTTTCGATTGTTAGTATCCACAATCGTCTTCGGGTGATGACTGGCCTGATTCCTCCGAGAGATGACTATTTATGGGTAGTTCGAGTACTTTCACTTATCCCCGCTTTCCATTTTTTCCGCTTCAGTGGTTCAGTGGGAGATGACCGTTTGGCGGGAGTTGGCCATTTTTCGCTTGATGATGGGTTTCCATATGTTGCGTATTTCTACGCTGGCGTGGCTGAATACGTTGTTGAACAAGTATGTGGCTTCCTTGAATTTTCTCCTAAACCAATGTTCCTCTCTGTGTAAGATCTCAGCTTGGGACCACTCGATGTTGTATTGATGGGTCCAAATATGATCTGTTATTCCTGATTTGCTGGTTTCCCCTCGCTTGTGTCTTGTGCTCGGCAATGCGAGCATTCAATGGCCTCTTAGTTGCACCAATATAGGATTTTCCGCACTTACAGGGTATCCGATAAATGCAATTCATAGAATCGCAGTGCGCGTTTGGTGGCCTGGTTTACGTGAGGCTGCTATGGATAGTGTTACCGATTCTGAAGCAGGTTCTGATGTTGTACTTGGAACCAATTTTGCTTATCCTCTCCGATAACCCTCTGATGTATGGAAGTGCAAACATTGGTTGTAACGGCTTCTTTTCCTTGCTAGGCTCCTGCTGTCTTTTAGCCAAAATCTTTTCTACCATCGCTTTGGAGTAGCTATTCCGTAGAATATCATTTTTGATGATGTCTAGTTCCTTCTCGAGACCTTCCTTCGTGTTACAGAGCCCGAAAGCACGGTCTAATAGAGTCTTGATGATTCCTCTTTTAGTTGATTGATGGTGATTCGATTCGTGGTTTAGATACTGTCCCGTGTGAGTGGATTTTCGCTATACAGATGTTTCCCACTTAGTGTCGGTCCTCTTCACCAAAACGTCTAAGAATGGCAATTCGTTGTGGATTTCCTTCTCCATTGTGAAAGTGATGGAAGGTCTCACGCTGTTGATGTGTTTCAGGAAGGTGTCTAGTTCAGTATTCCCATGGTTCCATATTATGAAGGTGTCGTCAACATATCTCAACCAGACTCGAGGTTTCTTGTGGGCATCTTCAATGGCCAGAGTTTCAAACCACTCCATATACATGTTGGCTATGACTGGTGAAAGTGGCGATACCATTGGCAGTTTCTCATCTTGTGTAAAGAATTCGTCCTTCAGCCATCAAGATGCGGTTCTCAATTCTCTTGTTCTTGATATAATTTCAATGAATTTCTTATTTTTCTCTTGCACTGCCAGTCTCATGACGGACTTTCAAATGAAAATTGTCTGCCTAGCAACAACCTCCGATAAGTATTCATCTGCGGCAATAATTTTAATAAATATTCATACAATCACTGCAAGTTCTTTAGGTATTTGAAAAAAAAAGCATGCCACACTGCGGGTCTCAACGCAACTCACGGAAACAAGAGATAAGTCACGGACAAGAGCCGAATATGTGTGAATGGACATTAACTCGTCACATCCGCTATGTGATTAACACATATAACCAGAGATCCGTGTAAGTGTTTAAATAAACGAGGATTGTTGAACACATTTGTAACTGCTTTTACATCAGTCGGACGTAACCGTTAAATTTTATTACCTGCCGAGTAATGGGTAATTTACGATTATTTGAAAATAATATTGTGCGAAAATCTGAGTCCTGAGTATGTCCTGCGAAATGATTATGTGTGATTACCTGAATCGATCTAATAGAATGGAGTTCTAATATTTATATTTTATTGCAAATATGCTGCCTGTTCAAAAAATAGGGTGAACTTCAATTTTTCTCCAAAAATATTTATTTATTCATCAATTTCTAGGGACAAACCTGGTGAATACGGTGGCTTAGGCATGGTCACGTTGTTGATGCACTACGCCACGATAATGAAAGAAAGCAGTGAGCAAAACTGTTTTATTCGTTCTACGGATTAACTCTTTATAGAAGTATTGACTACTTTATATAGATTATATTATATTATGAAAACATTATATGTTGTTACAATTTATCAGTCATAATTTTCTTCCTTTTTCATGACTCTGGTAAAGGTAGGTAATACAACATCCCCCTCCAAGATGATACATCTTCAGCTTCATCACAACTACTGACTAATCTTCACGATTGAATATAACACGCTCTCCCAGAGCGTGTTATATTCTTACCCTGCTCGATATTGAATGGTCCCTCAATTTTCATTGGCGTTGGAAGTCGTACAGGCGTTTTGGGTTGAGTTGGGTGACTTTCTACTTCCTGACTACATTTCTCAATGTTTGTTGGTTTTTGGGGTGTTAGTTGTAGTTTCTGGAGTCGAATTTGTTCGTTGAATCCCTGGCAGTTGTTTCACTACTCCGTCGGGGATATTGCTTAGATATGGAGCAGGGATCAGATGAAAACGGTTTCTCCTTATGGTGCTTATGGCAGTCTTAACTATGTATGATCTTGGTTTAATTTCGTTAATGATTTCCCCATGTCGTTTCAGGTCTGTGATCCATACAAAATCACAGTTCGAAGTCGTCTCAAATTCTTCGGTCCATGTTTTCCATCATATAATTTTTTATATTTCAAACGGTACTTCTTCTCCGCACTTACTAGCTTCTTTGATGATTTAAATTCAGCTAATGCGATTGATGGTAGATTATCTCTCAATTTTCTTCCAAACATCATTCCATTCTCTAGTGGTGTGTTTCGATATGACAGAAGTGCCATCTCGACGTTGTTCTTGTTCTTTTTTATTAAAGTTTTTGCGACTTTTACAGCAGCTTCTGCTGCACCATTCGCTTGGTGGAATTGTGGGCTACTTCTTGATGTAGAGAACCCCCATTCTCCTGCAGACTGTTGGAACCCTGATGTTTCA
Organism: Leptinotarsa decemlineata; assembly: GCF_025532065.1. Classification (NCBI taxonomy): domain Eukaryota; kingdom Metazoa; phylum Arthropoda; class Insecta; order Coleoptera; family Chrysomelidae; genus Leptinotarsa; species Leptinotarsa decemlineata. Next base: position 5,862,028 of record NW_027412556.1, on the reverse strand, counting down.
ACAGCATGAAATTGTGTTCGCAAATGTTGTTTTACAGATGTTTATTATCTCATGTTCTGAACAGGGAGTATTTCGAAAAATCTGGAATAGTTATCAGTTCTGAGGATATACCATTTTCCTTCAGTTTTGAAAAGGTCCATTGATGTCACTTGCCATGAATAATGCGGAAAGTAAGCTGGCAATAAAGGCTCATGATGGTTTGTCGAGTTTTGAATACAGATAGGACAAGATTTTACTTCAGCTTCTACCTCTTGAGAAATTCCTGGCCACCACATCGTTCCCAGAGCACGAAGACGAGTTTTAGTTATTCCAAAGTGACCAGCATGCAATTTTTCCAACATCATTGTCCTGAGCTCGCATGGAATGATCATACGCCTCCCTCTAAGAAGGATACCATCCACAACAGATAGTTCGTGACGTACTGGGTAGTATGGTTTAACATCACACGATAATACAGACTTGTGAGGCCAGTCTCCCATCATGTAGTTCTTCAGTTGGTTACAGGTTGGAGCTTTGTTTTGCGAGTTAGCAACTCGTGTTACGTTCTCATCAGATGTGGGAATACCTGCGAGAGTGTCCCCATGAATGAAGGCATCGATTTCTTCTTCTAATTCTTTGTCATCTTCTGAAGGTATAGGTTTACGAGATAAAGTATCAGCAATATATAAATTTTTCCCTGGGGTATATACAATATTGTAATCATAACGCATCATGCGCATTCTAAACCTTTGAAGTCTTGGAGACAGATCAGCGAGGTGCTTAGTTTTAAATATTTGTACAAGTGGCTTGTGATCGGTCTCTATGGTTTATTGTTTTCCTATCAGAAAGCTCTTTAGTCGATCACTTGCCCAGGTCAGAGCTAGTGCTTCCCTTTCTATGTTTGCATAATTTTGTTCAGCTGGGGTCAATGTCCTCGAGATGTATGCTACAGGTTTCTTATGACCACCTTCTATTTGAAGTAATACAGCCCCCAGTTCTTTGGTAGAAGCGTCACAGGATAGGATTGTAGATTTATTTGCATCATACATTGTTAAACAAGGTGCTGATATAAGCAAATCTTTTATTTTCTGGAATGCCTCTTGTTGTGCTGGGCCCCATAGAAATGCATTGCTTGGACTGACTGAACTTGTAATTAGTTGCATAATTTAACTCCTATTAGGGATAAATTTCGCTAGGAATGTTACAGTGCCCATAAAGCGTTGAACTTCCTTGACATCTTTTGGTGCTTCCATTTCTACAATCGTTTAAGCCTTGCCTGGATCTGGTGATACCCCATCCTTCGACAACACAAGTCCCAAGAAATCGATTTTCTACTTACATAATTCAGTTTTAGTTAACCCTAACCCTCGAAAGGCATATGTGCAAGATTCACAGCTGTCGGACTATTAGTTTGTGAGATAAACCTCAATTTACGCGTATATATGTGATAATGGATAAAACATAGCTCCATCATTTGTCTCCCGAATCAGAACCATGAACCATCGTCACCTGAGTGGACTGCACTTGGTGAACCGACTCCAAAGCGTGCAAAGACGCAATAGTCGGCTGGTAAGTTATAATAATAATAATAATAATAATAATAATAATAATAATAATTTGTCGAATCTTAAAAGCATACCGGCTTGCCGTACGGACGCAGAAATCTTAGCTGTCATTCTCGGTTCACTGCGCTTGCCTAGGGCACATGATCACTTACCCCACGGTGTGGGGAGTGGTCGGGGGATAGGTCCTGACCAGCGCATACTTCGGTGGAAAAATATAGCATTTATTGCCCAACAGTAACCATTTATGAAGCAATAGATTACATCTATGGTTGATTCCCAAATTGCTTATAGATGTGCTCGAGATCTATTTGTTAATTCACTCTTACTGCAGTTAAAAATATCAAACATATTTGACTATTTGTTAGAATTTACTGTAATATATAAAAAAAGAAAGTAATAAAAATTATGAAATTATAAAACAACAACAAAAATTAAATGGCGCTCCGGGGCGACTTGATTTATTCCATTAGTGCATTTGCTTTTTCAGCTGCTGGAAAACCCGAGAAAATCTGCAGCACCAAATCATCTGAAGATATTGATCTGACAATGTCCCTTCTTTCACAAAATAAAATGTAGGAGGTCTCCAGAGGCTCCAATAAATTCAAAATATTGCTAGAATATTAAGTAATACGACTATCGTCAAACTCAAATCAGTCCGTTTCGTCTTTGACCAAGGCGTAATAATGACCAGATTTAACGCCATAACCACAGTGAACAATGACTGCATGAAGATTTCAGTAGTGGTCTGCTGGATTGAAGTGTTCATGGTTGAGCCATATTTGAAGATCATCAGTGTTATTATTAGATTGACTGGTGCCTTAGCCATACTTGTCTTATAATAGTCAGTTAGTTTGGCGCATGTTTGGCAATACAGTTGATCATCGCCCATTAAAATGTCAATTTTAGTTGTCCTAACGAGCATCTAGTGGGTCTTCAAAGACTCGAGGAAATTGGTTGGTGGGAAAGATGATATTATATTCTTACGAAACAGCAGCTGCATGAACAGGTGTTTGAGTTTGGTGAAATTTGTTAGCATATGAACACATCACATTAATTGGTGATGTAGACATAATATTTGTTTGAGAACTTAGAAGTGATATTTGATCTACACTCCAATCTTGGCACATGAAAATATATTTGTGATAATAGTACAGGGGAATCAACTTCAACATTTCTGCAAGAATTCTAGAGGTTCTATTTTTGTTATGTATGAGAAACTGCCAGAATGACTTAGGTTCATTTTTCAACTGGACCTGAATTTCTTGAAAATAATTTGCTTAGGCCTCTTTGATTTTCTCTTTTACAGTTCCTCTAATTCTTCCAATCCCTTGGTAATAAGCAGTATTTCCCGTATTTTAATATTTTTATGCTGTTTCGCTTTTTGTTTAATTAGTCTGATAATTTCATACAATTTATTATAGAAACATTCGATAGCCATAATCTATCTGATATATTCCAGTTTGTGTGTAAGATTTCATTGCATAATGTATGAAAGTTTGATTTTTCCCAAAATTATTATGGAACCAATTCACTTCGAAAAATACCGAATGGTCTCAAAAACATTGATTTCAAAATTAGGGTTATTATATTTATAGATGAAAATAAATGTCAGGAAATTTATTCATTCCCGAAACTTGAAAAGTTATACCGTGGGGTATTACAACTAGGTAATTAGAAATTTGACAAAATACGGATAACTGCAAAAGAAAATTCCATTAGGTTAGGTGCACAACATACTAAAACTAGGTAATTATTGTAGACAGTTTTCAGGTGGTACCTAGAATTGTTAAAACTAGACAAGGTAATCATCAGAGAGAAAAACCATTCTAGATCTAGTCAAGTTCACCTATCTAGTTGTTCAACATATTAATTTTTTTTATCGAATTGTTTTTTTTTTCGTAAAATGAAACATTTTTTGCAGTGCATTATTGTCAATACAATAATAGATCGCAAATAAACAATTTATTCACGAGGCTGATTTACTAAACTGAATATAAAACGAACAAAAACATCATTTTACTTGGGATGCAAAATACAAAAGACAAAGTCGAGAATTTGGAAAAGTCTGGAATTTACGAAATTAAATGTAAGCACTGCGATGCAAAATATTATGGACAGACAAAAAGATGTATTAAAATAAGATATAAGGAACACTTAGCACACCTAGAATATGGAAGACCAGAAAAATCAGCAGTCGCCCATCATATTTTGCAACAAAACCATTCCATAGACTTCACTTTATTAAGATTAGTTAGACAAGTTAACAACAAGAGGCATCTAGATGCCTTTGAGAGTGTAGAAATCAGTAAACATAATATTATGAATAACGATTGTGAACCAATACCTGATAGTATACTATATAGCTTGTTAAAATAATATTTTAATTATTAGATTTACCTGACTATCACATAAGGACACATTGTAAAATTAATTTAAAATTAGTAGGTAAAGCAATATTGTGAAATAAATTAAAGACACTAAAGACTCAGGTACCTAGAAGAGGTATCTATGATACAGATAAGAATAACATTGTAAGTATGTTTAGTTTGGAATTTGGTCTTCCCCTTGAAGATGATCACTTGGTGATCTAAACACGTGTGGAGGTGTTAAAATAACGGTGTTGGGAAATATTCATTTAAAAACATAATTCTTTCATAAAATATTATATTTGAATACTATGTATCTGAATCAAGATCAAAAATAGTTTTAATGCTGAATTGGTGAAATTTAGAAATGCTAGTAAAATGACATTGAATCAAGTCTTTATATTCAACCAAAATCGTAAAAAAAACATTAATTTAAGTTTCCTCGAAATAGCTAGTTGTAGTATTCACCCCACGATATACATCCTTACTAAATATTGTGTTAAATAGTGAAGTTAAGAAGACTTACTGGGACCCCGACGGACCGTAATTCACCGGAGATCCGTACTGAGGCTGTGGAGTAGGATACGGATACCCATCGTTGGGATTAACTTGAAATTCCCTGTCGGATCTTTTCACACTCGAATCTAATACCTTCACACTTTCACTGTGAGACTTCTTGTAAGCTTTCAAATACGAATCCTCTCCTTGCGAGTCAAAATCCGGTACCTCTGAGCAAAAAACTTCCCGAGAAGAAATGATGAAAAGTAAGAAGATCGCTTTCTTCGATATGTCAAGGGTGCTCATTGTTCTGAACTTAACGGAAGACTGTAAGTAATGAAAATGAATTTAGTGACGAGCTGTGACAGTGCCCTAGATAGATCAATTTTTGGCCATCGCGTAGATATTCAGGGCGATAAAAACGTGATAGTCTTGCTTATGTACTGAAGAAACACGCACCCATGTCATTGATATGCTGAAATGATTCGTAACAAAATGCCATTGAATGTGAGCGCAATGTTGATTATCAGAAAAAAAGTAGACGCCCTAGTCTGTGATAATATTCGTCAGTAATACTAATACTCTTTGGGCATTACTGGAATGGACAACGTCTATGAGGTGTGGCTGGGCTTTTTATAAATATTGGCAGGTTCCTAGGAAAAAGTAGAGAAGGCCGTTTTAGTATTCCATTTGTGATGTAAGTTGGACTGTAATTTTAATTGGTCATTCTCAAAAATATCTCTTACGTTATAGCACTCGAAGCAAAGCTGCAGAAGTGTTATGGCCTCAAATGCTTGAAAGCAGCAGAGGCGATGCAAATAACTCCATCTTCGGAATAAGTTTCGGGAGTTTTGGAGCGAGCAAAAGAGTCTAACTGGTGAACCCTTTAGATGAGGAAAGTAATATTTCATTTTGATCAAGTTTGTGATAAAAACACCTCAATTCTTCAGAATTGTGGTATGAATTATAATAAATAAACTATAGGGACTTCAGAACTTTGACAATTGATAACGGCCATCTTGTTGGAGCTACCTCTATAAAATCAGTTTTTATTTATTCAAGAAATGAAAATTAAAAATTAAAAGATTCCAAACCAAGTTACTTCACTGAACGTCTTTTATAGCAGGGGAGCCCACGATGCAAAATGGGGATTCACTCGAGCGTCATTGAGACATATTAGGTTGCAAAGCTTAGATGATAAGAAGAAAAAAATGTTATATAATATATACCTTTTCATCGGTGGGGGAAACGGCTATAGATTTTTAAATATGTAAAAAATACTGTTGCATGGACATACTTGAGCGCGTCAGATATTGATAGCATCAATGTCGTACGTATTTTTATGATGTTGGTATGTTAATCTGATCGTTTAAAAGTGAAAAGAAAAAAATTCAATCGAGCGCGTCAGATTTTCCAAGGGGGTGTTAAGTGCAACAAAAAAAGCTCTCATTCAATAATCTGACGATTTCGATCTAACGCAAACTCGCGGTCACTATTATAATGTGCAAAAAAAAATTGGCCATTTTGAAATACTCAAGCGCGTCAGATTAAGATATATGTGATTCATCTTTATGTTTTAGACGTGATGTCTCATAATCTGACGATTATCTATAGGGATTCGCTTAATCTGACAAAAACAATATTTTTTTTATTTATTGAACTTAAATAATTGAAAAGCTCAGGAAATAGCATGCAAATAAATAAGTGTATGTTTTTTAAGTAGAATACTTGTATTTATAAGAAAATATCAAAAAAAATTAATTTTTTATAATCAATTGAATAATTAATGAAGAAAAGAGGAATGAAACTTTTTATGTTTTTACCACTTTTTCAAACTTATATATTGAAAATGTCCTTATAGGACGAAACTGCAGTAACGTCAGTCACAAATTAAAGTGGTAAAAAACATAGAAAGTTCAATTTCTCTTTTCTTCATTATGATTTCCTGCCACGTAGTAACGGCTACATCGATCAATTAATTGATTAATTAATCATCATCTTCATCTTCATCAGGAACGATTCTCTGTGATCAGCTGTGATGGCGTCATGGCAACAGAATTCAGAGTGGGGATGGAGTGAGAAAGTAATAGATAGAGAAAAAGTGAATTGAGAATAGAGGAATAAAAACTCGGAGAGGGAAATATAGGTATCACACAGCTACACGCAATAAACTTCATCGACGAATTTTTGTTATTTCGGCTTGCGGAAATCGTCAGATTATATATTTTTCGTTATCCTTGAATTATTTCCTTCAAAATGAAAAAAAAATTGCTAAGCTCGAGAATGTTGAAATGACGTTATTTTTTACAACTTTGCTGCTCTCCCCTTTCTTTACGTTACTCTCAAACTGTCAGATTACTGGAATATACACTTTTTAGCAGGTAATTATCTCACCCTACCTTAATCTGACGCGCTCGAGAATTTCTGATTATCAATTTTTTTTACTAATCTGATCCTTCTTCCCTCATATATGGGACTCATATTTGGTGGAGGTACTTAACCGGGTACAAGGTATCCCCCTGTATATTAATCTGCCGCGCTTTAGTTAATCCCGGAATCCCCGCTTGGGCTCCCCTATTCAGTAGGTCTTTCAAACGAATACAAGAGAATCGATGATATCCCACACAAACACTTTTTGAATTTAAAGATGCTACAGATAGAAAGACACAAAAACACGTAGTGAATATTCGAAACAAAATATGATTATCAGGGTTAAGGTTAGAGTACCATCAATTATCCCTCAAAGACTTTTAGGGATCAATGGGTTTAGTATCAATGAGGATCAAGTTCAATCTCAAAGGGACACAGGTAACATAAAAAAGATGTAGATCGAACTCCTACATCATTTTGATATGTTCTTCGTCATATAATAATAATAAAAGTCTTCATTATTATACCCATTACATGCTTGGAAAACAGTAAGACATTGGAGTAGAGCCTTATAAGGATACTAAAGGGGAAAGTTCAACTCTGAAGCAAAAAAAGCTACTCTGTTGAGATGAAAGTATCTAATTTTAGAAAGAAATCGAGCTTCTTTTTTCAATGGAATTGGACATTTTTTTGAGTCGATAGTTTCACGAAACAGACATGATGGAAACGATTTTCTGGGATGGTTCTGGATTGAATCTATGAATACCTTTCTCTACAGGACCAGTGACCAAAAGAAAGCAATGTGTGAAGCTCCATTTTAAAAGTACTCATCCGAACAGGCGATAAATGTTACTTGATTTTTGATGCTAAATGAGGTAACAAAAACTCTGTTTGACACACCAAAGTCCATTTTATTTTTGGACACTCTCAACATTTATCAGTGAGCTCCTATAAACGGAGCATATTTGGCAGGGTTAATATTTTCTAAAACACTGCTATGATCTTCATCAGTAATTACTTTCAGATATAAACTACAGAGTCTTTTTTCTTGGTTAGATTGTTACATTTGACAAATTTTTAATAATATAATCACCTTCCATAAGGATATAACAGCTCCATAGTGAAAGATGACAGTTCCTTATCCTAGTAAATAGGGCAAAATGCGTGATTTTTTAATTTGTTCAGATACCCCAATCAAAATTATTGTTATTTTCCATCAACAAAAAACATAATTTGGTTTACAATGGTTTGATGAACTATCGTCTCAAATTAACAAGTCTGTTAATTTGAAAATAAAATACTTGCTTGGAAACAAAATATAGGGCATTCCATTGAACGCTTCCTATTTATGAATTCAAATAAAATAAAGTGTGCGTGGGATATCATCGAAATTTTTTATTCGTTTGGAAGACCTATCGATGCCATTATGTGTGGAAGCCAATCAGGCTGAGTTTGACCGATGGCATGGGTTCTGTTGCCTTTGAGGACCGCTGTGATTTGTGGCTTATTCAAATACAACTGCGACATAAGAAAACCCCACAAGAATAAGTCTAACGGGGTCAAATCGCACGACTCGGTGACTAGTTCACATCACCAGCACATGAGATGACCATGCCCTTGAATCGCTCGTGCAGGAATATCCAATGTGGCATGAGCTGTGTGGCATGTAGCGCCGTCCTGTTGAAACCACATGTCAATGGTGTCCAGATCATCCAATCCAGGTCAGAGAAGTTGGCAATCATCGACCTATAGTGCTCGCCAACGTCGTTCTCAAAGAAATATGGATGGATGACGTCGCCAGCCCCAAATCCGCAACAAACAGTGACTTTTTATGATGTATTGTACGCTTTGGATCGGTATTGTTCCATATTCGACAAGTTTGTTTGTTCACATACCAATTCATCCAGAAATGGGCCTCATCGCTGAAGATGATTTTTCGATTGAAATTAGGGTTACTTGTCAACTTCTCCAGAGTCCGTTCAGCGAACACACGTCAGAAAAGCTCCCTCACTTGTGCACCTCCATGGAGGGAACCCCAAGAAGGTTGAAGTAGCCGCGCAAAGACAGTAAGGCCACCGTGAGACCCGTGAGACACCTCAAGGTTGCCAAAGAGAGTGTGTGTTCGGCGAGTCTTGGCCTACACTAAATGAATATTTTTTTACAGCGTTGGGAAAATAATTGGATACGCAGACAATACTGCGATATTCTATGAGGCAGACACTTGGCTTGATTTGAAAAAGAACGTGGAAACAGATTTCCACTTGCTCAAAAAATGGTTTGACCAAAGGCTCCTGACAGTGAATCTGGAAAAACTAATTTTCTTCCTTTTAGTTGCAATCTATCCAATGATTGTCCATTTGAAACTCTTGATGTCGGTGAACAAGGAAAAACAATAAAAATAGATTCCCTGAGAGAAATCAAATACTTGGGCGTCTACATAGATAGAAACTTAAGGTGGGACTCTCATATAAAATATACAATAAAAAAACTGCAAATAATGCTTCACAACTTTCGTTCCTAGAAAAATTACTTATCTCACAAAGAACTTAATCAATTACATAGTTCCCTAGTAGAGAGTCATTTGAGATATGGTATAACAGCATGGGGATCAGCTCTGCGTGTACACCCCAATCCGTTAGAGATTCAAGGATGTTGATCATGTTTAGAAATTCACGTTTCTCGTTAGATCTCCTGTATAAAGAGTGTGAAGTTATGGATATGAGACAATTATACAAACGTGAAGTATCATTTCAGCAAAAATAAAGCATCATCACGAAACCACGACTATATAACACACGACATCGCGACCAACTAACCTATCCCTGTTAAAAAGTCAATTTCACAAAGAGCATATTCTTTCATGGCAACTAAATTATATAACACCGTACCTCACAAAATAAAGAATTCTTATTCCAAACCAATATTCAAAAAACAAATAAGAAAACACATTCTCGAAAAAGATAGACAATTTGAAAAAAATCTGTTAGAGTGAAATAAGTGAGTCTTAGTCAAATTTATCCCAAAGTTGTATCACACTATATTGTGAGTAGCATAATTTTATCCATATTTTATCAGTTTGTACATTAATATTTTATTCTTATAGAACGTGTAATATTTGTCTGAGATTTTATCTATTTTTCTTACTTTTTGTTTGTCTAGTATTTAATCGGCCTATTTTACCTCAAGCCGAAATATAATTTGCTTAACTGTAACACCAAATTCACAAAATTTAATAAAATGTCTTGTAGTTTCTACTACATGAAGGCCATACATATTTTTATACAAATATTTATGTAACTACATGTCCTTTATAACTTCTTGCGAAACAAGAGCTCTGCTCTTATCGCCAAACCACTTTATTCACATATTTTATTTTAATTGTACTCTAATCTGTATACGTTGTGAATAAAGTTATTATTATTATTATTATTATTATATTACACCTGCCAATATAAAGGAGATGCCTGTTCACCTTCCTGGAAAGGACAGGAAGGACGATGACCTAGGAGGAAAACTCCTGGGGAGGATGCACAATCTACAGATTCAGATGGTCGTTTAATTTCAGTTCCTTGATCAGTGGAATATTGTACGAGTGCAGGCCCAAGTCACGACGCAAAATTCGCCAAGTTGTGGTCTGTAAAAGGCCGGGTTCGTATGAAAGACGCGGAATCGACTGCCTTGGATTCCCCTGCACACTCTCACAGACAGCGGCGATGTTTTTCGCGGATTTTGCGTTTTGTCGATGTACGGGTGTTGGTCGAGCTAGTGGACTCAAATTTATCCACCACACTTCGTCCATGGTGATTTGGAAAAACAGACTGAATAAATTACAACTAATTTGACAGATGTAGCTTTAACAAGATGGCCGTTATCAATTGTTGAAGTTTGGAAGTCCCTGTTGGAAAGACTCTATGTAAATGCACATAAAGGCAGTTGTGACCAAGACTTGTCTATACAAAGGATAAAATAAGTTCTAGGATTATTGAAAATACTTGTAAAGTCAACGTTTTCAATAGTTTCATACCGAGTGCAACAAGTTTAATCAATAGAAAAGAGTTCCAATCCATAATGTTCGGAATTTTGCTGGGCAAATGAATATCTTCTGCCATATTACCCACATATTCTGGAAAAAGTTTTGCACGTCGTACACAGATAGTAATAAAAATGTAATAGTTTTTGGCATAACTCGTAAAACTGTTTGGAAAAATATAAATAGGTTTCCCATAAAAGATGAATTGATTGGACCATAATAAACTTTTCTTCATTGCGCGAATAAATTGCAAAAAATGTCTACGTTTATTAGATAAATAACTGAAGATAGAGATAAAGTTATTGAAGGCATTCGACATTTAATTGATTTCCAAGATTATTGACCCTATCGAGTGCACTTTATCGGATCACCGATTGTTACTTCCAACGAAACTAACCGCCGTGCAGAATGCCAAGTCCATTAGAAAAAAAATGTGCGTAAAAACCTTGATGTGGGTTACACTCGAATAATAAATTGTTTATTCATTCGACGGAACCTGTTTCTGTTAGTATTACCGTTTCGAAGAGCTCAATATTTGACATAATCTGAATCAAACAATAAATCTTTTGTCTTCGACAGGTGGAGACTTCTCGCACAGTTAGAGGAGCATCACACGGTCCATCGGTCAAGGTCGAGCACCTGACTAGCCGGGGCTTCATTTAATACAGTAAAAATGAAGGAAAAAATACTCAAACCCCGGAATCATGAAAAAGAAGTTTGAGTATTTTATATTGTCTGGTAGTCTTTGCTTTGACTGTTGTAAAAAAGCTCCTGCAGTAAATCACTCGGTTTAGGCGTGCTGACGGGGAAAGAGGGTCGAAACCAGAGGTTTTTTCTTATTTTTTCAAACCTTTGTTTTCAAATCAACTGTATTATTGAAAAGTACATTGTTTTACTATGTGAACTATGTGAATGTTCATTTGGTGGTGTATGTATTAGTTGATTATTATATTGGAGCAATTGTTAAAGATAATCGAAGCTCTACAATCAAGTTTTTAACGTATAGGGACTTCCGAACTTTGACAATTGATAACGGCCATCTTGTTGAAGCTACATCTGTCAAATAAGTTGTCATTCATTCAGTCTGTGTTACCAAATCGCCATGGTAGCATTCAACAACAAGTGCAAATGATGAAATTGGTCCTAATTTTCATCGAAAAATCATCCTCAGCGATGAAACCCATTTCTGGATGAATGGGTACAAAGTTTGTCACGATACCAATCAACATGATATGAAAGACCGTCCAATGCATTCCGAAAAAGTCACCGTTTGGTGTGGATTTTGAGCTGGGGCGCGTCATCCGTCTATATTTCTTTGAGAACGGCTTTGGTCAGATCATCACTGTCAACGGCAAGCAATATATGTTGATGATTACTATCTTTTTTTAGCCTCAATTGGGTAATCTGTACACCAACGATAGGCGGGTTGGCTGACCTTTTTCATCTTTCACTACCTTAACCACTGTGCATGCTGTGTTTGGCGAGTGCATTGGTTTGGGATGTGGGGGTTGAGCAAACCGGCCATCGGATGCCTGCTTCCACGTAGCCCCGCTGGATACGGGAATGACAGAATCATGTGTGGTTCTGTTTTTCCTTAACTGAAAAGCGATGGGTTGATCCTAAGGTGTGTGTATCCGTGCCGAAAGGATGAAAGACACTGAGCCTATCAGCTGTCTCTACGGAAGCTTCGAGATACCGGACGCCCTCTCGTCGTAGCATCGCCTTGTCACGGTAATGCGGGGCTCTGCCGTGATTGATCTTCTTTCGTTAGCTAGTCGTGGGACTTTTATGGATAGAGTAAACTTTAAAATTCTTTCTGACGCTGAGTCTACAGAGGAGATGGATGTTGAGCTTACGACTCCAACTGACCTCCCTGTAAATTAAATACAGGAGCGGGAGCTTCTCAACTCTCCAATAACTGAACTAAAAAAAACGTTTGGTGGTGCAGCCTGGAAACGACTGAGTCGTCTTCTCATGAGCGGGGTACCTCATGAAAGCGCCTTGCACCAAACTCTTGAGCGGCGTACGCAGAATCTGTCTCAGGTGGAGAAACAAACACCCCCTCTGAGCAGGTTAGCAAACGTTTGCGCTCAAGTGATGATTCACCAAAACCAGAGGCGAAAAAGTCTTGCACGGTTAAATCTAAGGCAACGTCGGGTGTAGCTTACGTGCAAAAACCCTCATATCGACTATGACTCATCCGACTACCTTATTAACGATGAAACAGCAGAGCATATACTTTGTGCCTGCTCCGCTGGGGACCGAATCAGGTATTTAGAGTTAGGCAGAGCTGTACTGTTACCATCTAACCCAAAAGACCACTCACCATACAAACTAATCGGCTTCGTTGAAAAGCTGGGTTCATTTGGTCGAGTTTGAATAGGTGTTAGCCATAATAAACCCTTGCGGGTTGCGGTGGAGGGTTAAATAGACCCACTCACTTTGGACCTAACCTAACACCAACGATAAGTGATTTCAACAGGACGGCACTACGTGCCACACAGCTCATGCCACACTTGATGACTATGTCCTCAAGTCGCCACTGCAGTGGCGACTTGAGGACATAGTCATTTCACGTGGCGGTGATATGAACTGGCCACCGAGATCGTGTGATTTGACCCGTTAGACATTTCTTGTGGAGTTTTGTTAAGTCGCAGGAGTGTGCGAATGAGCCAAAAACCACAACGATTCTCAAAGTCAACATAATCCATGCCATCAGCAAAATTCAGCCTTATTTATACGCCAGTCATGAAAAATTGGACGATCCGGATGCGCTCGACCCAGAGATATTTGAACGATGTTATATTCCACAGATAATGGCATTAATAGGTCTTTCAAACGAAAAAAAAATTTCGATGATATCTCACAAACATGTGTTTTATAAATTCAAAGATAGGAAGCTCTTAATGAAAGACTCTTTGTCCCGTATTGAAAAAAAAAGAAGCTCCTCAGTAGCGAAACACCATACAAACTCTAAATTGTTTTTCTGCCAGTTTTATATATGAATTTCGTTAACCTCTAATTCAATGTATGCTATACACAATATGTTTATTTCAAATCATCTAAAAGAACAATTCGTTCAGGCCAGTCTCAACACCCTACACAGTAGGTTAATGGACTGACACCTATCAGAAAACAACTACTCCCCTGGCTAATACCACGAAGGGCGTTGGATTATATCCGACAGGTGTCAGTGCAGGATTCTTCACTGAAGTTATTCCTGCATATGCTGTTGGCGATACAACTGCCGCAATAGATTTTCAATTATCGGAACACACTTGCAGACCGGTTTCGGGCTGTTTGGCCACTCGTCAGTGCAAGGTAGTGTATATCATCAACATAAAGTCGATGATTTCCGATAATTGAAAATCGAATTCCGTCAGAGTATCATTCCTCGAACTAAGCTGAAGACTACAACAAACAACAGGTTTGTCGTCGCTCCATCTGCCTGTGAACGAGGTAACCAACTGCATATCCAAATTTGCCCAATTCCTCGTAAAAGGAAAGAAATCTTTCACGTATAGTCAGTGGGCATACTTGAAGACTGGCTATAAATCAAATCATCTAAAAGAACAATTCGTTCAGGCCAGTCTCAACACCCTACACAGTAGGTTAATGGACTGACACCTATCAGAAAACAACTACTCCCCTGGCTAATACCACGAAGGGCGTTGGATTATATCCGACAGGTGTCAGTGCAGGATTCTTCACTGAAGTTATTCCTGCATATGCTGTTGGCGATACAACTGCCGCAATAGATTTTCAATTATCGGAACACACTTGCAGACCGGTTTCGGGCTGTTTGGCCACTCGTCAGTGCAAGGTAGTGTATATCATCAACATAAAGTCGATGATTTCCGATAATTGAAAATCGAATTCCGTCAGAGTATCATTCCTCGAACTAAGCTGAAGACTACAACAAACAACAGGTTTGTCGTCGCTCCATCTGCCTGTGAACGAGGTAACCAACTGCATATCCAAATTTGCCCAATTCCTCGTAAAAGGAAAGAAATCTTTCACGTATAGTCAGTGGGCATACTTGAAGACTGGCTATAAATCAAATCATCTAAAAGAACAATTCGTTCAGGCCAGTCTCAACACCCTACACAGTAGGTTAATGGACTGACACCTATCAGAAAACAACTACTCCCCTGGCTAATACCACGAAGGGCGTTGGATTATATCCGACAGGTGTCAGTGCAGGATTCTTCACTGAAGTTATTCCTGCATATGCTGTTGGCGATACAACTGCCGCAATAGATTTTCAATTATCGGAACACACTTGCAGACCGGTTTCGGGCTGTTTGGCCACTCGTCAGTGCAAGGTAGTGTATATCATCAACATAAAGTCGATGATTTCCGATAATTGAAAATCGAATTCCGTCAGAGTATCATATCATATGTTTATTTTATAATACCTTGCATTTTCGTTTTTATTTTCCACATAATGTTCTTCCATATATTTCCCTGTTAGATATGCAGTCTAAATGGGGTGTCAGAGTACTCGAGAATCACCGACAATAAAAAATCTAATGAGTGTGCTGGACACAGATCACCAACTACCTATATGGGTCCTCTCCAAATATTGGAGTCCCAAAATCTATGGTAAGGAATCAGATCAAACACTGACCAATAAGAAACACAAAGAAGACTTAAAACACACAATAGTTAGCGTTTATGAAAGTATAGATATATGAAAGGTATGTAGTTGATGGGTGGGCCTATATGTGACCCTCCACTGCAAGCGCAGAAAGTTTAGTATAGCTCCACCAAATGTATCCAGGTTCTTACCGAAGCCGACAAAAGTAGGAATCTGCCCAACGCTAAAAACCTGATCAGGCCACAGGTCTCATTTTCTTCGTGAAGAATAATAGGAAAAACCTCTTCAAGGTTGACAGGTCGTGGTTCCTTCTCTTCATTCTGACTTGTTTGAATATATTGTCTTCTTTCCTGATGAAGATTCTGCTTCTGCTGCTCAAGAATGTGGTGCAAGGCAGATCTGAAGAATACTCTACTCTCGAGGAAGTGATAAACTGTTTTCTGGCTGCATCACCCAGCTTCCTAGGTTTGTTAATGGGGTGGGGAGTTGGAGAACTGAAAAAAGTTCTTGCTGTCGAAGCAATATTACAGGAAGAAAAGTTGTGGTCATTTAGTCGAAATTCATCCTCTCTATCGACACGGATCGAATTCTTTGGTTTCTTCGTGGTCCATAAAGATCTCGATAGCTAGAGACCGTATGCGTCATACATCCTCTGGGCATGAATACACATACCGTAGGATGAGTAGGATTTCTCAGCTACATAGACCTACAGACGATGTGTGGGTTTTAACCAATAAGATTCGAATATTCGTCCATTCGCATACTTAAAGCATTCACGCAGGACACAAGACTGTTGGAATGTTTTCACAAAATGAGTGGGCCTTTTTGGAGACTGGCTGTAAATCAAATTATCTAAAAGAACAATTCGTTCAGGCCAGTCTCAACTCAACTTCACTGTGGGTTTATGGACTGTGCACTTATCAGAAAACTACGCCACGAAGGGCGTTGGAATATATCCGACAGGTGTTAGTTATTCCTGTACATGCTTTGGCGATACAACTGCCGGACTGACCTGAGACTGACCTGAACGAGTTGTTCTTCTAGATAATTCGATTTACAGCCAGTCTCCAAGTAAGCCCATTCATTTTGAGACATTTTCTTCCTTATACGAGGAATTGGGCAAATTTTGGACTTGCGGTTGGTTACCTCGTTCACGTGCAGATGGGGCGATGACAAACATGTTGTTTGTCATTTGCTTCTGCCTAGTTCGAGGAATGATACTCTGAAAGGAATTCAATTTTCAATTATGGGAAATCATCGACTTCATTTTGATGATAGATACTACCTTGCAGTGACGAGTGGCCAAGCAGCCACGGTAACCAAGCAGTGCAAGGTAACCGGTCTGCAAGTGTGTTTTTCAATAATTGAAAATCGATTTCGGTAGTTGTATCACCAACAGCATATGCAGGAATAAGTTTAGTAAAGAATCCTGCACTGGCTCGTGTCGGATATAATCCAACGCCCTTCGTGGTATTAGCCAGAGGAGTAATTGTTTTCGGATTGGTGTTAGACCATCAACCTACAGTGTAGATAATTTGAGACTGGCCTGAACGAATTGTTCATTTAGATAATTTGATTGTTGGAATAGTTGTCTTATACGAGCGTATGAAGCATGGAATGGAAGGAGACATGGAAGAAATCAACAAATCAGAGAGATTTCAAGCAGCAAAATTAAAGATGCTGAAAAATTTGATTCACGAAAACTTTCCCGAGTTTATAACTAATTTTACTGTACTAAATGGTGACATTGACTCCGCGAAGAACTAGCATATTCATCTCGCATCTTCTTCGGCAGTTCGCCAGTTGCACACGGTTTCTTCAGAAGACAAAGTCCCGCGCAGAGGTTGATTACCTTGTGTCTCGAAGATTTTTTAACTGTTGGAAGCGTTACGAGGGGCAGATAACAATCGGAGTATCCTTCGACGAGATTTTTTGTCGGTCGATTCTTTTATAAGAAATCAAATCATCAATGAATTTTGTTTCCAGTCGTAAATCGGGATAATGCGTTCTTCTGTTCAACACTAATCTCTGACAAAATCATATCGTTGATTTCGGGTGGCGTTTATTCTTCGATTCGAGATGTTTTTGCAGGTGAGTTTAACTTCCAAATATTGACGTTTACGTGCAAATTGAGGGTAGACTTCTAGGGGTGATTTACAAGTGTTTATTTAGGGTAACTAAAATCAATATTGTTGGGAGAGTTCCCATTTATGTTAGCACCACAGTGCTAACCTATCCTTATTTAACTTCATTGAGTTTTTAAATATATCCCGACTTTAGGGATAATAATTATAATATTTAGCACGAATAGATACAAAGTTAGACAACAATTCGAAGACTATATTGATGAATGCCAGCAGATTAAGGGTACACTTTTAGGAGTGATTCAGAGTACTAGTCCGTTCAGTTTAACTGAAATCAGTATTCGTGGGAAAGTTCCCTTTTATGTTACCACCATCGAATCAAACTTTTTTTTTTCATTTGATTGGGTTTTCAAAAATACACTCTGACTCGAGTGATAATAATAATATAGTAATAAGTTTATTCATCATAAGTAGATACAAAGTTAGACAACAATTAGAATATAATCTAACGACGAATAATGGAAACCTACAAAAAAATTATTCCAAGCGTTGCGTACACTTCATATTATTTATGTTCGTATGTGACTGTTGAGAATATTTTTGGATTCAACACAAAACTAATTCATTTTAACTGACGAGTATATAAGAAAATTAATTTAATTTATTTATGCTGGATTATGAGATTTTCTGGAACATATCAATTCAAGCTGTTTCCTAATGATGATCAAGAGAAGAGTATTTTCTTGGTTTATTGTAAGTATATTACCTAGTTTTACAAATTTCACAAAATTTATCGAACACTCTCCTAAGCTATGCTTCCGTACGAGAGGTGACCTCTAACCAAAGCAAAATGTTTCAATTAAAAAATTTATATGATTTTCCCATCGTAAATGACAATTCATGTACTCGTATATATCTAAATATGTCATTTTATTTACTGATTGATAATGATAAAATATAGAGAAGTATCAATAACACTATGATTCATTCGCCAATTGAATTTCAAGTTTAGATTGAAAAGTGTATATTTTTAGGAGAAATTATTTTTTGGGAAATAGGAAGTAGGAAACCGAAACCATTCTTTCCCAAGAATAAGACAATGTGAAAATTGGGGAACAGTGCAACACATTTTTTCGATAATTTAAAAAAAAATTATACAAAAAATCTTTTACCAAAGTCTAATGACTTATAATTAATCAGTAGTAATTTAGTTTAACTTGATAAGCTGTTTTGTGATAATTTAAAGAAAGTGACTTAAAATAATTCATTCTCTTCAAAGAAGAATGAATATGATTCATAGAGAGATCACAGTGGCAACAATAATTGAATGTATGGGTTGATATTCTTGAAAATGCTATGACTGGTGTTTTAGCACCCTAAAACACCGGATTTGACACCTTTAGACCTCTTTGATTAAAGACATTTCAAGTACGTTGTTTACAAAACACAACCTAACATAATGAAGCAGCATGACGACAACAATTTTATTGATGTTTGGAGCACAGTGGATAATATTTATACAGTTTAAACATTATTGTAACACAAAAAGTCTATCATTTCTTTATTATGTAACTGAGAATCCAGAATTTTAAAACACTGTTCAATACTACATCAAAGCAATCGCTTGATTTCTTAACAAACTTTGGTTATCCAGGCTGGATAATCTTGGTCCAATGAAGAAATTAACTCCGAACTTTTCATCCATAACTGCGATAATTATCTTCAGCGGTGGTTAGCAGCAATGCATTGCAACCTTCTCGTTTGTAGACTCTACAAATGCAATCCGTAACCGCCTTACATAAACAAAGACACATTTAGAAGCTAACTAGTAAACTACGCTACACCATCAAATCTACCATCGACAAGAAAGAACCTCTATCATCCGCCGGCATTTACAGGATCCTCTGATTCAATGCTTTACATCGGAACTACCAAGAGCAGCATCAACACTAGGATACAAGAACACCTCATGCTTTATGCAACCGAAGAAATTTGCAATTTCGGAACATCCCACCAGCAATACACCTAATAAACCGTGGACCAATCAGCATAACCTATCACAAGTACCGACCAATCAGAAGTGGTCACCTTACTTCCCACCACTTTCTACTGTATAAATACAAGTGACCACGGAACTCTTTAGCCAGTCATTGCTGAGATTTCGAGATACTACCTCTGGTCTCACAGTCAATGCATACACCATTGAAAATGTATGTCGCAGTAGCAGACGAAACGTTTGTTACTATAAATTCCTTTCGATCACAACCCACCAGCCAGGATTTTGTTTCGACCGTGAAAGCCCGTTCTTGTATCAATCTGTATAAGAGTTTAGTGGTAAATCTGAAGTGTTCATATTCTGAAATATCCAGTTCGCACCCGATTAAGGGTACAAACTCTGCCCTAATGGCGCTATTTCTTAGCGCCATTATTATAGTTAACATTATTTTTTCTCTAAGGATGCACTGGTCGGGCCTCGATACATTCAGGAGAACGCACCATCATAATCAACCAATGACCACTCCCCACACCGTGGGGTAAGTGATCATTGGGTCCGAGAGTCATGTGCCCTAAGCAAACGCAGTCAGTCAAGAATGACAGCCTTCTGCATTCGTCCAATTGGCAAAAAAACTTTTACGAGTATTCCGAAAAAAGATTGTGTTGAGTTTTTGAAAACCTAGATGAATGAAACGGTAAAATATAATTAGCCGCAAACTCGGAATCACAAACGAGGTTGGATTGTTTCGAGTCTCAGTTGAGAAAATGTTCACGACATAATTATGGCATAATTATGTTGTTGAACTAGTTGATAAATCACGACTCACGAGTTAGCAAGATGCAATCTACACAATTACGGTACAACAAACATAATTTTTCAGCTATCTTAAATTATCTATCCCTTTTTACTTATTCAGCTAGTTTGTTGTTTGGATTAGTAGCCTTTCCCAACTACCATAATTTACCATTTCATAACAAAAATGACCCTCTTTTTCAAGAAAACTGTAAGCCAACACTAGACTCAAAATGATTTAGGTATAAAAATATTCAACATGGGTTTCATCGAGACATTGTTATGATTGCTTCCATGCATACATGCCTTATGAAATATTCTCAGCACATGTTGACGAATCATCAAATTTGAAACAAGCATCTCACCATGGTGAATATCAGAAATGATCTTGAAGATCGCCCTCACCTATTTTACCGCAATTAGAAAATGCCCCGAATATAACAATTATTGTATTAATTATTGTACTTGAGAATAATACTTTCTCAGCATCCCCGTAGCGATAATAGGTAGCACAATAAATTCTGATACCAATGAAAATATCAGAAATGATCTTGAAGATCGCCCTCACCTTTTTTGTCGCTATTAGAAAATGCCCTGAATATGGCAATTATTGTATTGTTTACTTTACTTGAGGATATTACTTTTTCAGCATCCCTCGTAGCGACATTAGGTGGCACAATGAATTTTAATACTAATGAAAATATCAAAAATAATCTTGAAGATCGCCCTCACCTTTTTTACCGCAATTAGAAAATGCTCTGAATATGGCAATGTATTTTTTATGGTTTTTGAGGATAGTACTTTTTCAGCATCCCTTGTAGCGATAATAGGTAGCACAATAAATTTTAATATTAATGAAAATCTGATAAAATATGTGAGTCGGCTGTACATTCCGCTATACCATAATTCTATCAATTTATTAAACAACAAATATGGATGTTTGAGGAAAGTTAGGAACAATGGGAAAAATCATAAAACGCCAATAAATCCATAAGTCATAAAGCCAAGTGGAACAAAGTAATTAGGATTCAAACAAAGGTAGGTTATAGAACTGTAAATTGTTCTTAATAAAAGAAATAATACGAATTTCTTGAAATGTTGAGTCAGAGGCAAGTTTTATGAATAGTGTGTCACGGAAACTACTTGATTCGTTATGAAATTCATTAGTTTGAAATGCCTGAGCCGGTGCTCTAGAAAAGTTTATATTTAACAACTTTTTGAAGACGAGAAAGGCGATAGCAGATGTTTATCTGATACGAATATGAAATGAATTTGATTACGGATCGTATGAACAACTAGTTGTTGATGGAGGCAATAGAAGTAATCGATACCATCAATCTTCATGGTGGTCTAGAAACTGGTAGTAATAAAAACAAAACCTTTCAATTGGCATGAAACATAATGAAATGGATAATCCAATATGTGAATGATGTATTGGCCATTTCTGCAACGAATAAGGTGAAGTTATAAGAAATAATGGTAAGGGTTTGATGTATGTTGGTCAAATTTGGCGATCTGTAACAGCTCCTTTTACGGGCCACGTTTGACATATTCCGTTTCATAACGAGACCAATGTCGCTAAACATTTTTTTGGAAAGCTGTCACAGAATAAATGACAAATACTTGACATTGTTGAGACCGACGCATAACACTAAGCTTTCAGGCGTCTTTGAAAGTATAGAAATCGAAAATTTTTTTTGAAAAAAATGTGTTTCTCCGTCAACCAGTTAACGCTCCCGTTCTAAAAAAAACCTCCAGGAGTTGAAACTTGCCAGGGCTAAAGATTATCGAGGTCTTACCCTTAAATGTGCGAGTAATAGAATGGATCGGAGTATACGCAGTAAACATCAATATTCAAATCTGGAAAATACCTATACGCTACCTCAACATTGAAATCATAGACAATTATAATAGTTTTTCCCAATAATTATCTTGTAATATTTTTATTTGATTATCATAAACTCCAATATATCAGTTCAAATTACTTATTCTGCTCCTATCAGCTTTCAATATTTATTTCGAAAATCATAGTGATGGAAAATATCTTTTCTTTTTTCAGAATTTGTCTACATCAATATGGGTGATGATACTGTTGACAACCAAAGTTTCCCTAGCAATACCCGACGATGATTTCAGTGATAGCGTGGATGACGATCAGTCAAGGAAAATTTTGGGATCAAGGTAAGATCTCAGTGGATCCGCACGTGGCTCATGGAGGGTTTGATAGCAAAATATGAGAATGAGGTCCAACTGTTGTCTATAGGAATTATTTCTAGAGGTTCAACTTTCAATGTAGTTTCACTTACGTCCTTCCACTTACTATTTCTTTCGAGGAATTTGTTTTCCATGTCTGTTCAAACGATAACCTTTTCAACTTTTCTCGCAGTGCCAGTTATTTTTTCCTTTTTTCCTTAAGAAGTTTGTCCTCATGCTGAAAGCCCTGCCATTAATGATAATAAATCAGCTTTATTCCTCACCAACATACAACGAAGTAAATCGATAAAAAACATAGTCAAAGGTGATGAAAAGCTGAAGGGTCAGCAGACGTTGTTTTTCAACTATGTGTATGGTCTTAGTATATGGCCCAAGCGAAGCTCTCTGACTTACAGAGACAGGCTTGTCTGGTCATCAGTGGTGCCATCAGTACCACACCGTCAGCGGCCATGAAGATCCTTCTAGATCTACCTCTTCTCCACATTTTTCTGGAGAGAGAGGCTAGATGGACTGCATACAGACTTGTGCACATTGCCAATTGCACAAATCAATTTAATGCAGAGTGCAACAGGCTGTTGGTTGACACTAGAAGTCACAGCATTATGGAAATGACCTCCGACTTTATGCCTCCAACTGTCAACTAGGAACTGCCTTATAAAGTACTATTCCCGAGTAGAGAGGACTGGTTCATCCGGGAGAAGGAAATATTAAGAGCAGATAGTTGTTGGTTCACAGATGGATCAAAAACACCTTCCGGTTCTGGTGCAGGTGTTTTTAGTCGCAGACCCAGGACAGAGATATCTACCTGCCTAGGAACTTATGCGACTGTATTTCAAGCGGTAGGAGCTCTTGGCTCCTACCAAGCAACGTCTAAATTGGTAGCAAATTGCCAAAAACGACTCTCCTCGATAGGAAGACTTAACAGATTGTCTCTAGTCTGGATTCCTAGCCATACTAGCCTGGAAGGCAACGAAGCTGCTAACTCCCTTGCAAAGGTGGGTTCTGCAAGCAGTTTCATCTGACCAGAACCTGTCATTGGCATCGCTTTAGGGTTTGCCAAAGAAACTTTGAACACCTGGATGACAAGAAGATTTATGGATTAGACCCACTCACTTTAGACCTAACCTAACCTAGTATATGGACTTTTCATGAATGAAACTGATGAAAATCTAATTCAAAAAAGGGAATTGAAATATTTTTTGTCATATTGGCACCGCTATGTTTGTAACTGATTGTTCTATTGTGAAACCACAACAAAAGTTTCGAACAATTAGTTTGTTTCAAAGTTCTGCCCGTTTTTATGAGTCTACTTTTACCTGTAATGTCTCAGTGATTACTCAATAATAGCGTAAAAACTGTGTGCTCGTGGTTCGATGAAGTCGACGAAGGGCGTTTTTGCCCAGTCCTGATTGGCGAAGGTTCTACCGGTGAGAAAGTTATTTAAGTGCTTGAAAAGATACTAGTCGGTTGGCGATAGGTCTGGAGAGTATGGGGGAGTGAAGCAGAATTCCGCTGACCATCATACAGTAACCATAGTTTCTTCATGGTATCTTTTCATCTTTGGGAAGTGCCTGGGTGGCTCATCGGTGTCCAACCACTGTCCTGGCCGTCTCCTGTTGTAGTTGAGGATCCACTTTTCATCACACACGACGATCCGATTAAAAAAGTATCGTTTTGGTTGCGCAAAAGCAAAGAAGAATAGACTTCGAAATGTGACCATTTTTGTCGATTGTTCAAATTGTGGCACACCCACTTTCCGAGCTCTTTGACCTTTCTCTTTGACCTTTCCAATACGTTTCAAACCAGCAAAAACGCATGGGAGTTGACTTCCAGTTCTTACGCCATCCCACGCCATCAGTCTCCACCAGGATCCTCAAATCCTCTTCCTGGATTACTGTAAAACGGCCAGTTAGAGGCGTACATCTCCGGAACGAAATTTCGCAAATCAACGTCAAACAGTGCGTTCAATAATACTATATTGTCAAATGCCTGGTTGAGTTTTTGGGCTCTTTGGTACAAATTGAATTTGTAGAGAAAAATTTAACGAATTTGTCTAACGACATCATAACGTAATAAGCTAAAAGAAGGCAAACAATTAAAATTTTGAAAATTTAAACACCACAATGTATAAAGTATAAGATTCCAATCGATCGGTTTATTCCACGACATAAAAGAATAAATATTTATTAAGATATGGAGCTACAAAAACAGAAATACAAGATATTAAAACTGATAGAACTTTTGAAATAACACAATAGTTTTCGACTAGTGTCTAATACATCCATAATCATTGCATACAAACCTACTGGTATTATTTAAAATATCAATGCAAATTAAGGAGTCAATAATTTGTATTACGTTTTTTCACCTCATTTCTGTACAGCTCTATAAATAGATGAAAGAAAGTTACCTTCCGAACACAATACCCACGAACGGACATTCATATTTCAATAGGTCAAATGACCCACTCTTAAATTTCATGCAGTGACTCACTATTCTGAATTTGGAAAGAAAGGAAACTCAGTTACCAAAACTACTTTCTATGCATATTTCATCTTAGTGTAGTATTTTGATCCATTACAGATTATTCCGATTCCTCTTTCTCTATACCTTATGTAGGAATGAAAAGAAATGTTACTCCAAACCTCCTACGTAAAAATAAAATGAACAAATATTATTTTATATAGTCACCCCCAGAGTTTGAAAGTTCCCAGTTTCTTTTCAGCTGTTTCATGGCTGATTTCAGAAGATATTGAAAAAAAAAAACACTGCAGGTTTCATCTCTAAGAAACCATCACCAATTTTTCATATGGGCTTGAAAAAATCACCCGGTATAAGTTAGCCTTTTTGGAGACAACTTCACTGGTATAGCACCATAATCGTTCAGTTAGTACTTTGTATTTTTCACGGTTTCTGATTTTCCATGATGGGCCTCCTTAGCTTGGACGCATTGTATAGTTTTTCAAATTTTAACAAAATCATTTTCCTTATCGAAATGTCCTTTGATTCCACATAACACCTTGAATATTTCCCATAATTCAATATCTGGAACAAAAATTTCCTTTTCCCAAAGAACTCTTCTCTGTTTATTTCGTTAATTTTCCAGATAATTATCAAGACATTTACTAGTCAATAGTGTAATAACACATCCATATAATAGAGTGTATTAATAACTAACGTTTGATATTGTGCCAATACAAACTGAAAATCTAATACGTTATGTAAAGTTTTTTCAACTGAATTCCAGTTGATTCTATAAATAGGTGAAAAAACTTACCCTCTGATTGTAATCTAGTTTAACATATTTTGAAGAATCACTGTTGCTTTGAAGATATCTGTAGTGGAGTTGTTTTTATGGTTTATTTTCATGTACTTTTACTGATACATTAATGTAGGTATTTGATATTATTAGTATAGTACATACGAAGACAACTCGAACGGCATAAAAACTAAAAGTTACCGAACGTCGACAGTTTCTTTCTAAGACATTGGCGGCGTGGTATGATTTTTTTGTCTAATCATTACTTTTATGTGGGGCGTTTCATATGGTATTAACTAGTAATATCTGACCCGGTACATTAGTATTTTATTTAGCTGTTCGGAGTGACTTCGTATCGACTATAACTACAGGATAATCAAATTCCCAACATCATTGTCTAAGTTCTAAGTTATCATATCTTCTAGCTAGAGTCATATAATTCTTTATAAATTGTTCGATGATTTACATACAACATGGTTCGTTCAAAGAAAAAAATCACAAAAATCGCATTTCGTGGATCAAATTGATTTTTGATTAGAACAAGCTCTTGTGTTTGAAGGTGGTTGACAATGTTTCGTGGTACATTTCATTAGTTGGGACTTCCATTGTCTAATATGATATAAATTCATTTGAAATCCCTGAAAGAATCTGTGAAAAAATTAAAAAGATTAGCTGGTAAAAAAACAATTATATTGAGCAAAAAAAACTTAAATTACAATGCAAGTATGTAAGTATGTGTAAGTATGTTGTATGTCATTCTGTTTTACTATTAGAGCTGAATCACTATGAGATCAAAAGAAAACCCCGAGATCTTATGAAATATTTTCCGAATGTTGAAACAAAAAGTTTACATTCAACATAATGCAACTGTTGAAGCTGAAATAGCATGCATCTTCAATAAAATCATCTACCTCTCTGTATATCTATCGATTTTCGTACAACTTGTCAAATGTTGGAAGAGCTTTCTAAATTATTTTATGGTCTCGCACACTAGACGTGCGTTCGTTAAAAGAGGGTGAAAGCAACAAAGAGAAAGAGAGGAAGAGAGAATTCTCAAGTAACTTTCTAGAATTGACAAGTTGTATATGATACTATACGAGGGAGGTCTGAAAAGTTTCCGACCTCAACAAGAAGATAGCAGCACTCGAATTTCAGTCATTTTGGACGCGCAATTGTTATGTAACAGTCGTTTGAATGAGTTGATGTGAGTGATTTTATGAAAGTGGAGAAAATCGAGTATCAAGCTGTCATCAAATATTTGTTTTTGAAAGGCAATACGCCTGCGCAAATCAAAGATGATTTGGATTCATTGTATGGGATTCTGCATCATCATTTACCACAGTGAAATTTTAGGCAGCTTAATTCAAACGTGAGTGTGAGAGCTTGGGACACGATGAACATTTGGGACGTCCAAAAACTGCAACTATCGGCGATAAAACGTGTTTGTCACATATTGAATCAACATTTATGCAAGCGAAAGCTGTCCGTTCGTTTGGTGCCGCGTTTGCTCACGTTAGACCAAAAACGTATTCGAATGATCATTTCCAACGCTCTGGTGGCGAAGTTAAGGCTCGATAAATCAGAGTTTTGGTGCATTCATTACTGCAGATGAAACTTGGATACACCATTATTCGCCCGAAACAAAAATACAGTCCAAATAGTGGACTACAGCAAAAAAAGCAAAAACTGATTTTTTGGCTGATAAAGAGATGGCACTGTTTTTTGGGATAGTCACGGAGATATTTCAATCGATTATCTTCAAAAAGGAAAAAATGTCCACATTTGCGGTAAAATAAAATCCTGTTTCACGGTGACATGACAACAGTCTACGAATTACGGTTTGAACTGCTTGACCATCCGCCTTACTCACCAAATCTAGTCCCAAGCGACTTCTTTTTGTTCCCTTATCTGAAAATTGCGCTCAAAGGACAGGGATTTTCGTCAAAGAAAAAGGCAATCAAATTCGTTAATAATTATTTCGCAGAGAAAAACCCGAGGACAATGTGGACGGATTACAGAGATGAGAGCATCGCTGGGAGAAGTGTGTGGAGTTAAAAAGGACTGACTATGTTGAAAAATTAAAAAAAAAATGTCTTGTATCTTTGTTAGGTCGGAAACTATTCAAAACACCATCGTAATTATACCATTGTAGTATAATTGTGGTATTCTTTATGGGAGCTCTGAAAAATCCTTCAACAAGTGATCAGATAGATTTTTATCTGAATATTTGATACTTATTTATGATTTTTTTTCAGTGTTGTAACTTCCGTGTCGGTAATAATGGATAATGGCAATGGATCCAAAACCGTATACACTGATGCACTAGGTAAACCCGTAGGAAAACCTCCAGCTCATGCCGATTTGGCAAGTCCAATCAACCTCCTGAATCCAGATCGATACGAATTCTATACTTTCGATGATAACGGCAATCTGGTCAGGCGACTAATGTCTTTGGAAGAAATCAAGACGATCATAGCAACTGGGGACAGCGATGGACTTGAGTTCGATTCGATGATTTCTGAAAGTTATATTCCCGAAAAAAAGGTGAAAGATGTCCTTACTAACGTTCAAGATGTTCTCAAGGAAGAAATGGAACTCCACAAAAATAAACTAGGAACCAATACCATATTCGACACTCCAGATGTTTCCGACTCGTGGAGCATGATACTACCAGCTGTATTCGGAAACTCCGGCGCTGATATCAAGCCAGAAAAACCTATCGTGCATATTACCCCTGATACTATTACGATAGAAACACAGGATAATGTTCAATCCACTATGAAACCAACAACTTCAACTTTAAAACTCGATGAAACCACAGTTTCGGCAACACCTCTGTCAGTAGACTTATTTTCCACAACATATTCTCCAGTAGTTCAGGAAAAGAATACGGTGACCACCAGCAATGATATAAAACACAGTACTACTGATCTCATTAGCACAGATAACGTTTCATCTACTATTAAAACTGTAGTTAACAATCCAACAATTTCCTCAAATCCTCCTCAGAAGCAGATACCGACCCAAATAACTGATAATCCACAAGTGATGGTGAATCAGGAAAAATCTGCGTCTGTTACATCATCGCCGAACAATGATATCTCTCAAACTACTATATCTATGGAGAAAACAGAAACCGAAACGGTAACTTCTGATTCTCAAACTCCATCTCCCACTGATTCCAGTACTGAACTACCGGACAATGCCCAATTCTCAACCTGGACTCCCAGTTTATCCACTGTTCTAGAAACTAAGGAAGTAATAATGCCACTCTCAACCTGGAGGCCAGATTTATCCAACAACCAAGATGGTACTTCTTCCTCAAGTAGTGTCATGTCTTCAACCTTCACAACAAATGAGCCTGCATCCAGTTCAAACAAAACCGAGTTGATGTCTTCGCAGAGTTCAAGAACAACTGTCCCAGAAACAACTTTCCCATCGACAACTCCTTTCTTTAAAGCTGAAAGTGAAACTAACAAATGGCAAACTGTAGAAGAAACTACTCAAGAAATACTAACAACACCTCTCCAAGTTTTTCAAACCAATGAAAATAACAATAATTCGAATAACCTACAATCTATCCAACTTGAACTTTCTACAAAATTTTTTGAAGCACAAACTGAATCTCCGAAGGAGCAGCAAGATGCTGAAATGTCGGAAAGGACTACTTTGGAAAAATTACTCACAACTGATATGAGCAATAATATTGATCGTTCTACAACTGACCCAACATTTATTGGAAGTTTACAAGAACTTCTTTCTCAAACGCTCAACGATGTTGGTGGCCTGGTATCTAGTATGAATGATACACTGGAAATGCCAAGCCCTGAAAATATAACTAAAATACAAAGTATGGCTAAACTGGAAAATGAAATTCCCTTGACCCCATTGATCCTGCAGCAAATTTGGCCATTCCTAGTTCTAGTTCCCCGTCTGTTGAATCCAATACCAAAATGTTCAGTAGTACTATGTCAACATCTGAAACAGACTTATCTTCGACTACTTTCTCCGACCAAAATACAGAGGTTGTGAAGAACCAAACTCTGGAAACTTCTGGTACCAAGATAGAATTAGACAAGTCCATTCTTATGAATAATACGGTACCGAATTCAAAAGAAAACATTAAAAGTTCTGATTCTCAACAAGCTGTGAACAATACTGGTCCAATTAAGAATACTAAGAATGAAATTGGAGCAGAAACGACGACGACGACGGTGATGATAACTCAAGATACCACTGTGGGTGTAACAACTAGCGTAGAAACTTCTGCTCCAGAAGATAACACCTCGGAACCACCAGTGACAACTGAATCTGAAGGGAAGACTGAAATTACTACGGAAATTCATGAAGTAGGAACTGTTCACGCACCAGGTACGTCTTCAGCTGGAGCAACTGACCATCCTACAGTGGAAATAATCATCAGTGAAAAGAAAACGAATACGTCCAGTGAGAAAACAGAAAAACACGAAAATGTTACTGATAAAAAGGTCATGAAATCAAATGTTACACAAACAAATATTACAGTCATCAATAAGTTCGGAGAAAATGAAATCGATACAAGCACTGTAGTTCCAAATTCAAATGAAAATATCATTGACCAAACAACAGTATCATCCTATGTAAGTGAGTATCAAACCACTGAAAAAAGTATCAAATATACCAATAATACATTAGGTAATGACACTATCAGTAGTGGTAATAAAACAAGTCTTCAAAAAGGAAATATTCCAGGTATGAGCACATCCGCTTCTTCACACATACCAAACTTTTCTACAACGGAAAAAATAGCTAACAATAATTCGAATAATACTACAAATGATATAACCAAAGATAAAAATATCGTCGTTCTTACTGTAAATGCAAGTAACATATCTTCAGAAGACGATTCATCAAACGAGAGCAACAGCCAGCTGTCAAGTCTAGGAGCCAACAGCGAAGATATAAAGAAACAACCAGATGCTGATGATGCCTGGACCCTCGTTTCGATCATAACTCCCCATCCCAGTGTAACATCCCCTCAAAAAGTGCAACAGCCCCAACAAAGCTATGCAGACTTTATTGCACCCTCGACACCAATAGATCTGAAAGCAAAACCTCTGCAAGGTTTCGGTTTGGAAGACACTACCACGTCACTAGACACTGATATATTCCAATTCACCCAGCTATGCAACGAATTAGCGTTCGATTTCTGGAAAACTGCTACCAGTGAACTGAGTTCTGCAAGGAGTGTTTTCCTGTCTCCCTTCGGGGCCATGTCATTACTAGCTATGATATTCCTAGGTGCTAGAGGGTCTACTTCTGGGGAAATGAACGAAATATTGAAACTTGACGACATGGTGACCTTCAATCCTCATTTGATATTCAAGGATGTTAGTGAATCTATCACAATGGATAAACCCAACTCCGGAGTAGTTAGTTCAGCTATCGTCAGGGAGCTGTTCAGCGATAAAATGAAAGGAAAATTGCTACCGTTCTACAAGGAAAGGGCCAAGGCGTTTTACGATGGATTTGTCGAAGATGTCAACTTCAACGAAATAGGTGATGTTATTAGGAGAAGAACCAACCTGCAGGTGAAGAAGTATACTAAGGGAAAGATCAGGGAGTTCCTCAAGGACGCTTCCATTAGCGCTCGGTCCCCATTAGCAGGAGTTAGCGTCAACATTTTCCAAGTAAGTACATTTCTGTATCTGAGCCAATTCAAACGATTGTGTAAAACGATATAGATATCTTGAGAAAGATTTTTGGGAATAGGTATTTGTTTTGTCAGTATTGTTGACTGAAGTTCGTATTGAGTAGGTTGTTCAGCGTTTCGTCCACATGAGTGGTTTGAAAGAACTTATATTCAGAGTATACGGCTTGTTGTAAGCTACTTCAGTCCGTTTCTTCTTAGTAACTTTCATACGTCTCTTTTCACACAGGTCCAGGGAAGACAGTTTTTTATCTTTCCCGGCTTCATTTCATCTTCCTAATCCTAATAAGTTTCCGCATATGAATAATCTTTAAAATACATTCTCTATCTTAAATAACCTCATATAACATAATATAAAAGGAATAATATAAATAACTAATTGAATAAATTAATAGATGATCCTAGTAACAAAAAAAACGATACAGTAATGCTAGTAACTGTAAATAATATTATTCTAATATGATCATCACCTGCGGTGAGCTAGCAGCTCACCATTCATCCATCCCGTTCGTCTCTCACTTCATTGTCTGCCCACTGATTGAAAAACCGGATCCATTCTTTGCTCCTTCCATTTTCTTCTTTCTTTCCTCATTTTCCCGTTTCATGCATCTTCCAATCACATGCTCTGCCGTTTCTGTTCTACAGAACCTGTAGAACAGCCTTCCAGTCCTGCCATCGTACCATTTTCTCTACCACTCTTTCCTGATGCATTCTTTTTGCATTCTATTCCTTTTGCAGCCTCTTGATGGGTCTTTTTCTTACCAGAATTGTTGTTGTCATGGCTTCTCTTCCAGATAATTCGGGTCCATGCTCCCCTTGCACTCCTTTCTTCAATCATTCGTTGGATTATTGTTACCCTTCGCCCTACTTTCATTCGTACCACAACCACGGCAGAATCGCTGATCACTACTACACTCTCATTCGAATCCCATATTCCAATAACTCCCTCATTCGCTATCAGTTCTGCCTCATTCGCACTGCTCTGTCCAGGGATCCTATCATTCCCCAGTACTCACTCATATTCGCGCTTCATACGCCCAGCCCATGCTTCCATTCTTGCTCCGGCGCCCAGATATACTTCAGCCATTCTTTCATCCTCCATCTCCTCCAGCAACATGCCTTGCAGCCAGGGGAATACCTTATTTCTCCTTTCACTCTATTCCCAATCTTTCTCTCTCAATTCAGTCCCTATTTATCGTATCTGGCACAGGCTTCGAGGTGAAGAGGGGCCATACCTGAGATCACACAAAACGCAGCCGTCGGCGTCGTCCTGTAAGCCCCACATGAGACAAGCAGAAAGGTCCTCTGTGTCTCACTAGCGATACATAGTGCGAACGTAAACAGTTCCATCCCTCTCAACTTTTGAAAGGGACAAGATATCAAGGTCAGAAATAGTTTGCGTAGACAGGTATTTTTTCTCGATAAGAAAGAAAATATTATCCAAATAAGAGCTCTCTCCGATAAAACATAAACGTTAATCGATTCGTTTCCCTTTTTCATTTGTAGAAGAAAAGGATGCTATTCAAAAGTATGTGTTTTATCGCATAATTTGTTGACTACGTATGTGCATTCTTTTATTGTCCCTACTGTAAACCTACTCTTTCCATCAGTTTCTAATTCTAATTATTTACAGACGGATTGTGCCAAAACTTCAACAGAAGGCCGCGATGGGGAACTACACTTTGTGGTGTTACCTTCAATTCGACAAAGGAGACTGGTTCCCATACCAGCAGCTGTCTACAAGTCTGGATTTTTAGCCGGATACGAGCCCAGTTTAGATGCCACAGCTGTCTCGATAGGCACCAAGGATCAGATAACAAGCACTATCTTCGTAATACCCGGACAGCAAGGAATGCCCGCCCCTGGAGATGGCCTGGCGAGGCTTGAAAAAAGTCTGGTGGAGAGTTCCTTCAAGAAAGGTGAGTGGATCATTTTTCAAAACTCTAAAAATGTCTTTACCTCACGTAGTTAATTCGACATTGGATCAGAGATCCACATTGTCGATGACACCACTTCCAGATAGTACACCACAGAGGTCGAATAAATAACAATGGGGAGAGTGTGTTACAAACAGCGAAGCAAGTACTACCAAAACTTGAAAAATCAGAAGTGACAATCAAACAACAAGTCAGTTCTAGTGCAGACACGACAGTAATTGTAATTGAAGTAACAAGGACTAATGTAGAAACGTAGGCTTCCGTAGTCATCTTTTGAAACTGTTTGTGTTTTCGCATTTTTAGGCCGTCGTTTGTTGGCATTTCTTCCTGACGTTTCGCTGGCGCGAGAGGCCGACGTCTCCAGAGGTCTGTCATCGCTTCCAAGACTGGATGTTCACATGATGTCAGCCAAACACCGACGAAATGTCAAGAAGAAATTCCAACAGTCAACGGTTCAAAAACCACAGACAGTTTCGATAAGTACTGGTGTTTACAAGTTGTATCTTTGTGTCACTTTAAATTCTTGAGCAAGTTCCCATGAGCCAGTGAGGTTGCCTCCTAAATTAGTGAGTCTACCATTCATTTTCAATAGTACAATAGTTTAGCTTTTCAACTGACTGCATCTCAAGAATGTTAAACATGTATTGTCTGCGCCATCGAAGTTGATTTATTGTCCATTGTTACGCCTAGAAGGGTTAGAAACTTGGTGAACTTATTTAACTACTGACCCACATCTTCAGAACAAGCCACATATCAGTCTTTCAAATACCATTCATAAATTATTTGATGATGAAGTTTTAATGTGACTTCCTACATGGTGTTATGGTTATAGTAATTAGTGCTATTAGACATCGGACAGGGCCGGAATGAGTAATTTTGTAGCTGCTGGGGACCGAAAAAACTGTAAATGGCATGAAGGATATTATCCAATCCAAGGAGTGAGAAATTATGCGACATACTTATCTCATCTGATTTGTTAATAAATCACCAATGTTTTTTGTGATTTTAATTCTACGAATCAAAAATTACTGTGATGCGAATGAAAAGGAAATGATCTTATTCAAAGTTTTTGGGATAAATAATATTTCACAACCTGAAAAATGAATTATTTGAGAACGATATAAAATACATTAAAGTACTTATAGCAAGTCTTAAACTGAAATGTTCCACAGTGCACTGAATCAGAAAACCTACGAACAACCGAAACGTTGTGAAATATCTAGATTTGAAATTTTGTTCTATTCTTTTCCATTCATCTCCTTAGATTTGTTGAATGTCAGTGATTTTAATGTAGTGGAAGTCTGAACCTTCACCGCGAAAAGTTACGGCACATACAAATTTCGGTAGAAACGATTCTCAACATACTAATCACAATTTTCAACTGTGATATTGAAAGTTTAGGGGTAATTTGAAACTAACACTTATCGATTATTGATTAGTTATTACCAGTAAGGAATTATATGAATAAACAAAATAACAACCATAGTCATTTGCTGTGCATTGGAAAAATTGACTATTCGCAAAAATGTTTATACATTAATGTACATAAATGTATAAAAAACAATGCGTATGTTCATGATACACACAAATTATAATTCCTAAACATGACAAAGCTCTTATGAATTATCCAGGAATAATGCAATTAATTGCACAAGAAACTGGCTACTCAATAATTATCATTAGTACAGCTGCCGGACTGAGTCATGGCTGGTGAGAAGTCCCTACTTCAAGATGTGCAGTAGAGGTGTAGAAATCTGTTATCAGTCTGTTATATTATTCGAGCCGTAGACATCCAAATTCAGGACCGTATTCAGTTAGTTAGTGATGAAGTATAAAAGTGAATTGCATAAACATATTTCTATTCCATTTTTCCTAATACTTTCTTTGTCACACACCGACCCAAACTTTACGCAGACACGATTTTTCCCACCGGTCATGACTCAGTCCGGTAGCTAAAGCAAAGGTAATTAACTGCAACAAACATTATGTAGTAAATAATTATTAGGTTAGCCAGTAACTAATTTTGGTAATGAAGTAGTGAACTTATATAACCATTCATTATTTTATTCATTCGTCATATGGTTTGTCCCGCACCAATTTTTTCTGCATGGAATTTACAATCCCTCTGATAAATTCATTTCGTTAACATATTTTGGTCATTAATCGAAGGTGATGAAATCAATACAACAATCATCAACAAAAACGTTTTTCCGGTGTTCCATACACAGCAACCGATAACGAAAGCGAGATATCTAAAAAGGCATTTAGGCGGTAATTTGTTTTCGCCTAGGGCGCCAAAAATCCTGGAGCCGACCCTGAATATTGTAAAATGTTTTTTTTTCAGGCGCCTGGTCAAGACTTCTGAGGTCACTAATTCCGAGAGAAGGTTTAGAAGTTCAAATACCTCGAATCGGACACCGATCGATAATAAATGCAACATCCGCTCTCAAGAGAATGGGAATGCGAGAATTATTTAATAAACAACGAGCTGATCTGAGCGGCATGAATGGCATTCCCAATGAATTGTTCCTGTCCGATTTACTGCAAGTTAATAGTTTTTCAACCTGCGGGGATGTGGGAGCAGGAGATAAGCATCATTTCGAAATATATCCGGCAGAATCTAATAGGCAAAGAAGGTGAGACATGACAACCTTTTGAATGAAACAATAATAGTAATTTACGTAACAAGTCCGGAAAATACTGTTTTTGAAGTGATAACTTCTCGTGGCAGAGTAAACTACTTTGTAACGTAACGCATAACGCCGCCAGTATGCCTGGACTTTTTCGGGATGTATTGGACGCCCTTGGATCTCATGTGGATTGGTATCATCCCAAATTCGACAATTTTGTTCGTTCACGTACGCATTTATCCAGGGGAACGAAGGGGGCGATACGTTGCCCGAACAGAACACCCTTTTTGATAAAACAATATTATTATTTGCACGTGTTGTTGAATGCTTCATCCGTCAATGGTAACTTGGCAAAACAGTCCGAATAAATGACAACTAATTTGACAGATGTAGCTTCAACAAGATGGCTGTTATCAATTGTCAAAGTTCGAAAATCCCTATTGTAAGACGCGTGAAAAAATGTTTGAACCTTGAAAAATATTTCAAAAAGTATTTGAAATACAAAGTACAGATACTTTGAGAATTCTTCAAGTACTCTGCTCAAGTACTATCCAACTCTGATTTGAATAGCTTTGTTTATCCTTATACAGTATGTAAAAGCCAAATGGATTGAAATTCATTATTTCGGTTTCGGTACATATTTTAACAAAATCCCGAAACACGTTAAATTTAAATTACCTATTATTTGACATACTTCAACGGAAAAATGTTACTTCTACCTTCAACCCCCGTCGAATGAGAAGTACAACACCCAATTTTTCAAGTGGGAAGTAT
The DNA here is from genome assembly GCF_025532065.1 of Leptinotarsa decemlineata. NCBI lineage: Eukaryota > Metazoa > Arthropoda > Insecta > Coleoptera > Chrysomelidae > Leptinotarsa > Leptinotarsa decemlineata. The sequence goes on along the minus strand of NW_027412556.1, from coordinate 5,825,245 downwards.
AGGCTTGCCATATATCGTTTGAGATGTCTCTTCATTCTCTATTCAAAAATGTCATCGCTTTCAAGTTTATTGCAACAATGGGAAATGTTCCTCCTGACGAAAATCAAGTAGTTTTCATAAAAGAGCTCTAAAACAACGCATTTTAAACTTATCATTTCAACCTTTTTTTTTTAATTATTTAAATACTTAAAGAAGAGGAATGAAATAATGCATACAACATTTAAAGGGATTTGTTTCTATTTCACCATTTGGCAAAATCGGTTATAGATGACATATTTCAGAGGCGTGCTGTTCTGTTCACTTATGTTCCGAGTTACGAGACATTCTGTGACATATGACATTTTGTGCACCTAAGCTATCTTCCTCTATATAAATAAATAACAAACCAACTGTTGTTTATGTGGCTTGTGGAGGTGGTATTGAACTATAATTTATATTTTGCCTTAATTGTTGATTTATAAAGATAATTTTCCTTTTTTAAAGTAGAATATCTAGGTACGTATAAATTATTTCAACTTGATATAGGCGCTGTTGCCAATATGTGAATTAGAGACAAATCCCTTTAAAAATTAAAACCCAACATTTGAAACATCAATTTGAATACTTTTCGAAGTGAATTTGAAAAACTCATGAATTAAACTCAACTTTATTTTGTTCAAACTTGCATTTGCTGTAATAACCCAAATTAAATAATGGGGAACATTCCCCCTTAAGACAAAATAAATTAAAACCATGTGGTTGCCGAAATTCGATAAAATACACTGAAAACTTATTGCAATATACTCAAAACTTATTTCATGTTGAGGTATTGATAATAAGAAAGTAAGCAAAAACCATAGCAATGTTCTTCTTAGATGGTATCCTTTAAAAAACTGTCAATAATTTCCGTGGCAACCTTAGTTTGAAACGCCTTGTCAACTTGTTTTGTATGTTCATTAGTTGTCAGTATTGTTCAAAGTTCGTTAACTTCAAGTCTGGTAAATGGTTAGATTAACGGAAATGCATAAAGTAACACTTTTAAAAATGATTGGTTACGGAGATAAAACTCAAACACAACAAGAAGTAGCTCGCCTATTTCATGAGAAATTTCCTAATTTACCGCCCATATCTCAAGGAGCAATAAGCAAAAAAGAGAAGCAGTTTCGCGAGCTTGGTCACGTGGGGCATATAAAAAAAAGCAGCTGCCAATGTAATGAGTGATGAACTCAAATTAGATGTAATGCTTGAGTTTGAGGAAAACCCACATACATCGAGTAGACAGACATTCACTACATTCAAGGTTAGCCATACATCGATAATAAACATATTAAAATAAAATAAAATGCATCCCTATAAAATTATACCTACTCAGGAGCTCATGGAAGACGATTTTGATAGAAGAACTTATTTTTGAGAGCAAATGATGGACATGTTGAATAACAATATCATCCAATTAGAATACGTTGTTTTCTAATGAGTGTACTTTGTCTCTTAACGGTCATGCTTATCGTCAAAATCGCCGCTACTGGTCAATGGAAAATCCTCACTGGATGAGAGAAGAACACACGCAGCACCCTCAAAAGATTAATGTTTGAGCAGGGATTGTAGGAAACCATATCATTGGGTACTTTTTCATTGAGGGCAACTTGGATGGCGATAATTATTTGGCACTACTTCAAAATGATTTCATCCCAAGTTTAGCAATTTTATATCGTGATCCAGGAAACCCTCAAGTTCCAGTGAGCACGATATGGTTTCAGCAGGATGGCACATCACCACATTTCCAAGTTAATGTCCGGCAATACCTCGATACAACATTTCCCAATCGGTGGATAGGGAGGCGTGGTTCAATTGAATGGCCAGCACTATCACCTGATCTTTCATCGTTAGATTTATTTTTATGGGGATATGTAAAGAGCAATGTATACAAAACTAAACCTTCAGATTTGAATGACTTACAAGAACGAATAACGCTAGCGAATAGGTCGGTCACGCCTGATATGTTAAATAATGTTAGAAGACAGTTTCATTTGAGATTAGGATGTTGCCAAGATGTTCGCGGTGAACATTTTGAACATCAACTTCGTTAACATCCATAGTTTTTTTTTATTCTATATTTCATTACACTTTAGTTTTTGAGTGTATTTTATCGAATTTCGGTAACCACATAATTTTAATTCATTTTATCTTAATTGTTGCAATAAACTTGAAAGCGATAACATTTTTGAATAGAGAAGAATAAAGATACCTTTCAAACGATATATCACAAACGTATACTTCTCATTTAAAAAAATTGGTGGTTGTACCTGTTATTCGAAGGTGGGTTGAAGGTAGAGGTGGCATTTTTACGTTGAATAATAATAATAATAATAATTCAAATTTGTATATTTCAGGTTTTTGTCTTACGATGGCCATGAGGACATTTATTCAAACGATGAGACATTAGACAGTAACCAAGGGGACTTCATCGACCCATTATACACGCCTCGTTTCCTGGATCTGCCCTTACCAGCAAGACCAAGGCAAGCAAGAGTGCCAGATACACCAAGACTGAAATTCGACAGGCCGTTCCTTTACTTCGTGAGGCACAATCCAACTGGACTCATTTTACATATAGGGAGATTCAATCCAAGATTACTGCCATGAAGACATAAAGCAACTAATTTTATCGACCACCTTACTGTATTAATTAAGAGTCTCTGAATAATGTTTAGTAAGACGTTTTGACTGTGAGGGTATCTCATGAACTCAGTTCCAAGGATGTCTCCGTTACCAGTTCCCGTATTTATTCTTGTAATTCATCTCCTAGAATATTTATTTCTGGACGTCGAGGTACTTTCAGTATTTATTCTAGATAGTTTGGGAAAAATATAATTCGTCCGCTACCAAGATGAAAGTGAAATTAAAAATAATTTCCACTTCCAAATAAACATTTTCTTGTGAATGTGATTGACCAAACTTACTACAATGGAAGGTTTCCAAATTTTTATTTGCAATGATAGCGAAGGAAATATATGAAAATGAACATTTTTTTAAATGATTTGTCATGTGATATTTTTGTTTTGTTCAAACCTTATTCTACCTGTTTTGAATTGTCATTCGAAGTTTTCAAAAATCTTTCATAATTGTGATGCACTGTTTGGAACCTTTTGTGTAGTAATGAATATTAATGGAGTTTTTTCCCAACACCAAACCGTTATTTTAACACCTTAAAAATAACGGTTTGGTGTTGAGATAGAACTTCTGCAATATTATTTCCGTAATATTGGATTGAGATGAATGATAAGCACATACTTCATGGTTTCCACAAAAAAAAGTCACATGATAACCTTAAGTAAATATAGTACTTATTGATAGGTAACTTATTGAGTAGAGAACAGGGAATTTGTGTTTAATTTATTAAATTTGACTTCTCAGAAATGTAGGTGTGAAAGTGTGATATTTGAATAAAATTTTTGGAATATTTACCTTTTTTTTTTCAATGATCCTCCTTCCTTCGAATCAATTAACGTCTAGTAGTAATGCAACTTCCATTTCCAGATTCAATAATACCTTTGGATCTTTAAATTTGAGATGATTATTTGAAAATGCTATATGAGGTCTGCTCAAAAACTAAAGAGAATTTTGTTTTCATTTTAAAGTAGCAGAGGACCAAATCTGGTGAATACGGTGACTGAGGTATGATTAGGGTGTTGTTTTTAGCCAAAAAATTACGAACAAGCAATGAAGAATGAGCAGGTGCATTATCGTGCATGAATTGTTTTTCCACAAACTAACAAAAGTTGCTTCACTCAAAATTTCTATCCTACAAACTAAAAATCCTACAGCTGTGAAATTTGTACACCTGTCTTTTGAAGGTTGGGCATAGCTAAAAAAACATATGGATTTAATAACAGTAGCGCCATATGTGTGTTAGCCAACGAACTTTTCGTCTCATCTAGTATATCCAGGCGTTGTTTGATCTACAGAATGATTGGCTGAATCACCTGAACTCTCCCTTAACTATTTTTTATGGAGCTATGGCAAACAACAAAAAATGCAAAGCAGGCGTTGATGAATTCCTCATGCTCTGAAATAAGTTTATTAAAGGAATAATCAAGTTTGAAAATTGCCATGCAGAATGTTCATTCAACCGTGTTAGGAATCACACGTTAAAAGGTAAGACCTCGTTAGTCCTTAGCTCGCACAAGTTTCTCAACTTCTGAGAGTTGTCGTTCGTATGGGGGCGACAGCTGATTAACGGAAAAACATATTTTTAAAACATATTTTTTTTTAAAACAATAAATACCACAAGGGTGATCTCAATATTGAAAATCTTCTGATTTTTGTCTTAGAGTTCCTACTATAATCAGAATTCATGAACTAATACTCGAAAGATAAGTAGATTACATATGATCACTTCAAGTCAGGGTGGGAGAAATTAGATTGATTGAGTTTACATTATAATTTCACATTTGACTTTATAATCAAGAACCTAGACCCAAAACGAGCACTATTTCCAAGTACCAGAACTGCAACATTTCACAGCCAACTTGGTCACAGAAATGTGCGTCAAGAAGGGTGTTGCAGTTCTTGTATTTGGATTTATTCTATGCCAAAGGCTGCAGTTCTACCTTCCATTCTCAAAAAATTGGATGAAGTGTTCATTTTTCAGGTCGAAAATAGTTTTTTTGGAAAAAAACTTTTTTTTTGCTTAATTTTTCTTTAATCGACCTCTAGGACTATTGGAAAACTGCAATAAGTCCATGAGGTTACAGCGTTGAGACTTGGAAGATATGAAAAAGTCAGTCATTTTCATTGGTAATAAAAAAAACAACAAGATCAATTTTTTTTGCAAATAATATTCTAGAAATGTTACCACAAACAGTGAAGTTGAAATAGCAGATTGGATTAATGTTGAAATTGTAGTTTCAATACATTCAATCCCACAACATTAATTCAAGATTATTTCAAATCTACTCGCGTCATACTTTTTGAATAGCAAATATATTGAATAAGAATTTGTATGCTACTGAATTGAAGTTTACTTTTTCTTTTTTTCGTCAGGTTTATCTTCTTTCTTCTTATCTTTCAAACTGCCGACAGCTTGACGTACCGCCTCTGATTGAGGATCAACACCTGGCAAATTTTCTAGGACACTCTGCAAAAAGGCTGGATCATTCATTACTTCAGAATAATCTTCATCTGCTTCAACTTCCATAGGTTCTTCTTTAGCTGGAGGAGCACTAGTTGAGGACTCTTCTGAGATGCAATAGAAAATAATGTATTGACTTGATTGGGACTATTAAGAAATTATACTTACGGGCATCTTGCATGGACATCTGCATGGCAAATGCGATCTGCTCATCTTCAGTCATGTTAGCAAAATCAACTGCTGCGCTGTTAGTTGTACTTTGTTCTTCGCCTTGTTCCATTGACATGGCTAAAGCCCTCTCTAATAGGGCTTCTTCGGTGGGCTCCTCTTTGATTGCCTCCGTTTTAGTACCAGTTTCTGTTCCAGCAACATCTTTAGCTCTACGAGCCTCGTCTTCTTGCCTTTGGCGTTGCTCTTCCATGGAGACTCGCAAGGCCTATAAAGTGATTACTTGTAATTGAACCCTGATGAACCCTTACAAAGAGTATGTTTGCACTCATGAAAGTTATATATACCATAACACAAGGGTTGGACGATAGCAAGTGAAAATCGGCTCACTCATCGGCTGATTGACTGAGTGAACAAAGCACACACGTCGAACCACCCGGCTACCGACCGACTGAATAAGCTAGTATATTTCAAGAAGAAGCAATTACAATATGGTTAGGTAAGTAAACTTTGAACAAGTGATTAATGAGAATTAATTCTCGGAATTTTATAACAATAATTAGTTTAGTAAGGATGAGTGATTAACTACTTGTCGGTTGTTCAATAGAGAGTTCGATGATAGTTCATGTTGAAATTGTCGGAATTTGAATTATTGAATATTATCTCTCTCGCCGATAAGTTTTTTACAGCTATGTTTCAAACTCACCAAAGCCAATTCAGGATCTTCATTGGGATCAACTCCAAATTCATAGCCTGATGCACTAAGGCCAGCACCTCCTGTTCCATCCTCTCCCTGGATAATTGGAGACGAAATCAAAGCATCAGACAGATGAGGTCCAGGGGGAACTGTTACCAGATGGCTGCTAGTACCGTCCTTAAAATAATTTCATCAGTTGAAATTCAAGAACAAACTTCTAACTAAAATAGAAATATGAACTTACCTTCCCATTCAAAGTATTCACAAAATTAGTAAGGATCTCGGAGTTTAAAGCGTCTTCCCCAAAGCTAATAAGATCAACGTTGACTTTTTCTTTTTTGAGCTTCTTGGCTAATTTGACTAACTCTTTTTCTTCATTTTCTACAGGACTACCAACAAAAACAACTATGCGCATTTTATGGTTTTTGCCTTGACGATGTTTGAGAGCAAGCTAAAACAGAACACTTGATAATATTTACTTGATATGGAATACATTATCATTTTTACATGAGCAATTCTAATCCCAGTGTGCAGATTTATTTCACCATCAGGCTGGATTTGATGTAATTTCGATAGAATTCGTCCAACATCACTAGTCAAAGTAGCTAATACCTCAACCCTAGAAATAATGGTGAGTAAGCAAAGTATCTGTTAGACTGAATAAATACTTACTTTGCCAAAGTTAACAACCCCACATTGTTTTCAGGATTTGATCGTGTTTTTGAGTGACATACTAAATTCACAGCATCTTGCTGTGCTTGTAATCTGCTGGGAACAAAGTCCCCATTTCTCATATAATCGCTGTTATCAACACTACAAATGAAAAATAGTAAGATAGCTCCATAATTTTATTTAGTGTATGGAATAATAGGTCAAAATTGTGAAGTCATTGAAAAAAGTTAGGTTAACCCTTTAGTTAAATTATAAATAATTCAATATCTTACCATATCATAGTACTTTCCAAAACCATTATTACAATTAATACTTCCCCTGAAATATAATATGTGCAGCAAATATTGAAAATTTTAATAAGGAAAACACCACTTACACTTCCTGGCAGTCTCTATTATTCCTTTTTTCCTTATTTCTTCCGTGTTCCGTGTTTATTGACAACTGACATGGAGTAGGACAATGACAGCTGCGTCCACATCACGAAACGAAGGTAAGAAGAAGGCGAAAAGTGCTGCTCTGGCTGAATGCAGTATACAGTAGCTTTGTAGATTTCAAAACACTATTCAAATGAGCTCTTAAATGGGTAACTTTTTTCTAATTTAACCGACTTTGTATCCCTTACGGTTTCTAATTTTCCTATGCTGCCCTCCTCACCCTGATTATATGGTATATACCATACCCACTAGTCCAACAGAGTACTTCAAAAAGAACAACCAGACCTATCAATCACAGGATTTATTCATATAATCGACACTTAGATTATGCTCGTGAGAAATTGTTGTTCTGGTCTGATTTTTTTTTGAGAACAAAGTACGCATCGTTTCTTCTCAAAAAATTAAGGAATACATATTCGCTTATTTTCTCCATTTTGCATGAATCCAACCGTGTTGTAGAGTTCTACATTTTCTGGTTTTTATAAATTAGTGCTTCAGGTAAAAAGATATTAACAATGAATTTTCTGGTATTATTTCTTATCCAGGAAGTCACTGTAGACATCATCAAAACCCTTTGGAAGAATTTCATATTTCATCCACCAATTTTCTATCGAATTCATATAGCCTAACCATGTGATCTGCAATATCTTAGTACTCTACCTATCTTCAATCGCTCTCTATCATTTATAAACTATTTATTGAAGATCGAGTTTAGTCTGGTGTTCGGAAACGTTGAATAATTTCTCATTGGAAAAGTGTTACAAATTTGATTTTCAATGTAGGTACTGTAACATTGCATTTTTTCTCCAGTGACGCAGCAACGTTATTTCTATCGGGGATCTGATATATTGTTTAGAAAGTGTCACCTTTTTAAAGGGAGTTTCGTAGTAGTGGACTGACGTGCTGATAACGTCGGCCCACAAAGAGGGTACGCGGATGTCATGTGCTATCGTGGGGCTACGTTTTGTGATAGTTCATTGTGGTGATTATTGAAATGTGTGAGAGTCTTTTGAAAAGTGAAGAATGAGGGTTCTCCTTTATTCACGCCGGTATCCAGGCCGGGTGGTTCGGATAACCATGTAAAGGGGGCTGTATATGTAAAAAAAACCAAAAGGCCTCCCGAGCAGGAGGCGACTTGATAAAAATTAAATTGTTTTGGTCATCCAAAAAAAAGAAAGTATATATATATCTGATATATTGTTTAGAAAGTGTCACCTTTTTAAAGGGAGTTTCGTAGTAGTGGACTGACGTGCTGATAACGTCGGCCCACAAAGAGGGTACGCGGATGTCATGTGCTATCGTGGGGCTACGTTTTGTGATAGTTCATTGTGGTGATTATTGAAATGTGTGAGAGTCTTTTGAAAAGTGAAGAATGAGGGGTCTCCTTTATTCACGCCGGTATCCAGGCCGGGTGGTTCGGATAACCATGTAAAGGGGGCTGTATATGTAAAAAAAACCAGAAGGCCTCCCGAGCAGGAGGCGACTTGATAAAAATTAAATTGTTTTGGTCATCAAAAAAAAGAAAGTATATATATATATATATATATATATTATATATATATATATATATATATTATATATATATATATATATATAGAGAGAGAGAGAGAGAGAGGTCGAAATGAGTATTTTTCTTATTCAGATTTCAAACTAACAAATTATTTTCCTTTTGGAATACGATCTATTTAGTATTCATAGTATGCACCTACAACTTCATTTCCTAAAACTCATTCAGTTCATAAGATTGAAAATCAATACTCTTTTCACTCGAATATAAAAAAAAATCTTTTCAAAATCTGTTTAATTCCTCAACAACTTTAACAAATTCTATTCCGTTTCCATAAAGAAAAACATCCAAGTCACAATTCTCAAAGCATATCAGCCCTTTCAGATCTGTTACAGGCGTATTATACTTCGATATACACTCACAAATTATTTTTTCATCTTCGATTCTCCACCTGAAAACCACTAACCTCTGATCCACAGAGGAAGTCATGAAATGTTTTTCATTCAAAAAACTACCAGTAATCTGTGCCCAGTGAGAACCAACATTCACGTACTCATCAATTCGATTCAGAATCAAGTTATTTCCTGCTCTGGAAAATTTCACATAATTTAAAATAATCGAATTGTCGTCACCGCCAGTTAACAGCAAAAAACAATCATTTTTCAGTTCTCTCATTGCAAATGTATTTATTCCTGACTGATGTGCTGGAAGGCTCTCGAATGGTACGCATTCCGTTGAGTCAAATACATTGGTGACATTCCAAAACACAAGTTTACCATCTGTTGCCATACTAATCAAAACATCTTCGTTTAGAACATTCATATGAGCAACTGAAATAATACATTTCAGCGCATAAAACATGTTTTTGCAAAATTTCAAATTGAAATTGTTGTGTTCAACGTGAAATACCTGGATGTTACCGTCAGAGCAGGCTGCGAACAGAACAACTGCTTTTATGGTGTCTGCCACACACAATTTCATGATCCTCGTCTCAGACTCTTCGGCATCAATTGTGTTATAATAAGAACATTGCTGACTACAAATCAAGTTTTGTAGAGAATCGTCATCAAAGAAGCAATCAAGTTTCCAGCACATGATTTGCGCTCTGCCGCCTGCAGAAAACAACAAATAAGTTTCTTTGCCATTTTTCGAATCTCCTTCAAGTTTGTGAACAGCTATGGATCTTATACTGGATAAATGCGATTTCAATGCAACATGCGTTTTGAACAGGGTTCCATTCTGTCGTATCGAACTTATTCTCAACTTAGTGTCTTCGCCTCCAGAAACTAAGATATATTCACACAACCCTTTGAACATCGTAACACTGTTGATTTCTTTGGAGTGGAATCCTTCAATCAAATTAATAGGCATGCAGCGACGTATATCCAGCCAGACTTCACAAATTATTTTGTCCTTGACGTAAACAAACATCAATCCATTTGTAGCTTTGAAAAAATCCCACGATCGATGTCCACCGCCACACGAGGTTTCGAACAACACCCTTTCAGAGTTGCAGTCCCAGACGATGAAATTTTTACTAGAGAACGCAATCAGCGTGCTGCCAGATATGTCCAACAACCATGTGAAGGGAAGTTTATTACAAGAAACTAACTCCAACCCGTTACTGTTCAACGAGAAATGTTTCACAATGGCGTTTCGTCCAAGAGAGATGATATTATCTTGTTGGATAACCAGTTTAGAAACACCAAGGTGACTGTGGGCTTTTCTCAATGTTTGCAGTGGATTTGATTTACCAATTTCATATAAATATATGTGTCCTCTTCGATCTCCTACAATGATGTTGTCGTTGAAAATTGTTGCTGTTGTCGACCATCGTTCAGAGCTTGGAGGTAGAATAAATGTTGTTGCAGGCTTTAAGGACTTCTGATGATGATGTAATAGAGTCATTTTTCCATTGGCTTGGCAAATTAGGAAAGATTTACAAGTCAACCAATGTAGAGAAGCGATCCTCGACTGGTCATTGGTTTTCGCGCTGGATACAAGATGTAATGTATCATGGTGTTCTTTGTAGACATATATTTGACCTTTGATACCTGAAAAACAGTGTAATTGAAAAAAATGGGTTTCAAGATTTTAAAAAAATCATATTTGGGCTATACACTTTCAGATTATTCTATAAAAATGTTAATTGTTTTGATGGTAAACTGTTTGAACAAATATAATGCATATAGACTTCATAATGTGGAATAAACTTCCTGATAACGTTTTTCCAAATGGATTTAATCTCCAGCGATTCAAATTCAATGTGAATCGCTACTTTCGCACAGGCACCGCTCTTAGAGCGCCTGTGGTACTTGTGTTTTGTCCTTGAAAAAAAAACTGCGCCAACAGAGCTTTGGAAATGTTCATTCGAACACGTTTTTAGTCAAATGTGAGCAAACGCGTCACCAACCCGCGGACAGCTTTCCCATGCCTAAATATTGATATAATATGTAACAAACGTATTCTTTTGACATGTTCATAACCTCTGCTATCTTTCTCACTTTAATTCGGCTCGTCTAGCACCATTTGGTGAAATTTGGCGATGTTTTCGTCGGTAGTTGCAGTTTTCGCTCGTCCCGAACATTCATCGTCTCCCAAGCTCTTACGGCCACGTTTAAATTCAGCTGCCCAAAATTTCACTGTGGTAAAAGATGGTGCAGAGTCCCCTTACACAGAATACAACAAATCTTTGATTTGCGTAGGCGTACTGCCTTTCAAAAACAAGTATTTAATGACAGCTCTATACTCGATTTTGTCCATTTTCATAAAAAAAACCCACATCAACTCTCTCAAACGACTGTTACATAACAACTGCTCGTCTGAAATGGATGAAACTTTGGATAGTAACTGTCAACAGATGACCAACGAAATTCACTAGCTTTTATTTATGGGTGCCGCCATCTTCATGTTGACGTCAAAAACTTTTCAAACCTCCCTCGTATTTGACAAAACATTCCTTTCAAATGGAGAGCAGTTTACAAAAACATGAAATTGTCAGTGAAGGACACTGAAGGACCTAACTACCAAAAGCATTTATTACCTAATAATGATATTGTTTTAGTTTCCAGAGTAAAAGTTCTGAAATAACTCGAATCTATGGTTATTAATGATTTAAAACGTTATTAAACATAGTGAAGGTGCTAGAAAAATGAACTTATTCAAACACAAAATAACATATACGAATATTTCCAAAAACACAATCATACAGTTCTTTATGAATTTACTGAATGTTAAAAATTGTGATACTAAACATCCATTATCCATATTGTTCAGTTCAATTCTGGATTTCCGATTTTTCACGTTGTTTTGATCGTTTTTTACTTTTTTAGTACGGTCTTGAAGATTAACTGTTGCTTTTTCCGATTCAACTAACTTGATATTCAAAATGATTTTGACGAAAAACTTTAGATGACTCAGTTGATAGCAAAATTGTTGAGTCTAGTTAATACATGAATATAAAAATGAATAACCACTTGTTTTTAGTGATGAGTTGGGTAAACTGAAAATATACAGCCCTTACTACCTTTTACCTATTTCACAAACCTGCTAGAGCAATCATTTTTCTACACCTGGATACCTGCATAACTGCATACCTCTTCAAATCGTCATGATCAACAATTTTTCTACATTTTCTTTGACTCTTTATGTAGAGGTAAAGAACTCCGCCCTCAGAGAAAATTACTAAATTGAAAGACTGCAATATGCCAACTATTTTAGGGTTTTCCCCATCTGGTAGCATTAACTTTTCCTGCTCAGCATTGAAATCGATAGAAAAAGTGCTTACTCCACCATCACCACCTCCTGTTACAATTCTATTCTCTTCCTCATCCCAATCTAGAGACCATATCGGACCACACTGATGCGTTTCGAATTTTTTCACTGGTTTTCCATCAAATGACCAGATATTCAATAGAGAATCCTCTCCTGCTGTCACAAAATGATCATTCAGTACTCTGCATGAAAAAATTCTGGACGAATGACCAGACACCCGGCATTGTGGTGTTATATCAATCACTTCTTGTTCTAGCTCCACTAACAGACTTTTGTTGTTTATCTTCCATAGAACTGCTGTTCTATCATCAGATGAAGAGCATATGAAACCCGCATTTTCGTTATGATGTATAAAAAATATCACACCCTGAAAATCAATATGCTGATTAAAATTCTGTTGTACTGGTAGGTCATATAAAATAATTCATGGAACTGATTTGGCTTTCAATTGTACATTTAAATGTAGAAGATACAAAACAAAAAATCTTAATCTTATGTGAGGGAATTGAATACAAATAGAATGCAGTATTGATGTTTTGACACTAATGATCTACAAACACTAACAATTTCACAGATTTTTAGTGCCTTGAGAAATCAGCAAATGCAAATTCTAAACATTATATTCATAACACTATAAAAAATCTTTACCGATGAGTCAGCGATGCCAATCAGTTGGTGCAATATACTCCTGATTTAATACTAACATTATGCCTTTGCAGCCTTTTGAGTACAACAGATATACCATTTTTCTGCCTAGAAGGTTTCCATATCAATATTTCACTGAAAACAGTACCAGATAGGATCGTCAAGTCTTCATATTTTTCATAACAGATATGAGCACTATATAAAATACATTTTTCTTCACAGTCTACAACTTCTCTCGAATTCAGCTCAGAATCCCAAATATACAGTTTGTTTTGTAAAGAAACTGCCACAATATTTTTCCCATTGTTAATCCATTTTGCATCTAAAACCCAATCAAGTAGGGCGGTATTAGCTGTTTTATCGAAAGTTGTAAAATCTTCATTCACTTTCAGAAGGGTCATAAATTGACCTCCATATATTAAAATTATGTTTTGAAAATATTCTATTCCATGAATATTTTCTCCTCTTGTATTTGGTATATCCAACTTGTAAAATAAAAGGGTTTCATTTTTGTGATAAACATGTAATGTAGTGCCAATACCTGCAATAATATGAGTAATGAAGTCATATACTTGAATTATAGATACTATGAAGTCTATGATCAAAATAAAGACATTTAATTCAATTACCCAACAATATAAAGTTTTTTATGGTTTTTATTGCCGTCACATTGGTTTTAATGAATTGAGATTTGTAGCAAAACATTTTTATACTTTCATTAATTTGAAATAACTCTCAAGTTTTAAAACTCATTGATTATAACATGAATAAGTTTATACTATACAATGTTCATCTAAAACATTCTACATAACCTATAAAGCCAGTTACGACATAATATTGAGAATTAAGAAAGGACACTGACACACAAACTATAGGTGGTTTGTGCACTGACACTGTCTCTGCTGACACAGTATTTATACAGAAATACTGAGACACTGACACAGGATGCAAGAATTAGCAAGATGCAAAATGCAACCTAAATGCAACCCCTCAGCACAGTATACCGGTGTGCCCTCTGTATGGGGGGTTGTATGTATTCACGCAGTTTCCATAACTTTATGTGATCCGCAGATGGAATGTATGTGAAAGCACATTATTCTGTTACGAAATACTGTAAAAGTAACATAACAGCCATTAAAACAACCGAGCTTGTTTGTGTTCCACTGACACGGAACATGAAAACGTTAGCAGCTTCAGCGAAGCTAATAAAAATTATCAACTATAATTCTCCAAAATTTCCTTACCCACTTATGAAATTCCCCGAACTATTCACCACGCATGCGCAGTAGTAACTTGAAATTGCATAATGAAAGCAATTTTTAAGTTTTTATGAAAGAGAGGACTTTGGCAGATCAATGTCTTCAGATGATATGGTGCTGCAGGTTTTTCCGGGTTTTCCTGGAGCTGAAAAAGCAAATACGCCACTGGAATCAACGAAGTCGCCCCGGTGCGCCAAATAATTTTTGTTGTTTCATTATTTTTATTATTTTCTTCTTTGATATATCAACTTACCGTGTTTAAGTTTTTTTCAACTTTGTTCTGCTGAAGACTTCAAAGAATATATCAATTGGGATATTGAGAAGTGAAGTTATCATAGTTATGATGTGAATTCTCAACTTGTGAAAATAACTTAGTTGGCAAAGACATACATTCACATTGAAAAACAGCAGGTGAAATTTTTTCATCTTTAAGGTTTTCTTTGAACCCGCAATAAGATTTTGGATGTTTGTTAACCTTTATCTGGTATCTCTATTATAGCAATTATTCTTTCCGGCACCACGTGAATTTTTACAATCATAATTGTCGATGAAGGCGAACGGATTTTCATCTGAAAGGTGCTTTTCGACCAGTTTATTCCTATATATTTATATCGGATATCTATTACATTTGAGAGAAAAGTGATTACAGAAATGATCTTTCAAAAAATATATAATAGCCAAAGATTATCAGAATAAATGCCAAAGTAGTTCATTTGTCCCAAAAGTAGTTTCATCTGAATTTTATTTGACACATGACAAGATAAGTATTATCTGAGAGCAAATTTTGAATTTCATGTGAATATTTTCAATTTGGTTTCTTAATTTATGATATGTCCACGTTTAAAAATGAGTACCTTTATCCAAACTATAAAAGGTTGGTTTTAGGTTCATGTTTGGTTTGAAAATGAAATTGTATAACATTTTAATTTTTATTCAGATTCGATTTTGGTGTACCCTTGGAAGATATTTTTTCCATCAACGATATCCATCCCAGGTTGAAGGTAATATTTTTTAAATTTCAATGCGGGAATAGGTAAAATGTTCAAGTTGATTATAAAAGTTTCAGATCTCCAAATCACTAGTTTTTGTTTTGCTGGTGAAGGTAAAAAGGTCTATAGGTATTTCATGTGTTCCTCTTGGGGATAATAGTAGAAATTTGGAATATGTGGTATACATTTTACTTATTGTCACATACGTTCGCTTCACGACTATTATTTGACTGAAAAATATAATGGCAATTATAAAATAGTAGTTTTTTTCTGTTCCAACTGAGACTCACTTGCTGTGACCTGTTATGTTCAATTATACTCTTAAATGCATATTTTGAAAAGTTACGATCATCTGATGATATCAACTTGGTAACAGAGCAAAATTTTCAAAGATGCGGTCTTGGAATAGATGAAAATATTTGTTTGATTCATTCTACATCTTACGCGTCACTTCAAACTATTAGTATGGGCTAAAATGGGTTTTTTGATAACTAGCTTTTGCCCCCATATGAACTGTGAAAAGTCGGGACTATTTTGGTATGAAAATAAACGTTTTCCAGTTGTTTTCCATTTTTTCCCCTTTTTTATAACTGATTCAAAGACTATACATATTTTCCAATAAGAATTTTCCTAGTGCAATAAAAAAAACCTAATGAACCTTTCTAGCTGATGTTACAGAACCATCAATATTATTTCAGGCTAGATTAAAAGCAATGTAAAATATTCTCCTCTGGAATATTCCTCAAAAAGTATCCAGAGTGTTCATGCACTATACAAAAAATATGAAGAGCCAACTACAATATTTTTGCAGAAATAGGAAAATTAGAGATTTATCAACTTGTCAAATAACACTTTTTATTATAATTTGTTCTATACACACAACAAAAAATATATGAATTTTCAAGTTAACAAATAAATTATTGAAGTAGTATATATGCATGTAACTTGTGGTCCCAGAAGTATATCATACAAATAATTGTCAGTAATTAATTATTATTTATTTATTATTATCATCATTTACAGTATCTACTGCAGCAAGCCTATGCAAAATCCAAGAACATTAATTTCAATATTGGCCGGTTATTGCGGTAAGTCGACTTTTACAGTGAAGAATAAGACTAATAATGAAATGTGTGGTTTTTCTGATCCAAGAAAGTTTGAATGATCGTGGAAAGAAAATATTACATAAACATTAATCATTACTAGAGTCATCATCATTTCATAAACTACACCTCACGATTTGATCTCCACAAACTTTATTTGAAGAATATATCACATGTTTCGCATCACAGTAGCTTGTGATTTGTGATGATTCAATTCACTGTTAAAGAAGCTACTGTGTTAGCGAAGCATGACATGATATATTTTTCAAATAAAGTTTATGGAGATCAAATCGTGAGGTATAGCTTATGAAATTACTATGGATCTTCATCAAGTAACGGCCGAATCAATCAGAAAAATATATCATTAAATTTAGAGCTAAGGTTTTTTAAACAAATAAACAAATTCATTTTTGTTCTAGTGATTTCAAGGTGCCCTTAGAAGAGTGTCTTGAACTGAAAGAAATACTCGTCTCTGAAGTTCACTATAAGTCCTACCGTTTTGACCAACCTGAAACTTATTTTTGGTTGATTCGGCACTTTTTGGGCTTACTACCAATTTCATTATTACCAAAATATGCTGGTGGTTTCGTTTTCGATTGGGAAGTACTAGCAAAAAACAGTAAAAATATAATATGCTATGATAGAAGGAACCAAGATGAAAAAAAAATTTTGGATTACCTTATTGCCAAGTAAGTTTATTAAACAAAAGATTTGGCAGTGAGAGCCAGTTACATTTATTTCATCAATGTTACAGAAAGTAGTTACCATCTAAGGTGTGCCGTAATATATCTCAGGATCTCCTTATTAAACTCTAGGAACCATTGACCTTTCTATGGAAACAACTGAGGAACTTGTTTATCCTTCTTGTTTTCTTATTGGGTCCAGGGAAAGGTAGTTCCTCTGATACAATTGGAACTAAAAGTTTGAGCAAGCTATGTCTTGTAAACCCATATGATATGCTAAACACTAAAATTCATAATGTACGAGGTCTGTCAATTTTTTTTTATTTTTTATGTTGGTACACTCGTCTCGAACATATGTTCACAGTTCCAGCTGTTAAGCATGTTTAGTTTGTTGGTGATGCGTGTTAGACGATTTTCTGCTATCAAAAAATCCATCAAAGAATTTGCATCAAAATTTGTGTAAAAAATGAAATTGAGTGCTCAAAAACACTTGAAATGTTGACAGTGGCATACTGTGATTGTACTCTGAGTCAGACAAATGTTTACACAAGTGGAACAAGCGTTTCACAGAAGGTCGAGATGTATATGAAGACGCTCACCTTGGGACGCCTCAGCTCATTACAACCAATGAAAATGTTGGTCAAAATTCAGCAATGTCATAACTGGTGACGAATCATGGGTATATGGTTATGACATCAAAACCAAAGTCCCTTCGTCCCAATGGAAGAGCCCAGCTGAGCCAAGACTAAAAAAACGCCAATCTCAATGGCTGTCTTTCTATTGTCGGAATTCGTTCTTCATGTGGATTTTCAAGAATCCACAGAAAGTTCGGACCAGAGAAAATCAACCCACATGAAGATTACTTTTCTTCTCTTTGATAGTTATTTTAAAGAATTTCCCTTGGTGCTATTTGTTTTATAATGAGACAGATATTCTTGAGCTACAGGTATCTTTTGTGGGGCATTGCTGAACAAAAGCTTCTATGGTAATAGAGCGAAATGAAAGGGATGATACCAAGGTGTTTGATCCCAGACCAAACCGTCATCAAACTGGGACCGTCAATACACTATAGCACATAACTGTGTGAAATAGGTGTTTCAATTCAGTGACTATTTCAAACTTACCTTGGAGTCATAACTATGCTATCATTCTGTCTGTAGATTTCAATATGAATTCTAGAACGATAGTATCCAGAATTTTCTCTATTTTATGAAACAATGTGAGAATCCTGAAGCTTCTTTCAACAAAGTAGATTCATCATTACCTCCACATTAAGATTATAGGTTTATATTTTTCAAATCTTTTCAATTCCTTCAGTAAAGAACTATTGAGTATTATAGATTTGTCTTCCTGTACACCTAGTTATTTCCTGTAAAGCAAATTTTCTACCAGATCCCTTTTTTTTCAAAAATCTATTGGTTTCTTTTTTGTGTTCATTCAACGTTTTGGTATGGAAATCAACAGATTTCCTTCAAACTTTTGATTGGAGATGAAAAATTGATTGCAAATATAATTTTAATGGCCGCTTGATTAAGTTATTATTTTGATTTAATCCTTTTGGAATTTTTTCTGTGACGTGATCACGATGATCCATCTCGACATAGCTTAAAATCTACAAGATGATATCAAATGTAATCTTATATCAATCAAATAATGCACATCAAGAATTTAATGAAATATAAATGGATTAGAAAGTTTAGAATAAGAACTTCTTTTCTCATCATCTGTAGAGTGGATTTATTCTTCAAGAACAGTGATGAACCTTCTCCATTCTGCTATTATTTACAAAAATTAATGGAAGCTACTGATTTTTACTCATTTTTAGGTCTTTGAATAATTTACCAGCTCAACATTTACTGCTGTTCAGTGTTTTAATAATTTTTTTTCTGAAAGTGTCACAGAGGCTCGTAAAACCATATGGACTGAACAGACAGACTTTGTTGAGTTTGCTTCAATATTATTGTGGATCAATTTTCACAAGACCTTATAGACCTGGATATGGAGAAAGTAAAGTAAGTTCAAGAGGAATGGAGTATGTTCAAACCTATATTTTAAGCAGAGAAATTTATGAGGATTATATATTAATATTTTTGTCAGAAAAGAAAAAAAATTCTAGACAATTAGTAGATACCCAAACTATTTTAAGTGCATCAAATTTACTCTAGAACTGTTATCTTTACTCTTTTCATAAGTTAGAAAATAGAATATGAATGTTTAAATACCACGGAATCAATAATCGAAACAAATTCAATAATTTTTTTTATTGAAGATATGTGTAAAACTCAACAATGTTTTATCCAGGATTTATTTCAACACATTATAAACATTTGTGAATTCTAATCTAGCTGAAGGACTTCAATTTCTTTGCAAGATATCCATAAAGATGGAAAAAATAATCGCTCCTAAAAACATACCCTTTTCTATTATAAACTTCTTATAATATTTATATTTAAAACTTTTTTAGGACAAAGTGATGATTCATTTTCTTCTCTATGTGACAGTAAGATGGAATAAAATACAGAAATATTTGGGGTCAAATGGAAGTTTCACATTTATCGACAATACATCTATAGATAATGAGTTATTTACTCCAAGAACATCCTTGAATCAACATTATACACCTTGGGTTCAGGCCAAAAAATATCTCAAAGATGTATATTCCCAAACAGAAGAAAAGGAATGTAAAACGTCTGAAGGAGCTATTGAAACAGATGTTGTTGAGCACACGGTATTTGACAGTTTGGATATAGATCAAAATGAAAATATATCTGGAGGAAGTACTGATCTACCGGAAAATAGTTTTTATGTTACTGCTAACCAAGATGAAGTATTCCAATCTGAACACAGCATTGATAGCGCCAATCCAGCGGATGTTGTTGATAATGAAAAGAGAGATGTTGAAGATGATAGAAATCACATCAGTTTTCCAAGCTCTTTAGATACCAGTAACCAAATTGAATGGAAAGACGTGATTGATGAAACCGTTGCAACTATAAAAAAAGTTGATGGATACATGTATGATGACTACGACACTTTCAAAGATGAAGAATATAATCAGATATCTGACAATAAAAGTGAGTAGAGTTGTTCTTTTCATCTTATAAAAAAGCAGTTTTCATTTGGTACTTAACATATTAGTTTGAAAATTTTTTTAATAAGTTTTAACATTTACCATAAATTATTTTTGGTATTTCAGAGAATACATCAAAACTCCGTGATATGTTTCAAACGGTCTGGATGCATTCCACACCAAAGAGGCCTCTTCATCATCAAAGTGAAGTCAAAACTGTTCGGTCAGATATAATACCACATGATACATCCTATTTTAAATTTCCTGGCATTTTCAGTGGAGAAACCGAGTCTCTCAAAAATCTTATGTGTGTGCTAGATGATAACAAGAATGAGATTGGAGTATCTCCAGGAACTTCCAGAAGTTATAACAATTCCAAGGAATGTTTATGTAGTAGTAGGAAGCCAGAATTCCCGAACGAATATAAAAATAAAGGAAGCAAAGACAAAACGAATTTCAATTTGAAAAGATTCAAGATGAAATTGCATTTCTTGAGAGTGTTTTCATCAGACACTACTGCGAATTTGACTGGTGGATTCAGACTGGGTAGTAATGTTAGATATAAAAAATTCAATGAAATGAAATCTTTCACTCTTTGAGACTTTCAGTGTCACTTTCTGTTTGTAATTATAATTGAATAAATTTTAGTTTTACCTTATACTGAAAAAAAACCTTCCAAAATGTTTGTTGTGTGGTCGGAATATAATGAAATTCTCAATAGAATCACATGTTCATTAACTTTTCTTGCTTTTTTGTTTCAATAAAATTTCAATTTTATAAGTTTTTTTATTCAGACTGCCATATTGATAACATTTCAAAAGTACTACTCGAATTGGTGCTAACGAGAAATGTGATATCACGTCACTTCTATGTGCATTGGAGCATTTGTTTAAACAATACAAAGACACATACATATCATGCCAAATGGTACCTACTTGGACCTGAATCTTGTACAAAGGAAAACTCAAGTTTGTATATGAACCGTCTAGTTCTTTCTGCCTCTCTGTATTGTCCGTTTTATTGAAAGCACCGTATATAAGTAATATACTGTGCCTTTATATAAAAAAATGACAATATCTATAACTGTTCTGTGCGAGAACTCGTGACCTAACGGAAACAAAACTTCAATTTTCCCTGTATTTTCGTGTGAAACCGGTAATAGGGTAGTATAATAATGTCTTAGTCAATGACGTCATAATGTATAATGCGGAAGCCGTTTTAGCTTTCGCGTCTGTGAGCATGGTTACTGGCGGTTATAAAACTGGTCAACTGCAGCTGTATCCTGATTCTGAGGAATAAATACAAACGTCTACCTTTTTCACTTCCCAGAAATTTCAATCGAAACAAACGGAAAAACAACTAAAACTGGTTGAGCTTGAATTTAACAATTTAGGAGAACATTATTTCATCGCAGTTGTCGATATTGTTACATGAATACATCAACCATCATAATTATATAAACTGATCCACCATAAGAGAGACCTCGAATAAGCAACTCAACTCGTCTTTGTTATCAATAAAAAATCCTAATCGGAATGGTTATGAATCGAAAAATGCATTGAACGTTCAAATTTCTATGGCAGAGTTCATGCATACAAAGTCCGCTTGTATGGTATTTTTTCAAACGTATGGTTCCTTATCTGCTGTCAGTTGTCATTTTCTTCCATCAGTAGAAATCAACTCGAAGTTATGTGTTTTTTCTGAAGAACAGAAAACAGAACCAAGAGCAAGCGTCCATTTCAAAATTCACAGCCAGCCTTTCTGTAGCAGGTATGGATTCTGAAATATAGAACGACTGTATCAATCTTGGCTCTACTGTCATCAATCATTCATAAAACTAGGACCAAGTTACCCGAAATTAGATGACATTCAACTCAAAATAGTAGTTTGTTTCAAAAACACCTGAGAAAGAACTAGACGAGTCCGAATAGTCTGCCGCGACCTCTACGACCCAAAACGAATGCAAACAATCTTGCCTGGAGTTTCAAAAGAAATGCTAAAGGGTCATTGGTCACTGTGTACGTTAAGTCGAATGCAGAAACCTAAAGTTTAGCGCGCTCGTGACCTATTTCATATGATCGCATAAAAAAAAATACGTCACAAGACATAACCTTCTTCAAGTCAACTGTCAAATTTTCCAGTCCTACATTCGTTTCCTAGAAGTCAATACATTTCGACACCCCTCTAGTTTTAAGGAAAAGTGATTTATTGAGGTAAATCATCATTTTTTGAACTTATTATTTAGGAACTCTTTGATAATCTTCTTTTTCTCTAATTATATCGAAAAAGAATATTTCCTATTACATAACTGAATCATTATTGATCTATATGTGGCTTGTGGTCCGCCTATTTTTAAAGATTAAGTACATATCAGTGCCAAATTCCCATTTTTCTTCTATAATGTCATCTTATTCGTTGTTTATTGAGTTCCCGTTAATTAATTAGAATATCTGTCACATTACCAAAGACATTTTCATTTCAATAAGTTTTCATTTCTGACAGCTGCCAAGATAAATTGCTCACCTTTTCTTTTAGGCTCTTATATGACCTAATTCACTGATTATTTAATGAGGAGTTCATTTGTTTGTATAATTTTTCCAAAGATTTACATCTCAACTTACATTATTATTGATTGATCTCACCAAAATTATAAATCAAGATGCATAATAACTGTTATGACTCAGCCTCGAGGTTTTTAATTTTTAAAAACCATTTCATTCCACAAAAAACATGTTTGAATATTACTATGTTCTGAATAATTGATTTATAAAATATGAATTTTATAATCACTAGTTGATAATATCAACTAGGTACTAATTTAGGCACTATTCTTGCAGTTGATACCTGTATAAAACCAGGTGAATTTGAAAGTAAATTGTCCATTTTTTAAATGAAATTTAAAGAAATCATCAGTTCTGCAACAGCAAACATTTTCAATGTTATTATTCCATAGAAAACCTTCACAATATAGCAAGATATAAAAAAACCTTACCTTGTCCTCTTTCTTGGAGTTAGGTTAAAATTGGCGGGAAAATGGAAAATATATAATCTGTTTGGGATTCTGTGAATAAATTGGGATTTAATAAATATATTAACAATAAATATACAAACAGTAATATAACCCTGTTTTTATTTCTGTAATATTTAGAAATATAGTAACTCATACATATTGCAGGCATGTAATCCCTATTTCATATAAACGACATTTAATATCAATACTCTCTCATATATTGCATTGCGTTCCTATGAATGATATCTGTTTCAATTCCATTACGAATATTCGTAGTACGAACTGAATGGAAAAAAGTGATTTTCGTGTAATTCAATGTCCATATGAAAGTAGTTGTTTCAAAAGGGCTTTTTCTTCCAGTTTGTATCCGAGAAAACTTCTGTACGAGGTCTGTTAAAACAATAAGATGAATGTTCAAATATCCCGGGATACGTACATTCGATTAACTAATTTTTTCAGTTGTTTAACATGTTTAGTTTGTTTTGCGTGTTCGGCGATTTACTATCGAAAAAATGGATCAAAGAATTTGCATCAAATTTTGTTTAAAAAATGGAATTGAGTGCTCAAAAATACATGAAATGTTGACAGTGGCATACAGTGATTGTACTCTGAGTGAGAAAAATGTTTACAAGTGGTACAAGCTTTTCACAGAAGGTCGAGAAGATGTGAATGACGACGCTATGGATATGTTGAGAAAGTGGATAAAATTGTTACGGAGAATCGTCATGTCGGAAAACTCCAATCGCCCCAATGGAAGAGCCCATGAAAGCCAAGACCAAAAAAAGCATCCCGATTTTGATCAAACGTCAAGATTTTGCTCACTGTTTTCTTCCATTACCATGGTATAATGCATCAGGAGTTGTCATCACATTGTCGTACGACCAAAAAGGAGTATTCTCTTGAAGTTATGCGCCGCTGGCGAGAAGCAATACGAAGAAAACTTACGGTATTACGGAAAAACAACTCATGGCTTTCGCGTCACGATAATGTACCTGCTCACTCGTCATTGCTAGTTCATAATTTTTGGTGAAAACAATTCCGTAATCATGCCTCAGCCACCATATTCACCAGATTCACCATATTCACCCATGAAAGGACGGCGTTTTGCGATGATTCAGGAGATCAAAACCGAGTCGCTGAGAGAGCTCAAGAGCATACCAAAAAGTGCATATCAGAACTGCTTTGAGGATCGAGAAACGCTAGTACTGGATTTACTTTGAAGGGGACGAAATAGAAATTGATGAAAAAACATTTTTTTAAGGACAAAACACAAGCACTAAGAGCGGTGCCTGTGCGAAAGTAGTGATTCACTTTGGATTTGAATCAGTGGAGATTAAATCATTCGGAAAAACGTTCTCGTGGAGTTTATTCTACGTAAACACAGTTTTCAAATTGAAATAGTTCTTGAACAGCTTATTTTTTGAACAGACTTAGTATATGACCTACATATCTTCCAAAATAGTTTTTATAGTGTTTTTTTTCTTCCGTTATAAATTTGACACGTTTTTTGTTTCATGATGGAGAAGTAGAAAACCAACTATTTCTTCCACAACTCATTTTGTTATGAGCATAAATTACATCAAAAACAGCCATTGGACAACAAGTCAGTCATATTTTTCACAAAATATAAAAAATGGCCGAACTCTGAACTAGAGTGGGAACCTTCTGAATTTTATTCATATCGTTCCACATCAAGGCTTCTTAGCTATGATATAAAGTTGGAGTCTTTGAAGGGTTTAGTTGTTTATACGAGACACGTAGTGGTTATCCAGTCAGCAATAGATCTTGTATATAAAGTCGAACCATGATAAAATTATTCGTATCCCGGACAGACTGCTCCCTTGGTTGAATATTTTTTGCATTGACAAAGAACCGGTCTGAATGTGATTGCTTGATCGGGGGGGGGGGGGGGTGAATGTTTGGAATTTTCATTTCGAAATATTTCTTTTCTTGAAGTTTTCAACCTACCAACATATCAAAATTATTGATTGGTCCATGAGGTTTATATATCCAAAGCAATGTTTTATGTTTGGCATTATGAAAAAGTAAAATTTAATATGATTAAATTCGTTTATATTTAAATAAAAAAATCTGAAATATTGTAAAGAAAATCATGAAATCTAATCTCATAATAATAATAATAATAATAATTTTAAATTTATTGAACAAAATTACAATTTTGTTCAACTGGCTCTCATCTAATCTTATATTATCATTAATCATTAGAAGATTGAATTTTATGACAGAGTCTGCATCATATCATCTACATTATCACATTATTGCATCATCACATTATTGCATTTCAATTTGTTTTCAGATAGTGATTAAATACTTATTCAACATTATGTAACTTCTGAAAAAATTAACCAAAACCTAAATGAACAATATCTTTTATTTGAAAACTATAATTACTTTCATAAACGAATGAAAATGTTTCAAACTTAACAATCCCTTTAATAAACAACAAATAACATCTCGGATGTATTGGATATTGTCCAATAGTTTTATTTTGACATTTGAAGCTTCCACTCTGTTTCGAAATGTTTGTCTTTAAATAGTACATTTATTTTCGAAAAATCAGACAACCTGGAGTAGTTCCAGTAAGTTCTATACACTAGGTTTTTTCTACCTAGACAAATTGTATTGTTATTTGTTTTGCCAAAGTTACACCACACTTGCATGACGATTGCGTTACATATAATCAACCATCACAAATAGTTTTTCCCAGTAAAATTGATATATTTGGAATAAGTGTGAATTTGAAATATTTTTTAAAACCGTTTTACTTTAACTAGTAGCCCTTCAAAACAATTTATAAGAATGTTCATGAATTTCAATTGTTTTTCACAAAATTTTTCATTCGAAAGCTCAATTATTATTTTGCATAATCCAGTCCAACAGATTTATTTTTGTATTTCTGGTGGCAGTTTCCAATGTTATGATAATTATACATTTTGCAGTTTCAACAAATCCAATCAAACCTTTATGATTTTACAACAAAATATTTTTCTGATATATAAAAAAAGACAGCAGATAACAAGTTTATTCACTTTTGTTGATATCTTTATATTTCATGATCAAAACAAACATGTTTACAGGCAGATCAAACATATTTTGGGAAGGAAAGGTTTCGGATTTCTACTCATCCATCTTTATGTAGAAAAAAATATGGGAATCTTCAAAAGAAAGGAAGAAGGCAAAATACTTTCGTTTGTGTATGTGAGAAGTATACGGCCAAGTATGGCTGCAAAGCAATTACAGGAAAGAAAAATACTTTCATTTGTGTATGTGACAATTATACAGCCAACTTTGGCTGCTTAATGCTTCGGAGGTTCAACTTAATACGCCCTCAATACAGGTATTATGTATCTAGATGGAAGATTCTTATATTTTTTTGTATGAAGAGGGAGAAGTAGAAATTCAAAATCTTTCTTTCCCGAAAATTAAAACGTTTCTGCTTCTTCTGTATACATCAAGATACATGAAAACTGTAGGAATTGAGGGTGTATCAGGTTGAATCTCGAAAGCATTAGGCAGCCATAGTTGGCTTATAATTCTCACATACACTACTTTAGGAAGTTTTAGAAGAATCCAGACTACTAAGCCAGTTGAATACTTCCCGTAAAAAAGAAACAAGTCACCAATCTTCTTGCAGTGTTCTATACCATCGAGGTTACTTCAATCAGGACCAATTGATTATTTTCACGATGTTACTTGTATTTTAAGTAGTCGTTACAAAATTTTATTATTAGTGCTTCGTTTTAAAGTATATTTGAATGCATTTTTGACTACTAGCACCAATGAAGAATTGATTAGTTGAATGATGGTTTAATTTTTGCCACTTTTTCCTTGTTAGTGAAATGTGAGGCCGGAATTTGCTTAGCAACAAATTTAACTTGGTTACTGTCACTTCATATGAAATTGTTCTACATGTAAATTCCATTTTTGTATCGCCCAAGAAACTTTTTTTTCATAAATATTGCAAATATATCTTGCAAGGCGAACTCTTCCAAATTCATTGTCAGAATTGCATTTACGCCTTTTGACCTCATTATTTCATCAAGAGCATTACTGAAATAAACTGTGTCATAATTTAATTCAAGTGTTTTATGTGGCATTATTGATGATGTCATCGCTTTGCTGAAATTGTTTTGAATGAGGCTTCAACATAAACTTTGTGTATCTTGACTAACCAGATTTTCCAAGTTTGTCATGATACTGACCACTTGAATTAGTTGAGCAAGTTTTCATTAAATTTTTATATTTATGTTGTTTGTATTTATTTGATTATATTTGAATTTAGTAGTAATTATCATTGATTTGGTTTTTTTAACGTTAAGTTTCATTTTATTGGTTTTCAGATATTTTTCTACTCTCTCTAGAACTTTATTCATTCTGCCAACAGTTTCTTCTGAATTCACTTCAGTACAGGCCAATAAGGTATCATCTGCAAATAAGTTGATGAACTCACAGTCTGTAAATAATTGAATATCATTCAGATACAGAATGAATAATAGGGGACCAAACACACTACCTTGTGGCACTCCTGTGTGATTTTTTATATATGATGAGAAATAATCGTTCACACGTACTCTCTGTTTCCTATTTGATAAACAATTACTTATCCATTCATAAACCATCCTCTCAATCCCATATCTTCTCAGCTTCTGAAGCAAAATACTTCTATCAATCGTTTCAAAGGCCCTTATGAAATCTAAAAAAACATTTACAACATATTTACCTTTATCTGTTCTACCCCTTCATCTTCAAATTGGATTAGGTTAGGAAATGTATGATCATTACTATTAACAAGGGTTTTTTCCTTGTGTTTGGTTAGTTTTTCTAATGGTCCATTATCCAATCTTACCGCAATCGACATATCCAAGCATTGATGCAATTTTCATCAATAGTTTCATCCAAAGAGAACTTATTTTTTTTCAACTGATTTAGTTTTTGTTTCAGATATTGAAAATGCATCAGGCTAGAGCACTTGCTAGCACTTTTGTGAGTCCTTCTGGACAAAAATTTGCCTATTGGCTTCTGGCTAAGAATACTCCGACCCTCACAGTCTCACAAAATAGAAACTACAATGTACCCGCTGCGTCCGAGCCATTTTTGAATGGCAGTTCCGGACAGTATGTTGAAGATATGTACAACGCTTGGCTAGCTGACCCATCAAGTGTACATACGGTAAGTAATAATAATAATTTATTCTCTCCAATTGAGTACAATATGTACACATGGTAAGTCAATAATTAAAACAGAAAGCATACTATAACACTAAGTAGACTTATTAGGGAAAAGAACAAAAGACTACATCAAATTATCGTTCAGGTATTCCTGTTGAATATTGTTATTGGCTAGCGTTTATATATCGTAATCGAAAGCGCTAGAAAAATTCGGTCGAAATCGGTAGCTTCTGCTTCTAGATTCGCGGGGAACCATCGTACATTCGCGCGCTCTTAGCTACTTCACCATTGGTTTATGGCTACCAGTGGCGGCCGACTTTATTTTCTTTCGGGCATGATTTACAACACTATAGTGTAACACTTTTTATCAATAAGCAAAGATTTAACATGGTTACAGAACACATTTTCAGATTTCAAAGTTTTAATCTAAATTGGCAGTTTATTATACAGGATGATTCCATTATCAAGGGGTGATTTTTGGAATTTGGCTGTCCTGTGGGAGGGAAGGGGGTATTCTCAATTGATCGCCATGACGAGTATAAAAATTGTGATAGGATTCATTAGTTGTGAGAATCGTGAGATTTTTCCTGACAAAGACTACACATTTGAAAATATACAGTGCTGGAACAGACAACAGTTTCATTCTTATGAATACTGGTTTACAACTTTCACAATATTTAATTCATGTAATAAATCAGGTTCAGAATACGTTTCTGCCCTATAAACACCCTGTTGAAATCCGAACCGCACCCCCAAGACGAATATGGAAAGGTGCTCATCATCAGACTTTTCTGATCTACACAGTTTTTCATTTATTTTATTGCTTTCTTGAAGACATTATCAATATGAGAGTTCCAAATCAAGGATTCATCCACAATTGTTCCCAAAAATTTGACTTCATGTGACATATCTATTTCATCAAAAGAGAACAACATCTTGAATATTACTTTTCCTGTTATAGAATTTCATTGTCACCGATTTTGAGGTGTTCAAAACTGGGCGGTTACTCTAACCTTGAACAAATCAGTTGGAAATGTAAAGTTTGCATTCGAAATATTTTGAATTCCTAAATACAAAACTGTTATTTTTAATATGCACCTATCATTATATATTCAACAAGTGCACATGACCCCAAGATCTTTGGCTTTGTCATGTTTTGTTTTGATTTTAAATTGTCTAGGACACTGTTTCCGAGAGAATGGAATTAATTTACATTTAAATTTTTTCAGTAATGAGTTATTAAATCTGCTGGAATATGTATTTCTTCACAATTAAAAAAAAAACTGTACAATCACTTTAGCAAAACCCTTACAAACAATTTTTAATCTTTGTCTACGGGAACCTATTTAACAAAAGTCGTTTTTCATGGAGGAAATGCGTTCTTTATTTAACTTTCAGCAAATTTAAAATCTGGATTGAAAACATCATAACATCCTTTATACAAAAAAAACGTATAATTCTGTCACATTTACATTTCATTTGTCTTAGAAAATATAAGTAATGATAGTGATTGTCAATAAGTTTTCACAAAGCTTTTTCACCACAATAAAGTTGATTTTTGATCAATAAGACGCTTTCTTTCTCATAAAAATGAGTGAAATAAAATCTCGTATAGGTAAAAGAAAGTGTAGCGCTCGACAAACAAAGCTCTGTAAAAGCCCCTTTAGAGTTGAAAATGTCATGTTATTTGGGCTGTCAAAATTTACTGTGGAAATATGAAATCATGAATTCTCTCAGCTTCATCCTCTTAGTTCTTCTAATAAATGCATTCAGAATGGCTCATGTATCGTGTACGGCCATACACTTTGCACAAGACTTCATAATAAGTTGCATTTTATCAGTATTTATCAATTCTGGTGAGTCAGTAGATAATAAAACTATAGTCTATCATTTCCTTTTGGTTCTTTGATCTCAAACTCACTACATATTCAAAATAATGATGTTCAATACAAATTTTATGGTCATGGTTTTACATTGATATATTTATGATCCTCGTCATTGTGATTTTGTGGATTTTTGAACGATACTTTGCAGTCTTGGGATTCTTTTTTCCGAAACTCAGCCCAAGGAGGTCCAGGATATCAACCACCCCCTTCATTAGCACCTTTGGGGAGGAATGAAATACCCGCCACTTCCCTGCTGCCTATGGCAGGATCCCTATCTCTTGGTGGTGGTCAAATCAGCGAAAAAGTCATCGACGATCACTTAGCCGTTCAAGCCATCATCAGAAGTTATCAGGTATGTTCGTAATTTTTTACTTTCCAGATTTTTTGTTTTGGTAATATGTGGGAAGAATTCTGACTTGAAGTTTTCAATGAGTCTATTGTTAATTCCAATTATTTCATTTTTTTTTTATTTCAGTTATTGAGCACTACTTTTGACATTTTCAATTGTTTTTTGGCTTTATTCAAACAGGCCTCACTCAGTTTAAGCAATAACCTCTTCATTCGAGCGAAATTTCTCAGCGGTGAGCATTTTTTTGAGGTCTGGGAACAGCCAGTAGTCGATGGAAGCCAAATCTGGCGAATACGGTGGATTTGGGAGCAATTCGAAGTTCAATTCATGTATTGCCATTGTTTTGATTGACTTGTGACACGGTGCGTTGTCTTGATGCAACAAATTTTTTTTCTTTGTCATATGCCGTCGTTTCTTTGCAATTTTGGCCTTCAAACGCTCCAATAACGCTATATAATATTCACTGTTGATGGCATTTCCCTTCTCAAGATAGTCGATGAATATTACACCACGCACATCCCAAAATACCGAGGCCATAACCTTTCCAACCGATTGTTGTTCTTTCGGGTGCTTTGGACGAGCTTCACCAGTTGCTCTCCACTCAGATGACGATCATTTTGAATCCGGAGTGAAGTGATGTTTCATCCATTGTCACATATTGACGCAAAAAATCTGGTTTGTTATGTTTAAACATGGCCAAACACTGCTCAGAATCATCAAGACGTTTTTGTTTTTGTTCAACAGTGAGCTCGCATAGTCAGATGCTCATGCAATACAAAGCCAACACATTTTTTTGTACAATCTGTACAATCTCAGTGGTGTTACTGTCTCATTAAGGCATCCACTGCGTTCTGCATCATCGGTGTCCCTACGACCACGTTTGAAGTTAGTAAACCAACGTTCAATTAATGTTTCTGATGGAGCGGAGTCCTTATAACCCTTTTCAAGCCATTGCTTTACTTGAGCGGTATTTTTCCCATCAAGAAGCAGTGTAAAATCAAAACACGAAATTGTTTTTGACCCATTGTTTTGAAAATAACAAAAGTAATGTCACTCTTACTCAACTTATGAGTAGAATATCATGAAATTCCAACAGTTTTCTTTTGAAGGTTAGTAATGAGTGATTTTTTGCTGGTATCTTTTTGGCAACACTGTTTTTGACAGATCACGCGTGAATCGTGTCTTGTGTCATTGTCAATTTTGTTCAGTTTGGTCTGAATTCAATTATCAAAATTCATGCTCGGTGAAGAAAGTGCATCGTGCACTTCCAATTTGTGGGCAGTTTCGTCGGATTACTGAGGGAGCTATTCGGAAGCTCGTGACTAAATTTCCAACCCAGTTTACATTATTGGACATTGAACCACCAACACGCATACGTAGAGTGAGGACCGAAGAAAAATTGCGACTGTATCCGCCAGTGTTCGTGATGACCGTGCAATGTCGATTCGCCGCCGTTCGCAGCAATTGGGCCTCTGTTACTCCACTACGTGAAAAATTTTGCGAAAGGATTTGGGTGTAAAACCTTGTAAGATACAGCTGGTGCAAGAATTGAAGCCACACGACCTCCCACAACGTCTAACATTTGGTGAATGTGCGCTAGCAAAGTTGGAGGAAGATTCACATTTTTATCGAAAAATTGTGTTCAGCGACGAGGCTCATTTCTGGTTGAATGGATACGTTAACAAACAAAATTGCCGCACCTGGAGTGAAGACCAGCCACAAGCATTGCAAGAGCTACCGATGCATCCCCAAAAAGTCACTGTTTGGTGTGGATTATGGGTCGGTGGTATCATCGGGCCGTACTTCTTCAAAGACAATGGCCGGAACGTTACTGTGAATGGCGAGGGCTACCGTGTGATGATTGACAACTTCTTGTTGCCCAAAATGGAAGACTTGGACATACCTGACATGTGGTTTCAACAAGACGGTGCCACATGCCACGCGGCACGCGAAACAATGGCCCAATTAAGAGCCGCCTTCGGTGTACAGTTTATCTCACGTTTGGGGCCCGTCAATTGGCCGCCTAGATCGTGTGATTTAACGCCTTTGGATTATTTCATGTGGGGTTATGTTAAGGCTCATGTCTACAGGGATAAATCAGCAACGACTGACCCTCTGGAAGCCAATATTGAAGCATTTATACGTGAAATACCGATCGATATGTTAGAGAAAGGGTGCCAAAATTGGACCTTGAGCCATATAAAGCGGAGCCGCGGACAACATTTGCATGAAATCATCTTCAAACATCAAATTATATTGATCGTTCAATCGACTCCAATGAAGACTTCATCAATTTTTTCAAATTTTTTGTGTTGTTTCGAAAATCAAATCCTATACCTCTTAAAAAATCACCTGTTATTAACTGAAAAAGTTGTGAATAAGTTGCAATAAGACTAGACCTATATATGTGTTAGGTCCGAGACTTTTCAGCTCATGTAGTACATTGCAGTAAGTAATATCAGTGAAAGAGGTAAACGATATCAACCACGATTTTTTTCATTGGCCATGTACAGAATTCTTCCCAATATTGTTTTGTTGGAAATTCATTCATTTATTTTCAGCTTTGTTTGTTTCATTCAAAGTTAGCAAATTTCATGGTTTTGCTTGTTCATTTGAAATGTGATTTGATGGAAGGTAATGAGTTTATAGTCTAGTAGCATGTACCTCATTGTGATGCTACTATCTTCATACGAATGAACATACATGGAGAAAACCTGCAGAAGTTGTGTTGAGTTTGGCTTCATAGAATATTTTATAGTCTTATTCACATGGTTCACACATTTTATTTTTCATTTCTAATATTGAAGCACACTTGAATAAATATTCATTATTGAATATTTTTAATATCATCTCCAGATCCTTCAATCAACATCGAGAACAAATTAACACACTTTTTAAGCTGCTGAGTATGTAGTAACAAAGCTTTCTTATATCCAGATCCCAACAGTTCAACAAAATATATACTTTTTATACAGTGTGGGTCACATTCGAGCTTCCATCAAAAGTTTGAGATGAAGGAATGAATTTATCGAAGAATGTTTCATATAAAATATTGAAAATATTTTCCAATTTTATGGGGTATCCAGTAGAAGCGTGTCATATCAAAGTTAGGTTTTTTTTA
This sequence comes from Leptinotarsa decemlineata, assembly GCF_025532065.1. Classification (NCBI taxonomy): domain Eukaryota; kingdom Metazoa; phylum Arthropoda; class Insecta; order Coleoptera; family Chrysomelidae; genus Leptinotarsa; species Leptinotarsa decemlineata. Next base: position 5,791,576 of record NW_027412556.1, on the reverse strand, counting down.
ATGGAATGAGACAGTGTTGTTGGGTTATTTCCCGAGAGATTCGAAAATTACTTCCAAAATAACAACAAAAACATCTACTCAACCGTCTCTATCTTCAATGAAAACTCAGCATCATTATCATCCTCAAACTTGAGGAGTGCCAGATGATGACAGTACTACCAACTGTCGAAAGCGCTCGCAGATAATTAATAGAAGATATAAAGCTTCGAATCCTTTTTGTAGAATTTAATATTGAAATATATATATACATATATATATATATATATATATATATATATATACAGAGTGACCCATTTGAAAGCGGGCCACCTCTCTAAAACTGTTATTTATTATCCGATTCAGAAGTTTTTTTTTTCAATAGATAGAGCGTCAATAGTTCTATTAGAGTGCTGTGAAGTCGAAATATAAATAAAATTTTCAAGGCCTACTTCGAATTTTTTTCAAGGTCAAAAATCCAAAAAACATACTAGCGATTTTTTTATATGAAATTTGACGACGCCACTGGATTTGTGATGCTTTCAAATGGTTGTGACTGAAATTTCAAGATGAAATATGTTTTTTTTAACAGAAATATAGCATAAGTAAAATTTTTATCACTTTATCTAAATATTTCGAATTGTCGTCATATTAAATCACAATATTATTAATAATATCGTTTAAAATGCTCTTTCACGTCGTTAGCAGTCGAGCTTGTAAACAGCAGTTATTCAAAATGGTGTCAAATTATGTTTCTTTCAAACAGAACTCCATAAAGTATAGAAGATAGTTATGTCCATCAAAACACTGCAGTTTTTTTGTCATCAGAGAAATGAAATATACATCTTTACATCAAATAGTAATCAATATTCAATAATCAATAATAACCAATACTGATGAAATAAATGAACTACAACAAAAAAATGGATTGAGATGAGAGTGCCCAGACATTAATTTCCGTACTTTGTAACTAATTTCCGATTTAATTCGATACGTTTATTCTACCATTTTCTAATGCTAACTAATCATAAGATTCGATCAAAATTCGATCATTGGTTTGGGGTAACATTTATGCAAGCCTGGTCTTATTCTTTCACGCAGTTCCTCTTTGGTGGTTGTCAGTTATTCCGAATATCTACATATCTTGGTTTCATTCAAACATGTTTGGGATGCCACATTTCGAAAATATTATTTTTATTAGAAGGCTTTGAAAGTTAAGTTGCCGTGGAGATGACAAGTCATTAAAATAAAAGACGAAAAGACACAAATTTGTCAGTATTAATAGTGAAGTTTATAACTCTTCAAGTACCTACACTAATAAAGAAGTATGGCAGATAATTTGACTTTGCAGGAGAAAATTGAAATAGTAAAACTTCGTGGTAACAACGACAGATCCGAAAGGGAAGTATGTAGAATTTTCAATAACATGCATCCGGAGCGTCGAAATATTAGCAGAGCTACAGTTGGAAGAGTAAACAAAATTTTCAATCAGTATGGAGCTGTTAGTAAACATATCCTGAAGAATATTAATACTGTACAAAGGCAGAGACGAAATAATTCTGAACGAATTCGAAATTATTTTAATAATAATCCGAAAACAAGTGTGAGAATTGCAAGTTTGGACATCAACTTACCGCGTGAAACAATAAGGAGAAATCTTAGGAAATATAATAATATGAAGCCCTTTAAACCAAAGTTTCTTCACACCTTAGAAGAAGGCGATAATGAAAAGAGGATGGAGTATAGTTTATGGGCTCAAGGAGAATATCTAAATAACAGGAATTTTCTGAAAAAAATTTTGTTCAGTGACGAGGCAACATTCACAACCAATGGAACAGTTAATTCTCAAAATTCAAGGTACTGGACGGAAGAAAATCCACATTGGATAATAAATTGCAGAAGACAGTACTCCCAAAAAATAAATGTTTGGTGCGGAATATTACATACCAGAATAATTGGCCCCTTTTTTTTTGAAAACAATTTGAATGGTCAAATTTTTTTGAATTTTTTGAAAAACGAGTTTTCCAACGCTATGGATGAACTTCCACTAGCAGAAGAGGCCCATATTCTATTTCAATTAGATGGCTGTTCCATCCACAATAGCAGGATTGTTAGAGATTGGCTGGAAGAAAATTTTCCTAATCGGTGGATAGGGCGAAATAGTTCACTGATTGAGTTTCCCCCCAGATCCCCGGACTTGACTCCACTTGATTTTTTTTATGGGGCGCCGTTAAGGAAAAAGTATACAAAACTCGCCCAACGAGCAAAGAGGAACTGCGTGAAAGAATAAGACAGGCTTGCAGAGATATCACCCCAAATCAATTATTGAATGTTTTGGTTAACATTAGAAAACGATATGATAAATGTATCGAATTGAATGGAGATTTGGTGGAACAGTCCAAAATTTAATGTGTGGGCATTGTCATGTTAATACATTCTTTTGTAGTGGTTCATTTATGGTTTTAATATTGATAATTATATTATGATATAAAGATGTGTATTTCTATTCTTTGACAACAAACTGCAGTGTGCTAATAAAGATAACTATATCGCACATAAAGTTGTTATGTTCTGAAGAAGTATTTCAAACCATATTATTTACAAAATTGTTATTTAATATACAACTATTTGAATTATTTTGACAGTGATTGGTATATTTTACTTATGCCATATTTCTGTTAAAAAACATTATTTTATCTTGAAATTTCAGTCACAACCATTTGAAAGCATCACAAATCCAGTGGCGTCGTCAAATTTCATATAAAAAAATCGCTAGTATGTTTTTTGGATTTTTGACCTTGAAAAAAATTCGAAGTAGGCCTTGAAAATTTTATTTATATTTCGACTTCACAGCACTCTAATAGAACTATTGACGCTCTATCTATTGAAAAAAAAAAACTTCTGAATCGGATAATAAATAACAGTTTTAGAGAGGTGGCCCGCTTTCAAATGGGTCACTCTGTATATATATATATATATATATATATATATATATATATATATATATATATATATATATATATAAATATATACATCGGAAAAGTCTAGGGATATTTTTAAAAATGGATCGCTTTAGGGAAAAAAAGTTGACGGGTGATTATTAAACGAATGTAACTTACAACAAAATTTATTAAATGGTCAAAAATACTGAGTGCGCAAAACTAAAAAAAAATATGGCTCTTCTTTGGCACCCCGAAAAAAAATCTTAATACAAAAAAAATCGGAATCAGTACAAAGTATGGCCTCCACGCTGGTTTATTACGGCCCTACATCTATCGTGCATCGACAAAATGAGATTGTCAATGTCTTGTTGAGGTACATTTGCTCATTCAGCGATTAAAAGCTCTCTCAATTGAAACGTTGTGTGAACGTTCCCCATATGCGGAGTAATTCTTCGTTGAAGCATGTCCCACACATGCTCGATGGGATTCAGGTCCGGTGATTGTGCTGGCCATGGCAATACATCAACTCCTTCGTTGGTGAGCCAGTCAGTCACTAGACGCGCGACATGTGGACGAGCATTATCGTGCATTAGGTGGAAGTTTTCACCAACAGCACCAGCAAACGGACGGACGATAGGTAGAAGAATGGTGTCGAGGTACTGTCGAGCTGTGAGGGAGCGATTTGGAAAAACGAGATCGGTTCTGCCGCCGATCATGATTCCGCACCATAGCATTACTGTACCACCTCTGTATGTGTGGACTTCCTGGACGTGTCTCAAACGTTCATTATTTCCAGGTCGTCTCCACAGTCTTACTCGACGAGAATCTGGATGAAATCCAAATCAGGATTCGTCTGTAAACAAAACTGTGGCCCAATCATTTGCATCCCAGTTTTGATGTTCTTGACACCACTCTAATCTTCTACCGCGATTGCCTCTCGACAAAGGTGGATATCTAAGTGGCCTTCTGTTGTGGAGATCTGCTTCACGCAGTCGATTTTGATATCTGGATCTTTCATATGAAACGTTTTTCGATAACTCATCTTAAACTGCTAATGAAAAATCGGCGAGAGACACACTGTATATTGTTGGTTGAAAAAAATCTCAAATATATATTGATTCCATGTTGTTTGCAGACATGTAAATTTCACTTGTTTTGGATTAAAAAGACTTCAATTGGAACGTGGTTTTCTAGATGTTAGCAAAATATAAAATGAAATTTATTTTAAAAATCTATAATTAATTTTTATGGCATGAGTTCAGTTACTGAGACCACGCCCGCAAGGCGGTGTGGCACAAAAACCGAAATGGGGTGTTGAGAGGAACATAATGGTAGGGGTTTTAGGGCGAGTAAATGAAAAAAACTTTTATTAGTGCTTAATATTTAGGTACTTACTTTGATTTGAATTGACTTTTGAACCCCCATACGCAAAGGCGCTACTACTGCGTCACTGAGGCTGAGCTGAGAGAAAAAAATTGAACGTTTTATTAGAATTTTAGGTTAGGTTAGGGTTAGGTTAGATGAGGTTAGGTTAGGTTAGGTTATGCCACGCCTCTTTATGGGCATGGTCCCCATAACTAAAGTGCAGCCATTTTATCAAATTCTATAAGATGGACTCTTGTCTCTTATATTCCTAGCATCGATTTCTTTATTCGACACAGATCTGACTTTGATGGTTCGACATAGTGTATATACTTACATACGTTTTTTTTTTCTCATCTGAAATACTCATTTTGATCCAGAAATTGTATTCATATTATTTTTAAGGTTTCAGCACTGAAGATTCATTTTCCCAACCATTTTTTGAGTAACAGTATCTAGCAAAAATTTTATTATTGTACGAGAACATTTCAAAAGATATACCAGTATCATAAATCATTGGTACGATTGTAAGGCTTGATGGGTTATGTCATTGATAGATTAGTTGCATGAGGGATATTGAAGTGAATCAAATAAAAGGTGTTTCGGGGAATTTATGTCCAGGTTTTTATTTCATGTATTCGTAATGTTTTCCTTAACCTAGGGTATTATAACTCAGTATTATAAGCAGTATGAACTTAACGGGGTCTTGTTATTGTATATTTGAATCCTAATAAGAATCTTTATTGCATTTTTGCACTCTTAACATAAATGGTTATCACTTGAAAGTAGGTATATCTTTTGTCAATTCTGAAACTTGGTTAGATGGAAACAGAGTTCAAAGATAAAGCTTTCGTGATTTGACACCAGACAGTTCTTTTTCGACCTGCCATAGGTCTCATCAGTGGCGCTAGGCTGAACCACGAGTAACCTCACTTTTTTAGGATCTAACCTAAAAATTACAAGTTTTCAAAGTGACACAAGATATATATGTATATGGAATATTCACCAAGAAATGAATGAAATAACGTTTTTATATTTCTGAATCAAAGTCTTGGGACCTCTTTTCGACTAATCAATTGAACTTGTGTTCAATCCTTGCTAGAAAACTCAAATATTGGTTGAGATACGTGTTACCATGTGGGATCATCAGATGAATCTTTCAACTCGTATCATACAATTCATTTTTGACATTGAAATCTCTTGGATCCTTTGCTCTACTATTTCATTGTCTTAGGCACGCGGTCACTTAGTTGCTAAACTGGATCCTTTGGCTATCATGTATTCTGATCGCAGTAGCACCATTACAGAAACCAAAGGTTCTCCACCTGATGTTATCACACGTCAGCATAAATTAGGTACGACCCCTTACATTTCTATTTTCGTTTATAAAGTGGGTCGTTCAGTTTGAAACATTCATAGGATTATGTTGTATTATCTCTACGCATTAGTGTCTGCATCATTTCCATAACATTTGATGTGCTTACTAACATCCCTTCGTGTACTAGAGGCATGTTTCTATATCTGCTTGTTGTATGGGAACGAGGAGCTTGTAAATTTGTTAAAATGACGAATCAAAGGTTTTTTTGTATTTTAATTTATAAAAAATTATATGTTTTCAGAAAAAACTCTAATGAACAGAATCATTAATTGGGTAGTTTTATATTAATGTAGATTTTGTGCACTCCCTAATCATTCATGTTTACCCACTCAAATATTTATTTAAAAAAACGTTACTAATTCTTCAGCTATACCGCAAAATATATGAGGAAGTAAGTATGTGAATCGGAGAGAAAATTTTTGATTTGTCACTTGGGCCGTTATGGGCTTCATATATTTTTTTTACTCGACAAGGGTAGACAGGTGTTGGCAAATTTTTAGATACGAGGCCACCATATTGCGAAACTGGATCCTCTAGGAATCAACAGTGCAGATTTGGATGACCAAACTCCCCAAGATTTGGTTTACAGAAACTACAACTTTGGTAAGACTTCGCCACTAATCTTTTATCTCAACATTTTAATATTTTCTTCAACTGTATTGCTCATTTATCACTCTTTAATGCTTGAATATGTTAGCTGTTAGTAGCTACCTAATATCACTGCATTCATCACCGTGTTGTGAGAGTATTCTGTTTATATTTCACTTTCTGTTTACTTTCCATATGAACCCATCTTTGAATCAATGTGATGGAACTTGTTGAAAATTATTACAATGTATTCAAATAACAAGTAAACCGCGACACGTGTGAACCGCCTAAACTCATATACAATAGTTTCCTCAGGCGTAAACCGGAATTTACTTTGAACGAATGAAAAATGTTGATGATATCTCAGACACACTTTGTTTTATTTTGATTAAAAGATAAAAGCGCTCAATCCAAGACCCGATATTATAGTAATTTGAATCTTGATAACTATTACTATCTGACAAATATGTCCAATAAAATTACTACATAAGTTTATACCATTTAACACAATTTTTTGGAATGGTTGGAAATTAATAGATTTAAGAATTTAGAACTTCTACTCAATGACCAAATGAATTTAAATGATTACCATTCATTAAACTCGTTTTGTAATGATAAATATGGCAATTACGGTATATCTTAATTATGGTGATTACAGGTCTCTGGGTAGTTTGGTACTTATTTTATGCTCAGTTTAATTTGTTTGTTCCTAAATTGGTAAAAATTTATTGTGTTGTAATTAGGTAGAAATTTATCCAGTAGTAATAGTCATTGAGATGACTATGATTTATAAAAAACATAATGTAGAAATTGTTAGTTAGTACCAGTCACGTCTGAAGAAGCTATTCTATAGTGAACCGCATGTCGCATTTTTGTAAACTGTTCAGCGAAAATCCCATTAAAGTGTCATATGAATACATCTTTGAATGTTCAGTTTTACTTCTTCAGCCATCAATTATTAAGTAATAGTTATTTGTTGGTCATTTGAACATACATGTGGCACACATGGCAGGTCACGAAACATACATTCTCAGGAAATGAAAACAACTTGTGAGAGAAATTTTACATGACTTGTTTCGTTTTCTGTAACTTCTAGCGACCTATTGAAAAAACTAAGTAGGTTTGTAGGTAGGTCCAAAGTGAATGTGTCAATCCGACCCTTCACTGCAACCGCGAGGGTTTATTATGACTCCCAACTATTCAAGCTCGGGCAAAATATCCCAGCTTCTCAACAAACCGATTACTTCATCTGGTGAGTAATCTTCACGTCAACTGCTAAGTCGGGACTTTGGAAAATGCTGAAAACCTAATACAGACTTTGGTACATTTTTCACATTCTAAAGTCTATCCAAATCCAAGATAGAGTAAAACAAATGTAAATCAATAAATGTCAATGTTTACATCCACTCTATCTTGGATTTGAATTTGCTTTAGTGAAATCCAATTCTACAGGTTGACCTATTTATTTATCTTGAATTTTACAAAAAAATTGTGATCCTTCAATATAATTTGATATAGTTGCTTCCAAAAACAGTATTTTCATTTTGAATGCTAACTTTTCCGACTATATAACTTGTTACAGCTTCAAATGAGGTTCTTAAAATAGATAGGTGACAAATTCATTTGATATTTTTCTTATTATCGAAAATTAGCTCTGTGTGGCGAGATAAAATCTTTGGAATTAATCATCAAGTAATGACTTATCTTATATGTTGCAATTTTGTAACGAATCTGATACACATTAAATGTACCGTTATTATTGTCTGCAGTTTATCAGTGATGAAAATGAATTACTCATTTAACTAATTGTAATTTGAATTGAATTGAAAATAATTCATATCATAATGAATTGAGTTTCTGTACACAAATGATAGAGATAGGTGGCATTATTTTATATGGACAGATGGAATAAAGGAGTGTATATTGGTCGCCTGTGGAGGATAGTGAGGATAAAAACTGAATAAAATTTTTTATTTGATGGCTGAGGAAGTTTCAAGTTTTGGAAGTCTTGTTTTTGGCATTCAGAAATAAAAGTCTAGTTTTATGTAGAGAAAATTACAATGCAACTCTTTCATTCGGACAGTAGTCTCACTAGCACTTGTTACAAAGTAACTTTTTCAACAATTTCAAACTATTTAGTTGTTTCAAAAGTTTTGTCCCTTTTCATGAGTCTTCTTTGAACTGTAATATCTCCGTGAATACTAATTCAATATAATCGAAATAAGTGTCGATTGAATCAGTGCACTTTTACCAACGTAACAACGTCAATGAAGTCGACGAAGGCCGTTTTTGCCTGATCCTGATCTGTAGAGTAGGGAGGCACTTAAGTCGCATGTAACCCATTGTACATCCTCCCAAGGAGTTGTCCTCCTAGGTCATCGTCCATCCTGACCTTTCCAGGAAGGTGAAGAGGTCACTAGGAGACATCTCCTTTATATTGGCAGGTGTAGGCCAAGACTCGCCGAGCACACACTCTCTTTGACAACCTTGAGGTGTCGTACGGTGGCCTCCGCGAAGGTTTTCGAAGGTGCAGCGACATTACTGTCGTTGCGCCGGTTCTTCAACCTTCTTGGGGTTCTCTCCGTGGAGGTGCAAAAGTGAGGGAGCTTTCTTGCAGGGACAGCCGGTTCCTTTCCTGCATTCAAGGCGGAGCTCTTGGCGCCCGACGCAGGAAGTGCCCTTGCTGTTGGAAGTGTAGGGGGCAGGAGAAGGAGGGTGCTCTTATAGTTGCTGGCAGTCCTGCCACGTTCGCTCTCTTTCTCCTTTTGGCCTCGGCGCCGCAAATACACTTACGCCTTGGCGTTTGTATTACATCACGAGGTAATACACTTACGCCTTGGCCTTTGTAACATCACGAGGTGATCTGCTAGGTCCAGCCTCATTCCAAGCAGTAGATTGGAGTGAGCACTTCTGTCCAGACTCGGGATTGGTTTTTGTTGTTTTTGTTTTTGTGTTTGTTTCATTCATGTGTGTTCCCACGAGTAGCAAGGGAAGAATTGGTCACCTCTGGCAGATCCCCGCATTACCAGAGGTAGGCTGATTACAATAGGGTTTGCCCAGTTCCCCAATAGGATCGTTCGTAACCGTATATCACCCTGCGGCCATTCAGCTGTCGGTACGATTCCTTACACCTTAGCTTGGGTAGGCCGGTCCACGGTGGCATGTTTTATAAAGGTTTTGGCGAAGTTTTGGTTCCCTTCACCCTACTAATTTCTGCCACTGACCATGAGTCCGGCGACCCCGTCCGTAAGGCCACATTGGCTTCCCGGGCAGGGCCTCCAGTCCCCTGGTCGTTCCCCATCCGCCATCTGGGGACGCGCCCGATATGTGGCCCAACCCACGGGCCTGATCCTGATTGTCAAAGGTTCTACAGGCGAGAAAGTTATCGAAGTGCTTGAAAAGATGGTAGTTGGTTGGCGAGATGTCTGGGAAATACGGTGGGTGAGGCAGAACATCGACGCTCAATTCGTTTAATATTTGGACGATGATTTGTGAAACGTAGAGCGGGATCGGGTCTCTTTGTTGGCCAGTACTTGCTGCTGCTGACTCAATTTTCGGTACATATCGTCGATTTCCTCGCAAAAGGACTCCGATGTTATGGTTTGGGTCGGTTGTAGAAACTTATAGTGAATCACACCAGCCGCTGATCATCATACAGTAACCGTGTTCTTTTTTTGATGGTTTTTCGCATTTGAGAAGTGGTTAGGTGGCTTATCGGTATCCATCCACTGTCCTGAACGTCTCCTGTTGTCGTAGAGGATCTACTTTTCATCACACGTGACGATCCGATCCAAAAAAGAATCGTTTTGGTTGCTCAAAAGCAAAGAAGAACATATTTCGAAACGTGACAATTTTTTTCGACTTTCTTGACCTGTCCAATAAGTTTTAAACCATCAATAAACTCATTGGAGCTGACGCCCAGTTCTTCCGCCTACCCACGTGCCGGTTGCAACGGTCAGTCTCCACCAGTGTCTTCAAATCCTCGTCTTGGATTATTGTAGGTCGACCACTTCGGGGCTCATCTTTGAGGCTAAAATCTCCAGAACGACATTTCTCAAACCAACGTCGAATAGGGCGTTCATCAACACGGTCATCGCCGAATGTCGGATTGAAATTCTCTATCGACCAGTATATACCACTACACACTGGAATATATATTCATTGAGATGTGGAGGAGCTACCAAAACACATGACAATAAAACGGACAAAACTTTTAAAACAACATAATATTTATGGAATATGTATGGAATGAATTATACAGGGTGGGCCATCGAAAACTTGACATGGAGGTTTTGGGTACTAATCTTGCAAATCCAAAAAAACGCTCAGACAGGTCGATTTTTATTGGGAGGGGGACAGTTTTTCCCATTTACAGCGTCGTAACTTCAACCCTGGAGCAGAGGGGTGAACAGCCCTTGGAATTTTAATAGGGAATAGGGGGCGAGTCGCACATCGTTTGAAATATGTTGAAATTCTCTAAACAAACAAATTTGGACGTATTTAAAAGAGTTCTTTCCGATAATTACCTTCTTCAATATTGTTAATAGCAACAATTTTTTAGTTCTTCTCTGATAAGAGGACTATTACAATTTAGAAATGGTTAGAAATGATGTTTCTATTTCTCATTTTTATGTTAAAAGTGATATCTACATGATTACTAGTAGTGAGTGACGTATAGTGTTGCTAAAGAAACAATGGTTTACACAACTGCAGAGAGGGTTGAGTTGACTGAACTGTACTATGGAAATAGACGTTGTGCTGCGAGAGCCGCTGAACTGTTCAGTCAACAACATGGGAAAAATGTGTCGCGACAGTATGTTTTCGATTTTATTGCAAAATTTCGCGCAACTGGATCTGTAGCAAATAAAAAACGACAAATCGAACCAGCAGTAACAAATGAGGCGACACAAGTGGCAATTCTGGGCCATGTTTAGCTTGACCATACTTTGAACACAAGAAGTTAGCATTTGTTTCCGGGGTGTCACGAACTAGCGTTCGGCGTATTTTAAAAACCCACAAAATGCATCCTTACAAGAGTAAATTAACGCAAGAACTGAATGAAGATGATTTCGATCGACGCTTGCAATTATGCGAGTTGGTTATTGAACGAGCGGTGGAAAATCCACATTTTGTTTTCAACATTTGCTTCAGTGATGAATGCTCTTTTTTTCTAAATGGCACAGTTAATCGCCATAATTGTCGCTATTGGGCTGATTCAAATCCTCACATTTTTCATGAAGTGCATACTCAACGTCCACAAAAATTAAATGTATGGGCTGGAATTTTTGGTGACCATGCTGTTGGCCCATTGTTTTTAGAAGGCAATTTAACCGGACAAATGTATCTGGAGCTCATGGAAGATAATGTGAATCCCCTTCTCACTGATATTATTGAACATGACCACAATTATCGGGAGGACCTGTTAATATTTTAACAAGATGGGGCTCGTCCGCATTATGCTCTGCCTGTTCGGCAGTATTTAGATCAGACTTTTCCGGATCACTGGATTGAGAGGCGGGGCACTATCGAATGGCCACCACGATCGTCAGACCTTTCGCCGTTAGATTTCTTTCTGTGGGGTCATTTGAAAAGCAGAGTTTACTGTAAACAAATGAATGTCGCCAAATCACTCCAGAAATACTCCACAATTTTCAAGAACGTTTCCAGCAGAATCTCTATTATTGCATGGAAGCTGGAGGTGCTCATTTTGAGCATATGCTAACATGAGAATAAAGTAAGTAACTTCAACTCTAAATTTGATATGGTTCGTCCATAAAAAAATGTACACCGTTGTTTAGAGAATTCCAAGGTCTTTCAAACGATGTGCGACTCGCCTCCGCTTCCCTATTAAAATTCCAAGGGTTGTTCACCACTCTGCTCCGGGGTTGAAGTGACGACGCTGTAAATGGAGCAACAAATTCTCCCCCTTCCAATGAAAATCGACCTGTCTGAGCGTTTTTTAGGATTTGCAAGATTAGTAGCCAAAACCTCCATGTCAAGTTTTCGATGGCCCACCCTGTATGTAGATATAAAAAACCTTTTATTCAATTTCGGTTTTCAGTTAGACCGTCATCTGTTCAAAATCAAAATAGATGGACGAATGATGAGAAAATTGTGAGAAATAATTTTTTTTCTAGTCAGTATATACTTCATAAATTGATTTGAAGATACCTAGATTTTTTTTAAAGTAAAGCGATAGCAGGTGTATTACGACATTTCTGTAGTCAACTAAATATTTTGCAGCAAATCTGTAACTGTTTTTTGTAACCTCGATTTTTCAAAAACTTTTTTCATTCGATAATCAAAAGTTTTCCTTCGATTACAAATTAAAATAAATTACACTTGTGGAACAAAAGTAGATAGATATCAAACAGAAGAACTTTTTTTTACATTTGTTCATATTTGTCCTCAATTTTAATATTTCGCTAGACCATTCGAATCGATAACATTTGTTATTCATTATTGTTCGACTTTCTGTTGAATTTTGTTTTTTTCATTTGTTTTTTTTTTGCTTATTGCTATTAACCCAGACAACCCATCGAGAACCTATTCAGAGGAATTGAAAAGGCAAGTCCAGCAGTTTATGCAACGTAAGATGTTTTCATTTCTTCTCTATATTTGTTAATGTATAAAGTAGACGGTAGAAACGAGTTTCAACATAGCTGAAAGGTAATGGGATAACTCTTTGCTATATTATACCAGCTAACACGCTTGATCTCAAACTTACTAATCCTTTCCTTACGAATCTCTTTCAGTTCTAGCTGTACGAATTTGCTTCTACTCAACGTATTTACTTCAGTTTCAGGAAATGTTTCAAGCTGATTGATTCTTATATATTTATTTTTTTTAATGATAAGGTAGTTCAATTGTTTTTGGCAGTGAAACACCCATTACTTTATGTCAGTTATTATGAAAAAAATTAAATAAAATAGTTGAACAGGAAGAAATAATTTTTTTTGGGGCACTTTTGATGAATGGAAGGTTATAAATTATTTTATATAAGAATTGAATATCAAGGTAATTATAATATTATCTGTATGAAAGATAGTGTCAGTTTTTTCGGAACCTGAAGACATTTTTGTATATTCTTCTGGATTGAAATTACAAAAACAATACCCTAAGATTGATTAAATTTGTTGAATAATTTTTGTTTCATTGCCAAAAATGATAGCTACAATTACAACCTTATTCAAAATCATTTGATTCCTTAAATATTTGCTTTAAGAACCGATAATTGACTTCTTGGTCCTCAGTGAGATTGATGAATGTTGAATATGAGATTACAGAATCAAAGGCATGTACGAATTTCTGAACACTTGTCTCTGGATATGTTTCAATTAAAAATATTAATTTGAGAATTCGTAGATGAATTTGATACATATTTTAGAGGTAAATTACTATCAAGCCCTTTTAGAGTTAATTCAATTACCAGAGGTAATTTTATTACTATCGAGACATTTTAGAGGTGATTTTATTACTAGAGGTCATTTTGTTACTCGAATCATGTGGTTACTGTGAAGACATTTTCAGAGGTAATGTAATTACTATGAAGATATATTAAGAGGTAATTTTATACTAGAGGTAATTTAATTACTATCGCGACTTATGACATTTTTGTTTAAAATAATGTGGTATTTATGAATACAGGAAGAATAAAATATAGTAATTTAATTACTAGAAGTAATTTAATTATCATCAAGACATTTTCAGAGGTAATTTAATTACTAGTAGTAATTTAATTACTAGAAGTAATTTGATTACTCGAAGTAATTTAATTACTATCAAGATATATTCAGAGGTAATTTAATACTAGAGGTAATTTAATTACTAGAGGTAATTTAATTACTATCGAGATTTATGACATTTTTATTTAAAATAATGTGGTATTTATGATTACCAGATGAATAAAATATAGTAATTTAAATACTAGTAGTAATTTAATTATTAACAAGAAATTTTCAGAGGTAATTTAATACTAGAGGTAATTTAATTACTAAAAGTAATTTGATTACTCGAAGTAATTTAATTATTATCAAGATATATTCAGAGGTAATTTGATACTAGAGGTAATTTAATTACTATCGAGACTTATTTGACATTATTGTTTAAAATAATGTGGTATTTATGATTAACCGATGAATAAAATATAGTAGTATGATAGGTACTTGATGAAAATCCATAACGTATTATAGTAACACTATAACCTGAGATTTTCACTAGATTGTTTACAAAACCGCAGTAGGTTCTTCAAGCGTTTTCATGCAGGCTAAATACTATCAAAACAAACACTTAATGACTAATAATTCCAGCGGAGTTTAGGTAAAAACTAATTGAAAACTATTGAACATGAAAGATAATTTTTCCAACCCGTGAAATGTACATATATTGAACTAATTACAATTAGTGCATTATAAAAGGTCTTCCAACAGGGACTTTCGAACTTTGACAATTGATAACGGCCATCTTGTTGAAGATACATCTGTCAAATTAGTTGTCATTTATTCAGTTTCTTTTGCCAAATCACCATTGGCGGATAAAGTATTCAACAACACGTGCAAATGATAAAATTGTTATATCAAAACATCGCCGCTGTCTGTGAGAGTACGCAGGAGAATCTGAGGCAGTCGATTTCGCGTCCCTCATAAGAACTCGGCCTTTCGCAGACCACAACTTGGCAAATTTTGCGTGGTGACTTGGGCCTGCACCCGTACAAAATTCAATTGGCCCAGGAACTGAAGTTAAACGATCATGGACAACGACGTCTATTCGTTGAATGAGATCCAAGAGCATCCAATGCATCCCGATTTGACCCCGTTAGACTTTTTTGTGGGGTTTTTTCGAGTCGCAGGAGTATGCAAATAAGCCACAAACTACCACTTATGTTCAAATTGTGTATATTTGTTTTTTTCATTTTTTGAAAGGGACTATACAAACTATTTTGTCTACCAACTTTGTTAAATTTTATTTTTTATTGTTATATTTTATCTATTAGATATGTGAACTTAGTTTTGCTAAAATTGTGTTTCTGGGTATTTGTGTTTTTGAATTGTTTCTTTTCTTTTATTCTTTAAAGTGCTATACATACTTTGGACAATAAAAGTGTATGTCTATGTATCTATAAAGCCCAAATTAAGTAGAACTTAGCCAGTATGAAGACGCTTGAGGAAGTTATTGTATACCGTAACACTTGTTGCCATTTTGCAAACAGTTTCGTGAAATCAGTAAGTAAAAACATGAGCGAGCGGTAATTAAATTACTTTTGCAAGACATCTGACTTGTATAACGTTTGTTGAGTATTTTTTGGGGATGATTCAATACTCGAAACAGTATTCAATTCGTGGAACAAGCACCGCTATGTAAACTAGGCTTAATCAAAATGGCACCTTGTTAGGGACGCTCATTCACTTTTTGGGGTGAATCGGTTCCTTCAGACAAACGTTTTAACTTATTTTTACTTGTAACAGAGGAAACGGACATGGACAGGGTGTTCAAACTACCGTCTACGACCTTCATTGGTGGCAAAGAAAAGTCACTTCCCCTACGAGAAATTTTACGCCGATTGGAATTGACGTATTGTCGACATATCGGTGTCGAATTCATGTTTATCAACAGTTTGGAGCAATGTAATTGGATAAGGCAACGACTCGAAACACCTGGCGTGACGGATCTCACGCCTGATCAAAAAAGACTCATTTTGGCACGTTTGACACGCGCAACTGGGTAAGTATGTTAGTCGGATATACTGTGTGTAAAAGCCAAATGGAATAAAATAATTATTTTGATTACGGTACGTATTTTAACAAAATCCCGAAACACGTCAAATTTAAATTATAATTTGATATACTTCAACGGAAAAATGCTACCCCAACCTTCAACCCCCGTCGAATGACAGGTACAACCCCCAATTGTTTAAATGGGAAGTATAGGCTTGTTATATATCGTTTGAAAGGTATCTTCATTCTCTATTCAAAAATGTTATCGCTTTCAAGTTTATTGCAACAATTAAGATAAAATAAATTAAAATCATGTGGTTACCGAAATTCGATAAAATGCACTCAAAACTTATTGCAATATACTCAAAACTTATTTTATGTTGAGGTATTGATAATAAGGAACAATAAGCAAAATAGAGAAGCAGTTTCGCGAGATTGGTCACGTGGGGCAGATGAAAAAGCAGCTGCCAATGCAATGAGTGATGAACTCAAATCAGATATGATGCTTGAGTTTGAGGAAAACCCACATACATCGAATAGATAGGCATCCACTACATTCAATATTAGCCATACATCGACAGTAAACATATTGAAAGAAAATAAAATGCATCTCTATAAAATGATACCTACTCAAGAGCTTATGGAAGATGATGTTGATAGAAGAAGTTATTTTTGTGAGCAAATGATGTACATGTTGGATAACAATATCATCCAATTAGAAGACGTTATGTTTTCTGATGAGTGTACTTTGTCTCTTAACAGTCATGCTAATCGGCAAAATTGCCGCAATTGGTCAACGGAAAATCCTCACTAGATGAGAGAAGAACACACACAATACCCTAAAAAGATTAATGTTTGGGCATGGATTGTAGGAAACCATATCATTGGTCTCTTTTTCAATGAGGGCAACTTGAATGTCGATAATTTGGCACTACTTCAAAATGATGTCATTCCAAGTTTAGCAAATTTATATCCTGATCCAGGAAACCCTCAAGTTCCAGTGAATACGATATAGTTTCAGCAGGATGGAGAACCACCACATTACCAAGTTAATGTCCGGCAATACCTCGATACAACATTTCCCAATCGGTGGATAGGGAGGCGAGGATCGATTGAATGGCCAGCGCGATCACCTGATCTTTCATCATTAGATTTCTTTTTATGGGGATATGTAAAGAGCAATGTGTACAAAACTAAACCTTCAGATTTGAATGACTTGAAAGAATGAATAATGCTTGCGATTAGGTCGATCACGCCTAGACAGTTCTATTTTAGATTAGGATGTTGCCAAGACGTTCGCGGTGAACATTTTGAACATTACTTCGTTAACATCCATAGTTCTTTTTCGTATTCTACATTTCATTACGTTTTGCATTACATTTTAGTTTTTGAGCCTATTTTATCGAATTTCGGTAGCCACATGATTCTAATTTACTTTATCTTTATTGTTGCAATAAACTTGAAAGCGATAACATTTTTGAATAGAGAATGAAGAGACCTTTCAAACGATATATCACAAGCCTATATTCTCATTTAAAAAAATGGGGGTTGTACGTTGAAGAATGTCAAATTATAATGTATATTTGATGTGTTTCGGGATTTTTTTGAAATATGTACAGTAACCGAAATAATTAATTTATTCCATTTGGCTTTTACACACTATATACGAGGGTGATCTAAAGAGTTTTCCGACCTAACAAAGATTCAAGACATTTTTTCAGATTTTTCTTTTATTTTCCGACATAGTCTCCTTTTAACTCTACACACTTCTCCCAGCGATGCTTCCATCTCTGTAACCCGTACAAATAGTACTTGACGTTTTACTCAGAAAAAAATTGTTCAGAATGTGATTGCCTCTCCATTTGACGAAAATCTCTGTCCTCGATGAGTGAATATAAACAAATCGCTTGGGGCTAGGTCTGGTGCGTAAGGTGGATGGTCAAGCAGTTCGAACCGTAATTCGCAGATTCTCGCCATGGCAACCGCTGAAGTGTGAGACGGTGCGTTCTCTTGGTGCAATAGGATTTTCTTTTTCTGCAAATGTGGCCGTTTTTCCGCAAGTTCTGCTTTTAGCTTGGCAAGTAATGATGCGTAGCATGCTCCCTTGGAAAGAAGATAATCGATTAACATAACTCCATGACTATCCCAAAAAACAGTCGTCATCACTTTGCCAGCCGATAAACAGTTTTTACTTTTTTTTTGAAGACGGGCTCCCCTTTGCAGTTCACTGTAATTAATCGACGCTGAAACTCGGATTTATTGCCTTTAAACTGCGCCAAGAGAGCGGTGGAAAAGTTCATTCGAACACGTTTTTTGTCTAACGTGAGCAAACGCGGCACCAAACGCGCGGGCAGTTCTTTTGACATGTTCATAGCCTCTGGTATCTCTCACTTTAATCCGGCGGTCGTCTAAAACTATTTGGCGAACTTTGACGTCGGTAGTTGCTGTTTTTGGACGTCTCAAACGTTCATCGTCTCCCAAGCTCTTACGGCAACGTTTAAATTCAGCTGCCTAAAACTTCATTGTAGTAAATGATGGTGCAGAGACCCCATATACAGAATCCACTTCATCTTTGATTTGCGTAGGCGTATTGCCTTTAGAAACAAATATTTAATGACGGCTGGATACTCGATTTTGTCCATTTTAATAAAAACACTCACATCAACTCACTCAAACGACTAATATATAACAGCCGCGTATCTAAAATGACTGAAACTTTGGTGATTAACTGTCAACAGATGAACAACGAAATTCACTAGCTTTTATTTACGAGGGTTGCTATCTTCATGTTGAGGCCGGAAAGTTTTCAGAACACCCTCGTAAAACGGATGGGTACAGGAGATTAAGTTATTCATTATTTTTAAAGAAGTTGAAAGCATTTGAAAACATTATTTTGAAGGTTCTCGAATTTATAATTCATTCATGAATAGATACGAAAAACTATATTTAGAATACTCACTACAATATTCATTTGCATGAATAATTAATAAAACATTACCTTGAACTTGTTGTGAGGATAAATAACTCAATAGAATACATTACTTCAAAAATATAAAACATACACCATATGAACCTTTTTTTTTTGTAATGAAAAATAGTGTCGCAACTCAGTACTCGCTTGGCTTATTAACGAGAGGATTTTATTCGCTGTTTCACCCATTCATCATTCATCCAAATAATGAGAGAACTCTAGAAACTTAATTAAATATTTATTGTAACGAAATGAGGAAAATACTTCAGGAAAAAACTTACACTACAATGTTAATCAAAAATACAGTAAATCACCAAAAACTTACATATACTGCCACCCAGCAGGATCGAAGGAAAGGAGATGTGCTGCATTGCTGATTTTTAGATCTCAAACTTTGAATTATATTTTTCTATTAACTCGGAAATTCTGGCTTCAAACTTTGAAATTCCGGTTCCAAACTCGATATTCCCGACTTTGAACACGGAATTGTATTTTTTAGATCAACTCGTATAATCTAATTTGAAACTTGAAATTATAAGAAGACTGTTCAAAAAATAAGGTGAAAGTTCAAATTTCACGGACTACATACATTCGATTGGTGATTTTTCTATGTTGGTACACTCCTCTTAAACATACACTGACAGTTTCAGCTGTTTAGTTTGTTGGTGGAAGGCATGAAAGTTATAAGTTTTTTGCGTGTTCGGCGAGTTTCTGCTATCGAAAAAATGGTTCAAAGAATTTGCAACTATTTTTTTGTGAAAAACGGAATGTTCATAATTTTTGGCCAAAAATAACACCATAATCATGCCTCAGCCACTGTATTCACCAGATTTGGCCTCCTGCGACTTTTTTCTGTTCTCAAGATTAAAGATACCTATGAAAGGACGGCGTTTTACGACGATTGGAAGGACATACCTGAAGTGCATATCAGATCCGATTCGAGGATTGGAAGAAACGCTGGCACAAGTGTATTATATCTGAGGGGGACTACTTGGAAGGGAACAAAATAAAAATTGATGAATAAATGAATATTTTTGAGACAAATGAAAATTCACCCTATTTTTTCAATAAAGTATAGGCATGAATGATTCCATCGATGTAATTGTGTCTGATTTTTAGATTTGAATCGTTCTTGGCTCGTAAATATTCGTCTGAAAAAAGGTTCGGACTCGAAGGTTGCGAAATTCTCATACCAGCCATGAAGACTGTAATAGATAAATCTACGGAATTGGGCGTGGAAAGCATAGTTATGGGCATGCCACATAGAGGTCGTCTCAACGTTCTAGCTAATGTCTGCCGGAAACCTCTCCCCCAACTATTTACTCAGTTTGCTGGACTTCAAGCCGCCGATGACGGGTCTGGTGATGTGAAGTATCACTTGGGAACTTACATTGAACGGTAAGTGTGGAAGCAAAATCATGGTGTTTTATGTTCATTACCCTGTATTAAAGCTAGGGTGGTTGTCATGACGACAGTTAACAAGAATAGAGGTACAACTAGAAGGAACGAAAACTGTTAGATAATACTAAAATTTAATAAAGTTTGTTTCCGTTTGTTGATGTTTTAAAAGGCTTATAACATGGTGTCAGAAGTGGGATATGTTCATAAAGATACTTCCTACACCTGAATTTTTGAATTTTCTTCACAGCGTTAACTTCTTCCTGAGGTTGTAGTGTTTTTAGATGCTCTCCACCAAGTTTAATAGATTTACAATACTCTATAATCTTCACTACACTTATATCCAAATCCCTTATTAGCCTGGATTGAATCTGTTTGTCTTGTATTCCAACGTATTATATATAGCCAAACCCTCGTCACCGATACAATTGAGAAGAATGGCAATCTCAACATCCTCTTGAATTTCAGATTTATCAGATGCTTTCAGATATATTTCGAATTTTTGTTTATGTCGTTATCAGTAAACGGTCTCGGAGGTTTGTACAAAGACGTCATTTTGACTTCACCAAATGTCAAATGTTTTTTTATACTTTTCTTGAATTATGGGCTGGAGTTCTCACAGATGAGTAGCTACTTCAGACAGCATGTTATAAGCCTTTTAAAACATTAGCAAACGAGAGTAAATAAAAAATACATTTGAGTGTTTTGTCTAGTGGCAGAAAATGAACGCAATTTTTTGCAGATTGAATCGAGTGACAAACAAAAACATCCGTTTAGCTGTAGTTGCGAATCCATCTCATCTTGAAACTGTAGATCCTGTTGTTCAAGGAAAAACTAGAGCAGAACAGTTCTATAGAGGAGACGGTGAAGGAAAGAAGGTGATATAATTCGACTTTTAGCAGTTTTTTGTTGTCTAATCAAACGATCTTTCATTTGATTTTAGGTCATGTCAATTTTGTTACACGGAGACGCCGCTTTCGCTGGACAAGGTGTCGTTTTTGAAACGATGCATTTATCAGAATTACCAGCTTACACCACTCACGGTACCATCCATATTGTTGTGAATAATCAGATTGGTTTCACCACGGATCCTCGATTCTCTAGGTCATCCCCATACTGTACCGGTATGTCACAATACTCGGCATGTGAATTCCTCTTTGAAACCCTTTAACCTTTTCATTTTTTTAGATGTTGCTCGTGTAGTGAATGCCCCTATATTCCACGTTAACGCGGACGACCCGGAAAGTGTCATTCATGTTTGTAATATGGCCGCCGAATGGAGATCTACGTTCCACAAAGATGTTGTCATCGACTTGGTTTGTTACAGAAGAAATGGACACAACGAAATTGATGAACCAATGTTCACCCAACCCCTCATGTACCGTAAAATCAGATCCACCAAGCCTTGCCTGGAAAAATATTCAGATCAGTTGATAAATGAGGGAATTGTAACCGAGGATGAAGTTAAAGATGTCAAAGATAAATATGACAAAGTTTGCGAGGAAGCATTCGAACAGTCCAGGCAAGAAACTCACATCAAGTACAAGGATTGGATTGACAGTCCTTGGTCAGGATTCTTCGAAGGCAAAGACCCGTTGAAGGTCAATAAGACTGGAGTTATTGAAGATACGTTGGTTCACATTGGAAAAAGGTTCTCTTCTCCCCCTCCCAATGCTGCAGAGTTCATTATACACAAAGGTAACTTTCCGTGGAATTCGTGAATGAGTGAAATATTTCAAATGTGCTTGTCGCAAATGAACGGAACCAAAATGAAAAAATCTTTGAATTTTGTAGGTATTGAACGTATTTTGAAATCTAGAATGGAAATGGTAGAACATAGAATGGCTGACTGGGCACTTGGAGAAGCTATGGCATTTGGATCTTTGTTGAAAGAAGGAATCCACGTTAGATTGTCTGGGCAAGATGTCGAGAGAGGCACCTTCTCCCACAGACATCATGTGCTGCATCATCAGACGGTCGATAAAGCAACATATAGGTTAATAGATAGATAAATATTCATTTGAGCACATTATATACATTTAATTGATGACTTTTCAGGCCCTTATGCAACCTCTATCCTGATCAGGCTCCATACACAGTGTGCAACAGTTCTCTTTCAGAATATGGTGTTCTCGGTTTTGAACTTGGTTATTCTATGACCAACCCGAACGCTTTGGTCATATGGGAGGCCCAATTCGGCGACTTTGCCAACACTGCACAGTGTATCATAGATCAGTTGCTCTCCAGCGGTCAGGCCAAATGGGTCAGGCAGACAGGATTGGTGTTATATTTGCCACACGGAATGGAAGGTGAGAGAAATCAACATTTTTTATTTCAAAGTGTTTTTTTATTCTTAAGTTTTCGAGTTGGACGCCTATCGACAACGCCTATCCGTACGTTTCACAAATTAACGTCGGAAAATTATACTTATTGAGCGTCGAAGTTCTGCCTCAACCACCATACTCCCCAGACTTCCCGCCAAGCGACTACCATTTTTTCATGCACTTCGATAACTTCGTTACCGATAAAACCTTCCCAATTGAAATGCTGATGAAATTAATGGAGTTGTGTTTTGTTGGCAAAAGTGCACTTATTCAAATGGCCTAATTTTTTAACAGTCATTTCAGTAATTTAAGCACCTTCAACTCTAATCGTAGATCAGTTATTCCCGCCAGTCGTTTACATGTGTCACTATTCACTCAGAGTAAACAGCACGGAGTAGGGATGAGAACGAAGCCGGTCTCCTGTCTCTCTCACACAATAAGTCAGTTTTCGGCCACTGTTTTTGTTTATCTATCGAGCGTAGATACAGTTTGTGATGCCACCGAAACTGTGAATTATATACAACGGAGTTTTTTAGCTCATTGGATTTGCCAGGCATGCCACTGCATAATTTACAACTTGAGGTTGGATTACTCCGTAATTTGAATCCACCACGGCTGTGCAACGGCACACCATTAGTCATCAAAAAACGTTGTCGAAGCTAGTATTTTGAATCGCAAGTTCCGAGGTGAAGATATATTAATACCACGAATCCCTATTATACCTACAGATGTATCAATTTATTTTAAACGTGTGCAATTTCCAATTAGATTGGCATTTGCACTGACTATTAATAAGTCCCAAGGCCAAACAATGTCCGGTTGTGGCTAGGATTTGAGCACACTATGTTTTTCACACAGACAGTTATACGTGGCACCATCTAGTTTATATGAGTTAACTAAACATGGACTAACGAAAAATATTGTACACACTATAGCATTAAAGGAGTAATAGTATTTGTGTAATTGTTCTGACACACACTTACAATGAGTTAGTTATTTTGTTCTACCGTAGAAATAATTTAGGTGGTAAAACAACGTTTGCCGGGTTAGCTAGTTGTTTTATATGATTACTGCACTTGAAGTGTTTAAATAGTAAACTCCTGCCTGCTAGCCTATGGATTCCTTGAAAAATCATGATGTTGATGATTGATGATGAAAATTTGAAGATACTATCAGTTAACACGCCATATCGTAATCGAAAGTTCATTCCAGAATGTCTATTTTCTTCTAGGACAAGGACCCGAACATTCAAGCGCACGTTTGGAACGTTTCTTGCAAATGTCTTCCGATGACCCAGACTATTTCCCACCAGAAAGTGACGATTTTGCAGTGAGACAACTCCACGACATCAACTGGATTGTGGCTAATTGTACAACACCCGCCAACTTGTTCCATATTCTCAGAAGGCAGATTGCTTTGCCATTCAGAAAACCATTGATACTCATGACTCCGAAGAGTTTGTTGCGTCACCCCGATGCAAGAAGTTCCTTTGATGATATGAACGAAGGCACGGAATTCCAAAGAGTTATACCAGAACAGGGACCGGCCAGCCAAAATCCCAGCGGGGTTGAAAAACTCCTGTTCTGTACCGGGAAAGTATATTATGAAGTTATGAAGGAAATCAAAGCAAAAGGATTGGAATCGAAAATTGCTGTTTCACGTGTTGAGCAAGTGAGTAATTTATAATAGGAATATGGAATGGATTTAGCTCATATTTGTTGAGAATCTATAACGTATTCACAAAACTCTTCATTGTGGGATTTTCACCGAACAGTTTTACAAAAACGCAACACGTGTTTCGCTATATATAGCTTCTTCAGGTGTGTCTTTAGGCAAAATATTTCCCAGTAAATTCTATATTGTGAAAAATTTGTAATTTTTATCATGATTTTTGGTTTTTAGTCTTATCTTTTTGAGCAGAATTGTCATAGTGATAGTGGAACAGTTTCCATTCAAGATTTTTATGCCAACTTGTTCTTGCATTGAATGTACACTAGGTTTATGCACCTTTTTTCAACAATAATAATAATATTTATTGATTTCTTTAGGACATCCTAATATACATACCTTATTTTAAAAATATATAAATAAACATACAGATAACGAAAATGATATGATAGAAGGAAAAAAAGAAAGGCATTTTTCAATGATTCCAGAATGGTTTCAACATGAGGATATACATAACAAATATATTACCAAACAGAAAAAAGAAAATCAGGGATGAGATTTTATATAGTTCATGAGTTTTTTTTAATTGGAAAACATTTATTGAATCTTTCAACGAAAGTTGAAGTTTGTTATACTCATTCAAACCTTTATGAAATAAAAACTTCATCGTACTAGTCAAATTGGTTCGAGAAAGGTGGAATTTTTGGGAGCTACTCGCTCTTGTCAAGTGATTATGGATTTGAGATTTATATATACAGAATTCTTCAAAATAAGTTGAAAGCAAGTTATGTATTAGTTTGAAAATGAATATCATTACTAACTCGTATAAACTTGTAAAATAATCCTCATTCCACAATTCTGTAATTTTTGTAAAGCGATAACTTATTTTGGTCAAATGAGAATAAAAGACTAGCACAGTAATCAAAATGGGGTTGGAGTACATCGAAAGCAGAGATGAAACTCTTGAGAAAAAATATAATTTTTTAGAAATTTTCTGTATATATATATATAATCAAAATGAGCATGAAGAGATAAACGATTATCCACCATGAAATCTAAGTATATCAATTCACTTACGAACTATATTACTTGAAAACATTTCTTAGTTCATTATTCATTTGATCGGCTACTGTTTCTATATTATCTCCTGAAATTGATAACAAAGTGTCGTCTGCAGAAAGGTTTATGAAATCACAACCATGGATGTTATCTATATCATTCAGGTAGATTAAAAATAATATAGATCCCAAAACACTCCCCTGAGGTACCCCGAAAACAACATCGCGAGATGATGACACTGAATCCTTCATTTTGGTTACCTGTTTGCGTTGTGATAAATAATCCGTCAGCCAGAACAAAAGAGGTTCCCTGATACCAATACTCTGCAATTTATTTAGTAATATGTGGCGATCAATTGTCTCAGAAGCTCTTTTAGGATCTGAAAATACGGCTATAATATAATGTCCCTTATCTATTGATTCTTTCCATTTTGATATTGTAACTTGTCAAGAATTGGAGCATTATTTGAGTTATCCAAGTTAATCATTTGATTTTTCAGTGAGAATAATATTTTCCATAGTCATGTAGTCTTTTAGTCGTTTGTATGGATAGATTTTTCAGCAATTTGAGCTCAGAGTTGTTTCCGAAGATTCATTGAGGCAAACTTGCCTTCAGGTTTCAAACATTCAGTCGATAATTCATCGTGATGTTCAATAATTTGCAACATTGTTGAATCAATTATTCTACAGAGATTGAAGAACTTCATTCTCTGAATGATTGAGAACAACGAGATCATTTATTTGACTTTTCTTAAACTCGAATATTACGACCTGCTCAGTCTTACTGAATACTGAAATACAAATATAAATGATATAAAACGTTATTGAACCCTGAATAATTCTGAAACCAAAGTATACAACAATTCAGAAATGTTGGGTTGTTTTTTTTTAACCAGTCCAACTGATGAAGTTACCGTGTAGTGAAACGCATGTTAATTGAAATTAACGATGAAAAATTACATCCTTTGAATGGAACTTCCTTTGATATAGTTTTCATTCAGCTCATATTCATTTCGTGGGTAATGAATGTATGGTTTGGGAAGTTGAGTTCAATAAATCAAGGAAAAAGTTCTTTACATATACTTTTTTGTTTTCTTTCTTGTAACTGTTGATTTATTTTATTACTCGGATTTTATTTTTAGATTACACCTTTCCCGTTCGATTTGCTGAAACAAGAATGTGCTAAGTATCCACATGCACAAATTGGTTGGTTACAAGAAGAACACAAAAACCAAGGTGCTTGGAGTTATGTACAACCGAGATTTGAGACTACCTTGTCAGGTCAAAGAGATATATGGTGAGTTTTTTTTTGTATGAAAATGTACAGACTGGACATCGGCTTTTTATACTGAATATACTTGAATTAATAAGAAACGCTATTGATATAAAATAAAATGGAATAGGTGTATGATAATCCTGACATTAAAGGAACCGTACTTCGTTATGAAATTAATAATGATGATAATTGTTTTCATTCATTATTGAAAATTACTATCAGAAAGTAAAGTTTGCACTACTTAACTGCAAAAAAATTGCCATCCACCACTTTTGAAAAATTCAACATTTGTTGGCTCTCTTTCATATTTTTGAAACTGGGAATTCAAGAAATATTGTGGGAAAAAAGATTTTGGTTTTTTACTTCTCCATCTTCATAGAAGAAAATGTGGGAATCTTCCAAAGGAAAGAAGAAAGCAATTAAATTTGATAAAAAAGTTCACACAGATCAGATCAGGCAAAGAAGTAATTTTCAGACACAAAATGAAAGAAAAAGCCTTTTTGAAACAGCTATTTTCATATAAACATTTAGTTAGACGAAATTTTTGGTTTTCCCTGTACGATGAAAAGTTTTTTTGAAGAGTAAAAGTTTTCCATTTGTAGAAAACAATTTGAGACACACTGTATAAAACAGCAAATGGGTCATTCAAGTGAGAAATGTTATTATGAATTTAAATATGTATTTGAAGGAAAATTTGACCCTAGTAGTACGTATCTATCCTTTCAGAGTTTTATGACAACAAAATATGAATGTTGATTAGGTGGAGTTATTTTTCGTGATGAACAATTTTCGGAATACTCATTACGTATGTTGATCGAAGATATGATTTTTCTCTGTGAACAGCTACAGTCTTTGATTCATCATGAATGTTTTAGCGTGCCTCATAGAGAATCTCAAAGTTGGTTCAGTAAATTGTTTGGAGAAAAAAAATCAAACGTTCAACCGAAGGAGCAAACCGCTGTTCCTGACACGAGAGTAATTAGGTGAGGGAAAAAACATATCTTCGTTACTGTGCTTTCTCGATCCTAGTAGCTTACTTCATTAGATTTCTCAGTATGATTTTAGTTACAGAGTGGAATCATTTAGCTTGTTGGCTCTTGTGTTTTATGTCGTCATCCAAAAGTTCGTAGGCTAACAGAAAAAAAATGGATAAGTCATTCAATATAGTTGCCTACGAGGGCGATACAAGATTTATAGCGGTCATACAATTTCTCGATACCATTTTTATAATATGATTTGTCTTGAGCCTCAAAATAGGCTTCAGTTTCGATGATTACCTCTTCATCGGTGTTAAATTAGTTTCCAGCGAGCATTCTCTTGAGGTCTTAGAACAAGAAAACTTCGCTGGGGGCCATATCTAGAAAATACGGTGGATGCCGAAGCAATTTGAAGCCCAATTTTTTTAATTTTGCCATCGTATTCATTGATTTGTGACACTAGGCACTGTCTTGATGAAACAGCACTTTATTTTTCTTCAAATGGGGCCGTTTTTCCGCGATTTCGCCATTCACACACTCCAATAACTCTATATAATAGTCGCTGTTGATGTTTTTTTTTTATTTTTCAAGATAGTCGATTAATATTATACCATGTGCATCCCAAAATACCGAAACCATAACCTTGGCAGCCGACTGTTGCGTTTTTGCACGCTTTGGAGTCGGTTTATCATGTGCAGTCCACTCAGATGACATTCGTTTTGATTCCGGTATAAAATGATGAGGCCATGTTTCATCCATTGTCACATATCGACGCATAGATACGAGTTTTTTAAGGTGGAACAGCTTCGAACACTGCTCAGGATCATCAATTTGTTGTTGTTTTTGTTCACTTGTGAGCTCGCGCGGCACCCACTTTGAACAGAGCTTTTGCATACCCAAATACTCATGCACACTATGTCCAACACGTTTCTTTGATATCTTCAGAGCCTCGGCTATCTTGAACAACGTCACATTGAGATCATCCAAAATTATTTTGCGGACTTTTTTTATGTTTTCCTCGGTAACAATATCTTTGAGGCGTCAACTGCGTGCATCGTCCTCAGTGCTCATTTCACCTAGTTTAAACTTAGCAAACCACTTCTCAACGGTTGATTTTCCTGGTGCAAAGTCCGAACAATATTTATCAAGCCAAGCCTTGGCTTTGACAGTATTTCTTTTCGCCAAAAACAATGCTTTATCAACACAAAATTCCTTTTTACCCATATCCATGTTCTATCCCATAAACTATAAGTCCAACAGCTGTGAAATTTGTACGCGTCTCTTTTGAAGGTTAGGGTTGACTAATAATCATATGGATTCATTACTAGCAGCGCTATCTGTGTTAGCCTAAGAACTTTTTATCCCATCTAGTATATATTGATGACTTGATTGATGGATCTATAACACAGCATTATTCATTCAATTTTTATTTTGTAGTTATATTGGGAGACCTGTTGCTGCAAGCACAGCCACCGGAAGCAAGAATCAACATCTCAAAGAATTAGCCAACTTATTTGAAGACGCTACCCGACTATAAATTCACAATATAGAATTTATGATAGGCTACTAAAACTCATAGAACTTTCAGTAAATTATTTTTCTCATAGACTAATATCAAGTATTCAAGACAGTTCTTATTCCTGTGCACTGATTATCGAAGAATGTAATTATTGTATATAGCACTTTTATGTAGAATAATGGTACATATTTGATGCGAGAGATGAATTTTAATCAAAATGATGGACTGTTATATTACTATCAATGCACATAGGTAATGAAAGTGATCTAAGGTTACTTCAATCTTGCTTGTTGAATGGGTATTATGTTTGCACCGGCTCGTCCAATAAAAGTATTGAAAATGAAAGATATATGCTTCTAAATATTTGAAGGAACAGGTTTTGTGGTGACACAGTCAGCCGGACTGGTTTGGTGCATCTTACTTTAAGAACTACTTAAGATTGTCATTTATTTATTTATTGTATGAACGTGGAATATTAAATTTTGTTCTTCTAATCATTTGTTGTTTCACCTACCTACACGTTACTACTTTTTCGAGTGCACCATTGCCACAAGATTGCGCTAGCATCAACTGTAAAGTGAAGGAAAACAAAAGAATTGGATAGAAATTTGCTAATATATAAATGCAGCAAATGTCTACTAGTGAACACATTTCGGCAGAAGTGTTCTCTACACGCTAATTGGTATAACAGTATGATTTTCCTGCCCTTTGCTCTATTGGCAATATTTCCTAGTCGTGAAAAATGTGAATTCACTTTTGTAAGGGGTCTGTTCAGAAAATGGAAAAAATGGTCATTTTTGTAAAAAAATTATCAATTTCTATGTTGTCCCCTCCAAAGTTATCCCCTTCAGATATGATTCACTTGTGCCAGCGTTTTTTTCAATCCTTGACGCAGTTCTGATATGTACTTTTTGGTATGTCCATGAGCTCTCTCCGCGATTCGGTTTTTATCTCCTCAATCTTCGCAAAACGCCCTCTTTCATTCAATTATGGGAACAGAAAAAAGTCGCTGGGGGCCAAATCTGGTGAATACGGTGGCTGAGGCATGATTACGGTGTTGTTTTTGGCCAAAAAATCACGAACAAGCAATGAAGAGTGAGCAGGTGCATTGTCGTGATGCGGAAGCCATGAATTGTTCTTCCACAATACCGGACGTTTTCTTCGTAATGCTTCTTGCAAGTGGCGCATAACTTCAAGATTATACTCATTATTGACCGCACGACCATGTGGCCAGAACTCCCGATGCACTAGGCCACGGTAATCAAAGAAAACAGTGACCAAAACCTTGACATTTGAACGAAATGGCGTGTTTTTTAGTCTTGGATGTCCTGGGCTCTTCCAATGGGGCTATTGGAGTATGATTTCGATGTCGTAACCATATACCTACGCATGGAGGCTATTTTCCGGGTTTTCTGGCCGTGATCTGACGTTTCGTCTACTGCTGTGGTAGCTATTTTCAAAGGAGATGTGCTAACGGTCGCTATACCCGAGCTGGTGCTCTGGTTCTTGTTCCTGTTGTATTCAACGCATCAACTACTATTTCCGTACTGACACCAGCTCGGGTGCGACCGTTACCTTATCGCCTTTGAAAATATCATCTACCGCAGCAGTAGACAAATCGTCAGGCAATAAAACCTGCAGACCACGGCCAGAAAACCCGGAAAATAGCCCCCATACAGTAAATACGAGTGAGTGAACAAAGCACCCACGTCGAACCATCTGGCTACCGACAAGAAAATCAAACTTCTGTTGACAATTATTTTTGGTGAATGTTACAGGTTCGTTTACAGGTTGTCTATCTACATAGATAGATAGATATTCCTCGCATGACACAAAAAAA
Source organism: Leptinotarsa decemlineata (assembly GCF_025532065.1). Lineage (NCBI taxonomy): Eukaryota > Metazoa > Arthropoda > Insecta > Coleoptera > Chrysomelidae > Leptinotarsa > Leptinotarsa decemlineata. The sequence continues at coordinate 5,760,586 of NW_027412556.1, read as the reverse complement.
GCCAAGGTCAGGTTCTTGGATGTGACAAGGTCTTCAATGTTACAATGTATCGGCATTATGTAGCGGCAGTAGTGAACCAAAACAATGTGTGATGTCTTTGGATATAAGCTGAGATCGCATACGCTAGACATGCTGACAGCAAGTGCATAGTGATTCAGGTTCCTCGAGGAAGATCCTTCATTTGATATCAGGAACCTTTATACTCATTACTCGTACTACAATAGACCAAAGTTTTAAAACCATGCTAATGGTAGGTTCATGGGAACTCCTGTTTTCGAGTTTCGCGCATGACCTAAGAAAAGCAAGGATCGTGTTCTTGGATGTGCCGAAATCTTCAATATTATCAAAGAAAATCCCATGCATCGGCAAAACAATGTGTGTGAACCAAAATGTGTGATGTCTTTGGATATAAGCTGAAATCGCATGTGCTAGACATGCTGACAGCACATGTGGTAGACATGCTCACAGCAAGTGCATAGTGATTCAGGTTCCTCGAGGAAGATCCTTCATTTGATATCAGGAACCTTTGTACTCATTACTCGTACTACAATAGACCAAAGTTTTAAAACCATGCTAATGGTAGGTTCATGGGAACTCCTGTTTTCGAGTTCCACGCATGACCTAAGAAAAGCAAGGATCATGTTCTTGGATGTGCCGAAATCTTCAATATTATCAAAGAAAATCAAAGAGTGCATATCGGCGAAACAATGTGTGTGAACCAAAATGTGTGATGTCTTTGGATATAAACTGAAATCGCATGTGCTAGACATGCTGACAGCACATGTGGTAGACATGCTCACAGTAAGTGCATAGTGATTCAGGTTCCTCGAGGAAGATCCTTCATTTGATATCAGGAACCTCCATATTAATTGCACCGAATACAATAGACCAAAGTGTTGAAGACATGCTAATGGTAAGTTCATCGGAAATCATTCAGTTTTCGAGTTCCTCGCGTGACCTAAGGAAAGCAAAGGTTAGGTTTTTGGATGTGCCGGGGTCTTCAATGTTATCAAAAAAGATCCCATGTAACGGCAGGAGTGAAGCAAAACTCGAACGAAGCTCGGGCAACTGCCTTGAATGAAAATGCTCTAATCTCAACCAATGATTTCTTTGCAGTCACTGGCCATTTTTATACGTAAACACTTCGAACTGAGAAGTCCATGGCCTTTCATTTGTATGATTTAGAATGAAAACTTCCATGAATCCCCATCATTTTTGGGTCTTCACTTCGAGTTGGTATAGTTTCTCCTGAGCCCACTTCCCCACTCCAAAAGAGTAAAGTATAAGATCAGATCGACAAGCATATTTCTAGTACGGTCTTTGTTCTTGTTTCTATAGTTGACATTGACGTTGTTCTACTCTGAGCCAAGTATACAACTCTCGGGCATCCAGTGGTGTGGTGCTTCCATCTACGAGCTGCACATCGCTAAGCTCCCCTCATCGATCTGTTTTGAAATGAACTGTTGCGCAATTGTCTACAACGAAGTCCAACCCAATAGCTTCATCACCTTCAAAAATTGATGGAAAATCTTTTCCCCGAGACATGAAGTTCAATTTGATTTGCAAATAATCGAGAAGTGTATCTTTTCGCGATATTTCCGGCTCCCCTCAATGTCTTTTTTACAGCTAACAACTTTCTTAACCTATCCATATGCTGGTTGCTGATTGGCAGTTATCATTGACTAAAAAGACATTCCACCAAGAACTACAATCTGAACAATTTCATCAAGGTACTCTAGATAGACCTGCAGAGTGTGAAAGGTGAATCTTTCCTCCTACTCTTTTTAGAGGAGGAAGGACGTTCCGACCCATGGTCGGGAGCTCAAGACGAATACAATTACTGACGAGCCTTTCATCAACCAAGTTGGTGTCTTCAGATGAAGTAATACTAATCGCTCCAGAGTTACTACTTCTACCTTTCAATACTGTCTGAGCATGTGTTCAAATGGCGAAATTTCAAGGAAACTGTCAGTGTGATATGGTCAAAGTATAGTCATATCATAACATTATACTGTGACGTGGAGGAGAAATTGCGATAAGGCAGGAATGTTTTTCAGGTTTGGAAAAGTCTTCATGGAAGTGACTAGCGTTTTCTATTTCACTGGCTCTGCGGATTTTTGTGGATTGGAGAATTTTATTGCATTCCTTCACTAAATTAAGCTTGAAATGAAATTTTAGTGGCACTAAAAATAAATTAGGATCTATATTAGTATAATTTTTAATCACCATCTGAGGTCTCTTCTTTAATAGTACTCGCTCTTTGTTTATCAGGTATTTCGAACAATAATTCTGAATCTAGGAGCAATTCCTGCGTATCTATTCCATGGGACACTCGTTGAACATACCTCATGCCTTGTTCTATCGGAATAAAGCTTCGAACATTTTCCTCAACCGCCATTCTCGATTTAGCTTCTTCTACAGCTGCTACGGCTTTTTGACAGACGGGATCATCCTCGTAGGACTCGTTGAATTTGAAATTTCTGATGTCACCTATGAATATCCTTCTTTCAAACATCTCAATTTCCACTCGATTGAAAAGATTCACCTCCGCCACTTCAATTTCGTACCCTAATTCCGATAAATGCCCTTTTGAAGAAAATTGATTAGCGATTCAAGTGATTGAGGACATTCTAATTTCACTCACTCAGAAGACCTCGCAATCTCTGTATCCTATGTCTAATAACACCATGCGCCTCATAGGGACCATAGGAAATTTTTATGAAAACCATTTGTGAATGAAATAGATGAAGTATGTGTGACTCTGACAAATAAATGTCAACGATTTAATTTTCTGTACAAAAATTAATAGCCCACTATTCATTATGTTCCGTGTATGATTGTGATAAGTATTTTTTGGATTTATGTCGTCTTTTTTTATTAGTTTGGAGATAACAACTGTCGCAGAATAAAAAAATTATATTTTTTCACTCATCAGTTCAACGTAAATGATGGATTTGATGAAATTATAACCTGTGCAGTATTTTCAGGTGTACAAATATTAGTATATTTCACTTCTGAAGTTGCTTTGCTCTAATAAGTAGCAAATAGCAAATATAGGTTCTTTCATTAAGCGCTTCCTATCTTTGAATTTAAATAAAAAAAAATAGTCTGAGATCATGGAAATTTTTCATTTCGAATGTCCGCCAAAGCTTCTCTGCGAGAAATGCATCCGAAACATCCAATTTTCCATGGCTGTGTCGCATAAATCAGGCTGAATTTGACCGATGGCTTGGGTTATGTTGGCTTTGAGGTTCTCTGTGGCTTATTCGCATACCTACACTTGCGACTTGAAACAACTCGACAAGAAAAAGTCTAATGGAGTCAATTCGCACGATCTCGGTGGCCAGTTCACATCACCTCCACTTGATATGACCATGCCCTCAAATCTTTCGTATGGAATATCCAATGTGTCATGAGCTGTGTGGCACGTAGCGCCGTCCTGTTGAAACCACATGTCGTTGGTGTCCAGATTATCCAATTCAGGCCAAAAAGAAGTTGGTAATCATCTACCTAGTGTTCGCCGTTGTCAGTGATGGCCAAAATCCACACCAGACAGTGACTTTTTTGGGATGCATTGGACGATCTTGGATCTCATGTGCATTGGTATCGTTTCGTTCCTAGGTCAGTTGAACTTTATACGGGTGCAAAAGACCAACGCAAAATCGATTGCTTCGGATTCTCCTCGGTAGGACGATTATGACGACCGTAAAATGGGCTAAGCGCGAGGTACGTTTCCCGAACAAAACACCTATTTTGATAAAACAAATTTATTATTTGCACGTGTTGTTGAATGCTATACCCGTCCATGGTGATTTGGTAAAACAGACTGAATTAATGACAACTAATTTGACAGATGTAACTTCAACAATATGGCCGTTATCAATTGTCAAAGTTCGGAAGTCCATTTTAGAAGATTCTATATGAGTATTATAACTTTTTGATCCATTTATGATTCTCTTACAGTAGAGAGTCCAATCATCCATATTCGATTTCTGAATTTCTTGGTTTCTATATCGATGATGAATCAAATTTAATTGAATAAGTACGGAACGCTCTGAAGTACGAGTAGTACGGAATTAATTTTGATTTTGTACCGGAAAAAGTACTTTCTATGGCTTTTTTCAAGTCCATTTGGTTTTGTCTTATAATAGCGTCATTACGAGTATAACGCCATTATTCTTTCTGCATCCATATAAAGTTCTTTATTACATTTTATATCATGGAAGATGAAAATACCCAAAAAAGAGTAATGAAAAACATTTTATCTGCAGTCTGAGGTTACCGCTTGAAACATCGTGACATAATTATATGAAATAATCAAGTGCAAATCATCTAAAAGAACAAATTCGTTCAACAGGTTTGTCATCGCCCCATCTGCCTGTGAACGATGTAACCGACCGCGTATCCGAAGTTTGCCCAATTCTTCGTATAAGGAACGAAAACTTTTCACTTATAGTCAGTGAGCATACTTGAAGACTGGGTATAAATCAAATCATCTAAAAGAATAAATTCGTTCAGGCCAGTCTCATAATCAAGTGCTGTTCCTGTTCGTGTATCTTTTAGGAAAGTACACGAACACGATTAGATAATACAATTAAGAACGATATAAATAGAGCACCCAGTACGAAAATAGTAGGTGATGCGTTGGATACAACAGGAACAAAAACCAGAGCACCAGCTCGGGTATTGCATCGCCTTTCAAAATGTCTACTGCAGCAGTAGCAGTAGAAAGCCAAAACCTTTGTTTCCCAAAAATTAATCTTTCCTAAAAATATACCCCTTTCAATTTGTTTTTTAATTTTGTTTCAACCTATTTCAACACGCTTTTATTAGCTTCACCTGTATGTATGTATGTTTGTTTGTAACTCTCAAGCTCGAGATCTGTATTTGACAGAATTATCGACATTATAACTTGATCTATTCACGGGCAGATGGCGCTGTATGTAACCTCCTTGATATAATTCGAACATTGAACTGAAAAGTTATTTTTTTTTAATTAGCTCAAAACAATAACGAACGAAAAATACTAGTATTATAGTGAAAAAAGCGTGGGCGCTTTGTGCCATATTTTTGTATATCACTTTTTTCACAATAATAATAGTATTTTTCGTTCGTTATTGTTTTAAGCTAATTAAAAAAAAATATTTTTAACTTTTTAGTTTGATGTTCTTCAAAAGCGTGTTTTTTAGTTTTTTAAACTATATTTATTTTTACAGATAGTTCAGTTTTGTCATGAGTACTCTCTCTGAGAGTTATTTTTCAAAATGTAACTCCTATAAACATTTAGGACTGATGAATGTTGATATGGGTTATTTAATAAAGAGATTCTAGGTCGTGTTTTATTGTGACAAATTGTTGAGAATATTTTTAAACAAGATTTGCAACTTAGGCAGTGGTTTTTGGCTCTGTCGGTGTAAATAATTGGCAACCAAATATCATGTGGACCCTGACTTAAAATTAGATACTCAAAGCCACTTTTCAAATCGGATTTACTCATATATAGACCATCAATGACGACTCCAATACACAGATGAAAATAATGAATTTGAAATATTTGTAACGGTCTTCATCGATTTTTACTATCTTCTGTGAATTCAATAAACATATTTTGACAACGAGTAATATTGGAGAGAAAATTTGTCGTTTAACTATTTCTTTTTCAAGCATAACTTCCACTGAGTCCGAATTGAAACCCTGTGTTAACCTATTCGAATAAACAACCTGCAAAAGATTGATCTGATATTTACAAAGATTGCCAATGCCAACAGCTGTTCGTTCATACTACAATAAAACTGACTAAATATAAATTCTAGGCCCTGGTCCTCCCCCACCATAAAAATCTCAGCAATTATTCCACATATCACGACAGTATTTTGCCAGACTTACAGTGCTTTTATATAAAAAAATGTCCTATCAGCGACCGGCATTTTGGCAATGGAGACCAGAAAGTAATAAGAAAAAAGTGAGTAAAAATTCATTGCATCCTTTGTTCCTCATTTTTTGGATCGATTTCAATTCGCAGAACTGAATGCTTATATGCTATTATTATAATGTACCTCTTCTATTAATAACCTGGCGAATTTGATTTTCTAAAGGAAGGAAATATAATATTTCATTTTCACTACGATTAAGTTGTTGACGTGGAAGTTATTCATATTAGTCTCTCGATACTTTAGTATGAGAGGGTGGATCTATATCGTCGTGCTATTTGAAACAGTCGATGTTTCGAGATTGAAAAAAATTATAGCGCTGAAAGGACATTTTTATAATAAGCTATTAAAGGTTGTAATAATCGATCGATAATGGTCTCCCTATACGAGGTCGTTCAACTAGATTCAGCTCACATATAGACAACTTTCTGTTCAAAACGCTGAACAAGAGATTATAGAAATGATCTTCAAAGCAAGTTGATTTTTTCACCTCCTACGCAAATTTCAATATCGTCAATGACGGAGAAGTAGTTCTTTCAAAATTTTGTTTGATAATAGCTTTGGATGAGCTATTTCTTCACTTCTGATTATCAATTGGGACTTAACGTGTCGTACTATATACTGATCGACAAAGAATTTTGTGACCTCTATACATTGATGGACCCTGCTGGAGACTGACCCATCACAAACGGTGCGTGAGATGACGGAAGAACTGGGCGTCAGCTTACTGTGATCCATTAGCCCGGTCAATCTAGACATTCGAAGCTACCTAAATTCCCACCAAGTTGAAAATCAGTAAGATTGTTCAAAATATGATTTAAAATAAAATTTGAAAGTTCCCATCTTTTCCCTTTATGGAAACATTTTGATTCAAGGTCAAATGTCAAAAAATGATTTTTTTCGCGATTTTCAGCAAAACGGTGAGTTTTGAAAATAATTTAAACAAAAATTGAAGGCCATAAAATAATCTACAAAAAATGTATCAATACCTTTTTTCCTGTGAGCCACCGTTTTTGAGATACCTATAACGATTCAAAAATTTGTAAAAGTTGTAATCGTCCACGGGTCAGTTGTGATCCTGTTTAATTTGAAACTATTGCAAAATAATGGATATTAGCAGAGATAAAAGCAATTTAAGTTAAAAAAAAGTAGTGAAATTTAATCGTCCGAGTCGTAACTCTCAAATTCTCCGTCTTGTTCTTCTTCTTGATCTTCTTGTTCGTCTTGTTCTTCTTGCTCTTTTTCATCTTCATCCTGAATGCATGTAAACTGCGTTAATAGCGATGTATCGCATGTCGCCTTGTTGGAATTAAACGGATCCTCCACTGTTGGTGATTCAATATTACAGCACGACCGTCCTTGACAACGTGTACATGCCAGAGAACCAAACAGTCCGGCTTTTTTGCAATCACATTTAGCACTGCAACCCTTTTTGCAGTTGCAAAAAATTGTGCTCAGCAGTTTTCCCGGCGCAGGTGAAAGTAAAGTTTGGTCTAGTTCTAATGAATTGTTGACCACCTTCCAACCCCAGTCTGTAGGGTCTAGCTGATAACCAAGTCACACTTGAACTTGATAATATACCCGAAAAAGATGTTGATGAGGAAGACAAGGTATTGTGAGGAAATCGATGAAATGTACCAAACATTATTTCAGCTGTTGACCGGCACTGGTCAACAGAAGAGGTCTGATCCTACTCCACGACAACGCCCGTCCGCACGTATCACAAATCACCGTCCGAAAATTAAATGAATTGAGCGGCAACAGACTACCATCTTTTCAAACACTTTGATAAGTTTCTCACTGGTAGAACCTTCGCCAATCAGTATGAGGCAAAAAGAGCCTTCGTCAGCTTCAACGAATCCTGAGTACCCAATTTTTATGCTGACAACCTAATAATTTGAACTCTTCTTGAACCTAATTTCTTTCTTCTGGTGTCAGGGACAAACTACGTTTTTTCCTGTGTAGCATTTTAATCTCTTTCCATATCTTTATATTTCCACATTTTGATGAAAAACATTGTCTCATGGTGGATACATTCCGTGAACTAATGATATTCCCGTCTGACATGGATAGGATTTCTGCCCGTCTCGATAGGAGTCGGGAAAACAACATTTCAACAATCAAATCGTATCCAACCTATTTTTCAGTTCAATGAGCTGTTTTGTCATGTACAGAGGGTATCAACTATCTCTGGGTGGATGATAGCTGTTTCCTCATTTGAAATAAGTAACTGAGTTAACTGAAATGCTTGAGAAAAGACATAAATCTACAAGAGATGTTCAAAAACTCGTTTATTTTGAGCTATGCATAAATTGAATATGTCTTCAATTTCTTTTCAAACTGCAATTAATGCTTATTTTGTAATAGAGCAAAAACACTGTCGTTAGTTTCGCATAGTAGATCCATCCATTGACAAACCTCAAGATATTAGAAATCTAAGAGAGTGAGGTCTGGAGAAATTTGTGTTGACGAGCATAGGAGCGCGCGATATCTGGGAGTTATTCTGACGTGGCGATCCACAGAGCGGCTGCGGCGGTAAAACGCACGTATCCGGCACTCTACGCCCAGTATTGACAAGTTTCTCATTTACAAACAAGTAATTATAACCAGCTATGTTGTACGCCTGTCCTGTAATATGTAACCTCAAGAGGACTTCTTTGTTGGGACTTGAGAGAATGCAAAACAAGGTGCTCCGAATTTGCACCAATGGTGACAGATACATTTCTTTGGATGATCTGTTAGATCTGGATGAAGTAGAGCCGGTCACTGATAATATCAGAAGCAGGCTCATAAATTCTTCAAGTTCTTTCTACCGAAGAGCTCGCTGACGAGGAACGTCACGGCGTTGAGGAGTTATCATAACCAGTACACGGACTAATTCATGAGTCATTGGACATTGAACGCCGTAAACAGAAAAAATCGTAAACAGGATCACGTCTAGCTCATGGAAAATCTGGCTAGAATGATTCACGTATTTACGTGACACCAAAGTCACTCTTACCTGCTTTTGAAGTGATAACTTCTTTAGGGAGGGAAAACCTCTTGGTAACGTAACGCATAACGGCTCCAGTATGACTGGTTTCCCTTTCTCCTCACTCTAAGTGTCTTGGATAAACGATTCTCTCGCCTCTCTTCTCATGACTGAATATTCAGTGTGTGGACGACATATACTGTTGACAGTGAGAATATAACGTAAAACTATCACCACTTTCGAAAGTGATGATGAAAAATTTGAAGAAACAAGCAGAAGATGATCCTCCGAACATTACATATAATATAATACGATTTATCATATAACAAACATTCAACAAGTATATCACTGTACATACACAAATATACATATTACTTTATGATTACTCAATATTGTGTATTTATTGTAATACTGAATAATTGTAAACAATATAAATTCAAAACAGCATTTACTTTCAAAACATTTTCAAGAAATTGACGACCTGACTCCAGGGCCTCAATCTGCCTTCTCCTTAGATTGAACTGAGGTATCGATCCTCCCATGCCCCCTCCCGGGTTGAGTGTCCATCCACCCCGCTCATCCGGAGTGGTCCTCAACTTACTTACTAATGGACACTTCAGCAAGATTGACATCTGACCTTCTTTGGTCGAAAGTCAGCCACTAGGTGCTTTCATCTAGACTTTCCTAACTGAATTTTTGCATGGGGTCTCCAAAAACTAACCGGGCGAGCGCGGTCGAGTGCTTCTCGTTGAACCTGAAAAGGAAGTGTTAGTTATCTGTTAGAAAATTATACTTACAGGAGCCGCCTGACAGCGACTCTCGGGGGTCGTCTTTGGTTCTGCTTCGTTGGCCTACTGTGTTTGTCCCTCTCTTGGAATCTGGGGTCATCCCTGTGCAGTGCTGATTGACCTGTGATTATCTGGGAATAGGTGGTTCTTCTTTGACTTCGGGATATGGATGACCGTCGCCTCCTTAAAAGGGTACGGAAAGTGCTGCAGTCTGAGTATAGCATTTATGATGTTTGTTATAGCTGCTATACCCTTTCGTGGTAGGACTTTCAGAGCCCGGTTTGTTATTTGGTCTGGGCCTGGGTCTTTGCGAGTAGCTAGACGTCTTACGATATCTTTCACTTCCTCGGGAGATGTTGGTGCCAGGGGTTGCGCGCTGTCCCTTCTTTGTCTTCTGAGTCTACGTACAGTCGTTTCCACCTGTGTCTCTATTTCTTCTACTTCATCCGTGAACGGGACGTCGTTCTCTTTACACTGCCTTTCTAAATTGTATTTTCGAATTCTACATTTATCTGAAACCATTTTCAGCTTCTTCTAATTTTCCGCAAGTTCTATTCTCATAGAAACTTGACCGCATACTCCACTTTTCTGTAGATTTTCGTCCGTTATGAAGTTTGCCAAAAATACCAAATGTTTCATTAGTAATTACAAGCTAATTCATCATGCCATGAAGTACAGTCATGTATGTAAGAAAATTTAAGCGTAGTAGCAATAATAGCCAAGTTATTTCTGCCACAATGCTTTTCAAGAGAGAGAAGTGGCAACTCATAACTAACAACTATCCTAGATTCGTCCTGACTTTGCCCAGATAATAATGGTGTCAGTTATTCGAAACCTGTTGATTTCCATTTCGTTTGCTCGAAAAATATAACCGGATTCCAACAAATCGAAGTTTGTCGCTACATTTCACATTCTAAATATATTTTCCTTCTGGCGGTTATTTTTAAATTTTAATCACAACAGAGCCGACATCGTAAAATAGTAGTGTTTATGCTGTTCGTTGATCAGGTTTAGTGAAAAATCTTACTCCCCATGGGAAAAACACATGAAGTTGTTTTGATACTGCAAAGAAGTTCCCCTAATGAACAGTGGGGTTTCAGTTTAGTTGGAGGGGCGGATGTCAAAACACCGTTAATCGTTACAAGAGTAAGTTTTCGTTTTACAGTTTTTGTGAGGTGAATTATACCTAATTTCATTTTGGCTCACTAAAATATATTTGAGTTACTAAGTGTTTACATGTACGAGCTATTTCCAACTGTATTCATATTTTATTCTGAACCAAATTTATCCAAAGTTAAAGCAGATTAAGTTTCGTGACAGACCATTGTAGACAAATAGTTAAAATATTTTTTTATTAACCCAACTTCAAAACTGACGAAATTAAATACAATTTTTGAACCCTTTTTTACCCGTGGGGATGGGAATTCCTGATCCCCTTCCTTGATGCTTATTTACGCTATACAAAAAACCTACCTGCGTATTTCAAGATTCTAGGTTCAGTAGCTTCGGCTGTACGTAAATATAAGAACGGGCAACAGCTAGTAGTTAATATTTTTACTTTAAAAATACAGTAACTAAAAAATTATGCCAAATGCACTAAGTGATGAATAGCTTCTAGAATCGAATTATGTTACCTATGAAGAAATTCGCCAAACTAACACAACCGTCAACGACGTCTGCTCGCGTTCTCGGCGATGGCGCTTCATTGCTTAGACCGCCCCTCTACCTTCGCGCATCGTCCCCCGTTGTCTCACAGTAGACGCGACGCTTATTGGCTTATTGCGTTGCGTCAAGTTAATCTGTAATTTCTCTTTTGAATATTTGTTGGCCTTGAAAATTTTTCTCAAAAGATATCTCTCTCTTCTCTTTTGAATTTCGTTTTTTTTCAATTTTTTCTTCATCTTGATTTATTGCTGCTTTATTTGTTTTAGCCACATCTCCTGACTTTCTTTCGTTCTTTCCTGTTTCCCAAGAATTCATGAATTTAGGACACTTTTGCCAACTTGTCGTGGTTATTTGCTCTTGTATTCATAGCTCACACATCCCATTTCTCTAGTACCTCTACTTCTCCGTCACTGTCATCTGTGGGTACTTACTTCATAAAATTCTATAACTCTACAGGTACTTTAAAATTATTTCTTTCAATACTATCGCTTGCAAAATTGAATGTTTCTTGAAAGATGTTGAAAACCAAACATTTTGCTACATTTGCTAATGAACTTCATGTACTACATGCAAATTTTAATTTCTCTGTAATTTCTGTAATTTTTCTCTCCTAAAAATGATTTCTCTTCAAGTTTATGCCTCCAACTGTCAACTACGAACTGCCTTATAACGTACTGTTCCCGAGTAGAGAGGACTGGATCCCCTCCGGGAGTAGGAAATATTAAGAGCAGATAGTTATTGGTTCACAGATGGATCAAAAATACCTTCCTGCTTCTTTCCTTCCTTTGTGCCTGCCCCGCTGGGGACAGAATCAGATTTTTAGAGTTCGGCAGAGCCGTGTGAATAGTTGTGATCCACAATAAACCCTTGCGGGTTGCAGTTGGACCTAACTTAACCCTAACCTCTACTTTTCCATCACTGTCATCTGTGGGTACCTACTTCATAAAATTGTATAACTCTATACTTTAAAATTATTTTTTTAATACTATCGCTTGCAAAATTGAAGAATTTTTCTTGAAAGATATTAAAAATCAAACATTTTGCTACATTTGCTAATGAACTTCACACTTTTATTTCATGGTGAAGATTTCTCTCTCCTAAAAATAATCTATCTTCGAGTTATATGAACAAAATATTGAAATTCTACTTTTGCTCACTTTGCTCACCTTTGTAAAATTCAGATTTACTGTAATTTGCTCGGATTATTTCGAAGTTTCCAATCCGAAATTGCCTTTTTTTTTATAAAGATAACATAGTTCTTATGACGGTCCTGATAATTCCAATAAATTCTACCCACAAGTCAAACTTGCTGCAATCATATGTACCCATCGGTGTGCCAAAAATAAAATTTGGCACCACAAAGCAATCAATTAAAAATTCCAGTGAATGAACAAATTGAATAATGATTTGGTTTGAATGTTTAAATACAATGTTTCCACTGTTTGGTTGTCTTTAAATTATTTTTTTTTCAAAATTTCAAAGTTGTTTAAATCAGAATTGCCGGCCTTGTGTGTTGAAACCAAATGAATCTCCAGTCTAGAATGAAAGTGTTTCATTCGTTAATAAGTGATATTTTGTATTCCAGATTATTTCATTTTACAAACAATTTTTTACATATTTCACCACGCCACTGTTAGATCATTGCGCCACTGTTTTATTAGCCCACATGGTCACTACGCTGTTGGAAACTACGTCACTTGTCACTCGTCAACTACCTACGACTATTCAGGCGCTTGAGCTCACCTCTCTAATGTTCGTAATGCCCTGGTATAATGACCTTGTTTTGTAGTGTTCTATAAGACATTCCCGGAACGTCATGACGAATCCCGAGGAGTTGTCCTCCTAGGCCATCGTTCATCCTGTCCTTTCCAGGAAGGTGGACAGGTCACTAGGAGACATCTCCTACATATTGGCAGGTGTAGGCCAAGACTCGCCGAACACACACTCTCTTTGGTAACCTTGAGATGGCTCACGGCGGCCTCCGCGAAGATTTTGGAAGGTGCAGCGACATTACTATCGTTGCGCAGCTTCTTCAACCTTCTTGGGGTTTCCTCCGTGGAGGTGCTCAAGTGAGGGAGCTTTCCTGCAGGGGCAGCCGGTTCCTTGCCTTTATTCAAGGCGGAGCTCTTGGCACCCGCCGCAGGAAGTGCCCTTGCTGTTGTAGGTGGAGTGGGGGAGGAGGAGAATGCTCTTATAGTTCCTGCCACTCCTGCTTCTATCGCTCTCTTTCTCCTTTTGGCCTCGGCGCCGCAAATGAGCTTACGCCTTGGCCTTTGTACTACATCACGAGGTGATCTGCCACGTCCAGCCTCATTCCGATCGGTAGATTGGGGTGGACATTTCTATTCATCCCCAGCCACCGCCATAGATTGAGGTGAGCATTTCTGTCAAGCTTCGGGATTGGTTTTTGTTGTATCTGTTCTTGTGATTGTTTCATTCATTTATGTTCCCACGAGTAGTAAGGGAAGAGTAGGTCTCCTCTGGCAGTGAGGTTTCGCCCGGTTCCCCAAGGAGATCGTTCATAACCGCAAATCACCCTGCGGCCATTCAGCTGTCGGCACGATTCCTTACACCCTAGCTTGGGTAGCCTGGTCCACGGTGGCATGTTTCACAAAAGCTTTTGGGGAGTTTTAGTTCCCCTCACCTTACTTATTTCTGCCACTGACCAGGAGTCCAGCGACCCCGTCCGTAAGGCCACCTTGGCTTCCCGAACAGGACCCCCAGTCTCCTGGCCGTTCCCCTATTCGCTACCTGGGGACACGCCCGATAGGTAACCCACTCCACGGGACATGACGTAGCAGAACGACTTTGGGATTTCTTTTACGTGATAATCGAATTCTACTCGCTAGATCGTTTATTTTACTAATCTTGAATCCAAGATGCATAGAAACCCTGCTATTTTTACCGATTCGCATTTGTTTTGTCAGAGGTCTACTCAGCATCTAGGCATGGAATGTTGAAATTCATTTCTTATTCCTATCCAGAGTCTGTAGGTCAAGAGTTTTTGATATGGAGAAGGGTTACAAGTTATCATACCAGAGATATTCTATGCATCTTACTTGCATCCTAGGATTGAAATTTAGGACTTGAACTCTTTCGTCATTGGTATTGGAAAATCTGTAATACATCGCCATTCTTGAAGTTCATTGGTGCTACTTCTTTATCAAACTTAGTTATCTCGGATCATGCAAATTCGAACACGGTTCTACCGAATATTACATCAGATACTAACAAAAAGCAAGGTCCATTTGATTTGTAGAGACAAGCAAGAACAGACAATTCTTAACCATTCAATAAGAGGAAAGCCGTATTTCTAGTCTTGATTTTTTTCAATAGTTTCATGATCAGGTGTCACATTGGAATTCGGCCTGTTTAGAGTGGACATTGCTCAGACCTTTTGTTGAAGTAGTCCATCACAACCATCACGTACTTGTTATTACAAGTGCCAGTGGTTCCAGAATTCTCACGACATTTTTGTTAAAGTGACTAACAATAACCAACACTTCAGCTTTAGTCTGAGTCTTGTGTTTAGGTTTTTCTTAAAAAAACGTAGATCACAGTATTGAAAATACAGCACAGAAATATAGACCTATGACATGTCCAGCCAAAAATCTACACCAAACAGTGAATGTTTCGGGATGCATTGGACGGTCTTGGATCTCATGTGGATTTGTTCACGTACCCATTCATCCAGAAATGGGTCTCATCGCTGAAGATGATTTTTAGATGAAACTTACGGTCAGTTGCCAACTACTCCAGAGCATATTCATCGAACACACGTCGTTTTCTATGGTCGTTTACCTTCAGTTCCTGGGTCAGTTGAATATTGTATGGGTACAGGCCAAAATTAGCCAGTTTATGGTCTGGGAAAGGCCGAGTTCTTGTGGGCAACGCGAAATCGACTGCCTCGGATTCTCCTGCACACTCTCACAGACAACTGCGATGTTTTCGGGAGATCTTGCGTTTTTGCGACGTACGGGTATATCAGAGTTATTGTTTTTTTATGGATGAGCCAAAAACACGATGATAACACAAGCACACAATACTAATTTTAATTTTTTTTTCAGGTCGGATTCGGATCCCCCGTGGAGGGAGTCCTTCACAGGGGTGACATCATCACGAAGGTGGGAAACTATGATTCCAGAGACATCCGCCATCAAGATGCACAAAACCTATTCAAAAATGCCGGGAGCAACATTCGAGTTGTAGTTCAAAGGTGAGGCTTTTCACCACTCACAATTTTTTACAAGAGGTTCAATAAATTTGCGAACTAACATAGTTCAATATACGCAGCTAACATTGAACATGCACCTCTCATAAAAATTTCGACATCGAAAACATTCTTCTAGTTGCCCGAAATTTGAAAAAATATATCAGATAATGAACTTTCTGAAAACTAGTAACTCTATGCTAAACTATAAACTAATAACTGTATATTATAAGTCAATATCTAGATCAAAATCAATTACTTCTAGTTCTAAATTTTAGGATTTCAAATAGCTGTACGCTTATATTTCTTATCTTTGTCTATTCTTCAATTTCAGATTTACATAATTGGAATTTCCAGTAATTAACCTTAAGTACATTCTTCAGATGTTTTCTTGCAGCTTTCATGTTACCTTTCTCTTTTAATTTGATTATAACTAGGAAATTATTAATTACTGCTTATGTCAAATCTTAGTAGAAAAATAAATGAATTCGATAACCAATGAAATGTTGAAGATAACTTCAAATTCAGAAAATAAATTTCCAACAAATAATTTGTTGTTTTTATGTTAAAGAACTAGGTAAAACGTCAACTAACTATGTGACGTAATTTATAAATACACTTACCACAGTTTCAATGGCCACTTGCCAATAAAAATTTAAGATTCCAACGAGTCTGGATTTTTTCCTTTATCCTAATAGTTGCTCGTTTTCCTGACATGAACATCGAAACTAATCTATTTAAATTGAAGGGGTTATATTTTTAGGAGTGATTAATTTTTGGGAAAGAAAGTTTTTGGCTTTCTACTACTCCATCTTGATACAAAAAAAGGATGTGGGAATCTTCCTAAACACAAGACTCAGACTAAAGCTGAAGTGGTAGATTATTGTTACTCACTTTAACAAAAACGTCGTGAGAATTCTGGAACAACTGGCACTTGTAATAACAAGTACGTGATGGTTGTGATGGACTACTTCAACAAAAGGCCTGAGCAATGTCTACTCTAAACAGGCCGAATTCCTTCCTTTCTTTGGAAGATTCCCCCAGTATTATATTAAGATGGAGTAGTAGAAAGCCAAAAACTTTCTTTCCCAATAATCTATTTAATTTCACAATTCGCTGTTTTTCCTTTCTTTTGTTCTTGTGTCTATGTCATATGAAATAAAATAAATATTGTGTGCAAAGATTGTAAAAAGTTTTCTCTATTCTCATTCAATTTTATAATTTATTCATGGATAAATTGGTTTTTTCTTCATTTGTGGATTAAATCTATCATAAATTATATAGGATGACTATCACATTAGATTTAAATTTCAATAGATACATTTTTATTTTCACTTCTCAATGAACTATGGTCCTTGACCTGGTTTCTTCGTCACTTTGTGTCTGAAACATCCAATCTTTGTAAACTTCAAACGTCTTTGACGTTTTGGCAATCCATTAGCGAGATCCCCGATTTTCTATAGCCACAATGCGTTTTCTCTTTTCTCAACCGATAAATTTCAATATATGTTATAGTTGGAAGCCTTCAGAAGTTCAATATCTCGTGTTGATTTTTCTCTCTCTAGTTTTAGTTTTTGAAAAGTCTGATATATAGTTTGAACACAGTAAATTAAATTCAACGGTACTTTAAAAAAACTTTCATTTCGAAATTCTTTGATATTATCTTCAACCTCATATATTTTGAGTTCTACTTGTTCTACTTCTTTCTTCAAGTTCTCATTGAATTCATTATGCGGCCTTTATAGATGTTCGAGTAACTTATCCTTCTCCAAATGTATTCATCATTCGTTCTATTCACTCTATTCACTCAGTTTCTTTGAAAACATTCTTCTTTGTTTGTTCTTGTTCCTGCATTTTTTCTCCTTTCATATTGTTCTAGTTCATTTTTTTGTCTATTATTTCTCTTGTTATTTCATTTCTGTTTCAATTTTCGTCTATTTTCGTTCTATAATTTCTTTTTTTTAATTTTTTGTAGCTCTAGATATTGTACAAACATGATACAAGTGTCTTGCAGTATCATCAATTTCCATTCCTCATTCCTTGAAAAATGATAGAAATCTTTTTTCCAGTGGCCTGTAAGTCACCTGCTCTATTTGGATTTTTCTGACCAGATGTTGAAGTGTTGCGAGTCGCTTGAAATGATATCAGTTGTTCAAGACATTTTCCTATTTTGTCAAGTACCCCACAACATCTCACAAAATGCATGATGATCTCATGCGATATTCATATTATTTTTGCACCTAGCTACCCTATTCTTTGTCCCCAATATTCCTATATTTCACTTCAAACACTGTGTTGACTGATTAAAAACTCGAATAAAAATACAATTCTTTGCAGGGAAAATGCTCCTCGCCAAGCTACTAGCACCGGCTCATCCAGAACTAGCTCTCACAACTACAGTCCGCTTTCAGTCTCACCCCATCTCTCCCCAAAAGGATACACCCCTCCAGGGTATAGCCCTGGAGCGCCTGCTCTAACCCCCTATTACTCATCGCCTCTAACCCCAATCGACAATAATTACTTCGACCCGTACGAATATGACCCAACCAGAAAGGAAGATGGTGAAGAGGATATTCATCTTACTAAACAGGTGAGTATATATCCCATATAGATGACGTTTTTGTTAGAGGAGATGTCATCTCAGGCGCTTGTTCTTTAAGGACGATTGAATCCAGCAATGCATTTGTGGTTCAATCTAGCACCACTGATGATACCTCTGGTGGATCGAAACAGCCCTGTCTGGTGTTGGATAACAAATGCGTTGTGTTTGAGCTTCGTTCATTTGGACCAGGTATAGACAATTCCGCGTTCTGCTCCAATAAGTTTGTTGGGGGTTAAAATTGACGCCTCAGCAACTTTTGATGCTTTATAAAGCTCAGATCAAATCTTCCAGAAAAGAGTAATCTGCCTGATTGGAGACACAAACATCACTTGCAAACTTGATAGTCTGGATTCTGTTTTGAAATTGGTTTAGATTTAGAGAAATGTCTATAACTTGTTTCTCACTTTTGCTTCTACGTTCTTAGTTTCTTTGATTAGCAACTATTTTTATGATCTTGAAATTTTCACGAGGAAAAATTCGTTCTCCTGTATCTTCACAATATACACCTAGACTTGATTTCCAATAGGCGTTTCACTACAACAATATTTTCCTCAGTTTTACTGGTTTATGAATATAAATTGGAGGTCATCGAATGTGGCTGATCGAGAACGTCTGAGTTAACAACTTCTTCAAACAGATTCTTCAGTTACCGACCATCCAACCACCAAAAAGTTGATGGATGTAGCCGTTATTACGTGGTAGGAAATCATCATGAAAAATGATGATCTCGTTTTCCTTGAACTATCAGATATAATCCTGAATAACGAAGTCACAGTAATTCTATGGCAACTGATTCCAACGTGTTGAAAAGTGGAGATATCAATAAGTACTTTCAACAGTGTTATTAGAAAATCTTTCAAGAATCTAGATACGTAATTATATAAATTTCTTCAAGGTCTTCACTCAAGTTGCTGCAGTTAGTCGTATTACCTAAGAGCGTTATATCTTTATAAACAAATAACAAATACACATACGCCATCTATAAGTCTATAAGCAGAACACGTATAATATCGTCTTGTTTGTGTAACTTTTGGCCGTCATCCAGGAAATAGGTAAATTTGTTTATTGATGGAAGTCTTGTTACATTGTTGGTGACTGAATCAAAGTCATCAATTAATTATAAATGACCTTTTTCAAGGATGGCATAGAATGGAATTAGTCATGTTCAGCTTGTTATTTACACTCCTGCATGTTCATCAGTGTTTGTCATTTTCCCTAAATATCCTATAGATACAGGGCATCTCATCTAAAACTTGCATACAGAACTCCAGAGCTAGAGAACATACTTCAATTGTGCAGATGTTGGTGGGTTAACATAAAAGATAACAGGTATTAAATACCAGAGTTGGGTCGGATACAGGAAAAAAGGATCCGAATACCGGATACGGATACTTTTAGAGTTAGTTGAAATACACAGGATATTGGGACTCAAACATTTAAATTGTCTGTGATTCCTGAGTTTCCTGGCAACCAGAAATTTACTAAAATTGGTAATTTTCATTTCATCTGGACCTATAACACATGGGCTGAAAAGTCTCGGACATGAGAAAGAAACCCGTTTTTTTTTGTTCAAAATTGTCTTTATCCATCAAGAATCACACAATCATCCCAGCACCGCTCTTAAATTTCAATAACACTTTTGTAGAACGATTTATCTATTGCCTCAAAATAGGTGTCAGTTTCAGCAATAACCTCTTCAGACGAACGAAATTTCTAACCGATTGGCATTTTTGAAAGTCTGTGAATAGCCAGTAGTCGCTGGAAGCCAAATCTGGCGAATATGGTGGATGTGGGAGCAATTCGAAGTTCAATTCATGTAGTTTTCCCATTGTTTTGATTCGCTTGTGACACGATGAAACTAATTTTTTTCTTTGCCATATGTAGTCGTTTCTTCGCAAATTCGGCCGTAACCTTTCCAGTCCATTGTTGTGCGTTCGAGTGCTTTGGACGAGGTTCACCAGTTGCTATCCCCTCAGATGACGATACATGTTTCCTCCATTGTCAAATAACGACGCAAAATTTCCGATTTGTTGTGTTTAAACATGGCCAAACACTGCTCAGAATCAACAAGACCATCATCAACTTTTTTTATGGGCGCTTCATTGGATTCTTTCTGTTTTGAATAGAACCAGATTTTACCTTTTCAATGATGTATCATAAGTTATCATTCTTTTTCGAAAAATTACTGAAAAAAAATTATTCTTATCATAATAGGTTTTGACTTTGATGTTTCTAAATTTGACTTTCAATTTGTTACACTTAATGACATTTTTTATAGTACAAATAATTGAATTTTTGGCGAAAAATGGCTTTCACGAATGAAAAAAAAGAGATATGATACAAATTTATTACAAATACGATAGAAACAGTGTATTTAAACTTGCATTTGAAAAGTTGAGAAAAAAATACGGTGACAAAATGGACCAGGAAACTAAAGAAATTTTGATAAATGAGGTCTGTATGAGGTAAGTTAGACATTGCCTCCTTTTCAATAAAACTTAATAATTTGTAGATAAACGTGAACCCAGGGAAATTTACACGTCAAATTTCCTCCGAAATGAATATTTGTCATACTTGGAGACATCTCAAAAAAAGCGGTTTAAAATGTTACAAAATACACATGTCTCAAAAATTGCATAAAGGTTTGTTTGAAGGTGATTGACAATGTTTCGTGATGAATTTCACTAGTTCGGACTTCCATTGTCTATTATATAAAATGATTTGAAATCCCTGAAACAAGTAAAAAAGAATAATTAAAAAGAGAATAGTTGAAAATAACAATTATATTAAGCAACAATAAACCTGAAATGAAATGATAGTGAAATAACCTACAAGTAAAAATATAATAATTGAATAAATAAAAATTAAAGGAATGCAAAAAAGAAAATAATAAAAAATAAAAAAGTGTAGAGATTCCAAGTCACGTTAGTTCACGACGTTTCGATTGTTGGTATCTACAATCGTCTTCTGGTGATGACTGTCATCACCAGAAGACGATTGTAGATACCAACAATCGAAACGTCGTGAACTAACGTGACTTGGAATCTCTACACTTTTTTATTTTTTATTATTTTCTTTTTTGCATTCCTTTAATTTTTATTTATTCAATTATTATATTTTTACTTGTAGGTTATTTCACTATCATTTCATTTCAGGTTTATTGTTGCTTAATATAATTGTTATTTTCAACTATTCTCTTTTTAATTATTCTTTTTTACTTGTTTCAGGGATTTCAAATCATTTTATATAATAGACAATGGAAGTCCGAACTAGTGAAATTGCATAAAGGTGATCCCGAAAGGCGATCAGAATTTTGTAATTGGCTAATAAGAAGACCTGATTTTCCTGTTTTCCTGAAAATGTAATTTGGACAGATGAAAGCGCTTTTAGGAATTGTGGGATAAAATAACGAACACGTTTGGAACATAAACAATCCCAAGCAGTTCCGAGAAATTCGACCCCACGCAAGTGTGATTTAGTATTAACGTGAGGGTAGGAATTTACAAAGATAGAATTTTGGGTCCCCATTTATTTGACGGAATTCTGAATGAAGAAACCTATCACCAGTTTTTAATGTCGATTTTTAAAGACTATTTGGATGACCTACCTTTGGTTAACTATAACATCTGGTTTCAACATGATGGTGCTCCACCGCACACTAACAGACAAGTATCTAATAATCTGACTGAAAGGTTTGGTGATAATGGGCTAGTGAGCTGGCCGGCAAGGTCTCCAGACTTAAGTGTTATGGATACATTCTTTTGGGGTACACTGAAAAGTAGAGTTTATGGTCAGAGGGAATATCAAAATATTGAGGACCTTCAACACAGCATTGTTAGAGAGTTCGGAAGATTGAGGAGGAGGGAAATTAATCGTGCAGTGAATAATATTCGAAGAAGGGCACAGTTTTGTTATCATGAATAAGGTCAGCAGTTTGAGCATTTGCTGTGATTTACTTTTGTTTATTTTAGTTAATTATTTGTTATTTGTCCAAAGTTCTATTTTCATTGAATGTCTAATTTACCTCATACATACCTCATTTATCAAATTTTGATTGTTAATTCTGTCTCCGTACTTTTTCATTGGCTTCAACATCTCCAATTTTTCGAAAAAGTAAGATAACTTATGATACATCATTGAAAAGCTATAATCTAGTTCTATTCAAAACAGAAATAATCCAATGTAGCGCCCATAAGAAAAAATAAAGTTGATGATGGTGGCCAGAAGACGAAACGTCGGATAGTCGGATAGCATATCTGAAAACACCATTATGTAGCAGGGAAAAAGTGGCAATATGAAAGTGCATTTTATTATCCAATCCCTCGAAAAATAAAGTCAAAAAAAAAATAAAAACCATCTTCCGGATATACTCAAAATTTCAGAACTTTCTCAACGGCATATTGTTAGTCAAGTAAATGCGCAACTTTGCTCTAACTTAACCATCTTCGTATCTCTCATAGTTTCCGAGATCCCAATGGTGAGGATCGAATTTGAAACACCCAGTATGTCAATATCATGACTATCAATTTTTTCAAATTACTTTATCCTTGCGGTCACCTTTATATATCGGATAAAATTATGTAACATACCTACTTTATCTACAAAAATATCAACTCACGTCTTTGGCACTATGACTACACTATTTTACGCAAATTTATTCAGTTAAAGTTGGATTTTCGATGAGTTAAGTGGTGTTGTGAGGAAAGCTAAAAATATGATTCTATCTAGAAATCATTCCAGAGATCACTTCCACAATCTACAAGACGATTCTCCGATTTTGTGGGTGAGATTTTTTGTCACTGAGAAATTTAATGGAAATCTCTTTTCTATTACTTCGCTATATACAGGGTATGATACACATTTGTGTCACATATTTTAAGGATTTTCCCCATAAAACCCATAAAATACAATACAGTTTAATCAATGCAAATTTGAAGGACAATAAATTATGTGTCACTATAAAAAAATGATATATTTCTTTTAGGAGCTGAGAAATTAATATAGGTTTCTCTGGACTGCAACACACGTTTTTTTTCAGGAATATACACCTCGTTGAAGAATGAACGAATGGTAATTTTATACTCGAGAGATTTTTCTTATCACATAAGCGTTCAAAGAAAAGTTTCTAAAAACCAGTATTTTATTCATTATTCAGGCTGATTCACGGTGGATGATACATTAGACGTTTCTGATGAACCTGAAATTTCAATTGAGACCATATTCGGACATTATCCACACAAATAAAATATTTTCGACAATCTTACGACAACATAAACATAGTTTATGTCTCACAGAGACTTTGTTTCATTTGAATTAAGGGAAATGAAGCGTTTGATGAAGGACCCATTACTCAACTTCATTAACATACACAATTGCATCCAGATATTGTTTCAAAAACAGTTCGAATTTTTAGGAATTCTTTTAATGCCAACTACAGTAGTACTCGCTTCAGCTAAAGGCTTTAAATAAATCATTATCGATAAATAAATGAAGGAATCAAAAGTGAAAACTAGGACTTAGTTATCACGGAAATTGTGCTAAAATTTATCAAGGTTATGTTACTTGCTCTCCAAATAGCTGCCCCACTTTATGTGAAATTAGTTGCTGTGGAACTTATTTTTGATTTGGGACATCTAAAATATTATCTAGATTAATTTGCGCTTTGATAGTGTTGAAATATTGTAAGCCGATTTATTACGGGTTTATTACGAGAATATATATGTCGAGACGAACGGGTCATAAAACTTAAAAAAATTCCAAGAATTTGTCTGAGAATCGCGAATATAAGAAAATATTTCAAACCTATGCCAAGGAATATACTAGGTTTAAATTCGTTTCGAGGGTCGCATGTTAAATGACTGATGGGTTTTCCAATAAGATTTTTTAGATGTTGGTACCGAATAAAATGAACTTTTCACTAGTTCCGACTTCCATTGTCTAATATATAAAATGATAAATCCCCGAAACAACTGAAAAAAGGAGAATTAAAAATGAATAGCTGAAAATAACAATTATATTAAGCAAAAATAACCTGAAATGAAAGATGACTATTTATGGGTCGTTCGAGTACTTTCACTTATCCCCGCTTTCCATTTTTTCCGCTTCACTGGTTCAGTGGGAGATGACCGCGGGAGTTGGCCATTTTTCGCTTGATGGGTTTCCATATGTTGCGTATCTCTACGCTAGCTTGGCTGAATACGTTGTTGGACAACATGTATGCGGCTTCCTTGAATTTTCTAGTAAACCAATTTTCCCCTCTGTGTATGATCTCAGCTTGGGACCACTCGATGTTGTGTTGATGGGTCCAAACATGGTCTGATATTTCTGATTGGCTGGTTTTCCCTCGCTGTGTGTGTTTCTTGTGCTCGGCAATGCGAACATTCAATGGCCTCTTAGTTTCACCACCAAACCACTCCATATATATACCAACATATATTTTTCAATGAAAATTTGGATCAGTTGTCAACTACTGCAGAGCCCATTCAGCGAACATACGTCATTGTCTATGGTCGTTTACCTTCCTGGGTCAGTTGAATTTTGTACGGGTCAGGTCCAAGTCACGACGCAAAATTCGCCAAGTTGTGGTCTGCGAAAGGTCAATTTCTTGTGAGCGACGCGAAATCGACTTCTTCGGATTCTTCTGCACACTCTCACAGACAGCAGCGATGTTTTCGGTAGATCTTGAGTTTCGTCGATGTACGAGTGTTGGTCAATCGTTTACTGAACCATCGGACTCAAATGCATCCACCACAATGCGAGTAGTTCTCTCGGTAGGACAATTATGGTGACCGTAAAATATATGTTGCCGGAACACCCATTTTGATAAAACAAATACGTCCTAACAATTTTATTGCTGGGACGTATTGTTGAATGATGTGTCCGTCCATAGTAATTAAGCAAAAGAGATTGAATAAATGACGACTAATTTGACAGATGTAGCATCAACAAGATGACCACTATCAATTGTGAAAGTTCAGAAGTCCATGTTGGTAGACCCTATATGTTGTGCCAATTATTCAAGTAATCTATGCACTTTGTATATTTATAAAAATTGAATCAAAACCAAACTAGTATTATTATTAATTATACGACCAGTTATATAAACTGTGAGAATTTTATGACCTAACATAATATAATGTCCAGGTAAAATATCTTAAGAGACTATTGGCACTAATCCCGTTCGGATATTCCATTTGTTTACAAAAACGCTGAAACCGACGGAAGTTGTGGAAACTTATCCAAATATTATTTACGTCAGTCAGTAACAGTTTCGGGCAACCCAAAATAACCGTGTCGATGTTGAAATAGGCGAGAATCAAATGGTTGTATAGAGTAGGAAAAATATTTGATAGATAGGGTTACTTTAGGCTTGATATTGGCTCAGACAAAGAAGAGGAGCTTAGATAGATAACTTTTGTTCACTAATAAACTTGAAAAGTAGTTTAAAAATCAATCGATTCCAAAGGGAAACAAAAATTACGAAATTGATAAACAAAACAAAATCAAAGATTTGAATTGAAGGGGTTATATTTTTAGGAGTGATTAATTTTTGGGAAAGAAAGTTTTTGGCTTTCTACTGCTCCATCTGATACAAAAAAAGGGATGAGAGAATCTTTCAAAGAAAGGAAGGAAGTAATCAATTTGAAAATAAGTAACTTTATACATGGATGTGTAAATCATGCAAAGAAGTAACTTTCAGACACAAACTGAAAGAAAGTCCTCCTGAAACAGCTACTTTCATATAAACATTGAATTACACGAAAGAAAAAAAATTCTTTCGAAACAAATACTTCTATATGAACACTGAATTAAACAGAAGATACTTTTCTCTACTCAGTTTGTATTTCAAACATTTGTTGTGGAATAAGAATCAGATATCATTCACAAGAGTTCTACTTTGAATGAATGGTAATAAATTGCACTCACATGGAACACTATCACCCTCACTGGTATACACCAATGTTTAGCAGTACCAAATCGGTACTGAAGAGCCTTAGGGCAAGTGTCTTAAGGCGAAACATCGGTGTATACCAGTGAGGGTGACAGTGTTCCATGTGAGTGCAATTTATTACCATTCATTCAAAGTAAACTCTTGTGATTGATATCTGATTCTTATTCCACAACAAATGTTTGGAAAAGTAGCTATTTCAGGAGGACTTTCTTTCAGTTTGTGTCTGAAAGTTACTTCTTTGCATGATCTACACATCCATGTATACTTATTTTCAAATTGATTACTTCCTTCCTTTCTTTGGAAGATTCTCTCATCCCTTTTTTTGTATCAGATGGAGTAGTAGAAAGCCAAAAACTTTCTTTCCCAAAAATCAAAGATATGTATGAAACTAATTGGGAGCCTACAATTTTGTTTGAGTTCGGTATCAACAAAGCTACCGTGACTGTATTGACATAAGTGTACATTTTTCTTGTAATTTAACATTGCCATTAACCATCTTGACAAACGGAAACCTATTAAATGTTATTCCCGTCTAGATTTTGTGTAAAGTGTTTTATGTGTTGTACTCTTTTATGTAATGTCCTTTTGTATTGATGTTGTCTTTTCCTTTGTTATAGCCCTACCGTACGACCCCGCTAGTCCTTCCAGGTGCCAAAGTTAAACGTGAACCAGGACCAATACAAAGTTATCTCCGACACCACCCAAATCCTTCGGTTAGAGCACCTCCACATGTGTTAGATTCCGACCTCCTTATCAAACAAAAGGTATAACAATAGATTATTACTGATCACGATTAAACACTGGTTTTTCCTAATTCTGATCAAAACTATCAATTTTTGAGATTCGATTTCTAGTTTTGGGTAAACTACCAAAATAGCATTTGAATATTTGCTCAATACCAGACAACTTATTTGCAGAATCCTGAAAACCGATTCGTCCTTCCATAATTGATCAACTTAAACATAATGAATATAGTTTAAAAAACTAAAAAACACGCTTTTGAAGAACATTGAACTAAAAAGTTGAAATTTTTTTTTTAAATAAGCTTAAAAATAACGTAATTATGATGCACTGTTTGGAACCTTTGGTGTAGTAATGAATATTACTGGAGTTTTTTCCCAACACCAAATCGTTATTTTTAACACCTCGGCACGTGTTTCGATCACCAAATAATCATCTTCAAAGAGGAAGATTAAAACTGGTGTTGGGAAAAAAATCCAGTAATATTTATTTAAAAATAACGAACAAAAATACTAGTATAACTGTGAAAAAAGCGACGAGCGCTTGACATACAAAAATATGGTACAAAGCTCCTACGTTTTTCACAATAATTATTGTTTTAAGCTTATTTAAAAAAAATTATTTTTAACTTTTTAGTTCGATGTTCTTTAAAATCGTGTTTTTAGTTGTTTAAATTATATTTATTATTCATTTTATAGTTTCGTATTCTATAAAAGCGTGTTTTTTAGTCTTTTTAAACTATATTTATTTTACCTAAACTTTGGGATCATTCAACCGTATATTGTTTAGAAAAATTACCATTGATATTTTCCAATTCCGGAGAGGGAGCCTGAAAATCTAATTATATCAAGGCGGTTACATACAGCGCTATCTGCCCGCGAATAGATCAAGCAATAAATTCGATAATTCTGGAGTTACAAACAAACAGACAAACAAACAGGTGAAACTAATATAAAGCGTGTAAAAAAATATCAATACTTTTACGTAGCAAATTTCCCTTGAGAGTGGAAAGTTTCCATCATCATAAAGTATTGAAGCAATGTACGTGGGCTTTTCAAAAAATAAGGTAAATGTTCAAATTTCGCGGGCTACGTTCAGTCGATTAGCGACTTTTTATATTTTTTCAGGTTGGTACATTCGCCTCGAACATATGTTCACAGTTTCAGCTGTTTAGCACGTTTGTTGATGAGAGGCATAAAAGTCAGAAGTGTTTCGCGAATTCGGCGATTTTCTGGATCGAAGAATTTGAATCAAATTTTATGTAATAAATTGAACTGAGTGCTCGAAAATACACGACCTGTTGACAGTGGCATACGGTGACTGAATCTGAGTCGTAAAAAAATATTTACAAGTGGTACAAGCTTTTCACGAAACTGCAACTTTTTCCTGATCTCAAGATTGAAGAGACCCTTGAAAGGACGGCGTTTTTCGACGATTGAGGAGATGAAAACCGAGTCGCTAAGAGAGAGCCCAAGGACATACCAAAAAGTGCATATCAGAACTGCTTTGAGGATTGGAAAAAACGCTGACACAAGTGTATCATATCTTGACGTCACTCTGAGTTCAATATGGCGCATTTCCAAAGATAAGGGGATTTTCATAATGCTGAATGATATTGCAGCATATTGCATGGTATTTGTACTTGAATACATAGTAATAAAAATCTGACTTGTATATGTAGAGTAGGGAGGGTGAGTGTAAGCACACAGCACTTAGGCCACATGTGACCCATTGTACATCCTCCCGAGGAGTTGTCCTCCAAGGTCATCGTCTATCCTGTCCTCTCCAGGAATATGGATAGGTCATTTGGAGACATCTTCTTTATATCGGCAGGTGTACTCATCAGACCGTAGGTGCCACTGAGTTCTAAAATTCTTAGTCCAGCCGCTTCATTGGCTGAGGAGTCGGCAATGCGTCTACCTTTAGTCCTGTCGTGCCCTTTAACCCACCTCAGGATAATGTTATTATCTACCGAGGCTTTGACTAAATCTTGGTGGCACTCTAGTACTAGCCCTGAGGTAACACGTTGCCTGTTGAAGGCTAATAGGGCTTGTCTGCTGTCAGTGCAGATTGTTATGTTTTTACCACAAATTCCTTTCCTGGATATTTTTTTTGTGGCGATTAGATACGAGCCAGTTCTATTTGGACCACGCTGGTCCAAATAGAACTGGCTTAGTGATCTGGAGTACACTCCACATCCTGAGCCTTCTTTGGTTTTTGAGCCGTCTGTATATATGCGTATTGCATTTGCAGCATCTGACTCTGTGTTCTGTTTTAGTTGTATTTTGTACACAAACCTGAGCTCAATTGCATCACTGGTTGCCTGCAACAGAGGTTGCAGAGTAAGTGCTTCTCGCCAAAGGCTCAGCCTCAATTGACCCAGTCCTACTTCGAGGTTTACACCAGCCGTGCACAATAGTAACATGGCCATTAACGCAACCTCCTTAACGTACAGGTCCAGAGGAGTCAGACCCGTAATTAATTCCATTCCAATATTCATCGTTTAGAAGTATCACAAATGATTCAAAGTTTAAATTTATTTCATATATATTCCTAGTTGTTCCTATCTGTCCTATGGAAATAACGTTCAGATCGACATTATTCAAATTGATATAGGGTTCTTCATTGATTATATATAAACAAGTAATCAAAAATAACTAAAATCTAAGTTTTCTAAATTTTCTATTGTTGTGTTTGAAAAAATACTGCTTTGTGAAAGACCCGTTACTTAACATTATTGAATGAATATGCGACATATATAAGCTCTACAGTACCAGAGGAATAATTTCTGAAATAAATTATCTTGACCTTTATGTTATTTTTGGATGGTAAATCACGATTCGTCGCTGACTTATTTGAAAGGCGTATATTACGCGACATTACGTACATTATGAGACAATATATGAAACTGGGAATTGAATCAACATTTGAAAACTCATTTTTAATCTACGATTTGTTATAGAACCTTCTCACGCACTCTTTTCTATTGCTGTTAGATTTAATAGTTGTTGCAAGACAGAACCGCCAGCGGAAGAACTTTTTGTAAAAATAAAAAAAAGGCTACTGTTTATCGAATACAGAAATAACAGTTGCACAAGCAGGCCCGGTGACAGTAAAGGGATTACGGGTACAGTTGTAGCGAGCCCCCTTGAACTAGTGGGGCACATGTCGTATGTTCGATAAACTGGGTATAATAATAAATGTTATTATGAAAAGCAGTTTCAAGCTATTAACACCGTTAATCTCTTATATTTTTTCCAGGACGTAGCCATTTCATGACATCATTAAACATGGCATGAAAGTTAAAGAATTTAAAGTTTGATGTGCCACGCAATATATTATAACATTCTGTAAAACAGTGTATCAAGCATATTTCTATAGTCTAATTGAAGTTGCAATGACACGGTAAAACAGCGTTTGGAAATCTAATCAGTCGAACCTGGTATATAAAAAATTAAATGGAATTTTTTGTTTTTCCAGTATATATTTCAAACTATCAAAGCTATCTGGAATTTTTAACGTCATTTTCAATGTGCTCCATTTGACAAAAATCTCTAGAAACCTGACAACTCTCAAAAGTCGAAACTTGTGCGAGCTGAGGATCAACGAGGTCTTACCATTTAACTTGCGATTCCTAGCACATCATGTTAGGAAAGCAACTTTGCTTTCATTCCACCTTTTCTGTAACTCTTACCGTTTTTGAGGTTCCTATGTTTTTATTAAGATTTCACTCCCAGCTCAGTGTAGTGAGCTGTTCAAAAAATTAGGTTAAGTTTCGAATTTCGCGGGCGACGTATATTCGATTAGCATTTTTTTATTTTTTTATGTTGGTACACTCGTCTCGAATAATTGTTCACAGTTTCAGCTGTTTTGCATGTTTAGTTTTTTGGTGAGAAACAAAGAAGTTGAAAGTGTTTGCGCGTCGGCCATTTTCTGCAATCGAAAAAATGGATCAAAGAAGTTGCATAAAATTTTGTGTCAAAAACACTCGAAATGTTAACAGTGGCAAAGAACAACACCGTAAACATGTCTCCGCCGTCGTATTCACCAGATTTGTCCCCCTGCATCTTTTTCCTATTCTCAAAGATGAAGAGACCCATAAAAGAACGGCTTTTTACGATGATTTTCGAGAAAAATTAAAATTCACTTTATTTTACTCGGTCCCCTGCAGAAGTTATGGATTCTATAGTTCTGAACGCTGTATCAATCTCAGACCAGCAAGAATTCGTCAAATTGAAAACACGTTACACAAAAATAGTTGAATAGTTATTAGAATCCCTGATAAGTTTGTGGTAGTCACCCTGGATAGTTCTTCTAAAGAGTAGGTGATGTTGAAATCCTGAGTACCACTGACTAGATTGAACTAATCACGATTATTATCGAATTACGAATGCAACAATTGTGAACTCGTTTTCATTATATCATCAATGACACATTTTTGCAATATAGATATGCTATTATTATCAATCTGTGAGTATAATAAATTTTGTGTATTTACTTATTGAATATTAAACATGTTTGAGGTGGCTTTGTTATCTTTACAGACCATATTCTTCATATGATAAATCATTCATCAACAGTACAGCTTGGCAAATCTAGATGTGCCTCTGAATATTGAATGCGCAGTAGACCGGCAGGTGGACTGGCCCAAAAGCTCAATAACATCGAGGAACTCGTGTAGTACACTCTATTATCTTTCAACCATTTTCCATCTGCACAAAAAGAAGAATTAAGGTTCCTATTCCATACTGGTATATGTGTAGTTGTCAATACTTGCTGAGGTTATCTAAAATTCTTTTCCGGATTGTGGTTCCTGATGAAAGTTGTTAGAGGACAGTTACCATCTCTCTTTATCGTTCGCGCATCTCAAGAGCATAGCTAGATTTACCCAGCTGTACCTGTATGAGATTCTGTAAAATTGATTGTATTGAATGTATTACGGTGCGAATTATTTTTGAACTGATCTGTAATTTTTCACAAACAGGTCGCTTCCTCGGTCTTAGACAGAATTTCAACTGGTGATCCAAACAAACAGGTTATTATTCTTTGTATGAGTGTTTTGCTTGTTTCTATTACTGTTTTATAAAGCCTTCAAGAAACGGGGCCATTTAAGAGCATGTTTTTGTAATTCAAATAACAGAATTCCCCCTTCTCGTATAACTTCAATATTCATTATTAAAAACACACACACATCAAAAATCATTAAAACATAACCAATGTTTTGAAATATTTTTCGGTTTTATCAGAAAATTATTCATAAACAAATTATTTCCATGATCCTGCAAAGTTATAGTTCCCAAACCTAGTGTGGCGATGTGTTTGTGTTTTCACTATTCCCCACTGAGGCGGTACTTGAAAAGAATCATTTATCGACATTCTAATATGCATGTAACAAAATATTCGACGTTACTAAAATAAACAGATGTTTTTGTTTAGTGTCCTAGCATTTTCGGTTTTTAACATTCCTCAATTTACTTGTATTTATATAACAATACCTCTGGTAATGCGAGGCTCTGCCAGAGGTGACCAACTCTTTCCTTGTTACTCGTGGGAATACACATGAATGAAACAACATAAACAACAAAAGGCTGGACAGAAGTGCTCACCTTAATCTAAGGCGGTGGCTGGGGATGAACAGAAATGCCACCCCAATCTACCACTTCGAATGAGGCTGGACATAGCAGATCACCTCCAACAGCAAGGGCACTTCCTGTGGCGGGCGCCAAGAGCTCCGCCTTGAATAAAGGCAAGGAACCGGCTGTCCCTGCAGGAAAGCTCCCTCACTTGTGCACCTCCACGGAGGAAACCCCAAGAAGGTTGAAGAAGCCGCGCAAGGACAGTAATATCGCTGCACCTTCCAAAACCTTCGCGGAGGCCACCGTGAGACACCTCAAGATTGCCAAAGAGAGTGTGTTTTCGGCGAGTCTTGGCCTACACCTGCCAATATTAAAGAGATGTCTCCCAGTGACCTGTTCACCTTCCTGGAAAGGACAGGATGGACGATGACCTAGGAGGACAACTCCTCGGGAGGATGTAAAATTGGTTACATGTGGCCTAAGTGCTGTGAGTCTACACTCACCCTCCCTACTCTACAGATACCAGATACAATACCTAATATAATGTTAATACAATTAATATTTTATATTCGATAATTATCAAACGAATTAGGTACCTATTATCCCATACTGAACAGAATATGACACCATTTTGTCTTTACAATTTCTAATTTTATAGATTTTGTCACTGAATACTGATTGTTACTCATTTTTCAGCTAGTTCATAAGCAGTTCAATTCGCCGATCAACTTGTATAGCGAACCAAATGTTGTAGATACCATCCAGAAACAAACTGGGCTGAAGCCGTAAGTATCGAAAACTGTATTCCGCCACTACTCTTACCGTCAGTCACTTTTTAATCAATTCATGGGTGCCAAAAGGCCTAACACATAGATAGCGCTAGTCTTATTGCAACACCAGAAAGCATAAAAAAATCCACAAAATAGTTTTGAATGATCGAAAAGTAAAGTTGCATGAGTTAGCTCATAGCATTTGACCATGAGAAAGCTCGGTTCAAAGTGGGTGCCGCACTGTTGACAAAAAACAAGATGGTTTTGATGATTCTGAGCAGTGTTTGGCTATGTTTAAACATAACAAACCGGAATTTATGCGTTGATATGTGACAATGAATGAAACATGGATTCATTACTTCACTCCGGAATTAAAATGATCGTCATCTGAATAGTATTGGTCGATGGATTTTAGCCCTTGTTATATGCAACCAAATTGTATTTTCCTTTTTGCTGGGTATCAGTGTAATTCTACCTGATCAGTCCGTCTGTTCAGCGAAAAGATCATAGAAACTTTTTGTTATGGAATTATAAATCAACATAAACTGGTACCTACAATGGAACAATGGAACGGTATACAATGGAACAACTTTCAACAGAAGTTGAGAAATTGTACAGACTCAACTGTTTGGGAATTATAGAGGCAATTCCTTCCTATCCCAGAGCTGCCTCAGATGTGATTCTGTACCTTCACATGTATATGTTATGAAACAAAGCAGCAATGAAGGCTTTGAGGATTTACCAGATAGTAAACAAGATAATAAATCTGGATGACAGGTTTTGGAACCGTTCTCACTGAAATCCATGTCGAAACCTATAAACCTAATGCCGAGCAAAAGCCGTTTCGATTTGGAGTTTCAGGTGGTCATAAACAGCCTCCAAATATTCATCGACTATCTTGAGAAGGGAAATACCATCGACAGTGAATCCTTCTAATTGCTCCCACGTCCACCGTATTCGCCAGATTTGGCTCACCAGTAAAAAAATTCGCTCAAATAAATAGGTTATTGCTGAAACTCAGACCTATTTTGAAGCAAAAGGTAAATCGTTCTAGAAAAGTATTATTGAAATGAAATGAATGAGGATTAAGTTAATAAATAAAGCCAACTTTGAAAAAAAACGCGTTTTCTTTCTTAGGCCCGGGACTTTTCAGCCCATGTATTGAATTTAAATGCAAACATCGTTCAATCAATGAAAGGCCAGTTGCATTTCATTCAAGAATGTTTTCCAAAACGAGAGGATCAAAGTACTCAGACCATAGAAACACCATTGAAAGTTCCTTCCAACTTTTTTCTGAGGACTAAACTGCTGGTATCTTATTGGCAACACTGTTTTTGACAGATCACGCGTGAATCGTGTCTTGGATCATTGTCAAACTTGTTCAGTTTGGTCTATAATTTAACCATAAATCGACTTACGAATGAAAGACCCTTGCAAATTATTGAATTTTATTACCAAAAGTCATGCTCGGTGGAGGAAGTGCATCGTGCACTTCTTCCAATTTATGGGCAGTTTCGTCAGCCTACTCAGGGAGCTATTCGAAAGCTTGTGAATAAATTTCGAACCCAGTTTACTTTATCGGACATTAAACCACCAACACGCATACGTGAAGTGAGGACCGAAGAAAATTTTGCGGCTGTA
Organism: Leptinotarsa decemlineata; assembly: GCF_025532065.1. NCBI lineage: Eukaryota > Metazoa > Arthropoda > Insecta > Coleoptera > Chrysomelidae > Leptinotarsa > Leptinotarsa decemlineata. The sequence continues at coordinate 5,725,741 of NW_027412556.1, read as the reverse complement.
TCCGCCAGTGTTCGTGATGACCGTGAAATGTCGATTCGCCGCAATTGGGCCTCTGTTACTCCACTACGTGGAAAATTTTGCCAAAGGATTTGGGTGTAAAACCTCGTAAGATACAGCTGGTGCAAGAATTGAAGTCACACGACCTCCCACAACGTCTAACATTTGGTGAATGAGCGCTAGCAAAGTTGGAAGAAGATCCACATTTTTATCGAAAAATTGTGTTCGGCGACGAGGCTCATTTCTGGTTGAATGGATATGTTAACAAGCAAAATTGCCGCATCTGGAGTGAAGACTAGCCACAAGCATTGCAAGAGCTACCAATGCATCCCGAAAAAGTCACTGTTTGGTGTGAATTATGGGTCGGTGGCATCATCGGGCCGTACTTCTTCAAAGACGACAATGGCCGGAAAGTTACTGTGAATAGCAAGCGCTACCATGTGATGATTGACGCCTTTGTGTTGCCCGAAATGGAAGAATTGGAGATGCCTGACCAGTGGTTTCAACAAGACGGTGGCACATGCCACACGGCACGCAAAACAATGGCCCAATTAAGAGCCGCCTTCGGTGAACAGTTTATCTCACGTTTGGGGCCCGTCAATTGGCCGCCTAGATCGTGTGATTTAACGCCTTTGGATCATTTCTTGTGGGGTCATGTTGAGGCTCATGTCAACAGGGATAAACCAGCAACGACTGGCGCTCTGGAAGCCGATATTGAATCATTTATACGTGAAACAACGGTTGATATGTTAGAGAGAGTGTGCCAAAATTGGATCTTGCGCATGGGCCATCTAAAGCGGAGCCGCGGACAACATTTGCATGAAATCATTTTCAAACATTAAATTATATTGATCGTTCCATCGATTCCAATAAAGATTTCGCCAATTTTTCCAAACTTTTTGTGTTGTTTTGAAAATCAAATCCTATACCACTTAAAAAATCACCCGTTATATACCGACCAGAAAAACAATACGTAGACACGTAGATGGATCAATAATCCTGTTTTTTTTTGGTTCCGAAGATGTTTCCATAAAATGGAAAGCCTAACAGAGTTTTGTTTCCTCAATATTATAATGAAACAATTTTCCTTATTCTGTTTTCAGTGAAGACTTTTTCTAGTCGATCTTTCTTGTTGATAACCAAATGATTGTTAAAAATAACAATTTTCCAATTTCAGCCAAATGCGCAGACAGGTCAAATTCAATCCGGCAGAAAGTGAGACTTACAAAGCTCTTCAGGAAGAATCTCTAGGAGACCATGTGCAAGAAGTAACTGTCCCACCTCAAAGTAAAATTTATGCCCCGAATAAAACTATCCCGAGCAAGGTAAACAACAATTATTAGCGTCATTGGCTGGCTTCGCTAAAGTACGTCTCGCTTATGCTTTTTTGCTATAAATAAGTTGCATGATATAACCTTTCAAAAATATGTTATGAAATAGGTAGCGAAAGATGCCTAGTGAGAGATTATTTATAAACCCATCCTGCAAGGTGGTGTTGATAGTTCGTGGTTTATATGAGAACTTTAAGCGTCGAGTTGATTCTTAGTAATCGCATGACATCTAAGTCTAGATATTCATTGTAGCTTTTGCAGCATGAAAAATTTGTTTGCAGTATTCGTTTGTTGAGTTTATAGTATTCGTTTGTTGAAATTGGGCACTATAACAGCATATATCTGCTGACAATAATTCAGATTCTGGAATGAACTATTAGCTAAAATAGTATTATTGAAGAACTTTACAGTACCATATACAGTGCATTTCTTTAATGTTCCCCCCTTTTATTTTTTGAACGGGTCAACTCAAAGAATTGAAATTAGGGATAATGAAATTGATGCATGAATACTTTATTTTGAAGTGAAATTGACAGATGACACTTTCAAGATGGCGACTAGGCGCCATCTGGGACAAAAATTAAAAGGAAAGAGGGGTCATGCCTAATAAAGAAAACAACTTCAAAATTAACTCTTAACAAAAATGTAGAAATCGGAAACCAAACTTGTTTGAGGATTTGGTTTTTTACGGCTCTTTCGCAGTTTTTTAGAATATGCTATCAAGTTTCTGTCATTTATGGTTGCAGTGAGTAAACCACATTCAATCTTTTCCAAATTTACTACTTTCACCTGGCAATCTTTCTGGACGCCCTATTGGAAAAGAGTTCTGAATTTTCCCTGCTTCCCGTTGTAAAATTCGTGATTTTCATCGCCTGTGTTCATTTGTTTATATTTTCTCGTATAATTTTTTGTGAAAAAGCTGATTGGCTTTCTACTCCCCCTACTTTCTTCATTCTGAGTTATCTCCGACGAATGGATATTACGACTCAGGTAGTTTGCTGTGCTAATACCTGCAACTGAATTAGATAAAATCCATAAAGCGTGTTTACGGTGACTTAGGTAGTTTACTGTACTGAATACCTGTACCTAGATTAGGAAAATTGTCAATAATATTCGTTAACCCTTTTCTATCTTCTGTCATTCGGTTTGCTATTCTTGAAAATCTCAGAATGGGATTCCATATTTGGTTGACGTTTACAGCAAACAATATCCTGTGGTCTCCTTCACTGAGTGCGTGTTCCGCCACAACCGACTTGTACTTTTGGCCTAATCTGCAGTTTCTATCATGCTCCTTTAGCCTTGACGTTCCAAGTGACCTTGAGATTGAATGGATACAGTGTACTCCAAATCAACAAGGCCATGGAACGGAAAAGTTCCTCGGTTCCAAACGGCTGCACGTGCCTATTTACCATATATCCCTAGGGTCACAGACAGAATTGGAAAACACTTGAGGAAACACAACTTTGAATCGGTGTTCAGACCCACCAAAAAAATACAACAAAGTATCAGGTCAGCCTTATCAGCAGCAGGGGTATATCGCATAACATGCACTTGTGGGAACCACCAAGAGACATATGGGAACAAATGTAGACAGTTTCCAAAATGTCAGAACTTTCCACAAAGGAAGTTTCATCAATTTTTTCAGAAACCAGCTCTGGTAGTTAACCAAAACCACCAATATACCAATTCAATCACTGGTGGGGATCCTAGGTAGGTTAGATTAGATCAAAAGTGAGTGGGTCTATTTGACCCTCCACCAGAACACGCAAGGGTGTATTGTGGCTTGCACCTATTCAAGTTCGACTTAATAAACCCAGCTTCTTAACGGAGCCGATTAGTTTACATAGTAAGTGATCTTTTAGGTCAGATGGTAAGAGTACGGCTCCGCCGAACTCTGAAAACCTGATTCGGTTCCCAGCGGGGCAAGCACGTAGTATGTGCTCTGCTGTTTCATCATTTTCGAAACAGAGGCGACACACACTGTCTTCTGACAGTCCGAGTCTTTGCATTTGATGATTCAAATGACAGTGACCTGTGAGGAGACCTGTTAGATATCGTAGTTCACCTGTTACTATAATCCAACAACTAGGAATTTGATTTCATGCTTCGAAGGGTGAATGAACGACTTGGAGTGAGTCAATCCTGGAAGATTTTACCAGAAGTAAATGAATCTTCTTGCAACCCAGGTGTTCAATGTCTGTTTGGCAAAGCTGAATTGCCAGCTGGTTTCTTGAATTCCTTTGACGAGACGATTGCCGTCTCCGCTATCGAAGAGCCAAGTCCAGCCTTTTTCCCTAGTTTTCTCGACGATACGTTAGCCGTCTTCGTCTTCTGATAACCAACTAGTTTTCCAACCTTGGGATGGGTATGAGGCGCTGGTTTACCTCTATGTTTGGTGGAGGTTTCATTGATCTCCTCTCCGTAGGTGGATTGCCACGCGGCCCCGCTTCATTTATTTTAATGGGTACATTAGAGTGACTCGGTTGAGTAGTTGCCTGCTGGGATGGTTCCCGGGTTTAAGGGCGAAATAAGACCTGCCCAAAACCAAAATGTGGTCTGAAACCCATCCTCACCAACACGGCCATGGATCCATTATCAACAGCGGAGGTCCATGTTTGACCAGGACCTGACTTTTCCTTGTCGAGAATAGTCCACTCCAAGGTTGACAGGCCATGATTCATTTTCCTCAATCTAAGTCAGATATAAAAACCTGTGGACCATGAACAAAAAACCCGGAAAATAGCTTTAATAGACCATTTCCAGAATCTCAGAATTTTCACCAACTGAAATGTAATCAAAATTTTCAGAAACCAGCCTTGGTAGTTAACCAAAACCCCCAATATACCAATTCGATAACAGGTGGAGATCCTGATGTGATTCAACAAAGTGGATCGTTCAAAAGGTTGATGTGGAGTGTTCTTCCAGGAAGTAACTTCTGATAAATATGTATTCCGAAAACCGACGAATATTTCAAAAATATTCCAAGATAATAATTATATCGATTACCTTTCAAATTGATCAACCGTAATGATGACATGCAAACACGTAAAGCCATCTGTCGATTTACTCACACGGATGAATTTGATAGGTATCAAATGGGTTCATTAAATCTAGCTTGTAAATCACGATTCTCTTTGCTGATGAAAAATCACATTATTTGTGTATGCAAGTGATATTTGATTTTCGTCGTTGTTGGGAAATTTTTGAGTTGTTATTATTTTAATTTGATGAATTCAAAAAACGAGTGTAATCTAGTCAAATAATGGAATAAAAATAAGTAATATTTTTATAGGTTAAGTTGAACACTTTTCGAATTGTTATGCTTATTATAACGAATTTTATTGTAATGTTGAACGTGGAATGTTGAATTATTTATCGTACCAATATGTTTATATTCAAATAAAAATATATTTATTTTATGGATATTCTGAATTTATTGCCCTTCCTATAACCATTCTTCTTATTTCAGAGGTTCCAGCCCCAATTTCATACAGTTTCGCATCTCTGAGGTATCTGCCAGTTGGGTAGTCGTTGATATAACCATTGCCACCTGAAATGATGGAAAATTTAATGATTTCAATTTATTTTCACTCTTGATGCACCAAAAATCAATGTGATACATTAATATTGCAATAAGTATTTATTAGTGACGAGAGTTTCTAATTGATTAAAAAATTCCCAAAAATTATCTTACCTAATATTTGAATGGCATCCAATCCCATTTGAGTGGCCTTTTCAGCACAATATAAAATAGTGCCGGCACAATCTTTAGAATTGACTTTCTTGTTATCACACGCCTTTGCTACATTGTATAGATAACTTCTGCACGCACCTAGGGTTGTATACATATCAGCAAGTTTCCCCTAAAACAATATTTGTATCAAGATTTTTGTGTGGCTTCTCAATAAAATAAAATAAGCGATTTCATTTTTCAATCCAATTCTTTTAAATTTGTTATTTTTGGAACATATCCTTATTGTTGGTGTTCACGTCTATTCTATGCTATTTATTTTATGTCACTTGTCAAGAACTACTTCACTTCACATGCCATTCACTTTGAATTGCGTTTTAAAACTTAGCACCTGTCTATTATACAAAGCTAGAACCATGACAGTTATTGACGCTGTTTTTGGGTGTATAGCCTTTCACAGTCTGAAAAATAAACGTCATAATATAGACTGGCCATTGAAGAGAGAACATTGACTCCAACAACTAGAAAAAGATGCAAAGATTCACGTGCTGGTATTTAGCTCACTCATACCCTAAACGTCAGTCAGGTTATATTTTACGTGTTGCATACTTCCATGTCACATAGTGCTATGATCCGCAGGTGGAATATATGTGAAAGTGACGTCACGTCCATTCCATATTATCATATGCCTATAACAAAGCTAACTCGGTACTGAATCTGATGAGACGAAAGATAAACTGTAAAGTTCAACCCAAAAAGTTACTGCGTAATATAAATCACCAAAAGATCCAATCAGTCAGTGGAGGAAGATTAATCCTCTTCTTGAAGATGATCACTTGTTGATCGAAACACGTGTCGAGGTTATGAAATAACGGTTTGGTGTTGGGATAAAACTCCAGTAATATTCATTACTACATCAAAGGTTCCCATCAGTGCATCAATTAGTTGGTTGATGTTTCACAAAACTACCTTTTTTCATTCTCAAAATCCAATAAATTCATTTGTGAAGACCACTTCAATCATAATGAGACAATGCTGAATATGTCAGGCACCAGGTTTTATCATGAGAGACACAGACTACTGACTTGTTCTGTAACTTTATAGAGAGCGATGAATTGGCGTAAGGCGTAGTGCTCTACGCCAAGGTCGTGAGTTCGATCCCTCCCCGACCAGATAATTTCTCGAGAGAATTTTTCTAGTTGAAGTTGGGATGAATCTGTAACGTTACATTGCTGATGAACTGCGAATAGCCATGATGCTCCCTAGGTATACCGAGGAGTTATTGACATTGCTTATCCAGAACACGAGGCTAATGACCAGAACAGTCGATGCCGTTAACACTCAAAAAACTCTATAGAACTCCAACTTTTCAGTTTGACCTTCATTACCCTTCAGCAGAACCTCTATCGTTCATTTTTCGGTATAGAATTAAAAAAGCAATGAAAAAATATTAACTCCTTGGCATGAAATGCCTTTCAAACAATATGAACAAATACTATTAATGAATAAAGCATCTTCATGGGTTATTATTCCTTTTGCATGGAGAGATTTGAACAAAAAAAAATAGTATTATTGTTACCACTGAAAAAAGAAAACTTTAGAGAAACTTAGAGTCTCTGAAAAAGTAGATTTTTTTTCTTTAGAGATTCGACTTTCAGATGACTTTCAAACGTTATCTTGTATATTACAGAAAACGGAAGTTAAACAGGTGAATATGAAATAACATTCACTTACTTGAATCAATTGGAATTCCCCAATTCTGGTATTGAACTGTTTTCTGACGTGAGCGTATGAAAATGCAACATCGCAACAAGCTTGCATGATTCCAACTGGACCAGCTGCCAAAACTAACCGTTCCAAATCCAAACCACTCATCAGTACATAAACACCCTTGTTTTCGGCTCCAAGAAGATTTTCCTTCGGTACCTTGCAGTCTTCGAATATGAGTTCAGCTGTACTAGATCCTCTCATCCCCAGTTTGTCGAGTTTCTGGCCAGTTCTGAACCCTTCAAAACCTTTCTCCACTATGAATGCTGAGATTCCGTGCTGAGGTTTCGCTTTCAGGTCTGTTTTGGCGTAAACCTGGGTGTGGATGATAGTTATTTTTTTTTAGTTCCACTGCAATTTTTGATACTCACAATCAGTACGTCTGCATCTGAGCCGTTAGTGATCCAAAACTTGGTACCATTCAATACATAATAATCTTCGTGCTTCTCAGCTTTGAGCTTCATTGAGACGACATCTGATCCAGATCCAGGTTCGGACATTGCAAGAGCTCCCATATGTTCTCCAGAACAGAGCTAAACGAAAAAATATGTTGACAATAAAAATATCAGGAAAAGTCTCTAGGAACATACCTTAGGCAGGTACTTCGTCTTCTGAGATTCATTTCCATTTCGATGAATTTGGTTGACACAGAGATTGGAATGGGCACCGTAGCTCAAACCAATGGCACCAGAAGCCCTAGACATCTCTTCCATAACAATGATATGGTCCAAATAAGTTCCACCGGTTCCACCATATTCACAATTCACAGTTATTCCTGAAAATTTTTATATATCTGCATAAAACTTCAAAGTGTAGTGGTGGTTACTTTAAAATATCTAGGGGCCGTTTAAGTATTACATAAGCACTATAAGGGGGCGTGGGGGTCTTTACTTTGCTTACAGCTGCCAGACTAAGTCATTGCCGGTGAGAAGCCCCTACCTCAATACAATAAGTATGTGTGTACGATTTCTCCCAATGGTTATGACTCAGTCCGGTAGCTGTATTCTTGGAGACATGGGGGGCGGAGGGGTCTAGATGGGGATTACGTCAGCAGTAGTTATTTACTTTTTACACATATGGTAACCCACACTTTGTTTATGTTTGAAAACGAAACGTATTTTTGGGTATTCCCACAAATAATGTTTTCGTTTATATACAAGAAAAAGGATTTACGCGCGCTATTCACCTGTCTAAATTTCTTCCGTCAATCTATTGTTTCGTTTCGATACTGTTCGATTTGACGTGTTATAAGCAAAGTACCTTAATGTTTATATTACCGTTAATCCACTTTCGCCAAAGATGAACTGTTTAATTGAGATGACGTTTCAAGTAGACAAATTTAAGGTATACCAAAAATTGTTCGAAAGTTTTGAAAAATGAGTGAGTGTAAGCCCACAGCACTTAGACCACATGTGATCCATTATACATCCTCTCGAGTAGTTGTCCTCCTAAGTTATCATCCATCCTGTCCTTTCCAGGAAGGTGGACAGGTCACTGGGAGACATCTCCTTTATATCTGCATGTGTAGGCCAAGACTCGCCAAACACACACTCTCTTATTGACGATAGCTCCGGGCACTCGCATAGGACATGCCTGACAGTTTCATCTTCCTGTTCACACATCCTGCATAGAGGTGTGTCCACTAGCCCCATATTATGGAGGTGTTTCCTTAGTTGACAGTGGCCAGTTAGAAATCCTACTGTTAAAAGTAGATTTTTCCTGGTCATCGCCAGATATTTCTTCGGTGCCAGCTTCCCAGGGTCGCCCAGGGTGATTCTGGCAATATTGCGTCCTCTGATTCCATCCCATATCTTTAGGGATTGAGCATGGGTGTAACATTTGACTAGTTCCGCAATTGTCGAAGTCATCAGGCCGTAGATGCCACTGGGTCCTAAAATTCTTAGTCCAGCCACTTCCTTGGCTAAAGAGTCGGCAATGCGATTACCTTTACTCCTGTCGTACCCCTTAACCCACCTCAGAGCCGAGGCTCTGGCTAAATCTTGGTGGCACTCTAGTACTAGCCCTGAGGTAACACGTTGTCTGTTCAAGGCTAATAGGACTTGTCTGCTGTGAGTGCAGCAGTATCTATGTGTGAGTATCCATGTGTGTTCCCACGAGTAGCAAGGGAAGAGTTGGTCACCTCTGGCAGAGCCCCGCATTTCCAGAGGAAGGCTGATTACAATGAGATTTCGCCCAGTTCCCCAAGGGGATCGTTCGTAACCGCATATCACCCTGCGGCCATTCGGTTGTCGGCACGATTCCTTACACCTTATACAATACAATACAATGCTTTATTTTCCCTGAGACTTTTTTACAAGCATGGAAATCGTCACATACACAAGTTAAGATTGGAGTTGCTGGTTAGGCTGGTCCACGGTGGCATGTTTCGCAGTGGCTTTTGGGGAGTTTTAGTTCCCGTCACCCTATTTATTTCTGCCACTGACCAGAGGTCCGGCGATCCCGTCCTTAAGACCACATTGGCTTCCCGGACAGGGCCCCCAGTCCCCTGGCCGTTCCCCTATCTGTCACCTGGGGACGCGCCCGATAGATAGCCCAACCCACAGTGTGGTGTAATTATAAGTTACAAGTCCGACAATGACTAACAATGTTTACATAAGCATAGGAGGGGGGATAAGAGATTTGCTTACTTTTGCTGACAAGAGGGATAGGGGAGAGTAAAATATTGTAATAAATATGCTTACGTAATACAATGGCCCACTATTTGTGATACCAGTTACGACAAGTTATTTTGTAAAAAGTAAAACTTTTCGTAAGTTTGCTTAACAAATTAAAGGCATTTCGGAGGAATATTCAAATCATAAGAATTTGTTGCTTCCAGATACAAACGGAACCAACACAATGAATGAACAATAAATTAGATGCAATGTATGCACCATGAGAAAATTAACGTCCGTAGAAAAAACTGTTTCAAAAATAGGTCTGATATGTTTTCCTTTCGGTTTGTACGTACGTGGACTGTTCAAAAAATAAGTTGAATGTTCAAATTTTGATTTTTTATGTTTTCATGTTGGTACACTCGTCTCGAACATATGTTCACAGTTTCAGCTGTTTAGCATGTTTAATTCGATGGTGAGGGAGATGAAAAAAAAATGGAATTAAGTGCTCAAAAACACTTGAAATATTGACAGTGGCATATGGTGATTGTACTGTGAGTCAGAAAAATGTTCACGAGTGGTACAAGCTCTCCACAGAAGGTCTTCGAAAGTTATGCACCGCTTGCGAGAAGCACTACGAAGAAAACGTCCAGTTTTGTGGAAACACTCATGGCTTTTGAATCACGATAATGCACCTGCTCACTCGTCATTGCTTGTTCGTTATTTTTTGTTAAAAAATAACAGCGTAATCATGCCTCGGCCACCGTATTTACCAGATCTGGTGGCCTGCGACTTTTTTTCTGTTCCCATCTGTTGAAGAAACCCATGAAAGGACGGTGTTTTGCGGCGATTGAAGAGATAAAAACCGAATCGCTGAGAGAAAAAGACATACGCTGTCACAAGTGTATTGAATCTGACGTGGACTACTTTGAAGGAAACAAAATAGAAATTGATGAATGAATAATTATTTTTGGAGAAAAATGGAAATTCTCGCCTTAAGAAGCTATTGTATAGTGAAACACGTGTTGCGTTTTTGTAAAATTGTTTAGTGAAAATCCCAAAATGAAGTGTTTTGAATGCGCTCTCGGGCGTGTATTTAGACGCCTGAATAAGCTATTGAACACACGCCTGAAGAAGCTATTTTATAGCGAAACACGTTTGCGTTTTTGTAGAATTGTTTAGTGAAATTTCCACAACTAAGTGTTTTGAATACGTTTCAGGTGCGTCTTTTCACGCCTGAAGAAACTATTGAATACACGCCTGAAGAAGCTATTGAATACACGCCTGAAGAAACTATTGAATACACGCCTGAAGAAACTATTGAATACACGCCTGAAGAAGCTATTGTACAGCGAAACACGTGTTGCGTTTTTGTAAAATTGTTTAGTGAAAATCCTACAATGAAGTGTTTCTTGAATAAGTTACGGATTTTCATCAAGTATCGGCCTATTCCATCACGTAACTGAAACTAATGTCTTCGAAGTAGGGAGCTGAAATCAATTAACATGCCATGAAAATATAGAGCAAGATGAAATTATCGAGTATCGTTAGCTTATCAAAACGGTTCGTTATTTTATCGACAAAGAAAGCTGGACCAACATTGATAATAATTATCTACACAGGACACTGATAAAATTGAGATACTATACCACGTTACTATTGGAACCTATACTAAAACCAATAATGATTGAGAGTAGAAGTAAGCCCAGTTGACAGCAAATCGGGGGCGTGCTTATTAATTTTTGAGAGGGTTGAGAATGAAAGAAAAATTCTTAGTATAATTAGTTAAAATATTCATACACATTTTTTATTTGCTTCATTAAAACTTTGCAATATCGTAATTTACCTAATCGTTGTAGTCATTAGGTGGGCCTTATGAAAACGGAGTAATAATCGTGGTAATTATAGTAGGTACCAAATAAATTAACAATATTAATAAAAAACACAATATATATATATAACTTTTTTTCACTATTGGGTTGCAGCAATTGATAAGTGAACTCTTTATAACTATTCTCAAGCTTTCTAGTAACTTAAACTCATCGTCAGGGGTACTTGAAAATACAAATTACAAATTTTTGATAATAGAATATAATATAAATGTAAATGTACAAATTTTCGTCTAATCTTCAACCTCAGATTCGTCACTGTTGCTACCGCTATCATCAAAGTGAATTATGATTCAATATTGTGTTCAATACGGTTGTCTACGTCCCACATTTTTTGCTCCTCTTTTAAAACATGCTGCATGCATTTCTTCCAGTCTTCTGCAGAAACAGTTCGAATAGCTTCTTGTAGGTGATGTTGCACGTCCACTAATTCAAATGTTCTGTTTTCTCGTGCCACATATCCTTTTACTTGCGCCCAGATTAATTCTATTGGGTTTAATTCGTAGTGGTATGGTGTTAACCTTAAAACTGTAATTCCACGACTTATCGCCATTTCATCCACTGCGATCTTTTTATATTTGTCTGTGTGTAATTTTGTTAGCTGAAGTAGTTCTGCCTTTAAACTATCTTTGTTATATTGGATGTTCTTATTAATTAACCATTCTTGAATTGCTGCTTTTTTCCATGATTGTTTCGGTAATGGTTCTAAATGTCGACTATGGTATGGGGCATTGTCCATGACGATTACAGACCCAGGTTCCACAAGTTGAATGATGCCTTCAAACCATTTTTCAAACACCTCCGCATTCATCTCTTCATGATAGTCGCCTGTTTTCTTAGATTTAAATAATAATTCACCATTTGGTAAAAATCCACTGTCGCTTCCTATATGCGTAACTATCAGACGACTACCTTTTCCAGATGGCTGTTTTAACCCAACTGACAAACCTTCAATAAAGGCTTGTCGTGTACTGTTATATTACCATCCTGCCATACTTTTTTGGCCGTATGTCCTTGGTTAACCCATGTTTCGTCCATGAAGTACAATTTTTTTTTTGAGCTTCCGAAATTCGTCAATTTTTCTTAGATAGTTTCTTCTCCATGCTATTATTTCTTGACGTTCAATGAGAATGCTTTTCCTGTCAACTTTTCCGTACGTAAATTTCATTTCGTGTACAAGTTTCCTAAAAGTTTCTTTACCCATTTTTGGGACCAATTCATGATCGCTAAGTGCCTCCAGAACTGTTTGTAGTGTGGGCAGCTCATTTCTGAAAAAGAAACTGTGAATAGTTCTGCGTATACTGGTTTTGGCTTCTTCATCAACTGTGATTTTGTTTCGTCCGCTACTAGTTTTTGGCGTTTCTACGTCCCCATGAATTTCTGCTTCTCTTAGTATTTTGTAAATCGATGATTTTGGTACACCGGTATAATCAGAGCACATATCAACTAATTTATCTTTTGTAATTGTGGAATGATGTAGAAATGCCCGGTTGGTTATTCGGAGGTACACACGTAGAATTACAGCACATATGCACAAAGTCATCTTTTGGTGGCTGATGATCTCTTTCAAGACAGTGAAATACTCGCAGTACAATTTGTTTTTCTCTTACTGACCGAGACTCCGACCGTTTTACCTTTTTCGACGTGGAAGGCCCGACCATGTCTCCCATTTTTTGAGTAGTTTGAGAACGGTGTAGAAATATAATTATGTAACGCTTAAACACTTATTAGCACTATTATTTTCACCAATTGTTATCACAACACGTCGATTGCTGACTAACTTAACTGTAAAACGTACAATTCACGCTGTATAATTCACAAACCAATGATACGTTCATGGCTGCAAGTACATTAGTGAGGACTGCAACGATGAGATGGAAGTTACGGTAAAGTGACAAAGACAGAAATATCGTTGCGTACAGCGTTGCCACTAGTTGTAATAAATATCTAACACTATACAGAAAATAATGAATTTTAACTGATCAGTAATCAGGAAATGTATAAGTATTACTCATTACAAGCTCATTACTGATTTTTGTCATAAATAATACCTTTTAATCGTACTAGTAATGTGTATTATCTATAATTTGCCACAACCTACAACTCTACTGCTTACTATATTTTGATTCTGCTATAAACTGGTAACGTAAAATTTAGATATGACAACGCGCTTTACTCTCAATCATTATTGGTTTTACTATAGTAGACGTAATCAATATTAATACACTGGCTTCTCATTCATCGGTTCGTTATTTCATCGCCAAAGAAAGCTGGACTAACATTGATAATAATTATCTACACAGGACACTGATAAAATTGAGATACTATACCACGTTACTATTGGAACCTAGTAGACGTAATCAATATAAATACACTGGCTTCTCATTCTACTTGCCAAAATGTTTTGTTTTTTATTGTCGCACCAAGGACACCTACGATCAGAACCACCCTTTCCTTCTGGAATGAGTTCTTTCTTCTTTTGAAAGAGGAATCGGGCCTAAACTGTTAACATTACAAGGATATTTACCTAAAGTTCCTAATTCGCCTAGCTTTCTCCAAAACTTCCTCAAATCTGGAAACGAATTATTCCTATCTATTTCATTTGCCACTGGAGCCAATTCTTTCTGTGCGAAATTAAAAATAGTATCCCTGAGCTGAAAAGAACATTACTCAATAAGATGAAATTATTAAATACTTGACGTGTTGTACATGAATCTGCTCATCATTCAATCCAAATATATGTTCGTCAATTGGATAATACTGCGACACTTGTCTCGGTTTGAACGGATTTATTTTGTGGAATGTTCTAAATAACTTGGTACTCGATTTCAAAATCATCTTGATCAGGCACATCTGAAACAGTACTGAATTCACTAAGATTCATTATCGAAACTGATAAGCGTTTATTACTGTCTTGTAATCTTCATTGCGATGGGTCGAATACCAAATATGTATTTCAAGTAACTAAGTAACGCTTACCAAATCACGATTTGACTTCAAAGTTTGACCTTTTGCCAGGGTAGGACTGAAATGAATTATTATGGCGTACATCAACACTGATTCATAATTCGTAGGCAGTTGTGGAATCTGCCGTGCACCAGAATTAATTTAAATTGGGGAAAAAACTATTTGGCGTTCTACTTCTTAATTTGAACAAAAAATGTGGGAAACATCCTAAAAAATTCTATTTGAACGATTTATTAAATTCCCCGTTATGGTATCATCAAGAGTTGATGATCTTTCCTATCAATGAATTGATGGATGTAGTCCTTACTACGTGGTAGTAAAAAATGACAAGTAAAACTTTCTATTTTTTTTTACATAGAAAGAAAGTTTCATTTCTCTTTTTCTACACGCTTATATTAGCTTCACCTGTATGTAAGTATGTTTGTAACTCTTCTTTCCCATTCTAATGCTCGGGATCTGAATTTGACAGAATTATCGAAATTATTGCTTTATCTATTCGCGGGCAGATGGCGTTGTACGTATCCTCCTTGATATAATTCGAACTCACTTTACATGTGTTTCTTCATTGAAAAACACGCTAGTATAGCATGAGGAACTGAAAAATGAAAAATAAATATAGTTTGAAAAACTAAAAAACACGCTTTTAAAGAACATCGAACTAGCAAGTTGAAAATATTTTTTAAATAAGCTCAAAACAATAACGAACGAAAAATACTAGTATTATTGCGAAAAAAGCGTGAGCGCTTTGTGCCATATTTTTTGTACGAGTATATCAATAATACTAGTATTTTTTGTTCGTTATTGTTTTAGGCTTATTTAAAAAAATATTTTCAACTTTTTAGTTCGATGTTCTTTGAAAGCGCGTTTTTTTAGTTTTTTTAAACTATATTTATTTATATTTCCTATTATACCTAAATGTGTAAACCCAATTTCCATGAAGTAAGGTTTATTATTATTTATTATTTCAACGAATGAAATCTGAAGAATCGTTTTATGGCGTCGAAGGTATTGACTTCTATTCTTATCAGGTAAAGTAACATGAGATAACATATCTTTATTTATCTACAGCATGGACTTCCAAACTTTGACAATCTTATTGCCATCTTATTGAAGCTACATCTATCAAATTAGTTGTCATGTATTCTGCCAAATCACCATGGATGGATATAGCATTCAACAACATGTGCAAATAATGAAATTGTTTTGTCAAAATGGATGTTCTGTTCGGGCAACGTACCGCGCACTTCGACCATTTAAGTTTCTTCCTCACGGTTGAAATAGCTTCTGATAGTAACCTCTGGCTTTAATAAGAATTTGCCTGCGTACGCAATCAATGTCATAGCTGCCTTCTAAGGCCCAATTCACACAGAACGGATGAGGCTTCGGCATGGCAAGGACGTAGCGGATGCTACGTGGGGATGCAATGCACACAGAGGGGCGGAACAGTGGCGAGAAAGGACGTCAGTAACCTATTGGTTTTGTGGTTAGGTTAGGCAAATGACAGTGGCCTGTAAGAAGGCCTGTTAGACATCGTAGTTCATCACTACTGTAGTCCAACAACTGTCTGTTATCAAGCTTCGAAGGGTGAATAAACGCTTTGGAGTGAACCAATCCTGGAATATTTTGCCAGGTGTTGCTATTCAGGTGTTCAATCTCTGTTTGGCAAAGCTTAAACCGATGCCAATGACAGGTCTGCAAGGGAATCAGCAGCCTCATTGCCTTCCAGACCAGTATGGCCAGAAATCCAGACCAGAGACAATCTCTTAAGTCTTCCTATCGAGAAGAGTCGTTTTTGGCAATTTGATACCAATTTAGACGTTGCTCGGTAGGAGCCAAGAGCTTTCAACGTCGCTTGACTGTCCGAGAATATTTTAATGACTTGTGTATGAGGTTGGATTCTTCCAATATCTCAGCACACAGTTCAATAGCGTAAATTTTCTCTTGAAATACAGTCCCTAGGCCAGAGATGTCAACCTGCCTAGATTCCCAGGCAGGTTGACATCTCTGGCCTAGGTCTGCGACTGAAAACACCTGCACCAGAACCGGAAGGTGTTTTTGATCTATCTCTAAACCAACAACTATCTGCTCTTAATATTTCCTTCTCTCAGAGGATCCAGTCCTCTCTACTCGGGAACAGTCATTTATAAGGCAGTTCGTAGTTGACAGTTAGAGGCATACAGTCAGAGGTCATTTCCAGAATGCTGTGACTTCCAGTGTCAACCAACAGTCTGTTGCACTCTGTATTAAATTGATTTGTGCAATTGGAAATGTGCCCAAGTCTATATGCAGTCCATCTAGCATCTCTCTCCAGAAAAATGTGGAGAAGAGGTAGATCTAGAAGGATCTCCATGGCCGCTGAGCATGTGGTACTGATGGCATCACTGATGGCCAGACAAGCCTGTTTCTGTAAGCCAAAGAGCTTCGCCTGGGCCGTTTTCTGTAAATCATCACATAAATCCAATGGATTTGTTTGGGACCTAAACCCCAAGTTTTACCACAAATCCTTCGACACGTCCCTAGGAACAGTCTGGTGAAACTTTTTCCAAGTGAGCGTTCAAGGACAATTCCAAGATATTTCACCTCCGTTCCAAATGGAATGATCTCAGCATTGAGGGAAAGTGGCGTTAGATCGTCCAATTTTCTCCTCCTGGTGAAGGGGATTATCACAGTTTTGTTGCTCCCTCAGGCTCCATCTGTGAACAACGTCCATCATGCTTTGGTTTTGTGGACTACAACATGGCTTTTTCAAGCAGTGTCAAAGATGATGAAGATATGTTGGATTTGGTGTATTTTATCAACAAATTTGGTGTATCAGGCCAAGTAAAATCAACTGGCGTGCCCCTTCTTGTATGCCACGAGAGACGGCAAAGAAATGGGGCAAGGTCGGGAGGGCGACCGTCCGCGCCACGTCACTTCTGTTAACATTGGACCATTTCTTTACATAGGAGAGACTCGGAAGGAACAAAGGTTTGCGTTCCGTTTCTGCCAGACGTCTGTTCTGTGGTGTGAATTGGGCCTGAGAGAGCGTGTTTTGCAACTTCCGATGTATCTGTTTGGCCACAGCGGCAACTTCTTCTGTACTCGGTTGAGCGCGTTTTCAAGTTCCTTTTCGTAGTTCCGACGTAGAACGAACCACAACTATACGGTATTCGGTATACTCCTGAAGTACTTAGTGGATTCCTGGGGTCTTTTGCTGACCTAAGGCTATTCTCTATCGTTCTTGTGGGCTTGAAAATGGCCCCAACTCTATGTTTTTCGAGGATCCTTTCAATTCGGTCTGTGACTCTACTTATTTAGAACAGAAAAGATCTTCCATTGACTGTTCGCGCCAGTGTCGTCGTGGACGTCTATAGTGTCGTCTATAGGGTTAGTAAGGCTCGGTTGATTTCGTTACTCAGAAACGCATTCTTCAGATGACACATTTCCTCTCATAGTCCTTCCGGTTCGCTGACACTTCCTATCCCTTCTATGATTAACTATATGAATATCCTTTATTGCCCAGAGACAATTATTGTTTCACTCTAGTGGGTTGAATCCCCAGTCTTAAGGTGCCCCTTTCTATATATTCAAAAAAGTTGAAGAGAGTTGTTTCCTGCAACTGTTGATATGATGATAGTAATCAACATGATCATATTTATAAAAATCTTTTATTTTTGTCAAAAACATGTTACATTCATACTTTATTTGTACTCAGAGTTGATCGCTCTTCCTATAATGAGCCTTCTAATTTCAGAAGTTCCAGCACCAATTTCAAATACCTTGGCATCTCTGAGAAGTCTTCCTGCTGTATATTCATTAATATAACCGTTTCCGCCTGAAAAATAAAAAAAATCGGTGGATGTTAGAGATTTGGACTTCCATGGTCTAAGAGTTGGAAATTACTTTGTGGTCTCTTACTCTATACAAGAAACTAACGTGAGTTTCACCAACATATAACCCACCTAAAATCTGAATGGCATCCAAAGTCATTTGGGTAGCTTTTTCGGCGCAGTACAAAATAACACCAGCACAATCTTTACTATTGATTTTTTTCTTGTCACAAGCTCTTGCTACGTTATATAAATAACTTCTGCAGGCGCTCAAAGTTGTATACATGTCAGCCATCTTACCCTAAAAAATTGATTATTGCTACAGGTTAATTATTTGAAAACAAAGTAAACAATCAAAAGTACAATGTCAATAAATGTTTCAATATTATGAAGAATAGTTTTGGCTTTTTACTTCTACAATTTTTTTCTGATTGTAGAAAGTGAAAATGCTCAGAAAGGTCTATGAAATCTCTAATTTCTTCTTTGAAAAATGAATCATCACCCAAGTTATTTATTGAACTGACAAATATTTACCTGTATGAGTTGAAATTCGCCAATACGAGTATTAAACTGTTTTCGAATGTGGGCATAAGGAAAGGCGATATCACAGCACGCTTGCATTATTCCCACCGTTCCTGCAGCCAGAACTACTCTCTCCAAATCAAGCCCACTCATCAGAACTTGCACTCCCTTGTTTTCCATTCCAAGCAAGTTTTCCTTCGGAACTTTGCAGTCTTCAAACAACAATTCTGAGTTACTGGAACCTCTCATGCCAAGTTTATCCATTTTTTGACCCAATTTGAATCCTTCAAAGGTGTTTTCAATGATGAACGCCGAAATGCCATGCTGGGGCTTCGATTCAACATCAGTTTTTGCGTATACCTGGAATTTGGCAATGAGAAGTATCTACTCCAACATCAATAGCCTGAAATATTTTTTCTGAATGATATACTCACGAGAACCAAAAATATTTTGACTTATCTGTATTCATTCAACAAACAAAGTAAGCCAAACAATGATAGATGCGTATTTAAAGCATGATCACCACGCACATTTGCATCTATTAGGTAAAAAAGCAAGCCTCCTTACGCTAGCCAATCATATTCAACTGCAATCGGCTGGAGAAATTCATTGTTACAGTTTCGGAATGGTCAGTTACGTTTTAACGCCCGTGGTGTGTACATATACGGTATTCCAAAGTTCAAAATTTTTAAAATGTCAAGTACTGAAGAAACTGCTAATTTGTGTTCCTACACTCCACCAAAAAAAATTTCCTATACCCGGTCGCATATTATTAAAAAAATAAATTTCGGTCGTTCCTTAGTGCGACTCTGTACAAGCAGCCTTGTCTAGGAGATCACGTGCACTATGCATAATAATGTTTTAGAGCACTCCGTTGCTTGGTTGGACAGAGTATAGAAAGACATACTCGAAATATAAATATAAGTATCGGGCTCATTACATGAATAGTAAAAAAATAGAATACTGTGTAGATCTAGGAAGAATAATTGAAAATTGGGAGATTAGGAAAACTTCATAAAACACTACTGATCTCACTGAGAGAACACATGTGTCGAAATTTGTCAAGAAAGTCAATTATTCCACTACATTTCAGAATATTTACTATATGTGAAGTTTTTTCCTTATACGACGAATTGGGGGATTCGGATTTGCGGTTGCTTACCTCGTTTACGGGCAGATGAGGCGATGACAAATATGTTGTTTGTCTTTCGCTTTAGCTTAGTTCGAGGAATGATACTCTGAAAGGAATCCGATTTTTACTTAGGGGAAATAATCGACTTCATGTTGATGATGGACACTACCTTGAACTGACGAGTGGCCAAACAGCCAGCGGTAACCGGTCTGCAAGTGTGTTTCAATAATTAAAAATTGATTCCGGCATATGCAGGAATAACTTCAGTGAAGAATCCTGCACTGACACGTGTCGGATATAATCCAACACCCTTCGTGATATTAGCCAGGGGAGTACCTAATTTCTAATGGATGTCTACATTAATCTACAATGTAGGTGAGTTGAGACTGGCCTAAACGAATTGTTTTTTTGGATAATTTGAGTGATACCTCAATCACTTACTACAATCTAATTTATTACCATATTGTCCACATATTATCCATTTATCAATCATTTGTTTCTCACTTTTAGTGTTGAATAAACCCTTTATTTTAATATTTTCATGATGACCTGCTTTCAAGCCATTCAAGAAGTAACTTACCACAATAATATCGGCATCGGAACCATTTGTGATCCAAAATTTATGGCCATTCAGAATATAATAATCCCCCTTTTTTTCTGCCTTCAGTTTCATCGAAATAACGTCTGATCCTGCTCCAGATTCTGACATTGCTAAGGCTCCTATGTGTTCACCAGAACATAACTGAAAAATATTCTAATGATTATAACTTTCTTAAATGAGTGAGTGATTGTGTTCTACTGTTTATTGGCGAAATTTGATAACTCTCAGAAACAAAACACTATTGAAAATGTTAATGATACGTCTCAAAATTATTTTTTGAGAAAAATCCAATGCATCAAATAATATATTGAATACTAGCTGACCCGGCAAACGTTGTTTTGCCACATAAATTATTTCTATCTGAACAATAACACTTATAAAATACTGTTGGAGTTTATTTCGTTTATTTAGTTTAGAATTGTTACATTCTGTATAATTATATTTGATGTTTTGTAAATCTTTCATAATATGTATAAGTTAGCTGTGACGTTGTTGAAAAAAATAGACAAGAGTTTGACAGACAAAAAAATTTGGATTTTAATTTGGTTCTTCGAGACTGGATATTTCTAATAATACCTAATTTACAGGTAAAGCCAAAATATATGGTCCTTCGTTGTCTATAAAGAACAGCAATTTGGTAATACAAAGCCAGAATTATGTCTGAATTGAGAACAAGTAATTGACTCGCCGAAAAAAAGAAACCAAAAAGACGCAGAAAATGATGCTGAAGCCGATGAGAAGATAAACAGACCGGAAAAGATGCATGTGCAAATTTTTTCTGGTAAATTTTGGTTAGACAAGGTGTACCAAAAGAATTGCCAATTTTCAGTGGCGATCCTATAGAGTGGTGACCACATTTCATTCAGCAGTACAAACATTCTACATCTATATGTGGCTACTCCAATGAAGAAAATCAATGTCAACTTAAAAAATGTTTCAAAGGTAATGCAAAAAAATTAACTCAATCTACTAATTTTGCCACAAAATGTTGACAGAGTAATTGACCTTTTACAAAACCGTTTTGGACGTTCAGAACATATCATCTCACTTTTATTAGACAGGGTTAGAAAGTTTTTCAATGTTAGGGATGGAAAACTAGATATGTTAGTAGAGTTCTCAGATGAAGTAAAGAGTCTTGTTGCAACCATTGAGACATTAGATGAAGAAGACCATTTGCGCAATCCAATATTGTTAAAGAAATTAGTGGATAAATTACCAACTTCACAAAAACTCAATTGGGTGGAATATATATCAAATAAAAAATCCAAATGCAAATTGATTGAATTCACTACCTGGTTAGAATCAGAAGCAAATGCAGTATGCCAACTTTTGATTCCATGTACTTCTGACAAAGGTTGTAATTCAAAAAATAAAAAACGCAAAGATGTTAACCTGACAACAAAAACCGTTTTCAAAACTTGTATGTGTTGTAGAAATGAAATTCATCATTTAACTGTTTGTCCAAAATTCAAAGCATTCTCAACAGACGAAAGATGGTCCTTCATAACATCAAAAAGAAGTTTTTTTGTCTTTTTCCATTTCATAGCATCAAAAACTGTAGAGAAAGAAAATTGTGCAATAGCAATGGCTGACAAAAGCCTCATCATGAACTGTTACATAAAGATTATAGTCAGGAGACAAATATTCAAAAAAATACAGATGTTGAAACTAATTGTCACATATTGTCAAACAGAAAAGTATCACTCAAAATTTTACCCGTGGTGATCTATAAAGGAAAACAATTAGTCGAAACATTTGCCCTTCTTGACGATGCTTCAACAGTTTCATTAATCGACGAGGATTTTGCCGATGAATTGAATTTGACAGGTCCCAAACAACCTCTTCAATTACAATGGACAAACAATCAAGTGGAAGAACAGAATAATTCAAGAGTTGTCAGCTTCAAAATATCTTCCCATTCAAATCAAAAATCAAATTTCTATGTGCGCCACGTTCGAACAATCAAAGATTTATCTTTACCAAGCCAAACGGTGAATGTTAGTGAGATTTCTGAACGTTATCCATATATAGACAACAGATTCAAGTCATTAGTTGACGTTCAACCAAAAATTTTGATTGGGCAAGATAATTGGCAATTACTGGTAAGTACAAAAGTTATATCAAGATCTTGGCATGGGCCTGCAGCCAATAAAACGCCTCTTGGATGAGTCATACATGGTCATTTCAAGAATAATGATCAAACTGTACCTAAAAATTTCGTTTGTTATACAGATTGCAAGGTAAAGGACGCCTTCGACATTCTACATGATCTTGTCAAGGAGCACTGTAAAATCGAGACTTATGCAGAAGTAGGAAAGTCTATGTTCAAAGAAGATTTACGTGCTCAACAAATTTTAGATACAACAATGAAAAGAGTTGGAAATGAGTATGTAACAGGTCTCTTTTGGAAAGCAGATGATCTGGTTCTACCAAATAGTAGAGACATGCTATTGAAAGAAGAATAGATAGAGACGAATCGTTTGCAAAGAACTATATCGAGAAAATGCAGGACATGGAAGGTAAAGGTTATATTTCTAAAATAGATTCTGAAGAAATCAAATGTAATTTGGACAGAATTTGGTTCCTTTATCATTTTGGAATAACTAACCCAAATAAACCTAGCAAATTAAGAATTGTTTTTGATGCTTCTGCGAGGTCCAATGGGGTAAGTTTAAATGATTTTCTGTTGACTTGGACCTGACCTTTATAATTCATTGCAAAAAATACTGCTTAACTTTCGTATAAAAAAGTTTGCTTTCACTTCTTACATCAAGGAAATATTTCTTAGGGTCAAGGTGAGAAAAGAAGATCGAATCTCTCAATGGATTTTATACAGGGGAATGGAGAGGGCAAAACAACCAGATACTTATGAAAGAAACGTTGTGTTTTTCGGCTCAACTTGTGGTCCCTGCTTAGCACAAGAAGCAAAAAGTAGAAACGCTCGAGACTTCAGCCAGTACTTCCCGAAAGCATCAAAGGATATAATCGACGCTCACTACATGGACGATTATCTTGGAGGAGCAGAAAAAGCAGCACAGATTATAAATGATGTAATATATGTACATAGTAAAGGAAATTTTGAAATTTGTAATTGGAAAGCTAATGATTCAAATATATCAAAGGATGTAGATAATAGGTTATTAGCCGATTGCCAAAAAAATTTCGATGAAAATAAATCGTCAAAGGAAAGAATGTTAGGTGTCTGGTGGGATCCTAAAGAAGACACATTCACTTTCAAAACCAATTTCAATCAAATAGATAAAAGTCTATTAGATACTGGACGAAAACCATCTAAAAGAGAAGTTTTCAAAGTGGTGATGTCAATTTTCGATCCCCTAGGATTCCTAGCAAATTTCATGGTACAAGGTAAAATACTTCTCCAAGATACCTGAAGAAGTAAAATCGACTGGGATGATGACATTTCCGATAACTTATACATGAAATGGACACAATGGATTGACGATCTAAAAAATATTCATCACTTCAAACTTACACGACAATTTTGCATGATGGAAAGGGAAAAAAGTACTCTTCAACTTCACATTTAGTGATTCTTCTGAGAACGCCTACGCTACTGTAGGTTACGTTCGTTTGAAGGTGATTGACAATGTTTCGTGATGAATTTCACTAGTTCGGACTTCCATTGTCTACTATATAAAATGATTTGAAATCCCTGAAACAAGTAAAAAAGAATAATTAAAAAAGAATAGTTGAAAATAACAATTATATTAAGCAACAATAAACCTGAAATGAAATGATAGTGGAATAACCTACAAGTAAAAATATAATAATTGAATAAATAAGAATTAAAGGAATGCAAAAAAAAATAATAAAAAAATAAAAAAGTGTAGGGATTCCAAGTCACGTTAGTTCACGACGTTTCGATTGTTGGTATCTACAATCGTCTTCGGGTGAGGAATCAATCCAGTCATCACCCGATGACGATTGTAGATACCAACAATCGAAACGTCGTGAACTAACGTGACTTGGAATCTCTACACTTTTTTATTTTTTTATTATTTTCTTTTTTGCATTCCTTTAATTTTTATTTATTCAATTATTATATTTTTACTTGTAGGTTATTTCACTATCATTTCATTTCAGGTTTATTGTTGCTTAATATAATTGTTATTTTCAACTATTCTTTTTTAATTATTCTTTTTTACTTGTTTCAGGGATTTCAAATCATTTTATATAGTAGACAATGGAAGTCCGAACTAGTGAAGTAGGTTACGTTCGTTGGGAACAAAACAAAAATGTGAAAGTTTGCTTCATGACAGCCAAAACTCGAACAGCCACCTCTGAAACCTTTGTCAATACCCCGCCTGGAATTACAGGCTGCATTGATAGGAACTAGATTAGGTTCTTATTTGACCAAATTTCTGCAACTCAATATTTCAAGCACGTTCTATTGGACTGATTCACAAAACGTACTCCATTGGATATGATCAGAAGCTAGACGATTTAAAATCCTCGTTGCACAACGTCTTGAAGAATTACAAGAATTAAGCAACGTTATTGAGTGGAAGTATGTTCCGTCAAAGCAGAACGTTACAGATAAAGCAACCAAAAGTTATGGTAAAATGAATTTCTCAGCTGAAAGCAGGTGGATTAATGGCCCTGACTTTCTATGGAAAGAATTTGAATATTGGCCGAAAGAAGATGTTTCGCATACACCTACAACTTGAGAAAACCCCATAAGATAGAGTCTAACGTAGTCATATCCGATAAGTCATGAGCTGTGTGGCACGCAAGGCCGTCCTTTTGAAACCACATGTCGTTGGTGACCAGGTCGTCCTGGCTCAGGCCAAAAGAAGTTGGTAACTATCGACCTACACTGCTCGCCGTTGACAGTAATGGCCTGGCCAACGTCATTCTCAACGTCAGTTGAATTTTGTACGGGGCAGGCCTAAGTCACGAGGCAAGATTTATCAAGTTGTGGCCTGCGAAAAGCCGAGTTTTTGTGAGGGACGCGAAATCAACTGCCTTGGATTCTCCTGCACACTCTCACAGACAGCGGCGATGTTTTTGGCAGGTCTTGCGTTTCGTCGACTCACGGGTATTGATCGATCATTTATTGAACCGGTGGACTTAAATTTATCCACCGCATTGCGAATAGTCCTCTCGATAAAATGGCAAAGCGAGCGTGATGAATAGTATATTATAAAACGAGCGTATAATGATGGTTAATAATCACGAGGTGAAGTTTATCGAGAGAATAATAGACATCATACGCGAGTAGCATACTATACTTTATCCACGACTAATAAAAATGTTTGTTGAAGTTTTTTTGTTGGAAAAATTTGTTACATTACATACATATTTTTAGAAACACTATTATTTTATTCTAACGAATATTTCATGCAATACATTATTCATCTCCACACAGTACATAGTTATCGAAAATTAAAATGATCGTATATTATCATATTCATTTATAGTCATTAATAATTGTAATATTTGAACAATTGGTAAAGTTTGTAGCAAATCAAGAAGGCATCTGACAGCAGTGATTAATGACTCATTAATCACTGCCGTGATTAATGGGTATTATTGAGGGACAAACAGACGTATAATGAGTACATTATACAATAGTCATCCGTTCATGGTGATTTGACAAAACAGACTGAATGTGGCAACTAATTTGACAGATATAGCTTCAACAAGATGGCCGTTATATCAACTGTCAAAGTTCAAAAGTCCCTGTTGGAAGACCCTATACTGTTTACCTTCGGCAAGTATTTTTCCTTCTGCCATTCGTTTCCGTTTCTGTGAATCTGATTGATACAAAGATTTGAATGAACCCCATAGCTCATTGATACGGCTGCAGATGCCCTAGATAACTCCTCGGTGATGATGACATGATCCAAATAGCAACCATCTGTTCCACCATATTTTTCTTCAACTGTTATTCCTGAAATCATTGGAAAACAAATCAACAACTAGATGGTATCCACCAGTCACAAAAAACTAACTTTAAACCTAACCTTCACAACCCTCTACAGTACTTCACTGCAAAATGGAGTTAGTTCCTCTTATCAACCAGAACATCTATTTTAAAAACTTACCGTGCACACCTAAGTCTCCCAGTTTTCTCCAGAAGTTCCTTAGATCTTCGAATTTGTCTTTCTTGTCAATTTCGTTTGCAATCGGAGTTAACTCCCGTTGTGCAAAGTTGAAAATTGTATTCCTCAACTGAAGAAGATGAAAAAGTACAATACATATGAAGTGTGCGGCACCTAAAACGAACAGATCGAATATCTCCCTACACATTCGTTGGGAAAACATAAAAAATAGATTTTTTATTTCAAGCGTGAAATCTTTAACTCATAATTCCAACTGTCATACGTCTTTCCCTACTCTTGCATCATCAAGTAACTTTAAAAATGCTCCAACTAAATGTTTTAATGTCATGTGTTTTTGTAGCGTCATATTTCAGTAGATATTTGGTCTTGGTGAGGATTTTTTGTACTCTATACATTGATGCTGTTCTTTTTTTCCAAACTTTAATTTTTTTCATCTTTTCAGCTTATGTCGTTAACCGTTTCTCGGCCAATTTTTCTTTACGAATTCAAATTGAACCAAAATGCGCCGAAATAGAGCAAACACTTATCAGGCATTTGGCAATGATAGTGCTAATGAACAAATGGAAGAGCCCCGAAGTAGTCGACCTACAGAAATCCAGGACCCGGATTTGAGGAGACTGACCCATTATAATAGGGGAGCCCAGGCGGGGCTCCCCTATTATAATGGGGCAGATTAATATACACGGGATACCTTGTACCCGGTTAAGTACCTCCACCAAATATGAGCCCCATATATAAGGCCGCCTGTGAGGGATAAAGGATCAGATTAGTAAAAAAAATTGATCATCAGAAATTCTCGAGCGCGTCAGATTAAGGTAGGGTGAGTTAATTACCTGCTAAAAAGTGTATATTTCAGTAATCTGACAGTTTGAGAGTGACGTAAAGAAAGGGGAGGGCAGCAAAGTTGTAAAAAAATAACGTCATTTCGACATTCTCGCACGTAGCTAATTTTTTTTTATTTTGAAGGAAGTAATTCAAGGATAACGAAAATTATATAATCTGACGATTTACGCAAGCCGAAATAACATAAATTCGTCGATAAAGTTTAATGCGCGCAGCTGTGTGATACCTATATTTCCCTCTCCGAGTTTCTATTCCTCTATTCTCTATTCACTTTTTCTCTATCTATAACTCTCTCACTCCGCCCCACTGTGAATTCTGGTGCCATGACGCCATCACAGCTGATCACAGAGACTCGTTCGTGCTGAAGATGAAGATGATGATCAATTAATCAATTAATTGATGGATGTAGCCGTTACTACGTGGTAGGAAATCATAATGAAAAAAAGAGAAATTGAACTTTCTGTTTTTTACCACTTTCATTTGTAACTAACGTTACTGCAGTTTCGTCCTATAAGAACATATAAGTTTGAAAATATCCTTTCAGGACGAAACTGCAGTAACGTTAGATACAAATAAAAGTTGTAAAAAACATAGAAAGTTTCATTTCTCTTTTCTTCATTAATTAATCAATTAATTATAAAAAATTAAATTTTTTTGAGCATTTTTTTTAAATTATTTTCTTACAAATACAAGTATTCCAAATTAAAAACATACACTTATTTATTTGCATATTATTTCCTGAGCTTTCCAATTAATTAAGTTCAATTTATTGTAGATGTCTTGATAAAGGGAATAAACATTCTCGAAAGCTCGACCATATAACAAAGAGTATTCTTTAAACAACAGCCCAGCAATTTTGACTGCATCCCCAACATTATTCCGTATATATATATATATATATATATATATATATATATATATATATATATATATATATATATATATATATATAAATCGGTTTAATTCGTGAGGTTGCAGTCAATAGCTGGGCTGTTACAAAGAAAACTCTTTATTATATGTCAAGCTTTCGGTATATTTCACACCTTCGTCAGGACAACTACAATAATAAGATTATATATCTTGTAAAAAATATATAAATATGGAGAACTTACTAACGTGAGAATAAAATATAAAATGGTTCAAAAACAGATAGAAATACATTTAATTATGACAGTTATTCTGAATGATACTCGAATTACTAGATCTTTTATTTTCTTTATCATATTTCAGTAGGTACGTGTAAATTTTACTAAGACTATCAATATCAGTTCGTTTATTCATTGAATGTTCTTCGTTATTAATATGTATCATTTCCAAAAATGTTCTTTTAGTTGTATTGGTTTCTCTATCTAAAATATTTGGATTTTCAAAATTCATTTTATGAATCATAAATGGTGTTGTGGTGTCGCACCATTTGATCGATCGACAGAAAGCGTCACGTTACGTGGTATGTTTTTTTTGCTTTTGAGCAATCAAAACGACCTTTTTTGGATCGGATCATCACGTGTAATGAAAAGTGGATCCTCTACAACAGGAGACGTTCAGGATAGTGGTGGGACACCGATGAGTCACCCAGGCACTTCCCAAAGGCAAAAACCCACCAAAAAAGACCATGGTTACTTTATGGTGGTCAGCAGCTGGTGGTCACTATAACTTTCTGCAACCGGGCCAAACCATCACAGCAAAGTCCTATTGTGTACCAAAACTTGCATCAGCAGCAGTTGGCACTGGTCAGAAGAGGTCTCATCCTGCTCCACGACAACGCACGTCCGCACGTTTCACAAATCACCGAATATTATACGAATTGAGCGTCGAAGATCTGCCTCACCCACCATTCTCCCCAGATCTCTCTCCAACTCGCATTGCTGTTAATGGAGAACATTTCGAGCATCTACTGTGAATTAACGTAGCTTGAAATTAAGCACATTTATGTTTATGACTTCACATTATCTTTCAAATAAAGTATCATAATTTGAAATATGGAAACTTTCTTTTTCCGCTGGAGTACCCCAAAATGAAAAGGTACGTAGTAAACAGTCAAATGGGTGAATTCCTTATATAATAGTATACGACACTTACGATTCGAATTCTTACGGTAAAGGTCACCAAGGGGCGGGGGAGGAGGTATGAAAGTTGAGGTTATGATAGAAAGATGTTGCTCTAAAATTGAAAATTGGCCAGATTTTGAATATTTTTTTCAAAAAAATTGTCTTGAAGATTTTCGATCTGTTTTATTGGTGCACCACACAATATAATTCGTTTCAAGATTATTCCTCCTGACTCAGCACCTTTTGTGAAAAGATCATTTTATAAACTCCGATTTTTTTCTAAGAAATATTTATAATGGAGAAATAATTGTTATCTATAAAATGATGACCCCAATAATTAAAAGTTTTAATTATCTTCAATAGCTAGTCAATGAGACAGATCCATAAAATATGCAAAGACAAGCATTCAACTTCAATGGTGAGTTACTTGAACGGGAATATTATCAACCAGCACTAAGATATTTGAATTCACATGCCGTGAGTTAAATACCTTTGATATATTGGTGAGCCAGATTGTGATCAAAAGTGATGATAAAACAGATTTCGTATCGAAGATGTAGGTCTTTTTCTGAAAAACCTAGCAAAGATTATACTTATTCCATCACAAAAGTAAATTTGATAGACCCTTTAGTTGTGCATACTCACCAACATGCAGAGCTTGATATTGCTGTTTTAACTTTTGGAGATGAGTTTGTGAATACTATATGAGACCTAGGCTAAAAAAGGACTCAAAATTGCACGTGATAGAGGCAATCCATTGGAGTTACCATCCATACACGTTTAGGTTCATCTTAGTAGCTTCCACAAGAGAAAAGTCAAGTACTAAATCTACAGATAGGTGAAAAATTCATAGTGGATAATTACGACTTCATGAATAGAAAAGAAGAGGAACTTACAGTCACCAAATCTTTGTTGGTTTGCTATGCTAATGACCCTTTGGTTATTTGGAGCCAGGGGGAACAAGCAGTGAAACAGTTTCTGCGCCACATCAACTCCATTCATCCTCGTATCCAGTTTACCATGGAAAAGAAATATTCCATTTTTGATGTATTGGTTGAAAGAAAACTACGTCAGTCACTTTATTGCAAACCCACTCGTACTGGTTGATATCTCAACAAAGTCGTCGAGTCTCTCACATTACAGGATTTCCTGTTTTTGTGTCGCAGTTCACATAAAAATCACCAAACGCAGCATCAACACAGGATACAAGAACACAAGCGTTGGCACGGTTTTTCCCCTCTTCCTTCTCCTTTCATTTTCCGGTTAAGGGTACCGTGGTCGGATTTCCCGCATGAGAGGTTTGCAAATATTGAAAATCTCCTCACCAGTCTGGCCTGATGCGTTGTGGTCCAATATTATTGAAACTTTCTTTCGAACCAGTATTCTCCTCCATGAATAATTTTAGCTTAAAATCATTTGATGGTATGTTATATTCTACAGGTGGCAGTGAAAAGGGTGGAAAACGTCTGTAGGTATACAGAAATCCAACCCACAGTACCTGAATTACGAATCCAATCATTGCCAATCTACCAACAAAGGAATCGTTATGACCCTAATTAATAGTGCAATCGATATCTGCACTACGAAGGGAAGTCTCGTCAAAGAACTGGGCCTCATCAAAACGGCCGAAAGACAAGAGCTGTACAAGAACAATCAATGATATCATCTGTTCCTTACGTTAGAGCAGTTAAAGGGCTGAATTTAAAAGCGGTTAAAGAGTGAATTTAAAAAATTAGGTCTAATAAACTTGAACCTACTTCAGATTAGAGAATACTATAGCAGCCTTACAAAAACCAAACCACCAAAAGCAGACGACTCTGAGAATATGGTTTTCGGACACTGTGTGCAAATCGTCTATTGCTAAAACCGAAACGCTGTGAAAGTCCGAATTGTAGAGCACAAGCAAAACACCCAGCATGAAGAAAGCAAATCGAGAGTACCTATCAGAGGTTGTTTGACCTACCAACATAACATCAAGTGGTCAATAATAGGAAAGAACACTCCTTCCAGTAGAGGCAGTGGCTCAAGAAAACAGAGCTAATGACACTACAAGATTGTACTCCAAAAATTTTTTAAGGTTGGAATAGTTGCACTTGAACTCTTCCACAGCAAATGCAAAAGAAGAATGATATACCTCTAGTTCAAGGCCACTATCTGTACTACTTACTTTCGCTTTCCTTGAACATTATCATCATGATGAACTGAAATGGAACGTTTTAATAACGATTTGTATGTAACTGGTATATGAGATTTGTAATTGACCCATTGAAAACAAACACTCCGTACCGTCCAGGCCTGAACGTTATTGACAACTCTTCCACACAAGACTCGAAACATACGGAAAATTCTGAATTCACTTGAAATAATATTCGCAAATAATATTCGCGTTACCTGAATTTGTTCTTCATTTAATCCAAAAATGTGATCGTCAATGGGATAATGTGAAATTCTTCTAACTTGAACAGGGTTCAATTTGACAATTCTTTTCAAAGAACCGGCTAATGTTGATGCCATATTTGAATTTGTTCGTAACGCATCTGTTTGTAACAAATTTATTTTTCACTGTTGAGATTATTCTTATCACAATTACGGTTGAAACATAATTATGTATGATGTGGAATGATTTCGAACACGTGGTACCGAAGTGAAATGAAGACCGAGTCACCGTACCGAGTATTGTTATTCTATTCAATTTTTCAGAGGGGTATTCAGCAATATTCTCGATTCAGACTTTCTCAATATCTACAGAATAGGGATAAGAAAGGTAAAGGTTAAAGGTTAAAAGGTAAAGGTAAGGTTAAAACCATACATACATATCTAATATAGCCAAAAATATCAATTATTTTTTTAATAACAGGTTATTTCTAAAGTTGTGTCCATTTTCATGAGTCCACTTTAAACTGTAATATCTCATTCAATACATATTTAGTTGAATCGAAGTAAGCACCATATGAATCAGTCCCCTTTTCAGCATGAAAATTGTTTGCTCGATATTCGATGAAGTCGACGAAGGTCGTTTTTGCCTGATTGGCGAAGATTCTACCGGTAAGAATGTTATCGAAGTGCTTGAAAAGGTGGTAGTCGATTGGAGAGAAGTCTGGAGAATATGGTGGGTCAGCAAGTGGGTTTTCGCCTTTGAAACGTGTATGGGTAGATCATCGATGTCCAACCACCGTCCTGAACGTCTCTCGTCGTAGAGGATCCACTTTTTATCACATGTGACGATTCGATCCAAAAAATTAGTGTTTTGATTGCGGATAAACAAAGAAGAAAAGACTTCAAAACGTGGCAATTTATGTCGAGCCTCCGTTATTTCAACATCTCGACACGTGTTTCGAACACCAAGTGATTATCTTCAAGAGGAAGATCTTCCTATTGTTACTCTTGTTTTTTCCGTTATGAACTTCTCTATATATTCATACTTGTCTCATGACGTCACAAGTTGCCAAACCCTGGTAAACTGATAACGCGACATAAACGTTTTTCATGCTCCACATACGGAAAATTGAAAGAAATATGGCTTCAGCTAGCTACTAATCAAACTACAGCCGTTGAAATCTATAAGCAGCTCAACAATTTCAACAGAAAAGAAGAAGTTATGCGAGTTAACATAAAGTGGCATCTGGTACTCAAGAAGTTCACAAATGGACTGAAATATTCGCAATGAACATTACATCAACGTTTTCTATCAACCGAGTGGACTAATTAGAACAACCCAGCGATGGGAACCAATCAGAAGTGAGCATTCTCATGGACAAATCGCACTCCCCACCCCTTACTAGTATAAATACGAGTAATCACATTGCTCCCCGGCCAGTTATTGATGAGACTTACAGTCAACATATTCAGCACTGAATGAAGATGTTTTTCGTTTGGTGCTATAAGTTCCTTCATGTCACAGCCTTTTCAAGTACTCTGAGGGAATTGTTCGAATACAAGTAGAGTCTTTATTCTCAAAAAACGAGCACTTAGGACAATTTTGGATTCTCGTGAGATTTTAAAACTGAAACGAAAACTAAAACAACTGCCAATTTTATAAAAAATATTTTTATTATCAGTTTTGATTAAAAGAATAATATACATAACAGCAAACACATTAAAAAAATAGTAGTCATTAAAAAAATATTGATCAATTATTGATGTGCACAAAATATTATTAATTGCTCATTATAATCGTATGTCTATTTTCATTTTGATAACTTGGGCTTTACATTACACTATTAAGACTCACACAACTTTAATTTTCAGTATTTTTCGTCGGTTTCCAAATATTTCTCTAATTTTTCAGTTCTAATGGAAACCTCTCCGTCAGAACACAACCTGCTCCAGTCTTACGTATCAACAAATAAATATTTTTCGTTTGAGCTATAAAACACTTCCAAATTTGGGTTATGCAGGATTAGCAACTCCAAAGGCCGAAATAAATACATTTATCACAGTAACTAAAAAAATCCCAATGATCGTGAAATTGTTTATTTTATTGGCGATACAGATTTCCTTCTCGTCTTTCACGTTGTATGTGGCGTTCCATATCAGTCCCACTCCAATTCCAATCTGAAAAAAAGAAATCAAACTCAACACACATATATTTCAATAAATCATTTTCAAAGAGGGCAAATCTTTGAATTTGAAAAAATCAAAATGGATATTACTAAAACAAATACTCTTTCCAAACACCAGAATTGCATCATTCTTCTCGACTCGACGGAGACAACCTGTAATCGAAGC
This sequence comes from Leptinotarsa decemlineata, assembly GCF_025532065.1. NCBI lineage: Eukaryota > Metazoa > Arthropoda > Insecta > Coleoptera > Chrysomelidae > Leptinotarsa > Leptinotarsa decemlineata. The sequence goes on along the minus strand of NW_027412556.1, from coordinate 5,691,715 downwards.
CTGCCTACTCCCAGGGGTCGACTGATGCTTACATATTATAAACATATTCCGGAGAAGTGCATATGACATGCCCAAGTTCAGGTGAAAAAACCTTACCCCTTGCCTCTCGTGTATGTGAACCTACGTTCACATATGACATGCCCAAGTTCAGGTGAAAACCACCTCACCCCTTGCCTCTCATGTAAACCTAGGTAGACTGACATGAGGAAAGGGGTAAGGTTTGTATGACATGCCTAAGTTCAGGTGTGCACATGACCTGGCCAAGTTCAGGTGAAAAATGCCTTACCCCCTTGTCTCTCATATGAACTTACGCAGGTTCACATGAGAGAAAAAGGGTAAGGTGTGCAAATGACATGCCAAAGTTCAAAGTTCAGGTATGCATACGACATGCCCAAGTTCAGGTGAAAAACACTTTACTCCTTACCTCTCATGTGAACCTATGTAGGTTCTAGCGAAACACATAGGTACGTAGGTTCACATGAAAAGCAGACGGGTGAGGTGTGCATGTGACATGCCCAAGTTCAGGTGGAATACATAGTTCATATGAAATACATAGTTCAGGTGAAATACGCAGGTACGTAGGTTCACATGGAAGGCAAGTGGTAAGGAGTGCATATGACATGCTCAAGTTCAGGTGTGCATATGACATGTCCAAGTTCAGGTGGAAAACACCTCACCACCTTCCCCTCTCATCTGAACCTACGTAGGGTTACATGAGAGGCAAGGGGAATGGTATACACAAGATATGGTCAAGTTCTGGAGAAATAAGTAGGTACTTAGGTTCACATGAGAGACAAGGGGTGAAGTGTGCATATTAAATGCCCAAATTCAGGTGAAAAACACCTTACCACCTTACCTACGTACGTTCACATGAGAGGCAAGGGAGATAAGGTGTACATATGACATGCCCAAGTTGGTGAAATACGTAGGTGCATAGGTTCACATGAGAGGCAAGGGGTGAAGTGTGCACATGACATGCCCAAATTCAGGTGAAAAACAACTTAACTCCTTACCTCTCATGTGAACGTACGTAGGTTTACATGACAGGCAAGGGGATAAGGTGTACATATGACATATCTTGCCCAAGTTCTGGTGAAATACGTAGGTGCATAGGTTTGCATGAGAGACAAGGGGTGAGGTGTGCACATGACATACCTAAGTTCATAGGTACGTAAGTTCACATGAGAGGCAATAGTTCAGATGTGCATATGAAATTTCCAAGGTCAGGTGAAAAACACCTCACTCCTTGCCGCTCATGTGAACCTACGTAAGTTCACACCTTACCCCATTCCTCTCATGTGAACCTACGTAGGTATTTTTCACCTGAACTTGGGCATGTCATATGTTTGTGAAGTTGTTGCCGGACTTTGTCTGCAGGTAGCGCAATTTACAACCTACTAAATCAACTGCAGATAGAGCTTATGACTAGTTGGAATTGATTTTGTTTGTTCGGATCCGTTAGTAAGGGAAGCTATAGATTATGCTGTAGATGACTTCTCCCGATATAGAAGACCCCGGCACTCTGTCGAATGAGGCCCTCATGTCCCCAACCTGAACAAACTCAAGACGACGTGCAGGTGCTTGTTCGGGATACTCAGACGGTTCAATCCGTCTGAAATGACCTTCCCGGTACTAACGAGGAGCTAGTACTCCGAAACCGGTTTATCGGTTGTGTTGCACAGGTGCCTGATAATTTTACTTCAGCTTTCTGCGCGGCATTAGCTGGGTTAGTTGTTGTTTTTCCGTCGGGTATCTGCCACACGTACCCACAAAGTCGTAGTTTCACATGAGAGGCAAGGGGTAAGTCAAAGCGGATGATTTCACTGGCCTCAATCTGAACCTCGTGTCGTTGTAAATTTAATACTGTGACTTTATCAACGGAATCGTTTCTATTCATCAGAGCGTTTTCGTTTGCACATATGTTGAAAAAGTAGGTTTATTTCATTGGCTCACCACGTAAACAGAAATAAAATTTATGAAATTCTTACCGAATGATTAAAATTTTACCGTTATATGGTTTTGGATTTTTGCCTGCCATTATACCGGTTTCAAAGTATTATTGTTGTCTCAATAACAATAATATGTACACCAGTTTCTGTTCAACTCGATTGGAATGAAATAAAACGACACGTTTCGAAATAATTAGGTACGCCAAGTAGTGTTCAAATTTATTAATTACATGGTTTGTGATGTTTTACAGACACTGCATAATCTGATCAAAGGCTGTTTTTTTGACAACGACCAGTTTAGTACGTAGGAGGGTTATTTATAAAAAGGAATTTGAATGGCTTCCACTATGCCAAATTATTAGTTAACACCTGTTCGGTGGTTCTTGGACAAGTTTTTTGTTTGATTACAACAGCTAGAGAGTTTTTTTATTATTTTTAGGTGATGTTGTTGAACGGAAAATTGTTTAGAAAATATTAAGATATTGACGAGTCTTTGCCTTTCCTCTTCTCTTTCTCTTATATAAGTATGAAAATATTTTTCAAACTAATAATAATAATATTTATTTCACTTGTTGAACAGTATGAAATCATTACAATAAACATTTACATACAGTAACAAGGAAGACGTTCATGTATAACTAAAAACAAATATATATAAATATAAAACAACAAAACACAACAGATACTAAACTGTACATGTGAAGATAATTAACAGTTTTTTTATCGAGAGTAACTAATAAAACTCGTCAACGGTATAGCAGTTTCTTTCGATAAGATATTTTTTCAATTTTCTTTTGAAAATGCAGATGTTCATTGAGTCCTTAATAGAAACATCTAGCTTGTTATACAATTTTGGTCCAAGGTATAGGTGACTCTTCTGATAGAGGGAGGTTCGGTGAGGGTTCGCTATCAACAACCCTCTCGTTCTAGTAGCGTATGGGTGCTCTTGCTGGTTTGCGCTAAATTTTTCTTTATTCTTATGAACGCAAAGACACATCCCATATACAGTGTGTCTCACTTCTCATGGAAACACCCCCGTATCTTCCATAATATTCGAGGTAGAACGATGAAACTCTCAGGACTCATGGAAATGCTCAACCATCTGAATGGGGTTGGCCAAAGTGATATACACTGTCCGCCACTCGCGATGGAACACCCCATTTTCACGGTAAAACATATTAGGGGGCAAAATAGGCTCAAAATTCCTTCAGATTCGTGATCAGGACTACCAACTTACTACGAATACACTTTTTTCCTGAAAATTGATTGTTTTGTTTTTTAATTGAAAATGTGATTTTGAAAGTAGTACTTCGAAAGAATTTTGAACTACATAACATTTTTAGCCACAAAATATCCTTGTTTTTTTTTTAAATAATGGGAAAATGAGAATATGAACTAACATTAACCATCCTAAAAACTCACTGATTACATGTTTCCGTTCCTCTTACAAAATTACCATTTTCTCTCTTATTGAGAAGGAATAACTTTCCTGACAACAAAATAAAAAATAAATTATTTATGTAAAAACAAAAGTCGAGTTTCTCTTAAACAATTTCGTTTTGATGTCAAAACCAAAAAAAAATCTACTACAATTATTGCGGAAGATACGGGGGTGTTTCCATGAGAAGTGAAACAAATTCGGATTTTTCAGGACTGAAATTTTTTCAGGAAAAAAAGTGTAATCGTAGTAAGTTGGTAATCCTGATCACGAATCTGAAGGAATTTCGAGCCTATTTTGTCCCCTAATATGTTTTACCGTAAAAATGGGGTGTTCCATCGCGAGTGGCGGACAGTGTATATCACTTTGGCCAACCCCATTCAGGTGGTAGGTGCATTTTGGTCCAGAGGGATTCATCGTTCTACCTCGAATATTACGGAAGATACGGGGATGTTTCCATGAGAAGTGAGACACACTGTATATACAGACCAGCAACTGTGAGTATTTCCAGCTATTTGAATGAGCTTCTACATGAGTGTCGCCATCCTAAACTAGCAATTATTCTGACCGCTTTTGTAATATAAATACTCTTTGAGCAGAGGAGCTCATACCCCAATTCAAAATTCCATAGGGCAAGTGACAGCCAATAGTTGCATAGTACAGATTTAGGAGCACCTCTCTTCCACAATGATTCGACATAAATCTCAGTGCATAACAGTTCTTTCGTAGTTTATCACATAGTGAATCTATATGAGGACCCCAATTCAGCTTGTAATCTAGAATTAGACCTAGCATTTTTGTTTCTGGTTTGGCTATCTTCATATATTTTGAGAGTTTCGGTGATGTTCTGCATTGTGAATTTGACTAATACTGTTTTGCTGATATTTAGTGCTAAATGATTTTTTTCACCCCATTTCATTATTTTCTCATATATGGATTCTGTTGTTTGTGCAAGTGCTAATGTATTACAATCAGTGACCAGAACATTTTTATCGTCTGCATATGCAACTATATGTACCTTTGAAAGACTATTTAGGTATTGTATAGAGTCGTACGCATAAATAAGAAAAAGCAGTGGTCCGAGTATAGACCCCTGTGGAACTCCTTGCTTGCAGGCCAAGGACTGACTGTGAACACCTTGAATTCTCACTGTTTGTGACCTGTTCTCTAGATATAACCTCATCCAATCTTGGGCAATTCCACGAAGCCCATAGCGATGCATTTTCTGGATTAGTACATAGTGATCCACACAGTCAATTGCTCTAGAAAAATCGATGAACATACCACAAAATTGCAGTTTGTTATCCAAGGCTGTTACTACGTGTTCTATGAAATAATATATAGCTGTTTCCGTGCTTTCATTTTGCATGAAACCATGTTGGTTTGTCGAAAGTAATTCAAATTCAACCTCGACCTCTAAAACAATTTTTTAGGTATATCCAGTATCATCTTCTGGTATAGTATAGGTATAGTATGGTATAGTATAGTATAGTATGGTATAGTATAGGAGACAATATTAGATTTTAAGCAAGTATAAGAAAATAAAAAGCAAAGACTCGTCAACATCTTAATATTTTCGAAACAATTTCTCTTTCAAACATCACCTGAAAATGATAAAACACTTTATAGCTGTTGTGACTGAACAAATAACTTGTCCAAAAACCACCGAACTTGTGGGGACTAATGATTTGGCATAGTGCAGGCCATTGATATTCCTTTTTATAAATAACCCACCTACGTACTAAACTTGCCATCTCCAAAAAAAATACAGTCTTTCATCAGAGTATTGCAGTGTCTGTAAAACATCACAAACCATGTAGTTATTAAATTCGGATACTGCCTGGACGTGATGATATCAGAACATGTCGTTTTATTTCATTCCATTTTGTTCGAAACTCTTATTTTGTTATCAAGTTGAACAGAAACTTGTTCACGGATTACCGTTATTGAGAGAAATTGTAGACAAAAATCCAAAACCATTTAACGATCCCGTTGATAAAGTCGCGGTTGAATTTATAACGACACGAGGTTGACATTGAGGCGAGGGAAATTATTCGCTTGGACTTTTTCACTATTTTGAGTTATAAAGTCCGGGTTGAACCGCCTCTGGTGTTTTCAGTTATTCGACGTTTCGGCTTCGACTTTGAAAGCATTTTCAAGAAGGTATAACCACACTGTGGTCTCAATCTGCAGGTAGTGACAGGCTTCAAAGGTTTTGTGACTTGACGCCGGGGTCTCAATCTGCCTACTCCCCAGGTCTCGTCGCTGGTCAGTCAGTCGACGCTTAGGAGTAGGCAGACTTCGATTACAGGTTGTCTCAAACCTTGAAGTTCACAAACTGTATGCCAAAAAAATGATAATAATGACTATAAATCTCCATTGCATTTTTTCAAGTCCAATATTTCGTAGGTGAAAACAGATTTGTCGAAATAATAATAAAAAAGATCTGACATCTAAGGATCATTATATTTGGGTTTCTGGTATTTCTTACTACCTTTCTGAAAACTTTCATAATGGAAATGGTGAATACTCAATTCCTTTTTCGATAATAGGTTGTCCCATATTTTGTAGAACACAAATTGTGTACCTTAATAATGATATAATGAAGACAGTAAACCTTATGTTATTTTTGTGTTTCTGGTACCATTACTGCGTTTTTTTAATCGTCCTCATATGGAATACCGATTATCCCATATTCTGTCAGTAATAAACTACATGTTGAAATAATAATAATGACGACAAAAAGTCTCACGAACCTATTGTTGGCATTTCTGGTATTCGTCACTCCATTTCTGAAAACTTGTTTGGAAATGGTGAATATCGATCCTCTTTTTTCGATTACAGGTTGTCCCATATTTTGAAGGTATTAAATTGTTGCCGAAATAATGATAATAATGACCATAAATGTAACAATCATTATTTTTGTGTTTTTGCTACAATTGAATAATTATTCACTGAGATAGTTACAGTTCAAAACACTCATAAAAACTGACAAAACTTTTGAACTAATCTAATACTTATAAAAATATGAAATATTCAAAGTGTGACTAATTCAAACTCCTTACATCCCTGAAAATGTGTTACTCAGGGAAATCGAAAGAACATTTTACTTTCAGATAAAATAAATACAACAATGAAAATTAATTGGCGCTCCGGGGCGACTTCATTGATTCCAGTGGCGCATTTGCTTTTTCAGCTGCAGGAAAACCCGGAAAAACCTGCAGCACCACATCATCTGAAGATCTTGATCTAACAATGTCCTCTCTCTCATAAAACAAAATGTAGGGTGTCTCCAGAGGCTCCAATAAATTCAATGCATCGCCAGAACACTTCGTGTTCGAAAGAATATTTACCAATTTCTTCACCTTAATCTCCAGGTATCATTTTACTTCTGAATTATTTCATATTGAAATTTAAATTGAATATAGAATAAATAAAAAGCTTTTATCTAATTTCTACTTTGTTTATTATTTTTTTCTTTCGGTTTCGGTTTAGTAGACCATATAATCTTTTTGTTTTCTTTTTTCACCTACGACCTTCAAGGTATTTTGATTGTTTTTTCCACTTTTACTAATAACTTGTGTTCAATTTTAAGAGTTTTAATTCATTACAATATTTTGTAACTCACCTGTAACAACAAACTCAGACAGATTAATATCACGCTGGGATAATAGAAAGGGTGTCTGGCAAAACTTTCCAAGACGTATCTCAACTGATTGGCATTAGCTGAGAACAACGCCAAATCCATCATGCCCTGCGCCAACGTCTTTTTGTGTTGATAAATATTCACATCTGGGATTTCAGTGCTAGCCAGTGTGCTTCCTATTTCGTTGTCGAAAACAAATCCAGAAGTAGGAACACTTCTATCAAAAGAAGGGCTGAACGGCCTGAGAATGGCATCATTATGTTCCACGTCTTTTTCATCAACCAGAGTCGAAGGTATCAAGTTCGTGGATTCATTTTCGTTTCCTAATTTTGTCACCTTAACTCGTGGAATCCTAAAGTTTTCATTGTTATGGTTGAAGGAAACATTTTCAACCCCTGGTCGCGCAGTTGTTTCCCAGTTATTAGAGTCACCCTCTAGTCTAGAGTGTGTCGTAGGAATAATTTTACCGTTTGATAATGAAGACATTTCGGTGGTATTCCTCTCTTATCATCTGGCCTAACTGATTCTTCTTTGTGATTCACTTGAAATTAAAAACACTCATCAACGCACAATTAATTCTTACACCAGGTAATCTTTTTTCACTGCCGCATCAATCGAACAAAAACAAAATCAACCGAACAAAATCTGAAAGCGAGTGAAATGAAGCATCACAGCACTGCAGCACTGCCAATTATGATGATAAGAAAAGATTGTCCTGCGCATTATCTCTTCGTCAGATTGGTTTCCCGAATTGTTAATATACCTCCATGACTAGACGGAATAATTACTGTAAGACTGATTTTGATGACGTGTGGTAATTTCAGAAAGGAACAAAAGAAACTGAAAGTTTCCAAGAACAAATTTTCACAGTGTTTCCCACTCTCTTTGTGCTGTTATTATCAATCAAGCCTTTCAGACATATAAAGAATGAGACATTTCGCGGAAGACGCGCAGTAGTATTTAGCTGGTCATTGGTCGCTTTCACTAATTATAAACAGAACCGTTGTTTTTATGACTAACGCAATATGTCGGCAAATACGGAATTCCCACAAACGCAATGGGCACAAACGAAAGATTTTTATTTATTAGTAAACATTGTGTAATGTCAATAAAGCAGGACTTCCCAAGTATTGACCTGGCAATTAACACATGCTCTTTATTTTATAACCATTCAAATTATGTATATTTACAGTAGTCCATATACAGTGCATTGCTTTAATGTCCCCCCATTTTCTTTTTTGAACGGGTCAACTAAAAAAATTGAAATTTAGGATAATGAAATTAATGCATCAATACTTTATTTTGAAGTAAAATTGACAGATGGAACTTTCAAGATCGCGCCTGGGCGCCATCTGGAAAAAAAATTAAATGGAATGGGGGTCTTGTGATATATCATTTTGAAGTTCCTGACGAATACTTCACAACCCTAGAATATGAAGTCAATATCTTCACCTACTACAAAATGGCGGAACATTTAAAAATATTCTGAAGAAAAACACATTAAGATCTCTATTTCTAGAAATGTTCTTTTTTATCTGCCATATGGCAATTCCAACAACCCGATAAGGTTTGTTAAGTTATTTTTTGTTTATAAAAACGTCAAAAAATGTCAGTACGACAATGAACATCATTGTTCAGTTAGAATATTCTCATTCTCATTCGCAATAACAATAAAAAGGCGTTTATTATTATTTTTCAGTTTTCGGTTTTACTATGTAGAAAGGTACCATGTCAACAATCTCTAAAATGGTAACGCGTAACTTTCACGGACCGAAAGGATTTTCAATGAACGTTTTCCGAATCGTCCTATCTGTAGAAAATATTTGAGGGAACTTGTTTTCAAATTCATAAGTACCGGTAGTGTGCATAACAAAAAGCCCCCAGGTTATCCATCCATTACCGAAGAACAGCAAGTGCAAATAATTGGTGAGATGGTAGTAAATCCTGAACAGTCTACTTATTCCGTTGCGAATGTTTGTGAGGTGTCTCCTTCTACTGTGTGGAGACTTTTGAAGAGGAATAGGTATCATCCATAAAACAATAAAATGGTACACCAATTAACTGAAGATGACCCTGATCGACGAACAGAATTCTGCGATATCATGACGGAAACCATTTCAAGGCATCCTACCTATCTCCACAATATTTGTTTTAGTGTACATTTTTTTAAACGGCAATATTCACATACACCAACCCTCATATTTTCCAGGAAACACATACCCAGCATCCAGAAAAATTAACGTTTGGGCAGGAATATTGGGAAACCATATTGTAGGATCTCTATTTATTCATCAAAATTTAACAGGGGAACTGTATTTGAATATGCTGGAAACTACTGTTGACCCTCTTATCACTGAAATCGTCGAAGCGAATCCTAATGAATTCGATATGGATATTGTATTCCAACAAGATGGACCACCACCACATTACTCCAGACAAGTAAGAAACTATTTGGATATTACTTTTCCCAGTCGTTGGATTGGCCATCAAGGTTCTACAGAATGGCCTGCCCGTCGCCAGATTTGACACCTTTGGACTTTTTTCATAGGGCTATTTGAAGCAAAAGGTGTCTGAAACAGAACCTGCTTCAATATTGGATATACGGCAGAGAATAATAAATATTTGTAGAGATATTGACGTTGATGTGTTCGAAAATGTTCGGCGTGGATAGGCTGTTCATATGTCAAGAAGTTCAAAGCAACCATTTCGAGCATCTTATGAACTGAGCTCAAGCTTTTTACTTCATATTATGTAGTTAAATGTCAATGTATTCAGGCAATTATTAAAAGTTCTGCCATTTTATAGTAATTGAAGATATTGGCATTATATTCCAGGGTTGTGAAGCATTTGTCAGGTGCTTCAAAATGATGTATCACAAGCATCCCTTTCCATTCAATTTTCATTCAATTTCATTTCAAAATAAAGTATTCATGCAATAATTTCATTATTTCAAATTTCAATTTTTTGAGCTGACCCGTTCAAAAAATAAAAGGGGGGAATATTAAAGAAATGTACTGTATATGTTTAACAACAGCAGTCTACTTGTATTTATGGATATAGATTTAAAGTAAGAAAAAACGCTCAAAAGAAGGTGATACGGTTAAGTGAAATACTTATTTGCTGATAATAGTGGAAACATCACAAAAATTGAAATGACACGGTGCCTGGAAATCTAACAATGTCGCTAAAGGGTATATAGAGTGTTTATTAAACATGCGGCCAAAAATCAAGGGACTATTCCTTGGACTATTCTAAGGATATTTTGTCGTTTGATGATTTTTGATAGGGCGCTTTGTTTCGAAGACACGGGGCGAAAAAGAATTGCGACAATACCAATTTTGGTAATTTTAAAGTTATTAACGTAGTGGAAATTAAAGTATAACGTACACTGGACCTACCAAGTAATAAAAAATCTAACAATTCCGTCTAACAGGAGCATTGAAGCGAAATGAAGGACCAGGAAAGCCAATGACTGTAACAACGGTAGAAGTAGAAGAGAATGCGCTGACCATGATAGAAGAAGATCTAGGTACCTACCTCTACTCGAAAAATTGCAAATACTTTGAATATAAGTAACGGGACGATTTGGCACATTCTTGGAGATTATTTGTTGTAGGTACCCATACCACATAAGAGTTCAGGCACTTCCTCCTGCAGATTTTCTTCCACATATTGCATTATGTCAAGGGCTTTTGAGCACATTGGTTCAAATCCCTCAACTACTGACGCTTATTCTTCTTACCGAGGAAGCTAGTTTCTCAAGAAATGCCATAAGGAATTTCCACAATAACCATATTTGGGCTGAAGAGAATCCACATGAGGTGCTTGAAGATCGTTTTGAACATCAGTGCTCGTTAAAAGTTTGGGTGGGAATTGTAAGTGACTTCCTAATTGGACCGGTATTTCTGCCAGGATGTACCATTCTGGTGGATGTACCATTGGTTACAAGAAATGCAATGTGGTTTATGATGCACCAGCGCGTTTTAGGATATTGTCTCGAGAGTTTCTAACAGTAACATACTGAGATCGCTGATTTGGTCGATGTGGACCTCACTTATGGCCTACTCGATCACCAGACTCAAACCCCCTGGACTAATTCCTATGGTATCACCTAAAGTCATTAGTTTATTCTACTCCAGTGAAGATGTGGAAGATTTGATAAATCGTATAATTGCTTGGTGTAACGCAATGAGAAACGATCCTGGTGTTTTTGAAAGAGTTCGGGAGTTGTTGATTAGAAGATTGGATTTTTCTGATTGATTCGGCCGTTACTTGATGAAGATCTATAGTAATTTCATAAACTACACCTCACGATTTGATCTCCACCAACTTTTTTTGAAAAATATATATCACAACATGTTTCAAGTGTAAGGGAAACATGTTGTGATATATATATTTTACAAAAAAAAATTGTGGAGAATAGAATAGTCTAAGAAATAGTCCCTTAAATGTTTGCCGCATGTTAAATATAATCACCTTGTATAGACGATTCACTCACAAACAAAATTAAAATTGCCAAGACCTTTCAACAAAAAGCATTTAAATATACCAAGCATTTCAAACAAATTGAATCCCTTCGATATTAGCAATTGCTCGAATTTTCATATACACATTTATATAAATAAGAATCAGAATATTCAACGAAAGTCTTTTTTGTGAAGGAAAATCAGTTTTTTATCGACTTTTTTGGGTATTTTGTTACCTTCCACAATCTGAAAAATATAAAAATCATAATGGAGAACTTTATACAAGGGTAAAAAGGCAAACTTTTTATTTATAAGTTACTGTGTAACTTATCGGGGTAAACTAAAAAATTGTTAAGAAATGATACAATACTTATCTTAACGTTTCGGAGGCCAAAATCTGCCTCCGTCTTCAGAAATGGACCAAAAAATTCTAATATATTTACAGTTATTCCTTTTTGATAATTTATTTCTTTACTTCTTCGAAAGATGTCAAAGGAGTTTTGAAATAAGAAATTATGTCAATGTTGTTGATTCACAACTGAAACATTCGATGTAATACAAGGTGCTCTCCGATATCAATCTGTTGTCATTTCGCCACTTTTCAAATTTTTTCTTCAAGATGGGTAGCCAAGTACGCTCTATTTATAAGAAGCTATTCGAAATACAATTCTCTCCAGATATGAGATTATACTCTGATTTTTTTACTTACTTACTTAATTTTAGCTTAGAGTGAGGCTCATTGGTAATCATTCTTGTCCTATTCCATTCCACTCAATGTTTACCGTCTGATTTTAAAATGAATTCTGACAATTAAGATCCTGTCAATTGTCTATTTTTATGTAATCTCGATGTTCATTCTCACGCACTTTCAGTGGTCTCGAGGTTTCACCAATGTAACTTTTACCTCAAGAACAAGGTATTTCATATATACATATATAAACTAAAAAGTTGGCCTTTCTACACGTGTATGAAGTTCTCCATTATAATTTTTACATTTTTAAGATTGTGTAAGGTAACAAATAACCAAAAAAGGTCGATAAAAAAAAGAATCAGAATGTTTCTGTTAGTACCTAACTTCTGTTCGAATTTCTATATTTAATACAAATAAGAATTAAAATGTTCCCAATTTTGTTTTGCTTTTTTACTCGGTTGCCAGAAAAATTGTGTACGCAACGAAATTGAAGTTGAGGGTTTCTGATGACGTCAACTTTTTTGGTGAAAAGAGCATCGAAAAAAGTAATAAATAGTATGTTCATGATGAAATTTCAGTTGAACTTAGAGCAGCCTTGAAAATTGAAACCTTTAGTATTTCTTATACGAACAAACGTCGATTTCTTTCAAGTCATTTATAAAAAAGGTAGAAAAGTTGTTTAACTAAGAAAGAATACGTTTAACATGGGAACTAAATTTCTAGCAATGATATATCTCCTCAATCACATTAATTACATAAATTACTCATAATTTTGATGTAATTTTAAGTATTGACTTATTTATTTATATGTGTGTTTGTAAATTGTAATTTTGTTTTGACGTTGCTGATGTTTCATAGGAAACCCATGGCAATAAATATATTATTATTATTATTAATTACCTACCAATTACAACGGTGATTACCTAATTATTATTTTGATTTATTTCATTTGCATGTTGTCGTCAAGTTAAACAATCTAAAATATCAGGTGACATCTACTATCTAAATTGTTCTTCATCGTATAGTTACGTGGCACGATTTTTTTTTGTCTCTATGAAACTTTCAACAAATGAAAATCAGTAGAATACAACAAGCCTGTTTTTTTAAGAACCAGTCAAAACATTATTGACCCCACCGTAGCTGAAGCTGATGAATTAGGTATTGATTCTTTATACTATATCAGTGAGTATTTATTTAATTCAATCGAAACGAGCCCCATTTAAATCAGCAAATCAGATCAAGATCTTCAGATGATGTGGTGCAGTAGGTTTTTCCGGATTTTCCTGCAGCTGAAAAAGCAAATGCGCCACTGGAATCAACGAAGTCGCCCCGGAGCGTCAATTCATTTTTATTGTTGTTTTATAATTTCACAAACTTTATTTCCTGAAATTTTTTTAATATATAGGAATAAATCATCATAAAAATGATGCTAGGGATTCGATGAAGTCAGCGAAGGCCATTTCCACCTGGTTCTACCGGAGAGAAAGTTATCGAAGTCTTTGAAAAGGTGGTTGTGGTGAGAGGTCTGGGAAGCCTAATAGTTACAAATTCTTTTCAGTTGATTCATTTCAACATCTCAAAATAATTTATTGTTACCTAAAACAAAAACAAATCTACCATTAACAAATCCTAGTGAGTATATACAAAAACAATTGCGGTACTGGTTCAGTCAACCTTCCAGCACTTTTTAAATATCAGTCTCTTCATCTTAAATACTATTATTATATTATATAAGTAGGTATATTATTATTACAAAGATGTATGTTACGTGGAATCGGCAACACCAAAAGCAGAAATAAACACGTTTATAACAGTAACCAGAAAAATTCCAATTATTGTGAAGTTACTAATTCTATTGGCTATATAAATTTCTTTTTCGTTCTTCACATTATATGTGGCGTTCCATATGAGTCCTACTCCAATGGCAATCTGAAATAGAGGGCAATTATTAAGAAAAGGTTATACTGAATAACGATGGCATCATTATACTGTTGTAGTTTTTTCTGTATCTATCTTATCTGGAGATAATAAATGACAACAGATTTCATCTATACTAATATTATAAATGTGACAGTTTGTGAGGATGGATGTATGTATGTGTATGTTTGTGGCTCTTTTAGACGATTGTGTATACGAACAATCGAAACGTCGTGAAAAAAACTTGGTTTGGAATTTTTTAACTTTCAATTTTCATTTCTTGTTAATATTTATTTTTTTTATTTTCATGTCACGTTAATAGTTCAATTTTTTGATTTTTTGGTTGATGCTTGTATTTTATTTCATTTTAATTTCAGTTTTTTTGCTTAATATAATATTTATCTGATCTTTTTCATTTTTAATTTTTTTTACAGATTATTCCGGGGATGTCAAATCAATTTATATCATATTAGACAATGAAAGTCCGAAATAATGAAATACACCACGAAACATTGTCAACCACCTTCAAACAAACGATGAATTATTACCTGTAATTCCGGTAAAAACCTTCATTCATTAGAATTTTATGGTGTAATCTAGAGGTGGTTCATTCACGGACAAAAATGGTCTAAATAAACTGTTCAACATTAATCTATGAGCAGTTAACAGAATTAAATTGATGGTATCTGTGAAATAAAAACATTTTTGGAAACTACCACCATTAAAGTGGGTGCTCGGGATTCGATGTAACCGACGAAGGCCTGGCCCTGATTGACGAAGGTTTTACCGGTGAGAAAGTCATCGAAGGGCTCGAAAAGACAATAATAATAATAATAATATCGTCTTTATTATGTAGAGATTACAAATTATTACATAATTCGAAGAAATGATACAGGAAAATCTCTTTCTTGCTTGAACATCACGAGGCGAGATTTAGCCTTCGGCTACTTTTACATCTAACCCCCTGATGCTCATCTAGAGTTGATAATACCATATGGCCCTATAAATTACAAAATTAAAAATATACTAACTAAAAAATCAGACATTACCAAGTTTGTTCGACCAACATTTACCTACATTATTCACTGTGCAGATAGTAAATATTCTTTTATAAACTGTTTAAATGCTCTCAAATTTGAGTCCCTGTACTGAATAGGCATAGAATTGAAATGTTTGATAGCAGTGTAGGTAAAGCTCCTCTGGAAAGTAGCTGTCGAATGATGTAGCTTCGTGAGTACATTAATAGAATGTGTATGAGATCTAGGAAGTAATCTCCTTCGATTGCTGTCATTTTCATTTCTCATCATTTTATAAACATACATGGATAGATGAAGTCGGCTACGATTTTCCATTTTGAGCCATTCTAACTCTCTTAATTTTTGAGATAAGTGGTCATACCGACGTAATCCGTAAATGAATCGTACGCAAAAATTCTGAACCTTTTGAATCTTATATTTAAATTCATTATCAAGACAGGGACCATACAAAAAATCACAATACGTAAAATGTTCGAGAACAAGGATTTCACACAGAGTCTTGAGAATAAACCGGTTGCTGTAAAGAGTTTCCAGTGAAGTGAAAGTTTTTTTTAAAAATGCAATTTACATGAGATTTGAAACGGAGATCGTTGACTATTATTAAACCCAAGCTTTTCGCCGATTCAACGGCCATTAATGGTACTTCAGAAAACTAATATTTTTGACTTGGACGAATTTAATTTCAAGTTATGAGAGGCACTTTTTTTAAATATAAGTTCAAGATCATCATTCAGCAAATTCTGTATATCATTCAGGTTTTCTTTAGGAAAACTAATTAATAACTGCGTATCATCGGCATATGCCTGAACATTGCAAGCGGTTATGGATTTTAGAATATCAGTGGTATAGATAATGAAAAATAGTGGACCGAGAATACTTCCTTGTGGTACTCCCGCTTTAATTTCAACATAGTTAGAGTTTCTTTCATCTGATACTATCTTCTGTTTTCGATTCGTTAGATATGACTTAATCATTGCAAGTGAACTATCAGAAAAACCGTAAGATGGTAGTCGGTTGGGAAGAGATCTGGGCAGTATGGTCGGTGAGACGCTCAGGAAAATCCTTGAAGCACTGTAAGAGCGGTGCCCGTGCGAAAGTATCGATTCACGTTAGATTTGAATCGCTGGAGATTAAATTCATTAGTTAAAACCTTCTCAGCAAGTTGATTCCACATAAACGCAGTTCTCCAAATCAAAGATCTCTTAACAGTGAAGTCCGATGTGCAACTAATGTCCGTTGCGTATTTCTGATATGTACCTTTCTTGGAGGAATCAAATGTGACAAGTCACTTGAACAGCTTCCGTGAAAGTATGCATAGAAGAGAGAGTTAACTCCTACCTTTCTTCGATGTTTCAGACTATCAAGGTTGCAAGTGATGTTCGGGTCTCCAATCAGGCGGATGGCTCTTTTCTGGATGGAATTCAGCAACTTCATGGTATACGTAGGGACGGAGCGCCGTACCTTAGAGCAATACTCCAAAGAGGGTCTGAGTTGAGCTTCATAAAGCATCAAAAGTGGCTGAGGTGTGTACAGTTTCCTGTTTCGGGACAGTGTTCTAAGCTTTTGAGAAGCAACCTTTGCAATTAACCTCCCAACAAACTTATCGAAGCAGAAAAGAGAATTGTCTGACCTGACATTATTATATTCGGTTCGGAGACATTTATCTTCTTGAAGAAAGTCGTTGCCTGAACTTTTGTGGCATTGAATTGAACCTGGTTCTTTCACCCCAATTCGAAATTACCTCTAGATCCTCATTAAGATGTGGAACCCCCTACTTCCGGTGAAGATGTGCATCCGCAGCAGTTCTGGAATCCAAATGGAATGACGAGACAAGTGTGCTGTCGTCAGCAAGGCAATATGTTTTATTTTTGTTTTTTTTTTTTTCCAATAAGTATGACATTTCATCAGTTTCGAAATCGAAAAACACACTGTATATTTATAAGAGTCCAGTCGGTGCACCGACCTAGTTGAGTTTATTATTAGAGATATCAGTCGCTTTTATCTTCTGACAACAAGCAAAATGTTATTTTGAGATGTTTACTTACATATTCTGCGAGTCGTCTGTATGAATTGTTTTACTTAACTTTGCCTGTCACTTTGCCTGTCACGTCTTTTTGATTGCTCAAAGCGATTTCGCAGTACTCTTCGTTGTTATCAGATGACAACAACGATGGACAATAGTTCAGTAATAATAATAAAGTCCCGGGCTTAAGAAAAAAAGCGTTTTTTTTCAAAATTGACTTTATTCATCAACGTAATATCCATCAAGAGCCACACAACCATTCCAGCGCCGCTCTAACATTTCAATACCACTTTTGTAGAACGATTTATCTTTTGCCTCAAAATAGGCCTCAGTTTCAGCAATAATATCTTCATTCGAGCGAAATTTCTTACCGTTGAACATTTTTTTTAAGATATGCGAACAGCCAGTAGTCGCTGGGAGCCAAATCTGGCGAATACGGTGGATGTGTGGGACCAATTCGAAGTTCAATTCATGTAGTTTTGCCATTGTTTTGATTGACTTGTGATACGGTGCATTTTACAACAAGAATTCTCACTTTAATCGATAAACATTTGTACAAATGTCATTATTTCAGGTTATGCATTAATTTTAATATCTCTTATACAATACTGGTTTTATTTCTATTCACTTGTGGATTTTATTCTGTATATATTTTGTAACTGTAGTATTTCATACTGTTTATAAAACGAACAATTTCATTGCCAATATTCACTTGTTTTTTTTAATATGCCCGAAGCAGTATGAAGCATTGTGTTGTTTGTAGACTGTGTATAGAGCAGGACGTCGTTTTCAAACCAATTCAAGAATTCAACAATACTTTATCATGTTATTCCATTCGGTTGACCATTTTGTTCAAACAAGTAGGTACACTAGAAGTGTTTTTAGGAATAATTTGAATACATTTACGCATTCAATTGAAATGAGTGAATTTATAGTTAATTACGGCTGTTACGTCTCGCATAATGTGCACTGAATATATTATTTATAAAACAATTAAATAACCTTGAAATATTTGCGATAAGATCAATTTAAACATGAGCATTTGAAACAAACGTTCCTTATGATCTTACAAAAAGAGTTAGTATCAAGTCTTCTATAAAACACAAATCAGCAGTCGGTGCACTTTTTAACAAAATGAAAATTAAAAAACAATGCAAATTGAATAGTTAATCTTTTGCTCGATCTGTCAGATAGAAAACTGTACAACACATATGAAATATTTTCATATCTCTGTATATGAGCATTAGGTACTGAGTGCAAATGAGATCTCAAGTCCATCGTTATATTATATCAATTGCAATTCGAGTTAATTTCATTCGAAATAATGAAACGTTCAATCTCCAAATGCTCATATCTACAAAAATATCTTTACTTGGTTTCGACAAGAAAAATAATGACCAAGGAAATAGTCCGGTACTACATACGAAAAATAAATATTTTAATATATCTCTAGGCGAATCTGAGAAATCGTCAAATGCACCTGTGCTTTTCAATATGAATTAATGAATTCAATGAAGCTCTCTAGGGGCTCGGTGAATTATTAACATACCTTACTCAGAAAACCATCAGGCTAATGACACCAGTTATTGATACCGAAGTTGCCTAAAAATTATTAGTGAATAAATAATGAGCAATTTTACCATTTGAACTATTGTTTTGTTTACGTGCATTTGAAAGATATTGTAATGTCGATTATAACCTGGAATGAAATGATTAATTCTCCATTGAATCCATTATTATCTTTGTTTTCAGTAAAAGTTTATCGGAATTTCTTCTGTTTGTTTTCGATAGGTAACAAACGAGTAATAACACCAGCAATAACAACTAACAACCACAAAACTATGAATACTGGTTTGATATGAATGAACTCTGCAGAAAGTACAGTTTAGAAACTACCCAAACGAAAAAACTTTCAGAAAAAGTAAAAAAATGAAATGAGTGTACCATAAATTATGTACTAGGCCTAGACAGAATAAGTTTTCAAAGTTTCTAAACTTGGTGAACATTTTTCATTATTGTCAATAGAAATAGATTATTGAATGAGGTTTTCGTTGAAGGTAAATTAAGACAGGTTGACTTATTTTTGGACGTACAAGGGAGATTGACACCCTTTTGGCTCTAGAGCTTCTTGTCAATGATTTCTCATAAAAATGGTATTCAAAAACATTTCATATAATTTACAGTATCGTACATGAACGGTGGTTCTGGGAGCTATAGTGGCTTTAGTTTATATTTATCCATTATGGGATATATCATATCATATTCACATGTCCCAACTTCGAACTGTACCGGACCAATATCTTAAATAATTTGCTTTCCTCGAATGTTTCGTTTCCAACCAATATAACAGTCCTCTTAGCTACACTCGATGAAAAAATATAGAACATAATTCTAACATTCATAATTAAATCTAAAATAGCAATATGAAAACGTAGTAACACGATTGATTTGAAAATTCTGTGGCAAAATAAACTCCTGTTTGATGCCAGGGGGATTATAAAAAAAATTATGGGATATGAAGTTCCCTTTTTCCACTTTTTTCTACCTCTTCAATATTGAGAGTGTCGGTCGTTTATAGATGCCTTTCCTTTCTAATTTTTCAGATATCACTGATTTCAACCAGTCGCAAAAATGGACAGAACTCTTGAAACAACCTTATATTATCAGTTAAAAATATGAAACTTACTTGCAATATCAAACTCAATGAAATCAAGATGACGCTGGGGTAGTAGTAAGGATGTCTGGAAAAACTCTCCAAAACATATCTCAGCTGGTTGGCATTGGCAGAGAATAACGCTAAATCCATCATACCCTGTGCTAAAGTTTTCTTGTGTTGATAAATATTAACGTCCGGTATATCAGCACCACCAAAGGTACTTCCAATTTCGGGATCGAAACCAACTCCAGGAGTTAAAAAGTGGGGTCTATCGCTAGGGGGGTGAGGTATATATCCATCGGGGTGGTCCTTGCTTGTATCTGGATCGTCTCCGTCATCGGGGCCCATTCTTGGCGTTAAGGAAGGAATAAAACTAGGCCAATCATCGTCCGTTTCCTTGGGATCGTTCGTCCCGTTAACTCCCGGGGTGTCCGGATGCGTTGGATCTATCGTTTCCACGTCTGTCTTGGGGTTTTCATCTTTATTATCAAAGAAACCGTCGTCAACTCCTGGGAAAGGTTGAGATGAAACCTGCCTGTCGTCCAAGTCATCGTCCAGTTCGGACTCCGCTATCGGCGCACTTTCACTTAGTAAAACCATTGATGAATAATCATTCGCTTTGTCAGTGCCGTTTAATTTTCCTACGTTAGCGATTTGAGGATTCAGAGGAGCATATGAAACGTTCATTTTGAAAAATACAATTTGTGAACGGCAATAATGTTCACTGAAACGAAGTTTGTGTGTTACTGATACCGAAACCGCCGCTGAATAACATTCAAACAGTGTTGATAATGTTATTTTGATGTGCGCGTTGACTGTCTCTTCTGCAGAAACTGGTTTTCAAACGTGTTAATAATATACTACTGTGAATCAGCGGACCACGCTTCAGTGGAAGCGAAAATCTGTTCGGGTATTTCTAGTGACGACTGGGCGAATTGTAATTTCCGCGCGAAAAAGATAAGTAGGGTATTCCAACTCAACATTTCTTGTTGTTATACGTGGAATGTTAAAAAAATAAGGTTAATGTTCCAATTTCGGGGGCTACGTACATTCGATTAGCTATTTTTCTATTTTTATGGTGGTAAACTCGTCTCGAACATATGTTCACGGTTTCAGCTGTTTAGCATGTTTAGTTTGTTGGTGAGCGGCATAAAATTTAGAAGAGTGTTGCGTTCTGCTATCGAAAAAATGGATCAAAGAATTTGCATCAAATATTGTGTAAAAAATGGAATTGAGTGCTTAAAAACACTCGAAGCGTTGACAGTGGTATACGGTGATTGTACTCCGAGTCATAAAAATGTTTTCACAGAAGGTTGCTAAGATGTGAATGACGACGCTCGCCCTGGATGCCCCAACACATCAATAACCGATGAAAATGTTAAGAAAGCGAAGAAAATTGTTATGGAGAATCGTCGAATTACTGTTAGAGAAGTTGCTGAGGATATCAGCATATCGGTTGGCTCGTGTCACGCAATTTTTTCGGAAATTTTCGGCATGAAGCGTGTGGCAGCGAATTAGTTTCAAAGGTTTTATTTATTCATTTATCGGTCAAGTACACTACAGAATTGTTATAAAATCCCAAATGGTACATCAAGAAAGTTTCAATAGTAGAAACCAGTCAAGCATTAGAGTTCAGTTATGAACCCAACAAGTAAGATCCTTAAGATAAACTATTGTAGGTAATTGCCAAAAAATAAATAAACCTATTTATTTTTATTAGTCCAGTGCACCACAAACTATTAATAAAATACCAAATGGAACATAAAGAAGAAAAAATATTAAAAAGACAAAAATATAAGCATAAAGAAATGCAACACTAATGATCAATTGAATTATAAAACAACACAAAGAAGAAAAAATATTAAAAAGACAAAAATATAAGCATAAAGAAATGCAACACTAATGATCGATTGAATTATAAAACAACACGTAACTATGTCAAGTACATTTCAGAATTGTAACAAAGTCCTAAATGTTACATCAATGTGGAAACAAACCCTAGAGTCAAGTTATTACTTCATAATGAATAAAGGTATGCATTTTCATTTGTCATGTAGTACATTACATAGATAATTGTAATAAAATTCAAATGGCCAAGGAAGTTCAAAGTAAAAAAAGACACGTACAAACACTAGAATAAGTTATGAACATTAAAAGAAATAACAAACGACTATTCAGAAGTTTAATGAACAATCGCTGAATGAAGTCGTCTGAAGTCGTCATTTTTTTGAATTTTGAATGTGACAAATGAAAAAGATCAAGATCTGACAAATATGTATTGACATTTTTCTGAAGCCTATAACTTATTGCCATCGAGCCATAGTTAGTCTTGTGGAATCGCAACCCAAATGAAAAAATGCGATTGCTTCTTAAGGATCTTGAGTTAACAGAAAGGCAAAGGTCATCTAAAATAGCTGAACAATTGGAGTGGAAGTTTATTATTTTATGAAGGAATAGAACCATTGCAAGTTTACGTCTGTCCTCAAGTGATAATAAATCTAATACAGACAGCCTCATTTGCGAGGTAAATCCAAAATAGGGTAGGCCAAGTTTCCAAATTATATATTTAGAGAAACGATTTTGCACTTTTTCAAGCCTCTCTTTATGATAAGCATAAATAAGAGGACACCAAATAACACTATTATATTCCAAAATACTCCGAACCAGTGAAAAGTATAATGTCTTTATATCATCATATTCTGTAATATGGCGGGTATTCCTTTTGATGAATCCGAGCATTCTGAATGCTTTATTACAGATATTATTGACATGATCAATAAAGCTTAGATCTTTATCGAAAGTAATTCCCAAATCGCATAAGCTTTTGACAGTTTGAAGAGGTATATCATTAATGGATTAGTTTCCAATGAGAGGCTGTCTTATTCTATAAAACCTCAACACATTACATTTCTAAACGTTAATTTTTAAACAATTAGTATCACAGTAGGTACAAAAGCTATCCAGATCATTCTGAATACATTCAATGTCATTGGTAGATTGCACTGCTTTGAAAAACTCAAGGTCGTCTGCATACAGAGAGATATCACAGTGTTTAAACAATGATTTAACATCATTAATAAAGAGTGGAAATAATATAGGCCCAATGTGCGAACCTTGCGGAACCCCTGAAGTCACATGAATTGTTTCTGACACACCGTCAGCTATCCTCACATTCTGCAATCTACCGGAAAGGTAGGATTCAATAAATTTCAAGTATCTGCCCGTTATTCCAAGATTGTTGAGTTTTAAAATTAATAGTTCATGACAAACTGAATCGAAGGCTTTAGCAAGGTCCGTGTAGATAACATCAACTTGGAGCTTATTTGTAATGAAGTTTTGGTAGACAGCCAAATTGGTGGCAGTAGACCTTCCTTGGTAGAGTCCATGTTGTTCGTCTATTATGACGTGTTTGAAATTATTAAATATTTCATCCGCATTAAAGATTCAAATACTTTGGGAATACTAGAAATTTTTTAAATACCCCTGTAATTCTGAATATCATTTCTGTTTCCACTTTTGAATACTGGAGAAAGGAAAGATTTTTTCCAAACACCTGGAAAAATTCCGGTATCAAATGATCTTTGAAAAAGTATTTTAAGGGGATATGATAAACTGTGACAGCAATTCCTTAACAATACTGGCGGAATTCCGTCATGACCCGCGCCCTTTGAGACATGTAGGTTTTTCAATTTATTTTCAATTATCACTTCTCTGAAGTGTGGAAAGATAACGTGTTAATATCATAATTGGTATGGTCCGGTACATAATTTTGAACAGGTAAATGAATATGAAAGCAAGATTTGAAATGTACCGCAAAAGCATCGGCAATAGTTTTAGTGGTGTCAAAGTTCAACCCATTATATGTCATGACAGTAGTTATCTTTCCTCAATGAGTTGAAAAATGACCAAAAATATTGTATGTTAGTAGGGATCATATTTTCTGTATTAGATAGATATAGCAGGTAACATTTATCTATATCTGATACTTGGTTTCCTTGCGCATCTTGGAGTATTCTTTGTAATCACAGTCCAATTTAGTTTTTTTGAATATCTTGAATAAGGAGTTTTTTTTTTCAATAAGTTGAATCAGAAAGGAACTATACCATTTGGGATACTTTGAACTAGTTATATATCGCTGTCGCACTGTTTTCTTCGATTACCGTGGCATAATGCATCAGGAGTTCTTGCCACATCGTACGTTCAATAAGGAGTATTATGTTGAAATTATGCGCCGCTTGCAATACGAATAAAACGTCTGGTATTGTGAAAAAACAATTCGTGACTTTTGCATCACGATAATGCACCTGCCAAAAACAACACCGTAATCATGCTTCAGCCATCGTATTCACCAGATTTGCCCCCTGCTACTTTTACCTGTTTCCAAGATTGAAGAGACCCATGAAAGGACGACGTTTTGCGACGATTACTTTTTGAATAGGCAGCGTATTTCATGGTTTCTCAATAGCGAAACTGGAATTAATAATATATTATTGCCTACATGGGTAACCGTAAATTGTAGTTTTTTTAGCATGAACTGTTTGTGAACAAATAAGTACCTAATTACTTGTTACATTCTGAAAAACCAAGTAGTCAGTGGTATTTCTTTATAAGCCTATCAAAACATTTTACAATACTTAAACAAATAGCTGTCTACAGGAGGTTAGGGACCTCCTATAGACTTATATCAAGGGAACGACCAACATAAAATACATTAATAGTGGTTACACGGGAAGTAGCTACAAACATGTTTATTTTTAAAGGAACACCAAAGTTCTAGGTAGACATCGTTTTTCAGGCTTTTTAGTTTTATACCCTTGCCTTTGGGATTTTTTAGAATAGAAACAACCCTTTATAATTTAATTTTGGTTGGATTCTCTGTTGAAAATGAAAAATTGCAAAAGTTTCAAAGCTTTCGAAGACTTTATTGAATTCTGAGCAGCCAATTTTTATGCTGACGAGATTTATCAACTTGTGTTACGTTGGCAAAAGCGCACTGCTTCAAATGACGCGTATTTCGATTGAACTGAATAAATATTACTGAGATATTACAGTTTAAAATAAACTCATAAAAACGGAAAAAAACTATTTAAACAACCTAATTTTCTTTCCTATACAAATATCACACGATTTAATCATGGAAACTGCTTACCTTCCACTTTCGATCTATCATCATCTTTCAAACTTTACAATAACAGATTATTTCCGTCAACAAATATTTTACACAGGAATTTCTGGAGAGTATTTTTGAATATCATCTCATCACTGATCATAGATACATATCTTCAATTTACATACTTCTAGTGATATGAAAGGGCATCTTTAATATCTGCTTCACAATGGTTAAGATTGCTACTGCACCAAAGTTATATATATATATATATATTATTATTATCAAGTACTTTCTTGGTTTTTCTCATTTTGTCTCCAATCGAGGACCGCCTGCCCGGTACTGACGATGCCCAATAGGCTGAAACAGCTGTCTACCAGTGGCTCTTAAATTGAAATCAATATGGGAGTGATCAAAGAGTACTTATCTATTTATTTATTGATTTTCATGGAATTATTTTCCATCAGCTTGACTGCATTAACCTTTCTAGATTATATATATATATATATATATATATATATATATATATATATATATATATATATATATATATATGTATGTATGTAGGCTCTCCGTACATCATTTGAATCAGATTCAAAAACTTTATGTGATTACTTTAATTACTGTTTAAAATCATATTAGTTTTTGACTTGTCACTCTCTCTCGTTGCCTTCTTATACGGCAAAGGCGAAAATTCTTCAAACTCTTTTTGTCCAATGGAGAATATGATACCCTTTGGTATGTTGGCAATGTGACATCACTTTGGACAGCAGCCAGAGCCGTATCCAAGCAGCCAGAGCCGACCCTTGGATACGATCCTCAAAACTTCGGTTTGAAGAATCATCAAAATTGCTCAGCATATTATCCAAAAATCATAATTAGATTATTCTTCCATCATAATTATTTGATATTGACCGTGTTTGTTTTACGTCAAACTTCAACCATGTGCTTTGAGTTTTCCCAAGAGTAGAAGAATTCTGTAGTAGCGATGGAATAATTCAACTGGAGATATCCGATAAAAGAGGTATACTATTTCACAAATAGTATCTCTCACTTATAATCTAAAGTAAAAGGGAATCACTTAAAAATATCTTTTTCATTTCACGAGTTTCATATTCTATATATTGTTCAACATTTATTCATTTTTTGACATAATATATGTATATTCTGGCCACGATACATTGCTTCAACACATTTACAAAAAACATATAAAATATTTATACGTCCATCAACACATCATAACAGGCATATTTGGAATGACAATAAATAACATTACTTAACTAAATGTACAACAACTATTTGTTTTCTTTGCCGTTTTATAAAAAGCCTTCGACTGCATGCTCAATCCTTCTGATTTAGATACCAAATCATCCAACTTCTCCCCTCTTTCCAACACCGCCTGAATTGTATTATGCTGAAAAATCAAAACAAATTAGACTTTAATGTGGGATTTCCACTTGAAAGCTTACAAAATTGGGACATGTGTTTTGATATACAATAGAATCTTCACTCGTCACAATACGTGTTACCTCTTTTTGTCAAATCTCAATATTCCTTTATGTGAGACATTGGGATCTATGAATTTGGTAATAACTATGTTGATCACTTATGATCTTCAATAAATATTCCATTCGAATTTATGGATATTTTATTTAGAACCATAAAATTTCTTTCTCTACCGAGATGAGCACTGAATCTTGAGGGTCTAGTTAGACCCTCACTATGAAACTAATCCAATTATGACACCCTCCTCGACGTATATATGAATGGCTAGTCTTTTGAACATAACCAGGTCATATTTATATATAAGTAATATATATATATATATATATATATAATATATATATATATATATATATATATATATATATATATATATATATATATATATATATATATATATATATATATATATATATATATATATATATATATATATATATATATATATATATATATAACTAAGTAACTCAGTCTTAACTAATTGGTTCCCTGACCTACTTGATTATACTGAAATACTAGACTTTTAAAAAATTATGAACAATGTCACTTACTAAAATTATTTTAGTTTCATCTAAGTCTTCTTGTATTTTAGTTAATGCATCAGCCTCTCGAGGGTTTTGGTATTTTGCTAAATAAGTAGTAACTTGTGGAAATGCCACATCTTTCTCTTGAAGGTTAGGCCAATTTGCAGGTGATATTCTTTCTGCAAACTCGTCTAAAAGCTTTGTTATTAAAGTGTGTGATACCCTGGATGGATACTCATGGTCCGATATTACGACCCCAGCCAAATTATCTGAACGGACATACACATTACACAGATATTCTAAAAAATTATTAGGAATATTGATAATGAAAAACAGAAAACCTCGAATTATTACCTCCTTCCTTTACTGACTGTCTAGAAGCAGGTATGGTTCTTTCCACGATGGTTTTACAAAAAAAAGTCATAAACTCTTGGACTGACCCTCTTTGGAAAAAATTAAATGTTTGCAATTCGAATGCAGATTTTAACCATGTAGCTGAAGTAGGGCCCTTGTATAAAATACTAATACAGTACAACTTGACCATTTTCAATAAACAAACACCTACAAGACTTTTGACAAGTAACAAAAAGATAACCCCAAATCTCAAATTATGACAGTTATCAAAACGGTTGCCACTCAGAATAAAAATGTAAATGTTGCCATCCAACTTCCAATGAATATACACGTCTAGAATGTTATTTTCGCCACATTATGGATTCAATAACACTTTATCATGATATTACATCTAGAATGTTTCGGTTAAACTTACATTTTGGAAATTGTAGATGATATTCTACCCATTCACATGATTTGCCCACATTTGCGATATTTCAGCATCATCTATTAATAAGTGTTAAAATACCTTCATAACACAGTTTGCGATATCAACAGCTGAACGACAAACGTAATATTTCGTTAAAATTTTAACCCGAAATGCCACTCAAATAATTTCTTTCATATTCCTATAGCTTGGTACCGCCATCTTGTGCTAATAGTTCCCTCAAATAGATGATTCAGTAATTTGAAATTCTCAAGAATTCTCAATATTCTTATCAATGGTGTTTTTTGTCGACAATGATATTTTGTTCACTCTTGAGAATTTCAGATCAAGATCAATCAAGCCCCAAAAGGTATCAAAAGCAAACTATGTGTTTATTAATATCGCCACAGCTTTCTTCCGAGTTGCAATTTATCATAGTTTCAAGCAACGTACTAGTTTTGTTCGCTGGATACAAGTTAACAAACGAACAGACCAAAATAACTTCTGACATTTGTCCATTGTAGTGTCATCGTTTTGTCACTTGTCATGTGTCATGTTAATATAATGGGTAATGGCTTCTTTAAGGCGGTGGGTGGTCGAAAATTTTATAGCTTACAATTGAATTGGAGGATGTTGTAATTGGTCACCTCTGTTAGAATTGTATTGAAACTAAAATTGCTCTTATAGTTATCATATTTGATTACCAGTAATTCAGTTATGTGCAGTGTTGAAAAAATTTAAAACTTGTCATGGAAGATAATGGTTCATAGGAATTTTACTGTAAACGATATTCCAATGGTCTGAGAGTGTGGATAATCTAATTGTCTGATTTCCCACGGTCGATATGAAAATATTTTTGGTTTTCCATTACTTGTAATCGCCATCAAAGTAAGTACAAGTACATATTTATGTGCGGGTGTATTGAAATAAAATGTTAATTGGCTCTATATCATAATCATCCTTTATTTACTAATTTGATGAATGTCAAATTGAACTTTTAAATTATATTTGTCACAATGAGATGCAGAAATATGTCGCATTTACTTTGGCGTATTAAGTATATGATTACACAAATGTGGAAAATGAATGTGTTTGGAAAAAAAACTAAACAATTCATTACACCCATAAGTCATTTAAAATACAGTTCCATTTTTTATGTCCTACATGTCAGGAAGATGAAAAGGATTGTGAGGTAGCAACTACTACATTTCATTTCAGGCCTGCCTTATTAATTAGTCTTAAATGATGTTTTCTGAAACCTGTAATCAACAAAAGCTCTAAAAAACAAGTGTTATCTCAAAACTAATTCCCAAAACTGGTTGTTTTATGTAATAGTTATATCATTTAAAAATTGAATAATTATCTAGTTTGCCAAGTGATCTCCATTTTGGTAGCTACATTTTTATACACAGTTGTTGAAAATATCCAAAGCTTATCAGGTTGCTGTCATATCACTGAGGCTTATTTCACCTTGTCAGGATTGAATACCATTTTAGCTATATGGAGCAAATGTTGGTTATTGGGTATCAAATACTTACTGTGAGATCTTTAGGTGGGCCTCTGCATGTTTTTGAAGGAACGCAAAACTATTGTCTGTGAAATTTAATTTGCTTGTGAAAAACATTTTTTGTGTCAATGTCCAGTAACTTGTCTATTTTGATAATTTTGACTATGAAAAAGGGCTAACAAATTGTACAGATCTTAACATATTGCAGTTTATTCTTCAGTTCACTTCATTTGCACATATTCTTGACAGATGTCAAAGGAGTTTTGAAATGTGAAATATGTCGACGTGTTGATTGTTTTCTAGAACATTCGATGGAATACAAGATGTCCTCTGTTGCTGTTGGTTAGTTAGTTGCAATTTCGCCACTATCCACATATTTTATCAAGACATGTTGCTAAGTATGATTCATTTCTGAAGAGCTCTATAAAATACAGTTCTCTTCAAATATAAAAATGTATGCCGATTCTTTTAGCTTATGTCTCTTAGGGCGCGGTTCATTGGCAATCATTCTATTTATTTATTTATTTATTTATTCAACTAACGGGCAGCACTCAATATACAAATATGTTTTTATAAAGGTGTACATAAATACTTATGATTATGGAAACAATTTTCGGCATTCCCTGTAAGTATCGGATGGTCAGATTGTTTTCTCCTTTTTCCTTCCTATCGTTGAGCTGTTGTCGAAGATTTCTAAGGTAGTTTCTCTGATGAAGAGTTAAATCAGAACCGATTTTAATTTCTGGAGAGGTTAATTTAATTTTATTCCGAAGAATGAATAAAGCATCGTCACTACTGTCTAGAACAACTTTTATTGGCCGAGAGGTGTTAGTGTTCTTGCCAACACGAAATATTTTTTTGATATGTAACTGTGGATCTAAGCCATGTAATATATCGTTGACTTTAGAATTATCATCATCGATTTTGGCTTTAGTTGTAGCTGCATTGGACTCAGAGATGTTGTACATCATTATGTTGCTGGATCTTCTTCTGCGTTCTTCCAGTTCATAGACCACTGAATCGAAATCAGTTTGTTGAACCGGAGATGCTTTGGCGTGCTCAAGTGTAGTGAGTTTGTCAACAAGCTCATTCACCTTTTGTTCGAGAGTTACAATTTGTTTTTTCATAATTGGCAATAGTCTAAGCCCTTCCTCACAGTCCTTGCAAAAATATTTCAATACTCTTTTATTTTTTAGCTGCATACATCTGATTTCAGAAGAGGTAAGCTCAGCACATATGAAGTGCATTCTTGTGTGACATCCATCACATTGACAAGAATCCTCTTTATTGCACTTTGTATCACACTTGAAGCATTGCATGGTTCCTTGGTGTCGAAAGTGTATCACTTTTGACTACTACTCCTGGCCTATTGTTTTCTGTGTCCTATGTTTTTATACTTGGAACTTTTTTTAGGCAAATAAAAAGGGCAACGAGATAGGAGTTCTTTCCAGGACAAAAAACAATTTATACTGAACGAAATGCAGTGATAATGGTTGAAAATGCACTTCCGGAATTGAAATTTATGAAATGAATGTGATGACAAGATCCACTGATTCACTATCAACCTTTTGTCAAAGACTAAACTTTTCAACTGCAGTACTTCAGCTAATATTTCAGTTTTTATCAGAATAAGTAAACCACATGTATTTACTGTACACTGTATCTAATCTTGTTCCATTCAATATTCACTGTTTGATTTCAAAATATCTTTTGACAATTTTAATCCTGATCTCTCTACTGATGATCCGAAATTCGTTTTCTATTCGCTATTATTTAATTATGGATGTTTTGAGTGATTTCCACTTTATGTCTTGTTATCAGAATTGATTATTGTATTTGAATAGTTAAGTAGGTGCTAGTATTGCAGCGTTGCCTAGGGAGAATTGAATGATAACAACTATCCGAAACAACAAATTCAAATGGTAATTGAAGTAATAGACTAACTACTACAAAAAATGTCACCTTTTGTCTCAATTAAAAACAGAATGAAACACTTTTCAAAACATTGTCAGTAGGTCTTACTCTAAGTAATATAGCCTGAGGCTTCAACATATACAAAAAACCCAAATATATTCAAGGTACATTTGGGAATCAGGATCAATGATAACAGATATGCATTAGTCATGTTCAGAGTCTTGAAAATAACAACCATTTCTTTGTTTATCAGCCATAAGGGCACTAACGATTATCTGAGTCATCAGCTGACAAAACGACACAATTCTCATGATACTTGCCACATTTAGAACATTGCTTCACACAACTCTGACAGATTCAACCATTCATAATGCTCGATTAGGAGGCCTGTTGGTCTGTAGGTTTTTATGTCTGACTTTTTGGCTATGACTGCGGTAGACATCAATCATGAGATTACGGACGAAATGTTCTGGTTATTCTCCGAGCATAGAATTGGTATGAGTCTCACAATTCATTCCATTGGTTTTGGGCGTGGCTTCGTTCCTATTGTTTGAATTAAATGATTTGATAAGAAAGCAAATTCGTTTAGTTGCTTTTAACTATACTGCCATACCATGAACTTATCATCAGCGTAAATCAGTCTGGAATGTCGTTTCATGGCCGCTCGCTCTAAGATACATTGTTCGAATTTTTTCATGAAAAATTTTGCCACCACAGGACTTGACGGACTGTCCATTGCGGTGCCATCTGTTTATTCATAGAAAACACCATAACAACAACGCACACAGGTGGACAGCGCCAATTTTATATGATAGTCTTTATTACTAACGACTTTTTTATAAAATTATTATGGCATCTCCAAGTGTCATATGTCACAACCTACTTAGAGTAATGTTTAACAAATATACAATAGGAAGTAGAACAACTGAATATTGAAATCATACAACATGTATCTTTTTCTATCTGTTTGTGATATATCCTATACGACTTTATTTAATCGTTTCATAAGGAAATGAAAGTTTTATTTTCATCATTTTTTTCAACCTAAGTTCACGCTGGACAGGCTCTATCCCCCGTAGCCCCGATACATTCAGGAGTTCACGCCAGCATTATCAACCCATGACCACTCCCCACACCGTGGGATAAGTGATCATTGGCTCCCAGAATCATGTGCCCTGAGCAAGCGCAGTGAGCCAAGAATGACAGCCTTTTGCATCTGTCCGACTAAGATTCCTGCCTTAGTGCGGCAAGTCGGTATGATTTTGAGATTCGAGAGTAGAGATGGCATAATTCCACCAAGGACTCCAATAATCAGCACAACCATCTTGATGGAGTGGTCTGGATGGAGTCTGCGAAGTTTGAAGAGAAAATCTCGATATTTTATCCGTTTTTCCCCTTTTTTTCGAACGTTATTTGTCTCGCCATGAGCTGGAATCTTCACGACAGATATCGTCCTGCTCTGGTGGTCGAGAAGGACTACATCAAGCTTATTAGCTTGTATGAGTCTGAGGGTGGAGAACCATTAGTTCAAAAAAATTCGGTACTTCTCGTTCCCCACAACTGATGCAATATCCCCCGGAGCGTAGAGCGACACCGGTGTCTCGTCAATACCGTAAGAATGCCGTAGGTGGAAATAAAGCACGCTTAGGGCCGCGTTATGTCGATGGATATAGGCCGAGACCGCATATGCTGGACATGCCGATAGCAAGTGCATTAGGGTCTGGGACGCCTTGCGGCAGACCCTGCACCTTGTGTAAGAAACCTCTACCCATCACACGACTGCGGTAGAACAAGGTGTTGCAGACACCATTCTGGCAGGCTATGATGAACCCCTCAGTTTTCGACTACAGCCCACTCGGCCTGAGAAAAGCGAAAGTCAGGCGCTTTGATTAATTCCGTGAGCATAAAAATCGCGTTCTCGGGATTTGATGAAGTCGACGAAGGCCGTTTTGGTAATTTTTTTTGAGGGCACCCGGCGATTTTGAAAAAAATTTTGAGTGCACTTACGTATTTTGATGTGTAGATTACGAATCCGAAATGAAAAAGCGGCGCTCTCCCTTATTTACAAAGTCACGGCCCTTCAAGGTTCAGAAAAGGGCGACTTTTCAGCCTTCCTTTTTACAAGAAAAACTATTCATACACACAAGCATTTGTTCAATAGGTCGCCTTTACACCTTTTTTCTCCTTCCTTGATACTTTTCACTTCAACAATCAACATTTTTCCAATAAAAATGTTAAAAAATGTACGGGGCTGCTTTTTGGTTATATATCTCTGTATTTTACGTTTTTAAGGTTAATGACATAGTTGGTACGACTGATGCTGTCAATAATCCTAAAGTAATTCAAATGTTTTTTGCCTTCATTCTTTAGACCGTAAATTGGTTTTTGGTGGTGTATTAAGATAATCTACGAATTTGGAATAGTAGGCGGCGGCAAATACCAACTGCTTTTTTCTGAAATGTCACTAGTAACTAACCTAGAAACAGAAGAATGTCGCCAGAAGGAGCATTCGTTTTTGAATTGAGTTTTTTATAAGAAAAATGTTGATTGTTGAATCGAAAAGTGTCAATTGAGAAGGAATAAGGTGTGAAGGTGACCTAGTGAATAAATGCTTGTTTTTAAATAGTTTATCTTGTGAAAGAAAAAGGCTGAAAAGTTGCCCTTTTCTGAACTTTGAATGGCCGTAACTTTGTAAATAATGGAGAGCGCTGCTTTTTTATTTCGGATTCGAAATCTACGCATCGAAATACGTAAGTACACTCAAAAATTTTTTCAAAATCGCTGGGTGCTCTCAAAACGAATATTTACCGCCGTTTTTGTCTAGTCCAGTTTGGCAAAAATTGGTGAGAAAGTTATCGAAGTGCTTGAAAAGATGTTAGTCAGTTGGCGCGAGGTCTGGGGAGTATGGTGGGTGAGGCAGAACCTCAATTCGTTAATTTTCGAAACGTGCAGACGTTGTAGTGGAGCAGTATCGGGTTTCATAGTTTGCATTTTTCCTATTATACTTGAATTCGTTTTCAACTCGTACTTTGTGAAAACAATTTCATATTTCACTGCATTTCATTATTATTATTTTTTCAAAATATGTCAGTTGTTTATTGTAAAATGTTTTATTTCTGTTATTTTATTATACTTTGTAGTTAGCATTTACTGTTTCTTGAGACCATAAACTGAATTGAATACAATTTCCTCAACAAGAATATGCTGTTTGTTAGTCAAAAAGGTTTCTTTCTTTCTTGTGATTTTCTATGAAAAGTGGCAATACATTTGACTGAATAAGTGAATAAATTTTCTTTGTTACAGCCGTTTACTTTCAACATCACAAAATGGCGCGTAAAGGAGACACAATAAGAAGCATCAAT
Source organism: Leptinotarsa decemlineata (assembly GCF_025532065.1). Classification (NCBI taxonomy): domain Eukaryota; kingdom Metazoa; phylum Arthropoda; class Insecta; order Coleoptera; family Chrysomelidae; genus Leptinotarsa; species Leptinotarsa decemlineata. The sequence continues at coordinate 5,657,215 of NW_027412556.1, read as the reverse complement.
GTTTCTGTTGTTGGTTTGTCAGGAGTAGAGAAAGACAAAGGACATGCTGGTGTAGGTAAATCTTGCTTCTGTAACCGCTTTATGAGACCCCACGCCGAAGATTATAATGTTGATCACATTTCGGTGTTGAGTCAGACTGACTTCAGCGGTCGTGTAGTCAATAATGATCATTTTTTATATTGGGGGGAAATTATCAAGACTTCCGAGGAAGGAGTCGATTATCAGTTTAGCGTTATTGAGCAAACTGAGTTCATCGACGATGCCTCTTTTCAACCTTTCAAAGGAGGAAAAATGGAGCCGTATGTGAAACGCTGTGCTTCAACCAAGATAACGTCGGCTGAAAAATTGATGTACATATGTAAGAACCAATTAGGTATCGAAAAAGAGTACGAACAGAGAGTTTTGCCTGACGGAAAGTTGAGTATTGAAGGCTTCATATGCGTTTTTGATGTTAGTATTGTGCCAAGTAGGAGTATAGAAAAACAAGTAGAATTTGTAGCAGCCATACTGAACAATCTCATCAAATCTAAAAAACCGATTGTGTTTGTTACGACCAAAAACGACGATGCCAATGACATTTACGTCCGTGAAGCTCACAAACTGATATCAAGGAATGAGTATAAAAATAGCATTCCGCTGGTAGAGTCTTCTGCTCATGATAGCGTCAATATCGACATCTGTTTCATGTTACTCGCCCAGATGATTGACAAAACTAAAGTGAGGTCGAAAATCCCTTCCTACATGGAAGCAGCCATGACACGAAAGGAAATCATGGATGCTGCAAGTGAGGCTTTCATGAGGTTAATCAGAGTCCATGTGACTGATTACCACGCATTATGGTCTCAGACGGTAAAAAAACTGAACTCTCATAAAGAATGGAGCCACTTTGTGCAACTGTTCGGGTTAGACGGAACGCAGAGGTTGTTCCGGAGACACATTAAAAAACTCAAAGACGAACAGATGGCCAAACAGATAGCACATTACATGGAGATGCTGCCAGATGTACTGCATGAATTTATTCCGGGCTTCAACACCTTCACTGATATGGATTGGCCGTCGATCCAGCAGTATCTCAAAACCCATCCTAACTTCTCGCAGTATTTCTTTGAAAGGCCCGAAGATTTGCCGTGGTCGGAGTGTTTAGGGGAAGATAACGAAGAAACTCGCATACCTTTTGATGTATTGGATACTAGCGAAGCAGAAACAGTTTTTAAAAACCATATCAATTTACTGCAGCAAGAACAGAAGAGATTGGAGTATAAGAAGCAGTTCAAACAGTTACTTGAAGATACAGGTTACGTGACTCCTGGTAAACATTTATCAGAAGTCAGAGTTTTATTCATGGGAAGGGAGTGCTTCGAGGCCCTCTCCGAACATGACTGCCAACAGATATATGATGCGCATCAGAGGGAACTGATTGAAAATGCCAAACATAATTTCCAAGAACTCCTTCTGGAGCATGCCGACCTATTCTATCATTTCAAGAGTATAGCACCTACGGGGACAATTACCCAAGACGACATCAAAGAGATCACGGATGTTCTTCAGGATGATTTCAGATACAAGATTCTAGATAGGCTTGACCAGGATCGGAAGCTTACACTCTTCCAGCATTTGGGTTTCATACATTACCCGATCAGAGAACACTGTCCGGCATTTCCTAACTGCCAAGATGCGTTGATTGAACGCATTTTGGCCACCAAAGCACACCGACCCACTTCGTGGAATCATAGTAATCAATGGCTGATAAGTTCGGACAACAATCAACTGAACTTGCTAATCCTGGGTTTCAATAACTTGGCTGAGAATTTTGCTGCCAAGATAAGAACGCAGTGCGACGACGATGAATATGAAATCGACTGCCAATTTTATAATTTGGACTACAGGATCATCAGCGGAGATGTTAGTTTACCTCATAATTCGTTCAGAACGTCTGATTTTATTCCACACGGTAGTTTTTGCGTATACTCCAACGCCGAATCCTTCGAATATATAAGAGAAAGTTTGGAGAAAAAACTATTATCTAACTTGGAACAAGAAGACAAATTACCGTTCCAAGGTTTGCCTATTGTTTTGATGTTTCTACAGGACTCTTCCATCGACGAAAAAGAAATTTTGAGATTGAGAGAAGATGGGCAAAACTTGGCTGACAGTTTGCAGTGCCCTTTTATGGACATTTGCCTAGATCAAGTGGCTGATCAACAACTAGTTTCTGACGCCCTTCATCAACTGGTACAAAGCATACATCACCGTGCCGGTTTTCTAAATATAAATCAGTCTGTAATAGAATGTATCGAGCCTGATATTCGGATAATCATGTGCATGTTTTGTGGGATCCTTACTCTGTTGAGAGTGTTTTGGGACCCCTCCTTTCGCACCAGTTCTGTTTCCTGTCGTCTGCTCACAGTATCATTCTTGAAACTTTTCTGGGCGACTCTAAAAGGAAAGTTGAGGTGATTATTTCATCGTTTCACGGCGCAAATGCGTTCCGAGATGAGCTTGTCCACGGCTTCATTTTGGTTTATTCGACCAAGAGAAAGGCGTCTCTAGCAACTTTGAATGCGTTTTCGATGAACATTCCTAACCTTCCAATACAGATCCTGGCTGTAACGGATGATGGCGGAGCCACAGCATTCTTCAATGATGATCTGAGTCAAATGTTGATAACTGAAGGTAATTCAACTGCGGATCGATTGCACGCACATTTCATGACGTCGGTATCGTCTATGCAACACAAAACAGCTTTCTTCACTCCATTCTTCAAGGAGGTTTGGGAAAAGAAACCGGAAATTGAGCAAGCCTTCAACATGGAAGAGCCTTCGGGCTTGGACAGTGGCGAAGGTACTCTAGAAAGGTCGAAGAGTCAAAGACACAGCCATCCAATGCCGCCACCACGACACGAGAGCTATTATCTTAAATTGAATGACGGAAGTGAAAGCGAAAACTTCGAGCTGAGCGGTCCAGAAGAAAGACTCAGTTCGAGCGATCACAGCGACAAGTTTTCCAGTATTTACATGTACGGAAGTGAGGGTAGCGATAAGAAGCGCAATGTGCATTCAGGGTTCCATGTGTACCCTCCACCGGCAACCCCGCCCGAACCAGCACCTCCAGATAACATTCTAAATCCTAGACACGGCAAAAAGCAACTTCTTTCGACTTCTCAAACTAGTTTGGACGATATGACTTACGGAGATCACCCAATGTCAATTCCTGGCAGCGCGTGGAATAATTATCACCAGCACGCCTTCACCACGGGTCGTCGGCATGCTCCCGTCTCGAAATCTAGGTCAAAGGGCGTTTCGCAAACTTTGAAGCAGCCTGGAAAACTGAATATGAAAAACTATTCAGCTGTCACCGAAGCCATCGCTAGAATGAATGTTAGCGGCGTCGATATGACTTCTTCGAATTTCGGGAACGCTCCGCTTGCTACTCCCGAAGCCGTCGATTTAGGTTGTGAGTATGCGCAAGTGAAGGATCTTGTTCACAATATGTATCAGGGGCATAGCCCCGAGTATATGTACACCATGGTACAAGACGCGATCAGTGGGAAGACTAAAATAAGACAGAGGCGAGAAAAGGGCCAACCTTCGTACTCGGACACTGATAGCGAGTGGAGCAGTCTGGAAAGAAGGCAGCGAGCCAGCGAGATCTATTCGAAAGTCAGTAGAAAGAGCGGAACTCACAAGAGGCAGAGAAAGAAAAGAACGGCCATTCCAGTGCAGCCTCCTCGCGTCCCGCAACTCGGCTCGTTTACCCTACCCTCTGCACACACCCCCGTCTTAGATCCCGATGTTGATAAGGCTAACATAGTGACTGAATCAAACTCTGACTCGTCCGAAGTCAGTGAAGCTGAACCGTTCCTACCCCAGAGTGCCGCCGACATTCGCTTGAGATTTTCCCAGCAAAAGCGCTCTCTAAGTTTGAAAAGGAGAATACCGGATGTGCCGAATTCTCATTTCAATATTCAGCTGAACTCCTTGGATTTATACCATACGCAAGGGTTGATTCACGACGAAGAGTCTAGCTTGGACGTTTCTTCTCCGCGAGACAATAACTCCCCAATGTTTGGTGTTTTGCCGAAGATGAAGGAATCTGATATGGAGAAACTCTTGAGGAAACGTGAGAAGCAAAAAGCGAAGGACGATTCAAAGCTAGAGAAGCGTAGATTGAAAGAAGAAAAACTCAGGAAGCTTGCTGAAGAAAGAGACAAGAAGAAGCAGTTGAAGTCCAAACAGAAAACGGCACCGACAAGCGGCGCTTCTTCGAAATTGGCAGATTACATTCAATCCGATAAAAACTATGTCCCTAGTTTCATGGAGAAATGTGTGAAGTTCATCGAAAGCGAAGGGTTGGACTCCGAAGGGATCTATAGGGTTCCTGGCAATAGGGCACATGTCGATTTACTCTTCAATAAATTTGAAGAAGATTCCAACGTTGACATTCACGAACTGGACATTCCTGTTAATGCTGTTGCCACAGCTTTGAAAGATTTCGTTTCCAAAAGGTTGCCGCCGCTATTCGATCCTGATGTGATGACTGAAATGGAGGAAATAGCCGGCACCAGAATGAAGCCCATGGTCACGACCAGCGGGAACATAGAAGTTAAGAACGATCGTAGCTGTCGTTTATTGGCGCTCAGAAGTATGTTGGACAAGCTGCCTCCTATAAATTTCCAAGTTTTGAAATTCATATTCCAGCACTTTGTGAAAGTCACTGAGAATTCCAAGTTGAACAGTATGGACAGTAAAAATTTAGCAATATGTTGGTGGCCTACGCTGCTACCTATCGAATTCAGTGATATGGGAAGATTTGAACAGATGCGTCCTTACTTAGAAGACATTGTTCAGACAATGATTGATCAATACCCATTCCTATTTTGTGGTAAGGAGGCTTTTGTTATGGTTTAATCGCTTTTTGAATTACAAACCACGCACAATTCGCTACCACAGCCTCTATTAATTGATGTTTCATCACTTATCGTTGTTGAATTTTGGAGAGGCCTTTTTGCTATTATTAAAATGGGTAGGATGTTCACTGACCGTTGTTAAATGTGTGATGATACAGTGTAATTTGTATTTTTACATTTGTCCATTGTATTTCAAATTGCTAAATGATACTTTTATAAACAAAATGTATGAACAATGTTCAGTAAAACCTTAAATGGGTTGTTGTGTTAGCATAGTAAATGTTATATATCCATTTCAATTATCAACGAGAACGTAGCGGAGCTACTCTGTCCATTATTGAATTTATTGAAATTCAGTGAAGGCTCTCAGAAGTTTAGAAATTGAATGAAATACGTTTGATATGTTCACATTTGTGAATGTAGCAAAAATTGCGAATGTAACTGTATGATGGTAGTGTTTTAGGTGTTAAGTTATTGGTGCTTAGAAACCCCAGCTATTTTTGTAAAAGGTGTAAACAGACAATAATGTTCGTACGAAACCAAAGTTGATCCTTTCCTCATATTTTGCGAAGATTTTAGAAAGACCAATTTAAATTATTCCTATACTTCTTCAAGTTTCAAATCTACACATCAGATAAATAATTTTTTTATAGGTTTGTAAGGACAGTTTTTAAACTGTTACTCCAATATAAAACATATATTTTGTTTCATGAGTTGAGTTAATTGAGCCTCAAGTAAATGCTCCATGCATTTTTTGGTGAACGAATATTAACATTCTTGGTTAGTTGGATGCTGAAAATAATAAATGGGTTATTATATGGAGGAAGGAAACCCACAAAAATGAAAGACCTCATCTCAGAAACCATCAATGTGGAATCAAATGTGCTTGCATTGTTCTACATAAGCCTACAAAATGAATTCTTGCGAGCTTTTTTTTAGTTTTCAGAACACCTAAATAAATAGAAATCAATTGAAAACATCCAGGAAGCTTTTTTGTTACAGACTTGTGTAAATTTGATTTTATTCAAGTTAGTCTTACGAATCTCAATGTTTCATTAGATGCAAGTTACTTTTTGTGGAAACAAGATTTGTTGACCTCAAGTTGCTGCTTCATTACTAATCTTCTTTTCTCAAAGTAAATGTCCTATTCGTCATTGACTTATTTATTCATTTAATTTTGTCGTTCATAAAGATCTAAATATTTGTCGATACTTATTCCTGACTAGTTATAAACTAGAGCCCAAACACAAAGCTTTTAAGTATTCAACACCAGACAGCGCTGTTTCGACCCAACAAAGGTCGCATCAGAGGTGTTAGGCTGAACCACAAATGCAACAGACCCTGAAGGACAAGCAGAAGTAGATAAGGACGATGCCTTCTCGCCTTTCAAAGACGCCATCTGTTGGATCGACAGAGAATCAATATCAAACACTCATATGAATTGTAATATCGTAATTATATGATGGAATCGGCCGATACTTGATGAAAATCCATAACTAACGTATTCCAAAAACGCAACACGTGTTTCGCCATACAATGGCTTCATCTGGCGGGAAAGACACGCCAGATGAAGCCATTGTATGGCGAAACACGTGTTGCGTTTTTGTAAAACAATTTAGTGAAAATCTCACAATAAAGTGTTTTTGGAATACGTTAATATCGTAATTGTCACCCCAGGCAACTTTTTTGGGTGAACATTTGCTGCTGCAATAAAACCTACAACTGCGCCATCTCTTGGATCGACAGAGAATCAATATCAAACACTCATATGAATTGTAATATCGTAATTGTCACCCTAGGCAACTTTTTTGTGTGCACATTTGCTGATGCAAGAAAACCTACAACCGCGCCATATCTTGGATCGACAGAGAATCAATATCAAAGACTCATATGAATTGTAATATTGTAATTGTCACCCCTGGCAACTTTTTTGGGTGCACATTTTCTGCTGCAAAAAAACCTACAACCACTATATGAATGAATCAAGAGGTGAATAATGTGATCCCTATTTTTCTGTATTGTTGTTACTTTTGCTCAATTATTTGCGAGTTGGACTTTGAAGGATCAAGTTTGGTAAGGTTTCTTATTTTGACCTATTTATTTATTATTTTGTTGATCTCGAATTTAATTTCTCAAGTAATAAATTATAATTGACCATGTACACACGTGACTGAAGGGGGAGTTCTAGTGATTGTGCGAGTCACTTCCCTAAACTGGTTGATTCAAAAATATTATAATTATTTTATCAGGACATTACTGTATTCATTTGTATAGTTTGTCAAATGTAAGAAGAGCTTTCTGAATTCCGTTATGGCCTCGCCCACTAGACCTGCGTTTGTTAGAAGACAGTGAGAGAGAGAGAAATACTTCTCAAGTCTCTGCCTGGATTCGACAAGCTGTATCTGTTAATATGTTACTTTACATCTGTCAAACAGTTACATTAATTTCATTATTAGTGAGTACATGTAGAGAGGTATATTCCTGGAATATTTTATAATTGAAGTCCAATGTAAATTGCAAGACTGAGTCATATTGAAGTGACTTGGAGTGCCAATATATTTCTAGTCTGCTTTCTAAGACAGTTTATCAATTTGCAATGTGTTGGTAGCATTTTTGTTAGATTAAATAATTTTAAATAATTCCTCTTTGAACAAGGAAAATTGGAGATTATTGAAACGAGGTTGCTAATATTGATATTATTTGTAAATGTTATTGAAAATGTCTCAAATGCTTTGCACTTTTTCATTTTGTCCACTTTCTCAAGCTATTTTTATGTAAACTGTGAATCTTATGTAACCCAAAACTTTTCCTGATGACCAAAAGGACAATAGTTGTTCTTTAAATGTTATAAAAAGTTCAGCGTGGCAAATTCTCCAGCAGCAAAAGTCCAATTCCAGTATTTTTCTGTAAGTGTGATCATTTTTATTTGAAATAGTGATAACGATTGTTTCAAGGAAACAGATAAATCGCGTATTTAAACGTTCAATTTTTATTTTTGATAGAAATATACATCTCATAGGAAACACTGTCTAAATGGTATTTTATCATAGATAATTTTATTTTCATGAAGAAGTTGAATGAATGAAGCTCGATACAACATGGTAGTGGAAAAAAATTTTTTCAACAATGGATCTGATATCCTTTCTTTGCGAAATAACTCTTTTTATGTTGATGATATGTTAAAAAAGTTAATGATATCAAATATGACCAAATAATTCTATCTGGGCCTTGAAACAACAACTTCTCTAAAGTAGATTGGACATTTTACATCATTGATTTTTCACTGCTTTAGTTTGAAAAGATTTATAGCTTTTTTTAATATTCAAGAGAGGAAATGCCAGATAAGGACTTGTAACGAAAAGCTTGTTTGTGGTATAGGTGATATATTTTTATATTTTATTTATCTGTCAGCTCTTTTAGTATTGTGATATTTTTACTGTTTGGCACATTAGGTATAAACGATCCTATACACTGTTGTATGAATAAAATGACATCGATGAGAAGAGTATGCAATCAAATGATGAGTGAACAAATAATATCGCAAACTCAGTCTGCTCTCAGCTATTTTATATTTTGTTACTGAGGAATCACTTTTTTGATTGCATCGCTTTTTGATTCTGCAGGTAGGAATTGAGTGTGCAAAACAATAAATAATTTTTGAAAATTGTGATTGTGAACGTTTGCATACAGCTTTAGAACTGGAAAATGTGAATTTATTGCCTCCAATAAATTCAATGTAAATTATGTGGATATTACGTAGATCTCTTGATACTAGATTAGGAAATTATTCTTATTGCTAGAATGTATATATGTAAACAAATAAAAACCATGTTTATTTATGCTTTATATTTATTCACTATACTTATACCAGCTTGCTGTATTTTCAATGTTGTTGGATTGATTTTGTAAAATTTATCATTTATAAATTTGTATTTCTGTTTTAATAAATAAATATTTGCAAAGTGTCTTTTTAAATACCCAATAATCCGAAGGAATCTTTTTGATGATTTGTTTTTCTATATTTACAAATTCTGATTTCCTTTTGTTCAGCACTCTCTAGAAAATATAATGGTAGTGTTACCAGAAAAATGCAGTAATAGGTAAAACAACAAATTAATCCTCATTTGATTTAAAAAAAAAGAACTCTAGAAACGTTCAGATAGTAATTTTATCGATAGTGAAATTTAGCAGTAAATTTTGAATTTTCAACAAGAATTTGAATGCAATCATTGGAAAAATCTGTTATGGTACAATTTGTTGCATTGCGAGTTGCTATTCATGATTTTCTGTCCAACAGATCTTCAATTCAGAAGTTATATAACGTTTACAACTTAGTCAAATAAAGGGTTGAAATTGGATCGATACAAATTGTTTGTCAGAAAGGCAAGTAATAGTAAAACTACTGATATGCAGCAAAAATCACTGAAATATATTCTTTGTTTATGTGGTTTAGTCACGTACAATGCTCATGCGAAAACAAACTTTTGTTAAATATATCGGCGACGAGATTCGTTCACTTCTGAAATCGTTAATTTAGAAAAGAACTTTTTTGCAGGTCAGCAGATTATTCTCAGGAAACAATATTCTTGAAATTTTGTATGAGAATTCTTGTAGGTCAGGCTAATCAGATAAAGAACTCGACCAAATTAATCATTTTCGACAGAAAACTTTCCAACCTCCACCCTTCAAGTATGAAAAAATTTCTCATAAAATTAAACCTTGCAAGTCGTGTCTCCTAGATACCTATAAATCTTGAGCAGATTTGAACGAGTAATTGTCAAAAAGTATAAGTCACTTTTGTAGTTTTGAAAAAACCACAAGAAACTTTCTCACTCAAATATTTTTTGTGATTGGAGGTTATATTTTACATACACAGATGAGTAGAATCGTATGAGTTTTTAATGAAATAAGTGAAGATAAACAACATTATACTACATATCCATAGACCTGTGTCAAAAAATAATATATTTTATAACTCTGTGATCAGTGAGAAAATTTATCGGATGAAGTTAAATAAATTTCAAGTTTTACATCATCGGAAAACACGCCAAAAATGCATTCAGTTGGTAGGTACCCACCAATAATAATTTCAGTACTTATCAGAAAACTGTCCACCTCGGTCAACATATTTGTCATAATCTACATTCTCATCTTTCGTCAACGGAAAAAGTTGGAATATTTCGATGAATCTTTCCAGTCCATTGAAATTTTCCATTCGCAGTACCTGATCAGTCACAAAACGTTCGTTCGACGAAACTGTGGGAATCCTCCCCAATACCAAAGTTGATTTATATAAAACTTGCCTGAATAACTATGAAAGTTGAAGCCATTGAAATTGAAAATAAGAAGAATGATTATGGATGTGTTGTTTTGATGAATTTAGGTTAGGTTCTAACCTTAATTCAGACACTTCCTAAATTATAAAAATGACTTCAATTGGAATATGTAAAATAAAAAGCGAGTAAGTGGGATATGTTTGTAATCCAGTATGAGTTCTTATCATTAAAAGTTTTCCTGTAACGTATACGAACTATCACTTCGAAAACAATGTTACACTTAATCATGGCCTGTATATATAATCTTCAAGTAGATTTGTATATTATTTCAGATACATTATTGCAGAACAAAAGAAAGAACTCAATCTTGATCTCGTATCTGATAAAGACAAAGAAAAGTTATTCATTCACAAAGATCAACATGATGACGAAGAACCTGCACCCAAAAAGCAAAAGCTTTCCAAGAAGGAAAAGAAAAAACTAAAGGGTCAAAATAAATCTCGAGGACCAACATTTCGGATTGAGAGATCTCAAGAATTATGTAGTTCCCTAATAAGTACTTTGGACGGCGAAACTCCCAAGTGTGAAAGAAAGAATTGTGATTTCTTACATGATGCCAGTAAATATCTGGAACTTAAACCGAAGGACATAGGTGAACATTGTTACAATTACCAAATCTCAGGTAAATGTAGTAGAGGTTTGGCTTGCAGGTTTGGCAGTGAACATATTTCATCGGAAGGAAGAAATGAAGTTGATGAAGAAAAATATGCACAGTTCACATCTTCGGGACCTCCAACAAAAAATCATTTGGAATATAACATTCAGACAGCCCTTAGAAAAAGAACTTATAATTTTGATTTATCAGAAGCCCTAGTGAAATACAATGACCTGAGGAAGAAAGGGGTGAGACTTTCATTTATTAAGTAACATATATAAAGTTTTCAAAAGCCATTTTTGAATGATGTTCGGAGAATGTGGATTTCCATATCAAGTATATTAAATAAAAATGTTTCATTGTTAGATCCAAAATGGATAAATTAATGGTGTAATTCGTCAATTATTCAATACTAACTTCTGCATGTAAATTTTACCCAAAAGCTAAAGTGGACAACTACAGTATTTTCATTTAAATAAACCTTTTTTAGTTCAAAACTGAGAAACATGAAACCAACTGTGAGGAAATTAAGGTACTCAGTGGTACAGTTACAGATGAAGATATCATTACTTTGCGAAAAAGAGAGAAACTACAAATAAACTGGAATGATAAACTATTTTTGAGTCCACTAACCACAGTCGGTAATCTTCCGTTCAGACGTATATGTAAAGAATTTGGAGTTGACGTCACTTGTGGTGAGATGGCAATGTGTTCAGCTTTGTTGCAGGGTGCTCCTCAAGAATGGGCACTGGTGAAACGTCATAAGAGTGAAGATATATTTGGAGTACAACTTTGTGCAAACAATCCTCATCTGCTCACGAAATGTGGACAGTTATTGACAAATGAAACGGAAATAGATTTCATTGATTTGAATCTAGGTTGTCCTATAGAGTTAGTGTACAAACAAGGCGGAGGATGCGGGTTACTTCGAAGACCCAAAGTATTAGAATCCTGCGTACAAAATTTGAGTGATATTTTGCCTATACCACTGACTATAAAAATGAGAATGGGGGTTTATAATAATGAGAATGTGGCACATATTTTGGTAAGTATTGTATTGAATGCATGAAAAGAAACCATTGCCAAGATTTCTATTTCTTTTTTTTCAATTTATTTATCCTTTTACACTAGATAAAATTAACATTGGAAAACCAATTTTAAAAAGTCGTCTCAACTTTGTTCTCTAGTATAAACATTATATGCTTTTTGGGAAAATAAATTGTTGCTATATTGATTCATACTGAAATGACTTGAGAGGAAAACTATAAATGGCAGTTACATAGTTTTACAGTTAGGCCGACAATATTTAACTTGGGAGTATTTGCTAGCTCTCAGAATGTTGGAATAAAATATCAAATTTGACGTGGACATTTTTAGGCACCAAAAATGAGGGACTGTGGAGCAAGCCTCATCACAATTCATGGTAGATCAAGAGAACAGCGCTACACAAAATCTGCCAATTGGGAATATATCAAAACTGTAGCAGAAGTAGCAGCACCTATTCCTGTATTAGGCAATGGAGACATTCTGACTTATCAGGATTATATGAAAGCAAAAGAGACTGTACCACAGTTAGCTGGAGTTATGATAGGGAGAGGAGCCCTAATCAAACCATGGATATTCAAAGAGATTAAAGAACAGAAGCTCTGGGACATATCTAGTTCAGAGAGGTTTGATATTTTGAAAAAATATACGAACTACGGACTGGAACATTGGGGTTCAGACAACAAAGGAGTGGAGAATACAAGAAGATTTATGTTGGAGTGGTTATCATTCTTATATAGATATGTTCCAGTTGGTTTGTTGGAGTGTCCACCTCAAAAAATAAATGAAAGGCCACCGTTTTATAAAGGAAGGGATGAACTGGAAACTCTTATGGCATCTCCATCTGCTTCGGATTGGATAAAAATTAGTGAAATGCTTTTAGGCCCTGTACCAGAAAATTTTCATTTCTTGCCAAAACATAAAGCAAACTCCTACGATTGAACAATGATGTTCAGAATTATTTCAAGGAATTTTATTTTCACTGTTAACCCTCTTTGAAATAATATAATTTCGAAATAAGGTTTTAAAATCCCCGACTTGGATTTACAATTAAGTTAGATTTTTTGAAATATACTGAAGTGATTTATTTCAATAATTATATAAGTTGGACTATTGAATATAATAAATGTTAAAAGTTTTGGATTTTTTTTAAGATACCACCAGTTAAACTAAAACTATTAATGACACTGATAATTTATATTTAGATTCAAAAACAAGAAAACTTAATATTATTGGAAAATTCTCTGGCTTCCTACTTTCTGATGTTGACATGAAAAATGAACAAATAAAATCAACATTATTTTTCACATAATACTGCAAAAAAATTGTCTAGAAAATTTCAACTAGAATCCTTGAAAAAGTTGATATCCAGTAAACTTGTCCCTCATAGTAGAGGATATCAAACCCAGTCAGTCTATTTACTGCACCGACTCTTGGATACAAGGTAGTTTTTGATATCAGCTTTCTAATGGTATTGGTAAAATTAGGATTCTTTGTCGTTTTAGGTGCATCTTTTTCAAAGTATGGTCAAAATAAGTTGCTCTTCATGCCACAATCAAAATAATTTTTTTTTCAACTAATGCCCTCCATGGTTTTGGGACTGAATGCTTTTGCTTGTAATTTCTTCAGGTATTTTCATGTATCAAAGTTAACTACCAGGCATGAGTCTTATATTTACATTTAATTCAACAAAAAAAAACAAGGGGAAAATAAATTAATCCTTATTTCCTTTCTGATGCTGCAAATAATCTAAGAGATCTGTCAAGCCACTGAATTCGGTTCTGCCAATAGGAGGATTGTTTTTTGGAATTCTTGGTAACACCGATCCAACTTTATACCTGAATTCTTCCATCTAAAAGAAACGCCATTATTCGCAAAGGAAATACTTAAAGAATTTCTATAACACACACATTTTGAGCTCCTGATATTTTCCAAATGCTATAAAATAATATGCCACAGCCCACAAAAGCATAAAGTGTTCCCCATCCTAAAGCTCGTAATGCTAGACTTGCTCCGCTTTCTGGTAATTCTCTTGTAGGCACCATTCCCTTTCCAAAATATTTTGGATCTTGTTTCTTGGCAGAAGCAATAGTTGTTCCAAATCCTATAGCTGCTGATATTCCAGACACACCCGCCAAGAAAACTGCAGCTGAAAAACATCCACAAATACAACTAAGTCGGCTGCGTGATTTTCAAAATACCTTTGGCTTTGAATTTTTTGTCATTTTCCTGAGATTCATCTGAAACATCGTTTATTTTTCCATTCTCCATTAAATTAACAACAGTAGTTATTTTTACCTTCAGAAAGTAAGGTTAGGTTTATTTATTTACATCACACTCTTCGACATAACTTTAACCTAATTATAGGTTATGTCGGTAATCACACTCAACTATTTTCTTTATACATGGCTGTCCAAGACAAAGAAACGGACAACGCTCCGTTAAATTAGAGTTAGAGCTGTCAACTGTCAAATTATACGACGTAAATAGTAAGCGAAGAAAAAGGGGCCTTATTTCTAACCAGCAACTTGATTCAGCGATTTCTGTCTACCACTTTCAGCAATAAATAGGCTTTTGAACCGCTGGAAACCACTAAACCCAGCGTTTATCCCTATAGCGAAAGTGATGAAACAATTAAAAAAAGGATTGAAGTTTATCGAAGCTGTCGATATCAACAAAAAAATTCCTGAAATGTGTCAGAAAATATTCAATTTGTCAGAGATACAATGATAAAAAATTAAATGCGAACCTTGTAAAATTGCTTGATGTCAGAGTGAGAGGTATTACCTTTTAACGTGTGATTCCTAACACGAATTGGACGATAAGAAGTGAAAATCGATCGTCCAGCCTTGCGGTTTGAACCACCTGTTCACACAGTGGTCGATTGAATAGATCAAACCACCCTTATCAACCCACCAGGCTACCATCCCACCAGATTTCAATGAACCATTATTTTTTAGATCTGAACAAAAGTTGTTAATATATATGCCCACTTGCAAGAAAGTCAGTTCTATTAGTCTCGAAATAGATTTCAATCCGTTTTAGCATTACCCCGTTTTATGAAATGGGAAGATCTCCAGTCATTTACTTCGACAACGGAAAATACTTTTTAGGAACCATAACGAAAACAAGGATAGTCTTCTTCAACATATGAAGATTTGTATCGTGTCCCCGTGAAGCTGTAATAAATTCACGATTTTTTGGGAGCTTGGTCATTAGTCGACCATGTAACGTTGCAGAAACATCCCAACTCCAACCAGATGAGTTTCCACACATTTCAAACAAAAAATATTTAAAATTAGTCGAATTAAAATTTTCTCCCCATCTGACCCAGGGAGCCAAGTTCAAACTGCTGAGAGACCCTCTTCGGATCTTAGACAACTTCAATTTGACAGTGACAGTGATGAGGATGACTAATGACAGATGCCAAAAGTGTCAAAAAAAAGTATAGGATAGATAATAAATTGAGAATTGAGATACATTTATAGTGAATGTAACAATTATTTTTGGGAATTTTTTCCTTGTGAACCTTGTAACGTAGTGATACTTTTATATGTTCGATCTATTGAAATGTGTTTTCAGTTCAGTACTAGAATGAAAACATCTGTGTGTGTCAAATACGAGGAATATACATAAAATATGAGTTGAATTAGTGATAAACTTTTATTTAGTTTGTAAGTTTATTTCAGAATAAAAGTATGATTCGATTTCTCTCATCGAACTTCAGTTGACTTGTCAAATGTGGGGAAAAGAAAAAAAAACTATGCTTCTAATAAAAACTTTGGAAGTTGACCTTAAACAACTATCATTTAAATAAACAAAGCATTTCAAAAGTTTCTCAGTTAATTTTGCATGCCTTCGATAACTCGGGTTTGTTTGCAATGGAGTATATAGATATTTCATTTCAAATGTTATTTAATGACGGCACTGTCTTCAATGAAAGAGTCAAACCTAATGGTTGATGAGGAAAAAAAATTCACTTTTGATTGACTTGGAAATCCTTCATTGTCAGTTGGCTCTATGGGTGGATTCTCACGCCAGTCATCAGTTGCAAGATTCAAGTCATAATAATTATTGTTTTGTTTATTATTACTAATAACTTATGATTTGTGCACTTTGATATTATGAGGAAGTATGTATAATACAATATCTATACTTGTTTATGAATATTAACAGTGAATAAAAGTAACACTGGAATATTACTGCTGAAAATTAATTATCCTGTTCGAGACTTATCAAGACTTGCGCCTCAAGACTGGTGCACGAATCTATTCTAAGCATTATTATATAACATTTAAAAATTTGCGTTCATTTGAGAAAATACTTCAAGTCAGAAACATAACTTCGGAGCAAGGGGACAATGTTTTGGGAAAAAAAGGTTTTGTTTTGGCTTTCTACTTCTCCATCTTAATACAAAAAAAATGTGGGAAAAAATTAATCTCTCGTAAAAATATACCCCTTTCAGTTTTGGAAATATTCATTAGATATCTTATGCCCATTAAATTGAACACCAACTTTGTTACTATAAAATAAATGTTTATGTATATATATATAGAAAAAAGTTATTATTTACTTTCACTATATCCAGAAATATCTTCAAATGTTGTTGATGGTTTTGCCATACCTTCCTGGGAAAATTATGTCTTACATAACTCGGTGAAGTTAGATATAAAAAGACAAAGATTTTTTATATGTGTGTGATATGCTTGTGTAATATATGAATTTGTACATTTCAGGTAAGTTAACTAATAAATCAGATATGGCTAGAGAGCGACCAACGAGAAAATGGGAAATTTTTCAAGGAAGGAATAGGTTTTATTGTAACGGTAGACTAATGACGGCGCCTAACTCTGGAGTATTTCTGTTAACAGTATTTTTGATAACTTTAACCAGCATGCTGTTTTTTATATTTGAGTAAGTATATAAAATAGATGTCAACCCTACCAGTTACTCATCTTAACAATTTTAGCTGTAAATATCTGGCTGAAAATGTAACTATAGCAATTCCAATAATTGGTGCAATGCTATTTATATTCACAATGTCTTCCTTATTACGTACAAGTCTGACCGATCCTGGTATTATACCTAGGGCTAGTTCAGAAGAAGCCGCATATGTTGAAAAGCAAATTGGTATGTTTCAATTTTTTATTGACTTTCTTAGATTAGATATTACTAATGGTGTTTCGAAGATAAGTGTTATCAAATTCAGATAAATAAATATAAATTCAACACGGTATCTTTACAATACATCAAAGTCTCATTTGAATGCAAATATACTTCGATTTCTATGAATCTTCAAAAATTAAAGGGCCTACTTCCAAAACTCAGTTATAATTTATATTTTCATTAATTTTATGGGATCACCCCCTTTTACAAAAATCTGAATTGACAATATACGAGGTGTCTTCAGAAAAATGAGTTGAATTCTCACTTTCCTCAAAAAAAAAATTTATTTATTCGCCAATTTCTAATTTATCCTCTTTTTGGTATGTTCTTGAGCTCTCTCGACAATTCGGTTTTTATCTCCTTAATCGTCGCAAAACGCCGTCCAGTCATGGGTCTCTTCAATCTTGGGAATAGGAAAAAGTCGCAGGGGGCAAATCTGGTGAATACGGTGGCTGGTGCATGATTACGGTGTTGTTTTTGGCAAAAAAATTACGTTCGAATATAAAAGGTTTTGACGTTTTACTATTGCAATTAAGTGATAACAAACTCCTCTTTTGTTTGACTACAAACAAACTGTGTTTATTTGTTATGATCCTCATTCCAGAATTACTATTTACTTCGTTTTTATGCTCCTTGATTCCTGTCCAACTGCTGCTTTTTATTCCATCTCATTCGAAGGAATTTTTTTTAGTAGGGTAGGGTTTAACATGAAATCAAAAATTATTTGTTGGAATACGTGTCAAAATTGTTAATATCGCCAGTGTTATTTTTGGCATTTCTTTGGTGCGAGTAATTCTGGTTATTCCATTGATTCCGATTGGAGACAAAAAAATACGACTAATAATAAATGAATGATTAGACATTATATTTTTTTTCGCTTAACCCAAACCTTCGGTAACCTATATGGTTATATTGTCATTATAAAAAGTAAAGAGACAAGATCTTGCCTACTGGACTATCCAAGTACCTTGCCTCAAAAATATTCCAAACGGAGGATATTCACAACAGATTACTGAGGAATATAGGTGATAGATTTTCTACTCTAGTTATAATCCCTCTTCATTTTTCGAGGCATCTTTATCTTACTTAGTACCGTATCTGCTTAATGATGTTCCTTAAGAGTATCGTAATTCATCTGCTCCTACTCTGAAGAAAAATCGCAAAGAGGCTATCCTAAATGGACAGCTGAAATCAGTATATTTTCGAAAATTTTAATCCTGTCAGTTTGTTTTTATTATGTTTTTAACCTGTGTTTTGAGCCTAATTGATATCATTTTAAATGACCTTTGTCCTTTCGTGTGTAATTTTATATTTTATGACACAATAAATACTTTCTATTATTATTTATTATAACATTATAGACTAGAACAGGGAGAAGATGTGTATAGTCTATACGAAGTCAAACGAAACATCTAAATAGAAGACTCATGTACTGGGTCTGATAAATTTACTAGTTAATATCATATAGAACCTCCCACATAAAAATAATGGTTAGATCCCGTGAATTACACCACGCCGCCCATGCCATACATAGAAACTGCCGACGTTCGGTAACTATTTAGTTTTTATGCCATTCGAATTGTATACTATAACTTTCAGATTGTAAAATGGTCGAATATATGGCTCCTGAAGAAATTTTCAAAAAAACTTCATATATTCTTTTGAAAAAGATGGTTTTTATCATAATTGTTCAACTGAATGAGTTTGTGTCTAATCCATAGTAAGTACATTTACAAAATTTTCATTTCCAGAAGTCACTAATTCAGCAAATAGTCCTACATATAGGCCCCCTCCTCGTACGAAAGAAGTACTTGTGAAAGGTCAAACAATCAAGCTGAAATATTGTTTCACATGCAAAATATTCAGGCCGCCGAGAGCATCACACTGTAGCTTATGTGATAACTGTGTTGATAGGTTTGACCATCACTGCCCATGGGTACACTTTTAAATGGACATTGTGTTTCGATTATGATAACAATTTTTTTTGTAGGTGGGAAATTGTGTTGGTCGAAGAAATTACAGATTTTTTTATATGTTTATTGTGTCGCTGGCATTTTTAGCGGTCTTTATATTCGCCTGTGCTGTAGCTCATCTTATTTTGAGTAAGAAGTCGTTACAAAAAAAATTCACGTGTACTAATAATTTTTTTGGTGTTCCAGTGACAAAAGAGGACCACCCTTTCTTGGATGCAGTGAAAGAGTCTCCACCGAGTGTAGTGGTGGCCATCATTTGTTTTTTCAGTGTTTGGAGTATTTTGGGTTTGGCTGGATTTCATACCTACCTCACTACCAGTAATCAAACTACTAATGAGGATGTAAATAACTTTTTTTTTTCTTTTCATTGCACACACTTTTAGTTGTTTACATATTTTACCGAACTGAGCCTTTAACCCGTATTTCATTTATTTTTCGAAGTATAAGTACAAAGTCATCATTATCTTCATTATCTTAAGAATATAATTCTTATTGACAAAGCTTCTAAATGTAATGAATGCTGTACATTCTCTATACCAATGAACTACAAATGGACAACAACTTAAACACTATACAATTTGCTGATGACACAACCGTTATCCTTGAAGAACGAAATGGAGATGACTTGGAAAGAAATGTGTTCGATGCTTTAAGTACCCTGGAAGCTTGGTTTGCACAAAATCACCTAAAGCTGAACCCTAATAAAACACAGGCAATCAAATTCTCACAGTCAGCTGAAAATGATTATACTTTTTCGGATGGTAAATCAACAATAACAACTAGTAAAAGTTCAAAATTCCTGGGAATTGAGCTAGATTTTAGACTGGATTGGAAATCTCATCTGGATACTTTGTCAGAAAATGTTGCAAGGCATTGCTATGCCCTAAGAGTCATCACTAAAACAATAAATGTTCAAGCGTCAATGTCTGTCTATTATGCACAAGTCCACTCAAGACTTAAATACGGCTTAATTTTTTGGGGTGCATCTGTGAACGTTAAAAAAATTTTTTCACTTCAAAAACGTTGCCTAAGAATTATTTATAAATCCAAACAAACTGATAGCTGTAAACCTTTATTCATAGAAAAGAAAGTACTGACCCTATACAGTCAGTATATTCTTGACAGCATAATGTTTATTAAAAGCAATTCAAAGCTTTTTAACGACTTTGATAAAGCACACATCTACCCAACAAGAAATAAAGCAGATTTGGTTACTAATATTCCTAATTTTACTTATATTCAGAAAAATATACCGTATACTCTAATAAAAATCTATAACAAACTTCCAAATGCACTAAGAAGCCTCTCTAAAACAACACTCAAAAATAAACTTAAAAACTTTCTTCTAAATAGAGCATACTACTCAACTGATGAATATTTTAAAGATACCATCCCTTCAGATTTTACCTGCTAAAATGTCTCACATTTAATTGATTTCAATTTTTAAATGTTTTTAACTGTATATTTATTACACTGACATGTTCTACGCTCATCTGGGCATTTTACTTCATTGTAATTGAACAAATAATAAATAAAAATAAAAAATAATAGTACATTAATCGTAACTGCTCAAAATGAGCAGGTGGTCATGATAATTGAATAAAATAAAATTAAAGTTATGCAAACCAATATGGATTGTCGGATCTTGAAAGTGGATGAACTTATAAATGTATTTATACAGTCATGCTACTATAACATAGTTTTACAACAATACAGTAAAATAGATATATAAACAGTTTTCCCTAATTTATTCTATATCAATTGGTTATGAACACAAAATATAACAGAGTTGTCAGATGATCAAAATATTAACATAATATATATACATATATCCACCATAAAATAGTTTAATAAAATGTTTCGATTTTTGAAACAGGCAGTTAAAAAGTACATACATATATATATCTGTATATATGTGTGTGTGTATATATATATATATATATATATATATATATATATATATATATATATATATATATATATATATAAAATCTAGAAAGGTTAATGCAGTCAAGCTGCTGGAAAATAATTCCATGAAAATCAAAAAATAAATAGATAAGTACTCTTTGATCATTCCCATATTGATTTCAATTTAAGAGCCACCGGTATACAGCTGTTTCAGCCTATTGGGCATCGTCAGTACCGGGCAGGCGGTCCTCGATTGCGTTTACGCAGCTATTTTTATCAAGTACTTTCTTGGTTTTTTCTCATTTTGTCTTCAATCGAGGACCGCCTGCCCGGTACTGACGATGCCCAATAGGCTGAAAAAGCTGTATACCGGTGGCTCTTAAATTGAAATCAATATGGGAATGATCAAAGAGTACTTATCTATTTATTTTTTGATTTTCATGGAATTATTTTCCAGCAGCTTGACTGCATTATTATTATTATTATTATCACTCATGCATACACACCTATACTTCACACTAGTTAGTGTGGGACATGGATACGACATATTTTGTACTGCTATCACAGCTATTCAAATTTTTTTTTGAAAATCTCGCTCAAATCATAAAAGAATCTTGTGATTAAAAATGTATTTACAGCCCTTCTGAATTTCGGAGTGCTATGAATATTTTCAATTTGCTTCGGTAGATAGTTGAACATTTTTGTACCATTGTGAATAATTGAATTTTGGTATAGGGTGGTTCTGGGGATTAATAAAGGTATATATTGGCTGTTTGCGCTAGTAATGTGCAGTGTCACATTTTAATAAATGTAGTTTATGCTTATGAACTTAACTAGTTCATTCTAACATGAAGATTGATGTTAGCGTGAGTATCTTACATGAAGTTTGATGGTTAACATGGCATATGTATCTACACGCTCTCTTTTGTAGATTGAAGATCATTGCTATCCCATATCTAATGTCATTAGCATTACACCACTTTTTCATTCCAGCTAGATCTATAGAGGTCATTTGGCTAAGAGTATTTTTATCTTTAGTGTGCCATTCAATAGTTGCATCACCTGCAAATAGAGTAAATATACTGCTAATATTCAAGTTAGTGAGATCATTTACATACAATAAATATGTATTATAAAATATAATGTATTTACAGAATAATTAATTAAGTATCTACCAATGAATTTTATGAAACGACCCAAAGTCATATAAGTAATTCTCACAAAAGGGTTAGTTTGTTTGAAGCAGTAGCCATATCATTTCGTTTCAATTACTTCATCATCTTTTGGAAAAAAATCTTTAGCTTTTACTTCTCCATCTGTATACAAAAAATTTAATTCTGTAACAAATAATTTTCGTATAATTCAATGTTCACATGGAAGTAGTTATTTCGAAAATATCATGTTATTCAAGTTTCATGTGAAGGTAGTTGTTTCAAGAGGACTTTTTGTTCCAGTTTGTATCTGAAAGTAACTTCTACGCATGATTCACAACTCTTTGTGAAGAGTTTATTTGAAACTTTATTGCTTTCTTACTTCTTTTGGAAGTTCACACACAATTTTTTGTATGAAGATGAAAAAGTGAAAGCCAAAAAAATTATCTCTCTTAAAATTTATCATCTCATTTTAGATGCATGTGCAGAAATCCATTGACAGTACCAAAGTTTATATTGTTTGTCTCTGAAGATACATAAATTTTCCTTTTATACCAACAAATAAATATCGGCATCACTCGTCATACTTATTTGTTATTGTTCATTAGAATAATGATTTTCTATTTTCAGATAAAAGGCTCCTTTACCAGTAAAAGAGGTCAAGAAAATTTCAATCCATATTCGCAGGGAAATGTGTGTTTGAATTGTTTTCATATACTGTGTGGTCCCATAACACCATCTCTCATCGATAGGTAATGTGAATGAATAATAAAAATAATAGAGAAAATTGAACCTGAAGATATACAAAGAAAACATACACAAATGGTTCATCAAACATTTACTTTACAGGCGAGGACTAGTAACAGAAAACTATCGCTCAGAACTTGATCGACCTATTACGAATGAACCAACTTTACCTTTGAAAAGTTATGGAATTCATTCTCAAGTAAGTGACGAGTGTGTTTTGAAAATTAAAAAATACTTAGCATCACTTCCTTTTCAATAAACGAGAAAAAACATTAATTTTTTTTTCAGAATGGGCCCCAACAAATAACCGCAAACACAACCGAAATCCCTGGAATTTATCGTCAAACCACAGAAACTACCGGTATGTACAGTCCCTTCAAAAAGCACTTTCAACATGCCAATCAAATTATTCCGTCCAAAAGTTGTTCAGCCCAGAAAGTAATATCTCCTCGAGCATCATTACTTAGGCACAATAATAATAAAAAGCAATCGGCGAATGATCCTCCTCTGGAGTACTTCAAAAGCAGTCACTCGCTTCCCCAACTGAAGCATATAACTGATGAAGACGAGGCTACAAAGTGTCAAACTCGGCACAGCCGTAATCCACCACCTCTCCCTCCTTTAGATTTTCCAACGAGGCCTTATACTCCTCCAGAAAAACGTTACAATTTGAACTTTGGCCTAGTTAAACGACCACCTTTAACGCAGGTCTTGAGACCCAAAAGCAACTGCGTTTATGAAAATGTGCATGCACTAGATGATTATTGTATAGATAAAAAAAGCGATCGACAATTGACTTCCAACTTTATGGTCAGCAATTTTCCAACGCCGGAGTTTAGCCGGATGTATATACAGAATAATTTTAAATGAATTTCTAAGTGTACTCAAGTGGGATTTGAAAGTAATAAATATCAAGTGCCTAAATTGAAACTATTAGTTGATAATTCACTGTTGAAATGAAGCTTTACACCAGAGAGGTGACGAGTCTTTAGGAAGGAGAGAAGTTCAGCAACTATGAAAATATCTTCCAGATTTTCTAAAAAATGAGTTAGGAACTTTTAGGTTACTTAATTTTTGAATGTTAACTCGTGTGGGTTGTGAACTCATTAGGTTATACCTATCAAATCGATCCCAAGTTGTTAGCATGAGTTTACAAAATCATTATATATCTAGTAGAATCATAATTAGGCGGGGTGTACCTCAAGGCTCGATCCTGGGACCAATACTCTTCCTTCTATATGTAAACACCTTACCCAAAGTCTTGAATCTAGAAAATGCATACCAGTTCGCAGATGACACATCAGTCATTGTAACAGGAACTCAACCAAAGCTTCAACCATGTCAAATAGTATGGTCAGATGATCAGAGACAAATATGTCTAAACTAAATATCACCAAAATAAGTCTATTCTAATATTTGATCACACTAAATTCTTAGGTTTTCACTTGGCAAACCCATATGAACTCATTAAATAACAGATTAAGGTCTATTTGTGATGTAATACGATACTTGAGAGATCAAGTCTGTTTATTACTATGCCCATGTGCAGCCATTGATTTCATATGGTATTATATTTTGGGGTTCTTGTAAGCAGTTCTTTTGTAAACTCGACAATTTGACGTGCTCTGTCTGCTTTGTAAAAAATATTCCAACGGAGAAATAGTGGTCACTCACTCTATGCCTTGAACTAGTTTCAGATTACTCATAAAAATTCAATAAGAACAACATTTTCGGTGCTAGTGTATATTTTGAATGCGATCAACAATTTGTGAAGGAGTTGTCAACCTTCTGAAATCTAACTTTGTGCAAAACAGGAAAGAAAGAAAATAGCTAACTCATAAAGATCGCAAGTTTCCAAAAAGAAGGCATCTGCTTTTTTTTTAATTTGTTCAGCTATTAATATGAGTTTGTCTTGAATGAGTTTCTATTTTATTTGTTTGAATTGAGTAAGTACTTCTTCCGTTGTATAAGACCAAATACAAATTAGTTTTACGAATTTTGCATCATTATTTTCTTGTTCTTGCATTCCGTATGTTGGTGGAGGCTTTCTGATACGGTTGTGGCTGGTAAGTTTGCAATTTATGCATGTCCTAAATAGGTTTTATTTCATTATTTTTGCTGTTGCTTTGTCTTATTAATGGTTTAGTTTTTAATCTTTTCTCATTTTATGAATGGAAAGCTTTGATATTACTAGAAAAAGGAAAAATATTTATGTACAGATTCTATTGATAATAATTTTCAATGTATGATTTGTATTTTTGTATTGCCTTCCTTGTATATGCATATTGTTTTTTGACTGAATTTTCATCATTGAAGTTTTTGTTTTCCAAGTATGAAATCTTGTTGTTCTAACTTGGAATAAGATAAATATTTGATCACTGTACTGAATTCAGCTGGATTTTTTCTGTCTTATTTGCTAGCAAACAATTCATACACATAAAATAACCAATATATATTCATCGACTGAGATCTATTGCTTACTTGTTTCGTAACCTAGTGATATTAACATTTTTCACCTACTAAAACTGTATCTATCTGTGTACCTGTCATATTTGTTATTGGAAATTACATTATGATCTGTAAATGTGAAGTGGAAAATGTAAGGGAGGATTCTGTAAGAATCTTCCGATGGTGTACATAAATATAACAGTTGGGCTAAAAAGTTCCTAGGCTAACATAGAAAACAAAGGTTTTTTTAATATAATCGGATTTTATTATTAATTTATGATTGCCTTCAAGGACGATACAACGATTATAGCGATCATACAGTTTCTTGATACCATTTTTATAATACGATTTGTTTTTAGCCTCAAAAGGCCTCAGTTTCGACGATTAACTCTTCATCGACGCTAAATTTTTTTCCAACGAGCATTCTCTTAAGGTCTCACGACAGGAAAAAGTCGATGGGGGCCTGATCTGGAGAATACGGTGGATGCGGAAGCAATTCGAAGCCCATTTCATGCAAGTTTGCCATCGTTTTCAATGATTTGAGACACGGTGCATTGACTTGATGAAACGGCACTTTTTTTTCCTCCAAATGGGGCCGTGAATAGCTGTGAAATTTGTTCCTGTGTCTTTTGAAGGCTAGGGTTAACTAAAAATTATGGATTTAATACTAGTAGCGTCACCTGTATGTTAGCCTACGAACTTTTAAGCCCATTTAGTAATTACTAGATAGCTACAGATTACAATTTGATTTTTTATTTCAGAAAGCAATGCTGGCAGCGTAACTCATTTAGTGAGCAGCGAACAGCCATTAGCTATTGCTCCAGCACTACAACTGCAAGGGTCTCAAGATGACTCGCAACAGTATAAGTCACAACCCAGCCTCACCAATTCACCTGTATACAACAACATCACTTCTTCGAATCAGATACCGTTGAGTAAATCACAAAGTTTTGAGGACAATATAAATTCCCCCCGCAATAAAAATACTGGGCTAAAAGAGACAGCTGTGAATGTAGAAGACCTCCACCTAGACACTGTAATTCTGAGAGAGAACCACTTAATAGCCATCAATGAAAAGACTCGGTTTCATGACATGAAACTGGATAACGATTTGACCATACAAGAAAAAGAAAATAGTTTGTTCAGTGCGAGTAGACTTCGTCTTTTACAAGACACAACTATGATAGAAAGTGCTCTAGATCTAGACTCTCTGGACGGTTCTAGTTTAGGGACAAATAGTCAAAACGGATTAATGAGAGTTGAAGTGTGAATTCAAAACCAAATGTCGATTCTTCGGAGTACATTAAGTTTAAAGTCCATAGTATATATTTTTTATTGTGTTTTGAAATTAAAATATATTTATTTTTGTAACTAATGTTAAGTAATTATTTTGTTTGTATGTTTTGAAATTTATTCTGTACATACTTATGACTGTTAAAAAAAATGAAAATGCTTCATTCACATTCTGCTGTTATATATTGCTCCAAAATTATTGAAATATATTATTATTTATATTGGTAATACTAGTTGTATTTCTAAATAAACACTCGATTATAATAATTTATTCAATTCATGCTGTAGGAGAAGCTTCCTTCTATCAAATTTGAAGAAAGTGGAACTGCAATTATTCGAAAATTTCCTGGTGTCTTTAGACAGCTGACCAGAATTCACAATGTGAACTATGAATTTATAACTATAACTTATAACTGTAAATTCACAGCTATAATTGTAAATTTACAGATGTAAATATATACTAAATTATTATGTAAATATATACTAGATTATTGAGGCCCTTCTAGACTTTCGTAAAAAACAATCAACAATGGAGAAATTAGTTGAGTAAAAAGAGAGTTCTTAGATTCATTGATGAGTCCACCGCAATGGATTTATCCATTGATTTATTCGAAAGGATAGTGAGTTTCTATTGGTTGAAGCGATACACCAGAAATTTTCTGTTGTATTTTAGAGCTCATTACACTAATATGTGACGTCATCAGCCGAAAGGGTAGGGTAGCTGGACTCCAAACCTGAAGGAAACGAGGATGACCTTCCACCATATGTGACGTCATTGGAAGAATACGGATTTTTTTCCCTTACCTTAGGTACCCCCTTGTCGAAGGTTGGTCCTATTTCGTAATTTCCCCAAATATACAAATCCTGATACAATCGGATATTTCATACGACGCGAGTTCTTATACGAATGAATTCCGTATAAGCTCAAGAATTAGTGACAAACCTGATATGAGGTATCGGAATCACAATATCTCGATAAATCTAGCGTAAGCTTCAACAGGAAGCGGGAAGTCTTAAACTGAATGCTAAAATAAGAAGCTCTATTGGGCAGAGAGCAACCCGTAAACTCAAGTGTGGGCGCCTCCCATCGGCGCTTCACCTTGTGGACTAGGAGGAGTGTAGATATAATGTACTCTGTACATTGTATCTTAGAAATATTATAGAGGAATAGGTGATAAAGCATTTTTTATTATGGTTCAAGGTTTAAGCAGACAAACAAGCAGAAAAACCATTTTGGAAATCCTAATCACAGAACAGGGTTATACTATTCTTTGTGTCCTCTGAGTACCTAGTCAGAGATATGATATTTTCACTCAAACTACTTCTGTGGATTCGATCCTCTCCTATGATATTGGTAACGCCACAGAATATTGGAACTTTACGCTGTATTTCGTCCACACAAAGTAGTGGAGTTTATGAAAATTGGCTTTTTCAAATCAAAGGCATCGCTTGAGTGTTCCTTCTCATTATTTATGTCAGAGCGACATCAGAATACATATTGGTGTTTACGAATGGGAAACGCTATCAGAGAGAGCTCGAGGAAAACTCCTATTGCACCAATATTGAGATAACGTACATTGTTTTCGATTAATTGACTGCTCACTCGATGTTTAAGTAATTTCAATCCACTTATCAAGGATATTTAAACTATCCACATTGTTATTTATTTATAGATGACTGGCTAATTATCCGAATGGCAGAGGCTTTTTACAAACAACTTCAAGTTAATGAAACCCAAAAGCCAAGAAGAAGAAGTTAGGTTCTCATTCTATTTAAAATTTTATTTTATTGCAAGAAGTTGAAAAGTAGCAATTTCTTGGTTAATGTTATTTTTGTTGTTTCAAAAATGCCTGATAAACATGCAGCGGATCTGTTTGGAGATCCAAAGATATACCGGAAACCTATTAAGGAAATTGAAGTAAATATGCTAGAAAGAAACATCCAACTATAAAAAAAATGTTTTCATAGACAATGTTAACACGTGCCTTGTGTTCTTTTTATACAAATTTTATGCAATGAAAAATGAGCACAAATGTGGTTAACGACAGCTTTGTTTATTTTTGTTGGCTTTTTATCCTACCTTCGACAGTTTACATCATTCAAAGAATCCAAACAATCCAGTGTACACAGACAACATGGTTGTTACTTTCAAAATAATCTGATTTAATTTTCGAAGAATTGATAAGGTTTTTTCTTTTTAATCCTATATAATATGGATCTCACAATGATTTCTTGCGTGTTAACATTTCATGTTGAAAAAAATATTTTCCTGATAATGAAATGACTGAAGTCTTCAAAACCCACAGGGATATCACAAGTAAAATACAGAAATTTTATTTTATTCCTTTCACATTAAACAAACAATCCAGCTCGTGAGTTTCTAGTCTAATGTTTTTAAATTTGTGCAGCTATATTACTGTGCTTTAGATGTTTCAATTCCCTTATATCATATTGGTGAAACTAATCGAAATTAAATATTTTTTATTCCAGGAAAAATGGAAATTGGTACCTGCTTTTCTCAAAATAAAAGGTTTAGTGAAACAACACATTGAATCTTTCAATTATTTCATAAATGTGGATATCAATAAAATTGTGGAGGCTAATGACAAGGTTACCTGTGATGCAGATCCTCTCTTCTACCTCAAGTAGGTTGACTAGTGGTAAATATGTTTAATCGAACCAAAGCACTCTCATAGAATATAAGTTATTAGACTTTTGTTATAATAGTCTACTATTTTGGTAACTTTTGGAAGTTTTTAGGGCCATAGAAATATGCAATTTATTTCCAATGTTTCGCTAGCCTACGTAACCATCTCCTTCAGAGAAGTTTCCATCTCTAACGACAACTTTTAACATCGGAGATGGAAGCCATCTTTTCTAATGAAACAACAGGAAGAAATTCCATACTTCAATGGCCTGCCAACCCGACAAAAGATACTCTTATATAATTTCAAAGCTATGCAAAATTGCATTCAATAGCTTCAAAATTTGCATACATATGGCTGAGTGAATTCAATTGTATTAATTGGATTGATATTGATTGTTGCAACTTCTGATTAGCTGATTCCATATCGAATTTCAGATACTTAAAGGTTCATGTTGGAACACCTGATGTTGTTGACGAAGTTTTTAACATTAGTAAACCAACTACACCGCACGAATGTCGTTTGAGAGATATGACTTATTCAGCT
Organism: Leptinotarsa decemlineata; assembly: GCF_025532065.1. Lineage (NCBI taxonomy): Eukaryota > Metazoa > Arthropoda > Insecta > Coleoptera > Chrysomelidae > Leptinotarsa > Leptinotarsa decemlineata. Next base: position 5,627,457 of record NW_027412556.1, on the reverse strand, counting down.
CCAATATCGGTTGATGTTGAATATACAAAGGACAAACAAAGAATTACAAAAACTGGACTTTTGATAGGGAGGTAAGTATAATATTTGTAGGTATCAAAAATATATATACTTACTGAAATTGCTACTACTACCATTATTAGTGTGAATTGACAGTTTTATTATGAATTTGACCAGTCTAATTACCAAAAGTCTAAAGAAAGAAATGATTAAAATCACTTTCTCAGTTTGAATTTTGTTCTTTCGAAAATGAATTATGTATCAGTTGATTGATTAACAAATCATGGTGATGATGATTCACCCACTAAAATATGAATATTTTTCATTCCTCATTAGTTTTGTTTGAAATGAAAATGAATGTTTCTCTTCCAGGATGCCTATAATGCTCCGATCTTCGAATTGTGTATTGAGAAATAAATCGGAATTTGAACTTGCAAAAATGAATGAGTGTCCTTTAGATCCGGGAGGGTATTTCGTGGTCAAAGGACAAGAAAGGGTTATTCTGATTCAAGAACAACTTGCTAAAAACAAAATGATTGTCGAGGAGGGCAAATACGGAGTACAGTGCCAAGTTGTCAGTTCTACTCACGAAAAAAAGTCGAGAACTATCATTTTCGTCAAAGGAAATAAATATTACATGAAACACAATACATTTACAGATGTAAGTAATCTTCTAGATACATTGATAAGAACATTTTTTTGGTTATTCATATGAAAGTGTTGTAAGGGGTAATTTTACTAAGAGTATTTAGCTTTTCGTCAGTAAAGGGATGTATGATTTCTCTATTTCTATGAGTCGGTCATCACAGGTTTCGAATCGTTTTCTTGTTTTAACCACTAGCAAGATAATATTTCCTGATCCGATTCTCTAATAATTTTTTTAAACGAATCTGAAACAATGTCAATAATTATGTTGTTTTATTACAAATCATTCAGTAACTTTATAATTTTAATGATGCCCATGAACTGATACAACACCTGATTGGTGTATTTTTAACATTTTGTTTTGTGTTAAAAATATTATATTTGAGATAAAACATTGACTTTTCTGTACATTTTGTGAAAGTGAGTGCAAAAACACTACTTCAGGAGACACTTGAGACATAAATGGACTGTTTAAAAAATAAGGTGAATGTGTTGTTGTGTTGTGTATCAGATGTTCTTGCTACATGGTTGTGCTAGATAGATAGATAGATAGATAGATAATATATTTGTCTCTTTAGGTTGTTCTTACAACATGAGATATGTCAAAAAAAATGAAAAACAAACAACAAGTACAAACACATTAACAATAGTCAATTTCACACAAAAGTTAAAACATATTGGATGGATACATATTAAAAATAGTACATATAATGCATACTACATAGATGAAAATGAATCAGCCACACTTTTGAATAAAATCGTCTAAAGTATAAAATGCTCCTTGGATTAAGAACTTTTTCAGTGTATGTTTAAAAGTTTTAATTTTTGTTTCCGATTTCATGCTTTCAGGCAATAAGTTGAATAAATATGCCCCTGCATACAGAGGTGATTTTTTGTGATGTGATCTGAGTATGGGTTGTAAGTGAAAGTCATTTTTCTTTCTCGTATTGTATCTGTGGTATTCACTGTTTTTGTTTAGTTTTCCTTTATTCAAAAAGGTATACGTCAGTAATTTATACAAATAAATAGATGTGAATGTTAAAACATTGTTATTTGTGAAGGTGTTCCTACACGATTCTCTGTAGTCTAAATCATATATCATTCTGATGAACTTTTTTGTATTCCAAAGACTCTGGATGTTTCTGTGGACCTTCCCCATACTATGATGATGCAGCTGATCGTGCTAGATACCAGTGCATAATATAAATTGATCAAGTAAGGTCTATGAAAATTTGACTTGAGTGTATAGAAAGCATAATATAGTTTATTTAGTTTTTTGCAAATAGAATCTTTTTGGTTGTTAAATGAGAACTTGTAGTCTAGTTCCATACCTAAGTATCGTGCTAACTCTGATGTGTTTATTTCAATATCATCAATATTTATTGTAAGATTGTGTGTTCGCCTGAAGGGACTTGTAAACTCTATGAACACCATTTTTTCTGTATTGTTAATTAGATGATTCACCTCAGACCAGTGCGAAAGTTCCTCTGTAACCAATTTAATTTTCTTTTGGAATTCAGTAGCGGTGTCAGCCACAACAATAACTGTGGTATCATCCGCATAGATAAAGGTTTGTCCATGCTTAATGTGAGTGAGTAAATCATTCACATAAAGCAAAAATAGCAAGGGGCCTAAGACACCACCTTGGGGAGTGCCAATTGTAATGTCAAAGTCATCAGAGAACTCGTCCTCAATCTGCACCTTAAGCGTCCTCCCAGATTATATTGATGAGTATTATATTGAAGTTATGCGCCGCTTGCGAGAAGCAATACAAAGAAAACATACCAAAAAGTGCATATCAGAACTGTTCGACGATTGTAAGGAACACTGGCACAAGTGTTATATCTGAGGAGTATTTTGAAGGGGACAAAATAGAAATTGATGAATAAATATTTTTTGAGAAAAATTAAATTTCACCTTGTTTTTTGAACAGACTTCATACATACAAACATTATTATCTGGTGCAATTTTTGGAATCCAAATTTATAATTTTTGAGATCAAAGATAGAAAATTGAAAGTTCTAGCATAAAATGAATTCAATAATTCTTCTCTCGAACACCAGAACAATAACACTCTTCTTGATGATTGTTTTGCCAATCAAGTTGGCATTTATTATGTGATGAAACAAATTTTATGAAGTGGTAATGAATTCCTAGATAATAGGTCTATTTTTTGTTTTAGCCTATTCCAATTTCCATTGTATTCAAGGCTTTGAATGTAATCAGTGATAAAGAAATATGTGAACTGGTAGGAGTATCTGATGCCACGAAGTTGGTTCCCACACTTGAGGAATGTCATAATTTGAAAATTTATACTCAGGCAGCAGCTTTAGAATATTTGGGAACTAAGCTTGTTGCGAAACGGTTCGTTACAGGTGCATCTAGAGTTAAAACTCCTTCAGATGAGGTCAGGGATCTGCTTGCAACAACGGTTCTGGCCCACATTCCCGTTCAATCTTTCAATTTTACACAGAAAGCTATCTATTTTGGACTGATGGTAGGTATTCAATTTATTATTTCTTTGATGGGATCAAAAATAATCTCCTTGCAGGTTAAAAGGGTTGTTGAAGCACAAAGTGATAAAAAATTGCTTGATGACAGAGACTATTATGGGAATAAGAGGTTAGAGTTAGCTGGATCGCTCATGTCTTTGATGTTTGAGGATGCATTCAAAAGATTCAATTGGGAACTGAAGTCAATCGCTGAGCAAACTATACCCAAAAATAGAACAGCTCAGTTCGACATCACTAAGTATATGAGAGCTGATATGATAACAAATTGTTTATTTTTTGCAATATCTACGGTAAGTTTATTTGTTTGTCTCTTCTGCTCACGATATATTCACTTTAAATGTATCTATCTTTTTAACATAGTGCAAAATAGGAAATGTTCCTCAATTTGGGTTATTACAGCAAATGCAAGAAATAAATAATTCATGAGTTTTTCAAATTCACTTCGAAAAGTATTCAAATTGATGTTTCAAATGTTGCGTTTTGATTTTTAAAGGGATTTGTTTCTAATTCACATATTGGCAATAGCGCCTATATCAAGTTGAAATAATTTATACGTATCTAGATATTCTACTTTAAAAACGGAAAATTATCTTTATAAATCAACAATTGAGGCAAAATATAAATTATAGTTCAATAACACAAGCCACATAAACAACAGTTGTTTTGTTATTTATTTATATAGAGGAAGATAGGTTAGGTGCACAAAATGTCATATGTCACAGAATAACTCGGAACAGAACAGCACGCCTCTGAAATATGTCATCTTTGTTTGTCTCATACAGGTAAAAGATTCATTGTCCTTTTTTAGCTATAACAGATGTTGCCAAATGGTGAAATAGAAACGAATCCCTTTAAATGTTGAATGATTATTTCATTCCTCTTTTTTAAGTATTCAAATAATATTTTAAAGAAAAAGGTTTAAATGATAAGTTTAAAATGCGTTGTTTTAGAGCTCTTTTATGAAAACAATTTGATTTTCTTCAGAAGGAACATTCCCATTGTCTGTCAATTTCATTTATAAACTTCCATCTGTCTAATAAGATAAACATTCAATCAACTAATAAAGTGTAATTTTGTCTTTTTTAAATTTATGGGTAGTATACTGTAACATTCAAAATGTTTAAATCATAAAAATCAAAATGGTGTCCGGGGCTAGCTCTTAAGCTCGTCCAGTCTTATCTCATAAATAGGTACCAATATGTCGAAGTGAACAACAAGATATTTGGAAAACGGTGGCTCACTTGTAAAATATCATGGTTCATATTCAAGCAAGTTTGAAGTTACCTCTGGAGTCCCACAGGGATCAAATTTGGGTCCCTTATATTTTGTTCTTTTTATAAATGATTTGCCAGACGTGCTGGAATTCTCAGAGTGTCTAATATTTGCTGATGACCCAAAAATTTATAAAAAATACAAACACTGAGGGACAGCGTAACGCTACAAAAAGATGTGGACAGGGTATATGAGTGGAGTTGGGGGAATACATTATTTTTCAATATTGATAAATAATGTTCAGTAATGTCGTTTACGTGCAAGAAAGACCCTATTCTCTTCAGTTATGAACTGAATAGGATCCCTCTTGAAACAAATATAGAAATAAAAGAGCTAGGAATTACATATAATAATACATTATCATTCAAGGCTCACATAAGAAATATTACCAATACATTGGTTAGACGTAAATTGGAATTTGGATCAAATATATAGTTAGGAGTCCTTTATTCAACTTATATTATCTACCATAAAAAAAACAAGTTCTGCAATATGACTCAGTAAAAATATTCTTTCAAATGTTATTTCGAACTCACACTTCTTTCACAAACTGAACTACATCTGATCAAAAACCTATTCCAATTAGAACAATAGGAAACAATATTTAAAGTAAAAAATAACAGTATTCGGAGTAATAATAAACTTGTATTCAACATCAACGATTGTAACTCAAGGGTTAGAAATGATTTCCATGTAATGACAATATGTACAAATAAGGGATTGTATGATTCTCTCACAAGTTGCGAAAGCTGTGAAATAAATTGTCACACTTCAGTGTGAGATTTCCACTTGATAGTTTACAAAACCATGACACGTGTTTTGCTGTACTATGGCATCTTCAGACGTCACAATCTTGACTAAACAAGTTATGTGTTATGCATGACTCAGAATTCTGTTACATTGATGACAAAGATTTCTGTGACGTGCATGCCAATACATTTTTGAGAAGTTTGAAATAGAAACAAAAAATTGTAAGATGAACTATTGATGTTGTGTCAGGATACTATTCCTAGATTTTTGATTTTGTTACTAATTTTATTACATTTTAGGGCAATTGGACAATAAAGAGGTTTAGAATGGAAAGGCTTGGTGTGACACAAGTTTTATCAAGGCTTAGTTATATTTCCGCCCTAGGTATGATGACGAGGGTCCAGTCTCAGTTTGAAAAAACAAGAAAAGTTTCTGGACCAAGGTCTCTTCAACCTAGTCAGTGGGGTATGTTATGTCCCAGTGATACACCAGAAGGAGAGGTAAGTGGCGGTTTCAAGTTTGTTGATTTATATTATTCATTCAAGTATTTGGTTATATTTCTTCTAGTTCAAAGAGAATAATGCTATCCATTTTTTCATTATCGTATTTCTTTTCACCCTATAAAAATATCCTACGTAGAATCACAACTGAATCAATATATAATTAAAATAATGTGATTTTAGGCATGCGGATTAGTGAAAAATCTTGCTCTCATGGCACACATCACAACGGAGGTTGAAGAAGAACCTTTGATTCGACTTGCAAGAAATTCAGGAGTTCAGCTAATAAATATGGTAGCTAGTTTTTCCATCCATTCACCGAAAACTTATTTAGTTGTTCTCAATGGTAAGTATCTTTAAAAAAACTGTTTAGTTGTGAGTTGTTATATTCTTTTTGAATCCTAAAGGCTCAGGGTGTCCTTCCACAATATTTTTCTGTCACATTGTTATTTGTGTTTTGCCATATTAATATTTTCAACGAATGTTTTCCAATCAAATACATACATTTTCGTAAAAACAAAAATTGTTACTCGAATTCTCAAATTAAGGAATGCAAAAGTAGGTTAGATACCTACATTATTATGTCTATCCAAAACGAATGGAAATATCAAATACGAATACTTGAAAACAAAAACTGAGTATGATAAGTTGTTAATATCGTCAAAACAGGAAAATTATAAACAGCGTATAAAAAATTCTGATAACAAAACAAAATGTATGTGGAGTATTTGCAACGAAATTACCGGCAAAGTGAAGAGGCAAAGCTGTGACATACCTGGTGATCCAATAGATATATCGAATAAATTCAATAATTATTTCAGCAAAATATCCTCAAAATTAGTTGAGAATAATAATGAACATTTCACTTGTGAAATAGTGGAAAACCCTCAGTCGATGTGTATACAACCAATAACTCCAAATGATGTGGTTGCAATGTCGAATAATTTGAAGAACAAATATTCAAGAGGACAAGATGAAATTCCTTGTTTGATAAGAAAATTCACAATAGTAATTATAGATATTTTAACACACATAATGAACAATTCCTTGAATTTTGGCATTTTTCCTTCGCAACTCAAGCTTTCAGTTATACAACCATTACACAAAAAAAGGGATTCAAATAGTATTGAAAATTTTGGACCCATAAGCTTACTCCCAAGTTTCTCTAAATTATTTGAATCCGCAATGTGTAATAAAGTTATACAGTTTTTTCATGAGTGTAATATCTTCAGTGATAATAAACATGGCTACTTACAAAAAAAATCAACACAAACGGCAATCTTCCAATATATGCAGAACATAATTGATCTAATGGAAAAACGGCATCTAGCTCTGGGTATGTTTCTTGACTTGTCAAAAGCATACGACTGTCTAGATCATAATATCTTGTTAATCAAATTAGAGAAATATGGAATAAGAGGAAATGCTCTGAAATGGTTTCACTCATATTTAGCAAACAGACAACAGAGAGTCGGTATCACTAAAGACTCAAAAAACTTCAAATCTGATATTACAACAACATCTATAGGTATACCGCAAGAAAGTGTAGCGGGCCCACTGTTGTTCGTTATATTTATGAATGATTTATGCAAATCTGAATTAGCAGAGAATCAATTTATAACCATATATGCTGATGATACACGTCTTCTGGCAGGGGGAGAAACATATCCGGAGATGATGGTAAACTATTGTAACATTTTTCAGAAAACAAAAAACTGGTTGAAAACAAATAAGTTAGTATTGAACGAGTCGAAAACTAAAGTGATGCTATTTGCAAACTATCTAACAGCAGAGGAAAAACCAAAAGTTTTTGGGTATTTACATTGATAAATGGCTGAACTGGTCACAACAACATATAGAGGAAATCTCCTCGAAGCTTACAAAAGTGTCCTATGGACTGAGAATAATCAGAAAACATCTAGAAAAGCAAACAGCTTTATCTCTTTACTTTCTAAATTTTGAATCTGTCATGAGATACGGAATAATTTTTTGGGGATCCAACAAGAAAACAAATAGAATATTTGTTATACAAAAAAGAGTAATGAGACTAATCAATAACAAACATTATAAGGACTCTTGTTGAACAGTTTTTATGAATAATAACATCATGACTGTATATGCTCTGTATATTTTTGAATGTTTGATGTATTTGTTTAAAAATAGAGAACTTTTTAGTCTAAATGCTACAGAACACGAATATAACAACACTAGGAGGCATGACCTCATTTATCCATATCATACATTGAGACTTACTGAAAAATCTCCCTATTACCAGTACTTGTTAGACATTCTACTAGTAGCAATCAATTAAAAAAAAACATCATCAAAAGGATACTTGTAGATCTAGAACCCTATTGTATTGAGGATTTGTTTAAATTTCAAACAGTTAGAATTATTATCATCAAATTGAAAATATAACTTCAGAAACAAATTATATTTCTAGTTTTATATTTTTTGGCCGAAATGAAGGCCCATTTAACTATCTTTTGTATATGAAATTACCTTCAATTTATTATATTAGGTTTCAGTTCACTTTGTCCTTTTAGATTGTTCGTGCATTTACATATCAATTTATTGAACATACATTGAATTGCAATTTTGCCAAACTCTAACTAGAATCTTATAGTAAAATAATCATGTGATAGAATATAAGTGGAAAATATCAAGCAATATTCGAAATTCCTACTGTGACTTTTTTAATTACAGGTAATATATTGGGGATAACGAGAAAATACAAATATCTCATTCGGGTGTTTAGGTTGGCCCGAAGAAAGGGACACATTTCAAGTTACGTTTCGATCTATCCGAGCGATTTACATAGAACTGTCTATATCAATTCTGATGGCGGAAGATTATGTAGGCCGTACATTATTGTAGAAGATGGAATTCCCTTGGTAACTGAAACCCATATTTCCGAATTGGAGAAAGGTATGCGAGCTTTCGAAGATTTTTTGCAAGAAGGTAAGCATTTTCAAGTTTTTTGAGGTTAGTTTTATTTGAACCATATTTATTTTTAGGTTTGATTGAGTTTTTGGATGTAAACGAAGAGAATGATAGTTATATAGCTTGTTATGAAAAGGATATCACTCCTGAAGTAACTCATTTGGAGGTAGCCACATTCACATTATTGGGAGTATGTGCTGGGTTGATACCGTACCCGCATCACAATCAGTCACCGAGAAATACCTATCAGTGCGCCATGGGAAAACAGGCGATGGGTGAGTTTTCTTAATATTTAATTGTATTCACAGAGAATAATATTACTCATACACGTACATATAACATGAACCTAACATAACAACATTACATTCGGTAAATGGGCCTTCTCCACTTTGTGTATTTTAGAACTTGGGTTCTAAATCATCTCAGTGTAAGAGCATCAGGCCCCTCACACCCCCATAAGACTGAGAGAAATGATATTTGAACTGGCTAATCCAATAACTATTGAAGGTTATCCGGATATACATCCAGTGGGACTAATGGAACATTAGTCATTGGACCCCAAAAATAGAAAAAATGAGACTTATGTAATTAATGTGACTTGTGGAGCTGGTGCTTACGATTTACAAGAGATTATATATCTGGGTTAAAAACTTTAAACGCAAATCACTTTCCACACAAAGCTGTTTTAAGGCTTTTTTTTAAATAATAATAACGTTTATTCAAATAGAAATCAATCAAAATAGAAATGCACAGAAATACATATGTGGTGTTTACATCGTAATAAACTTATGAATAAACAGACAAGATGGCCCATTAAGACCGTGAGGTTGAGCATGGGCACAATTTTTGTCTAATTGTTTTACAAGTCACATACAAGTCAATTAATCATCATTAATCGAAATCTATGAAAAACAGTAGAAATCGGTGAAAAAAAACGGGGGAGAAATATAATATATTTAAAGTTTCTGTATTTAAAATTTACATTTATCAATTCATAAGGGACTTCTTGGCTTATCCTCAATTTGATAAGAAATAAATGGTTGGTGTATCTTTTAACTAGAAGTTGTCTCAAAAATGCTATGAACAATATTCCTATCAAGTTGTTTAATGTATTTCTTGAAGATATTTTTATCATCCGAAGTGAGTTCATTGTTTTCATGTATACCTTATATTTCTCAGGTAACATGTTGAAACATTTCCCAGCCAGATATGTGTAACTACGTTGACCGGCTGTTTTTTTTATTTGTTTATTGTATTATTTGTTTTATTTCTTGTTTCATAACTATGCTCTGGACCTTCCAAAAATGTTTTGTTCCTGTAAATATGTTCGAAAGAACTGGATACTCTCCCCTAGCCTTTATCCAAAATGGAAAAAACAATTCAAAAGTATTAAGTGTTTCCAGCGACCCGCTAATGGGTCGCGATCCATAGTTTGGGAACCACTGCTCTCATGTCAAACTATTTGATTGATGTGATTTTGACTTCTTGATTTATAACATTCCATCACACATTCAATGAACAATGAAATTTTATCTGACTATCAATCTATCTCTCTACCAAAATTCTACGAGTTTAGAAACAGTATTTTGGCTTGGAAATATTTAATTCAGTTTAGTGTTTTATAATCCAGTTTGATAAAAAAAGACAAGAAGAAAATTTTAACATATATTTTCATTTTCTCTACAGGTACTATTGGATACAACCAACAGAACAGAATGGACACAGTAATGTACAATCTTGTTTATCCTCAAGCACCCATGGTAAAAACAAAGACAATCGAATTGACAAACTACGATAAACTTCCTGCTGGTCAAAATGCAATAGTTGCTGTTATGAGCTACAGTGGATACGACATAGAAGATGCCCTGATCGTCAACAAAGCCTCTATAGATAGGGGTTTTGGTCGGTGTTCAGTTTACAGAACGGTCAAGACTATTTTGAAGAAATATCCTAATCAAACTTATGACAGAATCCAGGGCCCAATGTTAGATGCAGCCACCAATCAGCCTATATGGAAGCATGCTTGCCTTGATAAAGATGGAATTGTAGCCCCAGGAGAGTTGGTTCAAAAAGGACAGGTAAAGTCGTTCGAAAAGTCCACAGTACTTCATATATGGTCAAACATTTTCGGCATAATATCAAAATTATACAGTCACATCTGATATTTTTATGTCTTTCTTATAAAACAACTTTTACATTTGAAATACACTTCACATTAATTATCACTTTTTCATCGAAGCCATATATCGGTAAAACATCGCTCTTCAGGCTCGCACAAGGTGTTTAAAAACATTTTTGATCACATTTTTGGCTACTGATCACAAATGTAAAGTCAAAACTTGGCACTTCTGCCTGTTGTCAGAGATACGGAAGAAATCATTCTTCTGAAGTTAATCATAAAATATGCCATATTATAAGAAAATAAACTTCTATTGACTGAAAAAATTTGTTTAGTGGTGAATAAAAACATCAGTAACAAAAAGTCTGTAGAACGCTCGCAAAGGTCAGAAGATAAGACCCATCAGCAAAAAATGTATGAGACATCTGGTGATAGGATCAATGTCAATAAAAATACCACCGAAAAAATTTGAGATAAACAAAAAGGAAATTCCCAAATGAAATAGCTGACTGCTGATTTGACACCAGACTTCAGTGGAGGATACAAGTTTCATATATTGCTACATTCAATTGAAAAATTATTTTTGTTTATCTTGATTACCTCCATATGTCTTTCTAAATTATCAGGACAAATGTTTTTCACCTATTGTGAGCAACCTATCGAAATCTTCGTAATTTCATCAACGTCACACATTTTCCTACAAATGATTGTGAATTTTTTTCATGTGTCCCTGTGTAACAGCCCGTTTCTACATCTGGAGCATGCATCATCACTTGTGCCTATGCGACTCTGTTTTAATTAGGAAAAAGATGAAAAATAATTGCTCTTGATTGAGTGGGTTCCTTATAGGACTTTTCAAGCTATCTGATTTTTGAATAGCATTTTCTCCTTTGCTTCAAAAATATTGAATAATTTAATATCTCGATGGTTAAAGATTCAAAAGTCAATGAGCTTTGGCACATTATTTTAAAATCAATACTAACTGAAGAATATGTTTTTATGTCTCCATCTATGTGCCAGTCACAGTACTTTTCGAATCACCTAGTATGATTGTTTTCTTCAAGAGAAATAATCTTGTTTAAATTGAAAGGGGTGTGTATTTTTGGGAAAGGTTTCGGCATTCTACTTTTCACTTTTTATTCAAAAAAATGTGGGAATCTTCCAAAGAAAGGAAGGAAGCAATAAATTTTAAAAGAAGAAACTTTATACGTAGATGTGTAGTCCATGCAAAGAAGTAACTTTCAGACACAAACTGGAAGAAAAAGCCCTCTCGAAACAACTACCTTCATATAAACATTGAATTGCATGAAAGAAAAAATACTTTTGAAACAACTACTTTTATATGAACATTGAATTATACGAAAAAAACACTTTCTCCTATTCAGTTTGTACTTGAAATCTTCGTTATGGAATTGATTCAGATGTTATTCACAGGATTGTTACACATATGGCAATGTTCCATGTAAGTGAAATTTCACCTCTTTCATATAACTTTATTTTGGAGGAATCCTGTGAGTGATATCTGATTTAATTCCATAAAGAATGTTTGGAATACAAGTAGAGAAAAGTGTTACTTGTATAATTCAATGTTCATATTAAAGCAGATGTTTCAAAATGTTTTTCTTTCGTGTAAAACAATGTTTACATGAAAGTAGTTGTTTCGAGAAGGCTTTTTCTTCTAGTTTGTGTCTGACATCTGAACTCAGTTCCCTGAAGTTTTCGTTTTATTAATTTAAGGTCAGTATTGATTAAAGCTCAGTTATTTAGTATTTGCTCATGTAGACTCTAGAATTAGGTACGGTGTTTGTTTCTGGGGTGGGTCAACTTCTGCACAAAATGTATTCGATGCACAAAAGCGCATTGTACGATAATAATAGTAATAATAATAATAATAATTGTATTAGTCTGAAGAAACACAGTTTTTAGACACGTCAATACAATTTCTAAAATAGGTTTGAGAGGATAAGATTCGTCAATATAGTTTTTAAAAAAAATACTTGTGGATAAATTAGATTTACAAAAAAATACAAGTTAACAAGATAAAATTCCAATCTTATAAAAATTGACTAAAATGTAAAGCCATGAGCTTTACAAATTATAAATCACATAGCTAACATATTATATATATATATATATATATATATATATATATATATATATATATATATATATATATATATATATATTCAAAGTTGAGTAAAAGTTCGGGAGGTGACCACAAAAGTGTCTCTTTCTTCTTGAATAACTTCGAAAAATTGATTAATTTTATATAAAGGATGTTTGGTTGATATTTTCTTCAATATGTTTTTTAATCTTCTAAATGGCAAGTTACGAAATTCATAGCTTAATCCTTTATTATCTGTCCTTTCTTCTCAACCTATTAGCTGTAGGAACAAGGTTTAATTTATTTCTTGTATCGTGTTGGTGTATATCCTTGTGAGCAACTTTATTCATCAAGTTTTTTTGAACAAGAAGCCAGAATATAGGATCATTATTTTAAGTTTTACAGATATTGGTCGACACTTTTCATCATAATTGGCAGATATTATGCTTCTTACTGCAGATTTTTAAACAACAAATATTCTATTAAGATGATGTACCTTTGATGCATTATTCCAATTGATATACCATACCTAAGGACTGAATGAAAAAGTGAATAAGTTGCAAGTGCCGCACTTTGATTTACTATTTTTTCAATTCTCCTGATAGCAAAAACTGTCTTACTAAGTTTACTCCACACGCTATTTATATGCTCTATCCATTTCAGGTTGGAATCTATTTGTACTCCCATGCATTGCAAATATTTCCCAAAAAAGATTCTTGTAGACAGTATTTTGAAAAATGTAAAATTTCAACTCTTGCATCCGTTTATGTATTTGAAATGTGTGTATATGTGTTTAAAAATAAGTCGATTTCCACATTAACTAATAGTATTCATCACCACGATTTGATAATCAAAAACCGGTTCCATGTGCCGATTGCGAAATTAAAAGTGACTCATTCTGGGCCAAAATACATTGGTCCAGAAAATTACAATAACCTTCCTGAATATCTGAAGGTTTTAAAGCAACTGTATAATTTCAAAAAACACTAAAAGTATATCTGTTAAAAAGTTATTATACACTAGCAGAATTTTTTAATGATTCTTAGGTCTGAACTTATTTTATTATCGTCTCATTTAATTTTTATAATTGACTCTTAGTATCTTTATTTTATTGTGTTGACGGTTTCCTATACAACTTTATATTGTCTTTATGGAAAAACAAACATATATAAAAATTTATTTTATTTTAAGGTATTGGTCAACAAATCTACTCCGATACTATCAACTGTACCGGGAAGCACTAACACTACTTCAACTGAATATAAAGACGTGCCAACTACTTATAGAACAGATGAACCAAGCTACGTAGACAAAGTTTTGGTCACCACTATTGATAATGATTCTACTCATTTGGTGAAAGTGCTACTTCGACAAACAAGATGTCCTGAAATTGGAGACAAATTCAGTTCTCGTCACGGCCAGAAGGGTGTTGTAGGTAAGACAAAATTATTCCCTACAATGGGGAATGTTCCTCCTGACGAAAATCAAGTAGTTCTCATAAAAGAGCTCTTAAACAACGCATTTTAACCTTATCATTTCAACCTTTTTCTTTAAAAAATTATTCACATACTTGAAAAAGAGGAATGAAATAATTCATTCAACATTTAAAGGGATTCGTTTCTATTTCATCATTTGGCAACATTGGTTATAGCTAATAAAGGACAATGAATCTGTTACCTGTATGAGACAAACAAAGATGACATATTTCAGAGGCGCCCTGTTCTATTTATTTATGGTCCGAGTTCCGAGACATTCTGTAACATATGACATTTTGTGCACCTAACCTATCTTCCGCTTTATAAATAAATAACAAAACAACTGTTGTTTATGCGGCTTGTGGAGGTGGTATTGAACTATAATTTATATTTTGCCTTAATTGTTGATTAATAAAGATAATTTTCCCTTTTAAAAGTAGAATATCTAGGTACGTATAAATTATTTCAACTTGATATAGGCGCTATTGCCAATATGTGAATTAGAAACAAATCCCTTTAAACATTAAAACCCAACATTTGAAACGTTAATTTGAATACTTTTCGAAGTGAAATTGAAAAACTAATGAATTAAACTCAACTTTATGTTGTTCAAACTTGCATTTGCTGTAATAACCCTAAATGAGGAACATTCTCCATTCAGAAAAATGTTTTTTTTTCAAATGTTCTATTTTTCAATAGGTTCACATATTCAGTTTGATTTTCGTCTTCATTTTGGCATTATTAAAAAACTATATCACAACTCAATTTTAATGATTTAATATTTTAATACTTCAGGATTAGTTGTGGAACAAGAAGATATGCCGTTTAATGAACAAGGCATATGTCCCGATATTATAATGAACCCTCATGGATATCCTTCTAGGATGACAGTAGGAAAATTGATAGAACTTTTATCAGGAAAAGCAGGATTGCTTGAAGGTACGGAGAAGTTCCTTGATTATTCGATTTTTGGTTTTTCAGATTGATTCTGAGCTGAATTATTGTTTTCAGGCAAATTTCATTACGGAACTGCCTTCGGTGGTTCGAAAGTAAGTGATGTCAGCGAGGAGTTGGCAAATCATGGTTTCAATTATTTAGGCAAAGATGTGTATTACTCTGGGATAACTGGAGATCCGCTTGAAGCATACATTTATTCAGGACCTGTTTACTACCAGAAGCTCAAGCATATGGTACAGGATAAAATCCATGCCAGGTAATATCAGACATTGAAATAATTGATGTTTGTAGGTCACATATTTTATGAACCGTCGTTGGACCCATTCAAGCAATTGATTGTGTGTAGTATAAATAGGAGACCAGATAAGACGCCATATTCTAGACAGTATCTAACAAATTAATTGAAGAGTGTAATGAAATTTTCCATATTTTCGAAATCTATACAGTTTTTAAATATGAGCCCTAACATTCTTTTCCCAGCAGTTACATATTTTCTATGTGAAGTGTGAATGTGTTTGGTATCAAAGTTTACTCCCAAGCCTTTGCAGCTGTCTGTTTTTACCAGCAAATAATCATTTATCGAATACTTGTGCTCAATAGTGGTATGTTCGCTACACAAGGTAGTTACTTGACTTGAGTGGAAAATTGTTTGAGAACACCAAAGAGCTAATTTATTCAAAGCATTTTGTAGTATCTCATTCTCATTAGGTGACTCTATGATATGAAAAATCTTCAGAGCATCGTCACTATCTATATTTAATCCTATATCGTTGATGAACGGGAAGAATAGTGGCGCCCTCTGTGTAGCGCCACTGGTAGCACTGTATTCATCTTATTTGTGTCCTCTGGGTCTACCTGAAGCTATTTTCTAAAGCACAAGTTTCAAGTTATCGTTTGTGTGATGTCATTGGATTAGTTATAGTAGATTTTTTGTGATGAAGCCATGTTGTTCAGGAATTATTATATACTGTACTTTAGGAGATATTCTATTGTAGATACATATCTCAAATTCCTTCGCAAGTTAAACAGCAAGGTGATGGGTCCAAAGTTTTTCATGTCATTCATCTAACCTGTTTTAAAAATGGCAATGACTTAACTTATTTTTCAAACCTGTGGACATGAATGATACAAAAATTTTCCCTTCCTCAAACTCTTTGACGTGCAATGTATATAGGGTGATCTGTTCAAAATAAACAAGTTGTCACATTTACTGAGGAAATAAAAGTGTGACGATATTAAAGAGGTAAATGGGTATAGGGTGGCGTTTATAATAATACGGATTGATGCTAGAATTAACATAATATATACATACAAATTTTGATTGCTAGTAAAAATAAATATACAGTTGCGTTTTACAACAAGAAAAGTGTTTCAACGATTTGAACTTTCAGGGCACGCGGTCCTAGAGCTGTTTTGACCAGACAACCAACTGAAGGAAGAAGTCGAGATGGTGGTTTGCGATTAGGAGAAATGGAGAGAGATTGTCTCATCGGTTATGGTGCCAGGTAATCTCGATTTTTTTTCTTAGATACTACCTGAAATTTTGATAAAAATCGAAAACTAAGCCAATTTATGATTGAATGGTATGAAACTACTTGTTAATGAATGGCTCCCATTGTAAGTAATATTTCAAGACAAATGTGTCAAATTTTCCATAACGAAATCTCTTATCTTTATTACACGGAGTGCACTGCCTGATTCGTTCCCTTTCCCACATAATATATGTTCAACTCGGAAAATATAAATATCAAAAAATTAAAAAAATCTGTCATGTGGATGCAAAAATAAATAATATATTGCAAAAAATTAAGGGATTGTTACAATTTGAGAATTTACATGAAAACTTAAAGATTTTTTAAACTGGAAACCTCAGTTTTTTCCCCAAATATTCTGATTGTTACATATTTTTAGACGTGAGTAACTGCATAAAAATATCTGTTCAAGTATTTAAAGAACAGTTGAATTTTTTGTATGTACTCAACAGATACGAGAAGAGATTGAAAATCTTTTGATGAAAATAACATTTTGCATTTTTCTAAAATCGAACTTTAAACAGTCTTATAGACAATTATGTGGATATAAACTCAAAAATTTGCATATCTAATATTTCTCTTCAAAAATAAAAAAAGAAATTTTGATTAGAGTCAAATGTTTCATATAGTTTTTATTATAATTTTGTTCTCAAAACTTTCGACTTCAATTTGCATGATAAATTTTGTTACTGCCGTGGATTTTTGGAATTGCTTCCTGACGTTTTGCTAGCCCACCGATGACTCATCGGAGATATTAACTCAAAATGTATAAACCTCTGAAGAAGCTAGCCAATCGCGCCAGCGAAACGTCAGGAAGAAATTCCAAAAATCCACAGCCTTCGAACCCGAAAAATAGTGACACTAAATGTTATTCTGTTAATAATGTGTAAGGTATTTTTTTTTCAGTAATATGCTTATTGAAAGATTGATGGTGTCCAGTGATCAATGTCAGGTAGATGTTTGCAACAAGTGTGGTAGATTAGGATATTGCGGATGGTGCAACAGTTGTAAAAGCTCTGGACAAGTATCGACCATAACCATGCCTTATGCTTGCAAGCTACTTATTACAGAATTACAAGCCATGAATATATCTGCCAGACTCACTCTCACCCCCTACTGTGGGTGAATTTGTTTTGTAAATATTAAGGGAATGAAGTTAAGAAACTGTATAATTAAATTTTAATTTCTGTGATTTTTCAATTGACTAGTCTGATAAGTTTTATATATATGTGTATGTATGATGCCTTTATTTTATAATCTTTGACTGATGAATAAATTCTATTATTACATTATTTTTACATTGTTGATGAATCTATATCAAAATGCATGCTTTACTTCACCTTAAATTTGAGATGACGCCGACAGATTAACTTTTGAAAATCTGTTCAAACTATATCAACTCATTTAAATGTTGGATCTGATTATTGTTACTTGGCTTCTGATACATCCACAACGTCTAGACTCTAGAGGTTCATTGCTCATGAAGAAAAATGAAATATTTGTGTAATGATGGACATGCAAGACTGAATTTTCTGTGTAGACTGTACAATTCCCTTTGACTCCGCGTTTAGGTCAATGATACACAGAGCTTTCGCAATCCCTTTACCGGAAAAGAATTTCCAAGATGAAATAAAAATAACTAAGCAAATTGCAGTGAACAATCAGATACCAATTTCCCTAATTAAAAAGATAATATCAGGTAAAACTTACAAAACACTACAATATAGCCAAGTACAGTAGCATCAATTACTCAGGTAAACTTTCAGATAATATTTAAAATTATTTCTCTAAATACAAAATTTCAACAGCTTTCACAAGTAATAATAATGTAGGTAGAACCCTGTTTAATGCAAAACCCAAACGGGATAGAAAGTCAGGTATATATAGAATAGAGTGTGAAATAAGACTGCGTGAACACGTCTGATTGGACAAAAAATTTGCAATGTATGAACATCTTCAAGAATCAAACTACAAGATAAATAAAGATAACCTCAAAATCCTACATATATGTAATAAAGGGAGAAAAATGAATCTGTTGGAGGCCATGGAAATTAACAAATCAATTAAAAACCAGAAACATATACCCCTAAACGAGCAACTTGATTTATGAGTTTAACAACCCCTAGAATTTTCAGGATGGTATTTAAAGTTGGCATTCTGTCTCTCAAATACCTGTCCTTGCAGCATACCTGAAAATTCTATAAAATCCATGTTTCAAAATTCAGATTCCAGTTTTATACTTGATAATGGGATCAAACCCAAAACCGGTCATATAAATAAAATTTTCCAGTGGTATTCAGACAAAAGTGTTTTTATTCATTTCATTTAACTCTATCAATTACTTGATGTTATGACTACCATTGGACTTATGTCATGTAAATGATTAATGGAGATTAAAAAAAATTATTTATCTATCAAAAATATCAAAGATAATCGATGATTACAATGAGAACTTGTGTAACAATCATGACACAATACTTAACAGTAATAATAATAGACATTAATTGAACCAAATGAAACTTTATTTGTTTATTAAATGAAAATAACAGATAAACTTGCATATAAATGTAAAAATATACGGTTCTATAAAGGTGGATTGTAACTATCAACTTCACTGGGAGGGGTACCAGCCCTTTGTACTCTGATAGGCAACTTCAATGACACAGTTTCAGGCTTACTTGGGGTACCTTTACTTGACACCGACATCGGTCCTGGCACCTTCCTTTGTCCATTTTCCCTTTGAATTACTTCTAGGAGGCCCATGCTTGGTAGCCAGGATTTATCCTTGATTGCGGTGGCTACTATATTCCTGTTCGGTTCTGCATCATATGCGGCACTCTCCACTCCAAAATGTTCACAATAGTCATGAACAAAATGACGCTTGTCTCTATTCATCGACTCAAAGGAGTAGGATCGACTTTTTTGTTTGCTGTTCTTGGCCAACTGTACAAGCTCAGTTAGTTTATCGTGAACTCTTTGACAGAAATGAGGGTCTTTTTTAGCCCACAGTCTCATGAAGTCAGAGTACTTCGGTGTTAGCTTTTGGCTGAGGTCTGGATTCCGTATCTGCAACCCTATTGCTAGTCTACGATTTCTCTCCAAAACTTTACATTCTTCTGTACATTCCAAACTTGAAAAAAAACAAACAAATTGTTATAAATCAGAAATTTCTAGAGGAATGTTGTTTGTCACAATAAATGCCAACTCAGAGTTGGTAGTTTGAACCAAATTTCAAGCAATGTTCCTTATTGTCATTTTCATGAATTTATTTCGTAATTTTGAAACAAAATAATTCTATATTATTCACAAACTCAGTAAAAATTTGCTCAAGATCAGAGAAAAATTAGCAGCAGTTAACTAACCAAATTGTACAACAAAATACAATGAACATTCATTTATAAAATAACAATCATTTCAATAACTTCTGAAACATAAATTGATAGCAGGTTTTAGATTGCCTTATATAAGTAAATTATTCATTTATATACTCGAAAGTTGTTTTCATTGAATTAATTCATTGCAAATATGCAAAAATTATGCAAATAATTTTAATAAATCAACTCATTTCAATTCAATGTACCATGAATGTCTACGAAATTTTCGATTCATTTTAGGAGTCCTCAATAGAAGGAAATTCTGTATACTTACATTTTGAGCACAGAAGGTTTCATAGGAACATAAAGAATGTCCGATATATCAACAGCGTGACTAACGGATAAAACACCCATTTTTTCTTTGATCTGTGCCATCTGCAAGTTCTTGAATTCGTCTGCTACTTCTATGCAAGGTCTTGTGCTTTTTTGGACCCCGCATAAACAGGTGATTGGTACATTTTGCTTACAACTGCTTTCTGGGCATGGAGGGTCGTGGCATGGTCTGCCACAGGGATGCCCACATAAACTTCTCAAAACGGTGCAAGGTTGTCTGCAAGGGCTCGGACAAGGACCATCGTGACATGGTTTGTTACATTTGTGTCTGCCACAGGGCATTTCTTTCCCACATGGCAAACCACAACTGAAATTCTGCTGATGACAGGGAATTGCTGCCCGTTGTTCATGTTTTCCGTAGCACCACCTTTTGGACAAGACGGTGCACTGAGGACAGGGACCGGTATGACAAGAATGGTTTGGTTCATGACCACATGGTCGCTGTCTGGAACATGGTTCACTGCAACTGGGCGGTTTGGTACCACAGGGAATGGGTGGGAAAAGAACGCTTTTTCCACATTCGCAGTAGAGCTCTTCAAAACTGGTTTCCATGCAAGGAGGACATCTTCCAGAATGGCAAGTACGTTCACAACGGTGCTGACCACACGACAGTTGATGGTTGCATGGAAGAGGGCAGATGTGTTCGATTTCTATACAGCAGCGTTGATTACATTTGTGTTTAGCACAAGACCGTTTCTATATAAAATGATAACAACAATTAGAAGGAAACACACCAACATATTCAACAGTAGTGCAAAGATAACTAACCTTGATACATTTTTTTTCACATCTAGCATCATCAGCCTTGGTAGTCAGTTTTAGACAGGACAATTCCTTGTCCATGTTGCCACAACGACATCTGACAACGGTAGTCAATGGACAAGGGGGGCAGTCTCCTTCATGACAATATTGTTCACACCTGTGAGGGTTATTAGGCTGGCCACATTTCAAAGGTTTTCCACAAATCTAAAACAGATATTCGTAATCGAGATAATTGATTATTTTGAAAGGAAGCACAAGAAAGATTTATTTTCAGAAGGTATGACAATAAATGACGCAAAGTTTAATGAGTTTTTCTTAATTTAGGTAAAATGCAAGATTTTCTTTTCATCTAATGATATATCCAGATATCTACTCATAGATAGAGAATAGAATTGATCAAATAAAAAGAGTGTTTTCCAGTTTAGGTGTAAATGTTCATTGAGACGGAAAAAATTATTTCTGAAATATTTTTACCTTCAAGTTATTTTGTATAAAAACCATTTTTTATATCAACATAATTCAAACCACTCTACCTCTATTGAAGTTTATAGATAAACGAGGGTGCTCTAAAAACTTTCCGACCTCAACATGAAGATGGCACCACTCGTAAAGAAAAGCTAGTGAATTTCGTTGTTCATCTGTTACTCACCAGATTTTCAGCCATTTTGGACGCACAGTTATGTAACAGTGGTTTGAGTGAGTTGATGGAGTGTTTTAATTCAAATAGACGAAATCGGGTGTTGAGATGTCATTAAATATTTGTTTTTGAAAGGCAATACGCCTACACAAACAAAGATAAGTTGTTCTCTGTGTATGGGGACTCTGTATCACATGTTAAGCAGTTGAATTTAACTGTGGCCGTAAGAGCTTGAGAGAAGATGAACGTTCGGGACGTCCAAAAACTGCAACTACCGACGAAAACATCGCCAAAGTTCACCAAATGGTGCTAAATGACCACCGAATTGAGAGAGAGAGAGATAGCAGAAGTTATGAACATGTCAAAAGAACGTGTGTGTTTGTCACATTACTACAAAACAAAATGAGAAAACAACTAAACCATGAAATTGACGTTAGGGAACAGAAAGAACTTAGTAACAACATTATTATGATTAAGGGAGTTCCGGAATCAGAAAGTGTAGAAAACCTAATGAAGATCGTGAAAAAAATGGGGAGTAAGGAGACATTTCGGCAAGTTCACTACCAAAGATATCAGTTTCGATAACCCTTCGATTGAACCTATATACATTGACCATACCTTACAAAGAGAAAACAGGAGCTATATAAAATGGTCAGGAAGTTCAGAAAGGAACACAATTTCAGGTTTGTCTAGGTCAAGGATGGAAACATTTTTCTAAAGGACGAAGGTAGCGAAGTTAACCTAATTAACGACGAAGATGACCTAAAAAACTAGTTCTTAGACTGAAAAATAAACTTCGCATTTGCTATGCTAATATGCAAAGTTTGCATAATAAGTTGGACGAAATACATTGTTTTATACGAATGGCTGTGATTCCTGCAGAGAAGGAAGAGCTGGAGGTATTTCGGTATATATTTGCGATTATATTGATTTCAGTTTTCTAGTTTTCGTGTTTCACTTGTCATGTTGAATGTTTGTGAATTCGGAGACCAGTATTTTTGCTGATTAGAGAGAATAACAACATATTTTATATTTATAGTGTATCAACTGTGATGAACTGTACTCTGTTGTTATATTCTTAATAAAAAAAATTGAAAATTATCTTCAAAAAGGAAAAACCATTACAGGAGAATACTATGCATCATTAATTGTGAAGCTACAGACGGAAAAACGGCCACATTTACAGAAGAAGAAAATCCTGTTTCACAAAGATAATACACTGTCACACCTCAGCTATGGCGAAAATCCACGAACTACGGTTTTAACTGCTTGACCATCCGCCTTGCGGATGCGAATTGCGCTTGAGTGCCAGAGCTCTTTGTCTAATGAAGGGGCAATCACCATCGTGAACAATTATTTTGCAGAGAAAGACCCCTAATACTATTTGGACGGGTTACAGAGATGGGAGCATCGATCATAGAAGTGTGTAGAGTTATGTTGAAAAAAAAAAAAAGAAAAAATGTCATGTATTTTTGTTAGGTCAAAACTTTCATATCACCCTCGTATATCTAGATATTTTAGTACTGCATACTTCTGAAGAACAACAAAAATATATTCAATAATACCAACGGTCGCTAATGTAAAACTATTGGTGTTCATTTTCCTGTTCAGTATTTCACTTACTAGTGAAGTTTAACTTTATTTTGAGATTTGTTGATGCTGTGTATCCCTGTTGAACTTTCAAAATAAATGGACAAAAGATATCTAGTAACCATACCTTATCACAACATGGAATCGGATCAGAACAAGATGTTCTTGGCTTCAGCAGACGTGTCTTCCCGCAAGGACAAGTTTGAACAGCATCAACATCTCGGACGCAAACATCGCAGGGTCCATCATGACATATTTTTTGACAGTTATGGTTGCCACACGATAACAATTTGTCACATACTTCTCCACAGTTATAATGAGTTTGACCCTTATATTCTGCGCAGCAAGCCACCTTCCTTCCCTCTTTGCCACAAAAGCATTCTTGAATGATAGTCTCTTCGCAAGGGCTGCATAGTCCGGAATGACATTTCGATTTGCAACTATGTGCACCACATTCTAATGTTTTATTACAAAGCGAGTCGCAAACAATTTCTACATCATTACTACATTTTACTATCGGTTTTGTTGCCCCACAGCCACAGGGTTTTGCAACCATTATTGTGCAATCTGGGCAAGGTCCTGGATGGCATAATATAGTACATTTATGTTCACATGTACGGCCTTTTCTCAGGCACATTTCTCCACAGCCATGCGGTATAGTACCAGCTTCGTATCTAGGTTCTAACATCTTACCGCAGTAACATTTGTATTGTTCAGGTAATTCACAGCAGACATTTTGACATGCCGGACATCTCCAACTGTTTTCTATTTTAGATGATTTCGCCCAAGCAGATACACAGTGAAGGTGTAAAATGTGATAGCAAAGTATGCACGACCAAACTTTGTCACTATTTTTAATTTTTTCGCAACAAACCAGGCATTCTAAAATACGACGAGACAACATTTCCACCAATCTCACTCTTTGAGATGCTGCGTCAACTGGAATTCAATAAGAGGTTAATGTAAAGAAATGCTAACTAATTATTTAAAACAAAATAACTTAATTCACTGAGAAAATTGACTGAATTAACAGTGAAATCACAATGAAGAATATATTTGATCGTACTCCCATAAAAAGTATGCTAGATGTTTTTTTTTTCAATTTAATCAATTTAATTCAATCAACATTATTACAAAATTACAAATAAAACAAAAAAAATAAAATAATAACACATACATATACATACACATATATAAATAATTTTTATATAATAGCATGAATAGTCAGACAGATTTATTCTGGTATAAGACTATTCACAAATCTTATCATACAAATTTAGGACATTTAAACTGTGAAATCAGTAAACAATATATATATTTTATTTATCCTAGATTCTTTCCTGAAGTATAAATTCTTTTAATAATTTTTTTAATTCTACGATATTTTCAGTTCTTCATGTGATAATTCAATTTATTGAAAGCAGAATGAGAATCATGATTAATCTTTTTTTGTTGCCCATTATAGAGCTTGCAGAATCGAGATGAAACAGATTATGTTGCCTTTTCATATTTTTTGACAACAACTAGTGAAAACAATACTCACGTTTTTTATTGGACTTTTCATTCGAAGTTTTTTCATCATTAGTTCTGGATTTTCTCCAATCATTTGAAGATCCTCCTTCATCAGTTTTATTATTAGCCCTATTTTCAAAATGAGGTTTGAAACCCATTTTAAATGGATTCAACTTTACATGATCTCTTAATTCACTGTCACCCCATTTATAGTCTGTCTGATGGTCTGGCATATTTTGATTCCTCTTATTGTCAGAAAAAACATTATTACCATCATATCTACAAAAGTTACCGTTTCCGTATCTTCTGCCTTTATCCCTATAATTGAATTTTGGTTTCTCAACATTTCGTTGCAAATATCTATCATAATTTTGGCTGAATTTTTCAGGAGGTTGATCATAACTTTGGAAGGATTTTTCATGAGGTTGACAGAACTTTTCAGAATTTTGTTGAAACTTTTCAGAAGACTGAAGATTTCTATGGTAATTCTGGTGGGTGTTTTCATAGAAGTTTCTCTCGAAATTCTTATTCGAGTTGAAGTTTCTTTTTGACTTTTCTGAATTTCCCCCATATCCTCTGAATGACCTGGAAGAGCCTGAAGTAGACTTGTTTTGACTATCCACATACCTATTTTGTGAAAAACTGGACTCTCCCAGATTTTTATTATCAGCAGAAGTCACATGTTTAGTTGAGTATTGGTCTAGATTGTTTACAAACATTTTTTCTTCAGTTGATTGTAAATAATGTCCCTCCTTATTTATATCTTCTGAATTTTCACTACTATTGTTGTACGATATTCTGCCCTTCATGTGACCAGCACTGTAATCATTTCTGAAACCATTGAATGTTCGACCAGTGCCAAACCTGAAAAAAGAAATGTCTGAGTGTAAGGCATTGAGGTGCTCAATAGACAATATAAAACTCATTAATTAGTATTTTTTTTCAAAATCTGAAAATCTTGATGAGTAAGTCCTTGAGAAAATTGAGCTAATGAATTGATATTTTTAGCAGGGAATTTTATTGTAGGATTCCAAGACAGAAAAAATAACAGAATGAACTGAACTTCATTAAAAAGAATACTAGAATCATAACATCAAAAAACTATATTGATAACATTTTTACACATCATTGAAAAGGTATATTAATATTATTTACCTATTTCGTCCTCTTCCATTTTCCCTAATCCTGTTTCTATTGTAGAACTGCTGCTGTGGTCTTTTTTTAACGGCTCCATTATGGAAGCCTGCACTTGCAGGGTAAAATTCTTGAGCAGTAGGTTCCAAATTTGAAAAACCCACATTTGAATTTTGAGAATTGTTACCCAAGTAAGTAGAGCGAGGAATTGGAAAAGTCTTTTCATCACTAGTATGAGAGGACATGATGTTTTTTAATGAGCAGCTTTATGTATCAAGATCTAAATACATTGTTGAGTCACTGCAGACCAGTTTCAACCACCCCAAGGTGGTGGAAAATTTTGATGATACTGAAATGTTTTATAACATGATCATTTTGTGGAAAAAAATGAAAAAAGTAATGCTTACCTTTATCTTCAACTTCTAATATAATCATATATTGAAATAATAAACATATGGGAGAGAAAAAATTCAATTACTCACAATTGTGCAATTTACTATATACTATATAATATACTAAATTTCTCCAGGTAAATGGTAAAATACTAAAACCTTAGAGCAATAAAATGATAAAATCTTAGAACATAGAACATCATGTTCTCAGGATAAAACATTGACATGAAATGTCTATAAACATGGAATGATAAAACAAATAACATAACATCACAGTCATACGTCACTTGTTACTGATTGGAGTCGCGTACGAACATATTCCTTGAGCGACGAGCACATGGTTTATGATTATTAAAGATCAAAGAGTAAAGTAAAGTTGAAGATTGAAGTGATACTTTTGTTATTGAAGTCCTTTCATGATTTTCAGTTTTGGAAATGCAATGTTTAGAACCTTTGGTGTAATAATGAATATTAATGAAGTTCCATCCCAACACCAAACCGTTATTTTTACCACCTCGGCCCGTGTTTCAATCACCAAGTAATCATTTACAAGAGGAAGATTGAAATTCAAGATTATTATAGAAAGTGAGGTTGATATTTTCTCCCTCCTAAACACAGGAGCCAAGTTCCAATCAAACTAACTCCAATTACCGTGAGACGGTTGGTCTGTTGTTCAATTTTAATTTCTTGCTATTTTGTATTCTGTGGTTTTAGTTTTCCTTTTCACAGTTGACAGTTTTGATACAGTAGTTTTGACATTCCCATCTGGCTGTGCTGGCAGGTCGTATTATCAGTGACGTCACAAAGTTATGACGAATCATTTCGTTTATCCTGCATAAATATGTTACAAGTTACAATTTC
This sequence comes from Leptinotarsa decemlineata, assembly GCF_025532065.1. Classification (NCBI taxonomy): domain Eukaryota; kingdom Metazoa; phylum Arthropoda; class Insecta; order Coleoptera; family Chrysomelidae; genus Leptinotarsa; species Leptinotarsa decemlineata. The sequence goes on along the minus strand of NW_027412556.1, from coordinate 5,600,055 downwards.
AGAAAACACATTTTGGTCTTTGACTTCAGAATAACATATGTTTGGGTTTAATTTAATACTATTTTCAACTTCACAAAAAGCTTAAATTTGAATTACAGAAATTATGAATTATACAGAAACAAACAATGTAATATGCAGAATATGTTTGAAGATAAAACCTTCTGAATCTTGTGAAAAGCTTGAAGGAATAACCAGTGAAATAGTAGAAATTCTGAATTTGGTAAATATTCTTGATTATTAACGCTTGAGAAAGCTATTGTATAGAGAAACACATATCACGGTTTCTGTAAAACCCTTTATAGTGAAAATAATACATTAAACTGTATTAATGAGTTTTAACTATTCTCGATTATAGCGCAGCACTTTTAAGAGGTTTGGAGTAGGTTCCTTATTCAATCATATGGAAATTATTACAGTGATGACCAAAAAAGTACTACTACCAGAATTGAATTATCAATCATCAATTTGCACTGATTTTTACCAAAGTACCTTTGATCATGAATTTATGATTATATATTAAGATAATGATTCCTCTTGCTGGATGAATGAGAAGTATCTGCAGGAGTTTTCTAATGAGGAACTGGTTAAAATGTCGAATATAATTCAATGTCCATCGTAATATTAGCCGGGAAAGTAGTTGTCTTCCGGCATGCATTTGCCAGATCCGTTAATTTAGGAGCTTTGGGAGAGGTGAATGTTTCAGAAGTTTTATTTTCGTAATACGGAATATCCCAAAGTCTGATCTTAATATTTCAAGGGAATAACAGTTATTTGTGGCAATTTTCAAGTGAGTTAAGAAGTTACCTGTAACAAATAGTTGAAGTGTTTCACATATTTTCAAACCCCAATAATATAGCAATACATATGAGGAGACTTTTTGACAGGTTTTTTTTTCAATTACAAGAAAAATACACCAATATCTCCATAATCAGTGGCTGCAATATTTGGGAAATGTTTTGACTATTTAAAATATTTTTAAAACTGTCAGAAATAATTCTATCGTTTAGATTCCATCACTTGCAAGTTCTTCACAGACTTGCAGATTTCCATAATTACTATCTCATCAAGCTTCATAAATTTATATAATTTCATTCAGCTGAGAACAAAAAGTGGCAATGTTTTTTATTTCAGAAATTGATATGCTTCACTGAACCAATGTTATGTAATGAATGCCGTGATCGCCTAGAAAATGCATTCAAGTTCAAATCAAAATATACTGACACAGAAGATGTTTTATTTCCATACACGAATTCTGAGACAAATGAAATTTTGGACCTACAAAAAATATACTTTGAAGTAAAAGGAGGAGCAGATCATCTCCACAAGGAATTGAGAGTATGTCGCTTGTGTTTGGAATTAGCTGATAATTATGTAGAATTAAGAAATACTTCGATTGAAAAAACAACTTTGGAAGAACTTTTCAAAGAATATCTTCCTGAAATGGTGAGTATATGTTACTTTTGGGCAAAAAATATTTATAAATACATTTTGCTATAAAAATGTTTATCAATTAAATGAATCATTAATTGTTAATATTCCATGATGAACTTCATTTGTATACACTTTTTTAGAAGTCTAATATTACTGCCGATCCCATCATTTGTGCAATATGCTATGATGATTTCAAGGAATTCATCAATTTCATGAAAGATTATTCAACAAATGAAGAAAAATTGATGAGCTTTTGTGGACCAAGGAATAACGTTGAAGGGTGTGATGAGTCTTTCACATTCATATTGTCTCCAAATGATAGTAGTTTGAAATTAAATGAAAATTGGGAGCTACCCAATGTCAGGTAGGAGTGATTGTTATATTATATTTTTAATAACAACGTTAACAACCAATCTCTAGGTGGAGTACCAGAATACACTCCATACGATTTTCAAAAGTTTTTCTTTCAGCATTCAGCCGGTGCCTAGAAGTGGAGAAACTGATGTTAGAGAAAATAGTCAAAAGTCAAAAGAAGAAATCGAGCATCCTAATCTATTGAACTTCAAATGTGAAGAATGTTCGTTCAAGACAAAATGTAAATATCGATTAAAAAGGCACATGATTGTTCATATTGATCCATCAAAGGAGAAGCTGTTCAAGTGTCAGGAATGCCCGATGGAAACGAATCATAAGTATTTATTTCGCCAACATATTAAAAAGAATCATTCTGATGCCGGGCGTACTAAAAAATGGAAATGTCCTGATTGCTCTTATAAAACTAATACTAAAGGAGATTTTGACCGACATATATTAAGACACAAAGATCCTAATGAACTGGAGAAAATCAAGTGCGAGAAGTGTTCTTATGAAACATATAGCAAGCAGTACATGAAAAATCATTCAAGAGTTCACATGGACCGTTCCAAGAGTACACTTTTTTATTGCGGAAGTTGCGGATATAAATCAATTTACAAAGATAAAGTCATTCGACATGAGGCACTTCATAAGGATATCAGTGAAGTGGAAACATTCAATTGTGACTTATGTGAATATAAAGCGAGAGATAAACACAGTTTGAAATTGCACAGTATAATTCATAACGATTCTCCAGAGTTATTACAGTGTAACCTTTGTTCATTCAAAAATATACGCAAGCAATCCTTGAGATTACATATCCAACAGAAACACCTAAGTTCAACCAAAACAGAAGAGTTTAAGTGTCACTTGTGTGACAAGTCTTTCAAATTGAAAACCTATCTGCAATCACACATAAGACGTCACAAGTTATCAGAGATTCAGTGTAGTTTATGTACTTACAAGACGAACTTGCCCGGCAACCTGACAGCGCATATGAAGCGCATTCACGATGAAAATCCGCAGATGTTTGAATGTGCAGAGTGCGATTTCAAAACAAAAGTGAAAGGTTCTCTAAAAAATCACGTGAAGACTCATAGAAGTATTTCTCAACTTGAATCATACAAATGTACAATATGTTCATTCGAGACCAAATACAATTCCTGCTTAATTAATCATGTGAAAACTCACAGTAAGAAAAAAAAAATGGCAAGAGTGATAGGTGGGAATAACAAAAAAATATCTGCAAAGCAGTGGCGTAGCGTGGATATCGGCTGCCCGGGGCGGAAGACAACTTTGCCGCCCTCTTGATTAGGTATTTCAATTTAATATAAAATTAAATCTAAAGAAATGAACTTCAAACGTTCAAGCCAGTCTCGATATACCTACACAGTATGTTGAATGGACTGACGCCTATCAGAAAACAACTACTCCCTGGCTAATACCACGAAGGACGTTGGATTATATCCGACAGGCGTTCAGTGCAGGAATCTTCACAGAAAATTTCCTGCATATGCAATTGGCAATACAACTGAAAGAGTCGACCTTCAATTTTGGAACAGGCACACTTACAGACCGGTTTCGGGCTCATTAGCCACTCGTCAGTGCAAGATAGTGACCATCATCGACCTAAAGTCAATGATATTCAATAATTGAAAATCGGAATTCTTTCAGAGTATTTCATTACAGTCTGCAAGTGTGCCCGTTCCAAAATTGAAGGTCGACTCTTTCAGTTGTATTGCCAATTGCATATGCAGGAAATTTTCTGTGAAGATTCCTGACTGACGCCTGTCGGATATAATCCAACACCCTTCGTGGTATTAGCCAGGGGAGTAGTTGTTTTCTGATGTGCGTCAGTCTATTCAACCTACTGTGTAGGTATATCGAGACTGGTTTGAACATTTAAAGTTCATTTCTTTAGATTTGTTTACTGCCAGTCTTCAAGCATAGCCCACTGACTGGGCTATGCTTCAGTTTATAGTTGCGTTAAAATGTGAAATGGTTCAAATATTTACAAAATATATTTTATTATTTACTGTAAAATTTTGACCCCCTAAAAATTGCCGCCCGGGGCGGGCCGCACCCCCCGCCTCCACTGTAAAGGAACGAAAATAATAATTATTCCTTTTAACTGCTTGTGCTAGTTTTTTTTACTTTGACGGCAATCAGGAATTTTAAGTCAAAACTTGGTGCAACAGTTTACTTTCTCTCCAAAAAAATATGGTTCATTTTAATTTTATTCAAAATATATTAATTTATTCATCAATTTCTATTTTGTCCCCCTCAGGTATAATACTTTTGTGCCATCATTTTTTCCAATCCTCGAAGCAGTTCTGATATTCACTTTTTGGAACAGGAAAAAGTCGCAGGGGACAAATCTGGTGAATACGGTGGCTGAGGCTTGATTACTGTGCTGTTTTAGGCCAAAAAATTACGAACAAGCAATGACGAGCAGGTGTAAGAAGAAGATAAACCTAGTGGTTTTTTTGGTGTCCCACCGTCATTAATAGTATAACCACAATTACTTATAGTAAAGAAAAACCAATAAATAATAGTTTAAAAAACTAAAAATACAGGATTTAATAGCAACACAAACTGAAATAATTAAAACTAATTAAAGATTGTGTTCAACATCGATAATAAGTCTTATGGCTTGATGTAACTAATGACTTTTAATAAGTCTGAAATGTGAATAAATCTATTTACAAAAAATTAATTTCGTTGTAAAAAAACGTGAGGTGCTAAATATCCATTGCTATAAATACTTGGTTAGCACCCCACACTTTCTGTACTTGAAAAAGCAAATGCGCCACTGGAATCAATGAAGTCGCCCCGAAGCACCAATGAATTTTTGTTGTTTCATAATTTCATGATTTGTATTACTTTCTTCTTCAATATTAAGCAACAAAATTTTTTTCTTGGAAATAGATTTCTGATTTCAGACTTATTGAAAGGCATTAGTAACACCAAACCATAGGACTTATTATCAATGTTGAACACAAAATTCAATTAGTTTCAAATTATTTTTTAGTTTGTGTTGCTATTAAAGCATGTTTTTTTAGTATTCCAAACTTAATTATTTTCCACTTTTTAGTTTAGCTTGCTATTTCAAGCCCATTTGTTTTAATATAAAATATATATGCATGCACAGACAGTATGGTTGTCTCGCTCTCACACAGAGGCTCTGTGAGGAAATTTAATCCTGGCGATCCTGATCAGGATAATGAGATAAACTTATGAAATTATTGTATTTGTCACCAATTCTTAATAAGTGAACTTTCCATTGCTGGATATAATACAAGGGAAAAACATGTCTGAAGTTGTCAGTTTTAATCATTCCAAAAAAGCCTTTCATATTGTTAATCGTTTTGTATGTAGCTTTTTTAGTAATATTTCAACTGTAAATCATACTGCTTTTATACTGTACCTGTTATATTGATTGAATCAATTTGTAAAATAAATATATTAATTGTTACAAGTCTATTAATAAAACCTATTCATTCTTTTCCTCTGATACAGTTTCAAAGATGTAAAAAAATAAATCAAGAACAGAGGTCTGAATCTAGGATTTCCAAAACTTCAATTAAAAATATATATAAAATAATAATGAAAAATAGTATTACTTCGTAAAGCATAATTTATTCCTAAATTATTACACTTATTCAATAAATGACTAGAATTTGCCCCATATGTGATTCAGAATTGTGCTATGATTAAAGTTGTCAAAATCGAGTCCAAAGGAGTTGGTTACAAATATACAAGTGAAACAAAAAAATAACACCTACATTATAAGGAATTTCGCCAAATCCATCAACAAATAATCTTAGATTTTACAATCTCCTAAATTTCCCTTGACAAAGGGACCAGAATTGTAAAGTAAACGAAGCCAAAGTTGACAGACAACGTTGATATGTCAATACAATTATTTTGAGTTCTTGTCAGCAGCATTATTATTTAAATCTTTTTTTCTCAATTTGAATAATGTAACAAAATAAAGGGTATACTTTTTCAAGACCATATAAAAAATTTAATTATCATTTCTCCGAAACAAAAAGCACTGAAAAATCTCTCAACGTTGTATTATAGACATATTTTTTCAATTGAAGAAAAGAAAGATTAAAAACGATAGCACTTAAGAACTTTCCATTGCTGGATATAATACAAGGGAAAAACATGTCTGAAGTTGTCAGTTTTAATCATTCCAAAAAAGCCTTTCATATTGTTAATCGTTTTGTATGTAGCTTTTTTAGTAATATTTCAACTGTAAATCATACTGCTTTTATACTGTACCTGTTATATTGATTGAATCAATTTGTAAAATAAATATATTAATTGTTACAAGTCTATTAATAAAACCTATTCATTCTTTTCCTCTGATACAGTTTCAAAGATGTAAAAAAATAAATCAAGAACAGAGGTCTAAATCTAGGATTTCCAAAACTTCAATTAAAAATATATATAAAATAATAATGAAAAATAGTATTACTTTGTAAAGCATAATTTATTCCTAAATTATTACACTTATTCAATAAATGACTAGAATTTGCCCCATATGTGATTCAGAATTGTGCTATGATTCAGGCAATAAAGCGAAAGTTTCAGGCAGTGTTCTCAAGTCTCCAAATCTAGTATTCTGAAACAATAAGATTTATTAATACTTGGAATTACCAGGAAATTGAAAATTGTGTTGAAGCCGCAAAAAACTAATTGATTTGATTTTCAGAAGAATAAAAAGTTATGAAGCTTTTTAGTAGGACCTAAGCAAATTTTGTTATTGCAGATATTTTTGAATGTAAGAGAAATTGTAATTTGAGGTCAATAAAATTTCTTTCTTCTATCATGAAATAGCATTGATCAATATTGCAATTGATTTCCATAAATGCAATTATAGAAAACACTCTCCATTACCCAGAATTGTATGATATTTAAGTGGATCTGTTAAATATTCCTGAAAGTAGCTTAAAGTTTGCTATCACTTCTAAACAAACGTGTATATATACGTGCACATGTGTACATATACGTATGTATATATACACATGTGTGTATGTGTATATATCTGAATCACATTGCACTCATTTATAGTCCTTGGGTTTGATTTTAATATTGATCTCAATAATTTATGTACACCTTTGTAAAAACATGTTTGTATATTGGGTGCTGCCCCTTAGATAAATAAAAAACAATAAATCATAAAGAGTAGCAGCTCAAAATGATGGGAAAATGATAACAACATAATTCTTCGCATAAATTTGCGAAAGTTTGAATATTTCACTTCTTAAACAATAAACTACAAGTATCAAACTTACTCATCTTGATTTTTATCATCAAAGTAATCACAATCGAGTTCCTGATCTGCAATTATTTCTGACTCTGCGTCTTCATGAAGATCTGAAAAATTAGAATGTCAATTTCAGCCGGAAAACAAGCACAAATGAGCTTGGTAGTCGAAAGAGATGATTTTTCACGTATGTACACCATAACCAAAGCTTTTTACCTCAAAATTTGTTTAAGCTTTAAACTATATGAATTTTACGTGCAAAAGCAGGCCAGATATTAGTGTCAATTAACTGAACTTGAAAGTTTTTTTCAAATCATAATGGGAAACCCATAATGTGAATTCTTCGAGAATGGTTCCAAACTGGGAAAATATTTCAAGACAATCGCTTGTTTACTAGAATTTCGTAAAAAATTTGTGAAGTATTAACGGAATCAGAAACTCAATGATTTACAAAACAAGTTCAAAGGAAATTGTGACTCATAACTTGAATTTTTCCAAGATAATACTATATGATTTTTCCGAATTTTAACCAGGATTTCCTCAACTATAGTAATTAAAACAAAACTGTTTTGAAGTGTTCTGTTCCTCTTGTCAAGAGGAACAAAAAAGTTTCTGTGAGATTTTTTGTTCCTCTTGTCAAGAGGAACAAAAAAGTTTCTGTGAGATTTTTCGATGTTTATAGTTTCAATTTGTTCTCGTTAACAAAATGTTCGAAGTCGAATGAGAATTTTGATGTAAATGATTCCTAAATTATTCATTCAACGAGATATACTTTTAACCTCGTTTGAGAGACTTATTGAGTTAATAAATGAGAAAAAATCACATCCTGTATAATACAACTTTAGAAATAGGTAATAAAAGTACCAAAAGTTAAAGTTTCCATGAACCAAGCATTCACAAGAGTATAAATTAAACATAAACGTAACGTGAACACATTTCAGGAAATATCACATCAGTGAAGTAAGTTTCTTTCAGTAGTGCACAGGGACTTTTGAGCTTACCCGACAGTGGTGGACCCGTCAACGGTGGAACAACAGCTGTACTCAAATATTCTGTGTTCAAATAAGGTGGAAGTTCATCTTCTTCATCATCATCATCCTCTATGGAAAGTTGTTGAGAATCAACTAGAGTCAACCACTGAGCATTGTGATTACGAAATTTCTCAATTCGAATTCTCTCTGCCCAAGTTTTACTGTGATCGGAAATTATGTTAAGACAGGTATTGCACAATTTTCTTATTAATTTATTATTATCTTGAAGTAAATCAATCAGATAAGCCGGTGCCTCTGAAACAAACGAACGAAAATAATTGTCTATTGTAAAAGAATCTGATTCAATAAACCAATTTAAGTCATCATTAAAGTATTACATTAGTGACAGCTCATTATGATATTTGGTTTTTTTTTGGTTGGTTTTTCTTAAATGTGATCTAACCTAACAATCTACAAATACTTTTTTTTCTGATTGATTCGGCCGTTACTTGATGAAGATCCATAGTAATTACAAAAACTACACCTCACGATTTGATCTCCACAAACTTTATTTGAAAAATATCTCACATGTTTCGCTAGCACAGTAGCTTTCTCAAGTGATTTGAATACTTCAACTTGTTCTTACATTAATATCTATATACTACAGGTAACCATAATTGAGACTACCTCCAGAAAATTACTGAAACCTCTACCTAAGGTACCTGTTCAATTATGATCACTTGAATCATATTACTTCTTCGATTGAAGACTTGTTTATTTTGTGGAAATTCATGTTCACTGAGGATACACTATAAAAACACACTTTTGTCTATTTTCCACTATATTTCTTTATTGTTGACCGGTTTCGGCTATGGTGTAATAGCCGAAACCGGTCAACAATAAAGAAATATAGTGGAAAATAGACAAAAGTGTGTTTTTGTAGTGTATCCTCAGTGAATCATATTACCTCACATCTACATCAATAATAATTCTTTCTCGGTTTTTAAGAAAACAAGTTCAATAATGGTGATTTATTCAAATCTCTCGCTAAAGATATGATTTTCTTCTAGAAGATGATTTGAATATGTTTTCTCATTTACATAGCTCGTATGATGTTTCTGGATTCGATTCCTAAATTGTCTGCCCGTTTGACCAATATATACCTTAGGGCACGTTCCACACTTTAATTTATATACTCCCGATTTATCGAATTTGGATGTTTTGTTTTTATTATTTTACATATTACTTGTTCTATATGCAATTTTAATATCTCGTTTTCTCAAAAATGAAGTCACTTATTCAGTTGGTTGTCCAAAATACATTAAAGCTCTATAATTTTGATTATCTATTTTATCAATAGGAAAAACGTTTCAAATCGCTTTATATATATGATGGAATCGGCCGATACTTGATGAAAATCCATAACTAACGTATTCCAAAAACACTTTATTGTGAGATTTTCACTAAATTGTTTTACAAAAACGCAACACGTGTTTCGCCATACAATGGCTTCATCTGGCGTGTCTTTCAACTCTAGAGTTGAAAATCTCACAATAAAGTGTTTTTGGAATACGTCAAATCGCTTTTGCGTAGACTTTCTTGGCAAGTATTTTGTTTATTAATTCGACTTTAAACCCATTGTTAACTGCAATTTGCTTGATGATATCAAGTTCTTTATTGAAATTATCTATTGAAAGAGGAACATTGACTAATCTGTAAATCATGCTATTATAAGCTGCTAATTTGTGTTGATAAGGATGGGTAGAATCGTAATAATGTATAAATATGTAAGTATATTTTGTTTTTCTTTAAATGTACTTTCAAATGTTCATTATATTTACATAGTTCATTAATGTTGTAAGATATTTATAAATTTATAATTTTTTTTGTATATTAGGCTTGCCTACTGAATAAATAAATATACACTAATAACAAAAAAAAGGACATATTTTTCTGTTCAAAAGTAAAAAGGTATCACTAAATTGAGAAAACCGTATTAAGAGTATTATGAAAACGACTTCTATGAAAAGGAATATGACCTTACAATTCTCTATTTGAGAAATTGGAAATTTTTCTCAAACATTGTTTTTGAAGACTGAATATTTGAGAAGTGTCAACAGACATTCCCAAAAAATGATACTATAACTAGTGACTTCAAATGTATCCGCAGTATGCAGTAGTGCTACATTTTGCGAAACATTTTTATACAGCTTTCAAACAAAAACACTATTGTGATAAAATTGTTGCAATATTATTTATGTGACTTTGCTTGGAGGCGTGCATTCCAGTGTTACTGATCCTATGCTAAAATTACAATCACTACTAGGACTATTTGGTGTGAAAGTTATGGATAGCATTTTATTGGTGTTTAGATTATGAATTAGGGACAAAAATATATTGGTTTCTAGAGTTATCAAGTGAACTGCAAACCTCGAAGCAGTCACCGGTATATTGCACCTTAATTTCATTCACAATGCTTGGTATATTGTAAGTGAACAATCCGAGGCTGACTTTGGGGTATAGGTAAGTCTAATCATATTCTCCTTATTTTATGATACAAGTTTGACCCCTTTCAATCACACACTGCCTTCCACATATGATTTAATTCATTTTTCACCCAGATAACCGAACATATTTAACCACTACTTTCCGGTTCTTATACATTTTCTAGAGTCACTAATTTTTGTCTCAGGATATCCGAATGGGTTCTTTAGATTTTTTATTCAACCAAATATGAGAAAAAATGACTCACAGCAGTGTTTCTTGAAACTTCCAATGTGTATCGACAAGTAAGAGTAATTACAACTGTGTTTTTTTACTATTTACCCTAGTACCTCAAGCAGTACATATTAAATTATTTTCCACTTCTCTCTAGAGTTTCTCACTGAAATTATCAAAAATTGTCGAAAACTCTTTTCATAAGTTTGGTGCTCTCAAAAAATGAGTACGATTGCTTCACTCATTACCAAGCTCATATAATATAACTGAAAGTGTTCAGAACTGTTTTCTTAGACTAGTTTCCGATAAAATGAAAATTAACTTTGAAAAGTAGTCATAGTTTTATACCATGAAAATATATGAGAAACATAAACTTCAGTATAACATATTCAAAAATGTATTATGTAGACAGTTGTTTCGAGAAGACTGTCTTCCAGTTTGTGAAGTAAAAGTTACTTCTTTGCATGATCTTTGTAGAGTTAGCATTTTGAAACTGATTGCTTCCTTCTTTTCTTTGGAAGATTTCCACATTTGCATAAAGATGGAGAAGTAGAAAACCATAACCTTTCTTTCCCAAAAATTAATATTTTTTCATCAACAAACATTTATATACTTTCTCATTATTATTTCCAAATCTTGTTGTAATTTCAAATTGCCATACCCTTTCAATTATGATATTCTTATTAAATAATTCAACTATATTTACTTCCCTTTTGTAATGCTTTGTTGTTCCAAGTTATTATTAACCAATCATATTAAGAGGTCATTTTTGAAAAACATAAAAGAAAAACATTCAAAAGTTTATAATCGGTTTATTTCTTGATCATTGGATCAAAAATAGATTGTGATTTCAGTATAAAAAATTTCATGGAAAATATTCAGTGAAAGTGTTCAAAACTAAACATTTATAAACGAAAACAACAAGTTTATTTTTATTGACAGATTTCATTTTTTGTATATCATATATTTGAAATACAAGATACAGAATAATTATAAAATATATTCATAAAAAATTATTTTACTCTGACATGCTTAATTACTCATTCGGCCTCTTCAGAATGCTTTTTCTTTTTCTTCTTCTTTTCTTTCTTCGTCTCCTCATCAACCCCAGATTCTTGTACTGCGTCAATGATTTCTCCTCCGCTCTCTTCACTTTTTGATTTACTCTTTTTTTTCTTTTTCTCTTTTTTAGATTCCTCTTCTAATGTAGAGTCTACTCTCTCTGCAGCATCTCCTCCACTCTCTGTAGTACCCTCTGTTAAGCCCTCAGCGGAATCTTCGCCTTTTGACTTGCTCTTTTTTTTCTTCTTTCTTTCCGGCGAAACCGTTTCTGTAGGTACTGTTTCATCGGTTTCCAATTTTCGTTTCTTTACGGATTCCTCGTCATTTTCTTTCGCAGCTGCAGGTATAGAATAATCAACATAACTATGCAACCATTCCTTAGGAGTGTTTTCATTTGGTTTTCCATATTTATCCAACTGCCCCTTGGCAATCAATATTTTCTTCTGGCTCGCTCTGGAACCAAGTCCCCACTTCCTTGGATATAAATCTCGTTCCATTATAACTCTTTTGATTTTAGCAACACAACCATGGTCGCAACTGGCCATAGTCGAAGTTGTCATTTGAGCTATTGCCAAAGCTATGGCCTCACCTTTCGTAGTCACAATTACTATTTCTTCGTTCAATTCAATATTGTCTTCATATCTGAGAACACCAGGAAGTAAAATTTTTGCTCCGTAACAAACAGCGTTCACCGAGCTATCTTTCATTATGATTCTTTTATGTTTGATTAGTAAACCCTCAAGAGGCTTGATGATTCTTCTGAGGTAAGTCTCGTCATTGTGATTTTCATATAGCCACTGTGCATCTAATACATCATGCATTGTTGCGATGTCATCTTCTTCACCAGTAACGCCAGACTGGACCCGCCTAAGTTCTAGCATTTGCCCTCCAACTCCGACATTCAAACCTAGATGTACACATAATGTACGTACATATGACCCAGCCTCACATTTGACCCAGAATACTCCCATATTCCTAGATTCATCGTAATCCAACAATTTGCTGTCATAAACTGTTCGAACACGTAACTGTCTTTTAACAGCGGATATCAGTGGAGGTCTTTGAAATAGTGCTCCCTTCAATTTTTCCAGCCCTTGGACAACATGTTTAATAGATTCAACGGCAGAGTGTAACTTGAAAACAGCTACGTATTGTTTACCTGCAGCTTGTTGGGATTTTACCAATCTTGTGGCTCTTTCAATACACACTATCAAACAACCAGTAACTTTAGGGTCCAAAGTACCTGAATGTCCTGTCTTTTCAACCTTCAGAATCCTCTTTATCCATGCCACAACTTCGTGACTACTCGGGTTACTAGGTTTATCCAAGTTTATGTATCCTGATCGAACGTATTCAGAAATGTCTCGCTTCAAAGGAGATGAACCAGTAGGTATGGGTACATAATGATTTGTTCTTACATTCAAACGGTCATAGTTTTTTAATAACAATGGCCATTCCGATGTATCCAATTTAGCAATCTTCTCGGACGACTCCACAGAAAAATCACCCAACTTTTGTAATGTAGTTATTTCGGATGATTTTATCTTTTTTTTCTTTGACTTCACACTATTCGAATGATCTTCCATTCTGAAAATCGGCACGTGCTTCTCCAAACTTTAAGGTTATGTTTGTATACGGCTGGCAGGTATTATTCAACTTATTCTAAATAACTTCTGGATTTTTATATCGAATTATTATTCTTCATCTTCTATAGATTACTTATTAGTTTTATTTCGTTCTTTTCAATAAATGTTGATTAAGCCCAAAACACTTAAATAACTACAAACGTACAAACACTGTTCTGTCTAGACTTGAAACTGACTTTTGACAGTGCTTCGTGCGATGTTGCCAAATGTCGGAATTTATTTTTACAGTCATGCCACCCTAAGCCATTTTTTGACACGATAGCGAACACAGATGTACTTTCATCTTATATAATTGATGTGGTCCTCATACAACTCAAATAGTGAAAGAAATTTCTATAAACAATTTTTGCTTCAAAACATCCAAATTTGAAAATAGCCTACAATTTGAACTCTTGTCCTTGAATTCGAATTTTTCCAAAACGCTAGCGCCAGGTGTTTATCTTTCAAACATTCTGAAGAATCCCACTACAACCATAATTAATTGACTTCCTCTCCAATCGCGACAGAGGTGCCGATAACGACTGCCCTCAAAGAAGGTAAGTAGATGTTGCGGTCGGAGTGTAGTGCAGAGGGTGCAAGTTGAAAATTTAGTGTAATCTAAAATAAAGTTCCGTTTGAATGAAGATTGAAGTGAAAAATGAGAGGACTCGCACCCCCTGCGCCAGTAACTTGGTTGGATATCGGCGGATTCAAAGAGGTCGTCAGTTCTATAAAATATATGAACATGTGCATTTCATTATTATTCAAAGGCCTCACGAGTAAAAAGTAGTGTTTTTGTTAATAGTAAAAGTGCATTGCCTCGAGCAAGACCGCTCCGCCCTCGGACGAAGCTTATGTTCACTATGGACAGGGAGAACTGGCCAAATGCGCTCGAATGAGAAACAACGGCCATAGAAAAAATCAAAGAGAAAGAGAGGAGAATCATAATCAATTATCAATAATACAATAGACTATCCCTAGAAAGCATCGGACATTTCAATTTTGACACCTAAAGGGCCCTCTGTGGAAAAAAAAGGAACTAACGGAAGTGAGCTGCCATTATTACCGCAAATTTAAATATTTGAAATTGATTGTTCATCGGATTAATCATGGAATCTCAGAACACATGAAATTTTTTATTTAGATAAGCCTTTGATCTGAATGCAGGAACTCACCTGTTTTGCTTACTATATAATCAATATTTGATCCATGTGCTAATGTCACAAAAAATACGTATACGATCTGAAGTACGATTTCATCATCTTCTTGATGCGTTTTTAGTAAATCTATTAACAAACCTAGAATATTTGTTTCGCAAAGCAATTTTGCACATCCTTCGTCAGATGCTGCTGTGCCCAGAAGAATAACAACCTGTAAAAATTTTCCAATACATTTCCAAGCGATATTTATATTCCGCATGAAACTTACATGCAAAACCATTTCAGCATCTGTGTTATTACTGGTAATAACAGTTTTTACCCACTTCACCATATCAAAGTGTCTGAATATTTCTGCCCAATCTAAATCAGGTAGGTGTATATTACTCAAAATGCCAATACACTCTCGAACGAAATCTTCGTCTTTCGAATCAACAATGGCTTTAGCTATGTCGCCAACAAACTCCTGCAGGAATATACGAATTTAACATTGTACTAGCACTCAAAATGCAATAGAATGTGAGGTCTTCCAAAAAAATAAGGTGAATGTTCAAATTTTGTGCGCGTTTTTTACGTTGGTACACTCGTCTCGAACGAATGTTTAGTTTCAGCATATTTAGTTTATTGGTGAGAGGCAGAAAAGTTAGAAGTGGCGATTTTCTGCTATTGAAAAAAATGGATCAAAGAATATGAATGAAATTTTGAGTAAAAAATGGAGTTAACTACTCAGAACACACTTTTGACAGTGGTCAAAAACAACGCCATAATCGTGCCCCAGCCAACATATTCACCAGATTTGGCCTTCTGCGACTTTTTCCTGTTCCCAAGATTGAAGAGATCCATAAAACAATGGCGTTTTGCGACGATTGAGGAGATAAAAACCGAATCACTGAAAGAGGTCAAGGATATATCAAATAGTGCATATCAGAACTGCTTTGAGGATTGGAAAAACGCTGGTACAAGTGTATTATATTTGATAGGGAATACTTTGAACGGGGAAAATAGAAAAGGATGAATAAATAAATATTCTTTGAGAAAAATGAAAATTGACCTTATTTTTTCAATAGACCCCATATACATCACTGAATTTTTAATGGTGTACCAATCAACTCACTATGAATGAAGGTGCAGAAGAAGGGTTATCCGAAATGTTTCTCAACATTTTCATGAGCATTGCATCATGAAAAGTAAATGCTCGCATCATCAAGGACTGAAGTCTGTTTTTTTTTGATAATATGCTTGGTATTGGAAGGATCAGTAGCTAAATTGATACATAGCGCAACCATTGCCTTATCATTTTCATTTCCGACACTCAAAAGCAGCATGTCTGTGATCTAAAATTGAAGGAAATATTCTTCAAACCTTTTTAAATTATAACTAACAAGATATTTCAAAAGGTGATCTTAGCTGCTTTCACAATTATCAAACGGTGTGGATTACAGAACATTTTGCTCAAATAATTGAAACATTCAAAAAATGCAAGAAAACTAAATAATTAGTTTCTAATACTTACTAGTCCAATGCAATCAACAAACTGGTGTTTGACTTCGTCCTCATAACTCAAGTGATATAATATTTTCAGAACAATTTCTTGATGTTTGTCATCGCCTGAAAAACTAGAAGTTTGAATCTAGTCATAAATGCGACGTAGTATCATTAGCTGGGACTGAGGGTGGGGCAGTAATATAGATGAAAGGAATAAATTCCAATTCAAAACAGTGGCCCGTAATTTACCTCGAAGATTTATATCAGAGAAAAAGAGAGAATGCTTTTCATGATTGCATCATAGGTATTCGATGGCGAATGTCTCTTTGTTACGTGTTTGTCGAGGAGGAACGTGACAATTTATTTGCGAAAGAATTTACAAACAGTTTATTCAAGAATTAGGTATTTGGCGAAGAATTATAATATTGTTGTAAGTGATGCCCTTAAGAAAATAACTCCGGCCGCCTCTGGTAGCCATAAACCAATTGTGACGTAGCTAAGAGCGCGCGAATATACGATGTTCGCTGCCGCTCTAGATGTAGAGAGAATAATGCTACCGACTTCGATGGAACTCTGGTGACTTTTCTACCGCATTCGATTACGATATATAAACGCTAGCCACGAGCATATCGACACAGTCAAGTGGAAGTTACAGTGCGGTACGCGAAGCGATCTAGTAAAGCGATATACATTCGAATAATGGTTGAAGTTTTATATAAAGTTAGGTTTGATTATTGTTCAGAGTCAACTGTTCCTATCTAAGCTTTATAGATCAGGTGTAAGAGGGGTACCACATGATTTGGTGAGATCTTATCTTATAGCTGGAGGCAAAAAGTGAGAATTGGTCAATGTACAGGCGATGATTGTGATATAGAGCAGGAAGTTCCCCTGGGTTCGAATTTAGGCCCCTTTTTTTTTCTTGTTATTTGCTAATGATCTAATTACGTTCATCAGTAAAACAAACAATAACCTAGGTGTTACGCTTGATTCCAGACTAAATTTCAACAGCCATGTCAATAACAAAAAAAAATAAAGTGATTGCAAGAGCCGCACATTTCACAAGTTTGACAAACCTGGGAGCAGGTGCAAACATATCAACAGCAAGCCGAATATATAAATTAATCTGTCGTCCACTTATTGAATACTCGCACCCACTGTTTTTCAATATCAAACAAAGGGCCTTGAAATGTGTATGGTTTTGTTTAATATATTGAATGTGAGATCTTGTTGTGTTTTGATTTGTATTTGTTCCTCGATAAGTGATTTATGACTGTTGAATTTATGGATGTTCAAGTTTTCCCAAATGTCCATGCGGTTTCCCTTCTTGATTTGTCATAAGTCACTTATCGAGGAACAAGTACAAATCAAAACACAACAAGATCTCACATTCAATATATTAAACAAAACCATACACATTCCTAGAGAAGATCTAACACGAAGAAGAGTACCTGATGCAGAACAAATACAGGCAAATTTACGTAAAGTACCTGAAATACCTGAGTTAAGACGCTCTGACCGTATAAAGAGACAGACAACAAGATGACCAATTTGAGGAGTGCCAGAAGATGACAGTACTACCAACTGTCGAAAGCGCTCGCAGATAATTAATAGAAGGTATAAAGCTTCAAATCCTTTTTGTAGAATTTAATATTGAAATACTCAAAATGAAGGAAAATTAGTTGCATCAAACAAAAAAAATATATATATATATATTTATATTGTAAAATAAGCCATGTTATTTCAAAGCAATTTTCTTACACGGGCGGAAGGATTTCGGTCGATAGCCAGTTGAACAAAATTGTAATTTTGTTCAATAAATTAAAATTACTATTATTATTATTAAGACAATACTTATTATAAAAATGGCATCGAACTTATTAAAAGTCGCTGGGAAAAGTGTATAGAGCTACAAGGAGATTTGAAAAATGAATAAATTTTTTTTAGAATCTCTATGTTTTCTTCATTGGGCCGGAACTTCTGGGATCACCCTCGTACATGCTACATTTATCCGAAACCTCATAGTTATTTCAAATAATTATTTTTTCAATTGATTGTAACAGAAAAATGTTTGCGTTACTTACTCAAAAGACTCATAATTTTCGTCAGTAATCCTGCTTTCATAATTCTGAATCTGACTTTATTGTCAAACGATAGATTGAACAGAAGCTTCAGAGTCAAATGGACTAGATCGGCACTATTGGAGTCGAGCATGCGAGGCAACTTTTCGACAACATTCAGACTGCTCATGGCATCTTTATTGCATTGCATTATAGATAACTTTTTGAGGAACGTGATGACCAATATGAGTAAGTCGTCATTGTCTCTATCCAGGGCCTTAACTAAAAGGCCAACAATGTTTCTCTTCGACATCTTTTCCTCCACAGTTTCGTCTTCGGATATATTCAGAAGCAAGTAAAAGGCAACGCGAAGCAAGTGTTCTTGCTTCTTGACTAGAGTTCGGAATCTCTTCAGTTTCTGTTCGTCGGTTAATTTCTTATCGTCTATACATTCCATTGAATTAGTGAGATCTTCATAAATACTGCCTTCCATAATTTGGGATAAATTAGTATCCGTGAAGTTGCCCGACTTGGGACGAACAGGCTCGGGAATGCGGCTTCTTGGAATTTCGGACATACTGGCACTGCTTGGGCACGGCTTTCTCACAATTGGTATGTCGGAGGGAACTTCGGACCCTTCAAAATCAGCTTTCCATCGGTCGTATCTTCTCAATTCATAATCGATAATATCCATACATATCGATCCAACCTGAAAATATGTTACTGTTAACCAAAGAAACTTTAACTTCAAATCAAAATATGCTTTATTACCCAAGATATAAACATCTTATTGGCAAAGTCTAGTAAAGTAAAACATGTATAAGGGACAATTAACAAATATAAACTATAAAATAATGCTTAAACACCGGAGCAGAGTATATGGACAGAACAATATTAAGTCCAGCTGAACAGCTACAAATATAAGTACATGAATTTATGAATATTAAGTAAATGTAAATATATAATTCTACATAATGAACATTGATAGCCATTTTGTGTTGGTTTCAATAACTTGTTTACACAAAGCTGCATGTCAGTTATTCGATAGAGCCTTGGTAGAATTCGTCCACACTATAATAGGGCCTCCCAACAAGGTATTCTTTCACTTTCTTTCTGAATTTCTTTCCATTATATATTCGCCTTAAATTAATGGGAAGGTGGTTAAATAACTTCTTGCTATTGAAAATAATAGAATTTTGTGTAAGGGCTAGAGAAGGTGTGGGAAGGGAAACGGAGTAAGACTGACGTGTACTATAAGTTGCGGTGTTCCCAAATTGATTTTTATATTTTTTGTGGATAAGACACACTGTTTCCAAAATAAAAAGACATACTAAGGTCAGAATTTTTTGCTTCACAAATAATCGGCGGCATGAATCCCTGTAGCTAGCCTTGCATAAATATCTGATGGCTCTTTTTTGAGAGAATACCATATTGAAACGAAATTTCGCACAATTTCCCCAGAAACAAATTCCATAACGTAAATAGGATTCAATTTGTGCAAAATAAACTGATCTTGTGATAGTAGTGTCCAACTCTCTTGCAACAACTCTCACTGCATGACATCCTGCTGATAGTCTTTTACATAAGTAGTCGACATGGAAATCAAATTTTAGATTTTCATCAATGAAGAGCCCTAAAAATTTTTTTTTCTCCAAATTTTCAATTTTTACATTTTCCAAGTGTACTTCCCCTATGTTACATCTAAACGTGATCACCTTTGTTTCATCGATGTTCAATGATAAGAGATTGGAATCACACCACTCTTTAACCGTTCTTATGTCGACGATGATTTGATCAAGTACCTATAAAACATTATGTCCCGCAGGGGTCAGTACTTGGGCCATTCTTATTTGTCATTTATATAAATGACCTATGCAACTTCCTATTACCCAATAAAAGCGTTCTATTCCGACGACACTACTTTGATAAGTACTGGTAAAAATCTTATGGAACTCACTTCTTCTTCTCATAACATTAAAAAACGTGCTGAAAATTGGTTTACTGCAAACAAACTAAAGTTGAACGCAAGAAAATCCCAAAAAATAACCTCCTCAAATATGAACTTACAAATGGGAAACACTGTAGGTCTAAAGTGAGTGGGTCTATTCGACCCTCCACCGCAACCCATAAGGGTTTATTGTGGCTCACACCAGTTCACACTCGGCCAAATAAACCCAGCTTCTTAACGGCACTTATGTGTTCATCCCACCTGAAATGCTGGTCCAGCATAACACCCAAGTATTTGATAGTTGAAGTTTTTTCTATTATATCAAATGTACATGGTTGATGTGAGTCGCATCTCAAACTTTTTATTTTCAGTTTTGTTCTGTGTGGCTGATCAGTGTTTTGCAGAGAAAATGTCATAAATTTCGTCTTACTAACATTCAAAGTCAGTAGATTATAATCAAGCCATGTCTTAATCTTTTGGAGCCCGTCTTCAGCAAGTTTATAAACATCTTCCCATGATACTCCTGTGTATACAATATCTGTGTCATCAGCAAGCAGATGAGGTGACCATAAAAGTCGGTCATTTCTGTGATACTGTTTATGTGAGTAAGAAAAAGAACTGGTCCAAGAACAGTTCCTTGAGGAACGCCAATTGTGACTTCTTGTGGGGTACTCAACTATTCATCAATTGTAACTCTTTGTAATCTATTTGCTGAATAGTTCTGCAAGACAGCTAGTATGTGAGTGGTCTTTCAGGGCAGATGGTGAGAGTACGGATCTGCCGAACTCAAAGAACCTGATTCGGTCCCCAGCGGGGCAGGCACAAAGTATATGCTCTGCAGTTTCATCATTTTCCAGACAGAGGCGACACACACTGTCTTCCGACAGTCCAAGTCTCTGTATGTGATGATTCAAATGATAGTGACCTGTAAGAAGGCCTGTTAGACATCGTAGTTCATCCCTACTGTAGTCCAACAACTGTTTGGAATCAAGCTTCGAAGGGTGGATAAACGCCTTGGAGTGAGCCAATCCTGGAAGATTCTGCCATAACTCTTCTTGCCATCCAGGTGTTCAGTGTTCGTTTGGCACAGTCCAAAGCGATGCCAATGACAGGTTCTGGTCCAATGAAGCCGCTTGCAGCACCCTCCTTTGCGTGAGAGTCAGCAGCTTCATTGCCTTTCAGGCCAATATGGCCAGGAATCCAAACCAGAGACAATCTATTTAGTCTTCCTATCGAGGAGAGTCTTTTTTGGCAGTCTGCTTCCAATTTAGTAGTTACTCGGTAGGAGCCAAGAGCTTCCAACGCCGCTTGACTGTCCGAGAATATTTTTATTGACTTGTGAGTGAGGTTGGATTTATCCAATCTCTCTGCACACAATTCAATAGCGTAAATTTCCGCTTGAAATACAGTCGCATAAGTTCCTAGGCAGGTAGATAACTCTGTCCTGGGTCTGCGACTGAAAACACCTGCACCAGAACCGGAAGGTGTTTTTGATCCATCTGAGAACCAACAACTATCTGCTGTTAATATTTCCTTCTCCCACAGGATCCAGTCCTCTCTACTCGGGAGTAATACTTTATAAGGCAGTTCGTAGTTGACAGTTGGAGGCATAAAGTCAGAGGTCATTTCCAGAATGCTGTGACTTCCAATGTCAACCAACAGTCTGTTGCACTCTGCATTGAATTGATTTGTGCAATTGGCAATGTGCACAAGTTGTATGCAGTCCATCTAGCCTCTCTTTCCAGAAAAATGTGGAGAGGAGGTAGATCTAGAAGGATCTCCATGGCCGCTGACGGTGTGGTACTGATGGCATCATTGATAGCCAGACAAGCCTGTGTCTGTAAGCCAGAGAGCTTCGCTTGGGCCGTTTTCTGTAAAGCCTTTGGCCACCAAGCAATTGCACCATAAGTGATCATTGGTCTGACAATCATCACATAAATGCAATGGATTTGTTTGAGACCTAAACCCAAAGTTTTACCACAAATCCTTCAACATGTCCATAGAGACAGTCTGGCTTCGTGTAAAACTTGGGAAACACTGTCAAGCTACTCAGAATTGTTATTGATGACAAACTCACATGGTCGAATCACATAGAACAGCTCTGTAACAAATCAGCAAGTGCTCTGTTTCTCTTGAGGCAGTTGGAAAAAGCAATTCAACCTGATACTCTGAGAATGACATATTTCTCTCTGTTTCATTCGCAGATAAACTATGGAATAATTTTATGGGGAAATGCCACTCGTGCAATAACCATCTTTCGACAACAAAAAAAGCAGTAAGAATTTTAGGTGGAGTTGGATATAGAGAGCATCGTCACCCACTCTTTATAAAGTTTGGCATCATGCCTTTACCTTCATTATATATCTACAATTCCTTATTAGAAATACACAGAAATGTCAACCAGTTACAAACCCAGTCAGATATACATGAGCATAATATTAGGTATCCTAAGTTATTAAAAACTCCAAGGGATAGATTAACCAAATCTCAAAATAAGTCTCTGAATATATAACTGCTTGCCGGAGAGAATCAAATCACTATCTTTCAATCAGTTCAAAAAACGCACAAAAAAATATATTCTTGAACACTGCTTTTACTCCACAGACGAGTTTATCGTCACAACAAAGCAACTGAGTCATGCACTCAACACATCGCTTCTCTGAAATGTTCCATTCTGTTTATGCTATTTATTTATGCTTCACTTGATTATGTTTGTAACACTTTCAAAATACAATATGTTTTATTGTATTATTTTATCCATTGCATACTTTATATTGTATCTATTTATATATTGACATGCCATAAATGTATTTATATATGTAACATGGTGAAAATATATCTATCTATCTATCTATACTTTGCAATTACAGGCATCTTTTTGAAACAGTAAATCGCCAAATGTTTAATAATTCGCATTAACAAAAATAATAATACAATTGAAAACAATGACAAATGAGTTTACAAACTCATAAATAAAAAACTTCAAAAAAACAAACTGCAAATCTTTCTGTTTCATGTTTATGCCTTTGTATAAATTGACATATGGAAATAACATGACAACAAAACATTTTTCTTTTTATCCCTACGGTACATATTGTTGAAATAAAGTGCTAATATACGAGGTATGTTAAAAAAATAAGGCGATTTTTCATTTTTCTCATAAAATATTATTTATTTATTCATCACTTTCTATTTTGTCCCCTTTCAAAATAATCCCCCTCAGATATAATACACCTGAGCCAGCAAGAAAAAGTCGATGGGTGCCAAATCTGGTGAATACGGTAGCTGAGGCATGATTACAGTGTTGTTTTTCTATAAAACCAGACAATTTCTTCGAATTTCTTTTTGCAAGCTGGGCATAACTTCAAAATAATACTCCTTGTTGACCATACGACCATGTGACTAGAACTCCTGATGCACTTCACCACGGTAATCAAAGAAAACAGTGACATTTGATCGAACATAGCGAGCTATTTTGGTCTTGGCTCTCCTGGGCTGTTTCATCGGGACAATTGGACTTCGGATTCGATGTCCTAACCATATCCCCATAATTCGTCACCAATGATGACCCTTTTAAGCAATTCTGGATGGCCGTTGACGTTATTCAACAATTCCTGAGCAATACTCATGCGACATTTTCATCGGTTGTTGATGTGCCGGAGCGTCCAGGGCGAGCGTCGTCATTCACATCTTGTCGACCTTCTGTGAAAAGCTTGTACCAGAGTATAATAACCGTATGCCATTGTCAACATTTCAAGTGTTTTTGAGCACTTATTTTCAGTTTTTACACAAAATCCAGTGCAAATTCTTTGACCCATTTTTTTCAATAGCAAAAAATCGCAGAACACGCAAAACACTTCCAACTTTTATGCCTCTCACCAACAAACTATACATGCTAACCAGCTGAAACTGTGATATGTTCGAAAAAAATGTACCAATATAAAAAAATCGCTAATCGAATGTACGTAGGCCGCGAAATTTGAACATTTACCTTTTTTTTTTGAACACACCTCGTATAATAAAAAACAAATTCTTCACCGCGTTTCACCTGATATAGATTTATATATCTTTCCCTATAAGTTTCAAAATTTTCTGACAATTAGAATACCCATGACCTCACAGTTCTCTATGTTTCATTATCTGGCTAACTACAACTTACCTTACACTTTAAAATGACATCATGGAAGCAAGAATACATTGAAAAACAGAAAAAAGTAAAAACCAGGTGAGTGCTCAGCGAAATACTTCTTTTCCAATCTTCTCTTAAAACACGTCCTAGAGCACTTATCAATGTTTCTGAAATCACGAGAAATTAAATGAGTACTTAATGTAAGAGTTGTTAATTGTTGTTGAAAAACCTTCAAACATAGTCAATGGATTCAAAAACTTAGAGGTTATCTTCGTTAATCTTCGACTTTTCAAAAAGGTTCATAGTTTATAGTTCTTCTATATGAATCAAAATAGACCAATGAATTGGTCTGAATGAGATCCATGAATAGCCCTTTGTTTGTTCACAGACTTACAAAAAGAGACCAGGTAAATATCAGGTACATTTATTGAACCTCATTTGATAACGCACATGTACAAATAGACCTATTTTAGATATAAATTTAGTCTTTATGAATCTCCTGATGATGCTAACTTGGTTAGCGTTATGTACATTGAGAGACAGTGTTTTTGTTCTGGTGCGGAAAAAACGTTTTCTTCAGAATCATTTCAACTGTTAAAACTGTTGGAATTTCAAATATGCAGATTCTTTGTTTCATTTCACAAGATAAATCATAATATACTCATAACGGAATAGTTGTATAAATTGAATAGATGAAACTTATACAGAATATCTAAACTAAAAATCAAAAATGAATATTTGTTGGATACCCTGAACAACAAATAAATGAAAGAAGTGTGCTACATTCAAAATAAAAGTATATATTATCGCTCTCAAATCACTGCTGTCACCAAATTGTAACAGATGTTGTCATCTGTCAAAGAAATTAAAACCTAACTAATAATTAAAACATACCTAACTATACAACTTTATACTCCAAGACAGTTTTTTGAACCACTGAATATAATTTATAAGGATCCTATTAAATAGTTATACCTATTTTACATGATAATCATGACTCTTACCGTTTCTGGCCAAAGCTTCTAAATTTTCGGGATCTCTAGCTAGTAGTTGAATCAACTGAGCCCCTTTAATCTTTTCGGTCATTCCTTCGTACAAAAGATCAATGTAGTCGGACAAATTATTGTAATTTGGTTCCAAGTTGCCATTACTAGTTTTTTCTGTACTCTTGTCCATTTCTCCCAAATTAATTGAAGCACCTGAATACAAAAACTAATAATAAGATTATTTCGTTAATTGATTTGATAAATTTAAGTTGTTTTCGAAAGAGAATAAATAAAATGAATAAATAGATATATATAAAAGACCCTCAAGTATAAATTGTGCATAGTTTCATTTCAAATTGTTACTTATTTTATTATGGCTTATAAACATCTTAAAACCAATATTTTTTTTATTATTTATTATTATAACAAGTTTATTCAGTCAAGTTTTGAATGACGTCAATTAGACAGAAGTATTAGATTATTAAACTAATTACCCAGTCTTATCACTCAAGAAATTCTAAGCTAATATTTGTGTGATTAGGAAGAGTTAATGAATTTTTGAGTTATATTTGTAAGTTTCACCAGTGGTTTGCATTTCGAAAGCAGCATATCTGTACCTTTTTTAAACCATCTATGTGACAGAGGCTACTAATCAATTTTACAATGTTTAATTGATAGCTTTTACTAACTTGTGATGCACTGTTTGGAACCCTTGGCGTAGAAATTAATATTACTGGAGTTTTTTCCCAACACCAAACCATTATTTTAACACCTCGACATGTGTTCCTCTTGATGATGATCACTTGGTGATCGAAACACGTGTCAAGGTGTTAAAATAACGATTTGGTGTTATGGAAAAAAAACTTCAGTAATACTCAGCTTTTACTAACATTAGACCTTATATGCATATCATTACAAGAACGTTAATTTAATCCTCTCTAAATTATAGGAGTAAACGGAACAATTCTGAAAAAGGTTGCATAATAGGCATTTTTTTAAATTCTCATGTCATGGTCATTTATAATAACCATGGTTTCGTAAATTTTAAGTCTTTTGAAAATAATAAATACCTGTAATGTCTGAATTTTTCAGTACAATTATCAACGAAATCATTGAATAGTGGCCCAATGAATTATTATAGGTACTTACCCTTAATGCCATTTTGAAGTTTTCTCTTTTTTAAATAATATATGATTTGTTCAACCTCAGCAAGTCGAGAATGGTGTATCAAGTCACACTGGTTAACAATTTCTTTGGACATTGCATGGCAATCTGTTCTACTATTGATCATAGGTAGATCAATGATTTTTTTGAGGTTCTGAAAATTGTGCATTTTTAAAATTTACGCTGACATAAAATAAATGATGTTTAGATCTTTTTTGATTTCTCAGGATTGTTGACTGATATTGTTTGGACGAGTATTTTTCACCATGCTTTTTGGATAAGAGTGCTTGGCATTTTCAAAAGTATGAAAACTAGTTTTTCCTTTTCCTGATATTATATTTATATCTCTGAGGTTGTCATGTAATTGTTTCTGGCTTTACTGATAAGAACCTTGTTCTAATTTTTCTAATTTGATTCTCAGTATCATCAGTTGATGATGGACAGATTCAACTTTGAGAAATTGGAAGACGCTTAGTCTTCCTAAGATTTTATACTACTTGTATTTAACTTGTATTAAACAAATACAATAAACTAAAATAACCAATAAACTTGTATTCATCTGAAAATGTCCTTATAGGACGAAACTGCAGTAACATTAGTAACAAATACAAGTGTTTTATTTTTCATGATGATTTCCTACCACGTAGTAACAGCTACATCCATCAATTTATTGCTTATAGTCTATTTCACGCTTCTACAAATTAGTTCATCAATCAGCAGAATGTGTAATAATTTTGAGATTTGTAACTTTTGTGATTTATTTTGTGATAGTTTCAAGCAAGTGATGCAAAATGTGAAATATTTTCTGTTTTCACATTTCACAGTATGTAAAGTAGCCTTTGTTCAAGTAGTACTGCTTTTCTTCTATATTTGTTGTTCTAATATTGCCCTATAAGGGCTATAAAGATCTTAAAAACAATTTCAGTAGAGCAGACTACAGTGAAACTGCCGTAGACCAGAGGACACTTATAAAGTCAATAAATTCTGGCTACACTAATAATCGAGTCATCAGAAGATTAATTGCGAATTGTTTAATGTTGGAAACATGTATATTAGATGAGGTAGAGTATCCAATCTAAAACAAATCAACAAAAGTGTAAAGCATTTTGTGTAACTGGTTAATTATCCTAAAGGCAATAATTATATTGGATAAATAATTGAGAAGTTCCATTTTGCAGAACAATTTGAATACATCTATGTTCATTGTCCAAGAAGAATATTCATGCAATCAGCATTCACACTTTATGAATCATGAGAATTTCACCTTCTTTTCACCATAAATGGCATTTTCTTTAGACGCCAAAATCTGAACATCCAGCTCATAATTCAGAACGATAGCATCAAAATTGGGGTGAACGTCGATAGAACCAGGTTTTCGTTCCCTGAAATTCCAAAATATTTAAATAAGGAAAAAATTTAAAGGTCTGAACGTACGTTCTCATATACTTAGCGTCTTCGGGCTCCATTTTAAACAATATCCTGCAACTATAAATTATAAAGAAGTAGGCTCGATTGAAAATAGATACAAAAATCACTAATAATACAATAAAATATATTATTTCAATTACCATCAACTTCAAATTTGAGTTTTTTTTACGGTGTTGACATCTTCCGCCCCATCTGTCACTTTTGACATTTACTTGCAGAGTTGCCAATGAACCTGAAATATGACGCATCAACGAAACTATTTCAATAATAATCGAAATATAGGTTGTTCACGTTAGGAAGAGAATGACGTCACAAGATGACAAGTTACGGCGTTGCCAGCATGTGCACTATTTTGAACTTTTAAATTTTTTTGTACTGTTGATATGTTTTATTGCTATTATCCTTACTCACTTTTAGTATTTGTTGGGATTATTTCGACAATGCTTTAGGCAAATTGAATATACGCAGGTCTTATCAAACGAAATAATCAGTTCTGAAAAGAAAAGAAAGACTGACAGTTTTTGAGTTTGTTTCGATTTGGCAACGTCTTTTACTATCAGTTGAGCAACTTACAAAATGAAATGTTACTAGTTTCATTGCTGTTGAACGCATTTCAGTGGGAATTTTAACGGATATACAAAATTACCAAAAATGACGTCATTCTCTTCTTAACGTGAACAGCCTATATCCATAAATATCTACGGAATGGTTATCGCAAGAGTATTCATTCTATCTGTTCGATATGGCTCGATCAAAATAACGCGTGATCCTTTTTTCAACAGACAAAATTCACCGATTATTCCTAAAAGCTTTCAAATGACGTCACTGAATAGTTTACAATGAATCTGATGATTATTTTTGGTAGACAAAATGGGAACAGTAACGGAATTGACAAGTGTCAGCAGTGTAGAACATAAGCATTTTGTAAATTGCTAATTTCAATTTTTATATAAACCAGAGAACATTTATATGAACATTCAATATTAGTTAACCTCTTTGGCGCAATTTCCCAGTGTATCACACAAGTAACGTTAAAATATGGACTGGCCTATGAAGAGAGAACAGTGATTCCAATAACTAAAATAAGATGGAGAGATTCACGTCCTGGCAGTTAAGTCACTCATACACTCAATGTCATTTATGTCACGATATTTTACGTTTTGACATTTCCACTGTAAAAATTCTGGGATGATTTATTAGTTTCAAGTCATCTTCTAATGATGCCAATTTGTTCCTTGACACTCCTGACAATTTTTTTGACATATCGTGATATATATGTAACTTTACAGGCATGAGACTATTATAGTACAGGGGAGACATAACAATTCCACTTTTTTCAACGTTACAGTTTAGCAGATGCCAAAGTTTTTCGATATAACAATGTTTTTGGTAATAAAACCTTTTGCATCAGGACATGGTCTATCGAGTTATGTGAAAAAAAATAAAGGAAATATTAATTGATTTGAAATTTTCACTTCATAATTCAACTGGGAAAAATCAAAAGAACACAATAAATAAATATTTATTTCAATTCAACGCTAACAGAAAAACAAAAAATATAATTCAAAGAAAAAGAATACTATAAACATACCTCTGTAGCAATTTACAATTAAGCAGTATTCATTTTCTATATAAGATTTAGATCGATCAGAAACAGTCCATGTTTGCATTATATAATATTGAGAAATATGTCAGTTACATGTTATAATAATAGTAACTTCAAATATCTAGCAAGGCAGGTCTTGTTTCCTTGGCACATTTGAGAACAGATTGCATGAATTTAATGAATCCAGTATCCTTGGGTTTTTCAAGACCTCTCAGAAGACGATTTTTCATGACTGCTATAAATTCTTTGTTGCTCAGCTGGCCATCCACTGAAATAAAAAATTTCATTTGAATATGTGAATTGAAACAGTGGTAGCAGATCTCTAGTCGTAATATTTTTGTACCAACAAACAAATCCAATTCAAGGACTTTGATTGCTTGCTACCCAATCAATATATTCGGAATATTTTGTCAGACCACTAATTTTAAAATATCAAGTAGACGGTATACAAAATTTTACCCATTTTTGATTACTCAAAATATTACTTACGGTTTTCATCAAATATGGTGAATACTACGTGAATAACATGATCACTTAAGTTAACATGAACCACAGTTTTAGCTACATGTTTGAGAGTTTGTTGATCAATAGAAGCTCCGGCGATGTGGTAAAAAGTTAATGCAGTATCTACGTCGTTGATGTTGTTCAGGAAATGGAAAAAGTTGAGATAATCTTGTTTAGATATCCCAAGACTATGGTCTCTGAAACTGAATATAACCAAGTTTAGTTTTATAAAATCAAAATCAACCAATCATTCAGAATTCATAACATCAATTTACTTATTCTTACGTTTTCTTAACTCTCTTCAACATACGAGCTTTTTTCTTTTGGGGATAACCTGCATACGCTAAAAGAAGTTCAGTGAAATCCCCCTCAGAAATATTTCCATTTTCGTCCGGTTTTTTTCGATTAAACTCCAAACTCAAAATTTCCTGTTGAAGTTTTTCTTGGAAATCTAAGAACTTCTCGATTGTCAGCTTTTGCTTCAGGTTTGGACCAAAGAAATAAGTAGTCAATGCTGAATTGACTCCCTGAAATAAATGAAGACACTATCTTTTTCATAAATTCTGTCATTGCTATGAATCAAAATGAATGAAAATTGAAAAAAAATGAAATAACTCAAAACCCATGCTTGAATAATTGTCATTCAATTTCGAAATATGCTGAACTTGACATATACAATAATGTTCAATTTTTTCATGTGTTTTCTATAGGGATTTGAAAAAGGGAACCGAATTGATTTCCATCATATAGTAGGAGATTATAGCCGGTTGTCGAAGACCTCCCACTACTATAACATAATTAATGGCATTGATTTTGACCGACGTCACACGACCTTGAGCTATGTGCAAAGCCAAACATGCAAGTCTGCACCCTGCTCAGTTTGTTAATAGCTGTTGTTTGTTTCATTTTTGGCCACCAAACCGTAGACACATATCGCACTAGTATTTCTAAAGTGACACAACTAAAAAAAACGGCATTCTTGAGATGAGACTATAAAAATAATCGGTAAATATTTCTTTATCGATCATCTAAACTGATACAGTTTAGATTATCGATAAAGAAATATTTACCGATTTTTTTCATAGTCATGACTCAAAAATACCGATTTTTGAGTTGTCACTTTAGAAATACTAGTTGCGATATGTTATCATGGGTTTAATTACCATGATGTAGGTAGAGCCAATATATCATGCCTCTCCATAGGTGCATCTAGCCATCAATACTTGAACAAACATATTGAATTTCCTTAAGATCATGTGACTAGAGACTAGATTATTGAATCTTGTTGAACACTTATACACCTATAGTGTTGATAACATTTTTTTTTAATCTACAAGATTTGCTTGCCTCGCTGGCACCATAAACCGCCCGTGTCCACCAAAATTGAGAGAAAGGATTGCAAACAATCAATTTCAGGTATTGAAAGTTGACACTGAGATTTGAATTCATATTTTCAGTAATAATTTCAACAAATGCTTCAATTGGTTCAAGTTTTCAGTTAATTTCTAGTATTCTTACCTTGAAAGTGTTACCAGTGTTTGCGTGATCCCTGTGACGTGATCCTATGCTAGTCTGTTGTCGAATTAAAGTGGCAACCTTCTCAAATTCTTCGCAATCTACATCTCCATCACCATTTAAATCGAACATACGAAACGCAATCTCAAAGTGACGACGAGACGCTACAAAAATGTCGAATCAAAGATCACTACACTACAGAGTGTTTAGGTTTTCAAACCTTGCTTGCTCAGCCTAGTTTATAGAGATGATACGGATATCCAGTATCCGGCAGAATACCGGAATATTAATAATATATTTTCAGGTGATTAATTGCTTTATTTAATTAGTATCACTTAAAAAATACAATCAGTACCACACAATAGTTCTACAACTTAGAAAATGAATTAGTAGTCTTCCTGCACTAAGGGCAAATTATGGGAATAGGATAGAGAAAATAACTTTTGTCTAACTTTTACTAAATAGAAATCAGAGAGGTTTTTTTTTCTATATTCGATATGAATTTCTATAAAATAAGTAGGTCATCAATCGAACAAAATACTAATTTCTCTGCATTAAGAGATAGGAAGCGGTTTCGCTTGTCTTCGTAAATAAGGCCAGCTTCAGAAAAAAGTATTTTGCTGTACACACTGCTGCAAGGTGCTAAAAGATAGATGCACTACAATCGATACAATAAGCCAATAAATGAATCAATTGTTAACTTCGAAATTTTCAATAAGGAAAAGTTGAGAATTGGACCGTCCGCCCTCTCATTCGCACGCCGCCTATGCTAGCATTCTTCTTGCGATGCACCAAAT
The DNA here is from genome assembly GCF_025532065.1 of Leptinotarsa decemlineata. Classification (NCBI taxonomy): domain Eukaryota; kingdom Metazoa; phylum Arthropoda; class Insecta; order Coleoptera; family Chrysomelidae; genus Leptinotarsa; species Leptinotarsa decemlineata. The sequence continues at coordinate 5,567,840 of NW_027412556.1, read as the reverse complement.
GACAACAATGTCGGATATTCGGCGACCGAATATCCGGCTTCAAGGTTGACCGGTATCCGGCTAAACTGCTATCCGTTTCATCTCTATATTTTTTCCAATATAAAGGTTAGGGGCTTTGAGTAATAGTTATTTTTTTGCTTCTACTTCACTAGCAAGAATCAACAATTGTTCAACGCAATAATCAGTTTGACACAACAGATCAACAAACATCAAGACCTAGAAAGTTGATGAAACAATTTATAAGAGAAATCAATAATACAACAAAGATAAAACCACAATCCCTACTTGAGTACATTGGTCAAACATATTTTTTTCCTCCTAGAATTTACATTAATCCAAACTAATATTTGAAATAACGAATTCAATTCTCATTTCTTTTTCATATTGCTTAGTCAACACAAGAGTTATCAAAATAGTCAACACTATAATATGAGTAAACAAAAATGAGTAAAAGTATTTCTTAATCGAAATCTTTAAAATTGAAATCATCTATTCAGTTTTAGGTCAATCGAATAAATAAATAAAATTAATTTGTACTTACTTGACAATACCGTCAACAGGAAGATGTAGTCAGAAAAAGTAATGAGTCCGGAACTGCCCAATTTGTAAAATATACTATCTTCATCTAGAGTAAGATCAAGTTTCTGCTGTACCGTCTAATCAAAAAAGTACACGAAGTGAATAAATTGAATCAGGGATATATTATCATCATCATTGACATTAACGAAGAATAACTTAAGATATTATTAAAATTCAAAATTATACTCCCAATAAGTTATAGAGCAATATATTTCATAACCAGAGATGTCCTGATTCATGAGTTTTACAAAACTCTTTGTTCCTTCCACAAAATGTGATGAAGATAGAGAAGTATAAAGCCAAAACGTTTTTCTTCACCAAAAATTACGTTTTCAACCCATAAAAAAAAACAATAAAATATTATTTATTTTTCGTGACCACAAGTTAGACATATCTGTGCCATTATGTCCACAGACAAACTCAAAACAAAATCTACTCAGTTATATACATTAAATAAGCCTTGTTACTGCTTGAATTTGCGATTAGATATTTCGAAGAATTCGCATAATGGAAGAACATCTGTGTCAAAATGCTATGGCTTCTTCTGCATTCTCATTTTAGTTAAATTGGTATAAAGTTTAATGAACAAACAAAACCTTCAACATTATAGACATTCCAAAGCACTGACTTTCCAGGCTGTGATTTCTGTTTTTACTCCAAGACCACTTGTGATATCGAGAATACGGTATTTCGAAACGATACCCATTTCAAGTCATGACATTTCGACTCTTTGAAACTCAAGAAAAGCGGTCGCGGTCATGATAGCAATCTTAATTTTCACATCTGAGATTCTCCAAATACAATAATCTATGTTTAAGGTGTTTCCACCTTTTTATTTAAAAAAAAGGATACACTGGTAACAATAATTCATTATATTAGGTTGTTTCAAGAGTTTTGTCAGTTTCAATGTCATGAGTTTTTGTGGCTTCACATCTCGATAAAAATGTATACAACTGTGTCGTGGAATATACAAATCGATAGAGAATTTTGTACCCCATACATTGAAGCTTTTAATTTTTTTCGAAACTCGTTACTTATGACGTCGTTATGTACTGAAAATTGCATCAGCAGCAGCCGACATTGGTCAACATACGAGGTCCGATCCTGCTCAACGATAACGCCCGTCCGGACGTTTCACAAATCATCGTCCCATCATACTCACCCACCTAACCCCCCAGACCTCTTGCCATCCGAATACCATCTTTTCAAGCACTTCGATAACTTTTTCCCCGGTAGATCCGTCGCCAATCAGGACCCGGCAAAAACGGTCTTCGTCGACCTCATCGAATCCCGAGTACTCAATTTTTATGCTGACGGAATCAATCGACTTGTGTTTCGTTGGCAGAAGTGTACTGATTCAAATGGCGCTTATTTCGATTAACTTGAATACGTATTCACTGAGATATTACGGTTTGAAGTAGACTCGTAAAAACAGAAAAAACTTTTGAAATGACCAGTATTATTTTCTCTATTCTTACCCCATCATAGAAATACTATTTTTCTGTAGTTTCTATAAGTCTTCCATCTTCCCACCTTGAATAAGCTTTGAAATTTGAAATTCACCTCAACATCAAGAATAAAATATTATTAAAAACATTCTTCTACAGACTTCAAGTGTATCTAAACTACGGCATTAAAAATTTTACTCAACTGTCAAGTTGATGAGAATTTGCGTTGTAATTTTGAATGAAAAAAAAAATCTAATTCATAAGCCAATTGTTAAACTAATATCATGCTATACAAAAATTGACATGCAGGCAGAAGACATTCCACAGAGAGAGGGTAATTACCTGTAAACTGTGCTGAAAAAATAAAAATAGACGAGATTTATTTACAGAGGTAAATTAATTATTTGGATAAAAATACAGAATGTGAAATGTGGATAGTAGAAATGAGACAGGTACTAAAAATTTTATTTCTTACCTTAGGGTCATATCGCCTATACTGATCCAATCCATAACCTAAAAAAGGAAATATATTTGAATGGCCTTCTAATTCAAGAAAATTTCTTCATGCAATCTGGGAGAACATGCAACTTTCAATTTTGATCATCCCAGCCATAAATTTTGGCTGAATGATTATGTACTTCCTACCAGCTTATTTATTTTGAAATCCCGCTTCAGCCAAATAACTAAAAATCGATTCAACGGTCCGTGTATGAATGGGAACATAAGTGAAGATGAGGTTACAACCCTTTAGTATGACAACTGCTATGAAGTATTTAGTTTTAGTTCAGATACTTCCACCCTCGGTGTGATTTCCTTCTTGACGAGGTTAAGTAATTTTTAGAGGAAAAAAAAAGTGGTGCGAAGGCAAAACATGCATATTATCAAAAGTTAATGATTCAGTAGATGGTGCAAAGTCTGAAAGTTAGTAAATTATTAGGTTGATTGGTTAAGTCTTCATGAACCATATTCAAAATTCTTCTATTTACATCATCAGGTAGGGAAACATCCACTGGAATGGTTACCGTAGCTGTGAATTCTAAAAAAATCATTTTATGGGAAATTGGCAACAAATTCCTTATTTTAACCCATTAAAAAACTCCAAAACAAAATTATAAAGTGTGAATTCAGTTAAACTACATCGAGCCTATAATCAACATGTATAAGATTTGTCATCCTTACATAAATTCAAATTATGTACCTTTATTTATTTGGTCAAAATCAAGTTCAAAACATTCAAATCTAACTACTGGCAATGTGGTGGATAAATTTGAATATAGAATAATGGAAATGGTCTAATAAACCGAAACCGGTCGTAACAAATAATAAACTTAGTAGAAATTAGACAAAAGTTATTTTCTTTATTCTATATTCAAAATGAATTTCTACAAAATAAATAGGTCATCAATCGAACAAGGATAAATTTGAGTCCTCTGATTCAGTAAATGATCGACCAACACACGTACCTACATCGACGATACGCAAGATCTGCAGAAAACATTGCCGCTCTCTGTGAGAGTGTGCAGGAGAACCCGAGGCGATTTCGCGTCGCTCACAAGAACTCGGTCTTTCGCAGACCACAACTTGGCGAATTTTGCGTTGTGACTTAGGCCTGCACCCGTACAAAATTCAACTTACTTAAACAACGACGTGTGTTCGCTGAATGGCCTCTGGAGCAGTTAGCAACTGACCCTAATTTGCATCGAAAAATCATTTTCACGATGAGGCCCATTTCTGGGGGAATGGGCACCTGAACAAACAGATTTATCGAATTTGCAACACTACCAATCCACATGAGATCCAAGAGCGTCTAATGCATCCCGAAAAAGTCACTGTTTGGTGTGGATATTGAGCTGGCGGCGTCATCGGTCCATATTTCTTTGAGAACGACGTTGGCGAGGTCATCACTGTTAACGGCGAGCACTATAGGTCAATGATTACCTTTTGGCCTGAATTGGATGATCTGAACACCAACGACATGTGGTTTCAACAGGACGGCGCCAAGTACCACACAGCTCATGCCACATTAGATATTCTGCACGAGCGATTTGAGGGAATGGTCCTTTCACGTGGAAGTGATGTGAACTGACCACCGAGATCGTGCGATTTGAACTCGTTAGATTTTTCCTTGTGGGGGTCGCATGTGTTTGTGAAAAAGCCACAGACCACAGCTGTCCTCGAAACCAACATAACCCACGCCACTGGTCAAATTAAGCCTGATTTATGCGCCAGAGTAATGGAAAATTGTACGTTTCGGATGCGCTACACCCAGAGAAGCCGTGGCGGATATTCCACACATAATGGCATCAATACGTCAATAATGGCATCAATAAAAAATTTCGATGATATCTCACTCTGTGTTATTTAACTCTTTCGCTGCTCAAGACGAGTATTCTCGTTTGCCGTTCTATTGCTCCTAACGAGAAAACTCGCATTTCAAAGTAAAATAAGATCTGACTGCTCCAGCCGCAAATTCTCGCGGCAACTTATTTTGTAGTGCGGCGACGAGCCGGCAACGGCGCTTTTCGTGCAAATTGTCTACGGCGCGTCGATAACAACGTGGTACATGTGTGAGCTTGCTAATATATTGTATTCTTCTTGCATTGCAGGGAAATAAATAATGCTTAACTTTAATTGTTATTTTAATAAATGATTCATTATCATAAAACATTGTTTCGGTGACATAACATATTTAATTTCTCCCTAAATTGCATATCCCATTGGACTATACTGCTCCAGACGAGTATGTTCGCAAACGCCAGAAAAACTGTCAACTGTACGAGAGACGATTCTCGTCCTATGCGCAGCGAAAGGGTTAAATTTAGAGATGGGAAGCGCCTAAAGAAAGACCTTATATAAACATGCATGTTTCTAGGGAAAATAAATCATTATTATTATCATTATGTAGACTAGCTGACGAGGGTTTCTCAGAAAAATGCACAGATAAACTATATATGTAACTACCAGATATTATTTACTAAAACAACACCCACAAATCATCTACAAACTGATAACTGAAATAAGACTAACCGTCAGGTTGTTTCAAACCAGGAGTCATGGATCTTAAAAAATCATCAGGTGTCATGAAAATTTCATGCTGATCAACTGTAGCTCCTTGAACTTGCAGAGTGGCAAAGTAGCGAAAAACTTTGTCTGGTGTCGAATAGTGTCTAATGCGATTTTCATATTCGATTATCTGTTGCACATGCATGAAAAAGAATGATTATTATGCCAATTTTAAACCACAACAAACTGAGAAGGTTTGCTAATGAAAAAATGTCTGTGTTGTTCGGAGAAATTTTTTACTTCAGAAGTAAGTTGGTTATTTTTATATTTTCAAATAAATTTTTCTTTCGAATTCAAATCTATATTCAATTTTGGGACAAGAATTGCAGAGAAAAATCCAAATAATCAAGTTATTTAATCTAATCATTATAAGATAAGACCATAACAAAATAGTGAACAAGCTGAAAATACATCGTTAACCAAAGTTGATACTTTAATTAGTCGAAGTCGGGATCAACATACAGCAGCGCGCTGTTCCATATCTCAATTTAGGAAACAGAAATCTAAATTTCTATAATATAACCTCATTGCACGAGCTCGACAAAATAAAAATATTGGCGGTCACACAGGGTGTTCAATTTTTTCTGGGCGGATCCCAACTGTGTTTTTTCAAACGGCAACCTATATTTTTTATAGTTTTTTCGGTTTCTACATAGAAAATAAAAGACACTTTATGTATACCTTCACTTCGAGAATATTGACGGTTTTCGAGATATCTAGCATGACAGGTTTTTTTCCCCAATATTCGTTAGGTACTCAGAATATTTGAAATTATAAAGTAATGCAAAGTCCAACTGAATTTGTTTTTGTCAAATATTCTACATTGGTAACTCTCTCAAACGATATATCTGAAATCTACCTGTGATATACAGGGTATGAAAAACCGCTTGCCACATATTGTAAATAAAAATTTGCAGAATCTTCCTTATTTTAAATGGAACACCCTGTATATTATTGATCCATAAGGAGCGCCAACGAAACCTCTACAAATTTCATTAAGTATTCCCTATGCCTAGGTTCAATAGTTTTTCTTAAAAAAGCATTTTTCTTTATAATTTCAAATATTCTGAGTAACGAATATTGGAAAAAAAAACCTGTCATGCTAGATATCTCAAAAACTGTCAATATTTTCGAAGTGAAGATATACATAAAGTGTCTTTTATTTTCTATGTAGAAACCGAAAAAGCAATAAAAAATATAGGTTGCCATTTGAAAAAACACAGTTGGGATCCGCCCAGAAAAAATTGAACACCCTGTGTGACCGCCAATATTTTTATTTTGTCGAGCTCGTGCAATGAGGTGATATTATAGAAATTTAGATTCCTACCTGTTTCCTAAATTGAGATATGGAACACCGCGCCACTGTTGCAGGACCCTGTATAGTTTCTGGTTTTTCTTCGCTAGTAGATGTCACTTCAATTCAAAATGGGAGCGGCAAAAGTGTTACTGAATAAATGTTTTTGATGATATATGAACCCTTTTATCAATCAAGCAGAAACTCAACGATACAAAAGGCGTCATTTCATTATTCATTTATTGCTAAGGCTTACTCCACACATGAGAGACGCAGAAGATTAGTATGATCCAACACCAAGCAATAGCACGAAAGCACTTATTATTTACCATCAGGTTGTTTCATTCCTGGTGTTATGGCCCTGAGAAAATCATCTGGGGTCATGTAAACTTCTGACGTATCACTCTGAATTACTTTTACTGTCGAAAAATATCTGAAAATCTTGTCGGGTGTGGAATAAGCTCTCATTCGATTTTCATACTCTATTATCTATCATGAGGTATGGAAAGAAAAAACAAATAGAAAAAAAAATCATGAAATATAGGCAGGCCAAGAAATATGTGAGACAGGAAATATTCGTTACTACTCTGAAACAGCTCCAACTTCGAATTTTTTTATTTTCTAAAATTATCTTATTATTTTTTATATTATTTATCAGAAACATATTGAAGTGGGGATAGACTTATTTATACAGGGTGTAACTAAACAAGTGTAAAACATTTAAGGAGGTGATTCCTCATTGAAAAAAAGATAGGATCTTTCATATAAAGAAATTTCATTGGAGCATCCCTTGTTAAGATACAGCCCCTTAAAGGGGGTACATAAAATTTTAGTAACAATTTTTTTCACAAGCACTAAAAAAGTTACATTATTGAAATTAACCTGACGTTTTGTACTACCAAAAAGACACTTAGCCAGTTATTCATTTGGTTTACTCCATGGTTGTAAGGGGTGGAAAACGCAACCCCTAAAATTTATTTCCAATGTAACTTTTTGTCTTATTATTTGTTTACCATTTAAAAATTGATTTCCGATAGCCTGTTTCATTCTAAACAAAATATGTCTCTTGGGTTTTTTGCCCAAAATGAACCAGTTCGCAGCAAAAAAATATTTTACGAACAACATACATCGTCATAAATGCGAACTGGATTTATTGTTATTTTGTAGTTAGTACCTGTATTAAACGATTAAAGGGTAATAAACAAAACTAATTTATTAATAACAAAACACACAACATGTAGAAATCATAGTAAATGTTCAATATGTCTACCTTCAGACATTACGCATGCGTCTAGACGTCGGCGCATTGAGCTACGTATTTGCTCAAATATTCCTGGAGTTTCTGTGATTACCCTGCACGCATCGATTATGCGGTTTCTTAAGTCCTCTACATCGCGAACAGGAGTACGATAAACCAAATGCTGTAAATGGCCCCAAATAGAAAAATCGAGAGGATTGAGATCCGGGGATCGAGCGGGACAGTTATGTGGTCCTCCTCGACCTATCCACTGATTTGCATATGTTTCAGTTAAATGCTGACGTGCTACTTGACTAAAATGGGCGGGAGCCCCATCATGCATAAAAAACATGTCCCTTCTGATGCCCAAAGGAACTTCCTCCAGCAGTACTGGATGCACTTCTCTTAAAAATTGAACGTATGCCTCACCATTTAATCGAGGAGGTAGAAAATGAGGCCCAATTAAATTATTCCCAATAACTCCGAGCCACACATTAAGAGAAAACTGTTTCGACAATAGCGTGAGGGTTTTCATCAGCCCATATGTGGTAATTATGAAAATGAATAATCTTGTCCCAAGAAAAACTACATTCGTCTGTGAATTCTATCGTCTTCAGAAAGTCGCAATTTCTTCTAATCATTTCCAGCATCCAATTGCAAAATTCAAGACGGTTCGGAAAGTCTCGCGGTAACAGTGCCTGTACTCGTTGCAGATGGTAAGGGTATAAGAGTTGTTCCTTTAAAATTCGAAATACCGTCATTTGATCAACATTTAGCTGGAAAGCAATCTTTCTAGTACTGGTAGTAGGTTGTTCTTCAATCAAATTGAGTACTGCTTCCTCAAGCTGTGGTGGCGACCACAATCCTGTGTTCTTTTGTCGAATGAACCATATTCTCGTAATCGTTGATGAAGTCGAGCAAATATTCTATGTGAAGGATGCTACCGTTGAGGATAAATTTCAGCATATATTCTAGAAGCTTCTAACCCATTCCCCTGCGACAGACCGTAAACGTAATGCATATCAGCCATTTCCTCATTTGTGTATGCCATTTTAATAACAAGTAACAAATCAAGAACAGAACAACACACAATTAGTATTAATTCAATTTCGAAAATTCACAAACTGATAGCGTCATACCAATTTAATTGTCACTATCGCTAATAGCAACCTACTAGATACATTAGTTTCGTATTTTCGCATTTATGACGATGTATCTCTATAGTGGTTCCTAAAATAATTGTTTGCTGCGAACTGGTTTATTTTGGGCAAAAAACCCAAGAGACATTTTTTGTTTAGAATGAAATAGGCTATCGGAAATAAATTTTTAAATGGTAAACAAATACTAAGACAAAAAGTTACATTGGAAATAAATTTTAGTGGTTGCGTTTTCCACCCCTTACAACCATGGGGTAAACCAAATAAATATCTGGCTAAGTGTCTTTTTGGTGGTACAAAACGTCAGGTTAATTTCAATATTGTAACTTTTTTAGTGCTTGTGAAAAAAATTGTTATACAAATTTTATGTACCCTCTTTAAGGGGCTGTAACTTAACAAGATATGCTCCAATCAAATTTCTTTATATGAAAAATACTACCTTTTTTCGATGAGGAATCACCTCCTTAAATGTTTAACATTTATTTTGTTACACCCTGTATAAATATAATTATGAATTATACATTTATAAAATATAAAATAATGATTTCGTTGACTTAGTATGATTGTATTTTGGTAAGTGAAGTTGTTGTCCTGTATTTCCTCTTGTTTAATATTATGGATTAGAGAACTAAATATTCTGGCATCAACTTATTCAAGACTTTAAAAATGAAAATCTTAGATGTCAAATATAATCTCTGTGATACTGATAACTATTTTAATGAGTCCAACATGAAAATAGTATTTGTATATCGGTTACACCTCAAGTTTATATGCATTCCTCGATTCTGCAATTTCTGTAGACTTGAAATTTTGTTAGCATCAAAGGAATATAATATACTTCCACAGAAATCAGGTGAGGTTGAATAATTGTATTATAAAACGTTAACCTAGAATATAAAGATAGCTCAGATAAGACTCTAGTAAAGAAATATATCTTTTTCGAAATACAATTAAAATGGACGCTGAAAGAAAGAGTGTTATCTAGCATGAAACCCAAATACTCAATCTCGTTTACGAACGTGATTTTTCCACCATTTATTGAAAGTATAAGAAATGGTTTTGCGTGGTTTAATAATTGGAGCTGTTTCTAAGAAAAAGATTTTGCTGATTCGATTATTAGTCAAGTTCTTAAGAAATTATAGGGAGCATAAAAAGTAATGGACCCGTCACCAAATTTTCTTAGTATAATAGTATTAAAGAGATATTCTCTTCAATTGTACTTCCGGCACTGAAAGCCTATGGCTTTATATGTAAATAGTAATTTCTGTATTTATGTGTGGATACTTCACCTTTTTTATTTGTACATTCAACATAATTTTCACAATTCTAAGATCTCATAGAAGTTGTTTCGAAAGTACTCTTTTTTTCGTGTTATTCGATGTTTATATGAAAGTAGTTGTTTTAGCAGAGCTTTTTCTTCCAGTTTGTGTCTGAAAGTTAGTTCTTTGCACATTTACACATTTTTGTAGAGTTCAAAATGAAAATGATTGCTTTCTTCCTTTCTTTGGAAGATTCCCAAACTTTTTTGCATAAAGATGGGGAAGTAGAAAGCCAGAAACTTTTTTTCCAAAAAAATAATCACTTTCTTATTAGTCAGTGGGCTATGCTTGAAGACTGGCTGTAAACAAATCTAAAGTAAATGGAACTTCAAACGTTCAAGCCAGTCTCTATATACCTACACAGTAGGTTTAATGGACTGACGCCTATCAGAAAACAACTACTCCCCTGGCTAATACCACGAAGGGCGTTGGATTATATCCGACAGGCGTCAGTGCAGGAATTTTCACAGAAAATGTCCTGCATATGCAATTGGCAATACAACTGAAAGAGTCGGATATAATCCAACGCCCTTCGTGGTATTAGCCAGGGGAGTAGTTGTTTTCTGATAAGCGTCAGTCCATTAAACCTACTGTGTAGGTATACAGAGACTGGCTTGAACGTTTGAAGTTCCATTTACTTTAGATTTAAAAATAATCACTCCTAAACATATCCCCCTTTCAATTTTAATGAAACACTGATTAGATTGTACTGTCATGATTACTATAAAAAGCACATAAAAAAATTTACACAGTTGCTACAACGGCGGAGAATAGTTTTTGTATCCTAAAGAAAAATAGTGGCTAGGTCCATTACTGAAAATTCATTGGCTTTAATAAAATCAAAAAGTTAAATGAATCCCTCTAAGAATTATGGTAAATAGAAAATAAAAGAGCAATTTGTGACCAGAAAAAGGAACAATAATGATTAAAAAGAGTCATTTCTAATCAATGGTGAAGAGTATAAGATTCAAATGAAACATCATGATAGTAGAACAGAATATAAAGAAGTTATGGAGCCATCGTTCTCCATTTTATTAAAAAGTTTGAAATCTGCCTGGTAATTCCAATAGAACAAAAGCCCTTTGTTATCTTTTAAAAGCTGAAAGTTCATCAGCCCATGGTCCCAATATATGTGAAAAACGATGAGCTACTATCAAGTTTTATCATAATTTAGCAGGTAACAGGTAGCAAAGGTGCATCATCCAACATAGACAGGGAATGATTGGCTACTGTGAGGTTTGCATCATCATGGCTTTGGCAATGAACAGGTAGCAAAAGTGTCAAAAATCCTTCGCCAGATACAATAAAACTTTTCATTATTATATGTTATTTGGGTAACTCCAAGAAAATATTTCCCCAGTAGCCGGACAGTTTAACAGTTCTAACACCTGGCCCGATAAATTTAAAAGTTAATGTAGTTGCGTGCATCATGCAATATACATCTAAATAGATTTATTTATTTTATTTAACACGTACTCCCAATTATAATTGAAAAATACAAAGTTCAAAAAACAATAATTAGAAAACTAATACATACAAAATGAATACAAAACAAATATATAGTGTCACTATAAACATATACAAATACAAACTCAATAGCAGTGCAAACAACTCCTTTTGGTCCTAATAGCAATTGGCAAACTGCTGAAAATAAGTACACATTAAAGCACATTTCAATTTCTTAATGATGTTGCTATTAAGTTTGTCTGGCCTGGTGTTAGTTTTGTCGAAACTATTTAGCTACTCTTTTGGTTAGTTTCCGGGTTTCGCTGTAGTCTTCTTTGGATACAATCTCCAAACGTTTCAACTGCAACTGCGGCAGTCATCTTCAGTAGCGCGGTCGAAGTACTCTTCTTGACGTTTCAACTGAACTGTAGCTACTACACACTATTGCTACCTGTTACCTGCCAAAACCATGACGATGATTCAAACTTCACAGTAGCCAATGGTTCGTTCCTTACCTATGTGAGAAACTTCCAGCTTTTATAAAATAACGAAGGTCTGGCATTTACAGTCTCTTAGACTTCTAACAAAATCATTAGAAATGCCCAAATTTGCAAAAATAGAATTTAATTTGGATAATTGAATTACATATTACTGTTATATTTCTGGAACCAACTTTCTTCTTGTTCATGCTCATTTTTAACGATACTGTTCAAACAAAATACCAAAATCATTAGAGAGACCCAAATTTACAAAAAAAGCATAATTCAAAGTTAATAAATTAAATTATATTACTTTTCTATCTCGGAAGCCCACTTTATCTTTTCTTTGCTTTTTTGTCTTCGAATCATCATCATCGTCAGAGTCTTTCTCTATTCTACTATGTAATTGTATTCCTTCCGTTACCGTTTCACTTTCAGCTCTAACAGAAAAAAAGTGTTTGAACCTGGAAAAAAAATTGGATATGCTCGTCTTGATACTGACACGAGTTGAAAGTATACAGTATTTTCTTTTTTGTGTTAAATGCAAATAATTATATAATAAACTAAATTTCTGATTCGATTTTCCTAGGGATTGATAATATATTTTAATATATCTGAAGTTAAAGTAGTAAAACTACTTTCAGAGGATATCAGTTAATATGGTAGGAAAGGATCTCTGTGACATATTGAACAAAACACTGCTTCCTTCCTTCGCTTATTACATCTCACTTACCATCTATAGTCGATACATGATCCAATGAATGAAATCAATATAAAAGAATACCATATTTTAGAAAAAAGTGGCAACTTTTCATTTTTATTATGTCCAAAATTTTTATAATTTCGTTTTTGTCCATGGTGGAAATCAGTCACATGAAATAGGTATCTAGGATAATTATTAGTGAATATCGATGTCGTGTAACATTTATAAACAGATATTCCAGGGCGTAATATTTTGAGATAACTCATTTCAATATTATGTGACTTTGTTTTGACTGGAAAGTTGAAATGAAAATTGACACATTCATAGTGTTTTCCATTGGTAACATTCGTGCATATCTAGTGTATTACTATTTTTCATTAATGTATTGAAAAATAGAAGCATGTATGCACTAGTTTTACCAATGGAAAACGCTATCAGTCATTACACAGAAGGTGAGCTCTGAAACAAACTAAAATTAGTGCAACTTATGTTACTCCTTCAATACCTCAGAGTAATGATATTTTTTATTACTCTGAGTTCCATCTCAGGACTATGGACTTTTGGAGTCGACATGAGTATTTACTATTATTTTGATGTATTTTGAATTTTTAGGAGCTTGCATTACATAGAGCGTTCGTGATTGTAAAATCATTATTAATAATAATATGATAAATGATGGCAGTAGAAAAAGCTAGTTAGAGTAATTGTTTGTGATTTCGGGTTTCTAGGCCATAGACTGTTGTTTTTTTTGTGATGATTTGCTGGTGCCCAAGTAGACCAAGTCTGAAGTTTCGAACAAGTACTGAGCGAAAGTAGCCACTATATATTTAAAACAATTCGACTCAAACATAATCTCAATTTAATATTTTCACAGTCAAAAATATACTCTCCCATTCTTTATTCGTTTATTTTATCTCTTGAAATTTCGTAATCAGGAGAACCATATCACTACTATGACGAAACACTCGTTACGATTTAGGGTACTACGACCTACAGGTAATATCAAAATACGTATGCTCTAACTACCGACTTTCAGCGACGCCTATCATTGGAAAATTTCTCAATCTTTGAGAAATCAAATACTGGGGTGAAGGCGAATGAAATTATCGAGTAATTATGGCGAATTCAGGGTTTGCTTTCATTGGTCAATGCCAAAAAAGGCTCAAAAACATTTTTTTCCCAACATCGGTTGTCTGATTCCAACTTGAAAGTATGAATTAGACTTGTCGCAAAATTCAAAAATTTGGAAAATTGGGTACCATTTACTGTGTTGCGTGGTAGAAAGTGAGCATGATCCTAACAGTTCCTGTATCTGAACGGTACACCTCCTATGAGTTCTGTGGTATTTAATTTTGGATGTGTAGAGACCTTATAGTTCATCTAGTTGGCAACACCAGTCTTTATTTCCAAAGAGTACACCAATTAAAGGATATTCACGTTAAGAAGATAATGACGTCATTTTTGGTAATTTTCTATATCCAACATAACAACGTTAAAATTTCTAATGAAATGCGTTTAATAGCAATGAAACTAGTAAAATTTAATTTGGCAGTTGCTCAACTGATAGTAAAATTTCAGACGTTGCCGAATCGAAAGAAACTCGAGAACTGTCAGTCTTTCTTTTCTTTTTAGAACTAATCATTTGTTTTGATAAGACCTGGAGAATTGTCGAAACAATCTTAACAAATTTGTGTTTCAACTAAGTAAGTTAATATAAGGTTGATAGCAATAAAACATTACAAAATAATTTGAAAGTTCGAAATAGTGCACATGTTGGCAACGCCGTAACTTGTCATTTTGTGATGTCATTCTCTTAACGTGAATCCTATTTTCTATATTCTGTATTTTACATGTTGGTAGATAGAAGTGCTGACGCGAGAATTGATCTACTTATAGTTATTTAGATTACTTGGTTTTTGCGAAATTTGAACAATCATGGGAAAGAAAAAAGGTCAGTATTTCTGATTTCACAAAATATAACTAATATCTATTGATTTACTAAGAAGACACTATCACAATTAAAAAATATTTTTTTACTGTTTCTTTGCTGTCAACCCCCCTGCCAAAACCGTGGTCAGACCCAGCACCTATTTTAACGACAATTTGTGCAATTCAACTCATATTTTTAGAAACTTGATGGTTCTATTTTTGAAGTCTGTTTTCTGAAAGTTTAATCCTGATTTCAGTACTACAGTATCAGTTTTTTTAGTAAAATTTTTATTTTGTCTATATTTTAATTTCAAATTCCAGTCTCTAAAGTGTATACCTTGGTAATATTCATCAATATGTGAATAATGAGTTGAAAGGCGCTAATTCCAGTTTTAGTTACATTAATTAGTAGTATATTCTTGTAAATTTCCACTGAAGCAGAAAGATTATGAACTATCTGTTTTATTTATATTGCATACATATAAGCACAGCTCAGTTACATATACAGTGTCCTACAAGTACCAGTGATAAACTTAGATATCTAACATACAGTAAAACTAAAATCATAAACTCCATATAGAGGAGCATGTAAAATCGATAAAAGCAGTCAAATGAATAATTATAAATTGAAGTTGCCAAAAGTCGTTGAAGATAAAATGCTAATATATATGTCATACACTTTTATTACATAGATAATAATTGAAGTATAAGTTTGGCTGGGATAATGCTGAAGACATCAACTGTTCATTAGTGGTTTTCACGAGTATTCAACTGGAGAAATCATGTTGAAGTTGAGAAATGTGCAACCTCGTCTCAGGCGAATATCTGGTTAGCTGAAATTCACCAACTTTTGACGGCCACGGTCAACTTCTAACGTATTAATTTCCGCATGAAATCCATGTTTAGTCAATGGTAATACTATATCAGTGAATATCTTGGTACAGTTAAAATGTACATCTTATCCAATGAGAAAAAACTTGTACGATCAGTTTCCTTCCTAAAAAAAAACTGAGTTGACCTGTGTCACATTTTTGACAGCGATAAACCTGCATTTTTTCGATAAAAAAAGGATTTTAATTTACTTGGAATCAGTGAATGGAGAATTCTGCAAAACTTGGAGAAAACCCAGCCAAGTACTTGTAATGAAATGAAGTTTTCACTGTTCCAATACACATCGTTACCTTGAGAAAAATCCATTATTGATATTGACCTGAATGTTGTGCTAAGAACACATAGTTTATAAATAAATACTGTATTCAGGTTTCCTTATACCACAAAATAGCATGATTTGAAAACCATTATTGTAACAGAAAAAATAAGGTACATATTTCTCCATACAAAGGGTTCCATGTAAGTGAAATTTTTTATCATAACTCTTTTATACATTATATTGTGTAACTCTACATTATTGATATTGAACTGAATATTGTACTAAAAATACTTTGCTTATAAATAAATACTGTATTAAGGTTTCCTTATACCACAAAATAGCATGATTTGAAAACCATTATTTTAACAAGTGTCTTAAACAGAAAATATAAGGTACATATTTCTCCATACACATGGTTCCATGTAAGTGAAATGTTTTATCGTAACTCTTTCTTACATTATATTGTGTAACTCTCCCATGAATGATATCTGATTCAATTTCATAATGAAAACTTATTGATTAGTTATTATTAAAAACAGCAGTATCTTAATAGTATGTTTCAATAATAATGCTATTCTTGTTTGTTAGCCTAATTGCTTCTGAAGTTCCTTTCATCTATTTCGGAGATTGGCAAATTGTTGATAGTGCTCCACGTAACATGTAACTTAATATCTCTCATGTAATTTTTCTTTTCTATCAGGATTGGAAAACATTGGTGGAAAAAAATCATAATCAACCACGGTTTTCTTGATTTTTTTCATTTTATCACACATTTCACCTATATTTTTGCATAAAACGTAGTAAGGTGAAAGGTTAATTAACCGTGATTATTTAATATATGTAGATAACAAAAATGAATGAAGGATAATCATAAAAATAACTAATTTTCATTAAATGAGACATTCAAATCGCTCGCCACTTTTCCAACAGGATTGTTATTTTTGGAAGGACGCCATTGTGTTTTATAGGCAGCAAAGGGGAATTCCCGCGACACAGGGGAATCCCTGCGCCATATGGGACTCCCCGCGATACAAGGGAATCCCCGCGATATAGGGGAATCCCTGCGCCAAATGGGAATCCCCGCGGTACAGGGGAATCCCTGCGCCACATGGGACTCCCCGCGATACAGGGGAATCCCTGCGCCAAATGGGAATCCCCGCGGTACAGGGGAATCCCTACGCCAGATGGGAATCCCCGCGACAAGGGAGAATTCCTGCTCTGAATAGGAATCCCTGCGCCAAATGATGATGTCAAGAATTGTGCCCGAGAAATTTGTAGAATTCTGTAGTGTAGGGCTACGTTCATGAACTTATTCAGAGTATGATATCACTCCAAGTCATTCATAGAAGTATTTTCTGGTGCTCAGAGTATTTGGCGACCTGATTCTAATCACGTGAGTCGTGACCATGCTCTGTCATACTCTGCATACTCACAGGAAGTAAGTTTATGAACGCAGCTATGAGTAAAATGAATTTGGTTAATTTTATACATAAAATAGAAGTGCTGGCGCGAGAATTGATCTATTTTAAGTTATTTAGAGTACTTGGTTTCTGTGAATGTTGAACAGTCATGGGAAAGAAATTTAAAGAAAAAATGTCAGTTTTTCTGATTTCACGAAATATACCTAACATTTATTAATTAACCAAAAATACACAAAGGCACTATCACAAGTAAAAAAGTGATATATTATGAAAAATATTTTTTTTACTGTGGTTCTTTGCCGCCAGCCCACTGTCCGCACTGGAGAAAAGGGGAATCCCCTCGACAAAGGTGAATCTCCGCGAGAAAGGGGAATCCCCCGCGTCAAAGGTGAATCCCGCGATAAAGGGGAATCCCCCGCGACGAAGGGGAATCCCCGCGACAATTTTTTTTTAATTAAAAGGATACATTGCTTTCTATATTTGGATTTTCAGAAAAGTACTTTTGAAAAATATAAGATTGCAGTCTATTCAACTGTCTTTATTTTCAGTGAAAACTCATTAGAGAAGAAACTGTTTTATTATGAAGATATTTTGGAAACTTAGTTTCTTTTACTATGGAATAATAATTTTACAATCTATTACTGGGCGAATCAAAACTCGAAAACAATCTTTTCCTAATTTTTCATACCAAATATTTTTCAAAAACTCACTCCGTCATCTCAACTTCTCGAAAATAAATGAAAGTGTTGCTTACTGGAAAAATAATTCATGACTAGTTTATCATTGAATTGGAAAAAAGTTCTAAAAACTCAATCATCAGTAGTGAATTGATTTTGCAGCGTTACGTTTACCAAAAATGTTTGCCTTTCAGGTAAAGGTAAATCTCAAGAGTCTCAAGGAGATGCCTCATCGAGTGCCCAGTCTCAGCCCACACCATCTCAACCACCGCAGGGGGCTCCCGCTCCCAGACAGCCCGAGCATGAATCTGCCCCTCAACAAGCTGCCCAACAATCCAAAAAGAAGAAAGGAGGTAAGGGTCAGCAAGGGCAACAGGCTCCCCAATCGAAACAGCAAACACCTTCACCAAGTCAAGGTGAGTATATTTTCTAGTTGATTACATCTAGTTATGGGGTGGGAATTGAATGTACCAGGTAGGAGCCTCTATATTAGGGCCTATAATTAGATCAAGGGCCTCTATATTAATAATAACCTGTGTTACAACAGAACTCATGTTAAAAGTGTTGCTAACGAAAGTTACATTGCATCGAGAAACTTGTAACCACAGTTGAATAAAATAGGTCTTTGAAAAACAGTTTTGTGTATTCTAAGTTTTATTTACTTCAAATCTTGTGGTATCTTTCCTGATAGAGATATTCAACATGAGTTTCTTATAACATTCAATATTGAAAGCCTTGAAAACATACTTAGTTGTAAATGGTTTTTAACTGTTGGGTAATATTATTAATATTATTATTATTATTATATTATGCACGACAGGAAGCCACTTCATCTAGCTTCTTTTGTGCTTGAAGTAATGAATAACAGATGATCTCCCTACAAAATGATTTAGATATTCGATAGCAATCATTTATAACTCAATTTCTAAATATTTGCCCTCAAAATTGTGTCTACTGTTGAATTTGGTCTAAAAAATATCTCCTTCACCATTGATCCTTGTATTGTGTAAATCTATCTTCCCTGTGTAAATATATTTCTTCTTATTTTCTCAGATTTGACTCTTATATAAAATTTGTGATTTGACTAGTATTGTTAGTTCTGTGTTTGCTAATGTTAGCGGTTATAATGTATTTCCTATTGACCTTCTCCTCTTAGGTTTCCTCAGGGCTTTGTTGTATTCACTTAAGGACCTTTTGTATTGATTTCATATACTTGATTTTCCTAGCGTTTTAAAATTTTTTATGTTTTTTGTGTCATCTGTGCCCAATCTTCATTCCTGTTTGATCTCTGCTTGACGGTGTATGATTTTATCTGAATTATTTTTTCAGAGGAATTATCTCAGAAAGGACCTCAACAGAGACAAGAATCAAGTCAACCACCTCAGCAACAGGGAAGACCACAACAAATGCAGAGAGGTCAACCCCAACAGCAACAGTCCCATGTTCAACCACAATTACAGGTTGCTCCACCACAAGGGCTATGGGGACAACCAACCCAATGGCAGAGAGGTCAGGTCCAATATCCACAGATGGGTCAACCACAATACCCTCCCCAGCAGCATCCACAAATGAGCCAGCCCCAACATCCACAGATGGGTCAGCCCCAACATCCACAGATGGGTCAGCCCCAACACTTTCCTCAACATCAACAAATGGGTCAGCCCCAACATACACAGATGGGTCAGCCGCGACATCCACAGATGGGTCAGCCGCGACATCCACAGATGGGTCA
Organism: Leptinotarsa decemlineata; assembly: GCF_025532065.1. Taxonomy (NCBI): domain Eukaryota; kingdom Metazoa; phylum Arthropoda; class Insecta; order Coleoptera; family Chrysomelidae; genus Leptinotarsa; species Leptinotarsa decemlineata. Next base: position 5,548,206 of record NW_027412556.1, on the reverse strand, counting down.
GCCACGACATCCACAGATGGGTCAGCCACGACATCCACAGATGGGTCAGCCCCAACACTCTCCTCAACATCAACGGATGGGTCAGCCACGACATCCACAGATGGGTCAGCCCCAACACTCTCCTCAACATCAACAGATGGGTCAGCCCCAATATCCCCCTCAACAACCGCAAGCACAATTTCACCCTCAACAACAACCACCACAAGATGCACCATTTCAGCAAGGCGGTAGGGGTAGGCCCCAACAAGGGCAACCACCACAACAAATGCAATCACCACAACAAATGCAGCAACAGCCCCAAAAAAGTCCTCAACACCAGCAGGAAGGGGGTAAAGGTAGGGGTAAGCCTCATCAAGCACAGACGCAGCAAACGAGAGGTAAGATTTTTCAATGTAATAATTATTCACTCATTGGAAAGAAGTTTTTTTGCTTAAATAATGATATTCTTTGCTACTATAATGTGAAATTGCAACTGGAAAACTATTTATTATTTTGTTTTATTGCACCAATCAATGCAACTGGAGCTCTTCCATGACTTAAAAAAATTGTTATTTGGCTAACGCGATTATGTTTTATCCTGTGAATATTAATAAAGGCCGTTTTACATGCCCTTGTTTTCATAGACTATGCAGGTTTTTGGAGTCTCTATTCTTAACCTCAAAAGCAGATATTAGTGATCGGATATCGAAAGCAAATGCCGATATTCGATATCTATATTAATATCGTTAACCAATATTGATATTACCGATATATCAATCAATCAATCAATTTATTCATTGTAAATGAAACATTACAACGTCGTTATTTCCTTAGTATTAAAATTAAAATTAAAATACTTATACACAGAGATGCACAGATCAAAATAAAATAAATAAATATATACAAAATTATCATACACATGTAAACCTACAAGAGATATAGTACATGTATTATTCATTCATAAAATCTTCTATTGAATAGAAATCTTCTATTGAATAAAGAATAATATCGATATTTAATGATATCGAATTTCGATATTGAGAATAATTCAAACAAAGTTTTTAAAAGTTATAATAATTATAAGGTAATTTCAGATAATTTACAAAGGAGTCCTGAAAATAAGTGAAATTCGCTTTTCATGCAATTTTGAAACCAAAACACAAATACCTATTCAACTGAAAAAGAAAAAATTATTCAAGGAATTATTGAAAGCCTAATTTTCATTAACACTGCTGAAATTCTAAACCAAATTCCAAGTGTCTTTATCTACACTGCGTTGCGTAAAAATAATATTTGAGTTTTTGACCACTCAGTCCGTTCCTTCTTGCTGTCAATGTTTGTCCTGCTTTCAAAAAAGTCTTTCTGTTGGTACTGACGTTGCCATGATTGCTAAATATTTTACAGCAATATTTACAAGTTTAGGGTATATTTCTCTATGCGCCTTCCACCACAACAAAGGATTGGTTAAAACACTTTACATCCCCTTGAAATAGAGGTACCACCCCCGTGCCATGTACATCGTCTATGTGGTAGATGGTGTGGATGTCTTTAATATTTGTGTTAGTCTCCACAAGAGTGGCGGAGCAATTTTTGTTATGTTGGTTGCATAATATTTGACTTCGATATTGAAATTTTGATATTAGGAAAATGGAGATATCGGTCTCGATAATATCAGTCTTCAGTATCGATACTGAAATATCGATATTGGCACTCCCAAATATCGATATTTAAAAATATCGATCTATATCGCTAATCACTGGCAGATATTATTTCTTGTAAATATATATTTTGTTCCATGAAAATTGCTGTCTCCATCTCCCCTTCTCTCTATAAGTTTCTTCTTTCGTCTTCTTACTGTTATGAAATCTTCATTTTCATCATCTTCATTTTGATTTGATAGATTTATGATTTCGATAAATTTTTGTTTCATTACGATTTCCAAAATGTTTGCAGAAATTTGTTTTATAATAGATTCAGCGATACCCTGATATGACCCTATTCAATGGAATGCCCCTCCGAGTTCTGGGTTTTTGTTATCTTTCTTTTTTTTTATTTTTGAATGTCCCTGTAGAGGTCTTCTTTTTGCTGTGAATTTGTTGAGGATTGCCACATGTTATCCGAATATTGATGACTTTTTTGGTTATTTTCTAGTTATGCAGTTTTTACCCCTAACAGTGTTATCAAATAAATTTGACACTTACAATTGTGACCTTGTCTTTTGTAATTTATGTTTTCCAAAAATGTATCCTCAGTTTGAACCGTATCCTTGAAATTTGTCTAATTATCTATTTCGTTTCTGCATTCAGGTTTATTTTGATCAGCTGTCTGCTTTAAACATACATTTTCTATGATTTCTGTAGGCTGCCAGGTCAGCCATGTTGAAATTTGCTGATATACCTAATAATTGTAATTATTTCAGTGTCTCCACCGACCCAACAAATGGCTAAACTTCAAGTCGATGATTTGCCACCTATGCAGTTTATCAAAGTCCAGCCTGGTACACTGGGTCGTAAAATTCATGTTGAAACCAATCATTTACAACTGAATCTTGGAAAGTTGCGCAGTGCAATTCACTATGATGTCAATCTTGTGCCAGATACTCCCAAGAAATATTTGAGGCTTGTTGTAGAGTTGTTCAGACAAAAACATTTTCCCAAACGATACCCAGCTTTCGATGGTAGAAAAAATTTATATAGCACAACAAGATTACCATTTGATGACTTCATCTCCGATGAAATTGTGTATAAAGAACCAGATGGACGAGATCGAAAGTACAAAGTTGAAATCAAGTTTGCCAATGAGGTTGATTTGACACCGTTACAAAATTTCAGTTTGTCCAGAGATACTCCACGAGAAGCTCTACAGGTCGTAGATATAGTCTTACGAAGTGCTCCAGCAATCAACTTGATTTCGGTGGGAAGAAGTTTTTTTTCGAAACCTACAGGAATTCTTGATTTAGGAGAAGGCATGGAAATGTATAATGGATTTTATCAGTCAGCTATTAGAGGCTGGAAACCCTTCCTCAATGTAGATGTGGCACACAAGGCCTTTCCTAAAAATATTAGTGTAACTGACGCACTGGTGGACCTCTTTGATTCGTGTTATCAGCCTTTCAGAAGAGAGGATCTGAGTAAACCTTTAGACGGCAGACAAAGAGAGACTTTTGAAAAGTACATTAAAACTTTGCGAGTGACCTATGAAATTCCTGGTAATTCATCGTCAAAGAGATCGTATAGAGTGAATGGTATAGATCGACCACCAAGAGAAAAAGTATTCAAATTGGACAATGGTAAAGAGATGACGATTGAAAACTATTTTGCAACCTTGAAAGGATATAGGTTGAGATATCCCCATCTACCCTCGTTGTGGGTTGGAGATAGAAATCGTCCCACTCCAATATTGTTACCTTTGGAGCTCTGTGTGATAGAACAAAACCAAGCAGTGAATAGAAAGATGACGGAAAACCAAACTAGTAAGATGATAAAATATGCTGCCACGAACACAGAGGTACGTAAACAGAAGATCACAACTGCTCTACGACAAGCCAACCATAACCAGAATCAAACTGTCCTAGAATTCGGATTCTCTGTTGCAAATGAATTTGAAAAACTGGAAGCTAGAGTTTTGCAACCGCCCACTTTGCAGTACAATCAAACACAAGACAAACCATTTAAGGGAGTATGGAGAGGAAACAAATTTTTCGTTGGCGTTGAGATAAATAAATGGACTATTGCATGTGCTGACAGAAGACCCCCAAGACCTGATGATCTCAACCGACTTGCAGATATGGTAAGTACTTTCCTATCTAAAGGGTTCACAAGTTGACTCTGTGTACACTGATTTTCACAGAGCTTTCGACAGAGGTTAATCATTAGCTTTTGATTCATAAACTTTGTTTATGCGGCGTTGACAGGCTAATATTGCAGTGGCTCAAGGGCTAACTTTCAGAAAGAACACAAATTATCAGGATTAATCATTACTATTTTCATATCATCGCAGCAACATCGGGTGTTCCCCAAGGATCGCATTTGGGACCACTATTGTTTAAGTTGCTATTTGCTGATGATTAAAAATGTTTTGAAATAATTGAAAGTGGGGCTGATACGTCGATTCTACGCAAAATTGTAAGTGTAAAGAGTGCTATGACGGACATTAAGAACAAAAAGGCATCTTGAGCTGATGCTGCAAAAATAAATATGCTGCAAAAATTGCCCCCGGTAGCTATTGACACGCTTACTAATATAATAAATGAATCTTATGTCTCAGGAACATTTCCAACGTTACTTAAATCAGCCATGTTGATCCCAATTTACAAAGGAGGGGATAGGGAGGATCCATCAAGTTACAGACCGATATCCCTCCTATCTATTGTTGCAAAAATCATAGAAAAATTAGTAAAGAAGCGACTCATGTCATTTGTCATTAAACATAAAATACTAAACGGTTAACAATACGGTTTCCAAACCAACAAAAGTACAAATGACGCTATCTATAAATTTTTACAAAACTTGTACACTAATCTTGATAATTAAGAAGCGACCGCGGCGGTGTTCTGTGACTTATCCAAAGCATTTGATTGTGTGAATCATGGAATACTGCTGCAGAAGCTTGAGTACATCTTACTTGAAAGACTAGGAACAATATGTGAAAGTTTCGGGTGCAGTATCTGAGAAAAAAATGACCAGCGGAGTTCCACAAGGCTGTGTCTTGGGGCCCATATTATTTTTGTTATATTTAAATGATCTCACTAACTTGAATATTAGTGGTAGGTTCAGTTTACTTGCAGATGATGCAACTATAGAATGGCACACTAAAGATAAGCATACTCTCGGCCAATTGATCTCTCTAGATCTAACTGAAATAAAAAGGTGGTGCGATGCCAATCAAGTGTTATCATTTAAATGGGACATCGACAAAATACAACTAAATAATGATACACTCATGAAATCTGATTATAGATTCTTAGGTATTGTATTGGACCATAATTTAAAGTTTGATGAGCATATTATGGCAATGGCAAAGAAATTGTCATCTGGGTGTTATGCTATCAGAGTTATTCGAAATGAAATCGGTTATCTTATTGCTAGAGAAGCCTACTTTGCTCTCCTGGAATATCACATCAGATATGGGATAGCATTTTGGGATGCCTGCTCACAAGCGTTGTTCTCAATGATCTTTAATCTACAAAAGAGAACACTGAGATACATATGCCATGTTAATCACCGAACTTCATGTAAACCCTTATTCATATCTCAGAGGATACTCACGCTAACATCAATCTTACTGTTAGAATCGACTAGTTTAGTTCATAAGCATAAACTACATTTATTAAAATCTGACACTGCACATAATTCTAGGGCAAATGGCCAATATATACCTTTATTAATCCCCAGAACCACCCAATGCCAAAATTCAATTGTTCACAATGGTACGAAAATGTTCAACCATCTACCGAAGCAAATTAAAAATATTCATAGCACTCAGAAATTCAGAAGGGCTGTAAAAAAATGTTATCACATGACCGTTTTATGATTTGATGGAATTTTTTGAACAAAATTTTGAATAGCTGTGACAGCAGTACAAAATATGTCGCATCCATGTCTCTCAGTAAATAGTGTTAAGAGTAGGTGTTATTTTAATGTTTTTATCATGTGACAACTCTGTCCTGTTTTGTATTTATAACCAATTGATATAAAATAAATTAGGGAAAACTGTTTCATATCGATTTTACTGTATTGTTGTGAAAATATTTTATAGTAGCATGACTGTATATATACATTGAGTTTATCCACTTTCAACATCCGACAATCCATATTGGTTTGCATAATTTTAATTTCATTTAATTATCATGGCCTCCTGCACATTTTAAGCAGTTAGGATTTATGTACTATTCATTACATTTAGAAGCTTTGTCAATAAGAATTCTATTCTTCAGATAATAAAGCATGCTTTGATTTGATTGGACGCATCCAAATGCCATATTCTTCGCTTCCATCGAACACGTCTTCGAGTCACTTTCGAATATAGTATGAATAATCTGACCTTAATTCAGATTTTGAAACCAAAGATCTAGCTGTGATGCTGTTATTCAAAAAATCTATAATTTTTTTCTGGGTATATCTCGTCTCGATTATTGTTCCCACAGTTTGGTCTCCCCATTACAACCCCAAGTGAATCTTGAGGCTGTACAGCACAATTTTCTCAGATATATTGCTTTCATGATTCGTGTGTACCATGACTATATTGCATTAAAAGGCCCGCAGAAGTCCTAATTCTTCTATTTAAAATTATCAAAGGACTGAGTACCAGCCCTGAGCTTCTCTCCAAATTATCTTTACTTGTCTCCAGTCATTCAACTAGGCTGGTGCAAATTTTTTATGCTTTTTTTCACACATTCAGATTCAGCACTTTTTAATTCTTCTTTGGAATCATGTGAACAGATTGTAATTGATTGTTACAGTATATATGAGTGAATTTGTTAATTATTTTGACAATGCCATAAATAAATATATAGTAAGGGTATCCAAAATGTATAAAGGATGTTTGGTTTGTTTCATTATTATAAAATGTAGAAAATATAATTGAACTTTTTTTTTTATATTTCAGATTTTGAAAACCAGTAGCCAATGCGGAATGCAAATCAAACAACCGGCACAACAACCATTCATCACCATGGGTTCAGCGGTACACGATATCAAAAAGTTTTTTCAAACTCAGAAAGATAAACAATATGACGTTATTTTTGTTGTTGTGCCTAATAGCGGGCAACAGTATTCCTTTGTTAAAAGTGCAGCTGAAATCAACACTGGATGTCTTACTCAGTGTATCAAAATGAATACTGTGTGTCGTAAATTGAATCCACAAACCGTAACTAACATTTTGTTGAAGGTAAATGCAAAGTTGAACGGCACCAATCATTGTTTACTCAGACGTCCACCAATTATGGATAAACCCTGTATGATCATGGGAGCGGACGTAACACATCCAAGTCCAGACTCTCAAAACATTCCAAGCGTAGCAGCGGTAACGGCCTCGCACGATCCCAAAGCATTCAAATACAATATTTGTTGGCGCTTACAGCCGCCGAAAGTTGAAATTATTGAGGATCTCGAAGCGATTACTGTGGAGCAGTTGAAATATTTTTATGAAAAAAATAGAGGCATGAAACCTGAACGGATTGTATTTTTCAGAGATGGTGTTTCAGAAGGCCAATTCGACCAAGTGAGGCAGGCTGAAATCAGGGCGATCAGATCAGCCTGCAAAAAAGTTCAGGCTTCTGATTATGAGCCAAAAATAACTTTTCTTGTTGTTCAGAAACGTCACCATACTCGCCTGTTCCCAACGAATCCTAGAGATTCTGAAGACAAGAACTTCAACGTACCTGCAGGTAAGATGAAAATTTATAAATAGTTTAATCTAGAACGATATAGAATTTGTTGAAAAATTGAATGAAACATAGCGATACTTGATGAGAATTCTTATGAAAATCACTATATAATTTTACTACGAAAGGTTTACAAGGTCTGCTCAAAAATTGAGGTGAAAGTTCAAATTTCGCGGGCTTCGTACACGATTAGCGATTTTTGACGTGATAAGTTCCTATGGGAGGGTAAACCGCTTCGTTACCTAACGCAAAACGGCGCCAGTTTGTCTGGCTTCCCTCTCTCTCACGCATACGTAAGCGGAAGGCAGGCTCCTCCTTTCTCGCTGGACAGACGCTCAGTGTTTAGTGTGTGTTGGACATATACTGTTGACGGTATTATGAAAATCTAGTATTGTACACCTTGAAAAGGTCTACAAAAAAGTCCGCGATGGTATATGTCTATCTCTTAGAGATAACCCACAATAACCATTTTTATCATCGAGAAATAATGGCTTATAAACGAACGATTCTAAGCAATACAGCATTAATCCTTATGCAAGTACCTTAAATACATTGTGCATTCAATATAGATCAATATGACCCTTAAAAGTATTTAATTCAAGTGAATATTTTTCGAAGATATTACAGGCTTGAAATGCAGGGAAATCGCGGTTGCGGCGGTACCGGCCACGGGCCGGTGGCGCGTGCCTATAAATAGCGCCTTCATGTGTATATTTAGTATCAGTATTGCACCCGTGTGGAGCCTGGGCGGATCGCTAGTATACAACGTAAAACTACTGAATCTTACAATACAAAACCTTTCTGGCGTGATAGTTATTAATATGAATATGTTAGATATGTTTGTAAATTATGGTTTCCTATTTCAAATAAATACCATTACATTTTTTCAGGTACATGTGTCGATACGACGATTACACATCCTTTCTTGCAAGATTTCTACTTGGTTTCTCATGCCAGTATTCAAGGAGTCGCAAAGCCTACGAAGTACTGCACACTTTGGGACGACAACGATATGTCTCATGATGAGATTGAGGCGTTGACATATCACTTGTGTCATATGTTTACTCGTTGTAATAGATCAGTAAGTTATCCTGCGCCAACATATTATGCCCATTTAGCTGCTGCAAGAGCAAAGGTTTACATCGAAAACGATAGGATAGATTTGGATAATTTGCAAAGAGAATTTGCGAAATATCCCATTCAGGATGTTATTCGGAAGGAAAAACCAATGTTTTTTGTTTAGGGTTTTGGTTTTTGATAAGATATATACTCGAATATGTTAATTTTATTTTAACTATACATACATTTACGAGGGTGGTCTGAAACTTGACAAAGATAGAAGACATTTTTTTCAGTTTTTTTAATTTTTCAACATAGTTCAACTCTACAAACTTCTCCCAGCGATTCTCCAATCTCTGTAACCGTCCAAATAGTAGTCAGCGTTTTTCTCTGCATAATAATTATTCACAAAGGTGATTGCCTTTTCATGAGACAAATATCTCTGTATTCCGAACGCAAACAAAGGAAACAAAAATAAGTCGCTTGGGGCTAGATCTGGTGAGTAAGGCGGATGGTCAAGCAGTTCAAACCGTAATTCATGGATTTTTGCCATGGCAACCGCTGAGGTGTGAGATGGTGCGTCATCTTGGTGAAACATAATTTCTTTTTTCTGCAAATGTGGCCGTTTTCCCCGCAAGTTCTGCTTTCAGCTTGTCAAATCATGATGCGTAGTAATGGCTTTTCCTATTTAAAGACAATCGATTAATATGTCCATTTTATGACATATAATCATATCAAACTATATAAGTCAACAGTGGGGGAGGGAAGGTTCTCTTTCTTTCACCTCCTTTATATTTTTCTTCTTTTTCCCATCCCACCACCCCAATGTACGTACGATCTGTCTTTTTATCCCCCGGTTCCTAGCACACCAGACAAAGCTCGACACTCTAGTAGACGATGCATGTGCTGCTATAACCCGGCATACCACAGCAGTCCAGTCCAGTTAGTCGAAAACACGAAGTTACTTATACTTACAGCCAAGCACAGAAAACCTCCAACCTCAGTAGCACACCATTCCGGACACAGGCTTGCAAGCTGCAAGACAGTCTTTGTCTCCCGAAGAAGCTTTTGTTATGTAGCAGCCAGTTACGTAACAGGAGGAGCATTGGTCACATGCGCCTGAAGATAGGAAGCAATGACCATCCAAAATATAGAGAGGGAGAGAACTCCATGACTATCTCAAAAAACAATCGCCATTACTATCCCAAGAAACAATCGCCATGACTATCCCAAAAAACAATCGCCATCACTTTTCCGGCCGAAAAAACAGTTTTTGACTTTTTTGGAGCCGGTTCTACCTTTGCAGTTCACTGTTTAGACTGTATTTTTGTTTCGGGCGTATAATGGTGTATTCAGGTTTCATCTACAGTAGTTAATCGGTTTTGGTCTAACGTGAGCAAACGCGGCACCCAATGCGCGGGCAGCTTTCTCTTGCCTAAATGTTGATTAAATATGTTCGTAACTTCTGCTATCTCTCTCACTTTAATTCGGCTGTCGTCTAGCCCCACTTGGTGAACTTTGGCGATGTTTTCATCGGTAGTTCCAGTTTTTAGACGTCCCGAACGTTCATCGTCTCCCAAGCTCTTACAGCCACTTTTAAATTCAGCTTCCCAAAATTTCACTGTGGTAAATGACGGTGCAGAGCCCCCATACACCGAATCGAACTCGTCTTTGATTTGTGTAGGCGTATTGCCTTTCAAAAACACATTTAATGACAGCTCGGTACTCGATTTTGTACATTTTCATAACACATTAACTCACTCAAACGACTGTTACTGCTGCGCGTCCAAAATGACTAAAACTTTGGTGATTAACTGTCAACAGATGAACAACAAAATTCCCTAGCTTTTATTTACTAGTGCTGCCATCTTTATGTTGAAGTTGGAAACTTTTCAGACCACCGTCGTATACCTAACATAACATTTATAGAATATGATATATTGATTGAGAAAAATAAATTACTTATTCCATGTATTTTTTTTTCTTTTCGGTAAACAAATTTTGACCGGAATAAGTGAGGGCGATGACGTCTCGAAACCAAGCCTCGACACCGTCCTCTTTCACTGCAATAAGGCGAACTAATGGTAAACTAGAGTTGAAACACATCACACAACTCGGTTATTTGGTTGAAAATCTCTGTGGATATTTTGTTTGTTGGATTGGAATAGAAATTCTATCGATTAGGAATTATTTGTTTTGATAATTAGGTAATAAGTGTAAACTACAGCCCAAAAACAACACATTCATGATTCAACACCAGTCAGCGATGTTTCGACCCACCATAGGTCTCATCAGTGGTGCTAGGTTGCACAATAAATGCGTTGCTGGACTCAACAGTCCTTGAAGAACAAGCCTGAGTAAGTAAAATCGAAAATGTTTTGTAGTTTCTGCGTAGAGAAAAACGAGCACTTCGATCGTTACCTCATTGCCTTCAATAATGTATACCGCAGTAGTAGACGAAACGTCAGGCATGACGGCCAAAAAGTCCGGAAAATAGCTTTCACATAGTTGCCTCCGGCCGTGATCAATGTAGTTTACTTTTTAATATATTTAGAAAAATTGTTCTTGTCTCCTTTCCCCTCAAGATAACTCGGTATACGCCACTTCATAATGAAGAAGTATATATTAACTAATTTTCTAACTTGTAGAAGATATCGTTGCAGGTAAGTAACCAATTATTTCAAGTACGAATATGATTGGTTTTTGTAGTTCTATTAGTAACAGATCAGTCAAGTAAATAAATTCCAAAAGCATTTAATATGTATTAGATTTGAGAAACTAGCCCACGTAGTGTCACATCAAGATTCCATTTGAAGTTTGGAGGTAAAGGGATGGATGTGCATACCTTCTGATTGTGTCAACCAGACTTAATAAGAGTTTAGACCTGCCATTTATGTCGTAGACGATGGTATGAGCTATCAGGAATATATCTGAAAGTAGACTACTACTCTTCCTATAGACCTCAAATTCAAGATCCTGATAACTTCTAATCACTGAGACATCCAAGAATGGTAACTTCTGGTCATTTTCATATGTAAACTTGATAGTTGGGGTTCTGTTGTTGAGAGTTAAAAAAGTCATTTACCTTTGATTTATATCACAAATCGCAAGTACATAGTTTACACGTTGGATCCAAGTCTAATTCATATCTGCTTATGAACAAATCAGGTACGAAGGGGAACAATGGGTTTTCCATTGCCATCTGTAGAAACAGTTGTTGATAAGCAAAAAAGTGTATCATACCAAAGTACCTGTTTGGACAGAGATCAGAAATAGTGAGAATTAGATTAACATTTGTGCTTCAAGCTATTGAAATTAGTTTTGAGGATCGATCGATAAAAGAGTATGCATACGTCATCAACTTATGCATCTGGCACAAAGTAATGTATCTAATGCAGCGAAAAATGCAACCTTTTAATGACCATGTTTTGTATTTGATAAATGTACTGTAAAAAAATAGGAGTTCGCTATCTCAAAGAGTGTTTGACCGGTTTTATAAAGTTGCCTTTCAATGGCCAGAGAATAATGATGAGAATTTATTACACGAGACTGTGTTTTTCTACCTTGGAATCGTTCTGCATCCAGATCCAACGTTGATTGAATTCCTTTTCTTAGAGAGGAAACTGGGCATAAACACAAGTGTTTATATGAATAACTATTATTATCGAAGTCTTGCACTTGTAGAGCGAAATTATTATTATCGAGGTAGAGACCACTTGCTTTCATTTTTGAAATTCACTAGTGAAAGCCGTATGTTTTGATTTTGGGTCATTAAACTTATTACTTTTTAGAACCTGTTCTATTTTTATTTCTTGTACGCTGTTGAGCGTACAAGAAATAAAAAGTATTTTTACATGCGATAACCGGCTGCGAGACTACATCAGCAATGTTCGGAAAGGATAAAACATCAGTATTGAAATTGTTTGAATAAAATCATTTCAGTGATTGTGCTAAAGTATTAAGAGAAATTGACTCTTCTCCTCAAACGATAATCACAATAAAAGAAATTAGCTTTCTCCTTGTTGTTTATGGAACAAAAATAAATGTATCGACAAGTATACATATTCAACTTCTATAAGAAAAACATGGAACAAGAAACAAGTACAACTAACGTCTTCCTCCAACATAAGCTTCTGCTCATCAACACTTGTATCGAGTATACTATCAAGTTCAAACAAGGCTCGGCAATCAACAGAACCTCGAAGGCTTGGGTTGGAAATTAACAGATAATACTGTTGTGGATCATGCCCGAGAGAAATTAGCGCCGGCCGCCACTGGTAACCAAACGTGACGTAGCTGAGAGCGCGGGGATGGCAATGTTCCCTGCCGCTCTAGAATAATCAAGATACATGCTACCGATGTCGATGGAACTTCGGCGAAAATTCCACGGTGTTCCATTGCGATATTTAAACGCTGGCTGCAAGCGTATTCCGACAGTCAAGTACACAGTGAAGTGGAGGTTACAGTGCGGTACGCGAAGTGATCTAGTAAGGCGATAGACATTCAAATGATATTTGAAATTTTCAGTTGAAGTGTTTGTTGTATTTCAAGTGAAATGAAGTTAAGTTTGAATATTCAGTGTAGTCAATTATTGGTCGACCCACGGGTAAAACGTAACAATACTTTGGAACCGATACAAATTATACTTCCACCTGCTCTGAAAAAACTCCTAGATACTATGTTTTGCAATTGCAAAAACGTTTGTAGTCCTAAACGTGGCTATAGAAGAGTATTAGGAATATTGCGATCATCATTTGCACTAATTTCCAAGGCCAGTATTGCTCGAATGTTCGATAGGACGGTAGCCTGGTGGGTTGACGTGGGTGGTTATTTCCATTTAGTCAATCGACCGCTGTGCGAACCGGTGGTTCGAATCGCAAGGCCAGACGATCGATTTTCACTTTCTATCGTCCAACGACCCGTGTTAGGAATCACACGTTAAAAGGTAAGACCTCATTAGTACTAAGAAGACAAGACCGTTGAAGAGTTTGAATCAGATTAAAATATTACCAGAAATTTGAACTACAGTTTAAATCAATCTCCATCAATCAATAAATAATCATCATGCAGTAAATGCAGTATTTTCCCTAAAACTTTGTCATAACAGATAGTGGAGTATGCCTACCGGGGAAACCACGGTAGAAAAACTCGCCAACTACACTGCCTCATAGGTAGGGTGGAAATATGTGCATATCATATAGAACGTAACTCTTCAACTTTTAGAATAGTGATATCTTAGGAGTGGTGATTCTTAGAAAAAAGTTGATAATATTATTATCTGAGCTATATTTTTGATAAAACTTACCGCTTTTTTGAAAAAACTACCAACAAAATTCTTTGACCATGAATTATTCCTTTGACACGCAATCCATCAATCAAACATTTATTGATTCAGTTTTCCTGCACAATCACATTAGAAAAAAGACATAACATCATAAAATACTGGCTGATTCAACAGGTCAAACAAACATAAAGAAGTCAATATAAAACATACATTGAAAAAAGTTAATAAACTACAATCAAATTAGGATTCAATGAGAAACTCATCCACAGAGTAGTATGCTTTTTGCAATAGAAAAATCTTGAGTCGTCTTTTAAAGACATTGATATTTGAGGATTTAATGTCCTCACTAAGCTTATTATATAGCTTAACCCCAAAGCACATGGGGTGATTCTTTGATACTGTCAATCTACTATAAAGTTGATGTAGTTGAAGAGTTATTTCTGGTGAAATATTCATGGATTTGCTCATTTCTAATTGAAATATTGTTTATATATATTATCAAAGTTTGGTAGATACACAAACCAGGCATTGTTAATAAACTATAATGAATGAATAATGGCCTACAGTGTTCACTTGAAGATGCACCAGTCAGAATTCTGGTTACCTTTTTCTGAATAATAAAAACTTAAATCAGCTGTAGGTGATAAGCCCCACTGTTCAAGACCATACGAAATTACTGACTGAATTAAACTGTGGTATAAAAGCTTGAGAACATCAAGAGAGACTGTTTGTTTTAACCGACGAAGTAAATATATATATATTTACTGAGCTTCAGTTTGACACTATCAACATGGAACTTCCAGGTAAGTTGATTATCAATATCAACACCTAAGAATTTAGTACAATTAACTTGTTGTAAAGTTTCATTATTCAATAAAACCAAATAGCTTTCATCAGTTGTTGAGATCTATGGGGACTTTTGGCACTTTATTTCTACTGCTCTACCCAAGGTCTCTACCAAAATTCTACTCTGTCGGAATTTTTTTCATTTGAAATGTCTATTTTGACCGGGTAAAAAAACAGCCGAGAAAAAAACTAACGGTTTTTATTTTAGGTGCTGCAAATAATTTTCCAAACCAAATTAAAAACAATGCCATATTCATATGTAAAAAAATAACGTGAAACCCATTTCGAACATATCTAGCTCCACCTCTGCGATATGGGAGTTATCTAATCACGATAAAGAATTTATATTGAACATGATACATGATAAAATTCGGATTTATAGAAAAAATATCATTCGCGAACAGAGTTGCTTTGTTCAAGACTAGTATTTGAAAGAAAGTAGTTTGTGTGTCTACAAAAATTCAATAAGCGTTGTTTTGTTTGTAAAAAAATTGAAATTTGTTTATTTCTAAAAATAGTAAATTTATATATTCTTTGGTGACACAAAAAAATGGGAAGGAAAAAAGGTCAGTATTTTTTAATTTGTGAGACAAGGGAATGAAATTATTTACCTTTCATGTGTGCCGAGTGAGCGCTATTTCGAAAATAGACAAACTTATTTATGTTGTAATAAAAATAGTATCTTTATTAAAGTTATATTTATTCACCATTGACGAGGTCATTGCGATCAATGACGTAGTTCATTACAATCACCTGTCGGGGAAACACAGAGAAGGCGTAGTAGGTAATTTTTACGGATCTGTTCATATATTAATAATTAATATAACCACTTTTTATCATAGTACCGAAATGAGTTGTTAGAACATTTTATATCTCTAGGATATTAGGTATTAAAAATTTCAATTCTCCTTCGATTTCTTTTTTTAAGTAATGCTTTTATTTGGTCCAGTCTCTTGACTATATATTATTTCTTATTCACTGAATTCAAAGTCATGAAAAATTAAATTAACAGTGTTGTAGAAATTTCAATGTTTTACTCTCTACTTTCAGGCAAATGCGTGAGTATTTCATTATAGGTTTCATTAAAAAAGAAAATTGATTGAATATAACAAGGTACACAAATACTCGATAAAACTCAAAATTGCTAACCAAGAATATATTGGCAATAGAAATCCAAAAACACAGGAATAATTTCAATAGAAAGGAAGAGGCAATGAACATTAGTAAAATCTGGCTACCTGTCCTTAATTGTACACAAACGAGGTCATTAATTCCGATTAAGAGAAACGAAACCACGCCCACCGATTTTATAGAATCGGAGACGAATTTAAAAATTGTAGTTTCAGCCTTGAGAACTACTCGAGTACTTCGACCGTTATCTCATCGTCTCTGATGTCTACCGCAGGCGTAGACGAAACGTCAGGCACAGAAACCTGCAGACCACGAACAAAACATCGAAGAGGAGCTTTGATATAGTTATTAAACGCCATGAAACTTTACACTCTTTGATTCTCAAAAGGGTTTGCAGTATGTGAATATGTAGCTTTTGTTACCATTGAAAAATAGTGGATACAATGAGTATTGCCAAAGTGCGACTTTCTCTATTGGTCAACAATCGAATTCAATAGTTATATCGCCATTCATACGGACATTCATCTCACATCGATATTATCATTCCATTTTTGACATCGAATTGCTCTTTTGCTGTGATCTCTCGTGATTAAAAACAACCAAATTTTGCGAAATTGGTCATCCTATTGTAGAGGGTGTGGGGGTTTCATACTCCAGTTTTATCTGCTTCTAGCTTCAGTACTAGATATGGTCACAATTTCAGGCTGATCTCGAGATAATTTTGTGCTACCTATATCTCGAACTTTTTGTTCTTGATTAAACTTCGTTAAGGTAGCAGAATTCACCGGGAAAACATATTCTTACAACTACAGGTGCTTCTCTACTTGTTGGTCCAAAAGAAAACTGAATGGATTCCAGTAACCTGCTCTATAAAATATTCATCACTATGTGTGTTTTTCTTATTTACAAATGGGTTTTTATTTTTCGGTGTTTCCGTTATAATTCAATAGCTTCTCGCCTCAGCTATTTCTGCAGTTCAACAGTTAAGCTAACAGACCCAAGGATCTAAAAAACCACGAAAAATTCAGCCGAAGAGAATATAAGGTATTAATTATATTCCTGGTGTGATGGGATTTCTCACAATCTATATCATATCGAAGATAAGTTATCTCAGGTAGAGAATTCTCGAAACACGAATGCAACAGAATCATTGCGTCACTTTTTATACTTTTCCGTTGAAGAGAGATGGGCATATGCGTTGTCATACGCAACATGATGCATTCCTGTTTCGAAAATTCCACTTCAGGTCTGCTGATGATGTCCGGAAGGTCTCGTTTCACCATAGCACACAGTCAGATCAGAGAAGAAAGATCCCCCGGTCCACTTTTTTCTGTATCTCATCATTTCCATTATTCATTCAGGGAATTACGCGAAAACTAGAAAAATCAATAGGTAATAAAAATATGTGACTTTTCTGCGCTTCCGTGAAAACACTCGCCACAATTCGCCTTTTTCATAGTTCACTGATCTACATCACACCTTTCTGTCTTCAAGGTAAAGGAAAATCTCAAGAAATTCAAGATGCCTCATCTAGTGACCGGACTCAATCCGTACCATCTCAACCATCACAAGAAGGTCCTTCTATTAGACAGCCCGTGGGGGCACTCCCTGCCCAGCAAGGTAAGGATCTGATAATGAAAAATAGGTAATGAATTAGAAACGGACAACTATTGAATTTTTTTTCAATTAATTACCTGTAGGTACTCTTACCGTTGGGCAGAGCTCGCAAGCAGATCTTTCGTTTTTTGAACATCACTATACTCTATTTCCTAATATGAAAAAGTAATGAATGCTCATTATGAATACAAAATGTTCCCCAAACAAAATGTTTTGATTTCGTTGTGATTTGCCACAGCCGATATACATTTATATAATACTTTACCAGATCCACCTCAGTTTTGAATGGCAAACATGTTGCAAAGAAAAGATGGTCGTTTTATTACCTGCAGTGGCATGCTTTTGGGTATTCAATCAGAAAAAAAACTTGTGGAAACTAGAAACTATATTTATTTATATACAATCATTATCGTTATAATATTTTTATTTGAAATATTCACATAAAAATACATAGGTATGTATGTAGGTCAGTCGGTAGCCAAGCGGTTCGGCGTGGGTGTTTTGTTCACTCACTCGAATTGACTGCCGTGTTGGTCGGTGGTTCAAGCCCTAGTCTGAACGATCGATCTTCACTTGCTACCGTCCAACCCGTGTTAGGAATCACACGTTAAAAGGTAAGACCTCGTTAATCCTTAGCTCGCACAAGTTTCGACTTCTGAGGGTTGTCGTTCGTAGGGGTGCGACAGCTGGTTAACGGAAAAACAGATTTTAAACAGATTTAAACAGAAACAGAACAGATTATCAAAGATATTAGGTCTAAGCAAAAATTATGATTTGTTATCATCAGATAAATCCGATGAATCTTCGTCGAATCCTATGATCAAAGATTCTAAAATTTCTTCAACTGACTGGTCTAATTAACACATGTCCTCTTCTTTCATAATATGTTCAATATATTTTCGCCATTTTTCAAAATGGACATTTTTAAGGACTCCTTGAAGAGTATTTTGACATCTTTCATTTCAAATGTCGCGTTTGTTCTTGCAACAAAACCTTCTACTCAATTAGGATGAGTGAGGTTTAACATTTGCTCAAAATATTCTCCAAACACATCGTCCTTCATGTCTTCATTGAAATCGCTTTGACTCAAACATAAACCACCCTCAATAAAACCCTCAACACTTATAATGTGGGTGATTCTGTCTCTTTTCTTTTCCAGAACGCGACTTTAATCTGGTAGACCAACCTTCTAAAAATGCTTGAATTGAACTTGTTTTTGTCTTGCCATATCTTTCCAACTGTAAATCCTTCCTCAAGCAAATAATTTCATAATTTTCGATTGAGAACGATTTGCCGTTTTGTTTTTACTGGCTTCCTTTAAAGTTTTCCACAATTTTTTTGGTCTACCATTGGAGATATTCTTTGGTCTTCTTTCAAAACTCCCATTATATTTTGTCGATGGTCGGTATTTCTTTTTTAAAATAAAAATAATGTAGTTATTCTAATTGTAAGTTTGTGATTTACATCAACAGGCACAGTTTTTCTTCCTGAAGATTGTTTTGGTGATTTCACAACTTAATTTTTCCTCTCACTCTTGAATTTATATACCTATCGATGATTTTGAAACTCCTTTCATTTCCATCAGAGTATCTATACGAAAGATTTTGGTGTATGAGAGCATCATATACATGAACATTAGCAGAAAAACACATTTGATCATGATTGAAATAGGCTTTAGAATTTGCCGTAGAAATACAGGTCTATATTTCGCTTTTTTCAGAGGGACTGCCTCAGACAGGACTACAACAGAGACAACCGGGTCAACCTCAACCACTTCAGCAACAAGTTGGGCCAGTTGATCAGTCACGAGTTATCCATCCGCAACAGGTGCAGATGCCACTACAAGAAACTCAGAGGGGTCAATTGCCACAACATGCTCCGAGAGGTCAACCGCAACACTATCAGCATCAGCCTCATCATCTTCAACCACAACAGCTACAACCTCAATTTATGCCTCAACAAGAGCAGATGGGCCCCTTGCCACAAGGGCCGTACGGTCAACCAGTACAGTTTCAAGGAAATCAGCCCCAATACTTCCATCAACATCCACAGATAGGTCAGCTCCAAAACCCTCTTCAATATCAACAAGTCGGTCAGCAACAATATAATCCACAAAATGAACAGTTGGCTTATCTTCAAAACTCCCAGTATCATCCACAACATTCCCAAAACCCTCCTGCACATCCACAGACGAGTCAGCCCCCATATTCTTTGCAACATCAACAAATGGCTCAGTCTCCTCCTCCTCTTCATCAGCAACTAGCACAACAACCCGAGAGAATGTCACAGCAACCACAAGGGGGAAGGGGTGTGCAACAACGGCAACCACCACAACAAAGACAGGTAGGCCAGCCGCAATATCAAGGACACTTGGAGGGAAGTCCACAGCAACAACAAGGAGGTAGGGGTAGGCCTCAACAAGGGCAATCACCACACCAAGCAGGGATAGGCCAGTCACAACAAGGTGGAAGGGGTAGAGCCCAGCATGGTCAGCCATCACAGCCGCAGCAGCATCAAGGAGGTAAAGGTAGGGGTAGGCCTCAACAAGGGCAACAACCTCAGCATCCACAACAAACTCAGAGTCCTCAACAAGCTCAGCATTTTCAACAAGTTCAGCATCATCAACAAGCTCAGCATCCTCAACAAGCTCAGCATTTTCAACAAGTTCAGCATCCTCACCAAGCTCAGCATCATCAACAAGCTCAGCATCCTCAACAAGTTCAGCATCATCAACAAGCTCAGCATCCTCAACAAGCTCAGCATCCTCAACAAGCTCAGCATCATCAACAAGCTCAGCATCATCAACAAGCTCAGCATCCTCAACAAGTTCAGCATCATCAACAAGCTCAGCATCCTCAACAAGCTCAGCATCCTCAACAAGCTCAGCATCATGAACAAGCTCAGCATCATCAACAAGCTCAGCATCCTCAACAAGCTCAGCATCCTCAACAAGTTCAGCGTCCTCAACAATCAAGAGGTAGGACTTTCAAGTAGAAATTTTTCGTAGACATTATTATTTTTTGCTGAAAAGGTATATAGTTTTTTTGAACATGGGTATAACTTAAGTACCTAATAATTATTTTAATCGAACATTTAGAAATTACGCACAAAATCGCTCACCAAACGTAAATGAACTTTCATATGATCCACGATAACGAAAATATCTCAGGACTTAAATGGCTCCTGATTCATATATTGAGTGAAACGAGTTATAATAAAATAATAATTTACCAATTTACCAATCACCAATTTATTGGTGAATACCAAAGGGCCATCGATCGAAGTCCTTCAGCCAGTGTATAACTTTTTAAATATTTGCAGTGATTTTAACATATGCTTACATAATAGATACATAATATATATGATAGGTACATAATACATTATATTTCTGACAAAAAAAATATGACAGTGATTTGATGTTTTCCCAAATAGTTTTTTCCGGGTATTTGAATTTGGATGGTTGTCCTTCAGCTCTTTCCCTACATAATTCCTCCAAGTTAGTTTCATTTTTGGCAAAGCGGTATCCTAGGTCTGATAGTCTCTACTTTATAGGTTTCACTTTTGTAGTTCTATAAAGCAGTGCGTTTGAGGGATTGTGTAATATGTGCTGAGGGTGACGCATTTTGGTAATACTCCTTAGAGTAGATATTTCAGCTGTTTAGAGATTTTTTAATGCACGATTACGACAATTTGAATAGATTACATGTGCATATTCGAGAAGTAGGCTCCATATCTTTTATATGTTTCAGCTGCAGTTTTAGTGTTGATTCCTCGTTTTTTAAATGTCAGACTTACAAAGTGTTTTCCTCTATTGATGCATTTCTTTTTAATCATTTTTGTATGGCTGTTCGTTATAATATATTCCCACAAAATTCAGAAGTTACCTAAATTTTCTAAAACTATCGGAATTTTTCTTCGAACCAATCTCCGAATTAACTGCGACAGTGGCGTAATTCATTTCATAACGACAAGGCAGTTATTGAGCCCACAGTCAACATTTTCTTCAATGATGATGTTTGACTGTATCTCAATCATTTTTTTATTCAATATCGAATCGATTATGACTGTATCATTGTAATTTCCAGTGGAACCGCCTACCCAACAAATGGTTAACCTTCAAGTCGGCGATTTGCCACCTATGCAGTTCATAAAAATCCAGCCTGGTACACAGGGACGTAAAATTATAGTTGAAACCAATCATTTACAGCTGAATCTTGGACAGTTACGCAGTGCTGTTCACTACGATGTCAATCTTGTACCAGAAACGCCAAAGAAATATTTGAGGCTTGTTGTAGAGTTGTTCAGACAGAAACATTTTCCCAAACGATACCCAGCTTTCGATGGTAGAAAAAATTTATATAGCACAACAAGATTACCTTTCGGTGATTTCATCTCCGATCAAATCGTGTACCAAGAACCTGATGGACGGGATCGAACATACAAAGTTGAAATCAAGTTTGCCAATGAGGTTGATTTGACACCGTTGCACAATTTGAATTTGTGTAAAGATACTCCCATGGAAGCTTTGCAAGTCGTGGACATAGTACTGAGAAGTGCTCCAGCAGTGAATCTTATTTCAGTGGGAAGAAGTTTTTTTTCTAAACCTGCAGGAATTCTTGATTTAGGAGAAGGTATGGAAATGTACAATGGATTTTATCAGTCAGCTATAAGAGGATGGAAACCATTCCTTAATGTAGATGTGGCACACAAGGCCTTTCCAAAGAATATTAGTGTAATTGATGCACTGGTGGAACTCTTTGATTCTTATCATCAGCCTTTCAGAAGAGAGGATCTGAGTAGACCTTTAGACCTCAGGCAGAAAGAAACTTTTAGAAAATACATCACCACCTTGAGAGTGACCTATGAAATTCCTGGTAATCCTTCATCCAAGAGGTCATATAGAGTGAATGGTATAGATGAAGCACCACGTGAAAAAAATTTCAAATTAGACAATGGAAGACAGATGACAATTGAGAATTATTTCGCAACTGAGAAGAGATATAGATTGAGATACTCCCATTTACCATCACTATGGGTTGGAGATAGAAATCGTCCCAATCGAATATTGTTACCTCTGGAGCTCTGTGTAATAGAGCAAAACCAAGCAGTGAATAGAAAGATGACGGAAAACCAAACTAGTAAGATGATAAAATATGCTGCCACGAGCACAAAGGAACGTAAAGAGAAGATCATAACTGCTCTACGTCAAGCCAACCATAACCAGAATCAAACTGTCCTAGAATTTGGATTCTCTGTTTCAAATGAATTTGAAAAACTGCAAGCTAGAGTTTTGCAACCACCCACTTTGCAATACAATCAAAAACAAGACAAACCATTTAAAGGAGTATGGAAAGGAAACACATTTTTTGTTGGCGCCGAGATAAATAAATGGACTATTGCATGTGCTGACAGAAGACCTCCAAGACCTGATGATCTCTCCAGACTGGCAGACATGGTGAGTACTTCATTTGTCCGAGGAAGTATCATATTCAATAAAGCTTTCATACTTATTTTTCTCGTTAATACAGGTATAATTCGTCTATAATGTTTCATTACCTTTTGTACAAGCATGATTCTATAACAATTCTACAACATTATGTCGTAAGATTACAAGGAATGTTGCGAAAATTTAAATTGACTACAAGTTGAGTTAACCGTGTTTTTATATAACCAATAATTGACTACACTGAATAATCAAACTCAACTTTATTTCACTTTAAATACAACAAACACTTCAACTAAACTTCAACTATTATTTGAATGTCTACCGCCTTACTAAATTACTTCGCGTACCGCACTAAACGTCCACTTGACTGTCCCGATATCCTCGTGGACAGTCCAGTGCTCAGTATCGTAATCGAATGCCGTAGAAATTTCGCCGAAGTTCCGTCGAAATCGGTAGCAATATTCTTGCTGCTTCTAGAGTGGTCATCGTAAATTCGCGCGCTCTCAGCTACGTCACGTTTGGTTTATGGTTACCAGTGGCGGCCGGCGTTATTTTCTTTCGGGCATGATTGACAACAATATTTTAAGATATTTCTGATTTTTGCTGAAACTGATCCAAGATCGTGCAATGCATCCCAAACAGTGTTTAGTGCGGATTTGTGAGATTTTCTCCACACACCACAACGGTCCTCAAAACCCTTGCCATCGTTCAAATTTTACATGATTTATTCGCCAGAGTCATGGAAAATTAGACGTTTTGGATGCGCCCCACTCAGAAAAGCCGTGGCGGACATTTCAACGATGTTATATTCCACACATACTAGCATCAATAGGTCTTTCAAACGCATACAAAATTTCGATGATATCTTACACACACTTTATTATACAGGGTGGGCCATCGAAAACTTAACATTGAGGTTTTGGGTACTAATCTTGCAAATCCTAAAAAACGCTCAGGCAGGTCGATTTTTATTGGGAGGAGGACAGTTTTTCCCCCATTTAAAGCGTCGTCACTTCATCCTCGGAGCAGAGGGTGAAGAACCCTTGGAATTTTAATAGGGAACTGGGGGAGTGTCGCACATCGTTTGAAAGATCTTGGAATTCTCTAAACAACGGTGTACTTTTTTTAATTTGGACAACCATATTAAATTTAAAGTTGAATTTACTTTATTCTCATGTTAGCATATGCTCAAAATGGGCACCTCCAGCTTCCATGCAATAATAGAGATTCTGCTGGAAACGTTCTCGAACATTGTGGAGCATTTCTGGAGTGATTTGGCGACATTCATTTGTGATTCGTTGCCGTGAATCTTCAAGTGATGTAGGAGGAATACGGTAAATTCTGCTTTTCAAATAACCCCACAGAAAGAAATCTAACGGCGAAAAGTCTGGTGATCATGGTGGCCATTCGATAGTGCCCTCCCAATCCAGTGATCCGGAAAAGTCTGATCTAAGTACTGCCGAACAGGCAGAGCATAATGCGGAGCAACCCCATCTTGTAGAAATATTAACAGATCCTCCCGATAATTGTGGTTATTTTCAATAATATCGGTGAGAAGGGTATTAATAGTATCTTCCAGAAGCTTCAGATTCATTTGTCCGGTTGAACTGCCTTCTAAAAACAATGGGCCAACAGTACGGTCACAAAAAATTCGAGCCCATACATTTGATTTTTGTGGACGTTGAAGTATGCACTTCATGAAAAATGTGAGGATTCAAATCAGCCCAATAGCGATAATTCTGTTTAAAATCTGTTTTTCCGTTAATCATCAGCTGTCGCCTCCATACGAACGACAACTCTCAGAAGTTGAGAAACTTGTGCGAGCTAAGGACTAACGAGGTCTTACCTTTTAACGTGTGATTCCTAACACGGTTGCAGAATCATCCCAGCTTCAACCAGATGAATTCTCTCGAGAAAAATATCTGGTCGAGGCAGGAATCGAACCCACGGTCTTCCGATCGTGAGTCGGGCGCACTACCACCACGACCAATTCCAATTATGGCGATTAACTGTGCCAATTAGAAAAAAAGAACATTCATCACTGAAGCAAATGTTGAAAACAAAATGTGGATTTTCCACCGCTCATTCACTAACCAATTCACAAAATTGCAAGCGTCGATCGAAATCATCTTCATTCAATTCTTGCGTTAATTTAATCTTGTGTGTTTTTAAAATACGCCGAATGCTAGTTCGTGACACCCCGGAAACAAATGCAAAATTTCTAGTGCTCAAAGTATGGTCAAGCTCAACATGGCCCAGGATTGCCACTTGTGTCGCCTCATTTGTTACTGGTGGTTCGATTTGCCGTTTTTTATTTGTTACAGATCCAGTTGTGGGAAATTTTGCAATTAAATCGAAAACATACTTTCGCGACACATTCTTCCCATTGTGTTGATTGAACAGTTCAATCAACTCAGTTGTGTAAACCATTGTTTCTTTAGTAACACTTTACGGCACTCACTACTAGTAATAAAGTAGCCATTGTTTCTTTAGTAACACTTTACGGCACTCACTATTAGTAATAAAGTAGATATCACTTTCAACATAAAAATGAGATATTGAAACAGCATTTTTAAACATTTCTCAATTGTAATAGTCCTCTTATCAGAGAAGAACTAAAAAATTAACAAAAAAGTAGCGTAAGAAACAAATGAAAGAGTTCCAAATACATTCCAACTGAGCAGTGGCGTACAACAATTTGTTGCTATTAACAATATTGAAAAAGTTAATTATTGGAAAGAACTCTTTTAAATACGTCCAAATTTAGAAAATGTACACCATTGTTTAGAGAATTCCAAGATCTTTCAAACGATGTGCAACTCGCCCCTATTCCATATTAAAATTCCAAGGGTTGTTCACCCCTCTGCTCCGGGGTTGAAGTGATGACGCTGTAAATGGGGAAAAACTGTCCCCCTCCCAAAAAAAAAAACGACCTGTCTGAGGGTTTTTCGGATTTGCAAGATTAGTACCCAAAACCTCCGTCATGTTTTCAATGGCCCACCCTGTATTCATTCATATTAAAGAATTACAGCCAATACTAACTCTTGCTGTTACTGATCTCCAAATCTGTCCTATATTGTTCATCATGCTTGCAGTTCTAAATATTGACAAATTCTACACATTCTTTTCAATTATTTTGGAAAAATCATTGAGATACTGTGAATATATAAACAGTATGAAAACCTTTTGATACGTCATGAAACAGAGTATCTGAGTGCTTAACACCTACTCAAAGATTTCATAGAGTTAAGGGTAATGTATGGAAAAATTCATACTTTACAGCCAATATAAGCATTTAATTGTTTTGATATGTAAGTCATCATTTTTTTTCTTTTACATTTCAGATTTTGAGAACCAGTAACCAATGCGGAATGCAAATCAAACAACCGGCACAGCAACCATTCATCAACATGGGTTCAACTGTACACGATATCAAAAAGTTTTTTCAAACTCAGAAAGATAAACAGTATGACGTTATTTTCGTTGTTGTGCCTAATAACGGATCACAGTACTCTTATGTTAAAAGTGCAGCAGAAATCAACACTGGATGTCTTACTCAGTGTATCAAAATGAATACTGTGTGTCGTAAATTGAATCCACAAACTGTAACGAACATTTTGTTGAAGGTAAATGCAAAATTGAACGGCACCAATCATGTTTTACTTCAACGACCACCAATCATGGATAGACCCTGTATGATCATGGGAGCGGACGTAACGCATCCAAGTCCAGACTCTCAAAACATTCCAAGCGTGGCAGCAGTGACGGCCTCGCACGACCCACAAGCATTCAAATACAATATTTGTTGGCGCTTACAGCCGCCGAAAGTTGAAATTATTGAAGATCTCGAAGCGATTACTGTGGAGCAGTTGAAATATTTTTATGAAAAAAATAAAGGCATGAAACCTGAACGGATTGTATTTTTCAGAGATGGCGTTTCAGAAGGCCAATTCCAACAAGTGAGACAAACTGAGATCAGAGCTATCAGATCTGCTTGCAAAAAAGTTCAGGCTTCTGATTATGAGCCAAAAATAACTTTTCTTGTTGTTCAGAAACGTCACCATACTCGCCTGTTCCCAACGAATCCTAGAGATTCTGAGGACAGGAACTTTAACGTACCTGCAGGTAAGATGAAAATTCATTGAATGTTCGATATAGTATATTGTGAGATTTTCACTACAAAAGGCGGGCTACGTAAATTAGATTAGCGATTTTTATGTCGTCTCGAACATATGTACACAGTTTCAGCTGTTTGGTTTGTTGGTGAGAAGCATAACAGTTGGAAGTGTTTGCGTGGGATTCTTAGCACGGGTTGAATGATAGGGCTCGCGGCTTGAACCACCTGTTCACACAGCGGTCGATAATCCAACCATAAATAACAGCACATCTCATTTTGTGAGAATTGACCCCGAACAGTTACAAACAAGGAGTTTCCTTAGACGTGCATGATCACGCTGAGGATTTACCCGAGATGATCAACATGTACGGATTACGAAAATTAGCACTTTCTCCTGGGAATCTATTTCTCCAAAGTATTTAGTTTGTGTTTATTACTCAATCAGATGAATCTTCTGACCACAATTCCTTGATGACTTCTGCAAAAGCTTCCATTAAAGCACCTTTCCAGCAACCATCCCATGTTTGATAAACATTGAATTACACTGTTCATGAAATAGTTGTTGCTAATATTTTACAACCCATTAAACACGAGAGTTTTGATTGAAGAATGTATTACTGATCTAATGTTGTAACTGTTGATACGACGTTCGCCACTGATTTCTTCTGAGTAATCACGGTTGCGATGATTGACCCCATCATTGGAGATTTTTGGGATAAGGAATTCGAAGATAAACTGCTTGAAACTGAATTAGATAAATTCACAGCAGAGCTTTTGAGTTTTGGAGATGATAATTCCAGAACTTGTTCATATTTCTCTGTATCTTCTGAGGAATATCACAAGAAATATGGGAGGTTTTATGAGGAGTCAATCTCTCGATATGACTAGGGCACAGTAAAATAACACAACCAGTGGGCTCTTTTACCGCCCGAGTTGCCAGGAACCTTCAACCGCTCTTACGATGAGATTCTCATCCAACGCGTTCATTGCTGTAATATCGAAGGATTCGACGTGCCACGGGCATCGAATCAGTTATAATAAACGGTCGGAATTTGATATTGTGTTCAGTTTATTCGCTCTTGCTATTATTGTTTCAAGTTTTTGTAATTGTTATAAGTAGCTTACCACAAAATCTTCTATAATATCCTTGAATTTCGTTTTTATATGAGCGCACGCCTATGGTAAAATAACGAAATTGGCTCCGCACTTCATTTCGAGGTCACCGAGAACTTTGTGAATTTATGAATGAAAGTAGTGGGAGTGGACTTACTGGTTGATTTTTACTATGACTAGGCTATGAATATGGTTTGGAAACAGCGGGATAAAGAAAAATTAGAAAATTGGATATACCACGTTGACACACCAAATATGTGTGGAAATTTTTTATTTTGATAAGTGGATTGAATACTATGAAAAACTGACATATCATTTTTTTCTAGGTACATGTGTCGATACGACGATTACACACCCTTTCTTGCAAGATTTTTATTTGGTTTCTCACGCCAGTATTCAAGGAGTAGCAAAGCCTACGAAGTACTGCACACTGTGGGACGACAACGATATGTCTAATGATGAGATTGAGGCGTTGACATATCACTTGTGTCATATGTTTAGTCGTTGCAATAGGTCTGTGAGTTACCCTGCGCCAACATATTACGCTCATCTAGCTGCTGCAAGAGCAAAGGTTTATATCGAAAATGATAGGTTAGATTTGAACAACTTACGAAGAGAATTTGAAAAATATGCCATTCAGGATGTCATTCGGAAAGGAAAACCAATGTTTTTCGTGTAGGTTTTTAATTTCGATTAGTTTGAAAGTATCAACTTTGAAGTAAACTGTTAATATAATAAAAAAACATAAATATGGATATTTTTACTCTACAGGTACCCATGAAAAATAACGTTCATAAGAAACATAAAACTGATTTCTGATATGTAAGTTGTTCCTGTCATAACTGTTATATTTTATCTGTTGAGAAAAAAAATAAATGAGTAATTTTTGTGAGTTATATTTTTTATTCAAGAGAATGAATTTTAATTTGAAAGAGTCATGAGAAAAAAGTTACACTTGAAACCTGAAATCATTGTTAATCTTGAGGTAATGATAAAAAAGATGGCGAAAAAACGAATAAACTAACAGTACATATTTCAACAAATTCGATTTGCCCATTATAGTGATGTTCAAAAAGAACCAAAATTTGACAATATTGTTTCAATTTTTCATAAATTATTCAAGAAGGAACTGAAAACAAAAATCACTTGCTCAACACCACGTTTTAAGCTGTCTCCGAGAAACCATCTACAGTTTTAATTTTTTTATATGAACCAGAAACGATCATAATTGTTCAATTAGTAATTTTTAGAAGGTCTAAAATAACTTTTTTTTTTATTTAATCAACTTTGTATGTCTGTCGGATATAATTCAATGTCCGGCGCGGTATTAGCCGGGGAAGTAGTTGTTTTCCGGCAGACATTCAACAAAACCTACTGAGTAGGTACGACGAGAGAGATGAATATTTCGAGATCACATTTCGAAATATTAATTTTGTTATACGTATGTATCTCTCCTTGATATCATTTTTCGCAATTATTGAACAATCTACAGAAAATATTGGAAACAGAGATATCAACACATTAATAAATAATAAGTATAATTGAAAAAAAAAGAATTTTCACAAATAAACAGCTTGAATTGAATAAATACAGTCTACCATGTTCATTAAAAAACATTTTGACAAACTCTAGTCTAAGCGGAATGACCTTCAGATATTCTTCCGATCGCCTATGTACATTCATCCTCAAGTTATTAAACACCTGTGAAACCACCCGAGTCTTCATATCGTTATCCTATCACAGATTCACCAGTTTGATGTCTGAAACAGAAATCACGACCAGGCTGGGATATCAACTTACAGGGGGTACCTTGTCTTGTTTTAGCACGACATGGAGATCTGATGCTAGTATTCAATAAAAGGGGAGTTCGACTTCGACTCCTAGATCTGGACGAAGTAGGGTAGTGCCCATTTCTAGATATTGGTGGAGTGAAATCGAAATCTCGGAATGTATCTGAGTTCTCGTGACCATAATCATCTTCGTATAATCTCAAAGGAACAGCGCTGTAACCGTTAACCGTGCTTTCAGAGTTATATAATGTGGAAGTCACTTTATCATTCGTTGAACTTCCAACATTATCGCTGGTTGCGATACTCTCCTTGGTTTTTATAGGTGATGTGGACTCTTCCCAAGATATCGCTTCCTTCTTTCTTTTGTTCTTCAAATCAAATGCCCCGAGGATGATAAATTGTACTGAAAAATAAAAAGAAAGGTTCTGAGAATCATAGCAAATGAAAATGAACGTTAACACTGTCGACTCCAAGAGGAGATATTCTTTCACCTTTCGATAAGTCAATTTTTTTTAGGAAATGAAAATGAACCGTCTTAGCTTGCATATGAAAAAAAAACTTGTAACAACACAATGAATATAAAAACACGAAGAAATCTACTGAGTACCACCTCAAGAGATTGAAAAGTGAACTTACCAACAACAAATATCAAAATTGTGCTCAGAAGTCCCACAAAGTCCAAATGTTTTTGTTCTCCATAGAATGCCACAGCCAAATTCAGAGGCGGTAAGGTGGCAACAACTAATCTAGTGCTGGTCCTAACCCCCATGAAGGCACAACTGAGCATTGCCAAAAGTATAAATGTTGAATGCCAAAGCACAAGATAAATGCGTTCTATAGAATGATCTGTTCCTCCTAGAGCAGAAGTTATCCAAACTAATCGATCTTCCAATGTCCGCCATGTTCCTCCTACCAGAGCTGCCAGGTTGTGTACTGTCTCGTTCATCTCTTGTAAACTTCTCAAGGTAGACTGATACTGCCTGCCGAACTCCTCATTTTGAGCAAAAAGCAACGAAGATGTTTTGTCTGAAATGTATAGAAAATGAAACATTTTTCACGAGGGTTTACTTCTTGGATTTCTACTTCTCCATCTTCAAACAAAAAATGATAATGATAATGAAAATTTATTTCCCAAGAGACAAAATATTGAATTGAAATAGTCAAGTTCACATATTAGAAATGTTATATGTGTGAGATGTAACAAAAATATTCATAACAATATCCTTTTGAAAAGAATTCATCTGTTGAATAAAAACATCTCATAACAAGAACATTTTTTTGAGTTGCTTTCTGAAAGTCAATAACGAAGAACAGTTTTCTAATTCATTTGGTAATTTATTGAATGCACGTAAGCCGTTATTAGTAGGAGAGAAATGTAACTCTCTATTTTTACAAATTGGCAAATGGAAGTGATTTTGAGAACAATTATTTACTTGATGTACATCCGAATTTTTCACAAAATTGTCTCTATTCTTGAAAATATAAAAAAACAATTCAAAAATATATAATGACTGAAGTGTTTTATATTTGCTGAAAAAACCTCAACAGCTCTCGGTACTAGGCACATTCATGATGCACATGATTTTTTTTGTACAATATAAACTTCCTGAAACGTGGTTGACCATAATGTATACGACTCTTCATTTGCCCATAATACACCATCAGCAATTGAGAATGTGTAAGTAGCGTTTTCAAATTTTTCAGAAGATATTACTGAGAATGGAGCGCTGATATCAGACTCGAACAATGTACTTCCTAATCGAGATGTTCATCAATGCACATTCCTAAAAACTTGACATGGGTGTCAGATTTGGAAACTGGTATCATTTACAGTGAGATAGGGTTTTGTACAAAGTTTTTGACGGTTGTGAAACCGAAGATATTGTGTCTTATCTACATTGAAAAATGGTGAATTGTTATATGTCCAAGTTGCCAAAGATCGGATTAGCGCATTACAACGTGTTTTAAGGGTTTCAGCAGAATGATCTAACAAAAGTGCAGAGATATCATCTGCATACATTGTAACATGAACATTTTCACAAAGGTTTTCAATATTATTAATATATAGCAGAAATAACATGGGACCCAAAATGGAACCCTGTGGGACATCTATGTTGATATCAGCTAATGTAGAATTTGTAACCCTCAACTCATTGCATTATTCATTTTTCAAACATACATACTGTTTGTGATATTGTAGAAAGCTTGTAATTCATGTCAGTACACTATTTTCTATACCCTAATGCTATAGTCTCTTTATCAAAGTATCATGATCCACATAGTGAAAACTTACAGAGAAAGGCAGACACAAATCCACTTAAAAATGAACTATTTGCATAAATGTTTAGTTCATGCAAGGAGTTTCTTTATTCAGATACAAACTGAATAATATTTGTTAACTATAAAAGCTCATTTTACATTTTTTTCAAGCAAATTCAATTCACTTACCAATTTTTTCAAATATTTCTGTTGTTTTGTCCTGAATTGTCATAAGATCTTCAATCAACTGTTGATGGTTCAACTTGGTTTCACCAGATTGATCATTGAGCTGTATCAATGAATTTTCTAGTTGACCTTGTATGTTTTTAGTCATTTCGACCAACTGATTGTGTGTTTCCAATATCAATCGTTTTTCATCAGTCAATCTTTTAATATTATCCTCAATAGCCAACTGTCCATAGAACTGAGCTTTCTGAATGTCTTGCTGCTGCTTTGACAAACTTTCGTGACCTTCACTGAGCTTATCATAAGTTTTTTCCGCAAGACCTTGCAAACTCAGTTGGGTATCTGAGATACGATTGAGATTTTTTAGTTGACCGCGTGCTGCCTCCATTAATCGATTAACAGTATGCTCAGCTAAACCTCGAAATTGACTCTGTCGTATTGTGTAACAGACAGCTCTGGCTCTGTTGCTCATCAAGTGATAACTTGTCCATGTGTCAGAGTCCATGTTTGTCGTACATTCCCGAATACTCATGTCATCAGAACAGGGATAAATCTGGCGACCTTCCACGAATGACTGGCAGTTCAATAAGTGCACTGCCATCTTGGCCAGTTGTTCGTCGTCCATTTTATCACAGTCAGATTTTAACTTCAACACCACCTAGATAGTGGGAATGAAAAGTAATGTTACAAATGTAAATGACACTCATCATCTATTATTTATCAATTATTAATCTAATATAAAGGTTTGAGTCAAATCTTTTAAAATGTTTAGAAATCAATGTATTCAATAATTCTAAACATTTGCTTGATGACAAAATAAAATAAATTTTTTTAGTAAGAATCTCATCATAGTAAATACAGATTACATAACCCTTTGACTAATAATAGAAACTGAATAAAATGAATATATTATAAATAGAAAGTTGAAAATTCACCAAGTTTTCCATAATCAACCAAGTACCCTTCCTCTAATAAAAATATATCATAGCTGAACAAGATTAGAAATTGATCATCCATCAGTATAATACTCATGATATAGTCTGTTCCAGTAATTATTTCAGGTTCATTATCAAATCATGCTTTGATTCTAGACTCCTAGATATCATGGAGGGAAAATATTACCCTTTGCTGACAGGAATCCAAATCTGTCAAAGCAACACCAGTTAGTTTAGCTGCTTCACTCAAAAATTTCTCGTCCGTGGTAGATACTTCATAAGGTATTTTTTGATTGTACATTTCTTCTTGGTAGTCTTCCATAGGTCCTTCATTATGGAAATAACTTCGTATTCCAGTGAATAGGTTATCAAAAAGTGCATTCCCAGGCGTGAGCGATGATAAAATTATTAAAAACCAAATTAAAATATTCATCTTCATCTGGAGATATATTTTACAATAACCAATATTCTTATTTGAAATTCAAACTGATATAAACGGCAGTTACAAACTTACAATCGTTCGTATCGCACATAAAGCAGTGACAATGACATATGACAATCTGGCGGTACTCCAGTACCACAGAACTATAACTTCTTGAATTGAAGGGGTTATATTTTTAGGAGTGATTTTTTGGGAAAGAAAGTTTTTGGCTTTCTACTACTCCATCTTGATACAAAAAATTTAGGAATCTTCTTATAGTTCTGTGTCCAGCACTGACACATTTAAACTGCGTGTTTTGGCACGGTTCAGATACAAGATTACGGGAAGAACTCAGGCTGAATTTTCGATATATTGCTTCAACCAATGAAATCACGCTAACGTTTCGAATGGACCAATAAATGATTTCATTGGTGAACTTACCGGTGAATTTAAGAACTCGCCTTTTATTTGACTGATTTCTAAACTGAAATAAATAAAATTAAAATAATTTTCGGAACTAAAGTAGTTTTAAACTTGATTGAAGTAAAGAGTAATATTGATTTCCACTTCATTCGTTACCTTGCAATCTGTATATAATACAACTGGAGGCATTTTTATAATTTAAAAAGAAATCAAACACTGGTGCATTTATTGATGCAATTTTGATAGCATTACCGAAGAAGTTTTTGCGTTTTTTCAATTACTTTCAACTTTTGCCTCTTACTTAGTAATTCCCACATATAGGAATCCTGGGAGGGACCATTCCCATCGTTTCTATACTCTTTTATTTCTATTCCATTTATTACTTTTCACTGCGTTGCAATCGACGGAATCATTGAAATGGAGTATTGGGGAAAACATGACGTTGAATATTAAATTATTGTCATGATTGTTAAGTTAACCAATATTATTTTCGGCGTTTTCTTGGTATTCTAGATTCTACTCATTCCAAATGGACATACAAAAGCTGTGGGGAACAGCTGAACTCTAAGGAACGCCTGAACTCTAGGGAACGCAACCTAAGGCAAAGATTGATTCAGATTATTCAATGGACTTATCATCAATGAATTTAAGAACTCGTCTCAATGAAGCCACCGATTGCTCCAATAGATTTATCTATTGGAGCATTTTAAACGTTAGCGCGTTTCTATTGGATAAAGCAATTTATTGGAATTTCTCTTGTTGAATTTGAGGACTGGCTTAAGCGAACAGTAATGTCATTTATCACAGATTAAATATTTAATCTATGCATTTACCAATTATTTTTTCAACTCAATTTCAATATTTTAATCTTTGAATATTTGAAACGGAGGTAGGCGAGGTTCGTTTATTATTGTGACTCCGATGTTTTTTTATAAATGAATCTAACCTTTTTCAGAATTAAACAAACGTCAAATTTCTGGTCACATCTAATCATCATTAACTTGAACTTTTAACCTTTTCTTTTATCAGAACGTCAACTTTTGAAAATGGATTGAAGCTGTCTTTAAGAAATGTTCCATTTTCTGGAATTAATGTTTGAAAATAAGATGAGCGATGCAAAGAAACTCTACGAATCCCTGAGTTTAGTTGGCTCTTTCACTCTTGCAATTTCATTGCCATGGATTATACTTCGAGTTTTCAGAGCTTTATATTTACAGAAAGGCTACAATGAACTATTTGGAAAGGTAAGCAGAATACATTGCTTGTGAGTTAAAAGGACGAACTGCTTGTTTTCTCGATAATTTTCTTTGGGAAAACAGTATTATGTTTTGATTCAATAAAAAAAGTTTATTGGATATGTTGACAACAGGAAATGATTCAAATTTTCAGGGCATGTATTTTTTGATGGTATTTCTAGGTTGTGGTTATTACGGGAGCAAGTTCAGGTATTGGAGAGGCGCTTGCTCATGAATTCTACAAGCATGGCTGCCAGGTGGTATTGTGTGCCAGAAGAAGACAGGAATTGGAGAGAGTAAGAAATGACTTACTACATTCCCACTGTACTCTACAAACCCATCCGCCGATAATCATTCCTTTAGATCTTAGCGATGTTGATAGTTTGACGGATAATGTCAAAAAAATTTTATCTATCACCAAGAAGATAGATATCTTAGTTAACAATGGTGGTATTTCACACAGAGGTAGAGCTCTTACTACAGATCCTGATGTAGATATGAAAATTATGCAGGTGAATTATTTTGGATCGGTGGCTCTAACAAAAGGTTATAATCTCTTCAGTTTGTTCTGAATTTATTATTCCAGTAATATGGATTTCATTATTTCAGCCGTTTTGCCTGGTATGATTGCAAGAAAATCTGGTCACATTGTGGTCGTCAGTTCTATACAAGGTTTAGTAGCCTTGCCCGATCGATCTGCCTACAGCGCTTCTAAACATGCATTACAAGCTTTTAGCGATAGTTTGAGAGCTGAAATAGCAGCAGATAATGTATCTGTTACAGTGGCAAGTCCGGGATATGTTAAAACTCAGTTATCAATGAATGCTCTGACTGGTTCAGGGAGTTCCTACGGTCAGATGGACAGTACCACAGAAAATGGATTTAGTGCCGACTATGTAGCAGCTCAGATTGTTAAGGCCATCGTGGAAAAGAAAAAAGAAGTGGTGATATCAACGATTCTGCCCAAGTTGGCAATATTTTTGAGGAAATATTTGCCATCCCTCTATTTTTTTGTTATGGTTAGAAGGGCTAAAAATTCAAGCTTGATTAAATGAACAGATCCATCACAGCTGGTACAAAATTCAGTAATAATAAACTCATCAGAAAGTTCGTTCTACTTGATATATTTTGTAAAATCCCCCAATTTGTGTTTTGAAAACAGTATTAGTATTATACGAAGCAAAAGTACTCAAATCATCTTTCAATGAAATTCTGGACTCGTGACATCTCTAGTTTCCATGCAAAGTTTATTCAGTAAACAGACCATCACCATTCATTATTGTTTTTTTTCTCAATACATAATACTTGATGCAATATTTTTACATAGGGGATATTGACATTGAAAGAAATACACTTTGAAAAAACAAAAAACTTCTTGGGTGAGATGCAGCAAATTTCATGCACAAGGAGAATCACTATCAAACAGAAAATAACTTCACAAATAATATGGCTTATAATCGAGTATATTTAGATGAAAAATTTGTTAAATATGATAGAACTAACATGTTTGATGAAAATCCATTGTAACGTATTCTAAAACACACTTTACGTGAGATTTTCGTGTTTCGCTATATAATAGCACATGTTGTGGCTTTGTAAACTAAAAGTGAAAGTATCACACTGAATTAAAGTGTTTTTTGCATACGATTGTTTATTTTACGGTTAGGCGGACAAACTATTGTCAAATATTTTTCTTCTTTCATTCGGTCATAGTGACTGAGGACAGACAAGAATTTGTACCTACGTATGTGAGGATGTCCTGCTTAGAATCGGTGGACGCCCTCAGTGTACATGTTTGAAGGGATTGATAGAACTTGGTAACACTGCTCGAGTTCTGAACTAAAACCGATTCTACATGTGAAGGATGAACTTTTGAAAGGGTTGACTCTGACTTCACACGAAGACGATAGTGGTAATTCAATTGTAAATTTTGATGATTAGGCAGGAAATATTCCAACTTGTAAGAGTTCTGCCAGGTAACATTCCAAAATGGAATTTCAACAGGCATGTAGCATAAAAGAAATAGCTTGGAAAATATCTGTACTGAGAAATATCTTTTGGATTTTGAAGTGCTCAGGGTTCCCCTTGGCGATAGATGGCTCTTGAGTCTCTTAATGATTATGCCTTACTCACCTTTGCCACAAACACCTACTGATGAACAACAAATCACCCTAAAGTTAAAAAATAAACAATGAAACATTTATTCATAAATCACATTGGCGAAATATAGTTTGAAATGTATAAAAAAAGGAATTGATTTATATATTGTCTACATTCTCTCGTCTATATAATTTACAAGAAATTCTAATAATGCCCACAAAATGGGGCAATCTAACAACCGAACTTGTACCTATACATTGACAAAAACATTTATTTCATTTTACGGTATAATCTGTACAAGCAAAAGGCTGCCGCAGCTAACGAAACTGTACAGTGTAACACTTTTCGCTTTGTATCGTCCTTTCGCACTAATACTACAGGTGATGCTGCTGTGAGGCCTCCTAAAATTGGTAATCTGGCCAATTTCCTTGGATCCCTCTCAACCTGAAAAAAAGCATGACTTTCAAGTATACCAGAGGCAAGTTTTGATTTCAGATTAGTGATTAGCAGCAATTGAAACATTTTCGAAACTTGTGCAAGACATAATATAAATATTCTCCCTATTTTCAAGCTGGATTCAAGTATGTACTAGTCATTCTTTTATATCTTACCTGATATTTAACACAATGGTCAAATTGCCAAGATGCTGTGTACAGGCCTGTACATAAAGTTGAAACAATACTAAGAGGAGCTTGAGGAGTGAAGTTGTCGGACCAGGCAATACCTTAAAAACAAAATGGCACAAAAAAATATTGGCTAAATATAACAGAAAACATGAAAATATCTTGACATGCTCCATCACCTAGCACACTTCAATAATGATTCACAAAATGGCATTTTAACTAAAAAAAGAAGGAAATATCTCTCGTATATGTTATTTTGTGTTAGATAAGCCATGAACAATTTTGAACTATATGTAACCCAAAAACTTAATTTCTGTAAGATGTTGAATTGGTTTGTTTTTAAATGCTAAAAACTCTTTATGAGAATTTGAATACCGTTTGGATATAATAATAATAATTATTATCATATATGTACATATATGATAATTTTTCATGACATCCATTATGATGCTGCTTCCGCCCTTATTTTTTTGTGAAGATTATTTGCTGAATAGCAAAGAAACTATGAGGAATATCAAGAAATTTTATTGAATTCATTCTTATTAGATTGAGAATATGTGCATGTGTTGATCCTTAGAATAGTTTAACACCAACTTGGTTCCTCTCTATATTACAATCTGGTTCCTGTTACTTAAATGATTTCTAAACTAACTAAACGCTTCTCTAATGATAAAAAATTAGGATTTATATTTTGTGATCTACAGCATGAAATTCCTTTCTCAAATCAAGAGCTTATGTCTTTTGATACAAGCATTCTCTGTTAGAATCTAATAGTTGTCAAATATTCCATTACCTACCTGATACAATGGACATAACTCCTGAAATAACAGCGGTTTTATGTAAATAATTTCCAAAAGTGATCCATCTGGCTGTTTCATCTCCTAGTTGGGTTGGTTCAATAACAATATAGGAGCAACAGCTCTCAAGAGCTTTCTCTAACTCCATTGAAAAACAATGAGAGGAATATTCTCCATCATAAATTTCTCTGATTATGGCCATATTAGTTGAATGTAATGCCCTGAAAACTTGGAGATTTGAATATCGGTAAGTACTTTCTATTAATACAATACCTATCTCCTCCTGCATCCATTATGAGACAAGACAAATAATACAGTCAAATACAATTCGTCAGTTAGCAGTATAAATTGTACTTCCAGTGATACATTATCTTTTTTTACAGATATAATTATCCGCAGAGATTTATTAATTATTAGCAAAGTATTTTGATTATATAACTGTCCAAAATACTTTTGAATTCAGTGGAAACATTTTCTGTACTGAACCCTAAAATGTCAACAAACTAGACACAAATGACGATTGACAGACATGACATGACCGACCTGACACAGAACTCATTATAATATTTCAGGACATAATTATAGAATTTCTGTAATATTAATGCGACTGTTTATCGGAGTTTTACTTGTTGTCTACATAGATCTCGGAGGACGAAAAAATATAGGAATGAATTTCTATTTTTTCATGTAGCAATATATTTGTTTGTACACAAATCTCTTGAACTGTACGAATATACATCAAATCGTGTTTTTTCAGTATTTGTCGGACTGTTTTCGACATCCAATTGGTAAAATTCTCATTCGGTTATTATTCATATTCAGAAGTGTTCGCTTAATCTGTTTGTATACTTCAATCGAGGGGACGTTCTCGTCGACGGGAGAACACGTTTTCTCGTTTTATTCTGTGAATGTTTGCTGTCAGGAGTCACGTGCATTGCAATCTTTTAAGGTATCACTTCAAGGGAAACATCCTGAATGCCACAGGAACGGTAAAATTCGGATTACCAAAGACTGGTCAATCGCTCCAGTTACCGTAATTATTATCAAATAAGCAAGCAAGAAAAACTTGTTACTGATTTTATTTTTTTGAGGAAATCGATTCGAAGGGATTTTGGTGATGAAACAATACTGATGAACTACATCAAATTGAACGTTATTATACGTAAAAGAATAAAATTTAACATTGAGAATCCAGCTTAATTTCAAGTATAATAAATTACACAGCATATAGAATCAATTTCATAAAATAAGGTCTAGTTTTTTTTGTTAACTTCTGATTGTACCAACATTTAGAAAGTGAACTGACTGAAAACAGTAATATAAATTTTCTGAATAAGTTCACAATAACGTTAAATGAGCATCTGTGACAACCCTTCAAATGTCAATCTTGTTCTCATACTTGTAATACCAAACGTTTCGTCTACGACTGCGGCATATATCTTCAGTGATGTATGCGTCGACTGCGAGATTCAGAGTGATATATTGAAGTCACAACAACACCTGACTGGCTGTTTTGTTACAGAGATTTTTTGGAGAGTGAACATCCTATACTGAAAATAGTGTTCTTTCCTATGTTAGCGTGCACTATACAAATTGAATGAGATTTTGAATTATGCGCTTCGATCTGAGGAGAACGCAGAAGGTAAGTTCTTAAATTCAACAGCAATTCTTCAGTGATGCTGTGAAAGATTGAGCCTGATAGATAAAATTTTCAGCAAAATAAGAAACGTTCACGTGGAGTTGAAATACTTCTTCTTTTTTTCAAATTCATTGAATGTCAGTTGTCAACCAATCTAAATGCATCAACTGTATCGGCTGGTGTGGCAATGGTGGAAATAATCATATATTTGAGGAAAATTAATGGATGTCACATCTGTAATCCATCAAACAATAAAACAATAAAACAAAATTGGTGGAATGACGTGCTCATCATTGGATTCAAGGAACTCGTGTAAAAGTCAAAAATATTTTTCACCACAGAATATGGAATAAGTATAAGTAACAATAGAAGACAAAGAGAAAACGCGAAACTAAAACTGCCCAGTGAAAATGTAACAATAAAGTGTTACTTTAATACTTTATGGATTTTCATCAAGTATCGGTCAATTACATCACATATATCATTTGAGTATTGAAAAAATACGATTGTGTTAGAATAAGAAACATCACTCAACTCTGAAAATATGTGATAAAATTACGACGCGTTTTCAGAAGCACCATTAAAATCGACGGCGCATCTGCCTGAAGCGATTGTGGTCTCTAGACGCTTTTTAACCTCAGTCCTAGTAATCTCAGTCATATGCTAGTGGTATTTTGCGTTGCGGGCTCAAACATCATCGACAGTACTTGTTTGTTCACAGGTGAGTGTTCTGTGCGTTCGTTCGTTCAAGTCCAACGTTACTCGATATCGGAATAGGACTTATTCCTTCTCTTTTCTTATAGGGTGTGTTGTTTATGTCAATGCAAAAAAT
Organism: Leptinotarsa decemlineata; assembly: GCF_025532065.1. Lineage (NCBI taxonomy): Eukaryota > Metazoa > Arthropoda > Insecta > Coleoptera > Chrysomelidae > Leptinotarsa > Leptinotarsa decemlineata. Next base: position 5,506,990 of record NW_027412556.1, on the reverse strand, counting down.
AAACCAAAGTGACTAAGTGAAGTGTGTGCGATGGCAATCATTTTCGGAAATTTGAGTTGCCACCAACTTTTAGGCTGCGCCTGCGGCTGATAGGTAAACAAAGAGAGGTTATTAGTTGAGTGCAACATGTCCCAGTGTAAGAAATTTACTCCTAATATTTTTCATAAGACGAAATGTTCCAGTTGTTTTCGACAGAAAGAGGAACACTCAGCCGAGGCACTGGAATGCAACAGGGTGAGTCTCGCTATTTTTACATACATGATATGATCATTCCCCTTTTTTCCCTTTGCATACTCTTATAATTTTGGAACTTTAACTTGGATATAGGTAAGTTCAGAATGTGTTTTCGATTTGAAAATAAGAACCCAACTGCAGAGCAGAAGCCTGTTAGAAAGAAAAAATAAAATAACAGTATAAACAATGTTAATAATATTATACAATTTTGTGCTTATACAGGAAAAATAGTTTCAAGTGGATCTATGATTTTTCACGATTTTCTCTGAAACCGGATCTGCTTGAAAAAAGTTGTATGTGAATGTTATAAATTATAAAAAGATAACAACTATACTACGAACTATATTAGTAACCCAAAATTATCCGAGAAAAATCGAAAAAAGTAGCTTTTTTGTTTTTGCTTTATTTTTCTCCCACAAAAAACATTGGTTTTTCACGATATTTGGTGGAAAGTCACTTTTTCATATTATAAAGATGCTCTATTTTCCCGTGCAAAATATTCAGTTAACCTTTTTATTTTGATGTTAACAAATAATGCTTCATTAACAAATATCCCAGTACCTAAATAACTACTGAAAACATGTTTTTCTTTTTCAAAATCACCAGTGGTCTTTTTTTTTTCAAATATTCACTGTAAATGTGAAAGAAAAGTAACATTACTATGGAAAAAAATGTTGGAAAAGTGAAAACTGAGAAAGCTCAATTTTCTTTTTTTTTTTTCATTTTACCTCAAATCTATCCATGGCTTGATGTTAATTTTTCTCGAGTTTCTTCTACACAACTTGGAATATTTTTCAATAAAAACACAATACTGATATTTTGATAGAGGCTTTTTTTCAATTCAATATCAAAGAATTGTGTGTTAAACTGAATATAATGAATAAAAAATATTGTTTTTTAGGGATTAAATCCTTCAAATCGATATAGTGAATTAAAAAATTGGGGCTAGGCCATCAAACTGCCACAATTCTGGACTAGTTGTATTCTTGGAGAGTCTATACACGGTCCATACACAATGTCAAATAAAATTCACCAATACGTGTTCAAGCATTATACTGTGCCAATACTCTGAACAGATACAGGAGACTGAGATAAACGAATTGCCACACTTCACCTATTAACATAACCTCACAAAAATAAGACAACAATCCTGCAATTCAAACTCCACTTCGAATACCAACAATTTATATATGTACAAAGTACTTTTAAATTTGAATCGAAACATTATAGTAGCAATTTCATTGAAATCGAAAAGAATACGCGACGTTGATGCATCACGTTGCGTCAAGTAAGTCGGGTGACTTGGGTGCCGGTTCTGCAATACATAGACAAATATTTTCCAACAATACCATCTTTGAACCCCTATTTTCCCTCTTGAGGGGTGGAAATTTCTGGCTCCTTTTCTTGATGCTTATTAACGCTATACAAAGAACCTACCTGCATATTTCAAGATTCTAGGTTCAGTAGTTTCGGCTGTACTTTAATATAAGAGCGGGCACTAGCTAGTAATTTATATTTTACTTTAAAAATACAGTTACTGAAAAAAGATGCAAACTGCACCAAGTGATGAATAACTTCGGAAATCGAATTATTTTACCTATAAAGAAATTTCGCAAATCTAACACAACCGTCAACGACGTCTGCCCTCACGGGACTGCCCGCGTTCGGGACGCGTTCTCGGCAATGGCACCTCATTGGTTAGACCGCCCCTCTACCCCGCGCATCGTCCCCCGTCGTCTTACAGTAGACGCGACGCGCAGTAGCTTACTGCGTTGCGTCAAGTTAATCTTATCGTGATAACTTTTAAACGATGCGTCCAAATTACTTAGTGTAAGGGACAAAGTTTATCTATATTAAATACTTAAAACGACAATTGTATCAATTTTCATAAGAATTTGACAGATATTCTAAAATGTGCATTGTAAAAGAAGTATCCAATTTAATTATATTCATGGCTCAGTATTTGGCATATAGTGGCTACCACATAAGAGGTAGATATATATGCTATACGCTGTATTTATGTGAAGTTTCATCAAAATCCGTTCAGTCGTTTAGGCGTGAAAGAGCCACAAACATACATACATCCATCCTCACAAACTTTCACATTTATATTAGTATAAATAGATTTACTCAGTCTGTTGTGATCCACAATATTTCCAATAAAATTTTCTACACTTCCTAACAATTTTCATGCTGCTCTCAATTTTCATTTTCTATCTATAAGTAGTTCATTTTCAAAAGGCGTTTAGTGATAATTCAATCAAAACAAACAATTCCAATGGCATGCTTACTTTTTAATCAATATGTAAAGAAGTCTTGTCTTATAATTGTTATTGTATTATTTTCCCAAGCATGACACGCATGACCACCACATTTAAATCGACTAACCCTTTCATACGTATGAAAACGCTTGAAACAAACACTTGCGATTTTGTAAACAATTGTTCGTTTTTGAAAGCAATGACGTTTCGGTTTCGATTCTTGACCAGTTAGTTCTCTTTCTAAAATGATTATAAGGAATTTCTCTAAAACTAAAGTGAATTTTAATTTTTTCAAAAAACATTTATCACTTTCTATTTTGTCCCCTTCAAAGTAGTCCCTCTCGGAGCAGTTCTGAAATAAACTTTTGGTATATCCTTGAACTCTCTGCAATTTGGTTTTTATCTCCTCAATCTTCGCAAAACGCCGACCTTTGACCTTTCATGCGTCTCTTCAATCTTGGGAACAGAAAAAAGTCGCAGAAGGTCAAATCTGGCGAATACGGTGGCTGAGGCATGATCAAATCATCGAAAAACAGCTGAAACTTGGAACATATGTTCGAGACGAGAGTACCAACATAAAAAAACGCTAATCCAATGTATGTAGCCCGCGAAATTTGAACATTCACTTTATGTTTTTGTATCTTTATTGTAAGATCCCCTTCGCAATTCCACATCACGTTTTATGATGTGTTTATTTTTATTCATTATTCAATACTCAAGATTCACTTGCAGGTGTGTAGTATAGACTTCTTTATAAATTTCAATTAGGTATAATGACACTTCTAATGAAGGTTGCCTCTAAAAGGAGTGTTCACATTGGAATTTTGCAATTTGTTGTCTCACAACTATTAATTATCGAGTGTTTTGTGTTATTTGAACTATTAGTTATTGTACAACAAATGTGATTCCTTTCATCTTTTACCAAGCTCATGTATATTTATTATGGAGTAGCAATGGAAACATATCCAAAAGCATGTTCATGAGTTTTCTATTGTGTGTATGGGGGAAGAAAATGTTCCAAAGGGTGCATTTGAAATATAATAAATCTGAGTAGTATTGCCAAAGCATACTTATATCAAATTGCATACATGTTTAATGAAGAAAAGAGAATTGAAAATTTCCATGTTTTTTACCACTTTTATTATTTATTATTAACGTTACTGCAGTTTCGTCCTATAAGGACATTTTCAAACTTATACATTAAATTATAAGTATAAGTAATGTATAAGTTTGAAAATGTCCTTATTAAATTTAATGTATAAGTAATGTATAAGTTTGAAAATGTCCTTATAGGAAGAAACTGCAATAAGGTTAGTTACAAATAAAAATGGTAAAAAACAGAAAGTTTCAATTCTCTTTTCTTCATTATGATTTCCTACCACGTATTAACGTATACATCCATCAATGTATTGCATACATGTTTTTTAAAGGTAAGATTAGAGAAATCAGATCAATGATCAGAAATCTCTGGGAAAGAACTAATTGAATCATGAATGAGACTGATAAAAATCATTATCAATTTTTCGTAGAACTTGATTATTCTCATTTCATGATTTTACAGAAAAGAACACCTCATTCTATTTTCACTGAACAATTCCTAGTACAATCCTCAATGCCTAAAGTTATTAGGGTGTTTCAAAAAGCTTTGTCCGTTTCAATGTCACGTGTTTTTGTATCTCCATATCTCAATAAATATTTATTCTACTGTGTCGTGAGTATAAGTATCGATAGAGAAATTTGTATTATATACATTGATGCCTGCTCATTTACTCCAAATTTTGCTCCTTCAGTCTATTACTATGTGATGTCGTTAACGATTTTCGGATAATTTTTCTCTACAAATTCAAATTTATTTATTTGTAATACTCTACAGGACATAGCCCAATTACAGAGCAGGAAATAACAGAGTATAATAAATACATCACAAACAAGTGACTGTAAAGTCTACAAACACTACAAACAAGTGACTATAAAGACTACACATTTTATATTTATTATAGGTGACAAAACAATTATTTTAGGAAGTGGGATTTTATATTTGACAATTTGCAACTAAATATATCTAAATTATCGCTAACAGAATTTGTCACTTTACACATGGTATGGATCGGAGAATTCTCCAGAACATTTGTGCGAGATGTTTTTATATAGAAAGTACTCGGGTGTCTGGAACAGATTCAAGGAATGCTAATATTAAACTTTTCCAGTAATGTTGGGCAGTCAACTATGATTTTGATAATTTTATAGGTTATTGCAACACTATAATATTCACGCCTTTTTTCGAGACTGCAAAAGTTATGCTTTTGTAGCAATTCAGAGTGAGTTGTTCCTATTGGAGGATAAATGCCATCGGTTTTTAGGCTTAGCAGTTTTGAAAATCGTCGTTGAATTGCTTCTATTCTATCAATGTGATATTGATAAAAGGGGCTCCACACAACTGACGCGTATTCTAACTTTGATCTTATGAGAGCATAGAATAAAGTTTTTAAGGTCGAAGTTTTTTTGAAATCACTACTGTTACGTGCAATTAATCCGTACAAACGACAGAAGGAGGTTACAACATTATCGATATGTCTATTAAATGATAGTGCAGTGTCAAATGTGACGCCAAGATCAGTAAATGTTTCTGGTCTCACCAGGGAAACGTTTTCTATTGAATAATCAAAGATTAAGATATTCGTTTTCAAACTGTAGGACATGACCCTACATTTATCCGGGTTCAGTGACAAGTTATTTCGATAACACCATTCTACAACCTGTCCTACGTTTGCTGAGAGGTTCACACAATCATCTATGTTCTCAACGAGGCAGTATAGTTTGAGATCATCTGCATATAAAAGGAAATACACATCTATAACATCTGCAATATCATTAATAAATATATTGAAGAGCAACGGTCCCAGATTCAAACCTTGTGGAACACCGGAACTAGCACTATATTCGGTAGATTTGAAACCATTGAGCTGAACATATTGTTTTCGATCCCGTAGATAGGACTGAAAGAGTGCGATTAAGGATGGAGATAATCCAAAGGCTACTAGTTTGTTCAGTGGAAAGCCATGGTCAAGCCTGTCGAAGTCGTTATAAAAGTCTGTGTAAATAACATCAGTTTGGGCCCTATTGTCAATAGATTCAGCAATATGTTGGGTTACAGTGAGAAGATTGGTGACCGTTGAACGATTTTTCATAAAATCGTGTTGGTTTATACTTATATTGCAACTAACATGCCGATATATAACTCGCTCCAGCAGAATCTCAAAAAACTTTGCAAAGTTGCAAATAATAGAGATATGCCGATGATTTGAAATATCTCGTCTATCTCCTTTCTAGAAAATGGGACAGACTTTTGATGATTTCCAGATCCTTGGTATTGTAGCCGATCTTAAGCAGATATTAATTAGTATAGATAGAGGACGAGCAAGCACAAGTGCACAATCTTTTAGGATGAAAGCTGGAATGTCATCTGTACCAGCGGTCTTTTCAGTCTTCAGCGACCTTAGTGCCTCGTATACTTCGTTTTCACTGAAGCTTGATATATCAAGAAAGTGATTATTATCAATATCAGAGTTTGGTTGAAAAGGGGAAGAAGCGGTATACGATTGTTTAAATAGATTGGCGAAACCGTTTACGATATTAGAGGGCCCCTCCAGCAAATTGAACCAAACCGCTGTTGAAACAGTCAGAAAAATTAACCAGGTATTTGACAATGATACTGTTAATCCAGGGCAAGGATTTGAAGACCCTGGTGGACACTGACCTATCACAAACTGAGGTTAGGATGGCGGAAGAACTGGGCGTCAGCTTACATGCGGTTTTTGATGGTTTAAAAAATATTGGAAACGTCAAAAAGCTCAAAAAGTGGGTGTCCCTCGATTTGAATGATCAACAGAAATTGTCAACTCTCGTGGTCTGTTCTTCTTTGCATTTGCCCAACCAAAACGATCCTTTTTTGGATCGGATCGTCACGTGTGATGAAAAGGGGATCCTATACGACAACAGAAGACGTTCAGGACGTTGGTTGGACAGCGTTGAGACACCCATGCACTTCCCAAAGGCGAAAACCTACCAAAAAAAGACTGTATGGTGTTCAGCGGCTGGTGTGATTCACTATAGCTTTCTACAACCAGGCCAAACCATCACAGCAGAGTCCTATTTTGAGGAAATCAACGCCCGTCTGAACGTGGCAACCAATTGCCATCTTTTCAAGCACTTCGGTAACTTTCTCACCGGTAAAGCCTTCGCAAATCATGACCAGACAAAAACGGCCTTCGTCGACTTCATCGAATCCCGAGTACGCAATTTTTATGCTGACGGGATTGATGGACTTTTGTTACGTAGGCAAAAGTGCACTGATTCAAATGGCGCGTATTTTGATTGAGTTGAATAAGTTCTCATTGATATATTATGGTTTTAAAACAACTAATAAATTTCGACAGCATCTAATCTAACACATCTTGAAAGAGGCAAAAGGATGATAAGGATTCTAGTGCTATCAAGATGAATAAATGTAATGAGCTTTCTATTTCTTCATCTCAAAAAAAAATTGAAAAATTTACAAATAAAGGAAGAAAGCAGTTAAGATGGAAAACTAGATGTCCAAAACATTGAAAGAAACTAATTTTTTGTGAATGAAAGTCAGTTTTTCATCGACATTTTTTGGGTATTTTCACCTTCCACAATCTGAAAAAAAAGAGCTGAGAAATAATTCAGTACTAATCTTAACGTTTCGGAGGCTAAAATCGGCCTCCGTCTTCAGAAATGAACAAAATTTATGCAACTAGGATTCCTATATTTTCGATGTTTTACATACATAGGTTACCAAACCAAAAAATTAACAAACATCTTTAAACCCTTGAACATCAACATCACCTACAAGCTGAACATGAAAATAACACAAAAAATAAACAGCTATGAAAAAGAAGAAGACAAAAACCTAAACGGAGTGTACAGCATACAATGCTCGGACTGTAACAAATTATATATCGGTCAAACCAAGAAAAAACTGATCTAAAGTTAGGACGACCACAAAAAAGCATACATAAACCCAATAACATATAAATCAAAACCTAAACATCCATGAATTAAAAAGTCACAATTCACTTATCGAGGAACAAATACAAATCAAAACACAACAAAGACCTAACATTCAATATACTCCACAAAACGATACACATTCCTAGAGAATGAACCTAGAGAAACACCAACACAAAGGATATTACCTGATGTTACCCAAGTACAGGCAAATCTAATGAGACATCCGGATGAAAGGAGAGGACAAATACCTGCTCAAGTTCTAATTAATGAACCATCAACAACAATAACAAATTCACTAAGGCACAGTCTGCTATCGAAAGCGCTCGCATATATTAATTAGAAGTTAGTAAAGCTTCAAATCATTTTTGTGAACAAGTGTTTATTTGCTGATTGCTGATTTTTTATTTCTCAAATTCTTCGATAGATGTCAAAGGAGTTTCGAAATGTGAATTATGTCAATGTTGTGGAAGGTGAAAATACCCAAAAAAAGGTCGATAAAAATATCCAAAACTAAATGGAATAAACATTGATAATAATTTAAGTTGAGCTGAGTTGTGTTAAAAACGAAACTTGGAGTCTATTTTATATTATACATTTACTTAGGGATGTTTTTCCCTAATGAATATTAGAGACGGGGGCATCCATTATCTACATATTTTTCTAGTTGGCTATGACTTTGAATTACGACAGTTACTTATATAATAGTATATGGTCGATATTATAATCTTAGTTTTCGTTAATATGGCAAAAATAGTGTTCACATAGCTTGGATTTTTTACAGATTTTACCCAGGTCTCGTCACGAGTTATCTCAGGTCTCAATCTGCCTACTCCTTAAATCGAATATTTCGATCAGAGACGATCAGAGATAACTCGTGACGAGACCTGGGGAGTAGGCAGATTTAGGCCCCGGCCTCAGGTCACACAATTTTTTGAAATTGTCTCCAAAATCGGAGCCGAAACGTCCAGACGCGGTTCAACCCGAACTCAACGACAACATACTACTGACCGCGGAAACGTATCTGACGATTCTCATATCAATTTTGTGATATATGGTTAATAAATAATTTGATTGAATGATCGATCGATTGACCGGCCACCTCGGTGGTCTCAAATGAGTGAGGGGTGAGTGGATTAACTTGACAGAATGAATTAAATGATGTTTTATACTCGTGTACATGATATTTCGCCCGAATTTTCTCTGCCAGTGAAATGTGGCCAGTCCGCCTCTGAATAAGCTTCACCGAATCGTGTCCATTTTTAATGACATATTACTTTTCGTTTTGCAGGCGAGCCGTTCCATAGCCCGCAGCGGGTACCTGTTTATCGCACCTGACTGGGATTTCTCCGTACCCCTCAACAGAACCAAGGTGAGTTATCCGATGGACAAGGTTAGCGATACGATGTGACGGAATGAATCGATTCTCCCATTCTGCGCCACGATGATATAATTGGCTTGATTCATGATATGGAAAATGATACTGGTTTGCTTATAGACTGATCGAGTTAGGGGTATATTATACATATCAAGCCTAATCGGTCCCAAAATTTCTTCATATTTGCAGAAAAAAGAACAATTCGAAAAGTAAGAATTTAAATTGGCCGCGTGTCTGTTGACCAATAAAAATGATCGTGTGTAGAGCGGAGTTGCCAAGTGTATTGGTTTTTAATATCCAATCACAGATCTGATGCTCCAATTTGACAGACGCCATTTTGTTGTTATTGTTGTCAACTCGGTGTGAATACAACTGTTACAATTATCTAATTGAAGAACATTTTTTGTAAAAAATAGGTCTCGGCGGGTGCCTATTTTACTGCATATTCCGTGTCATTAGTTTACATTCCGAAAAATATTTTTCAGGTTATTTTTGGATTGATATGTTCTGGAGTAATTCTACATTTCACTGTACATATTTTTGCTTCTCTTTTCAGTCACCATACTGCTCCTCGGCCGAGATAAAATAAAAATTAAATCAAAACTTTGCATCCTTCAATAAAAGACAAAGTCTGAAATGAAAGTCATATAAATAAAAGGGACCTACTAAATATACCACCTACCGTTTCAATTTTTCATTCTTCATTTCGGTACCAAAGTATTGCAAATTTTTCAAGTAAAATCCATCGATCATTTCAAAATCGACTCTTGGTAAGTTGTCGGAAGTCAGCTTTAACAAAACTAGGCTCAACATTCATTTTGAAATTATTTTAACAAAATACGAAGTTTGTGGAAACCGTTGACACCATTAGAAAGAACACATTGTCGCATACACTACAGAGAGCACTGGCTGACTGGATGACAATATGGCTAATATACCAGTAACGTTGAATTTCTTATTTTTGGTGGGTGGCATGAATGCATAATTGATTTATTGGTAAATTTTCGTTATGTGGACACCCGGCGATTTTGAAAAATTTTTTGACTGTACTTACGTATTTTGATGCGTAGATTACGAATCCGAAAGAAAAAAGCGGCGCTCTCCCTTATTTAAAGAGTTACGGCCCTTCGAAGCTCAGAAAAGGGCAACTTTTCAGCCTTCTTTTTCACTAAATAAACTATTTAAAAACACAAGCATTTATTCACTAGGTCACCTTTACACCTTATTACTCATTCTTTAACACTTTTCACTTCAATAATCAACATTTTTCTTATAAAAAACTTAATTTAAAAACGAATGCTTCTCCTGGTGACATTATTCTATTTTTAGGTTAGTTGCTAGTGACATTTCAGAAAAAAGCGGTTGGTATTGGCCGTCGCCTACTATTTCAAATTGGTAATACACCACCAAAAACCAATTTACGATCTAAAGAATGAAGGTAAAAAACATTTGAATTACTTCAGGAATATGGACTGCATCAGTCGTACCAACAATATCATTAACCTTAAAAACGTAAAATACAGTGATATGTAACCAAAAAGCAGCTCCGTACATTTTTTAACATTTTTATAAGAAAAATGTTGATTATTGAAGTGAAAAGTGTTAAAGAAGGAGGAATAAGGTGTAAAGAAGGCTGAAAAGTTGCCCTTTTCTGAACTTCGAAGGGCCGTAATTTTTTAAATAAGGGAGAGCGCCGCTTTTTTCTTTCGGATTCGTAATCTACGCATCAAAATACGTAGGTACAGTCAAAAATTTTTTCAAAATCGCCGGGTGTCCACATAACGAAAATTTACCGATTTATTTTATTAGGGTTCATAAGTATTCGAAAACCATTTGAAAATACAGCTCGTTTAATTCTATTTAGAATTATATTTAGATATAACTTGTACTATATCAGTTACCAAGGCAAATATTATTGTCCATTTTTATGCTTAATTCGTGGATTCGAGCGATCTTATTATTGTATATTTATTTGTTTGCTGGCTTTATTTAAAAAAAAATGAATGACTAATTACAGAAAATTTTAATTGATCGTTCATTTTCTCAGGAAAATGGAGTACTCATATCACAATTTATTAGTTTATTCGGCATTGAAAATGTATGTCATATCGGATCCATTCTGCTTGTTTTTGCAACAGAGTTTCAACTTTTTCTTAGCTGACAGCTCGCGAAGGAACAATTCGTTTTTTTTGTTTTCACAGAACTACTTTGCAAAATCACGTCGGGGTCACCAATTGTATTTTTTAAACTACTTTTGAAAACGTTCCTGATTGAAGTTTTTTCAATTAATTCTTTTCTATCATTTTTCTAAACAAAGCATCAAAACAAAAACATCTCCAGCAACACCTAGCATACTCCATTTAAAGGAAATTGTAGGGCACTACATGTTTGTCATCGCCCCATCTGCCTGTGAACGAGGTAACCGACCGCGTATCCGAAATTTGCCCAATTCCTCGTGTAACTTGTACTTGTACTTGAAGACACTGAAGTTATTCCCGCATATGCTGTTGGCGATGCAACTGCCGCCCACTGACTATATTTGAACAGTTTTCTTTCTTTGTATAAGGAATTGGACAAATTTCGGATATGCTGGTACAAATACAACTGTTTACCTGACAAGGCATAAATACGCTTTACGAAGTCTAAAAGGTAGTCATCGGACAGCAAGCCATGATGGTTAAACCTCTGAAGAAGGCCACTTGCGCCAGCGAAACGTCAGGAAGAAATTCCAAAAATCCACGGCTTTCAAACTTGAAAAGCAATGACACAGAAAACATAGCTGTCGATGTGTTGGTTAGCTAGATACTCTCTATTGATGCCATTATGTGTGGAATATATAAATAAATTCATTCAAATGTCCGGCACGGCTTCTCTGGGTGGAGCGCATCCGAATAGTCCAATTCTCCGTGACTCTGGCGTCGGTGTCGTTGGTGTCCAGATCATCCAATACAGGCCGAAAGAAGTTGGTAATCATCGACCTACAGTGCTCGCAGTTGACAGTGATTGCCTGGTCAACGTCGTTCTCAAAGAAATATGGATCGATGACGCCGCCAGCCCAAAATACACAACAAACAGTGACCTTTTCGGTATGCATTGGACGCTCTTGGATCATTCATTCAGAAGTGGGCCTCATCGCTGAATATTGGATTCAATTGCCAAATGCTCCACAGCCCATTCAGCGATCACACGTCGTTTTCTGTGGTCGTTTGCCTTCAGTTCCTGGGCCATCATAGACCTATGGTGATCGCCGTTGGCAATGATTACCTGGCCAACGTTGTTCTCAAAGAAATATGGATCGATGTCGTCGCCAGTCCAAAATCTACACCAAACAGTGACCTTTTCGGGATGCTTAGACGCTCTCGTATCTCATGTGGATTGGTGTCGTCGCAAATTCGACAATTTTGTTTGTTCAAGTACCCATTCATCCAGAAGTGGGCCTCATCGCTCAATATGATATTTCCATGAATATTAGAGTCAGTTGTCAACTGCTCTAGAGCCTATTCAGCGAACACACGTCGTTGAACATGGTTATTTACCTTCAGTTCCTGGATCAGTTGAATTTTGTAGGGGTCCAGACCCAAGTCATGAAGCAAAATTGGCCAAGTTGTGGTCTGCGAAAGGCTGGGTTCTTGTGGGCGACGCGAAATCGACTGTCTCGGATTCTGCTGCACACTCGATGTTTTCGGCGATGTTTTCGGCAGATCTTGCGTTTCGTCGTCGTACGGGTGATGTTTGATCGTTTACTGCACCAGTGGACTCAAATTCATCCACCACATCGCCAATAGTCCTCTCGGTAAGACGATTATGGCGACCGTAAAATGGACGAATCGCGCGGTAGGTTGCCCGAACAGAACATCCATTTTGATACAATTTTATTATTTGTACGTGTTGTTGAATGCTATAGCCGTCCGTGGTGACTTGGCAAAAGCCTCTTTATATGACTCGAAAATTGTTGGAAATTCTCGCAAGGTTTACTCTAATCTAGTGACCTTAGAAAACTGCTATATTGAGTGATACAACTTATGATGATATTTTATCTCGTAACAGATAACAGTGAATAACTAAAGAAAAAATATATGTCTAGCACAATTTGAAAATTTTTATTATGATTAAAATAAATTTCAGTAAACAATTGTACAACAGATGGTGTACGAGGTCTGTTAAAAAAACAAGCTGAATTTGCATTTCGGTAAGAAAAACAGCCGAAGCAGTTCATGCACTTTGTTGAATCTCCACAGCGATTTGGTTTTCATCTTCTCAATCGTCGCAAAACGGTGTCTTTTCATGTGTCTCTTCAATTTTGGGAGCAGGAAAAAGTCGCAGGGGGGCAAATCTGGTGAATACGGTGTCTGTGGCATGATTACGGTGTTGTTTTTGGCCAAAAAAATACTAACAAGCAATGACGAGTGCAAAAGCCATGAGCTTATTTTCCAGAATACCGGACGTTTTCTTCGTATTGCTTCTCGCAAGACCATGTTGCAAGAACACCTGATGCGGTATTCAAAGAAAACAATGAGAAAAACCTCGAAATTTTATCGAAATCGAAACAGGCGCTATTAAAACTGCCTCAACGACGGACTGTGGCTGCCCATCGTTTTGAGGTTCAACTCAGTACACCTCGAACTTCACTGTTCAAAAACTCTTTCATTTGGAGAAAGGCGTTTATGTGAAATGAGCTTCCTGAAAACGTTTTTCCAAATGGATTTGATCTACAGCGATTCAAATCCAAAAACACTTCAAAAATCCCCGTCAATTTTTGATTGAAACGAGTTATTTTCCACGAATACGACATTTGCACTGATTGTAAGAACCACTTCAAAATATCTTGTTGACATTGACGATCGTGTGAACTGACCTTTTAAAGCCGTTTAAATTGTCACTATACTACACACACTACACTAAAAAAAATTTTTGAAGGTTAAATTAAACTGACTTTCTGAATGGTCGAATAAATGTTTGAACCGAAAGTCCCCCGCTTCCCTACAGTAATATAAACCCGTACGTAATCACAAAAAATCAAGAGATTATAAATCAGGTGAACGCGGAGGTCGTTCATTCAATGCTTCATCTTTTCGCAATTCAGTGGCGCTGAAAATATTCGTCAAATTCAACAGTATTATGAAAATCATTCGATGTTTCAACAAGACGGTGCAATATGTCTTTATTGTTTGTCAATATTTGATCGGGAGGAGAGGCAGTTTACCCACGGTCATCATATTTATTGCCCCTTGATTTTTGTAGGGATAATTAAAAAGCGAAAAGTAAGAAGCTGAACAACGCTGAATTTCATAATATATTTTTTTATTACAATTTGGTGAAATATCGAAATTCAAAGACTATCGTATAAAGATAATTTCAAAAACATATATCCATGTAAGTGAATTCTGAAAACCGGATTCTGGAGCAACATTTGCAGATATTTGCAAAAATTTTCAGTTAGTGACTTTACAAAAAAGTCTTTTATAGAACGTCACTGTTTTAATTATTGTTGTTAATTTAGAACATGTAGAGCATCTTGACAAAAACTCTTCGATTACCTTTTCGAGAAATATCAGTTCGTATTGAATGATAAATCCATCATGTCGCCCACGTGGAAAAATAATTGCCGTAAACTATTTTTATAAATATAATTTCCGGCACTCTCATATGTAGACCCGCATACAATTATTCAGCTCTCATTTAGAATTCGATAATATGCATAACTGTGAAATTGTTAATTGATGAAATAATAAAATAATACCCTGAAATTACCCGCATTCGCAAATCAATTCGTTTATTTTGAGAAATAAATTACCATTATTATATTTTAATGTAGGTAAAATGTTGATATTGCAATTGTATCTTTTGAAACCGATTTCGTTTCTCGACAGCTTGAGAGCTTGAGCTTCAGCATCGGATTCGTTAAGAATTATTCAATTTAATTTTCAGTACATCTCCAAATTGACATTTTGTTGAAAAGTGTTACTTTAATTTACATATTTTTATGAGAAACTGAATATTTTGAAATAAAATCTCGACACATTCATCTCTACCAACGTACCTGGACATTTAATTATATCCAACAGCCAAAGTGAAATGTTGGGCAGCTGAATTTAAACGTGGCCATACGAGTTTGGGAGACGATGAACATTTGGGACTTCCAAAAACTGCAACTACCGACGAAAACATCGCTAAAATTCACCAAATGGTGCATTTGAAGCATAAACAACCCCAGCCGGTTCCGAGAAATTCGACCTCAAGTGCGATTTAGTATTAACGTATGGACAGGAATTTACAAAGATAGAATTTTGGGTCCTCATTGATTTGACAAAATTCTGAATGGAGAAACTTATCACTAGTTTTAATGTTTGTTTGAAGGTGATTGACAATGTTAAATGATGAATTTCACTAGTTCGGACTTCCATTGTCTAAATATATAAAATGATTTGAAATCCCTGAAACAACTAAAAAAGAAGAATTAAAAATGAATAGCTGAAAATAACAATTAAATTAAACAAAATAAACCTGAAATGAGATAATAGTGAAATAAAATACAAGTAAAAATAGAACAATTGAATAAATAAAAATGAAGAAATGGAAAAAAATACAAATAAAAATAAAAAATGGAGAGATTCCAAGTCACGTTAGTTCACGACGTTTCGATTGTTAGTATCTACAATCGTCTTCGGGTGATGACTGGACTGATTCCTCAACTAATTACGACGTGGAAAGCCTTTACACCAACAATCCGGTCGAAGAAGCACTCCAAATCATACAGAGAAAGCTATCCGAAGACGGGAACCTGAAAGAGAGAACAAATCTACCTATAGAAGTAATAATGGAATTACTAGGATGCTCTTTACGAAACTGTTATTTCCAACTGAAGGAAGAATTCTTTACACAAGATGAGGGACTGCCAATAGGATCGCCACTTTCACCTGTCATAGCCAACATATAAGTATATGGAGTGGTTTGAAACACTGGCCATTGAAGAAGCCCACAAGAAACCTCGAGTCTGGTTGAGATATGTTGACGACACCTTCATAATATGGAACCATGGGATTACTGAACTAGACGCCTTCCTGAAACACATCAACAGCGTGAGACCTTCCATCACTTTCACAATGGAGAAGGAAATCCACAACGAATTGCCATTCTTAGCCGTTTTGGTGAAGAGGACCGACACCAAGTGGGAAACATCTGTATACCGAAAACCCACTTATACGAGACAGTATCTGAACCACGAATCCAACCACCATCAATCGACTGAAAGAGGAATCATCGAGACTCTATTAGACCGTGCTTTTGGACTCTGTAATACGAAGGAAGGTCTCGAGAAGGAACTAGACATCATCAAAAATGATCTTCAACGGAATGGCTACTCCAAAGCGATGGTAGAAAAGACTTTGGCTAAAAGACAGCAGGAGCCTCGCAAGGAAGAGAAGCCTTCACAACTAGTGCTTGCACTTCCCTACATCAGAGGATTATCGGAGAGGATAAGAAGAATTGGTTCCAAGTACAACATCAGAACCTGCTTCAGATCCGGTAACACTGTCCGTAGCAGCCTCACGAAAACCAGGCCACCAAATGCGAACTGCGATTCCAAGAATTGCATTTACCGGATACCCTGTGAAAAATCCTATATTGGTGAAACTGAGAGGCCATTGAATGTTCGAATTGCCGAGCACAAGAAACATACACAGCGAGGGGAAACCAGCAAATCAGGAATAGCAGACCATGTTTGGACCCATCAACACAACATCGAGTGGTCCCAAGCTGAGATCTTGCACAGAGAGAAACATTGGTTTAGGATAAAATTCAAGGAAGCCGCATACATGTTGTCCAACAACGTATTCAGCCAAGCCAGCGTAGAAATACGCAACATATGGAAACCCATCTTCAAGCAAAAAATGGCCACCTCCCGCCAAAACGGTCATCTCCCACGGAACCAGTGAAGCGGAAAATGGAAAGCGGGGATAAGTGAAAGTACTCGAACGACCTATAAAATAGTCATCCTCGGAGGAATCAGTCCAGTCAACACCCGAAGACGATTGTAGATACTAACAATCGAAACGTCGTGAACTAACGTGACTTGGAATCTCTCCACTTTTTATTTTCATCTTCCTTTTTCATTTCTTTATGTTTATTTATTCAATTGTTATTTTGCTTAATATAATTGTTATTTTCAGCTATTCATTTTTAATTCTTATTTTTTAGTTGTTTCAGGGATTTCAAATCATTTTATATAGTAGACAAAGGAATTCCGAACTAGTGAAAAACCAGTTTTTAATGTCGATTTTCGAAGACTTTTTGGATTTTCTACCTTTGGCTAACTATAACAACATCTGGTTTCAACATGGTGCTCCGCCCCACATTACCAGACGAGTATCTAATTACCTGACTGAAAGGTTTAGTGATAAATGGTCAGAGAATAATGGGCCGGTGAGGTGGCCAGCAAGGTCTCCAGACTTATGAATACATTCTTATGGGGTTCTCTGAAAAATAGAGTTTATGGTTAGAGGGAATATCAAAATATTGAGAACCTTTAACACAGCATTGTTGGAGAGTTCGGAATATTGAGGAGGAGGGAAATTAATCGTGCAGAGAAGAAGGGCACTGTTATGTTATCATGAACACGGCCAACATTTTGAGCATTTGCTTTGATTTACTTTTGTCTTTACATTTTAGTTAACTATTGTTGTTTGTTCAAAGCTCTATTTTAATTGAAAGGACACAATGTCAAATTTACTTCATACACACCTCATTTATCAAATTTTGATTGTTGATTCTGTCTCAGTATTTTTTCATTGGCTTTTCAAACGAACCAAACTCGGTGAGATTTTGAACCAATAACTTGAACATAGTTCGATGCGGTTGTCGTCTATCGGGATACTAAATACATTTCCGATGTCCTAACACTCTTCCTATCGTATTTGTAATAAATTTGTATCATATCTCTTTTTTATTTCATTCGTGAAAGCCATTTTACGCCAAAAAATCAATGACTTCTACAATAGCAAAATGTCATTGAGTGTAACAAATTGAAAAGTCAAATTTAGAAACATCAGAGTCAAAGCCTATCATGATAAGAATAAATTTTTTTCAATAACTCCAATTTTTCGAAAAATAATGATAGCTTATGATACATCATTGAAAAGGTAAAATCTGGTTCTGTTCAAAACATGGGTAAATTTTCGTTATGTGGACACCCGGTGATTTTGAAAAATTTTTTGACTGTACTTACGTATTTTGATGCGTAGATTACGAATCCGAAAGAAAAAAGCGGCGCTCTCCCTTATTTAAAAAGTTACGGCCCTTCAAAGTTCAGAAAAGGGCAACTTTTCAGCCTTCTTTTTCACTAAAAAACACTATTTAAAAACACAAGCATTTATTCACTAGGTCACTTTTACACCTTATTCCTCCTTCTTTAACACTTTTCACTTCAATAATCAACATTTTTCTTATGAAAAACTTAATTTAAAAACGAATGCTTCTCCTGGTGACATTATTCTATTTTTATGTTAGTTACTAGTGACATTTCAGAAAAAAGCGGTTGGTATTTGCCGTCGCCTACTATTTCAAATTCGTAATACACCACCAAAAACCAATTTACGATCTAAAGAATGAAGGTAAAAAACATTTGAATTACTTCAGAAATATGGACTGCATCAGTCGTACCAACCATATCAATAACCTTAAAAACGTAAAATACAGTGATTTGTAACCAAAAAGCAGCTCCGTACATTTTTTAATATTTGTATAAGAAAAATGTTTATTATTGAAGCGGAAAGTGTTAAAGAAGGAGGAATAAGGTGTAAAGGTGACCTAGTGAATAAATGCTTGTGTTTTTAAATAGTTTATTTAGTGAAAAAGAAGGCTGAAAAGTTGCCCTTTTCTGAACTTTGAAGGGCCGTAACTTTTTAAATAAGGGAGAGTGCCGCTTTTTTCTTTCGGATTCGAAATCTACGCATCAAAATACGTAAGTACAGTCAAACATTTTTTTCAAAATCGCCGGGTGTCCAGATAACGAAAATTTACCAAAACATGAAGAAACCAATGTAGCGCCCATGAGAAAGAGTTAAGTTGATGATTGTGGTGTGAAGACGAAACGTCGGATAGCAAATCTGAAAACACCATTATGTAGCAGGGAAAAAGTGGCAATGTTGAAGTGCAATTTATTTTGGAATCTAGGAAAAATAAAGTCATCTTTGTATCTCTCATAGTTTTCGAGATCCCAATGGTGAGGATCGAATTTGGATTGAGGATCGAATGTGTACGGTTTTGAGGGTTTTTCCAAGTTCAGTTGGAGGGATGATGGTTGATTTGAAACCGCTCTACGACATGTCCGCTTCGAAAACAAAGTTGGCGGAGATTATTTCCGTTTTCATTGTGACGACACGTTTTCCTTCAAGTGTTTATGAAATCGTGCCCGAATCGTTGAAAATCTTCCGCGCGTTGTAAATTTATAGTTCCGGCGGTAATTTAAGAAGAGGCGAGGCACTCCTGCAGTAAACATACGCCACACACGCTCACATACAGCACCGGCTTTAGACTGGGAGAGCAAAAGTAGTTTGATTCTGGGGTTCCCAACTTGATTTGGCCCTGAAACCTAATTGCGTATACATTTCTGACGGAACCCTAGCTGGTTATTTCGATAAATGAAGTGTTCATCTAGGAAACTCACTAAGAAGATACAACAAAGCCCCAGGTCGGCTAAAGACAAAAGAGAGCCACTATCAGCAGCACATTGTTACGTTTTCCAGTGAGTTTGCCAATAATTGACTACAATCTACAATTAAACTTAACTGTATTTCACTGATATACTGACAATACAACCAAATACTTCAACTGAAACTTCAAACCAACATTCAAATGTCTACCTCTTTATTAGATTACTTCATACCGCACTGTCAGCTAGACTTCCCCAATATGCGTGTGGGTAGTGTTTATATATGGCGATCGAAGTCTCTTGAAGCCGATAGGGATGTCACTAAAATCTATCGTAGTGACGCGGCATGTAGAACAATCGCGAAGCGCAAGCAGAGTTGATAGATACTTGCTCAAGTGATATAGAGGGGAAACAAGATTTTGCTTGATATAAACTTTTGAATAGTCCAATTACTCTATATTTTGTATTAATAAATTCTGTTTATAAATAAACTTGAGTGTTGAACAAGATTTTTAATACTTAGCTTTTTCAAAACAGCTGCCGTTTCGGAAAAAAATCCATTTCCGTTTTCAAAACCTGCAGTTATTTTTGAATACGTCTTTTTTGAAAATATATATATGTATTGCTTCTGATGAATGTCAAAGTAATAAAATGTGAAGACGTCACACTCGATAGCCTCAGCAATGGTAACTACACTCATCGAATCACTATTAGAGAAGTTGCTGAGGATGTCGACATATCGGTTGGCTCATGCCATTTAATGTTTTTGGAGTTTTGAATTTTGACAAAGAACCGTCGCATGAGCATTGCTCAGGAATTGTTGAATGACGCCAGCGGCGATACAGATTTGCTTAAAAGGGTTATAACAACACCGTAATCATGCTTCAGCCACCTTATTCACCAGATTTGTCCCCCGCGACTTTTTCCTGTTTGATTGAAGAGACCCATGAAAAACGGCTTTTTCAAACGATTGAGGAGATAAAAACTGAATTACTGAGGGAGCTCAAGGGCATACATATCGGAACTGCTTCGAGGATTAATAATAATAATAATCTCTATTCAGATTCAAATCACGAAAAGAAATAACCAAAGTAATACATATAGTTGAATAAACATCGTAGAAACCACAGACGCATCGAGTGTTGCTTGTATGTGGTGAAAAAGAGATCCAAGGCAAAAATTAATATATGATAAATATTCAAGTATGAGAATAAATTATGTAAAAGGGATTTGCATATGAAAATAAACTACCTAATATATGAAATTAAAAACACATAAGATGATATAAAATCACAAATATAAGTATAAATATGAAAAGTTGTCAGTTTTGACATATAATATTATTTGAGTATAAAACCGTACAAACATAAAATTAAATTGACAATTAGGTATACAATCACAATTGTAAAATACGCGTACTAGTAATAATATATAAAAACATGTTGAAATCGATATGGATGTTGATTGGACAAATTGATGACACAAGTGTATCTGAGGGGGACTCCATTGAAGGGGACAAAGTAGAACTTGATGAATAAATGAATATTTTGTGAAGAAAATGAAAATTCACCTCATTTTTTGAACAGAGTAGTACACTTGTTACCTTAGGAAAGTATATGAGCGGGTTCTTTTATTCTTCTTTATTTTTCGTGAGGTTCTTTGGTGATTATTTGTGTTTCATTCTATTTCATTAGGTGTTCACCAGTTGATTTCAAAATATGCTCTGCTATCCGATCCTGTTTGTTGTCTTCTATTTTTGCATTCACGATGTTCCTTTTTTCTTTCATTTGGTAGTTTTGAAGTTTCCCCTATATATGTGCAACACTACAGGAAAAATGTATATTATGAATTTTTATCCATATTCTCGGGTTTTGTTCGTCTAAGGAGAAATCTCAACATATTGGTGGATCTAATAGTTGTCCCATCTTCATATCTGTAACAAATTCGTCTCAATTTCTCGGAGAAACCGAGCAGTTATCTGATGCGTATGCTGTTGCTGAGTTTGTGATCATTATGTGATCACTGTTAGTCTATATTTATCCATTCTTCAGATTGTGGAAGGTCCAAGACTAAAAAAATTAACGGACAGTAAGTTCTCCACAAAATAATGAGTATTCCACTTAATCGTTTCATGTAGCGTAGTGACAACATCTTTTACTGACTCAGCTGACAACTTTTCCTCCAATTCATAACCAGCTCACGATTGTTACATAAAAATCATTCGATACATTTTCAGATATACAAGGTCCGGCTATTAAATAACGATACTGGTTACGAAAAAGGGTTTTATTATGAAAAGTATTCTACATTCGAATGCTCCCCTTCAATTTACTCCCTTCCCCTCGCCACACATCTTTCCATACGTTTTTTTCATTGATCGAAGCAGTGCTGGAAGTCTTTTTTGGTGAGGGCCTTTAGGAGCTCTCCCGTTTTTTGCTTTACCGCTTCTATCGACTCAAATCGGACGCATTTCAAAGATGATTTTATC
Source organism: Leptinotarsa decemlineata (assembly GCF_025532065.1). Classification (NCBI taxonomy): domain Eukaryota; kingdom Metazoa; phylum Arthropoda; class Insecta; order Coleoptera; family Chrysomelidae; genus Leptinotarsa; species Leptinotarsa decemlineata. Next base: position 5,484,950 of record NW_027412556.1, on the reverse strand, counting down.
TTCGGAAACAAAAAAAAGTCGCACGGTGCCAAATCTGGCGAGTACGGCGCGTGTTCGAGCACTGGAGTGCGTTTATCGGCCAAAAACCGCTTTACATATAGCGCGTTATGGGCATGTGCGAAATCCACGAGTTGTTCTTCCACAACTCGGGCCGTTTCTTACGAACTCGTTCTCGTAGTGTTGCCACAACTGACAAATAGTGAGTCTGGTTGACAGTCTAATCCATTGGAACCCATTCAGTCATCACGATACCGTTAATGTCGAAAAAAAAAACGATCAACATTGCCTCGAATTTTGATTTGGACATCTTTGCTTTTTTGAATCTGTGCGATTCAGGGGTCTTCCAAAGCATCGATTGCCGCTTTGTTTCAAGGTCGTATTAAAAATCTACGTTTTGTCTCAAGTAATAATGTTTTTCATCAGTCCGGGATCTTCTTCTAACCTTTCATGGAAATCTGAGCAGACCTGTTGACGCAAGAGCTTTTGGTCAGGAGTTAGGTATTTTGGCACCAACTTTGCATAGACTTTTGTCATGTGTAATTCCTCATTTAAATTTTTCTAACCGTTTCTTTATCGGCGTTTACAGCCCCGGCAATCATCCGGATGCTCATTCGACGATCTGCACGCACAATTTGGTTGATTTTGATCACTGTTGCCGGAGTTGAAACAGTGACAGGGCGACCTGAGCGCTGGTCATCTTCAGTGCTCTCTCGGTCCTCACTGAAGCGCTTACACCACTCAAAAACACTCGCACGAGATCGAAAATTGTCCCCATAGGCCTCTTGCAACAATTTATAGTACTCAGTCGGAGTTTTTTCAATTTCACGGGAAATTTGAGATTGATACGTTGCTCCTGTTTTTCGTCACACATGGTTTTCGGCGCGAGTAAAAAACACGTCATTTTCAAACAGCTACTGCACAAAAACTATAATAGTGACGTGAATAGAGAAGATTTCCAGATACTCAACGCTTTACCACAGTATTTCTGTATACAGTAGTTTCACTCAGCGTCGGTCCCTTTGATGTCGGTGTCCAGGAGTTTCATTTTTTATAATGATGACGTATTTGACACTAATGGCATTTCTCCCTACTACAATCTCAACCAAAGCGTGTATACACTGCTCAACATAACAACTATTCATATAAACTGCTAAAAAAAAACAGTCTATGAAAACCATGTTGGGCACCTGAGAAAATTGTACAAATGATAATTTTGCATTTGTGTAATATTGAAGTAACCCAGATCATTTGGGCAATGATGAACTAAGTTTTAAGTAGATTTTAAAAATTCATGGGATCGGATGTGACAAAATATACTTTAATTTCAACAAGAAAAAAGACAAGATGAAGAACGAGTTTTGTTATTCATGAACCATGGTACGAATCCATGCGAAATTTCTTTGTAGTGATTTTTGGGGCCAAATATAGCATATTCATTTATTGATTGAAGAATTCAAGATGGCGGACGAGTTTGCCGATTCGATTATATTAAGGACCAATTATTAAAAATATTCCTAATCGAATTCATCACTCAAGATTAAGGAATCTGTAGAGCCTATTCTTTCTGAATTATGTAGTTACTATTCAGGACTTGAAGAAGTAAAAAAGTAATTAAGTATGTAGTGTTCAATCATACAAAAATAATTTTTTTGTATGTATGTACTAACTATAAATGTATGTGAGAGTTTTCGGAGTCGGAAGTTATGAATTATTTACACTGTAAGATAATAGGTTGTTTTGCTGCTTCCAGCTTTTATCCAAGTAAAAATTGATAATAAAATCACTGACAAGTCCAAATGCATTTTGACTATACCATTATATATGTTTTCCGACAGAAAACAACTACTTCTTTAGCTAATAACTCGACATATATTGACAAATGTTGATATTTGAATCTATACAAGTCTAGATGTCTAATCAACCCCGAAAAGTTGCTGCGTAGATTAAAAACAGTTATTCTAAATGAAACATGTCCTATTAGTCAGCAACTTCTTATATAATGTAAATTTGACTATCAAAAATACCTTACGACTGTTAACCTTTCGGAATCCAAGTCGCCTCAGACATAATTGCAAAGATTCTCACTTTGAAGAAACAACTTTGCAAGAGCTCTCTAGGACAAATAGTGGGACTTCGCCTGATTCGAACAAGGAACCAACTGCGAACCGTTTTGAAGTGTTCCTCATCAGTGCAGACCATGCTATCACGGTTGTATACACACAGGGACTCGTTATTCCTCCTAGAGAGCTCTTGCACAGTACCATGGTTCATGAATAACAAAACTCGTTCTTCATCTTGTCTTTTTTCTTGTTGAAATTAAAGTATATTTTGTCACATCCGATCCCATGAATTTTTAAAATCTACTTGAAACATAGTTCATCATTGTCGAAATGATCTGGGTTACTTGAATATTACACAAATGCAAAATTATCATTTGTACAATTTTCTTAGGTGCCCAACATGGTTTTCATCGACTGTATTTTTTTGAGCAGTTTATATAAATATTTGTTATGTTGAGCAGTGTTTAAACGCTTTGATTGCATGCCTGTCTTAAACTCGTCGTTTGCGCAGACCTAAGACATCGACGCGTGGGTCTGCGCGTAGGAAACTTCAAACCACAAATCAGCCTTTATGAAATTACTGTATACAAAATACTGTGGCTTTACTCGTTTTTCCCCACCCCTCTGTGGCACCCTCTGGACGCGCAGTCTCGTTATTTAATAGCCGGATCTCGTATTCGTACTGGCAACTAATATGTAGTCCACCACCTGACAGCAAGCTGACTTTTGCCGTTCCTGTGTTATGTCAACTGTCACTGAAAAATATTTTTTTGTACCTCCTGCGTGGTTGCTCCACCAACTCAAGATGGTCCAGCTGACGTCCAATTGGGTGAATTATCGACTGAGAATAAATGACTGCCAGAAATTATCACCGGCTTCGGGGCTATCAAGTCCGGCCCTGCACACACGCTTGCACACCAAAACGCATCGACTTGAACATGTATTACGGTATATTTCCTGATAACCCACTTCCTAATGTAGCTTTTCCAGTTCGGCATTAGACCAAATCCGACTGGGGTTTGTAGAACGTTAATTGCCTCGGGTCGTTATCTGGGGCGTTGCGAGTGCCGCGACAAGGGACTTCCTGACTAGGTGACACGCGTCTCCGACATCGAAGATTACTAATTACTTTCGCATCCGAATGTCCCATTGTATTCTCCAGTTAATGATTTTTTTTCGGATAATTTTGCCAAATGCCTGCGATGTTCGTAAAAATTTGAATTCAGGTTCCACTTCCTTCCCATTCAAAGTTGGCTCTGTAGCTTGTACTTCGGGAGTGAATGTCACACCTCAGCGGTGGAACATGTCAATTTTTCAACCAATAATCCCTCGTTTTCAAACGGTTTTTCCCGAACAGTTTGTTGGTACACCTTCCACTAAACATGCATATCAAAATATCTCTGTGGGTGTTCCCCAAGGCTCTGTTTATGGACCAATTTTATTTTTATTCTATACGAATGACCTGGATAATATCGAATCTTCTGCTTCGAATCAACTTCATTAGATATGCAGATTATCAATATACTTGTGCCTGACAAATGTAAAAATGCCTTGAAACAAAAATGTACGACTGCTGTTGATAAACCTCATTTCATGGTGTGATCAGAAGTCTCTTCATTTCAATGGTATCAAGACAAATATAATTCGATTCCACAACTACCAAAAACAATGCGAAACTTCAGTAGATTATTTTATCTTTGTAACTTCAAATAAGGATTTCTGTATTCGTTTTTCCATAAATCTATAGAATGTAAAATGGTCAAATAAAGTACTCTACTCCATTGTGTTGAACAATTAATATCAACAATTCAAAATCGACAGGATATTTTGGACAGCTAATTTTGGAAAGTTTTTTTATTATCGAATACTGAACGCGCAAAGCGATTTCTGTCCCACTGAAAATTATCGATGATTATGGAGAAAACAATACCCGTATGTTCGATTAGGCAAACGACCTCCTCGTGAACACTTTCACTGTCAATCAACCGAAATCTTGACGCATTTTAAGCGGCTCACAGTGAAACGCACAACATTATTATTATCGGGCCGAGTTCATGGAACTTATCAGCTGTTTATTATTCTATTTCTAATCTAATCACCAGGAGCTGGATTTCTTTGCCCATAAATGGAGTACCGAAGCAAACGCGGAGGTAAACACTTTCTGTTTGCATCGGATATTGCTGTTGAAACGTGTTTGCTTTGTACGAAGCTTGTGTCCCACGATTCTCGATCCGACATTCACACATACTTTGGAAGAAATAAATTTATTCGATTTTTGGAAAAAATATATATAATTACGGTTTTGTACGCGTACGCTCGAGAAAGCTATTGTTGCTGTTTTGTAAACTGTTCTGTGAAAATATATCAATGAAGTGTCACTTGAGTGACAAATACGCAAGTACTTGAGTAACGAGCCACAATAAACCCTTGCGGGTTACGGTGGAGGGTCGAATAGACCCACTCACTTTGGGCCTAACTTACTTGAGCAACACTTGAGCGTTACTTGAGTAACTACTGAGTGTTACTTGAACAACACTTGACCATTACTTGGTAAACTTGAGTGTTACTAGAGACTTGAATGACACTTGAGCGTGACTTGAGTAACACTGAATATTACTCGACTAACACCTGAGTATTACTCGAGTAACAATTGGGTGTTACTTGAGTAACACTTGAGTGAGTAACACTGAGTATTACTCGAGTAACACTTGAGTGTTATTTGAGTAACACTTGAGTGTTACTTTTCGAAAAATATATCTGTAAATAAAATACGGTTTTATAAGCTTTCAGCTTGAAACACTCGAGAAAGTTGTCGCATAGCGAAACACGTGTTGCGTTTTTGTTAACTGTTCAGTGAAAATCTCACAATAAAGTGTTCTCGCATGATACATGAGTATAACATGAGAACACTTGAGTGTTACTTTTCGGAAAATATATTTATAAATACGGTATTATACGCGTTCACCTTGAAACGCTCGAGAAAGTTATCGCACAGCGAAACACGTGTTGCGTTTTTGTAAACTGTCCAGTGAAAATCTCACAATGAAGTGCTCTCACATGTCACTTGAGTATTACTTGAGAACACTTGAGTGCTACTTTTCGGAATATATATATATATATATATATATATATATATATATATATATATATATATATATATATATATATATATATATATATATATATATATATATATATATATATATATATATAAACGTTTTTAAACGCTCGAGAAAGCTATTGTACAGCAAAACAAGTGTTCCACGAGTAACACTTGAGTGTTACTCAAGTGTTGAAGGTATGTATGTATATGTGTGTGTGTGTGTTCGGATTGGTTTCCGCGGTAAGCAATTTGGTGTTCTACAGTCAGGGTTGAACCGCTTCTGTTGATTTCTTCTGTTCGACTTCTACTTTGAAGCCACTTCAAAAAACCAATTAACACTAAAGTTACATGACTCGACGCCGGGGTCGCAATCTATTTGAACCCTAAGTCATGTCACTGGCTTCATTCTCAATTTGTTCAGATCCAATATAAACTTGATGTTCGGGTCCAGTATTTATACTACTGGACAGGTATAGAGCAGGTACAGGTACACGACTTGCCGAAAATGAATTCTTGACTTTTTAATTGACGTATGTTACCTTGAGATGTAATGTTATCCTGGGAAATTGGTGCTCATTATGTGGCCCGTTTCAAGGTGATGTTTGAAGAGGGATGAGGCTGGATCTGCTTTGCGAACAGTTCGTTCATGTTCACAGGCTCTGTTGTTAATTATTCTATTGGTATGACCTATGTAAGTTCTGGGGTAGGTGGAACATGATATTTCGTATATACCCTGTGCCTAATTGCGTGTCATGTCCTTGGGTGTTTGTAAAAGGGCAGAGATTTGATTGTTGGTTGTGAATACTGTTCTTGCGTTGTGCCTATTGAGAATTCGGCTTACTTTGTCGGTAACTCCATGGGTCTAGAGTAGAAGAGCTTTTGTCTGGTCAGTTTGTTCATCGGGTAGTTTTGGTGGTAGGGTATGGGTTTGCTGTCGTTGGATGGATCTTTGGATTTGGGAGACAGGATAGTCGTTTTGGTGAAGGACGGCTTTGAGATCGTATACTTAGTTCCTTGGATGTGTTGTGGTTGTCAGTGAGTCTTATAGATCGGTGTATGAGACTTATGGGTATGGGTAGGTTTTTGGTAGATAGTGTGCGAGAAAGTTGTTGTACGTTGTGATGAGAACGTCCATGCCGAAGTCATGATTAGACGGAACAAAATTCGAGCTGGTAGACCATAGTCCATACCACTTATGATGTATGTCAACCCAGATTTTGTTCTCTGCGAACAAGAATCAGTACAAAAAGTTCCTATGCCTATTACGACATTCATCAAGTTTTATAATTGATATTTCATCACATTGTCTGTTTTCAATTTTGAGTTGAAAAATTGATTTAATGTTAATGTTAGAAAACGGAAATGATCCGTTTGCAGTACATAAAAATTCAACGTTTTCTGCAAAAAATAAGGGTTTCAAGAATTCTTTCCTCAAGCCCGTCGTTTTTGTGTACTGCCTACGACTATATCAATCACGGCACTCTACTGGAAAAGCTGTATAAGCATGGAATTAGTGGCTGTCCTCTAGATTGGATAAAATCATTTACATTCAAACGTACACAATATGTAGCAATTAACAATCATTTCTCACAGCAAACTGAAATAGACATTGGTGTCCCTCTGGGTTCCATATTGGGGCCAATTCTGTTCCTGTTCTATATTAATGATTTGAATGAACTTTCTGTACCTGCATCCTTCACAATGTACGCTGATGATACGTCGTTAATCATATCTAAAAAAATGGACTCTTTCTTGCGTGACAATTACAATGAGTTGTTTACTCCTTTGAATTATTGGTTTTCAGCAAATTACTTATTTTTAAATACCTCTAAAACGCAAGCACTGGGGTTTCACCATATCCAAAATGAGTGTAATGAGTTGTCATTCCAATCAAACGAATCGGGTCCATCAATCTTAACTAGTTCGGATCGAACAATTTTCGTATGATTACGAATAGATAAAAATCTCAATTGGAAGGCTCACTTCCATTACCTAATCTCAAAGTTGAATTTGATTGCTTTTCAATTTAGAAATTTGCGGCATGTACTCAGTATATAGTAATTGATACAGCTCTACTATGCACAAGTTGGGAGTAGGCTACAATACGGTGTGATATTTTGGGATTTATGTACCCTAGCAAAAACGAATTTTACTAGCAATGACGGGGCTTTCATAGATTGATTCATGCAAAGATATATTCAAGAAACTGAACATATTAACAGTACCATGTCTAGTCATATCAGAGTTGAGTATGCTAGTTTCAATACAAGACAAAAGAATGATTTTTCAACTCTATATGGAAAATTCAAAATAACTCTCCAATTTCCCAGTCATATGGCTTCTAAAATATACAATGCTCTTTCTTGAAATGTGAAAAACTGTTTGACAAAACAATCATTCAAATATAATTTGAAATCCTTTTTGACAGTACAGTGTTTTTATAAACTGGATGCATATTTGTCGTGGCAATTTGCGGTGAAATCAATTTTTAGTATTAGTGTATTTTAAATGTAAGCAACTGACTTTTTCTATATGGTTTGTAACTTTCTGACGACCACTCCCCACACCGTGGGGTAAGTAATCATTAGGTCCGAGAATCATGTGCTCTGAGCAAGCGCAGTGAGCCAAGAATGACAGCCTTCTGCATCTGTCCGGCTAAGATTTCTGCCTCACTGCGGCAAGCCGGTATGGTTTTAAGATTTGAGAGTAGAGAGGGTATTATTCCACCAATGACTCCAATAATCAGAACAACCATCTTGACAGAATGATCTGGATAGAGTCTGCGGAGTTCAAAGAGAAAAACTCGATATTTTATCCGTATTTACTATTCTTTTCTAACGATATTCGTCTCGCCAGGAGCTGAAAACTCCACGACAAATATCGTTTTGCTCTGGTGGTCGAGAAGGACTACATCAGGCTTATTAGGTTGTATAAGCCTGAGGGTGGAGAACGAATAGTTCCAATGAATTCGGCACTGCTCGTTCCCCACAACGGATTCAATATCCCCCGGAGCGTAGGGCAACACCGGTGTCTCGTCAATACCGTATGAGTGGCGTAGATATTAATATAGCACTCTTAGGGCCGCATATGCCGAGACCGCATATGCTGGACATGCTGATAGCAAGTGCATTAGGGTCTCGGGCGCCTCGCGGCAGGTCCTGCACCTTGTGTCAGGAACCTCTATGCCAATCACGCGACTGCGGTAGACTGAGGTGTTGGAGACCCCATCCTGGCAAGTCATGATGAACCCCTCAGTTTCCGACTTCAGTCCACTCGATCTGAGGAAAGCGAACGTCAGACGATTTGATAAGCCAAGGTCTCCAATGTTATTGAAGAAGACCCCATGCATTGGCTTATTCTTGTGTTTCCGCAGAAGTAAGGTGATCTCTGCGGCTTTTATCTGAGCTTTTTGTTGAACGGGTTCCAACTCGGTGACAGAGTTGTAGTCACCTCGTTCAGTGTCGAAAACTAAACCGAGTTCATCAGCTGCTAGGGCAGCTGCCCTAAAGAGAAATGCTCCAATTCCTACTCTCTCATGGTCACGGACCATGCAGAGAAGAGGATTCGAACTCCTGATAACTTTAAAGGCCATATCCAGTATCATTCTGTCATGTAGACACTCCAAACTCAAAAGTCCACGGCCTCCCTGTTGTCGGGGGAAGTACAACCGTAGAACGGACGATATGGGATGCAAACTCCTATAGAGATGCATAAATTTTCGGGTCTTTACGTCGAGTTGATACAGCTCCTCCCGAGTCCACTTCACAACTCCAAACGAGTAGAGTAAGATTGGAACGGCAAGCAAATTTGTTGAAGCAATTTTGTTCTTCCTCGACAGTTCCGATGACCAGATCTGCCGAAGTTTGTGCTGATACTTGCCGCGGAGAGAGTTCTTCACTGCTGTTACCTCTTGTGAGTGGCGTTGTTCCACCCCGAGGTAAGTATACGTCTCTCCGGCATCCAGGTGGTGTAGGATGCCTACATCTACGAGCTGCACATCCTCTCCGTAGTCCCCGCATCGTCCTCTTTTGAGATGGACCATTGCACATTTGTCTATCCCGAATTTCATACCGATAGCATGCGTGTACTCTTCCACCACCCTCAAGGACTGATGGAGATCCTTCTCTCCAGAGGCATAAAGTTTAAGATCATCCATACAAAACAAATGGGTGACCTTGTGCCTCCGGTTTCCGGGGGTGCCACAGTTATATCCTCGAGTATTTCTGAGCGCAACGGATAATGGCAATAGTGAGATGCAGAAAAGGAAGGGACTATTATTATTATTACGAACTGAATAGTTAATGGCCTCATCTCTAGAAATAGGAAGAAGTTGTCGCCCTCGTATGTCGCATTAAAACATTCATGACATGAAATCCCTATTAAAATTCATGGGTGCACATATATGGTTGTATTCCAGGAAGACTTCTCAGTCTCCGATGATTCACTCTGTAATTATCATGATAGAATAATTAATTAAGTGATACTCGTACGTGTGAACCCACAGTGCATGCATACATCAGCTCGCAACGGTTAATCGATGCCATATCTAAAGTAGGTCCCGGATCTGCTTTCCATATCGCTTATGATCGAAAAAGTCGCGGAATTATTTCGATATTACAATCTTCACCTGTTTAAACGGGTTATTTTCGAGTGTTTCGCATCGCGCCGTACAGGTGATTAAAACTTCATGTTATAGTCTAGTTAGCAAGTGCCATTGCATCAAAAATCCGTCCTCCAGAATCGAAACATACGATTGAGGTGTCAGTCGAGTCTAAGTGGCATCTGAAAACATTTGTGAAACTCTTCAAGACAAAAATTGTAGAAGTTATAAACGATTGAGCAGAAAAAACTGACACTTCCCTGGCTCACCACGCCGAATTTTAAATTATAACTGCGAGACTAACTTCGGTGTGAAGTATCTTGCGTAAATGTCTGTCGGATATAATTCAATATCCAGCGTGGTGTTAGCCAGGGAAGTGGTTGTTTTTCGGCAGGCATTTACCAGAACCTACTGTGTGGGTAGTTAGTGGAGATGAATGTTTTGAGATGTTATTTCGAAGTATTCATTTTCTTGTATTTCTGTTGAAAAAATGAAGTGAATGTCCATTGCGATTTTGTAATTTTTTTATGTTTGTGTAGTTCAAGTAAACGATGTAGTGCAACCTACCTTCCAAGGGCATACACTTTTTCAAATGTTTTTGTCTGTAAAACTTCAAGTAGTTGGTTTTTGGTAAAGTAATATTCAAAATACAAATTGTTATGCATTAAAAAAATTTGTATTTCATCTTTCCTCGAATTTTCATTCCGTACTTTGATGAGCTGTCGCGAATGATAGGAAGCGTTGTCAAGAACTATTACACTATTCGCATCCAAATTTGGGATCAATGTGTTTTCAAACCATTCCTCGAAAATATTAGCTTCCATGTTCTTACGATAGTCAACATTGCAGTCTTCAATTTTTTTCCACATAATTTCTAAGAATTCGGAAACCCACCTTTACTTCTTCCGCAATGCACAATGGTTAGTCGCGATCCTTTGTTTGCAGGCATGTTAGGCGTACACATTCCCGAACCATCAGTCTACCCTTTCGTAACTGTGTCGTGAGTGTCATACCAAGTTTCTTCTAAATAGAAAATTTGTCGTTGTTCTTGTCTATATTTAGTTATTTGTTTTAAGTATTTGCTACGCAATTCCACCATTCTTCAGCTTTCCATAACTGCTTGACATTTTTTTATTATTTTAAATCTGAATCCTAGTTTCTTTATCCATTTCTGAAGAGTTTTGTCACAGCAACTTTCTTTATGGCCGGAAGTATTCAATTTCTTCCTTATGATTTCAGTTGTAGGAATCTCATTGCTTTTGTAACAGTCGTATATGTTTTTTTTAATGTTTTTATTAGATGACCATCTAAAGGTTTTGGTAATCCTGTATTCATAAGGTTTGTTTTTGACTATTTTACTTACAGTTGAGAAAGGAATTTGGGTCAAATCTGATGTTGCTTGTGATAGTTTGTTTCCCCCGAAACCAAACTTGGGATGTAGATTCTTATATACATTGAAACATACTCTCTGTGTTTCAATATTCAACTGCATCCGAATCTTATTCAATGGTATCTCTTTTTCGCATTGTTCACCATCGCTATTGAAATCACTACACTGGAAAAAATGTGCGTTGTTATCAGACTCGTTATTACTATTAGTACTTGTCCAAGAACACCACATTTCAAACAGATAATAAACATTTTAGGTAATTGTAACTGCACCAATATCAAATATCAACACTCAAATCGCGATAACCATCTCCGCATTTCCTGATTTCTATTCGTCACCGTAACATGACTTCAAATTAAATTTTATGACTCTCCAGCCAATCATAAAACTCGGTTAGAAAAAATTATCTAATACGAACCGCCAATTCTGCAGTCCACGTGGACTATTTCGCAGCCGGTTCACTTCTATGTATTGGTTTTTTGTCCATAGAGAGTGCCGCCAACTTTAAATGTTCACAATATCGTTTACTTCGACTATACACTCGTATCGAACATATGTTCACAGTTTTGACTGTTCAGCATGTCTAGTTTGTTGGTGATAGGTAGAAAGGTAGAAGTGTTTTACTTATTCGGCAATTTTCTGCAGCTATCTGAAAAAAATGGACCAAAGAATTTGCATCATATGTTGTATACAAAATGGAAGTGAATTGCTCAAAACATTTGAAATGTTGACAGTGGCATACTGTGATTGTACTCTGAGCCAGAAAAAGGTTTACAAGTGGTAGAAGCTTTTCACAGAAGTTCGAGAAGATATGAATGACGATGATCGCCCTGGAAGCTCCAGCACATCAACAATCGATGAAAATGTTGAGAAAGTGGAGAAGGTTGTTTCCAAGGTTGAAGACCCATGAGGAGACGGCGTTTTGTGACGATTCAGGCGATAACAATCGTATCTCTCGTCCATACATTCTTCAGTTTTGATTTCTAAAAAAAAACTGGTTTGGTATTCTGCGAATATCTACATAATAATTTTTGTCGATTTTTTACTTCTATTATTTGAAAATCTTATAAGTAAATGAAGTATGATTTAAAAAAAAATTGGGAATCTAATCTTTAATAAAAATAATTTGATTTTGTTTTGTCGATAAATATTAATATTGGGTGACCATTCATTTCAAACCATTATAATGCTCTCTCATGATATGAAAAAACTTTGATAATACTTCATTTGTTTATTAAATACAAGCGAATCACGTGAAAATTCGCGGAAGCGGCACTACTTGTTTCAAACCTGATTTTCACCTAAAAAAAATTATAAATGTTGCTCGATAACGGGGGACTTTTCAGTAAATTGCCTGTTCTTCAAGGATCTTTTTTCAAATTTCAGATATATCAATTAATATTACTGGAGTTTTTTCTCAACACCAAATCGTTATTTTTAACACCTCGACACGTGTTTCGATCACCAAGTGATCATCTTCAAAGACGAAGATTAAAACTGTTTTAATCTTCCTTTTTTAATCTTCCTTTTTTAATCTTCCTCTTCGAAGATGATCACTTGGTGATCGAAACACGTGTCGAGGTGTTAAAAATAACGATTTGGTGTTGGGAAAAAACTCCAGTAATATTCATAACTACACCAAAAGTTCCAAACAGTGCATCATAAGTATATCTCAATTAGTTTTTGGTGTATTCATAAAAACGCACTTTTGCTTTTTTCACTTAATTGTTCATAAATTTTGCAATTTTTACCCACCTTTTTCAAAAGTTTCATGAAATTTTCAGTTGTTTCCGAATCGAATGATACCTCAATCGTAATTTTCGTTTTTGGAGCACAGGTTTTTAGACAAAATGGCGGTTGTGAACTAGACTATGAAGGCAGTGGTGATTTTGTCGACGGCCTACACTCATTAAATAAATGGAACAATGACGAAGGTCGCCGCTGCTGGTGTGCGGACGAATATGGTATCCGATTTAACGGAAAATATCGATGTTGTCGCTTTTATGTTTCAAGTTGGCCATATATTTTGTTTCGATAGATTTATGAGCGACTCGTACTAGCTGGCCAGGTAGTGAGTGACCTTCAGATTGTTTCGGCCGAAAAATGTTATTTTGTCGTTGAACATGCATCGATAAATTCTGCGAAATTGTTGAGGTTAAGTCTAATTGACATTGAAAGATAGTATCAAAAAATTTCAAAAGATTATTCAATACAAAACAATTACAAGGTCTACCAAAGGTATTTTTGAACCTGAAACGGGGCTGGTCAGGAATAAACTATACTCTGCCTATCTAAGCTCCAAAACATTATCATGCATAGTGCACGTGATCTCCCAGGCAAGGCTGCTTGTACAGAGTCGCACTAAAGAACGATCGATTTTTTTGAAGTGATAACTTCTTATGGGATGGTAAACCGCTTGGTAACTTAACGCATAACGGCGCCTGTCTGGCTTCCCTTTCTCCTCTCTCTAACACACAGCGCTAGTCATATTTCGGACAAACGATGCTCTCGCTTCTCTTCGCATGACTCAGTGTTCAGTGTGCGATCGACATATATTGTTGACAGTGAGCATATAACCGCTTCTGAAAGTAATAAGTGGAACCAGCACTTATGAAAGCTGTTGTTATTTTGTATTTCAGACAGAATTTTGTTCAATGCAAAAGCCAAACAAGATAGAATGAAAAAATCAGGTATATATAGAATAGAGTGTGGTGAATGCTCTGCAGTATATACAGGCCAAACAGGTAGAAATTTTGACATGAGGCTTCGTGAACACGTCTGTTTGGGCAAAATATCTACAATGTATGAACATTGCAATGAGATGAGTGAAGATAATCTCAAAATTTCACACACATGTAATAAAGGAAAGAAAATGAATTTGTTGGAAGCAATGGAAATTATTGAATCAATTAAAAACCTGAAATATATACCCGTAAACGAGCAACTCGATTTATGTTGGTATAAGTTTGACAACCCTGGCAATTTCTATAATCTCCCTTTAACTACCTCCCCTTCCAGGTTACCTACAAACTCCCTATAAAACATTGTGTTCAGATTTCGAATGTATTAGTTAATTTTATACTTGACTATAGCTATACAAAGAACCTACCTGCATATTTCAAGATTTTAGGTTCAGTAGCTTCGGCTGCAAGTTAATATAAGAGTGTCAGTCAATCACCACTTAAACAATATTGAATAGCACCAGCAAAAAAAACTGAAAGGATTATAATGAAATACATAGGTAATTCTACTAATTCCACTCCTACTAATATTATAAATGCGTAAAGTTTGTAAGGATGGATGAATGTAATGTATGTATTTACGTTTTTTACTTTTTTACGCCTTAACAGCTGCTCAACGGTTTCAAATGTGAGTTTGTATATAGACAGATCATGACCTGGAATAACACACAGGGTAGGTTCCCACGGTAACGCGGGTAAAACAGCAGGGAACAGCTAGTATATAAGTGGGTACCTATTGATTGACTGACACTCTCATATTAAAGTACAGCCAAAGCTACTGAACCTAGAATCTTGAAATATGCAGGTATGTTCTTTGTATAGCGTGAATAAGCATCAAGGAAGGGAATCAAGAATTTCCACCTTCAAGGGAGGAAAATAGGGGTTCAAAGAATTTATTTAATTTTGTCAGTTTTGAAGTTGGAAACCTGAAGTTTTGGGTTGATAAAAAATATTGTAACTGTTTAAAATGCTCTTAGTACGACAAACCAAGCCGCGGGCAGCAGTTAGTAATGATTTATATTTTTACTTTAGAAATACAGTAGTTAAAAAATATGCCAACTGCACTAAGTAATGAAAAGCTTCGAGAATCAAATTATGTTACCTATAAAAAATCGCAAAACTAACACAACCGTCAACGAGGTCTGCCCGCGTTCGGGTCGCGTTTTCGGCGATGGCGCTTCCTTGCTTAGACCGCCTCTCTACCCCCGCACATCGTCTCCCGTCGTCCAGGCCAGTATGGCCAGGAATCCAGACCAGAGACAATCTGTTACGTTTTCCTATCGAGGAGACTCATTTTTAGCAATTTGCTACCAATTTAGAGTTTGCTCGGTAGAACCCAAGAGCTTCTGAAGCCGCTTGACTGTTCGAGAATATTTTTATTGAGTTATGTATGAGGTAGCGTAAATTTCCGCTTGAAATACAGGAATAACTTCAGTAAAGAATCCTGTACTGACACCTGTCGGATATAATCCAAAGCATTTCGTGGTATTAGCCAGGGAAGTAGTTGTTTTCTAATAGGTGTCAGTCCATTAAAGCACCTGGGAAAGATGGGATAACGACCGAAACTTTACAACTTATAGCTAATCATATACACAAACCATTGACGCACATCATGAACCTCTCACTGAAGACTGGTATTTTTCCAAAAGCATTCAAAATGGCAATTGTAAAGCCTCTTTTCAAAACAGGATCAAAACGAAAAGTCTCAAATTATAGACCAATATCACTAATCTCAAATCTAGCAAAAATCTATGAGAAACTTTTGAAACACAGAATCACAACATTTCTTAAAAATATGAATTGATGTCGGATAAGCAGTTCGGGTTTCAGGTGAACAGATCGACAGAAGACGCTATTAACCTATTAACAACTGAAATAAGTCAAGCTGTAGACAATAAACAACCTGTTCTATGCATCCTGGTGGATCTTGAAAAGGCATTCGATACTGTCTGCCATGAATTGCTTCTAAATACTTTGGAA
The DNA here is from genome assembly GCF_025532065.1 of Leptinotarsa decemlineata. NCBI lineage: Eukaryota > Metazoa > Arthropoda > Insecta > Coleoptera > Chrysomelidae > Leptinotarsa > Leptinotarsa decemlineata. The sequence continues at coordinate 5,469,076 of NW_027412556.1, read as the reverse complement.
AGTATAGGTTTTAGAGGTACTGCGTTTCAGTTATTCAAGAGTTACCTGAGTAACCGAGAACAATGTACCGAAATCAACGACTGCATAAGTTTTACCCGAGTCATTGAATTTGGTGTTCCACAAGGCACCGTCCTTGGTCCTATACTCTTCAATATATATTTGATCGACCAATTCAAATTGAATTTAGAAGGAAATGTGATGAGCTTCGCTGATGACACCGCAGTATTCTATAAAGCCAAAACTTGGGATGATTTGAAAATTTTAGTAGAACGAGACTTCGGAATTATCCTTGAATGGTTTGACGGGCAACTACTGACAGTAAATAAGGATAAAACATACTTCATTCCCTCCACTTCTTACCCCAAAAAATTACCTAATTTTGACACCATACAGATCAATCAACCTAATGAAGTTGTGAGAATTAAAAGGGCAGACAGTCATAAATACTTAGGAATTTACCTTGATTGTAACTTGAAATGGAACGTACATGTAAATTATGTAGTCAAGAAATTGAGGAGTATTCTATACAGGATAAAACACTATTCGAATATACTCACTACAAGTCAAATGAAAATATTATACTACGCGCTGATCGAGAGCCACCTCAATTATGGAGTCATTGCTTAGGGTGCAGCCAATAAAACGTTTCTTATAAATCTGGAAAAAATGCAGCATGGACTTAGGTCCAAAACTTTATAATGAATTACCAAAAACCCTGAAAAATATACATAACTTAAGAGTTTTCAAACGAAAAACCAAGTTATGGGTTCTCCGAATCCCCCGCCTTCAAATACATCAATATGTTGATGTAAAAAATATGTATTACTTATAATATTTATTCATTTTTTTTTCTCAAGAAGTTTCACTCTGATACATAAGTTTGAATCAGACTTGGAAATGCATTATTTTTCTTGTGATCATGTGTTATTTGGGTATATGTCTAAAAATGTATAGCTTATAGTTAAGCTATACATAGTTTACCTTTTGTGAGTTATCTTAATTTATTTGCAACGCATTATTTGCATACTAACTTTGTATAACTGTGTAACTTGTATGTGAATAAATTATTATTATTATTATTATTAACCTACAGTGTAGGGAGTTGAAACTGGCCTAAATGAATTGTTCTTTTAGATGATTTGATTTATAGCCAGTCTCCAAGTATGCCCACTGACTATATGTGAAAAAAAATCTCTCATATTTCCGTTGAATATATTTTCTCCGAGACTAGAAAAGCAAAAACTAACGCTGCCATCGGCCAAGTCCATCAAAAAAACAAAAACTGTTCTCAACGTTCTCTCACATTCAATAAAATGAAAGATATAACATTGATTGATGCATAACCGTTATTAGCTTCACCGTGGGTTCTCTTATTCCAGATACACAGAACGAAATTGTTTTTCAATAATACTTTTATTTCTCGCGGAAGTCTTTAGTTCTGATTGAGTGACTGAAAATAATCGACAGCGGTGGCATAGTATGTTATGTTATACTAGAAAAACTTTCGACACGATTTGACACAGCTGAATTGATATCGGATGTAGTGGAGTGTGAAAAGCCCGAGAAGAAGGCAAGAAAATTACGAGACTTGTAGTACAGTCATAGTTGGGGAAAAAAAAGAGGTTACCTGGAAAGTTTTCGGAGAGTTTTGAAAATTGATTATTTTATAGATTTTGAGGTGCTCTTTTCGAATTTCCACTGAGCCACCTGATATCTTTGCCGCTCGCGCCGCCATAATGAAAAAATGGCGTCGAAAAGCAGATTTTTGAGTTATCTCGCGAAAATGCGTATTGTATGGTTCTTATTATCCCAAGAAACATTGAATGTTCATGAATAGGGATCAACTAAATCAACTAAAGATATGAATTCAACAAAAAAATTGAATATTGAACAAGAAAACACAAGTAATTAATATGAGCAGTCCACATTCAGTAACAATTTGCGACGCTCATACGCCGAAACTATCGATTTTAAGAAAAATACTGTTGAGACATAAATTGTGGGAAATTTCCTCTAGTTTAATTTTGCAAATATATGTTTTCCTCGTGAAATGACTTGGAAAGTAGATATTGTCAAAAAACTGTTTTTGACGCCATTTTATCAATATGGCGGCGCGAGTGGTAAAGAGCTTCTCAAAACCTATAAAATCAGACATTTTCAAAACTCCGAGAATATTTTCTAGGCAAAACTACCAGAAGACTGTACTACTATTATTTTTCGTAGTATTAGTTTCTACATTAATTTAATGATGTATTTTAGGTATGATGGAGGATATGATAAAAGCGAATGATCATTTGATCCACTCAGAAGTACAAGTGATTTCGTTTTCCTGATGTAAAGTCTAGTTAATAAAAAAATTGAAAAATACACTCGAGGTTTATTTGTAATCATATCAGTTGCTAGGTGTCTATAGGCTTATTTTAGTCATGCATTTATACAGGGCGTTCCAACGAAAACTTGACCCCCCTGCAAGTCAGAAACGGACGTGTGATCGGAAATTTCAAAGAACACGTCAATTTTTATTTCTAGGGTGACTAATTCTGATATGGAAATCATACCCGAAACTCCACCCCCCTGCGGTCATCAACTACCCCGCCTATTTTTTTCAATGGCATGGGGGGTCGAGTGATACATCTTTTGAAAGGTATTTTGTCCCTCTATTACTTCTGTTTTTTTTTCGAAATTGGTTCTTTCGTTATTGAGAAATCAAATGTTGAACGTTTTATTTAAGAAAAAACAGAAAATTCGCTGTCGCTCATTTTATTGAGGAAACCAACAAAAGTAATATCAATGGCAACACAATCAACGGATAAAGTGTTAAAATGACCTCCATCTAGTTCCATGCAATGATACAGTCTACTTTCGAAAGAGTTCTTTAATTTATAATAGGGGAGCCCAAGCGGGGATCTCGGGATTTACTAAAGCGCGGCAGATTAATATACAGGGGGATACCTTGATACCTCCACCAAATATGAGCCCCATATATGAGGTCGCCTATGAGGGATAAAGGATCAGATTATTAAAAAAAAAATTGATCATCAGAAATTTTCGAGCGCGTCAGATTAAGGTAGGGTGAGTTAATTACATGCTAAAAAGTGTATATTCCAGTAATCTGACAATTTGAGAGTGATGTAAAGAAACGGGAGGGCAGCAAAGTTGTAAAAAAATAACGTCATTTCGAAATTCTCGAGCGTAGCTAATTTTTTTTTATTTTGAAGGAAATAATTCAAGGATAACGAAAAATATATAATCTGACGATTTCCGCAAGCCGAAATAACAAAAATTCGTCGATAAAGTTTAATGCGTGCAGCTGTGTGATACCTATATTTCCCTCTCCGAGTTTCTATTCCTCTATTCTCTATTCACTTTTTCTCTATCTATTACTCTCTCACTCCGTCCCCACTCTGAATTCTGTTGCCATGACGCCATCACAGCTGATCACAGAGACTCTTTCGTGATGAAGATGAAGATGATGATTAATTAATCAATTAATTGTAGTATGTAGAAATTAAACTTTCTATGTTTTTTACCACTTTAATTTGTAACTAACATTACTGCAGTTTCGTCCTATAAGGACATTTTCAAACTTATACAATATATAAGTATATATTTGAAATTTTTATTTCTGGGCATTTGTAACCGACGGTCCTGTATACGAAAAAAATAATGAACTATCATTTTAATAATAACTCGAATTATTAAATAATTCATACCCGTCAGTTTCGATGTATGGCTTCGCTAAATGTCTGCAACATTTAATGAATATGCATTAGCTCGATATCACTTCATCCGATTAATAAATATGAACGTATGACAAATCCATGTCTATAAGGGAATGTTACACATACGCTCGTACCTGACCCAATTTTCTATTTTATTCGAAGGCGATTCACATTCTCATTGTAGGCCGTTTATGGATTTCCGTGACCGTATCGGAAATGAATTGATGGTTAGAGACAAATTGAGACAAGCTAGATGCCGCTTAGTGATCGGGACCCGTGTTAAGTTAGCAGAAACAATTCGAAATTGCATTTATTTTTGGGTCACAATTTTAGGCTGATTCTGTACTCTATTCCAGAATTATTTGCTCTTCATTCAAAGGATATATCGTGGGTTATGCTAGCTTAACGTTAAGCTAGCAGAACCCAACCACAGAAAAAACATTTTTTTGAATCAGATTGAGTCATAACTGCTGCTCAACTTTAAGCTAGCAGAACCCAACCACAGCAAAACAATTTTTTCGAATCAGATTATGTCACCATTTAAGGCTCATTTAAGGCTCATTTAAGGCTCCTATTGTCAAATAATACCCCTTGTGATCAGGTACCCCTGTTAAGCTAGCTGAACCACTTTTAGTTTTTTAAATTTATTTTTAGGCTGATTTTAGGCATATTTTATACTCTATTCCAGATTTTTTTTATCTTAATTTGACGGAGATGTCGTGGGTTCTGCTAGCTTAACGTTATGCTTAACGCTGCTAGCTCAACTTTAAGCTAGCAGAACCCAACCACAGCAAAACAATTTTTTCGAATCATATTATGTCATCATTTAAGGCTCATTTAAGGCTCCTATTGTCAAATAATACCCCTTGTGATCAGGTACCCCTGTTAAGCTAGTTGAACCACTTTTAGTTTTTTAAATTTATTTTTAGGCTGATTTTAGGCATATTTTATACTCTAATCCAGATTTTTTTGATCTTCATTTGACGGAGATGTCGTGGGTTCTGCTAGCTTAACGTTAAGCTTTTGAATTAGATTTAAGGCTCATTTTAGGCTCCTATTGTTAAATAACACCCCTTGTGATCGGGGACTCTTGTTGAGCTAGCTGAATCACTTCAAATTTTAATATTTATTTTTAGGCTAATTTTAATGTGATTTTGTACTTTTATTTCAGAATTTTTTGCTCTTTATTTAACGGATATATCGTGAGTTCTGCCAAGCTGAACGTTGAGCTAGCAGAACCCAAACACAGAAAAAAATTCTAGTATCAGACTGCGTTATAATTCAAGGCTCATTTTAGGATCCTATTATCAAACAACACTCCTTGTGATAGGGGAACCCTGTTAAGCTAGCTGAATTTTTATATTTATTTTTGGGCTAATTTTAGGCTGATTATGTACTCTATTCCAGAATTTCTTGCTCTTCATTTAACGTATATATCGTGTGTTCTGCTAGCTTAACGTTGAGCTCAACATTTCTAGCTCAAAGTTGAGCTAGCAAAACCTACGACATATCCATTAAATGAAGAGCCAAAAATTCTAGAACAGAGTGAGACAAAATTAGTCTAAAATTGACCTAAAAGTAAATTCGAAGTGATTTTGCTAATTTAACAGGGTTGATCTTATACTCTGAAAATGATTCAAAAGTGGATCAAAACACTTGAAACGTTGACAGTTCAGCAGAAATGTTCGTCCTTGTTATCAGAAGTGCAAATTGGAACTTATTAGGCTGAGAAAAGGCGAATTTAAAGGGGACTTTTGATAAAATTACTGCTTCCCTCAGATATATCAGTCAGGTAAAAGTAAATTAGTTTCCTGAAGTCTCATTCGAAGTAATGCACATTTTTGTTTCGAGGTTCTCTGAAAATTTTGAACATTATTTATCTGAAATTGATACACACGCGAGAGAGAGAAAAAAGACACGACTGCATCCATAATTTCATAACCAGTTCAGTTAATTTTCCAATTAACCTTGAAATATCATTCAAAGAATAGAAACATTTCGGTCATACATATATCATCAAAACTTGACCTTGAGTTATAACTACTTCCGCGTTTTCATTAACTTGTCATTTGATGTCCAGCAATAATTATCTTCACTTTCATGATGTACTTTGTGTTGTTTTTTTTTCCACTCTAATAACAAAAAGCACATACATTATTATTCACGTAACAAATACTATCTTTTTCACTTCAAAGTATCCCATTCAGACTAGTTTTTGTCTGTTTGGTGGAATTCAAGTTTCCCGTTTATTTTCGAAACTAAAACAAGTTTTTGTTTCTGTTTTCGAAAACGATCATACCTAATAAAAATAATAAGTATACTTATGCACTAAGTCCTGTTATTCCAGTTATCCATGACAAACAATTGAAGCTGTTGCTAGGACTACCTAAACAAATAGTCTAATGAATACGCTGTCACTTTCAAAATTTATTCGTTGTGTAGTTTATAATTAGATATGGCAAATTATACTAGAAACGAGAAAATTGACATGTTGCTAATTTAGGGAGAAACAAAAAAGAATGCAACTGATGCAGCTCGAATTTATGCTCAGAGGTTCCCTAATCGTCGCCATCCCACTCGGCACTATTTTCCAAAAGTGAAAAGAAAAATGCAAAATGAACCAGAAGAAAATTCCAATCGTCAGTGAAGAAAAATAAGTAGAATTGTTAGCCTATGTTGAAGTGCATTGTACGGCGTCAATTTGCCAAATTGTTTCTGAGTGTGATATAAGTTATTCGTCCGTTTGGAAAATTCTTCACTAATATAATTATCGATTATTCAAGTACCAACTACACCAACTACACCAACATCTTTACGATAATGATCACAACCGAAGATTGACTTATTGCAACTAGTTTGTGGCTAAATACAGAGAAGATGTACGTTTTCTATTTAAAATTATTTATTCAGATGAAATCCGATTCACCAACTTGGCTATGTTCAATAAAGAAGGGCATTTTCAAGAGCGATTTGATTTCAATTGGTGGATGGGTATTATGAGAGGAAACCTTATGGGGCCAATAATTTTCGACTTACAACTGACTGCGGAAAGATAACCACAGTTCCTTAGAAATCAAATTAATGATTTCATTGAAGATTTTCCACTGGCTAATCAAGTTGAGCTTCAAAATCGTAGTTTTCCCATGTTACTTGATCAAGAATGAAGCGATTTACACGATCTATGGCATTCTAGATCAAAAAATAAAAATTGGAATAAAAATGATTTCATTTATCCAATACTTATCAACAAGTGAAGTACGGTTGGATTTAGAATGTCCTTCTCGATCGAAATGTACTATTTAAAAATCGAAAGTTGGGGTCATTTCCGGTCAAAGCGGAAGTACGGCAAAGCAAGTAAATATTTAAAAAAATGTAAATTGAACTATAATACACAACTCCCAAATTTCGTTTTTCTATCTCCAACAATAAAAAAATTATAGGGGTTAGCCACCTTAGAGAATCACCCGGTATACTATACCGTAAGTTATGTCACACTAAAGTCCAATTAACAATTATCAGATAAGCTAAATTCGAAACATAGATATATGTTATAATAAATCATATTTATGAAATTCGATACGTAGGTATACGATTTTCTTGTTTCGTCATTACAAAATAGAACGTAACGGTCCTCTTTGCCGTAATCGAAGTTCTGTTCGGTTATTCCGTATACGTGATTATATTCTCGACTCGAAAATAAATATTTACATGAACATTTTCGATCGGTCGGGCGTCACGTTAGAATAACTGATTGATTTATTGCCGTAAAAATGTGTCCGTTTCATTTCGATAATTTTTTTCTGTAGGAATGTGTAAATACAGAGAATACAAAGCCCATAGAAGCTCAGAAGTAGGTATCCTGGAATTTATAATATCTATCCTTACCACCAGAGAGCGATGACAGTACGATTTCTGGTTGTAGTAATGAAGACGTTTATTATCATTATTATCATATCGAAGTCGGGATGTACGCCAAAGTTAAATTAAATTAAAAGTTCGACTGGTTGTCAGCGACTGCTACCCAAATCTGTTGGTAACTACATAGAATAGCGACATCGTACTGCCATCACTCTCTGGTGGTGAGACTAGGTACTAAAAACTCCAGGATACACTAAAATCGTACTTATGAGCTTCTATGTGCTTTGTACTTTTTGGTAAAAGGTAAAAGTGCAATCTCTGGCATGGAATAAATAAAAAAGTGCACTTTACCCAATCAACAGAAATGCAATACTAGAAGAATATTGAATTTCTGGTGATTTGGGAAAAGTGCTCTTTTCAGGATGTAGGAATGCAGACTAGATACTTACAGATTTCGACCAGCGTAGAAGTCTTAAGGTGCAAATACAAATTTAAAACAGGCATTTGCTTCAATAACTTTGCTACATATCTGACAAAGCACCCGATTAGTTTTAGAACTAACAGCCCAAGGACACTGATAATCACAGGGCAATGATGAACATCTTTTTTTCAAATTTGACCTATACCGAGTATAATTTTTTTGGACAGATCAACGTACCTGCACAATAGGTTCTGGTAAATGCTAACAACTACTTCGCCGGCTAATACCAAGATGGATATTGAATTATATGGGACAGACATGGTGTTGCAGTTTCGAGGTATTACATCTCATCAGTACAGAAAAGATCCGACTCAAACAACAGTATGGTTCAAATCCAGACAACTTACTCTTTTATGATATCGAGTTATTAATTTTTCAATTCATTTTCAATATTTCTTTTTAATAACATAGGTTTTCACGGCCGGGTTATTCATTGCTGAGACTCCAAGGTATAACATTCGTCCTCGCAGTCAAGGCACATACCACTGATGATGCCTGCCGCAGTAGCAGACAAAATGTTTGTTACTTCAGGGTCCATTCGACCATGGCGTACTAGCCTGGATTTTGCTCTTTTCAATATATTTTAATATTAACATATGTTACAGAAAGGATTTGAAGCTTTATAACTTCTATTTATTTATTATATGCGAGCGCTTTCAATAGCTGGGTGTGCTATCATCTTCGTGGCTCTACTCAAACTGAACGTTTTATCTTCTTGTTTGTTCTTTTATGCGGTTAGAACGCCTTAGTGCAGGTACTGCAGGTAAATTTGCCTATATTTAGGTTACATCAGGTAATATCCGCATAAAAGAACAAACAAGAAGATAAAACGTTCAGTTTGAGTAGAGCCAAGAAGTTGATAGCACAGCCAGCTATAGAAAGCGCTCGCATACAATAAATAGAAGATATAAAGCTTCAAATCCTTTTTGTGACATATGTTAGTGTTGAAATACTAAAAATAAAGGAAATTTTGTTGCATCATTAAAAAAAATGTCAATATATATATATATATATATATATATATATATATATATATATATATATATATATATATATTTTGTCAGTCCTATTTTGAAATACTCTTGCCACTTCTTCAAGTTAGCATTTCTAAATTACAAGCTGTATAGTTGTCGAATGCGGATTCACATAGATATACACTGCCGGGCATAAAATTAGGTCAACAAATTTATGTTTTTCGATTTTTTCAAAGACAAAATACAAGCACTACAGGAAAATCCTCAATGCGCTCTAAGAGCGGTGCCTGTGCAAAGTAGCGATTCAGGTTGGATTGAAATCGTTAGAGAAATGTGTGCTCTTGTTCTACTTGATTACTCCAAGGCATTTGATACCTTAAGACATGATATTCTTCTCTCTATCTTACATTTCATTGGATTCGCAGACACTGCTTGTTCAATTATTAAGTCTTATCTATCTGGTAGGTCGCAACAAGTGAAATTAGATGATCATATTTCGGATTCTGTGGACATATGTCAGGGCGTTCCACAGGGAAGTATTTTGGGACCATTATTATACACCATTTACACTAGCAACTTCTCTCTACACCTGACAAATTGTAAATACCACTTTTATGCAGATGACACACAGCTATATCTCTCTTTCAAATTTTGTGATCTAGCGGAAGCTACGGACGTCATCAATTCTGACCTGAATAAATTGCTGACCCTCACAAATAGTCATTCATTAAGAATCAACTCAACTAAATCTGTTGCACTCTTATTTGGCACTGATCAGGAAGTGACCTCAGCAAAGAACATAATGACAATAAGGGTAGGAGGAGACAAGATTGAAGTGGCTGATTATTGTAAGAATCTTGGACTGATTATGGATAATAAGTTACGATTCAAACACCATATTACCCAAAAATTAAAAAATGCATATATGTCATTGAAACTTATTCACAGTCAAAGACATTTTCTGAACTACAAATTGAAAATCAAGCTGTGTGATAGTATGGTTCTCTCCCATTTCAATCATTGTGACGTAGTTTATGGACCTTGTTTCGATAGTTCGGATATAAGAAAAGTACAGAAGGTTCAAAATTCTTGTATGAGAATGATATATGGAATACGGCGTCCTATGCGTATTTCACATAAATTAAAGGATGCTGGGTGGCTAAGTATGTTCAACCGTCGAAAGCATCATATGGTATGTTTTTTTTACAAAATTTTGAAAAATAAAATCCCCCAATACTTATATCAAAAAGTTGGATTTAGGACTGACGTGCATCATTTGAACTTGCGACGGAGGAACATGCTAACTATACCCAAGCATAAAAAAGAAGTATTCAAACGATCTTTCTCTTATAATATAGCGATTTTCGGCGATGTCCTGGATGTACCTAATTTTTCGTTGTCTTGTGATGCATTTAAATTTAGGTATAAACGAGTTCTATTTAGTCAACAATAGTTTGTTGCCTGTATCAGTGGATTCTGTATGAAATCCTACTCAACAATCATAGTTGTTAACATAATATTTGGTTAGAGTTCGAAAATGTATAGTTTACTTTTCTTATCGTGTATATGTATTTATTGGCTTCTCAAGGGGCTGTGGAAGAATTGGCTGCAGAGTCTAACTGCTCTCCTTTTATTTACCTGCATTTGATACTTTTGTTTTGTAAAGTTATTTTGTATTATTTTTATGTACTGGTAAATAATAAATGTATTATTATTATTATTATTATTATTATTATTAAATTCATTTGGAAAAACGCTCTCAGGAAGTTTATTCCGAATACACGCAGTTCTGCAAATGAAACAGTTCCTAAACAGTGAAGTTCGAGGTGTACTAAGTTGAACCTCAAAACGATGAGCAGCCACAGTCCGTCGATTGTGCAGCGAGTATAGCGGCGGTACCACGAAACTGGTCTGACTGGTTCTGCAAACTCGTAGACCTGGTTCAGGACGAGGCAGGACCACAACAGCTAGGGATGACCGCTTTCTTGTATCTGGCGCATTGAGTAACCGAACAGTTACGGCAGTTTCCCTTTGAAGTCATCTGCAAGAATTCAGAAATGTAAACATAAATCTGGACAGTTAGGAGGCGATTCCGTGCTGCTGTATTATCTTCTGGAATTAGAGCTACTGGACCGCCGCGTTTCCGTGAACACCGGCTTTCAAGATTGAACTTTTCAGGAGAACACTTAGCTTCGTTAGACAGTAGCAGATTGAAGGCGTGTATTGTTTGCCGCTGAATCGCGATTCTGCCTTACGGGCTGAAATATACGTGCACAAGTATTGAGACGACCATGCGAGAGATATGCTGAAGCGTATATTGCCGAGCAACTTTTCTTTGGTGGAGGATCAGTTGTGGCATGGAGAGACATATCGTTTGACGCTCGCACGGAGTTAGTCTTCATCGAGAATGGGACATTGAATGCGCATAGGCACCTGATGGAGGTTCTACAAGACCATGTTTTACCATACATGGATTTTCTTGGAAGGACGCAACATTCATGCATGGCCCTAAGCTGCTCGTATCGTTACTCAGTATCTTGACGAGGTTCAACTCGCGTGATTTGTTTGGCTTGCGCACAGTCCGGATTTGAAGCCCATCGAACATGTTTGGGATAAGCTTAAGAATACGAGAATATTCCGCAGAATGTAATCAAAAATCAGATACAAAGCTTGCTTCGTCGTTTGCAAGCTGTTATCACTGAAAGAGGAGGAAACTCTCGTTGCTCCTTACATTTTTATTTTTAAACCAAATACATATCAGAGTGAAATTGTTCATTTCATTTCCTAGCATACTGAAGTAAAATTGACATTCTTAGTATTAATTTTAGAGTTAAAAAGAGACTAAAATGTCTTGTATCTTTGTTAGGTCGAAAACTTTTCGGTTCACCCTCGTACTCGTATGTTAATGTGAAGTTCCGAATCAGGGGGACCGAATCAGGTTTTTAGAGTTTGGCAGAGCCGTATTCTTACCATCTGACCTGAAAGACCACACTCACTAATCGGCTTCGTTAAGAAGCTGGGTTGATCACCTATGGTGCAATTGCTTGGTGGCCGAAGGCTTTACAGAAAACGGCTCAGGCGAAGGTCTCTGGCTTACAGAGACAGGCTTGTATGACCATCAGTGGTGCCATCAGTACCACACCATCACCGGCCATGGAGATCCTTCTAGAGCTACCTCCTCTCCACATTTTTCTGGAGAGAGAGGCTTGATGGACTGTATATAGACTTTTGCACATTGCCAATTGCATAATCAATTATATGCAGAGCGCAACAGACTGTTGGTTGACATTGGAAGTCACAGCATTCTGGAAATGACCTCTGGACTTTATGCCTCTAACTGTCAACTACGAACTGCCGTAAAAAGTACTATTCCCGAGTAGAGAGGGAGGATCTACTCCCGGAGGAGTAGATTCTCCGGGAGAAGGAAATATTAAGAGCAGATAGTTGTTGGTTCACAGACGGATCAAAAACACCTTCAGGTTCTGGTGCAGGTGTTTTCAGTCGCAGAGTCAGGAACCTGCCTAGGAACCTATGCGACTGTATTTCAAGCGGAAATTTACGCTATTGAATTGTGTGCGGGGAGATTGGAAGAATCCAACCTCATGCACAAGTCAATAAAAATATTCTCGGACAGTCAAGCGGCATTGAACGCTCTTGGCTGCTAGTGAACAACGTCTAAATAGGTATCAAATTGCCAAAAAAGACTTTCTTCGATAGAAAGACTCAACAGATTGTATCCAGTCTGGATTCCTGGCCATATTTGGAAGGCAATGAGGCTGCTGACTCCCTTGCAAAGGAGGGTTACTGCAAGCAGCTTCATCAGACCAGAACCTGTTATTGGCATCGCATTTGGCTTTGACAAACGAATATGGGACACCTGGATGATAAGAAGATTTATGGGCAGAAATTTCAAGTATGGCCCACTCCAAGGCGTTTATTTGCCCTTCGAAGCTTGATACCAAACAGTTGTTGGAATATAGTAGGGATGAACTACGATGTCTAACAGGCCTTCTCACAGGTCACTGTCATTTGAATCATTATATGCAGAGACTGTCGGAAGACAGCGTGTGTCGCTTCTGTTTGTAAAATGATGAATCAGCAGGGACCGAATCAGGTTTTTAGAGTTAGGCAGAGCAGTACTCTTACCATCTGACTTGAAAGACCACTCACCATACAAACTAATCGGCTTCGTTAAGAAGCTGGGTTTATTTGGTCGAGTGTGAATTGTGAGCCACAATAAACCCTTGCGGGTTGCGGTGGAGGTCGAATGGACCCACTCACTTCGGACCTAACCTAACCTAAAGTGAAGTTGAACGAAATACCTTCTTCAAATTCGTCATCACCTCTTGGAATATCACCTGACTCACGAATTTGATGAAGACAACCCTGAATCGTTATTCTTGTTAGTCCTCTTTCTAACGAACGAACGAAATTAGTCAACAAAATAATAGGAAAGATGCTCACTTACAATCTCTTTTCCTTCCGCAAATCCTCTCGTTTCTCCGTTCCGCGAACAACGTTCGATTGTTGTTTTTTTTCTTGCGATTGTGATGATTTCACAGAGTTCCAGAGTTGCAAGTGAGTCACCTTTCATCTATCCGAAGGCAATCATCCCGCTGTAATATATTATCATTCCGCAATTTGCAAAGAAATTGTAACGATTTCGCTCGTATCGACGAGGTGAAATCACATTGAACGAATGTTATATACGTCGAGTTCAAGGCCTAACGAGATTTTAATTCTAGTCACACGTTATTTCTCATATTGATTTGCCGATTAAATGAATAGAAGGTGAGCGATTCCGATTTGGCTTCACTTGTCTTTACAGTCGATATCCAACTGAAGTTTCACTGTAACCCGTTTACTGTTTACTTCGTTGATTAGTCTCATCAATTTGTGAAAATTATGGTTTTCAATTTTCCCAAATCTATAATTTGTATTCGTTTGGTAATTGAGAATAACGATGAGATTGGAACCTTTGGTGTGAAAGTTGAATAACTTTTTCGAGATCAATTGCCCTAACACCAAACTGATATTTTTGCACTCGACCCGCGTTTCGCCGACAAAGTTAGCATCCTCAGGAGAAGAAAATTGATACCTAGTCTAGTCTGGTTAGTCCTTATATACTAAAATTTGTTACCTGAGGTTGTATACCTGAAGTCCAATATGGATTCTCGGTAATTAACTACCTTCAAGTTATTAGTAATTATTCTCTTCCTAACAGAAGATTAAAAAGCGGGCTAAACGAGATGGGTCCTTTATCACCATTCACGTTGTTTTTACATTTTGCCATTTCTAGACTCTCGCTGAAGGAACGGCTATGGGTAACCCATTGTCTCCATTTATAGCGAACCTATTCATGGGTAGGTTTGAGACGGAAGCTGGGAAAGAACTCAGTTACTTCCCTACGGTCTGGATCAGGTATGTTGATGACATATTCGCTGTAGTGGATACAAGGATAACCAGAATTGAGAATGTCCTTTCAGCACTAAACAACAGGTGTAAGGGTATAAAATTCACATATGAAGTGGAAAAAGAACGAAAGTTGCCGTTTTTAGATGTATTGGTCATAAGGAACGAACAGAACGAAATAGAATTTGACATTTACAGGAAAGACACGGGCACTTTCAGATACATTCCCAATGACTCGGATCATTGTCCACAACACAAAATGTCAGCAGTCGACTGTATGGGTGTTTCAAGAGGAGCCAAATCCAACAAAAGTTATTCGCGCAAGAAGCACTTCCAAACAAATGGTCGCCTATTTTTTCGGAAAAACTGGACATTTCGCAACCGTACCATTAGATCAACGCAGAACAGTCAATTCTGAGTGGTACACAACCATTTGTTTGCCAGTTGTCTTCGAAAAAATCAGGAAAACCAACCGCCGAAGACGGATCACTCTTCATCATGACAATGCGAGCTCTCACACATCGGCGCAAACAACTGCATTTTTGAGCACCCAAAACATCGATTTGATGAGTCATCCGCCGTACAGTCCTGACTTGGCACCAAATGACATATTTTTATTCCCGCACGTAAAAAACAAACTGAGAGGTCAACGTTTTTCGAAGAACCAGAAGAAGCGGTTGCTGTATTCAGAATGAGAAATCATTGAGATACCTCAATCAGTTCTCGGACTTCTCTGTTTAAGAACTCTTCCATTTGGAGAACTGCGTTTATGTGGAATAAACTTCCTAAGAACTCCTCTAAAGTTCAGTGAAGAAAAAATCAAAAAACCTGAAAAAGCGTGCAGCCATCATTTATTGTCACTCAAAGAGTCTACTTCAAAGTTAGAAGAGTTTGCGTTTCCAGCAGTTTCTTAAATTTGTGTAATTGCTTCATCGCTTTGGTCTCACAAAATAAGTATATCACCTGAATTTCTCTTGTGGGAGAAATATCAATAGACAAACGGTCTAATTTTCAAAACGTTGCTATTGTTGTGCAACATCGACTCTTGCAATTACTTAATGCCACAATGATTGTTTTCTATACCAAAGTGAATAATATGATTGTTTGTACTCCACATCCCACATGTTTTTTTTCTCACGTGAGATATTGATTACATTATACAATTTATTTTTTTATCATGAACCGCGTATACGGTTGTTAATTATAGGTGTACGAGCTATAATTTGAAACTTGAAATATAAGATTTCGTATTCGGTCGTGAGATATCTGCTGGAAGATATGATGTGTTCAGATACTGAATCGGATAGATCTAGTCAATAGAAAATCGTGGATGAAGGTCGCATATTGAAAATTATGTGTACTATTTGACGTTTTTTTGGGGAATAACTGCTTTTTAGTTGAAATTTCTTGGGTTTTGCAGAGGTTAAAGATTCTTTTTTTAAAGATAAAACACAAGCACTACAGGAAAATCCTAAAGGCGCTCTTAGAGCGGTGCCTGTGGGAAAGTAGTGATTCAGTCAATCTTGATAAGAGTATTCATCGCCATTCTACATATTGCGGATGATATAATGAACAGCAATAGATGAAAACGAATGTACGGTGGTGTTAATCCTACTAGATTTCAGCCGGGCGTTTGATACTATTAACAAGAGTTTCAAATGGACAATCATTTGATAGATTGCAACTAAATGGAAGAAAATTAGTTTTTTCCAGATTCACTGTCAGGAGCCTTTGGTCAAACCATTTTTTGAGCAAGTGGAAATCTGTTTCTACGTTTCTACGAATCAGAATTATACTTAAAAAAACAGCACGTGCAACTTCTGTTTAGGGGGATCAATTTCGATATGGAATTTAAACCAGAAGTTCTTTGTGGGCAGCGGTAGGGCCCTGTTATAGGCTTAAGCCTCTTCAGGCTTGGGGTTAGTTTACAAGTGATTATTCTTATCTATCTTGTTTTATATATTGTAACAAATTAATGAATTAACTTGTCTTAAATAAATTTATTTTCAAAAATATTTCACTTATCACAAACTAATTTATTTTTCACAACACTTAGCAACTAACACTTAATTCATTTACACTATTTGAATTTCATGTTTTGCCGCCCGATTCACTTTCTGAACTGCCCTCTTGGGTCGGGAAGACGTGCTTATATCGGTTACGGTCCTTTCTAGGATTCTCTAGTCGGTTCGGTACTAGAATTTTACCGGCTATTCCCGACTGCATTCTTTCGCGGTGTTTGTTCCATGATTCGGCCGGCGTATTGGTCAGAAGCGGCTTCATATTCGTTACAATATCTAAGTTTTTCGGTTCGGATAGTCCGGTTCCATTGCGGTGGCCGATTTTTCTTGGGGTTTAGGTTAGGTTAGGCCGGGGGTTGGTGGGGGTACGACTTCAGTTTATTCCAGGATGTATGATGTCCACGATCTGATTGTCAGTAGGTACTTCTCGAGGATGTCCTGGATCTGCTCCATTGAGTCTTTCCTTGCTTCCAGGAGTCTGTCTGGGGGAAACGGGAGCTTTTCTCGACATCCTTCTGAGAGTAATATTTATTGTGTTGGGAGGGGAATAGGTATGGGAGGTTATTGATGTTGCGTGGGATTCTTCTCTCGGTTGTTGGCATGCGGTGGGATCGCCTTAGGGAGAGCGTACAGTAGATTGTGGCTTTATAATCCAGCATCGGTGTTATGAACATTTTGCACGTGTGTATTAAGAGTCTTAGTAAAATATTAGTAATGAAGTTGCAGGGAATGGAGTACTAAATTAGCCTAAGCCTTGATTCCAAAGTGGTTTTGCTAGGTTGACAAGTGTTCTGCGGGAGTGTTCCGTTCCTTCGAACGCATCGAAATGGCTAATCAATAATAATTAATAAGCGCCACGTATTCGAAATGGAAATACAAAAACTAATTTTTCACTCGCGTATTCTTTCATTTCGATCGAGGTCTGTCGGAACGTTTTTACGAATAAGGCATTATCGATTAGGTAACCCGATGGTCGGTGGTATTCTCTTGCTTTGTCTCGAGAACCACTTTCTCATCTTCTTCGCGGGTTATGTAACAAGTTAACTACATCTTCCACGATCCACGTCTGAAAATATTCTTCCTCGTTTTCGTCTGCATTGTAATTGATGAAAGAATTCTGAAAATATTTCTCACGGCACAGATATGTGTGCGAGTATTGTTCAATTAAATGTGCTTTTTTTTTTCGAAACGATTGGTAGTGTAGCCGGGATTCGATGTTTGTTCAAAGATTTTTTGTTAATTTTTGATGTTGCTCATTAAATTTTTTTGTTTTAAGGACAAAACACAAGCACTACAGAAAAATCCTGTAGTGCTTGTAGTGCCATAGATTAAGATGCTGAGAAAGATGAAATGTCCACTTCAAGTAGTCCTAAAAAAAATAAATACAGTGTGTCTCACTTCTCATGGAAACACCCCTGTATCTTCCGTAATATTCGAGGTAGAACGATGAAACTCTCAGGACTGATGAAAATGCTCAAAATGCACCTACCACCTGAATGGGGTTGGCCAAAGTGATATACACTGTCCGCCACTCGCGATGGAACACCCCATTTTTACGGTTAAACATATTACGGCGCAAAATAGTTCGCTTCCAATACCTGAACCCCTTCATTCTATCTGGAGAGTACTCTCAGGTATGAAAGATACAGATGATGTGAGCCTATCTGAGGAAAATGTCACAGCACCACATTCTCAGATTATCGAGATAGTGTGAAGCACAGTGTATGAAAAATTATCGGTGACGGCATCTATTATAACTGACGAATATTATTCGTAAAACTAATCCTGGTTGCCGAACATCCAAATTCTATCCCAACCAGAAGTGAGAGCTCTCGATTGATGAGCAAAAACTGCAAAAAATGGAAAAAATCTATATTCAAAAGTTCACATCTCGAAAACTGTACAATTCTGAGCTTTGACAAGCCATTTCTCATAAGAAATGTGCGGGATCCTTTATCAAAATATTGAGGAAACATTTTACCATCGGAAACAAAATTAATCTACATACTCATTGCAACACCGAAACAACTGTTAATTTTTAAAGAAAAAATCGCACTCGGTGAACAGGTAGAATTTGGATTATTTTACCTACTTGCTGAATTGTTGTCTGAAATCATTTGAAGGGATTGAATTACATCAGTTTCATTCAATTTCGTTCATGTTTTGATGTCAAAACCAAAAAAAAATCTACTTCAATTATTGCGGAAGATACGGGGGTGTTTCCATAAGAAGTGAAACAAATTCGGATTTTTCAGGACTGAAATTTTTTCAGGAAAAAAGTGTAATCGTAGTAAGTTGGTAGTCCTGATCACGAATCTGAAGGAATTTTGAGCCTATTTTGCCCCCTAATATGTTTTACCGTAAAAATAGGGTGTTCCATCGCGAGTGGCGGACAGTGTATATCACTTTGGCCAACCCCATTCAGATGGTAGGTGCATTTCCATCAGTCCTGAGAGTTTCATCGTTCCACCTCGAATATAACGGAAGATACGGGGGTGTTTCCATAAGAAGTGGGACAAATTCGGATTTTTCAGGACTGAATTTTTTTTCAGGAAAAAAGTGTATTACCGTAAAAATGGGGTGTTCCATCGCGTGTGGCGGACAGTGTATATCACTTTGGCCAACCCCATTCAGGTGGTAGGTGCATTTTGAGCATTTCCATCAGTCCAGAGAGTTTCATCGTTCTACCTCGAATATTACGGAAGATACGGGGGTGTTTTCATGAGAAGTGAGACACACTGTATAGTTTAAAAAAAACTAAAAAACGCTTTTAAAGAACATCGAAAAATACTAGTATTATTGTGAAAAAAGTGTGGGCGCTTGATATACAAAAATATGGCACAAATCGCCCACGCTTTTTTCACAATAATATTAGTATTTTTCGATGGTTATTGTTTTAAGCTTATTTTTTTTTAATTACACATTTTAGTTCGCTGTTCTTTAAAAGCGTGTTTTTAATTTTTCTAAACTATATTTATTTTTCACTTTTCAGTTCGATGTTCTTTAAAAGCGGTGTGTTTTTTAGTTTTTTAAAACTATATAATCACTAGATGCTCCCTAAGCTATAATACCATAGGAAATGTTAAAATTAAAAAATGCATGGTAGTATATTAATAAGAGGGATCTATTAACATTACAGCGTAGTTGTTGTATACAATAAGATATTGAGGATATCTTTTTACAAATCGTATTAATATGCTTGTTCCATTTTTGATTTTTTGTTATCTTCAAACCCAAAAACTTTGCCTCCTCTTGTTGTAGAATGGATCCATTAATTGACGTTACTAGTAAACTGTGATCTGGAGTGGTTCTTGAATGACTTAAACGTAAAAGCACAGTTTTTCTTTCATTTAACAAGAGACCATTGTCTGAGAACCACTTTAGGGTTCTTTTTATTTCATCATATGCTTTATTAACTGTGGCTTTAATATTTTCCTGAGTTATTAATAAAAATGTGTCATCAGCATACATAACAAACTGATCACTATAAAAATCATTTACATATATTGTATATAAGAGTGGACCTCATATAGAACCCTGAGGAACCCCTAGGAAACAATTTTTAGATTCTGATTCATTTCTGCTAACCTCTACATAGTAGTATCAACCCTCTAAGTAACTTACAAACCATTTGTGGGTTATTCCTCTGATTCCATACATTTCAAGCTTTGTTAGGAGAATTTTGTTATCTACCAGATCAAATGCCTTACTTTTAAGTCTATGAAAATCCCCAGCGTCTTTTTGCCTTCATCCAACTCCCTGTACACGTTGTTGAGGAACTGTGTAATCGCTTGATTTGTGGACAATCCCTTGCGAAAACCAAACTGGTTCACATTAAATAGACCCCATTATTTAAAAAAAGTTTTCATTAGGTTTAAAACATATTTTTCATATACCTCTGAGAATGGGCTAATGAGGGAAATTGGTCTGAAATTTTGTATGTCAGTGTCATTTCCCTTCTTATGAACTGGCACAATTTTTGAAATCTTCAGGCACTTTGGAAAAATATCCTCTTCCAAGGAGCAATTGATCAAGTAGGTTAGAGGTTCGGCTATAACATTTATGCATTTTCAGTATAGTCGTGCTTATTCCGTCGTCATCGGTGGAATTTGAGTGGCTTAGGTTATATGTAATCGTATCTTCAATTTCCATTGCATCAGGCGAAATTTTAAAATATGAAGGCTACAAGCGACATCTCACTTGACTACTACTCCGATTAAACGGTTCGTGGGCAATTCTTATTAAAATAACATTTTTTCAAGAGGGTTACTTATATTTGATGTTTCTCCAGGAGACTATTCGATATTCTTACTTCTCAACTCGCGTTTGAAGTATCATAGCTAGTTTTGAGCGTTGTCCAAAAATGCAAGCTCTACAAATCTTTTTTTACTTCATTCCCACGATATATCATATGACAGACAGTCTTGCACTACGAGCTCATAAAAATCGTATTCAGTGAAATATAATCCAAGTACATGCAAGTAAAAATTGAGAAGAATACACTTTATTTGATGTCATGGAAATTTTTACTTGAATTAACATGCTGCTAAAGAAATTACAGTTGAAAATTGAATTGTGGCGAATATAATAATGATAATAGTGAAAAAATAGTAATAATAATAATATCGTTTATTATAGAAGGAAAAGGGTTAGCCAAAGGCTATCTTCCACCTCTCCCAAAAATTATACAGAGAGTATAAGAAAATAATTATAAACATACTTATTTACAATCATAACAATGATAAAGAAGAGAAAAAATAATACATCATATAGTTGCTAATAACTCTTAATATTTTTAACATTATTTTGGTCAATTTAACAATTTCATTGCACTATTATACATTGAATTCTAATTTTTTTTAATTAGCACTGAGCAGTAAGCATCTGTGATTTTATTTCTTTCCTAAATTGATGAATATTATGATTTGAAAGGGGTAAAATTTCATTCAGATAAGAAGGGGCTATATAAGGAAAACATCCTTGAGATTTGGAAGTACGATGCCTAGGTATATTAAATGAGTTAATTCTCAAATTGACTATATGTATGTCAGAATGCCTGCTTAATAAACTATATAAATACATATATAACATACTAAATATCATAAAAATAAAAGCATGAGGTCGTTTAATTTCGATTAAATTGGTACACTCGACCACCCTGTAGATTTCTATGGGTTGAACAAAGCCTGCAAAAACGGTAACTAATCTTTCATCAAGTTTTTTACAAACTGTAGGTTTTCGGCTACAATGAATAATCTGAAAGTGTCGAGTTTGTACATTCTATGCAGTTCTTGCTCAGCAATTAAACTGGAAATATTGTGCTTTAACATAGAACGCCATCACTTACCATTGGCTGAGATGAATAGAGCTGTAGGGCTTCTTCAAGGTGGCATGCGACAAAATGATGTAGCTCTTCGTTTGGGGGTCTCCCAAAGTGTTATCAGTCGATTGTGGCGGCGTTTCCGTGAAACTGGCAGTCCAGCCGAACAACATCCAGGGCGAGGACGCGCTACAACTGCAGTTCAAGACCGATTTTTGGTCTTAACCGCAAGAAGACAACCGACAATCACAGCACCTGAGTTGGTTAACGTGTTACAGCAGACGCACCAGGTAATCATTGGTCGTGATACTGTCAGAAATCGACTGCATGAAGCAGATCTCCACAACAGAGTATTCGATTTTCTTCAAGAAAAGCTCTTATTTGACGGGAAACATTTTTCTGGATTATTTTGGAGAATGAGGGCAGAATGTTGATAGGGCGTAGGTCACTGAATGTGGCGGGTGCATTCTTTTTCGGAATTGGAATTATATCAGCAACCTTCCAAACCTTCCAACAAAATATATCTAGGAGACACCCTGTATTGTAGTAGTGCCGTCCCTTCTTAAGTCCACAAGATTAAAAAAGGATCGAACTGGCAACATATGCATTTATATTCAACACTCAAAACGAATTTCAAATCTCCTCCAAAATAGTAACATCCCTTGTAAGCCAGCGATAAATGTTTTTACCTGACCAGCTATTTCTGAAATATTTCACCTTGAGTTCGGTAAAGCACATCTACAAGTCACTAAACAACGTTCACCTTTTTCAGGTACCATCTTAATGTCCTTTTGGTGGCTGTTGCATTTCTATCCTCCTTGATTTTGTATGAATTTTGCAATTCGTCTTTCTGGTAATATTACTCATAAATCTTTTATGAGAAAAAGAACTCTTTTGTCGCAATTGTCCTGGCAGAGGTAGGTAACTTCTAGAGGATATAAAATTCTTCTTACTTTACAATGATTTATGTTGCATGTTGACTCATATAAATGTCCAGCTGAAAATACTGGCGCTTTATCGATTATCAACAGAAAGACATTTATGAGTTGTATTTCAAGGTGATTGTTTGTCTCAGATATGAGATTTATGACTTTGAAACATAGATACTATGAGTAGAAATATCGGATCTTATTCGTCTGCGAAAAATTATTTTCTGGCACGTCGTTAACCTCCTTGATAATACTTATGTTCAGTAAGAAATACTTACGAATTATATTTTTATTTGAGTAGATAGGCATTTATTGACTAGGTTAACAATAAAATTCATTTTCTGATTGATTCAGCCGTTACTTGATGAAGATCCATAGTAATTTCATAAACTTGTTTGTGTTGTGTAGTTTATGAAATTAAAATAAATTTGTTGTAACAAGATAGATTTGTGGTACATTCGAGATATACCCCTACACAGAAGATACAAATAACATTAACAAGACAACATAACATTAACATAACATAACGACATAACATTAACATAACATTAACATTGACAGATTTGTAGTGAGGCACAATTAAATCCAGAATATCACACAAATACACCTGAAATACTTATGGCAAATTGTGAAGCTTTTGATGAGAACTCCAAAGGTTATTGATGTCATTTTTAGGAAAAGGTGACAAAAATACTTCTGTAACTTCTTCAGCATACACGATTTCGTCATAATTGTCCTACTGAGAGGACTATTCCCAATGTGGTGGATGAATTTGAGTCCACTGGTTCAGGAAACGATCAACCAACATCCGTACGTCGACGAAACGTAAGACTACCGAAAACGTCACCGCTGTCTGCGAGAGTGTGCAGGAGAATCCGAGGCCGTTGATTTCTTATCGCTCACAAGAACTCGGCATTTCGCAGATCACAACTCGTACAAAATTCAACTGACCCAGGAACTGAAGGTAAACGATTATAGAAAAACGACGCATATTCGCTGAATGGGCTAAAAAGAAAGAAAAAAAAAGCGATTTATTTTCAACAACAGCATTTCCTGTAACTGTACTCAGTTACAGGAAATGCTAAAATATTCGTATACGTAGAATTTCAAAAAAGGAATAAAAAATTGAGTATATAACACAAAAAGTTACAAATCATGCAGTGTAGCAGTACTGCCACAAATGTTATTTATAGTATTATTAAAAGTGATTCTGGATACATGATACCAAGACGTTCAGAGAGTCGAAGTGAATATCGCAATATTCACAGATTTTATTGAAGCTACGGCATATCAAATTCAGTGGTGATCGTAGTTTAACATTTGTGCGTGATGCTTCGCAATAGAATTTCAGATTGTGTCGACCTTCACTTCTTGGTACTGAGAAATTGATCTCTGGTAAAAGAACCGTACTGTATATATTGTTGTTTAGTAATTTATGCAGGAATTTTATACCAAGGATAACTCTCCTATTTTCCAAAGATGTCATATCAAATCGTGTCAACAAAATGTTATGATCGATGCCTCTCTTGGGGTATTGTCCATCAACTTTTATACATAAGTATTTTAAGAACTTCCTTTCCACGCTCTCAATTGATGTTTTTTGGTAGTCGTAAACTGAATTCCATAAAACAGAGCCATACTCTAAGATCTGGCATACGCAAAATATAGCAATTTTAAGGTGGCAATACTTTTGAAGTATTTGCCCTTTCTGTAAATGAATCCAAGCATCCTATTTGCATCAGCAGTCATATTCCTTATATGTGTTGTAAATGTTAATTTACTGTCGTATGTTATACCAAGATCTTTTATCTCGTGTACGCGGTTGATTGTAGTATTGTTGATTGAATAATCGTAAATTAAAGTTCTCTTTTTTGTTGTAAATGATATTATTTTACATTTGGCTACGTTCAGTTGTAGATGATTATCATTACACCAAAGTTTGATTACATCTAATTCATGTTGTACACGTTGGCAGGTCAGTAATGTCGTGGATTTTATAATATAGTTTCAGGTCGTCTGCAAATAGTAGGCTAGGAATAATCAAAGAGGTTGCCAAGTCATTAATACAAATTAAAAATAAAATAGGTCCAAGATTACAACCTTGTGGTACCCCAGATGTACGTACATACTGAGCCGATATTAAAGATTGATATTCGACGAATTGTTTTCTGTTAACTAGATATGATTCAATTAGAGTAAGCAGGTGGTTAGAGAGTCCCAATTTTGTCAATTTGCTGAGAAGAACATAATGGTCTATTTGATCGAAGGCTTTTTGATATTAATTTACAGAGATATCAATTTAAATAGGCAAGATTCGTCATGCATACATGATCTTTGTTGTCGAAGCCATGCTGAGTAGAAGAAATAAATTTTGAATTTAGGAGAACATAATATTTTGCACACATATCTCGAAGAGTTTAGAAGAGTTACATAACATTGTAATTGCCGTGTAGTTTGTGATATCGCTAGAGTCGCCTTTTTTCAATATTGGACAAATTCGAGTCGTTTTCCTCTGCTTAGGGAAGGTATAAGTTGATAAAATTAAGTTGATTATGCCTATTAGAGGTATAGAGAGAATGTCGATGCAGTTCTTTATCACAAGACTAGGAACATTGTCAACGCCTGCGGTGAATTTATTTCTTAATTTTTTTGAAGCAGTAACAATATCGATTTTGGAGAAGGCAGTCATGTTTAATGTATCTAAATCCGAATCATGAGAATTTTCACGAAGCATATTCTCGTCCGAAACCAAGTATACACTTCTGAAGTACTTGGCGAATCCATTGACAATATCCCCAGGCTTATCAAATACCTCATCACCAAGTTTCATTATACTCGGCATACGCGAATGACCTTTTTTACTGTGTATGAAAGACCAGAAAGTCGAGCTGTCAGATAAAATAGTATTTTCAGCCAAGTTTGTAAATTGACTATATGCTGCTCTGGAGCAGTTGGCAACTGGCCCTTATTTTTAGCCCATTTCCGGATGAATGGGTTCACGAACAAACAAAATTGTCGTATTTGGGACGACATCAATCCACATGAAATCCAGGAGCGAAAAAGTCACTGGTTGGTGTGGATTTTGGGCTGACGGCGTCACCAGTTCATATTTCTTTGAGAACGACGTTGGCCAGGCCAACACTGTAAACAGCGAGCACTAAAAGGTCGATGATTACCAACTTTTTTTGGTCTGAACTGGATGATCTGGGCACTAACGACATGTGGCACTACTTGCCACATGGTGGCCCTTTTCTGGATGGAATCCAGCCACCTCATGGTATGTTTGGGGGCAGAGCTCCATACATGAGAACAATACTCCAAAGAAGGTCTGATCTGAACTTTATAAAGCATCAAAAGTGCTGTGTATACAGTTTTTTTGTTCGGAACAGTGCTCCAAGCTTTTGAGAAGCAGCCTTTGTAATTCCAGCGACATGATTGTGCCAAAAGACATTGGTGTCCATTTTAACCCCCATCAAACTTATCGAAGCAGTAAGCGGAATTGTCTGACCTGACATTATTATATTCGGTTCGGAGACATTATTTATCTTTTTGGAGAAAACCGATGCCTGGGTTTTGTGGCATTGAATTGAACCTGGTTACTTTCATCCCAATACGAAATCACTTTTAGATCCTCGTTAAGATATACAATTTCCTGCTGCCGGTGAAGATGTGCCTCCGTAACCGATGTCCTGGAATCCAAATGGAATGACGAACAAGAGCGCTGTTTTCAGCAGAGTAGTATATTGAATTCTTGGTTTCTTCCAATAAGTCGTTGATATACAATAAAAAGAGGGTTGGACACAATATGGATCCCTGGGGAACACCATCGTTAAAGTACACATTGAATACTCTGCACGAGCGATTTGAGGGCATGGTAATCTAACGTGGAGGTGATGTGAACTGGCCACCGAGTTCGTGCGATTTGACTCTGTTAGACTTTTTCTTGTGAGGTTTTCTCAAACCACAGCGGTCCTCAAAACCAACATAACCCATGCCATCGGTTAAATTCAGCCTGATTTATGCACCAGACTTATGGAAAACTGGACGTTTCAGATGCGCTCCAACCAGAAAAGCCGTGGCGGACATTTGAACGATGTTCAATCATATGAAAGTTTCCTGGAATGTTGTGAGTTTAAAAGCGAATAACGAAATATTCTATTTTGATAGAAACCCATTATAATTGGCGTATTCTACACGGGGTGGGAAGAGTTTAAAGAAAAATAATTTGAACAATCCCTTCACGCGCGGTTTTCAAACGATCAATTCCCGGTTGGAATAGCATAAATATTGCATTATAAGGTTTATGATTTCGAACAAATCATCAAAATCGGAGATGTATTTGGGGACTTTAGAGGATTGCCTGCTTTACATATCCATTGACGCGACTAGTGACATCTGTTCGACGAGAAAGAGACATCCTTCCTGCGAAGACCTACCCCACGTTGCGTTGTGCCTACTCAGGAATCGTATAGAGCGATAAACACGTTCTTATAACAAATAGGCGCACACCTACATGCACACCTTTCCAATGTGAGGAATAATCGTTGAATAATTGTACATAATATGAACAGCGAGTACTATTCAATAGGCGTCTGCGGGGTTCGGGTTGTGCGGTGAGTTGATAATTCACTGCATTGAATTTCCATAAAATGCCCACGGCACGTAGAATTTGTCTCACTCGAAAAGTTACGGGAATTGCTCCTGGGAACATCTGTTGGGAATAGTTATTTACGTTACAAATTCAGAAAATACTGTTTTTTGGACGATTGGACAAAATCCTAGGACGAGGTATAGACGAGTCCTGGAAGTCCTAAAAGTCTGGAAGTCCAAAAATCTGTAGTCAGGTGTATTACGTACACTATATTTTCTGCAACCGTGTAGAATAACGAATCAATGAGACACCATTCTTTGATATATTTCTTTGTGGAACAGAATTTCAAACATTTTAATTCTTATTTGTTTAAAATATTGAAATTCGAACAGAAGTTAGGTACTATTTTTGTTTTTATTTTCTTAAGATGTGACATTAAAAATTCACATAACCCCTCAATTGGTACCCTTCTATCACCAACCCCTATTTTTCAATAGCCATTTTAGTAATTGACTCACATTTTCAAGCCTGGTCATAGATTAGTTATTCCCGCCAGGCGTCGACCGCCTACCGTCTCACTCAGAGTAAACAGCACACAATAAACCTTTTCTTACTCCCTACACATAATCGAGCGTAGATACGGGTTGCGACGCCACCAAAGCTATGAATCTCTCCGTATTTTGAATCCACCACGGCTGTGCAACTGCACACGACTAGTCTTTGAAAAATTGATGAAAAACGTTGTCGAATCCAGCATTTCAAGTGGCAAGTTCCGGGGTAGAAATATATCCCAAAGCCAAACAATGTCCGGTTGTGGCTTGATTTTAGCACACCATGTTTTTTACACGGACAATTATACGTGGCATGCTTTCGAGTGGGCAAACCATCTAATGAAAAATATTGAACACACCGTAGCATTGAGTGTTATTGTTTTGACACACACAATGGGTAAATCATCATTTACTACCCTAGAAATTCCTTAGGAATAGTTTATTTTGAAAAGTTTATATTACTGCTACTTTCTCAAAGAAAAAGCGTCCGGGAATCGGGTACTTTCCGGATGATTGCCGAAAATAGAATTTATTATGGTAAATCATGCCCGAAAGAAAATAACGCCGGCCGCCACTGGTAACCATAAACCAAACGTGACGTAGCTAAGAGCGCGCGAATGTACGATTGATCCCCGCCACTCGAGAAGCAGCGAGAATAATGCTACCGATTTCGACGGAACTTTCTACGGCATTCGATAACGATATTTAAAGGCTAGCCACGAGGATATCGACACAGTCAAGTGGACGTTACAGTGCGGTACGCGAAGTGATTTAGTAAGGTATTCAAATAATAGTTGAAGTTTTAGTTGAAGTGTTTGTTGTATTTAAAGTGAAATAGAGTTAAGTTTGATTATTCAGTGTAATCAATTATTGGTCAGCCCACGGGGAAAACGTTACATGATTATTTGCTCAAGTGTGATAACCAATAATATGCAACCAGTTTGGAAATTTTCATTACGGTGACATGCGCTATGCCACTTAAAAACCAACTGGTTTCGTTTTTCCTTGTTGGAGATTCCTTGTTCCTTCAATAATTTTGAAAAATATTATTGTACATGTCAAAATCAGAAAAGTTAACGTTCCACAGTAATAACAAATAACTGCTAATATTTTCCTAGTTGTTTTAGAACGATTGCATATTTCACAGCTGACTTATCGTTTATCCAACATATTATTGCACTTTTCTGCAGATAATAATGGAATCTAATAAAAATAACATCATAATGATTAGTGACCTTCGACGTTTTATCATTCAAAAACATTATAAATGTCATGAACAATGATTATATTCACATTAAAGTGAATCGTAGACATAATTGCTTTGTAACATCGTTAAAACTCAATTAAAAGTCATAATTGCGTGAAAATATCTCTTCAAGTGACGCAGATTCTATCACGTTTTATGTGACAAAATCATTAGGAAGAGTGGAAATGTTTCATTTCGAAATCAATAGAAAAATGTGAATGAACCGTTGAATATGTTGAATATCAATAATTAATTGTTGATTTCTTATTTGACAGTAAATTGCCAACGATATGACATATTCTTTAACAAATAGTATGCTGAGTTCAACAGTATTGATTTCTTTCAAACTTCAGGTTGTATAGGCGGTTTTAATTTTTGTTACAAATAAACTAAATTACACCTTCATTTTACTATTATTGTCGTAGAAGTATAAAGCCGAAACCTTTTTTTATTATCACGCTTTTATTAGCTTCACCTGTACGTATGTATGTATGTATGTATGTTTCTTTGTTTGTTTGTAACTCTCAAGCTCGGGATCTGGACAGAATTATCGACATTGAAATTGCTTGGCATAACACTTGACAATACTTTATCTTGGCATCAACATACAAATCAGCTTAGGAGCAAGTTATCCAGCACTATTTATGTTCTACGACAACTTCAAAATATTACCAGCTTCGATATATTAAAAAATACTTATTATTCGCTTTTACATTCTCACATTGGTTATGGGATTGTTCTTTGGGGAAACTCATCTGGTTCTCTCAATATCTTTAGGTTACAAAAGCGAGCCATTCGAATATTGGCAGATGTAGGTTTTCGGGAACCGTGTCAGCCAATTTTCAAAAAACTAGGTATCATGCCTGTACCAACGTTATTCATTTCTCATGTTTTGCTAGAAATCCACAGAATTGCGAGTACCTTACCTAAACGTTCTAATATTCATCAGTACCGTACGAGAAACGCTGAAAAGATCTGTACAAATCGATATCGCCTAGCTTAATCACAAAAAAATTCTTTGGATTACAACTTATATAACTGTTTACCAGTCAAGCTGAAAGATCTTAGTATGAATAAATTCAAACAATCCGTCAAACAACTACTATTGGAGGGCTGCTTTTACTCTGTCTTTGATTACCTGGGGTATTTTAAAAATCGCTCCTAAGTCTCAACATACAAGCAACATACTCATCTGACTACCGTAAATATGCTATATCATGGTGTTCTTTCATGTTTTTAATGTTAATCTTTATGTTGCTCTACTTTTTATCTTAAATTATATTTTATACTCATCCGATCTGAAATTACTTTTGCTGTGCGTAAGCATATGTAACAAATTTGTCATGACTTGCTACAAACATGTAAAGTGTAATGTGGTTAAATGAACTTCTATTCTATTCTATTCATTATTGCTTGATCTATTCGCGGGCAGATGGGGCTGTACGTCCTCCTTGATATAATTCGAACACACTTTACACGTATTTCTTCATTTGAAAAAAGTATTTCTTTTTAGTAACACACGCGCCTCGTTTCGAAACTGAATAGTATATTCTGTGAAAGGGGTGATTTTAACGATCCCTAGCAGCAAAACTGTTTATTTTTTGGGGTTGGTACAATTGTAACGCTGGTTGATAACTAAATGGACTACATCATATCAAAAATTAAAAAAAAATCCACCGAGACCCAAATTCCATAAGGATTTTGCGGGGTCCTTTATAATTTTGAATTCTTCAAGTATAGAATTTTTTTACAAATAAATTTAACCTTTTTTTATTGTTTCAGAGGTGGCAACGACGCTGGTTTGTTCTGTACGATGATGGTGAACTCAGTTACTCCGTGGACGAACATGTGAGTACAAATGTTTTATATTCAAGAGACAATCTCTTTCAAATGTTTAAACATAAATGAATTCAAGACGCTGGTTGACTGGATAAAATAACAAAATTGTTCTGTATGATAGAATGTATTGAATGTATCTTTTTCATCAAAAGTGTGGAACTCGTCCTAAGATATATATTGGTCAAACTGGCAGAACATTTAGGAATCGCATCCAGGAACATCATATGAGCTATGTAAATAAGAAAATAAATTTAACATAATTGAATAGAATATTATTAACGCTTGAGAAAGCTATTGTATAGCAAAACACGTCGCGGTTTCTGTAAAATCCTTTATAGTGAAAATTGTACAAGAAACTGTATTGATGAGTTTCAAGTTCAACATATTCAAATCATCTTTTAGAAGAAAATAATATCTTCATCGGAGATTTCGAAATTTTACACATTGAAAATAAAGGTTTGAAGCTAAATTATTTGGAAGCATTGGATCAAGGCCGTAGCCAGGGGGGATCAAGGGGGATTGATCCCCCCGAAAGTTCTTCAAGCAACGGCAGTCCAAAAATTATATCAAATACAATGATTGGCTTGTTTAAACATCACAGGAGTCATGAGAATAACACTAACCGAGGCAATGGAATTAATTACTGGTCTGTCCCTTCTGGACCTGCACGTTAAGAAGGTTGTGTTAATGGCCACGTTACGATTGCACACGGCTGGTGTAAACCTCGAAGTAGGAATGGGTTAATTGAGACTGAGCCTATGGCGAGAAGCGCTTACTGCGCGAACTCTGCTGCAGGCAACCAGTGATGCAATTGTACCCAGGTTTGTGTTTAATAAACCCCACAAAATACAAATAAAACAGAACACAAGGTCAGATGCTACAAATGCAATACGCATATATACAGACGGCTCAAAAACCAAAGGAGGTTCAGGATGTGTAGTGTATTCCAGATCACTAAGCCTAAGGATTGAGTGGAGAATGGAGCGTGGTTCAAACAGAACTGGCTGGTATCTCAATCGCCACAAAAGAAATAACCAGGAAAGGAATTTCTGGCAAAAAATAACAATCTGCACTGATAGCAGACAAGCCCTATCAGCCTAGAACAGACAACGTGTTACCTCAGGGCTAGTACTAGAGTGCCACCAAGATTTAGCCAAAGCCTCGGTAGATAATAACATCATCCTGAGGTAGATTAAAGGGCACGACAGGAGTAAAGGTAATCGCATTGCCGACTCTTCAGCCAAAGAAGTGGCTGGACTGAGAATTTTAGGACCCAGTGGCACCTACGGCCTGATGATTTCGAGAATTGCGGAACCAGCCAAATGTTACACCCATGCTGAATCCCTAAAGAGATGGGATGGAATCAAAGGATGCAATCTTGCCAGGATCACCCTGGGCGATCCTGAGAAGCTAGCGCCGAAGAAATATCTGGCGATGACCAGGAAAAATCTACGCTTAACAGTAGGATTTCTGACTGGCCACTGTCAACTAAGCAAACACCTCCATAATATGGGGCTAGTGGACACACCTACATGCAGGATGTGTGAACAGGAAGATGAAACTGTCAGGCATGTCCTAGCGAGTGTCCGGAGAGTGTGTGTTCGGCGAGTCTTGGTCTACACCTGCCGAAATGAATGAGATGTCTCCCTGTGACATCGTCCATCCTGTCCTTTCCACCTTCCTGGAAAGGACAGGATGGACGATGACTTAGGAGGACAACTCCTCGGGAGGATGTACAATGGGTCACATGTGGCCTAAGTGCTGTGGGTCTAGACTCACCCTCCCTACTCCACAGATACAAATACTATTGGTATTATGAAATCCCTTAGAATTTTTATCAAGTCCTTGGCAAAACGAACCAAGTGCTTGAAAGATAATATTGAGAAAAACTTTCCCGAAACACAATGGAAAAACCTTACGGCAATGTGCGTACAAACTTTCAAAGATCTTGGCGACACTACCTGTTTCCACATGTACCCCTGAAAGGACTTTCTCTTCTCTGAAACGCCACAAAACTAATTTAAGAGACTAAGGAACGACTAAGACTAAACGGTTTGGCGTTTATGTCAATCCACCGTAGAATTGACATCGACACCGAGGACGTAATTGATTTGTTTGCTGCAAAGAAAGCTATAAAACTGAATTTGATTTTGTAAAAAGATGTTAATATTTCTGTAATGGTAATGGTTTTCTAATAAATATATATGATCATGTAACACAATTTTCTTTCGTTCATTATTTTTATATTTCATGTTTTTCTACTGTTCCACCAAACCCCCCCCCCCCCCGAAATTGTTTTCTGGCTACGTCCTTGATGGAAATTAATAAATTCAAAAATTCAAACATTTCACTGAATGACCAACTGGATTTAAATATATCACCATTATTAAAAGCCGAGGAAGTATTATTATTGATATAATATGCTCTCTAGGTAATCATAATTGAGGATGTACCTAATGTATATAAAAGTTGTACTTGTGATACACTGTTTGGAACCTTTGGTATACTAATGAATATTACTGGAGTGTCGAGGTGTTAAAATAACGATTTGGTGTTGGGAAAGAAACTCCAGTAATATTTATATTAAAGTTGAATAGATGTTTTAGGTAATTATGATTGAGTAAAGTAACTGGGTAGGTAGTCTCAATTGTGTTTACGTGGGATATATAAATATTAGAGTGAGAATGAACTTTTAGTACGTAATTTAGTACGGAAAATCTACTGTGTAGGTGTGGTTTACGAAATTACTATGAATCTTCATCAAGTAACGGCCGAATCAATCAGAAAATTATCAAAAGAAGAGTAGTAGAAGAAGAAATAATTTTGTTTTGTGCAACTTCCCTCACAGTATTTCTCAGTCTGTGACAATGTACATAATTTATCGCGTCAGCAGCGTTCGGTACTGGTCAACAGAAGAGTTCTCATCCTGCTCCACGAAATATATCAACCTAAACGCAAAGTCACTTTTCAAAAAATATTTTTTAATTACAAACTGTGAAAATTCGAAATTACAGAGATGTTATTTATGAAATCTGAACGGGGTTCATAGAAAACCGCCCTGCACTTCAGGAAAAATCAATAAGCTATACACGCAGTGCTTGGACAATTGTATTTTATGGGATTCTAGCAGTTCTACCAGCGTATGCCATATACAAGAAGATCAGAGACATAAATCTGCCTTCCAGAAGGAGCCCCCCAGAAATCCATAGCATTGCAGAATATTCAACTTCCTCAGTAATCCTCCGAAGTTGAATCTGTAAGGAAAGGAATAACATCGTACCACCTTAAGGGAGAAGACTTAAGATCTAATGAACTTTCCATCATAACCAATTCAAATACAGCAAAGACCTAGAAGTCAACCATAACAATATTTTACAAATGCACAAGTATTCAAACCAAAAAAAGTTTAATGCATTTGAACTAAAAAATGAATCTCAACCAAGACCTAACCTAATGAGTACGTCTACTAGAAATACTTGAACTCAACCTAGTTCAATGAATATATCATCAAGAAATCCTACCGACTGCGCCAAATATATCAACGTACATGAAAGTCACTTTAAAAAAATATATATGGATTACAAACTGTGAACATTCAAAATTACAGAGATGTTAACTGAATGAAATCTACCAACTGACTGATATATAAATGGAGTTGAGTCTTTAGGTCGATTCAGCAACATCAGCATGAAATGGCGTCCACGATGTTGAATAAGCTCTTCTCCCTTAAGGTGGTACGATGTAATTCACGACAAAACCCGTCCGCACGTTTCACAAATCACCGTCCAAAAAATTGAACGAATTGAGTGTCGAAGTTCTGCCTCACCTACTAACATACTCGGATCTCTAGCCGACTACCATCTTTTCAAGCAGTTCGATAACTTTGTCACCGTCGACTTCATCGAATCCCAAGCACACAGTTTTCATTCTGACAGAATGAATCAACTTGTATCGCGTTGGCAAAAGTGCACTGATTCAAATGGCGCTAAATTCAATCAAATTGAGATAATACGGTTCAAAATAGACTCCAAAAACGGTCAAAACTTTTGAAACAACGCAATATAAAGTGAAAATGACGTAATAGTTTATAGATTCTTATAGTGATTAGGTGTTTGACGAGTTGTTTCGTAACAACATTTGTTATCGCTTCGTGTAAACACGGTGGCTATCAGTTCTTTTAGAATGTTTAGTTAGAGACGTTCACCTGACGATATATGTTTATATTCGTGCATCCATTCTTATATTATTTTATTACCAATCACCTTTTTTGTGTCACGGTCACACACGGATTAAACGAACAAGTTAGTTGAATCATTAGCTTGGAATCGAACGTTTCAGTTCAGCGGATCGAGCACAGCGACCTAATTTTTTATTTATTCACTTATTTTCGCCACTTTTTCATACCCACAGTTTTTTCGGAAATGCTGCGGATGAAATGAGAGCGCTCAACATCTGGGTAGGGGGTAAAAGGACACTTACCCGAAGTTTGAAACGAAACCAGAAGAAGGGCCCTCACAATAAACATGAATCCAACATTTTTTTTTTGTATGAAGATGGAGAAGTACAAAACGAAACACTTTATTTCCCAAAAAATATTCTCTACTGAAAATATACCCCCTTCAATTCAAACAAGGTTCCTATGGCTGGGACTGAATCAAATAAGCGAATGAATGTCGTTACGCACTGTCATCAATGACATGAGTAGATTCAACTCATTCCTGACATGAGGTCGCAAGTTCATGAATAAATTGGGTGCTTCGTCTTATAATGTTATCCATGTTATTTTTATATATCAGATTGTGTAGCAGTCCTTTGAATGATATCTGATTCAACTTCACCCTCAATTATTGCATCATTTGCTATGGTAATTCAACCAGAATCAATGAAGTATTGGTTCTCCAACAGAAAATGCTAAGAGTTATGACTTTGAGATCATGATCTAATCATCTTCGTAAAAAGTTTATGTGGAAATTAATTGCTTTCTCCCTTTCTTCGGGAGATTCCCACTTTTCTTTGTGTAAAGATGGAGAAGTATAGAAAGCCAAAAACTTTCTTTCTCAAATGGTCTCCTCGAAGCATCATTTTGACATTTCTTGTTGAATCTATTATGGAATGAAAAGAGACAAACGTTGGTAAATAAAGTGGAAGCTTATAATGATTTTTCAACAGTCATAATTAAGAAAGGAAATATTTCTAATTATAATAATATACACAATCCATTTCTTACACACCAGAACAAAAAACCTGTTTCTTACGCGCGTTTTGCTAACCAAGCATGAGATGACTAAAATTGTTAATAGGTTTTCCGACAGTCCGAGTCTCTGCATATGACACCTCTGCCTGTTAGACATCGTAATTCATCCCTACTGTAGTTCAACAACTGTTTGGTATCAAGCTTCGAAGGGCTAATAAACGCCTTGGAGTGAGCGTAATCCTGGAAGATTCTGCCAGAATCTTTCAGGATTAGGACTAAAGCGATGCCAATGACATGTTCTGGTC
This sequence comes from Leptinotarsa decemlineata, assembly GCF_025532065.1. NCBI lineage: Eukaryota > Metazoa > Arthropoda > Insecta > Coleoptera > Chrysomelidae > Leptinotarsa > Leptinotarsa decemlineata. The sequence continues at coordinate 5,432,633 of NW_027412556.1, read as the reverse complement.
CAATGAAATTGCTTGCAGCAACCTCCTTTGCAAGAAAGGCAGCAGCTTCATTGCCTTCCAGGCCAGTATGGCCAGGAATCCAGACCAGAGACAATATGTTGAGTTTTCCTATCGAGGAGAGCCGTTTTTGGCAATTTGCTACCAATTTAGACGTTGCTCGGTAGGAGCCCAGAGCTTCCAAGGCCGCTTGACTGTCCGAGAATATTTCTATTGATTTGTGTATGAGGTTGGATTCTTACAATCTCTCGCCAGAAGTCCATAAATCTTCTTGCCATTCAGGTGTTCAATCTTCGTTTGGCAAAGACTAAAGCGATGCCAATGACAGGTTCTGGTCCGATGAAACTGCTTTTAGCACCCTCCTTTGCAAGGGAGTCAGCAGCCTCATTGTCTTTCAGGCCAGTGTGGCCAAGAATCCAGACCAGAGACAATCTGTTAAATCTTCCTATCGAGGATAGTCGTTTTTGGCTACCAATTTAGACGTTGCTCAGTAGGAGCCCGGAGCGTCCAACGCCGCTTTTTATTGACTTGTGTATGAGGTTGGATTCTTCCAATCTCTCCGCACACAATTCAATCCCGTAAATTTCCGCTTGGTTTCTAGGCAGGTTGATATCTCTGTCCTGGGTATGCGACTGGAAACACCTGCACCAGAACCAGAAGGTGTTTTTGATCCATCTGTGAACCAACAACTATCTGCTCTTAATATTTCCTCCTCTCGGAGGATCCAGTACTCTCTACTCGGGAACAGTACTTTATAAGACAGTTCTTAGTTGACAGTTAGAGGCATAAAGTCAGAGGTCATTTCCAGAAGGTTGTGACTTCCAGTGTCAACCAACAGTCTGTTGCATTCTGCATTGAATTGATATGTGCCATTGGCAATGTGCGCAAGCCTGCATGCAGTCCATCTAGCCCCTCTCTCCAGAAAAATGTGGAGAGGGGGTGAATCTAGAAGGATCTCCATGGCCGCTGACGGTGTGGTACTGATGGCACCACTGATGGCCACACAAGCCTGTCTCTGTAAGCCAGAGAGCTTCGCCTGGGCCAAAGTAACTCAAGTCGGTTAATTCCGTCAGCATAAAGAGTTTGTGCTCAGGATTTGATGAAGTCGGCGAAGTCGGCTAAAATATCCAGAAGGAAATTTCGCAAACCAACGTCGAACAATGCGTTCTTTATTACTATCATTGCCAAATGCCTGGTTAATTTTTCGGTCTGTTTCGGAATCGCTTTGCTTCAATTTGAATTCGTAGGGATAAATTGACAGAAAATCACTTAACAATGTCATATAGTAATAAGCTGAAAAGAGACAAAAAATTGAAAATTAGTACAACATTCTCTATCGATCAATATATATCACGACCCAGTAGAATGAATATTTATTGATATCTACTAAATAACAGGACATTAAAACGGACAAAACTTCTGAGAAAAACCTAATTGGTATATTTTAACTTGAGTATTATTGACATTCAAGTAATATTTGAAGTCGCTACTTTACATCCAGCGTTCCAACGAAAAATTTTAATTCGGAAGCAAACAACCATGCGGTGAAGAGATCATGACAATTTTTATCGGTCGGTCGGTAGCCGGTCGGTTCGGCGTGGGTGCCTTGTTCACTCACTCAAATCGGCCGCTGTGTTGGTCGATGGTTCAAGCCTCAAGCTGTACGATCGCTATCGTCCAAACCGTGTTAGGAATCACACGTTAAAAGGTAAGACCTCGTTAGTCCTTAGCTCGCACAAGTTTCTGAGGGTTGTCATTCGTAGGGGTGCGACAGCTGGTTAATGAAATAACAGATTTTAAACAGATTTCGAGGAGTTTTAATGATGATATGAAATCCATACCCAAAACTTCTGCAGATTTTTTTCGATGACACGGAAGTAGAGAATCGTACTTCAGTTGAGATGTTTCTTGTCCACCGTTTTTTTTTTTCAAAATTGGTTCATTCTTCATCGAAAAATTGGATTATTGAAAGTTTCATGTGTTTTTGCAATAGGATGGAAATTACCGAAGGAAGACCTACACAAGTTGGCCTTCAAATTCAGGTAATTATCTGAATATTCCTGTATGATTGGAGAAGTGTCCGGGATCAGAAATTGAATGTTTCTAACACAGCTGTTTCGTCGACTCTGGATACATATTTTTTATGTGACAGAAGACCGCGACACGTGTTTCGCTATACAATACCATCATCGGGTGTCACGATACTCAGTATTGCAACAGAGGGGGTGCGTACTACAAAAAATCTGATTAGTCTGAAAGGTGTCCCCCTTCAATTAGAAATCGACGTGTCCGAGCTTTTTTTAAAAATCTTACTTTTTATATTCAAAAACGGCTCTGTTGAGTTTTCGTTGTTACACACTGTATAGGGTGGGTAATGTCATAATACCGTATAACACCGTAAATGATATCAGGTAAACCTCATTGTTTCCGTTTGTTGTTATAATATATCCCATGTTTATGTTATTTTCATAACGTCGTATGCCAAGTCATTTGCATTAATTATGTTGTTTTGCTGACAAAAATGTTGTAGGCATTCCGCGTAGATTCCTTAAATTTTTAATAGCTTGCAAACCACTCATCGGTAGATATGCAAATATTTCATTCTTTCGTGAACACCTGCTTCTAAATTGACTTTCTTCGAAGCTTGAGCTACCGTGGGTTTGGCAAAAATTCAATTACTTCCTACCGGCCATATATTTGCTCTTTTATTGGCTGTATAATATTTCTTATTCGAAAATGGCAACGACATATTTTGAGTGGAATACTATTATAATTTGACGTTGAAAAGTTTCGGTTTCAATATACCCTCGATTCAATAGAGAATGAAGAAACTTTCTGTTATAAAACTCTTCATTCTTCAGATATATTCCAGTTGGTTGTAATCCGGAAAGCGTAGAGGCCGATTCACTGACGTAGCGATTTGGAATGTTAGTTTAAATATAAATGACCGCTTACTTGAATAAATATAAAGAAAAAACTGCATGTAACAAGTTTTCATCACTGTGTAATGTAGTAAATAGTGTAATTTTCACGAAAAAAATATTGATATAGATAAATTTGGAACTCTTGACAAAGATGTGTAGATCATGCAAAGAAGTAGCTTTCAGACCCAAACTGGAAAAAACCCTCCTAAAACAACTACTTTCATACAAAAATTGAATTACACGAAATGAACAATACTTTCCAAACAACTATATGAACATTGAATTATACAAAAACACTTTCTCCTATTCAGTTCTATGCTCATTAATGTTTAAAATAATGGTCATATAAAATTTGGTAATTGGAGAGCTATTTAGACGGTTAGGACGTTATTCTTCATCAAATTGGATACGTTGGTTATTTCAGGCACATTGTAACTGCTATTTACACCATTCAATTTGAATTAATATCTCAGAAGTTATTGCAAAATTGAAACTTTCAAGCAACGAAATAAATCCAAGCGGCCTCACGCGTGATAAAAAAAGGTTGCAATTGCGTTGGTATTGCTTTATGTGGTGAATGACTATGAAGGCCAAGATCGCATTTTTGACCTGTCTTGTCTTCAGGTAGGTACATGCATTGTCATAACTAAATGTGTATGTAAAATTTCAGGTCAATCAGTTGGGGATAATTGCTTTAAAATTCATTTGCAAGATTTTTGACTCGGGCCTAATATACATACCTTGAAGCAATTCGATAACTTTCTCACCGGTGAAACCATCGCCAATCAGACAAAAACGGCCTTCGTCGATTTCATCGAATCCCGAGCACTCAGTTTTTATGTTGTAGGAATTGGTCGGCTTGTGTTACGTTGGCAAAAGTGTACTGATTCAAATGGCGCTTATTTCGATTTAATTGACAGATACTTTACCAGTTTGAATGGACTCAAGAAAATGGACAAAACTTTTGACACAACCTAATAACAGGATACAAATGTAAAAAAATGTGTTCTCCTCAATATTTTCACCTTGAACTCAGTTGTACCTACTATTCGCAACGATCGTTATTTTTTATCGCCGTATATTTACTGGCGATAAGCATGCGTGATGGCATTTTATACTTCCAGAATTCAAAATAATTCTTCACTTTCCATTTTATTGCACACGTAAGGAAAGGACGTGCCTGATTTATCAAACTATCATATTACCATATGAAGCTGGACATTTTTAAATAACGTATTTTGCGGTCATCAGTTTCTCCCATCGCTGCCTGCGTGGATATAATGTAATTAGTGTAAGCGGAATGCGAGATTCAGTACTTCCAAGGTCATCATCACTCGAAACTGATTTGAACGAATGCTCAGAAAGGTTCCTATTTTGCTTTTTTGCGCGGCAGATGGTATGCGATATGCGGGTTCCATTTTCATTTATCATTTTCCCATGGCAATGTTCTCGTAACATAAATGAGTTTCATTTTAAGTCAATCAACGCCTTCGATTATTCCCTTTGTGTATTTATGTGGATTTTTATAAATGTATTGACACATGCGCTTTTTAATGATAGCACTGTAAACTGAAATAATATTTTTAAACATACTCTTAATAAAACAGACTTTTTAAATTGGTTTTCGGGGTTCCGTTTCTGACATGGTGGTGGGCGGACGTGCCGATAACGACCGCTCACAAAGAAGGTACGCGGACGCCATTGTTGGAGGTGGAACTCATGTTGTGTATGTCCGCCGTTTTCTAACGTGCATGCAAAAGTTGAAAAATCGTAAAATTTATATCACGAGAAGAGATAAATCTAATTAAGAAAACAGAAGTCTTGGATTACAGCGTGATTCACAATCAGACCAAGCTGTAACCTGTTACGGGTTCAATTATACTGATACCTCCTAGTTGACTCATAACTTTAATAGCGATCTCGTAAGCCAAAACATTATAAAATGTATTAAATCATTCAGGATGAATAACTTGAAGTCACTCGGTGATCTTGCACAGCAGAAAAATATCTGAAATAAAGTCATATTTTTAAAAATGTCAATCAGCACAAGAAGTACTTTACCTACTTTGAATGCTTTCTCATTCAAGATACCAGTTTAGTTCATTGTGAATTTCCGAAAAGAATAAGAACATTATCTGTTTTATCACCATTCCTCAAGTTTCCATTTTCATATAGGTTAGTTTGTTATTGTTTGGATAGAGGTTATCTAAAAGATCCAACCCTTCTAAATATTCAAAATTTGACAGAAAGGATGTCATTCATCTTCAATATTCTCAACTTTGATGAAATGTCACTAATATTCCTAGTTTGACCTCCAGAATTTATCTGTTTCCTTTTTCCTTTATATTGTGGGCTTATCAAAGTGGAACATGTGGTTCTGATTTTCTCAAGTTATAGAGGATTTTCTGAGTCTGAAAAATAAAAAGTAGTTGTAAAACCATCAAGAAAATTGTCATAGGATTGATATTTCAACCATCCAATGTGGATTTTGGTTTTCAACTAACCTTAAACGTTTCCTGACGAAACTCTCTCCGAGACAACCCTCCATCGAAGGTAGGTATTCTGCTGGGACACATTCTGGGGATTATCCTCTAATAAGTGCATTTCGTATGTATTAATGAATCCACAGGTTAGTAACTTTTCTGTCTTTTCAGGTCTCTTTTTGTTTAGTACCTAGTTTTACGTTTTCTCTGTACGAAGGATATTACCAGCTCCCACATCATTATGTCCAATTATACACCAATTTAGCTAGCATGCATGTTTAGAACTTTGCTTTACACCTAACCGCTTGGAGACAGCTTCATCCCTACTTAGTAGATAGAGCTTGCTTGATTTCCTCTGCTAGTTAAAGTACAGACTTCCCCCAATCCTGATAAACTGGACGGACCTTGTATAGAAAGCCATTGTTGGGGATTGCAAAAGAAAGGACAACCTCCAAAGGAATATACAAGTAGGATCTACTTCATTTATTAATTTTGCCTTGTACAACTTTTGCTTCTTTTTAACATATAAGGAACATTTCATATCATCACGAATACTCCGTGAACTCGTAAGAGCAAGTAGTGGTATTTTGTAGTTAGCACCTAGAACATAGTGATTATAAATATTAATTATCAATTAACCTTATGCATTGAACTGATACCTTTATTATTTTAAATCAAAACTAGCTACTTACCAAGACGTCTGTGAACCAATAGTATATATACTAACGGGGAAAACATTAGTAAATAATATCATTCTTGTATTATTTGAAATATCTATTTTTTGATATATATATATATATATATATATATATATATATATATATATATATATATATATATATATATATATATATATATATATATATATATATATATATTGTATTTATAATTGCAATTGCACATGCACCATATTGCAATTATTCAGACATTTGACAGTTTCTATTTAAGAATATAAAAATCGATCAGCTGATCGACCGTGGGTTTATAGAGTAGAAGAATACGTTCCAATATACCGACGGCCCTAACTTTCGGAAATTCTATCCAGGGTTACATTGTTACAGGAAAAGGGTATTTACCCAAAGAGGGAAATTAATAAATATTGTTTTTTGTTATCTTTAGTGTCAAATAATTTATTTTACCCACCAACCCTCTACCGGCTGACTAATTTTGAGTTTAGAGTTTTGTTTTTGAGTCAATTCTATTACGCCCCAATAATTTGATTTTCCATCTTAGTCGGTGTAATAAACCATCCGAATCGAGCTGGCTAAATGCGCCTATCTGGAAGCAAAGGCCAAGAACTTTGAGTGAAGTGAAGTGAAATTGGTTTTCATTGAAAATGGAGATTCACTTTTCGACGACAGTTTTGACTCTTTTAAGCCGCTCGATCTTATGTCTTTCATTAAGCGTGTCCTATCTTTAATTTTAAATAAAACAAAGTGTGTGAGATATCACCGAAATTTGTAGTCGTTTGAAAGACCTATCGATGCCAATATGTGTGGGATATAACATCGTTCAAATGTTCGCTACAGCTTCTCTTGGTGGAGCGCAATTGAAACGTCCAATTTTCCAAGACGCTGGCGCATACATCAGGCTGAATTTGACCAATGGCATGGGTTATGTTGGCTTTGAGAACTGCTGTGGTTTGTGGCTTATTCGCACATACCTGCAACTTGAGAAAAACCCACAAGAAAAAGTCTAACGGAGCCAAATCCCAAGATTTCGGTGACCAGTTTACATCTCCTCCACGTGAGATGACCATGCCCTCAAATCGCTCGTGCAGAATATCCAACGTGGCATAAGCTGTGTGGCACGTAGCGCCGTCCTGTTGAAACCACATGTCGTTGGTGTCCAGATCATCCAATTCAGGCCAAAAGAAGTTGGTAATCATAGACCTATAGTGTTCGTCTTTGACAGTGATGGCTTGGCCAACTTCTTTTTCAAAGAAATATGCACCAATGATGCCACCAGTCACATATTCACACCAAACAGCGACTTTTTCGAGGTGCATTAGACGCTCTCGGATCTCATGTGGACCATTCATCCAGAAATGGGCCTCATCGCTGAAGATGATTTTTCGACATCAGGTGCCAGAGTCAGGTGCCAACTGCTCCAGAGCCTGTTCTTCGAACGCACGTCATTGTCTATGGTCGTTTATCTTCAGTTCATGTGCCAATTGAATTTTGTAGGGGTGCAGGCCCAAGTCACGACGCAAAATTCGTCAAGTTGTAGTTTGCGAAAGGCCGAGTTCTTGTGAGAGCCGTGAAATCGATTGCCTCGGATTATCATACCACTCTCACAGACAGCGGCAATGTTTTCGGCAGATCTTGCGTTTCGTCGACGAACGGGTGTTGGTCGATCGTTTACCGAATCAGTGACTCAAATTTATCCACCACATTGTGAATAGTCCTCTCAGTAGGACGATTATTTTGACCGAAAAAAAAGAAGCGCGCGGTACGTTGCCCGAACAGTCCCTGTTGAAAAACCCTATACAATGTTAGTGCAATACTATTGCTATCTAGGATTGTCAGGATTGTTAGAGTTTTTATATAATTTATTTTTCAATATTATATAACAAAATGGTCATTCATAATGTCATTTGAACGAATGAGGCATTGCTTGGTCCTATTTTCAATTTAAGATTCGAAGGTGTGTCCCCACATGGGGGGAACAACCCCCCCCCCCATGAGCAGCACCAACACCAAAGGCGAAAAAGCCCTGCACGGCTGAATCTAAGGCATCGTCAGGTGTAGCTGACGTGCAAAAACCCTCATATGGGAAGGTTGTCGTAGGTATCAAGGTGGTAATCTTGCAACTTGACTATCCGACTACCTTATTAACAGAACATATACTTTGTGCTCCGCTGGGGTCCGAATCAGGTCATTAGAGTTCGGCAGAGCCGTACTCTTACCATCTAACCTGAAAGACCACTCACCATACAAACTAATCGGCTTTGTTAAGAAGCTGGGTTTGTTTGGCCGAGTGAGAATAGGTGTGAGCCACAATAAACCCTTGCGGGTTGCGGTTGAGGGTCGAATAGACCCACAAACTTTGGACCTAACCTAACCTAACCCCACCTTCGATAGAGGGATGGTGCAATTTAATTTGAAACAAAAACATGCTGGTTTGATAATAATTTTGACGTCTTTTTTTCTTTGTCATATTTCATGAAAGTGCTGAAATAATGAAATCCGTTTCAAATTCACATCCTGTATATTATTGGCGTCTTTACTACAGATATTGTTCTAGTAACGATACATTATTAAAAATCAGTTATGCTTGTGTTCCTCTCTACATGTGTAATTATTATGATTACACGACTTTGAGAAAGACATGACATTACATTTATCAAGGTAGAAATATAATTCGTTCGTGATAGACCACCAGTAAATCCGAACAGTATAATTCCGAGCACTAGTACTTTGAAAAATTTCAAAATCTTTTAATATAATTCAATAACTAAGGGTGATCATTAATACAAATAATAAAATCGGCAGGCCAAGGTTAGATCATTGAGGTACAAGGTACTATTTCAATAAAGACAGATTCTCTCGTTTTAATTGACCCACTGCCCTGTAGCTCTCAAGTTGTTATTAATATCAATGAACAACATTGAAGTTTTCCGATAAAATGTCATAGTCAACCTTACTGAAAATTTGTCAAAATCTGCGAATAGCATGTCCACCTGGTCGTCTTAATTTCAATCAGATGTGAACATCGTTCTAGAAAAAGAATTCAAATAATTTTGCTATAACAGTCAAAATATCTACAGTTTGTTTTATTTTCGCTCGCACAATATGAAAAAATGGAGTAAAAAATATAAATATTGTAATGGAGAACGTATGATTCATTAGCTTTGCTTTCGATGGGCATAATTATTAAATATGACATTTTACTGATAAATAGAACATATTTCATTGTGAATCTACACAGTAACTTGCTGGCATAAATTTAAATGTTTGCACTTGTATGAGGTTCTCCCTTATAATTTTAATATTTCATCATATTGTGGAAGGTGAAAAAAAAAACGACAAAATAGGTCGATGAAAAATCCCGATTCCTTCTACAGAAAATGGCTTTCGTTCAATATCTACATTCTAAAGAATGTTTAATTATCCTGATTTAGGCTAAAGTATTGGATTATGTCATTGATTTGACACACTCATTTCATTTAGGTACTCTTTGACATTCATTGTTGCGTCGAAATTGTTTTTCGCATATTGCCTGTGGATACCCCATTGTTTGTCCTCATCAAGAAAAAGGCAGTATTGTTATCATCCAATCGGTAATTTCAATTGAATTTCACTATCTAATATCTGTAGAGTAGGGAGGGTAAGTGTGGACTCACAGCACTTAGGCCACATGTGATCCATTGTACATCCACCCGATGAGTTGTCTTCCTAGGTCATCGTCCATCCTGACCTTTCCAGGAAGGTGAAGAGGTCACCAGAAAACATCTCCTTTATATTGGCAGGTGTAGGCCAAGACTTGCCGAACACACTCTCTTTGGCAACCTTGAGGTGTCTCACGGTGGCCTCCGCGAAGGTTTTGGAAGGTGGAGCGATATTACTGTCATTGCGCGGCTTCTTCACCTTTCTTGGGTTTCCCTCCGTAGAGGTGCACAAGTGAGGGAGCTCTCCTGCAGGGTCAGTCGATTCCTTGACTTCATTCAAGACGGAGCTCTTGGCGCACGTAACAGGAAGTGTCTTTGCTGTTGGAGGTGATCTGCTATGTCCAGCCTCATTCCAAACGGTAGATTGATTGGGGTGGACATTTCTGTTCATCCCCAGTCACCGCCTTAGATGGAGCTGAGCACTTCTGTCCAGCCTCGGTATTGGTTTTTGTTGTTTCTGTTTTTGTTTTTGTGTTTGTTTCATTCATGTGTGTTCCCACGAGTAGCAAGGGAGGAGTTGGTCACCTCTGGCAGAGCCCCGCATTACCAGAGCTAGGCTGATTACAATGAGGTTTCCCACAGTTCCCCAACGGGATCGTTCGTGACCGCATATCATCCTGCGGCCATTCAGCTGTCGGCACGATTCCTTACACCTTAGCTTGGGTAGGCTGGTCCACGGTGGCATGTTTTGCAAAGGCTTTTAGGGGGTTTTAGTTCCCCTAACCTCACTTACTTCTGCCACTGACCAGAAGTTCGGTGACACCGTCCGTAAGACCACATTGGCTTTCAGGACAGGACCTCCAGTCCCCTGGCCGTTCCCCTATCCACCACCTGGGGACGCGCCCGATAGGTAGTCCAAGCCACGGGTTGATGAGGTTATTTAACCTTCAAAATAGGGGCATCAGGGGGATAATCCGGAGTATCTTCATCATCCACTTCCTCATCCTCTCGTTGATTGTATATCTTCTGGGTTGTTAAAGATACTTTGTTATTTTCGAGCAGAACACATATGGACTTTAGAGAATTTTTCCCAACCAAATTGCTCAGGATTCTTCACCCGAAGCTGTATCTGCAGGTATACATGCAGCAGGTAAAAGCTAATTCCTTCTGGAATTGTTTAGTTTGTACCATAACTCCTATTTCCTCCGTACAGACTTGCCAAGAAATTATCTCACCTCGCCTCGCCAGTTGTGAATATTCTTAGGGTAGTGGCAAGGATTGGGTGTTCAAAGCAGTATGAGGATGGCAGTCTAATGGAAATAGATGTTGGACGTTGCTGGCATACTTACCAACAGCACGACGAGGACAAAGTCTGTGACAACTGTGGTTGATCTGGGTTCCTTGGGCAGTATAATTTCGGTGGTAATAGTAAGCTTGGCAGCATCCTCAACAGGTTCATGCTACCAACGAACCGCATTTTAATTTATGATGAACCCAAAAAACATCAAGTTCGAACATACACCCGAGTTTTCAATTTTTGTTTGGTGAACCATTTGAATTGTCATTGTGTCCATTGATCGGAATGTAGAATGAATCTGATGAAAACACCATTCTTATACCAGAGCAAAAGTACTGACTATCGAGTCGTGTTTCGTTTAGCGAGTTAGCATCATCATGAGATGTCTGAAACTATCATTTCCTGATTATTCTGAATTGTTTAGCCAAATTCACGTTCCTGTGTGAAAATTTTGGGGCGGCGCTCCATACAGGAGAACAATACTCCAAGGAAAGTCTGATATGAGCTTTATAAAGCATCAAAAGATGTTGAGGTCTTTATTTTTCTGGTTCGGAACGGTGTTTCAAGCTTTGGGGAAGCAGCCTTTGCAATTCCAGCGACATGATTGTGCCAAGACAATTTGGTGTCCATTTTAACCCCCAACAAACTCATCGAAGCAGAAAGCGGAATTGTCTGACCTGAATTTATTATATCCGGTTCGGAGACTTATCTTTTTGGAGAAAACCAATGCCTGGGTTTTTGTGTAATTGAATCAAACTGGTTACTTTCACCTCAAGACAAGTGTGCTATCGTCAGCAAAGCAATAAATTGGATTCTTGGTTTTTTGCAATAAGTCGTTGATATACAAAAAGAAGAGGGTTGGAGACAATGTGGATCCTTGGGGAACATCAGCATTGATTGTAAAAGTTTTCGAGAGATATCCATCGACGGCCATTTGCAGGAAAGGTTCTTTCAGGAAGCTGAAGAGCCACACACAAAATTGATCGGACAAGCCATAGCATCGAAGTTTGGCCAGCAAACATTCATGCCACACACGGTCAAAGGCCTAAGAAATGTCAAACGCAAGAACTCTTTACTCTCCATGTGTCTTGATTACGTTATTCCCAATATGGGTGACATACGATGGAAGGTAGGCTGTTGATCTTTGTTTCCGAAAGCCATATTGATGGTCGCTCAAGATGTTGAAGCCTCCCAAATATATGAGGATCTAGTGGTTTGCGGCTTTGTCAATGATTTTTGATATCACTGGTAGACAAGCGACTTGTCTATAGTTATTTGGAAGAGTTTTCTTGCCCTATTTGGGAATAGTCTGAACGCGAGCAATCTTCCAACAAGAAGGAAAAACCTCTTTCTTGTAAGAAACATTGAAAAGTTTGCAAAATACTGGTGCGAGTTCATTTGCGCACTTTTCAAGTACGACGACGGGCTTGATCAGGACCAGACGCCTTGTTGATATTAAGCTGCTTCAAAATTCGCCTGACTAGACGCTGTCGAAAAGTAATTCGACTATGGAGTGGGACGCAAATTGTTCAGCTAGTAGATTCGCTTTTTCTATGGTTTTTGTTGCAATTGAACCATCCGCTTGAGTTAGAGGTGGAATTGTGGATTTTGTAAAAGTTCTGATTAACAGCTTTAGCTACCGACCAGAAGGATCTAGACCCGTTGGGATTGGCAAGCAGTTTATCCCTAATTCTTCGATTGTGAAGTTATTTATCCTAAGTTTGCAGCTGTTGCGAGCATTGACAAACCTGGTTCGGTTTTCGGCACTGGGGTTTTTGCAGAAGTTTCTCTTTTGCTCAGCAGAAGGACTTCGCTGAAGTTAATTTAGTGAGCTACAGACCCCTTTTCGAATATTACTCCTCACCAGTGCAGGACAGAATAGAGTATAAGAAAAAAAATCAATATTCACTCCCCCCAACTTTTCTGGTATTAGCCAGGGAAGTAATTGTTGTCTGGCAAGCAGTGGAAATATTCATTCTCCATTATAGGAGTCACTTTGGTTTGTGAGGCGCGTTTTTATTTCGAGCGATATACCTTACTTTTATTGGTATGCCAACTGTGCCCGTTAATTTGATGTAGCAAACATTCTTCCGGCAATTTTCAACATCACATAACCGAGACAAATAATAAAATGAAACATAATTCTGACCTGGTTCGTGCCACATACCCACACGGCACTACGAAGAAGTTTTGAATGTATTCAAATTTAGAATAACCGTTATCACATATTTTAATTGGAATTATTGTTGTTAGTGCGGGAAAATTGACCTCGTTGAGATGAAATACGCGAATGCTTCATGGGTCGAGTTCACAAAATGGAGTTTTGGAACAAGTTTTTTTTTCAGAAATTGAATGTCAATAAATTTTTGTACACGAAAAATCTGTAAATATCACAAAATTGCAATATTTTCAGACAAAAGTTTCGTAGAGGGTGGTCTCAGAAGCACCCGGCCTGACCTAGAGATGGCGGTAGTTGTTTCAAACATTTCACTGCATTAGAAAATACACAATCTAAAGAGCATATGTTTCGAGTTTGAAGACGCTGCGTTGTTTAGTAGATAGATAGAAACTTTCGAACGTACAGTTCATATAGAACGATATCCGCTGAGGCAGCATGCGTTATAGCGAGGGTTTCACCGATAGAAATGCAAGTGCTCGAGAGAATGGAACGCAACAGTGGTCTGTAGCGTAGGTTCAGTTGCCACCTACCTCATGCGTAGGTGGCAACTGAAATGGGACAGTGGTCTCTATAGGAGATGGACGTACCGACTCATTCCAAACGTAAAGAGCTGGGTTAACCCTTTGGAGAAGTAGATCATTACCTTACTCAAGCACGTTCTGGACACGGCTGCTTCGGTGAATATCTGTACGATAGAGGAAGACCGGAGTCTGCATCCTGCATTCAGTGTCAGGTAGATAATGATGCGAAGCACACGCTTTTTGCATGTCCAAGATGGACAGAAATGAGTACGGAATACCACCGAGAAACGGGAAAAATATTAAACATCGAACATATGATGGAAGATCTCAAAGGAGAAGAGACCTCATGGAACTGTGCATACAAAGTAGTGGGGAAAATTATCGAGACAAAGGGGAGGGAAAGTACAAATTGAAGTATCTAGTTACTATATATTTTTTTTTGTTTGTTTGTCCGATCTTTGGATATATCACGGGCCAAGTACTGAAGTAATGCGAGAGAGGATCCCGGTACTTGGCACCAAGAATAGGCGGAGGGGTTTTAGTCGGTAAAAATCCGGCACAGCGTCTATGAAGATTTTCCCTCCTCCTTCTGAAAAATAAAAGATAGAGAGATACATGTTATATCTTCATGCATTTATTCAACTACGTTACATAATGTTTGTAGCAGGTCATATAAATAAATGAACATCTATACATAGTCATGGGTAAACACTTTCACAACAAACCATTTCACAAAAGGCTAACCATATCGTCAATCTACAACAACTTCAATACCAAGATAAAAAAATGAATATTACCGGAGTTTTTTCTCAACACCAAACCGTTATTTCAACACATCGACACGTGTTTCGATCACCAACTCGTTATTTTAACACCTCGACACGTGTTTCAATCACCAAACCGTTATTTTAACACCTCGACACATGTTTCGATCACCAAACCGTTATGTTAACACCTCGACACGTGTTTCGATCACCAAACCGTTATTTTAACACATCGGCACGTGTTTCGATCACCAAACCGTTACTTTAACGCTTTGACACATGTTTCGATCACCAAACTGTTATGTTAACACCTCGACACGTGTTTTGATCACCAAACCGTTATTTCAACACCTCGATACGTGTTTCGATCATCAAACCGTTATTTTAACACCTCGACACGTGTTTCGATCACCGAGTGATGATCAGTTTGATCTTCCTTTCGAATCCAGAAACGGAGAGGAATATCCACAAAGCGTTCATTTATCTGAACATTGGGACATGAGATAGCTGTGTACCAGATGAATGCCGCGTTTGCTCACACTCGAGCGAAAACAGTGTCGTGAATATGTTTCAATTGAGTGTTTAGCGGAGTTTGACAGCAACAAAGCTAAGAAAAAGTGTTGTTTCATCAAAACAATGCACCAGCTCACAAATCCATTATTGCCATGACCAAAATTAACGAATTAACGTTTGAAATGCTACCTCATGCACCCTATTCGCTAGATTCAGCCCCCTCGGATTATTTTTTGTTCCCGAACTTGAAAAAATGGCTCAGTGGTCAAAGATTTTCCAACGACGAATAAGTTCATGGCTATTTTGAGAAGTAAGACAGTTCTTATTATGAAGACGGTATCGAACTTATTGAACGTCGCTGGAAAGAGTGTATAGAGCTACAAGGAGATTATGTTGGAAAATAAATACTTATAAAAAAAAATAGTTGTTGTCTTTGTTAGGCCGGGTATTTCTGGGACCACCCTAAAATTAATGGTGGATCACTGATGGGGAGCAAGGGAGCAATACTCTGACCCCGGACTGTAATTGTATATATTAATTAGATAATATCTTGAGGTTGCAGTCAAGGTCAAGGATGAAAACTTTTTGCTAGTTTGTCAAGCTTTCGGAAATGTTTATTTCCTTCTTCAGGACAACTGAAAAGATGATTGTAAAAATATATGTATGAAACGTTACAGATATAACTTACTCAACATGAGATCAATATAAAAAATTAGCAGAAAATCGAACAAAAAATAATTTGAGAGTTAGTTTTGACACGACATAACAATTATTTGTTGACATAAAAATAATAATTTTTTTTACAATCTGTCAGTTACATAGTGGATGTAACAGCATTACCATTTCTTCTTCGACTATCATTATCTAATTTAAATAAATAAGTATACATTCGACTGAGATTATTTGAGTCAGTTTTTTTATTCATGGAATTTAATTCTTTATTTATATGTATCATTTCTAGAAAACAACGTTTATAGAAATTTTGTTCAATTTCTAAAATACTAGCATTAGTATAGTTCATTTGGTGGTCTAATGAATTTACATGTTCTGATAATACACATGATAAAACATTTCTTCTGCAGTCGACCTTTTAGAAGTCTTGATGTCTGTCCAATATACACTTTATCACAATCTTTGCAAGGTATTTTATAAACGATATTATAATTTTGATCAGTATTAACAGGTGTTTTTAGTTTTGAGAAGAACTGATTTGTTGTTTTAACATTCTTGTGAGCAATTCTGAGATTTGTTTTCTTTAGAACATTAATCAATTTTGAAGTTAAATCTTTTACGTATGGAAGGCTATGGATTTTTTTGTTTGAATCTTGGTTTTCTTGGTTTGTATTTGAGGTTGTCTGAATTGAATTTGTTTTAGTATTAAAAAGTAAAGTGTTTACAAGTTTTTCTGGATATGAGTTTTCAATAAGAATTCTTTTTAAAGTATTAAGGCAATCATCTTTAAATATGGAATTTGTGGTATAAATAACTCTTTTTTTTCATGTTATTAATCATACTAATATCAAGATATTACCTAACTAATTCATAAATTCAGTCATTAAATATCCTATTTTAATATATATATATATATATATATATATATATATATATATATATATATATATATATATATATATATATATATTGAAATAGAGATGAAGAGAAAATTACTTTTTCTTCTCTATAGAGTTTAGTTGGAAATTATGTGTTTAGTATTATGTTCTATTTTGTTCCCATTGTATGATGTACTTTGAGTTGGTTGCTAAGCAGCATGTTGCATGATTCTATGCACGTTGCTATGCTGCATATAGCAGCATTTCTCCATGCACATTGAAGATATTTCGTCGTCGATGTTTGTTATATCTCACTGTGGTTCAGTGTGTACGTATATAATTGGATTTTATAAATCACAATCTTTAACGAAAACCCTCAAGAAATTATCATCAGAACACATGTCTTTTTAGATAAAAATCTCCAGCGACTACTTTTTCTGCAGTGTAAATTAAGTCACGTCAAATAATTTATAACCGGAGATGCAATTTAGTCTTTATGGTTGCGTGCAATTATAATTGTGCAGAAATTTTATTACCGTAATTAAAGTAACATCGAATCAATTAAGAACATTGTAATTTGGAATAGGAGGAAGACGTTGAACTTTCAAAAGATCTGGAACTCGGAAGACTAATTCCAGTCGAAAATAATTCGGCTGGAAATAATGAACTCCTTTCGATTCAACTTGAGTGTAACGTTACTTTTAATATGGAAACGGAGACAAATGATATTTTATCTTATTGACAAAGTAAACTTTGTTGAAACCGTATCGGAGAAATATTTATTCAAAAGTCATTCTCTGATCTCTTCGGTATTGTTCGTTTCTAGATATTTATTCATGGCATCACAATGCTCGTCTTCAACCTTAGGTAAATGGAGTTCATAATGACTAATAATAATATATAATGAGGGACCTATTGGTGACCAGTACGACTCACAAGAGGTAACTTCAGCGAAGAATTCCCTCTACGCCAAGTATCAGCAAAAACTCCGACAGCTCTGGGAAGAACAAAGTTGTTGTTCCAAATATGCTTACGTTCTGATGGTACTCAACTCATTTGAGGTACTGAAGTAAACTCGTGTTGGCACCAACTCGATGAGAAGACCCCAAAAATAATGCATCTTCAAGGGGTTTTGCACCCAAATCTATCGTTCCAAAGTTGTACCAACTGGATTTGAAGACCCGAAAAATAAAGTATCTCCAGGGGTTTTTGCACCCAAATCGTCTGTTCCACCGTTACACTTTCTCCGATCGTGAACTTTCGAGTTTGGAATGTCTGCATAACGAAAATGTTCTGGATGTAGCCTATAAAGTTATCGGGATTTCGGATCCTCTTATCTCCATGGTCCGTGCCCATGTTGAAACAGAAATTGGGGCATTTCTTTTTGAAAAAAGCTTTCCTAGCGACCTATGAACTCAGTTTATTTTTTCTACAATGAACGTGAAGACTAAAAAAAATGTATTTCCAGGCGATTTTGCATCCAAATCGTTTGTTCCAATGATGTACCAACTGGATGTGTCCAAAAATAATGCATCACCAGGGGTTTTTGCACACAAATCATCTGTTCCACAATTATACTTTCTCCGATCATGAACTTTCGAGTTTGGAATGTCTGCATAACAAAAAAGTTCTGGATGTAGCCTATAAAGTCATCAGGATTTCGGATCCTCTTATCTCCATGGTCCGTGTTCATGTTGAAACAGAAATTGGGGCATTTCTTTTTGAAAAAAGCTTTCCTAGCGGCCTATGAACTCAATTTATTTTTCTACAATGAACGTGAAGACTAAAAAAAATGTATTTCCAGGCCATTTTGCATCCAAATCGTTTGTTCCAATGTTGTACCAACTGGATGTGTCCAAAAATAATGCATCACCAGGGGATGAACGTGAAGACTAAAAAAAATGTCTTTCCAGGCGATTTTGCATCCAAATCGTTTGTTCCAATGTTGTACCAACTGGATGTGTCCAAAAATAATGCATCACCAGGGGTTTTTGCACACAAATCATCTGTTCCACAGTTATACTTTCTCCGATCGTGTACTTTCGAGTTTGGAATGTCTGCATAACAAAAAAGTCCTGGATGTAGCCTATAAAGTCATCAGGATTTCGGATCCTCTTATCTCCATGGTCCGTGTTCATGTTGAAACCGAAATTGGGGCATTCCTTTTTGAAAAAAGCTTTCCTAGCGGCCTATGAACTCAGTTTATTTTTCTACAATGAACGTGAAGACTAAAAAAAAAATGCATTTCCAGGCGATTTTGCACCGAAATCGTTTGTTCCAATGTTGTACCAACTGGATGTGTTCAAAAATGATGCATCACCAGGGGTTTTTGCTCACAAATCATCTGTTCCACAGTTATACTTTCTCCGATCGTGAACTTTCGAGTTTGGAATGTCTGCATAACAAAAAAGTTCTGGATGTAGCCTATAAAGTTATCAGGAGTTTGGATCCTCTCATCTGCTTAGTCCGTGTCAATGATAAAGCAGAAATCGGGGCTCTCCTGGCGACCCATGAACTCAGTTTAGTTTTCTCCAATGAACGAGATGACTACAAGTCTGTCATCGAGTTGGAACTCGATCAATAAAAGGCTTGCATCAAAGCCGCAGATATCACAATTTCGATTATACACAAGAATAAGTCGATGTATGATTTTTTTCAACAACATTGAAGAACTTTGCTTATTAAAACGTCCGACTTATTTCTGCTTTTCTTAGGTCGATCAGGCTCAAGTCAGGAAATGAGGAATTAATCATGCAATACCTTGGTCCACATTAGTCGAGAGGTTTCCGGCAAAGGGTGAAGGGCCTGTCATTAAAATCATCATAAATTTGTTGTTGGAAAAAAGGTGGAAAGATGGATGAAATACCGAGATGAATTATTTCTATTAAACTTTGTCATATACGTTTTTCATCAAGAATTGGCCGATTTCATCGCATATCCGGATGTTCTTTTCGAATTCTGCTCTCGAATTATCCATTGAAATAATTGTTATAATCATTGAAGTTCTAGGTGGAGTTATTCCCTTCCTACTTTCCAATTTCAAGATCATACCGGCACGCCGTACTACGGCAGAAATCTTGAAAGGCAAATGCAGGAGGCTGTCATTCTTGTCTTCTTACGCCTACTCGGGGCACATAATTCTCGGACACAGTGATCACTTACGTCTTGGTGTCTTATTGGTAATCAATGACAGCGCGTCAAATTTGCTTAAGCAGACAATTCAACTGGAACTACGTGGGATTCACCCAAATAATATTCTCTATTCGATAGTGTCGCATAGATCCAGAGCATTTTCGAATATTTTTGTCGTATTTTAAAATATTTCATCCAACGCTGTGTTGTTATTATTGGCCTTGATGCATAAGATTAAAATGTCAATATTGTTGTCTAAAGTATAATCATTAATTGTAGATTCAAATAATAAATATGTTCTCATTCTATAATTGTTTGGTACTTTAACATTTGATATAAGTCGACTGATTTCAAGTCAGACAAATTAGAATTCAATTGGGTTCATTCGCCAAATCAATAGATATTTTTACTTATCGATGTGTGCCAGAATGCTAAATTACTTATCAACCTAAACGGACATAGCGGAGTATATATAATATTGTTATGGAGAGAGACTATCTCATTTCGGCGAGAACCCAAAATTTTGTTTGTATGTATCCTTCAGCTACATTGGTGGACTTCCAGCCACCGTGTCTCTTCAAATTTGTTATGTTTCCACCATTATCGGCTAATAACGTCGCTGAAGTTCGACGAATGCTGTGGCCTGTGTAATTTTTAGAATTGTGTTAGTTGAAAAATTCCAAGATTCCCAATAATTGTTACTACCTGAAAATAAAGATAACTAGCTTCGGCTCCGCACGGGTGCAATGTTGCTACTAAATATACATATAAACCCGTGCTAAAGGGCGAAGTGCGGTCTTCGACGCTCTATCATTTTAAATCTGAAATATCTTCGAAAATATTCATTTAAGTTACGTGCTGTAAAGGGCTATTGACCTATAATGAATGCACAATGTATTTAAGGTATAGTTCAAGTAAACGATATAGTGCAACCTACCTTCCAACAGCTCCCCTTTAATAATATAGTTAGGGAGCTAACTAACTTTGTTATTCAATAATCATTTCTGATTATATAAGAACCACAATAAAACACAAAAATAGAGGGAAGACTCCGTATTGTGTGCCCATACTTTTCAGCAATACTGTCGAGGGCATACACTTTTTCTGTAAAACTTCAAGTAGTTGGTTTTTGATATAGTAATCTTCAAAATACAAATTGTTCGCATCCAAATTTGGGATCAATGTGTTTTCAAATCATTCCTCGAAAATATTACCTTCCATGTTCTTATGATAGTCAACATTGCAGTCTTAAAGTTTTTTTCCACATTATTTCAAAGAATTCGGAACCCATCCTTTACCTTACTTTGTTTGCAGGCATGTTAGACGTACACATTCTCGAACCGTTAGTCATACCAAGTTTCGTTCAAATAGAAAATTTGCCGTTGTTCTTGTCTATATTTAGTTATTAGTTCCAAGTATTTGTTACGCAATTCCACTTTTCTTCTGCTTTCCATAACTGCTTGACTTTTGTTTATTATTTTAAATCTAAATCCTAGTTTCTTTATCCAATTCTGAAGAGTTTTGTCAAAGCAGCTCACGTTATGGCATGAAGTATTCAATTTCTTCCTTATGATTTCAGATGTAGGAATCTCATTGCTTTTGTAACAGTCGTATATTGTTTTTTTCAATGATTTTATTAGATGAACGTCTAAAGGTTTCGATAATCCCGTATCACATCGCGTCTTGCGTTCATAATGTTTGTTTTTGACTATTTCAAGTACAGTTGAGAAAGGAATTTCGGTCAAATCTGATGTTGCTTGTAATAGTTTGCATCCGAATCTTATTCACTGGTATCTCTTTTTCCTATTGTTCACCATCGCTATTGGAATCACTACACTGGAAAAAGTCTGCGTTGTTATCACACTCGTTATTACTATTAGGACTTGTCCAAGGACTCCACATTTTAAACAGATAACAAAAATGTTAAGTTATTATAACTGCACCAATATCGAATTTCAATGCTCAAATCGCGATCAGTTCCTGAACTGAACACGACGGCGATAACCATCCCCGCATTCCCGATTTATTTGTCACCGTAACATGTCTTCAAATTCAATTTTATGATTCTTCAGCCAATGATAAAACTCGGTTAGTAAAAATTATCCAATTCGAACCGCCAATTCTGCAGTCCACGTGGACTATTTCGCAGCCGGTTCATTTCGATGGTTCTTTGGCCTTTGTGCCGCCAGCTTTAAATGCTCACAATATCGTTCACTTCTACTATACTTAATTAGATAAAGATTGCTAAGTATTGCTTAGAATTGCTCTGTAAGTAGGCAGTTGTTTTTCGAGAATAAAAAATTGTTATTGTGGGTTATCCCTAAGAGATAGACATATACCATTGCGGACTTTTTGGTAGGTTTACAATACTGTAGTACATTTTTTGATCTATCTCGTAGGGTTCAGCTAGCATTCACAATGCAATCCCAAAAAAGCTGTTGAAATTTCATAATGTTCCACTCATAAGTTTGTTAGTTATTATGCTAAGAGTAACACTACTTTTGTTATATTCAAAACAATGGATGAAAACCAATTTCGTGTTTGAATTTAACATTGCTTCTTGATGGGAAAAAATACCGTTCAAGCGAAGCAATGGCTTGAGAAGTGTTATAAGGACTTCGCTTCACTAGAAATAACAATTGAACGTTGGTTTGCTGACTTCAAACGTGGTCGTAGAGACACCGATGATGCAGGACGCAGTGGAAGTCCAAATGAGACAGTAACACCAAAAAACATTAAAAAAAACACACAAAAAATCGTTTTGAATGATCGAAAAGAGAAGTTGCGAGAGCTTGCTGACGTTGCAAAGATATGTTGCAAAAGAATGTGTTGGCTTTATATTGCATGAGCATTTGACTATGAGAAAGCTCTGTTCGAAGTGGGTGCAGCGCGAGCTCACTCTTGACCAAAAACAAGAATGTTTTGATGATTCTGAGCAGTGTTTTGCGTCGATGTGTGACAATGGATGAAACATGGATCCGGAATCAAAACGATCATCATCTGGGTGAAGAGCAACTGGTGAACCTCGTCCAAAGTGCACGAAAGCACAACAAACGGCTGGAAAGGTATTTTGGGATGAGTGACTATTTTGAGAAGAGAAATACCGTCAATAGTGATTATTACATAGCATTATTGGAGCGTTTGAAGATCGAAGTTGCGGGAAAACGACTCCGTTTGAAGAAAAAGAAAGTGCTGCTTCATCAAGACAATGCACAGTGTCACAAATCAATAAAAACGATGGCAAAATTGCATAAAATGGGCTTCTTATTGCTCTCGCATATACCATACTAGTACTATGTTGCTGTATCGCTGCTGTTCCGATGTTTTGACAGACTCAGAATCGACAAACTTAGGCGTGCGCAGCGTTATAGAACAGTGCTTTCGAAAAAATTGTTCCACAGCGCCATCTAGTGGCAAGTTACAGAAAAATTGATAGCCTATAAACCTTCTCTATGAAAAATTACTTATACATGTCAAGTTTCATTACGATCGGTTGAGCGATGTAGAAGTTTATCACTTACCAACCAATCAACCAACAAACATCTATTTTTATATATACCGGGTGTCCCACATTTTATGTGACAGGCAATATCTGGTTTGTTGAAGGAGATACACAAAAATGTTTCATACAAAAGTTTTAGGAGTTCATGAGAGCTATATTTTGATATAATTTTTAAATTTACAGGGTGTTTGGTGTAGGTGCTACAGACCAAAATTCCATTTTTTAAAATAGAACGCCCTGTATATCATTACATATTCAGATGCTACATTAAATTCTGATATCATTTCATGTTTGGTTTTTGAAATTCGGTTACTTCGTTGTTGAGTTATTGCTTAAAATGTAAAGTCTTGAGAACGACTATTATTTTTTTAAATATCTCATACAATTATTCTCTCTGCATCAGATCACATGAAAATTAGTCAAAATTTTGGGTGTTCGAAGTAATGGTTTCAATTTTGAGTTGTGGAATTCAGTCAGGAATCATTTTGAATATGAAACAATTGCGAAATTGAAAGAGGTGTATTCGAAAACAAATCTTTAATTAATAACAATGTAAATAATATAACTTGATAAATCATTTCATAAGAATGGTAGGTACCTAGAAATAAGTCATAAAAATTGTTCAAAGTGATGCCCATTAGATATTATACCGGCTTCGAAACGTCGAATCACTTCTCTCGTACAAGTCGCTCTTATAATATCAGGCGTAATATCACTGCACGCTAGTCGAATTTTCATTTTCAGATCATCCACATTCAAAGGGGGAGTAGTGAAAACAATATCTTTTAAATAACCCCATAGGAAAAAATCAAGCGGTGATAAATCTGGGGAACGAGCCGGCCACCGAATTGGACCCTTATTAGGTACCAATCCATCTATTTGGGTACGTTCTATCCAGATGTTCACTAACAACCTGTGAATTGTGAGGAGGAGCACCATCTTGTTGCCACCAAATTCTTTGTCGTTCTGCTATGGGAATATCTTCCATCAACTGGATCAAATCATTTTCTAGAAAATGTAAATATCGCAATCCATTGAGATTTTCATTGAAAAAGTAAGGTCCTATGATGCGGCCCTTGAACAATCCACACCATACAGTAATACCCCAAGTAGTTTGAAAATTACTTTCGCGGACCCAGTGGGGATTTTCTTGAGACCAATAGTGACTGTTATGTCGATTTACAACTCCATTATTGTGGAATCGCGATTCATCGCTCCACAAAATTTGACTGAATATGTTAGGACTTTCATGTAATATTACCTGAATACAAGCAATGAATTCAAGTCGTCGTTCAAAGTCCGTGGGTTTCAAACCTTGTACCAACTGAATTTTGAATGGGTGGTATTTATTTTCTTTCAGAATTCTCTGTACATTAGATTTACTCACACCGACTTCTTCTGCAAGAGTACGGATAGAAACATGTGGATGAATAATAATATAAGCCAACACATTGATCTCTAAATCTTCAGTTCTAACAGATCTCGTATGATGACGATGCTTTATAGTAGAAGGAAATGACCCAGTTCGCAATTTTTCTACAAGTCTCGAAAAAGTCATTCGTGACGGAATGGGTCTGTCTGGAAAACGTTCTTGGTATAGACGTTGTGCTTGACGGCAGTTTTTCTGACATTCCCCAAAAATTAATAAAATATCAATGCCAATCACTTGGACTAAACGCGAAAGGCATACTGGAGTTTTCGCACAAAGAACACAGTTACTGTTTTGCAAAGAAACACTGAATCGAACTGACAAGTAGATACAATTCAACAACATTTGTTACTATGGCATCAACAATCATAAGCTACTTGATGAAATTGTGCAATATAAAGCAATTCACCCTCAAGTTAGTCACATTCTCAAGAATTCCAATATTATATTCAACTGATATCGATATCGTATCGTAGAGGTGAGAATAATGGTTTGTATTCAGTAGTAGTCTAGTTCAATTTAATAAAAGATATAGACTGGATTCTTGTACGAGTAAATAAGTTTTTTTGAAACTTTATATTTAAGGAAAAGTGCAATAACTCAACAACACCGTAACCGAATTTCAAAAACCAAACATGAAATGATATCAGAATTTAACGTAGCATCTGAATATGTAATGATATACAGGGCGTTCTATTTTAAAAAATGGAATTTTGGTCTGTAGCACCTACACCAAACACCCTGTATATTTGAATTATATCAAAATATAGCTCTCATGAACTCCTAAAACTTTTGTATGAAACATTTTTGTGTATCTCCTTCAACAAATCAGATATTGCCTGTCACATAAAATGTGGGACACCTGGTATGATTCGCCAGATTTGGCTCCTAGCGACTACTGGCTGTTCGCAGACCTCAAAAAAATGTTCAACGGTAAGAAATTTCGGTCGAATGAGGAGATTATTGCTGTAACTGAAGCAGGGGACTAAGAAAAAGACACCTTTTTTTCGTAGTCCCCGGACTTTTTAGCCCAGGTTAAAATTCAGCTCAGTAAGAATTTTTCCGAAGATTGGAGTTACAAAATATTGTCATTGCATGTTCGTTTACGTGCACCTAAAGGAAGGATGTGAGGGAAATTCGATCATCCTCAATTTCGCATCTGCGACGCTCAAGACGATCTTTGAGAAGTACCACCGATACCTGTGGGAAAGGAAACGGAATATCTGTATAATATGCAAAACGTAGGTAGGCACGAATGTCTACGACGTAGTTTTTGTGTGAAAACATGTAGCGTACTAAAAGCCTCAATACACGCAATATTCATTACTCTCGAGAGATAAATGAGTACCCACTTCTCTCGGAGAACGAGATCTATATAATTGCTTGAAATATTTTATACGAAATTATTCATACCCGGGATACCTATTTGCTCGCGTGATACTCGAATGCATTTATAATTTTAATTAGTACTTAAGATTTATTATTGGTTAATCGCAGCAAATTATCGCCTTATTCAGATACATTTAATATTGTGTTCGATTTAGTCAACTGCGAGAACAAGTACCGATGTGTTATCAGGTGTGAACCCTTATTAAGGATGCATCAAATTGATAGATTTATGTTCTCGTATCTTTTACGTTCGTTCGTTTTATGCAGGGGAGCCCACGATGCAAAATGGGGATTTACCTGAGCGTCATTGTGACATATTAGGTTGCAAAGCTTAGATGATAAGAAGAAAAAAATGTTATTAATATATTACATTTTCATCGGTGGGGGAAGCGGCTATAGATTTTTAAATATTTAAAAATATACTGTTGCATGGACATACTCGAGCGCGTCAGATATTGATACCATCAATGTCATACGTATTTTTAATAATGTTGGTATGTTAATCTGATCGTTTGCATGATGTGAATGGTTGTACGTAAGGGTTAAAAGTGAAGAGAAAAAAATTTAATCGAGTGCGTCAGACTTTGTAAGGGGGTGTTAAGTGCGACAAAAAAAAAGCTCTCATTCAATAAATAATCTGATGATCATGGCCTAATCTGACGATTTCGATCTGACGCAAATTCGCGGCCATTATTATAATGTGCAAAAAAAAATTCGCCATTTTGAAATACTCAAGCGTGTCAGATTAAGATATATATGGTTCATCCTAATGTTTTACACGTGCTGTCTCATAATCTGACGATTATCTAGAGGGATTCGCTTAATCTGACAAACCCAATAATTTTTTTTTATTTTTTCAATTTATTGAACTTAATTGATCGAAAAGCTCAGGAAATAGCATGCAAATGAATAAGTGTATGTTTTTTAAGTAGAATACTTGTATTTATAAGAAAATAATTTTAAAAAAATGCTCAAAAAATTTAATTTTTTATAATCAATTGAATAATTAATGAAGAAAAGAGAAATAAAACTTCCTATGTTTTTTTCCACTTTTATTTGCAACTAACGTTACTGCAGTTTCGTCCTATACGGACATTTCCAAACTTATTTATTGTATAAGTTTGAATGTTCTTATATATTGTATAAGTTTGAAAATGTCCTTATAGGAGGAAACTGCAGTAACGTTAGTTACAAATAAAAGTGGTAAAAACATAGAAATTTCATTTTCTCTTTTCTTCATTATGATTTCCTACCACGTAGTAATGGCTACATCCATTAATTAATTGATAAATTGATCTTCATCTTCATCACGAACTAGTCTCTGTGATCAGCTGTGATGGCGTCATGGCAACAGAATTCAGAATGGGGACGGAGTGAGAGAGTAATTGATAGAGAAAAAGTGAATAGAGAATAGAGGAATAGAAACTCGGAGAGGGAAATATAGGTATCACACAGCTGCACGCATTAAACTTTATCGACGAATTATTGTTATTTCAGCTTGCGGAAATCGTCAGATTATATATTTTTCGTTATCCATGAATTATTTTCTTCAAAATGAAAAAAAAAAATAGCTACGCTCGAGAATGTCAAAATGACGTTATTTTTTTACAACTTTGCTGGACTCCCCTGTCTTTACGTCACTCTCAAATTGTCAGATTACTGGAATATACACTTTTCAGCAGGTAATTAACTTACCCAACCTTAATCTGACACGCTCGAGAATTTCTGACGATCAATTTTTTTACTAATCTGATCCTTTATCCCGATTAGTTGTTACGTTACGAGTCATTACCGTAACCACTCCTGCATTCGGCGTTATTTCGTACCTCGTTCAGAATGTTTGATTGGTGTTACGTTACGAATCATAGGCTCATATGGATAGGCGCCTATGAGCCGAACCAATATTGCAATCGGCGTTATTTCGTACCTCGTTCGCTACGTTACCGAATAATTGATACAGCCATATCTTGAAATGCTTTCGAAAGCGTGTTATTTGACTGCGAGTCGAACATGCCATTGGCCAAGCCCATCCACCATTGGTTTCCGCGTTATTTCCCACATCGTTCGGTACGTTACGGAATTTGATCAGTGGTGTTGCGTTACGAGTTATAGGCTCATATGGATAGGCGCCTACAAGCCAAACCACTATTACATTTGGTATTATTTCGTACCTCGTTCGTTGCGTTACGGAATGATCGATTGGTTTTTGGCTCATTTGACATTGGCTCATATGGACAGGAGTCTACAAGCCGAACCCACTATTTCATTCGGCGTTATTTCATACCTTGTTGGGTGCGTTACGGAATGATTGATCGGTTTTTGGCTCATTTGGCATTGGCTCATATGGACAGGAGTCTACTTCATTCGGCGTTATTTCGTACCTTGTTGGGTGCGTTACGGAATGATTGATTGGTTTTTGGCTCATTTGGCATTGGCTCATATGGACAGGAGTCTACAAGCCGAACCCGCTATTTCATTCGGCGTTATTTCGTACCTTGTTGGGTGCGTTACGGAATGATTGATCGGTTTTTGGCTCATTTGGCATTGGCTCATATGGACAGGAGTCTACTTCATTCGGCGTTATTTCGTACCTTGTTGGGTGCGTTACCGAATGATTGATTGGTTTTTGGCTCATTTGGCATTGGCTCATATGGACAGGAGTCTACTTCATTCGGCGTTATTTCGTACCTTGTTGGGTGCGTTACGGAATAATTGATCGGTTTTTGGCTCATTTGGCATTGGCTCATATGGACAGGAGTCTACAAGTCGAACCCACTATTTCATTCGGCGTTATTTCGTACCTTGTTGGGTGCGTTACGGAATGATCGATCGGTTTTTGGCTCATTTGGCATTGGCTCATTTGGCATTGGCTCATATGGACAGGAGTCTACTTCATTCGGCGTTATTTCGTACCTTGTTGGGTGCGTTACGGAATGATTGATCGGTTTTTGGCTCATTTGGCATTGGCTCATATGGACAGGAGTCTACAAGTCGAACCCACTATTTCATTCGGCGTTATTTCGTACCTTGTTGGGTGCGTTACGGAATGATCGATCGGTTTTTGGCTCATTTGGCATTGGCTCATATGGACAGGAGTCTACTTCATTCGGCGTTATTTCGTACTTTGTTGGGTGCGTTACGGAATGATTGATTGGTTTTTGGCTCATTTGGCATTGGCTCATATGGACAGGAGTCTAAAAGCCGAATCACTATTTCATTCGGCGTTATTTCGTACCTTGTTCGGTGCGTTACGGAATGATTGATCGGTTTTTGGCTCATTTGGCATTGGCTCATATGGACAGGAGTCTACAAGCCGAAACACTATATCATTCGGCGTTATTTCTTACCTTGTTCGGTGCGTTGCATCATGCCCTATTGTCTTGCATGTATTTGTAACTTTTAATTTTTGTATATATTTGTTTTTAAGTGGATATCAAGTCTTGAAGAATTCTGTTGGAAGGGGGTCTTCTCAATAGTAAATTTTACTTTTCTTCACTAAAATAATCCACTTTGGAATATTCACCAAAAATGCAAATTCACCCTGACACTGTGGTCGGAATAAAAGTTCAGAAAATCTCACGTTGAATGAGTTATTCTTTTAAGTTAATTATCGAACATCACCCGGAAGGGTAGTGATACGAAGAGCTTTCTTATTTCCTAGCTTCCTAGATTCATCGAGATAATATTTTATGTGTAATTACTGGAGAAAAACATAAGTTTCGTGAAATTTATGTATAAAATTAGTTATGCTCGACTCGTACAGCAGTACTTTCACTGGTACCGACCGATCGCCATGTACAACCTGTCGTCTGTATACATGCTTTATTTACTTTCAATATGTTGAGTAATTCTTTCGAATCGGTCGAATTTAAGCGTGAGGCACGCAATCGAAAGTGAAGCAGATATTTTATGAATTCGGAGTACAGTGCAATTAACGGACATTGTCTTAATAAACTTGCAGGAATGTTTTTTTCGTTCATTTGCTTATTTTGGTTTCAAATTTCCAAAATGAGTTGAGAACTTCGAAAATTTTGAAGTGACATCGTTTGGGATGAAATATCCGTAATCAAACAAAAAAAATGATATTCAGTCAACCATGTGAAAAAACTCTTTGAGATATCAAACATGCAATAGCCTAAAATAATAACCACAATCATTCTGATAATGAATAATATCGTATCCATCAAAATTACCCCGTTATATGTGATAATTTTTCAAACGGTTTAGTGAACTATCCTTAAAAGATAAACATATGCCTTCTCTGACTTTTCAGTAGATCTATAACAGAGGAACGATATGTAGGTTAGGTTAGGTTCAAAGTGAGAGGGTATATTCGACCCTCCAAAGCAACCCGCAAGGGTTTATTGTGGCTCACACCTATTCACACTTGACCAAATAAACCCAGCTTCTTAACGAAGCCCACTAGTTTGTATGGTGAGTGGTCTTTCAGGTCAGAGTACGGCTCTGCCGAACTCTTAAGAACCTGATTCGGTTCCCAGCGGGACAGGCACACATTTTGTGCTCTGCGGTTTCACCATTTTCCAAACGGAGGCGACACACCCTGTCTTCCGACAGTCCAAGTCTCTGCAAATGACAGTGACCTGAAGGAAAGGCCTGTTAGACGCCGTAGTTCATCCCTACTGTAGTCCAACAAATGTTTGGTGTCAAGCATCGAAGGGTGAATAAACGCCTTGGAGTGAGCCAATCCTGGAAGGTTCTGCCAGAAGTCCATAAATCTTCTTGCCATACAGGTGTTCAATCTTTGGCAAAGCCTAAAGCGATGCCAATGACAGGTTCTGGCCGATGAAGCTGCTTGCAGCACCCTCCTTTGCATGAGAGTCAGCAGCTTCATTGCCTTCCAGGCCAGTATGGCCAGGAATCCAGACCAGATACAATTTGTTGAGTCAGTCCTATCGAGGAGAGTCGTTTTTGGCAATTTGCTACCAATTCAGACGTTGCTCGGTAGGAGCCAAGAGCTTCCAACGTCGCTTGAGTGTCTGAGAATATCTTTATTGACTTGTTCATGAGGTTGGATTCGTCCAATCTCTCCGCACACAATTCAATAGCGTAAATTTTCGCTCGAAATACAGTCACATAGGTTTCTAGACAGGTTGATATCTCTGTCCTGGGTTTGCGACTGAAAACACCTGCACCAGAACCGGAAGATGTTTTTGATCCATCTGTGAACCAACAACTATCTGCTCCTAATATTTTCTTCTCCCGGGGGATTCAGTCCTCTCTACTCGGGAACAGTACTTCATAAGGCAGTTCGTAGTTGACAGTTGGAGGCATAAAGTCAGGGGTCATTTCCAGAATTCTGTGACTTCCAGTGACAACCAACTGTTTGTTGCACTCTGCATTAAATTGATTTGTGTAATTGGCAATGTGCACAAGTCTATATGCAGTCCATCTGGCCTCTCTCTCTTCAGAAAAATGTGGAGAGGAGGTAGATCTAGATGGATCTCCATGGCCGCTGACGTTGTGGTACTGATGGCACCACTGATGGCCAGACAAACGATATGTAGTGAACTGTTTGAATTGTAGACAGACATACGCGATGGAAGAACTATTGTATAGGTAAAGTTTGCCTTCCTTGATATTCTTTTCATCCAAATTACTATTTTCAGTCTGAAAGTATCGCTTTCAGGGTAAACCAAACTGCGATTTAATAGCTTTCAAATGACTCTGTTGTATAGTCTGGCGAATTAAGACGCCTAACTCGAAATCTGACCTTCGTCTAATCCAGACATATAAACAACATTAATCTATTTTTATCACTTGCGGTGAAACAAACCAAATAAAAAACTAGGTCATTTTTGTATTGTGGCCTCAAACGAGTGTGTGATAATTGACATTTAATGATATGAGTAATTGCTTTTTTCAATGCCTCATTTTCAAGGCGATATTAAATGACTTCCAGCAATCAGTGCGATCGCCCGCATGTGAAAGCGACAAAAATTCGAATGAGGAGCAAGTTTAATCCCGATTTCAAGACCATCAACATCGTTAGGGTGTATTTTACGAACAGCAAGATTAATATTTTACCACCAAATTGCAGTCTTTTAATTTGAATATACTGTTGACACGGTAAGGAGGACCTGTTATTGTAAGTTCTGCAGTATATACTGAGAGTTTCAATGGAAACCCATAAACGTACGTGTGTTCGAGGGGACTCAATTTTCATAAAAAATTCATAAACGCAGTTTTACCTCCTACCGGGCAGTAGATACCTTCCATACTTTTCAGTGTCTTGTCTCTGTTCTACTGTAGGTTTTTACAAAATTGGCTCACTCATTCATGACAAGTTGTCAACAAATAGCAACAGTAATAACTGTTATATCTCGGTGAATATATTTATTCAATTCGATCGAAATGAGCGTCATTTGAGTCAGTTCACTTTGGCTAATGTAACACAAGTCGATTCATTCAGTCAGCATCGAAAGATCATTGGACAACTAAGAATCCACCCTGGGTATATTCATAGATATCGAGGGAGCGTTTGATAAAACAACCTTTCCAACAATTACCCAGCAACTACACCACAGGAATGTACCCCTAGTAGTAGAAGAATGGATACTCAAGATGCTCTCTAGTAGAGCAATAAGTATCAATGTAAAAGACATCACAGTTAGAGGACTGTCCACAGGGAGGGGTCTTATAAACCCTTCTTTGAAACATAGTTCTGGATACCATAATTATTCACCTCAACAACAATGGATTCTACACAATTGCATGTGCAGACGGGATAGTTATCATGCAGACAGTCAAATTTGTGAACACACTGTGCGATAGAGCGCAGGATGGGCTCAAATTAACAGAAACATGGTGTAAGGAACACTTACTGTCGATCAATCCCAAGAAGACTGAGATGATTCTTTTCATCAGGAAAAGAAGTTTATGGGGCTTAAAACCTCCCGAAATCTTCGAAAGCAAACTAAACTTCTCTGAAGAGGTGATATACTTTGGCACTATCCTCGACAGAAAGCTAACATGGAACTTCACCTACAGAGTAGAGCAAAAAAGCATTTGTGGCTTATGAGCAATGTCGGAGGACAGTGGGATGCGCATGGGGTTTTTCACCCCGTGTGGTCACCTGGGTCTACACTGCATTAAAAGACCTATGTTAACGTACAGAGCCATTGCATGGGAATCGAAAAATCTACAAGCAACGACCATCTAAAAATTATATCAACAACACCAACCGCGCCAATGGAATTGGTTACTGGTCTGACCCCTCTGGACCTGTAGGTTAAGGAGGTTGCTTTAATGGCCATGTTACGATTGCGCACGGCTGGTGGAAACCTCGAAGTAGGAATGGGTCAATTGAGGCTGAGCCTATGACGAGAAGCGCTTACTGCGCAACCTCTGCTGCAGGCAATCAGGGATGCAATTGAACCCAGGATTGTGTTTAATAAACCCTACAAAATACAAGTAAAACAGAACACAGAGTCAGATCTACAAATGCAGTACGCATATATACAGACGGCTCAAAAACCAAAGAAGGCTCGGGATGTGGAGTGTACTCCAGATCATTGAGCGTAGGGATTAAGTGGAGAATATGAAAAAATACCAGCGTGGTTCAAACAAAACTGGCTGGTATCTCAATCGCCACAAAAGAAATAACCAGGAAAGGAATTTCTGGCAAAAACATAATAATCTGCACTGAGAGCAGACAAGCCCTATTAGCCTTGAACAGATCAGGGCTAGTACCAGAGTGCTACTAAGATTTAGTCAAAGCCTCGGTAGATAATAACATTATCCTGAGGTGGATTAAAGGGCACGACAGGAGTCAAGGTAATCGCATTGCCGACTCAAAAGATGCAATCTTGCCAGGATCACCCTTGGCGACCCTAGGAAGCTGGCGCCGAAGAAATATCTGGCGATGACCAGGAAAAATCTACGCGTGACAGTAGGATTTCTGACTGGCCACTGTCAACTAACAAAACACCTCCACAATATTGGGCTAGTGGATACACCTCTATGCAGGATGTGTTAACAGAGGAATGGAACTGTCAGGCATGTCCTATGCGAATGTTCGGAGTTATCGTCAATAAGAGAGTGTGTGTTCAGAGAGTCTTAGCCTACACCTGCCAATATAAAGGAGATGTCTCCCAAAGACCTGTCCACCTTCATGGAAAGGACAGGATGATGATGACCTAGGAGGACAACTCCTTGGGAGGATGTACGATGGGTCACATGTGGCCAAAGTGCTGTAGGCCATACTCCATACTCTACATATACAGATCAGTCAGCATGAAAATTGGGTGCTCGGGATTCGATTGGCGAAGTTTCTACCGGTAAGAAAGTTATCGAAGCGCTTGAAAAGATGGCACTGATCACTGAGTGACCAAAGAGCCCGAAACCTGTCTGCAAGTGTGTTTCAATAATTGAAAATCAAGTCCGGCAGTGTTATCGCCAACAGCGTATGCAAGAATAACTTCAGTGAAGAATCTTGCACTGACACCTGCCGGATATATTCTTACCGAAAGGATGTTTAACTCAGAGTCCATTCAGCGATCTCCCCTTTCCAAGTAGAAAGCCTTCTCACGATAATGCGAGCTCTGTTGCAATGGGCTTTTTTCCCTAGCTACTTGTGGATTCTGAACAAAGTAACCAAATAATTCCTCATAGGAGTTGGACGTCGTCGACTAAATGACTCCAACCGTTCTCCCTGTAAAATCGGATCAAGGTTAAGAGCTTTTCAGTTTTTTAATTCCTGATCCTATTAACACACCTAGGAAGCCTCATCTAGCAGATGATGCAGCCAGGAAGAGACTTGTCACTTCCTCAAGAGCAGGGTACGTTATGAATCTGCCTTGCATCGAATTCTTGAGCAGCGGAAGTAGAATTTGTATCAGGAGAGGTAACAATACGCCTCTGAGTAGGTCCTGCGAACGCTTATGCTCTAACGATAATTCACTCAAACCAAAGGCGGACTAACCTTGCATGGTTGAATTTAAGCTATCATCATATATATCGATTGTAGATGCCCTCATATGGGTACGTTCTACGGCTATTAAGGTGGCTAGGGAATCTCACATTCGACAACCTCAATATCGACCAATCAACTGGATTTTTTCCTGAAGTTGGTGCACAAGTACGATTCAAGAGCTGCACATTCCAGCCTGGATGGCTATATGCCACCTGAGAGTATCACAAAAGCGTGGGTACAGTTAGTATCCTGTCTCTCTGAAATTTGTCAGGTCCTAAGATATCTACCTGGCGAAGGAAGTCACAGACACCGCCAATCAGGTCCTCACTAGATTGAGGAAAATGTACCATGGTATGGCAACGTGGGAGTGGATTATTCTTCATGAAGAAATTCGAGTCCTGCTTATGCAAGGTGCACACTGCGACAGGACGACTTAGGACGGGAACATGCCGTGACGGGAACATGCCGGGACGGGAACATGCCGGGACGGGAACATGCCGGAACGGGAACATGACGTGAATGTATCCATCTCTTTTTATAGTTTCTTATGGGGAACACGCACTAAGGTAGGCAACGGACCGGCATATGCCAGGACGGGAACAGGAAGGGCCAGACAGATGCTGTCTCCGCTTCAAGGCCACGTCTCGTCTTGTTCTCGTCCAGTGCCGTTCTGTCGCAGTGTGCGTTAGACTTGACAGAACACATACATTGTGTCTGCGGTAGGCATTATCAAAGGCGATGAAGCAACGGATGAAGTGTTCGGGTTGTTCTCACAGCAGTGGAAAGTGGCTTGGTTTCCAATGATGAGGTATCTGGTATGAGGACAAGCCCAGCACTTCGTCCGTTGTCTCATCGCCTTTGGTAATAATAAATCCAAAAAATAACTTTGACGTAGTTCTCTCGGATCTTGAAACTTTACACCCTTTGATCAAATACACTTATTTTACCTTCGTTTTTCTGTTTCATTATTAACTTTGCTTTTTTTCTCTTCCAGCCCGACACGGTACCCCAAGGATCAGTCGACATGTGCAAAGTTCTCGAAGTTACAGGCGCCGAGCAAGTCACCGGCCACCCCCACTCTCTCGCCCTCACGAGTCCCGATCGGGTGACCTTCGTGAAGGCGGCGAGTCGCGAGGATGCACGCTGGTGGGTCGAGTTGCTGGCGGTCTTCCCGCGCCGCCACAAGCGCAACGCCACCTTTCCGGGCGGCCGGGCCTCCCCCAGCCTCCCCAAGTTAGGGAGGAGTGCGTCGCCGCAGCCACCACGTCCGCGCCATCTGTCGGTGACGGGACCGAGCCCGCGCGCGAATTTCGAAACGCCGCCGCTGAAGGAAAGAGAGTCGCCGCCCAAGGAGCCGGATAGGAAACCGGCGTGGACACCTGCTAGGACTATGCCTATCGAGACGCCGACTAGGACGATGCCTATCGAGACGGCCCCGTCCAGTTATTCGAGACCTGGTGAGTTTCAGTTTAATTTTCATCTTATAACCCTTAGTTTATTTTTTTCGCGGTGGAATAATGAAAGCTCAAGATATTTGCATAAGCTTCACAGAATGCTCCATGTAAACTCTGTATTCCCATTTATTTTATTGAGAATGGATATTTTTGGCACGACCAGGGTCTCCAGGAAATGAAAACTATTTTCTTACTTTACTAATACTTTCCAGTATTACCATTTATTTTATCAAAATCAATATGCTGGAGTTCGATTTAATTCCTCGTTTATGCATGTGGTGACAAACCCTATATAGGATCTTGTTTCGATGGTGGCCCAAACTTGTTTCGAAGGGAAGGGGAGTATAAAAATATGTCACATATATGTTTATCTACCATAATGAATAATTTTATTGATAACGACCGTTGAATATCAATTCTCTTATAAAATATCTACATGTAGACGTAAATAACCTCCTTCCCTCTACTGTTGAACGGGGCAAGATATCAGAGTTGAACAAATATTTGTAAAAGGAATTACAATATGATTTCCCAATATTCCCTGACATTTATTTTCTCAGGAGGTTGTTGTCGGGAACTGCACCTTCCTAAGTGGGCCGCTAGTGTTTAGCTGTATCTGGCCACTTATTTTTTGACCCTTGTCTTGTATGAACCATTTTTCATAACGATATTTCAGTTCAATAATATGTTCC
The DNA here is from genome assembly GCF_025532065.1 of Leptinotarsa decemlineata. NCBI lineage: Eukaryota > Metazoa > Arthropoda > Insecta > Coleoptera > Chrysomelidae > Leptinotarsa > Leptinotarsa decemlineata. The sequence goes on along the minus strand of NW_027412556.1, from coordinate 5,395,545 downwards.
TGAAGAATTACTTTGCACAAGTCACACTTTTGTCGCAGACAGGTCAAAAATGTAAATGAGTTCGATTGTAACCGACAATGAACAGATACATCTGTCAAATATTCAGTTGAAAAGTAAATAAAGTTCACTAAAATCCATTCAAATCAATACATGGTCCTACGAGCCGGATTAATCTAGAAAAACATTCGGTGAACTTAAACTAAACAAGTGCGTGTATCCAATTTAGGTATTGGCATGCGTGGCAGAGAAACAGGCAAGCCTGGCAGAAACCATCAAATTCCACAAAGTGGGTCTCCTTTGAATTCACATTCATTCTTTTCCAAATAAAGAGTAGATACAGTCCACTAAAATCTATTGAAGCCAATACATGGTCCTTCGAGCCGGATTAATCTAGAAAAACATTTGGTGGACTCAAAAGTAAACAAGGGCGTGAAACCAAGTAAGGTATTGGCTTGCGTTCCACAGAGTGGGTCTTGTTTGAATTCACATTCATTTATTTTCAAATAAAAAGTAAATACAATCCACTTAAATCAATTCAAGTCAATACGTGGTCCTACGAGCCGGACTCAAAAACAAACAATTGCTCAAAACTAATCAAGGTGTTGGCGTGCGTGACAGAAGAGCAGATAAGCCAGGCAGAAACCATCAAGTTCTACAAAGCCGTCTTTGAATTCACATTCATTCTTTTCCAAATAAAAAGTATATACAGTCGGATGGAAACAATCAATGTGAGACGGAAACTTTACCTTCTGCAACAAAAGGCATTTAAATATACCTACGTCTCCGGCTTGTCCTAGAATTTTGTCTGCTCGTCCAAAAAAACAGTATTTTACAAGTGGTACAAGGTTTTCACAGAAAGTGAAAATGTTGAGACGTCATTTTCACCAACACTGTTGTCGTGGACTGCAGGGGGTTATTCACTAAAGACGCAACGACTTCTGTCTGTTTCTCGACCGAGATAGATTTTCTTCCAGCTCCCCTAGCTCTTGCTACTCTTCCAGTTGTTTGGAAATTTTCAACCAATTCCCTGAGATCTCTTCAGCAGATCGGATTATCACGTAATCTTGTATTGAACAACGGTTCTGCCTCACAAAAATTACGGCCGCACTTGGCGCATATAAGGTTCACTTCTGCGTTGAAATTGAACCTTTTTACCCAATTCAAGACGCTGTTACTGTCGAGTCTGTTGATTTTGGAACCGCCGGGAGGTACAAATTCTAAATCCACGGTTCTCTTTTCTGGATTTGAGAGAAGTCTTTAAACGCAACAGGATATGAGATATTGACAACCGACGCGGAACCCTGCGTATTTATAGGTACAGCTGTGCCACATTAACGAAGTATCTTCGGTAAATATAGTTAAGAGACCTTCGCATTTAACTGAATTGTTCGCGCCTCCTATAGAACGCATGTGTTATTCAGATTTATGCAACCGGCAAACAAATTATCAATGATTTCATTCATACGAAGCAAATAATCGTATGCAAATCAAAAATACGACGCTAAAAATTTTTTTCTCTCACATGTTGGGCGGATTGTTCTCGGCGATCCCACCTTTATAGTGTCACCAACTGTAGAGACAGCTGTTATATTTGCATTTTGAAATTATCAGTGACAAAAGGGCGTTTGATACTTATGCTAAATTATACGGGGATTATCTTTTATGTTTTTTTCAAAAAGTGGAAACCACCAAATGTGGCATCATTATATTTGTAAAATTCGCCTTTCATCACCCTAACTAAACTCAAAAATACCTCAAAAATTGACGACTTAGTTGGCTTCAAACCACTGAGTAGTTTGAAAAAACTACTACAATGCAAGTGTTTCATTAAAGGTTTTCATTGGATGAGGCTTAGAAGTTATACATATACAGTGCAAATCTCATGATGGACGACCAGAATAGCTAGATAGATAGATCTTTATTCTTGAAAAATATAGACATTATTCATACATTTTGTTTAGGATTTTGAATAAATATATAACAAAAATATTCAGATCCATGAGATCATACATATTACAGGTGTAGTTTATGAAATTACTATGGATCTTCATCAAGTAACGGCCGAATCAATCAGAAAAATATTACAGATCATTTCATAATTAAACAACATATACGCACAAAGCATTGAGCTTGACTGCAAATATAGTTGTTTTCTTTTCCTCTTTTCTTCCTATTCTACTCCTTTTTTTCTATTATATTTAACAATTCTAAAGTATCGAAATGATATTAGAAATCAAATAATTTGATAATAATTCTGACTTCTTTTCATATCCTCCAGTATATTATTATATGCTAGTTGTTGCCCGTGGCTTCGCCGCGTTGAATTTGATTTGTCACATTAAGTTTCGTGACAGATCATTTCAAATAAATAGTCACAATATTTTTTTATTAACTCAAAACTTCAGGTTTCCAACTTCGAAACTGACAAAATTCAATTAAATCTTTGTACCCCTATTTTTCCCTCTTGGGGTGGAAATTCCTGATTTTCTTTTTTGATACTTATTTACGCTATACAAATAACCTACCTGCATATTTCAAGATTCTAGGTTCAGTAGCTTCGGCTATACGTTAATATAACAGCGGGCAACAGCTAGTTTGGAAAATCCGTATCTACAATATTATGACAGATAACTGCTGTTGTATAGGCAATTTTTATATTTAGGGTCATCCCATATTCCACATAACAGATAATTTGTGAAAATATTCGATTTCACCACAGTTTTGGAAAACTCGGATTAAAAATCGCGGAATTTTCAAATTTACCCAATCCTAAAAAATACACAAGCCACATCATTCGCCGAACTTCATCGACGTTATTTGCTGATACTGGAGGAAACATCACAAATTTGAAGAGACACGATGAATGGATACACAGATAATTCACTCACAAACAAAATTAAAATTGCCAAGACAGTTAAAAAATTATCAGATGGAAACAATCAATATGAAACGGATACTTAACCTTCTTGTTCGGACTGCAATTTGAAAATACCTACGTCTACGGCTCGTCCTAGAATTTTGTCTGCTCGTCCAAAAAAACAGTATTTCACAAGTGATTCAAACTTTTCATAGAAGGTCGAGAGAATCTGAATGACGAAGCTCGCCCTGCACATCAACAACCGATGAAAATGTTGAGAAAGTTAAGAAAATGGTTTGGATCAGATTAGCTGGCCCATGGCCTGAGTCACTGCAACATTTTCAGATCTATTGTGATGCTCCTTGGTTGTTAGAGCTCATTGTCTAGCTTGATCTTTTTGATGAGACTCCATAGCCCTGATACTGACCCCTTCATAAAGCTGACAGCCTCTGGTTTCACTTCCCCGCATCTTGCGTGTCTCAGCCTTGCTATCGATTCGCATTCACAGAGCACATGCAGTGTGGTTTCTACCTCTTCTTGACAGAAACTGCATTGGGTTTCTTCTGTCAGACCCATGTTGCTCATATGTTTCCTGAGTCGGCTATGTTCCGTTAATAGACCCACCACTACCCTTACAACCGTACGGTTGTGGTTGAGCAGGTCTTTCGTGAATCTGGGCGATGGTTTCTTTATGAACTATTTCGCCTGCCTTATTTCTGAGAGCTTATTCCATCAATATATCGATTTGGCTTGCATCAATGAATTCATGGATGTCTTCATTCATGCTTTCGCTACCTCGCAGAAGGGTTCTGGGCCTGTCATAGCCTTGGATGCGCCTTCACGGGCTAGAACATCGGCCTCATCATTGCCTTCATGACCTTTATGTCCGGGTACCCAAGCTAGAGTCACCCTATTTTGGGTATTTAGCTCCGCGCTCAGACAGCTTCCCACCAGTCTTGAGAAGACTCGAAATGAGTTGAGGTCCTTAATTGCCGCCTGGCTGTCAGAGAAAATGGCAATAGTTTCATTTGTGACCTTCTGCCTGTTTACTTCTCCTATACAGGGTTCGATGGCCGCTATTTCTTCCTGGAACACAGTTGCATTATGTCCGAGGCTGAGAGTGATTCTCGTCTTTGCTCTGCCTCCGTATATACCGGCTCCCACTCCTTCTTGGGTCTTTGAGCCATCTGCATACCAAGTTTCTTCCGCTTTTACCGGTGGGCCGTTTTGCTAGTCCTCTCTACTTAGTATGGTGATTTTGAAATATTTTTGAAAGTTGTACTGGGGAAGTGTTATCCACGGACATTCCTAGTATTGGATCTGCCTTCAGTTAATTGTACAGTTTCAAGTATTCTGCACCGTGTGACTTGGCTGATTCGGGTTTGCCCCTGCATTAGCCTGTGTGTCACCAGTCGAGCTTCTCTTCGTATGTAGATGTGCAATGGTCCAAGTCCGAGTAGGATCTCAAGTGCTGTAGTTGGGGTAGTTCTCATGGCTCCTGCGACGCTTAGGGTTATGGAGAATCGTCGTGCTGTTAAAGAAGTTGTTAAAGAAGAAAAAGGAATTGTTGAATGACGTCAACGGCGATCCAGATTTGCTCAAAAGGGTCATAATTGGTGATGAATCATGGGTGTATGATTATGACATCGAAACCAAAGTATAATCGTCCCAATGGAAGAGCCCAGGAGACCCAAGACCGAAAAAAGCACGTCTAGTTTGATTACATGTCAAGGTTTTGCTCAGTTTTCTTCGATTACCGTGGCGTAGTGCAACAGGACTTCTTGCCACATGGTCATATGCTCAATAAGGAGTATTATCTTGAAGTTATGCTCCCCTTATAAGAAGCAATACGAAGAAAACTCATGGCTTTCGCATAACAATAACGCACCTGTTCACTCATCGTTGCTTGTTCGTAATTTCTTGGCCAACTTAATCATGCCTCAGTCACCGTATTCACCAGATTTGGCCCCCTGTGACTTTTCTTATTGCCAAGATTGAAGAGACCCGTGAAAGGACGGCGTTTTGCGACGATTGAGGATTGGAAAACACGCTATCACAATTTTATTATAGCTAAGAGGGGGACTACTGTGAACGGGACAAAATAGAAATTGGTGAATAAATTGATATTTTTTGAGAAAAATGTCACTTTATTTTTCGAACAGCGTATATGCGGCAAGATTATTCGCAGTAGAGAATCGTATTCAGTTGATTGAACAAAGTTGGCAGATTAATTGGAAAAAAAGAACGGATAGTGGTCAGGTTCCTCGTGTGCGAGCGCGTGTAGCGGGATTCTTTAGATAAATCTAGTTAGCATAGATTATGAAAATATTTGTTATGGAAATAGTGTGAGTACCTTCATGTGACCTGAAAGTTATTAGAGAGTAATAACCTCGGCGGATAACCGCAACGTCGTTCCTAAATATAAATAAAACCCGACAATGAAATAAGCGCAATAAGATAGGTAGTTAGCGAGGCGGTTAGACGGAATCTGCATCTCCGAGATTCTAAAATCTTCCAAAAGCTCACTTTTTGTTCGTTTTTGGATTGATTGAAACTTTATACAGACGTTATTTTTGGTATGAAAAAAAAAGGATTTTGAAATAGTCGGTAACAATCTGAATCCTCCATTTTTATATATCTCTTGGAACGAAAATCTGTGTGTTACTTTTTTGAAAAATAGACATGAATAGATAATTTTTCGACTACGTTGAGTACACAAAAAAAAGTAGTAAACGACAGATCAAGGTCACTGTCATCATACTCAGTTAGGGTTACTTTCACTAGTCAGTGTATTTACGACAGATTCAACAAACCATCAGAGATAATTAATTAGTGAGTACCCTTCGTTATCTACCCATTCGTCAGGAATTGGTCTGGGAGCGCTGTCATTCTGAAACGAGCCCTTAGAGAAATAACAGCAAATTCAACGACCTGTTGATACTTGTAAAATACGACTACTCTTCCTTACCTAACGATTTGTTATGTCAGGATAGGTTAAATCTGTCCTTTACCTAAGGATTCGTTAGGTAAAGGACGGATAGCGCTTTTAAAACGACAGAAGCCCATAATGAATTAACGACAGATTCGACGACTTGTTAGAGATAATTCTATAGTACCTTCTGTTACTGAGGGTCTGCCAGGTAACGGTCTATTACCGCTGTTGAGGTGAAAGATATTTATTGAATCAATGAATCCAGCTGGAAATGATTGTACAGTTTTTTCTTTTACCCAACGATCTCAGAAGTACCTAACGGTTTGTCATGTAATGGACAACTGAAAGGTAGCGGACAACTGGCACTATCATGATGAAAGAGGTTTTTAGTGAATCAACAGCAGATTCAATGACCCGTTGGATATAGTTGTAAAATACCCTTTATTGCTGAGGGTCTGTCAGGTAACGGTCTGTTAGCGCTGTTGTGGTGAAAGAGATATTTTTTGAATCAATGGATCATCGGTGGGAAATGATTGTACATTATTTTCCATTACCTAACGATCTCTGAATTACCTAACGGTTCGTCAGGTAACGGAGCTATCATGGTGTAACGGCAGACGGAACGTCAGGTAACGGACAACTGGCGCAATCATGGTGAAAGAGGCCGTTAGAGAATCAACAACAGATTCAACGACCCGTTAGAGATAATTATAAAGTACCTTCCACTACCGAGGGTCTGTCAGGTAACGGTCTGTTAGTGCCGTCGTGGTGAATGAGATATTTATTGAATCAATGGATCCAGTTGGAAATGATTGTACATTATTTTCCATTACCTAACGATCCCTGAATTACCTAACGGTTCGTCAGGTAACGGCGTTATCATGTTGTAACGGCAGACGGAAGGTCAGGTAACGGACAACTGGCGTTATCATAGTGAAAGAGGCTGTTAGATAATCAACAATAAATTCAACGAACTGTTATAAATAATTGTAAAGTACCCGTACCGAGGGTCTGTCAGGTAACAGTCTGTTAGCGCTGTCGTGGTGAATGAGATATTTATTGAATCAACGGATCCAGTTGGAAATGATTGTACAGTATTTTCCATTACCTAACGATCTCTGAATTACCTAACGGTTTGTTAGGTAATGGACAACTGACGTTATCATGATGAAAGAGGTCCTTAGTGAATCAACGGCAGACTGAACGTCAGGATAGCGGATAACTGGCGCTATCGTGGAGAATCAATGGCAGATTCAACTACCCATTAGATATAATTGTAAAGTACCTTCCATTACTGAGGGTATGTCAGGTAACAGTCTGATTGCACTGTCTTGGAGAAAGAGATTCTTGATGAATTATAGACAGATTCAACGACCCGTTAGAAATAATTGTACAGTACTCTCCATTACCAAAAGATACGCCAGGTAATGAACCGATCGCGCTACCAGTGTGAAGAAGGCACTCATGGAATTAATAACAGAATTAACGACCTGTCAGAATCAATTATTACCCCGACTTACCTAACAGTTCGTCAACTGGCTTTGCCAGTTTCGAAGTAAAAAAAGCTCTTAGTGAAACAACTCCAGGTTTAGTGACTCTTTGGAGTTACTTGTTCTCAATGACCCATCAGGTAACGGACCGATAACAACGCTGAAGTGGTGAATCAACTTAAAGGACTATTAGCTCTGTCGTAGTAAAGGTTAGTAAGTTAACGGTACATGTCATGACTCCTTAGAGATACTTTCACTGTATTCCATCTCCTAACAAGACGTCAGGTGACGGACCGATAACGTAGTCGTATTGAAAGAGGCCCTTTGTGCATCATTGCAGATTTAATGACTCATTGGAGATAACTGTACTGCGGGTCTTCTCTAAATTGAGTCCATCAGTGGAGGAAATGGGACTTCTCCAAAAAACAGTTAGCGCAATCGAGAAAAACCTGAGCATTTACCAAGGAATAGTCAAAAACGGCAAGGAATTTAAAGTCTACAAAACTCGAAGGAACTCCTCATATCAAGGCATCATAGACTATCGAGAATATGAAAGACCGGTACCAGAAACAATGAATACCTGACAGAAAAACAAGGAAAAGTCGATACTTTGTGAAATGTGTTAGCTTTTGGTGCTCAAAAGCCCAGAATTTCTATTTTGATCTAAAAAATAACGGGTAGAGCCCATTGGTCCAAGATCAACCAGATGATAAAGAGCACACCTTCACCACTAACCTCTAGATTGGTTTTTCGGTCATATATGATGAAGAAATATGCTGAATCAATTGCGAAGAAATTGGTATTGCAACCTCCAACCAGACAAACAGAACCTTGGATCTGTTTGGTGTTGTTGTTCCAAGATCATAACATCCTATAAACCTAACTATCAAAAGGGAAATAGAAGACAAACGGTAAAACCTGAAAACAGTGAACCTAAATATGGTGCAAACGATGCTGAGGAAATCCAATTAACTTATAATGGAGTATAGTTCATCAAATGAAAAACTGTGAAGAAGACTGCAAGTTTGAGAAGTCGGCAAATAGGAGGTATTCCTTTTCAGAAAATATATTCAATGGGGATAACCGGGTATAACCAAGAATGGAAGCTCATTCGAATCTGATATACTCTCCAAATTGAACCCGTTTTTTATCGGTATACATATTCAATATATATATTCTTCAAAGAAAACGTGGGAGGTTCTATCGCTTTGCCGTTCACACTTAGCCGATTTTTTTATTAGTAATTCTTCCCAAAATCGATCGAGTTAAATCACCGTTATATTTTTTGTGGCGTATGTACGAATACATCAGTGTTCTTAAGTGCATCAGCATGACTGGAGTTATCTTAACAATTGTTCACTCTAGGTAGTAATGCATGGAATTTGGTACGATGAGTCGGCAAATGCTGTTCAATTTCGAGGCGTTTCGAAATTTGCCCAGAAGCTTTCACACTTCATTCAGTTGATTTCCATAAAGTTTACGAGTGATATTTAGAGAATTATGTACTTAGTTTTGAATAGGAAAACATAGTTCTCATGTATGACGTTATTACATAATTAGTGTGGGGGATTCGGCGCTATAATATTTGTAAATCTTTCAGTTTGTTGATGTGAAACATCTATAGCCGCCCGTAAAATCGATTTCTGTCGTGGCGACGGGCCGCCATGCGTAAGCGACTGTGCGATTCTCTTTCCACTGGTTCGGCGTTACGACATGTTTCGCTAACACAGTAGTTTCTTCAGCAGCGATTTGAATACTACAAGTTGCTTCTTACGCTAATATTTATATACCACAGGTAACTACAATTGAGACTACCTCCATCAAATTACCTAAACCTCTACAATAGGGAATGTTCCTGCTGACGAAAATTAAGTAGTTTTCAGGAAAGAGCTCTAAAACAACGCATTTTAAACTTATCAGTTCAACCTTTTTCTTTAAAAAATTATTTAAATACTTAAAAAAAGAGGAATGAAATAATGCATTCAACATTTAAAGGGATTCGTTTCTATTTCACCATTTGGCAACATCGGTTATAGCTAATAAAGGACAATGAATCTGTTACCTGTATGAGACAAACAAAGATGACATATTTCAGAGGCGTGCTTTTCTGTTTACTTATGTTCCGGGTTCCGAGACATTCTGTGACATATGACATTTTGTGCACCTAAGCTATATTCCTCTATATAAATAAATTCAATTCAATTAAATTTTATTTGGAATATGTTAATATACAATTTATTAATATTATGGTTAGGACCACTAGGAGTTTGAGGAAAGCAGCCTAAGCGCAGGTGGCTTGTAATGTGCTTCCGTCTGTCTCCCCGTGGAAGTACTTTAAAAATATATCAGGCACAAAAGTAACAAAAGATTAAATAACTGTTGCAGTTGTATTAGTGAATAGACAGAGGAAGCTGGTATATTTCATGAGAATAAGTACCTATAATTATCTAGGTTTACATAATATTGGAAATAGGTACACATACACTGAAAGACACATAAATAACAAAACAACTGTTGTTTATGTGGCTTGTGGAGGTGGTATTGAACTATAATTTATATTCTGCCTTAGTTGTTGATTTATAAAGATAATTTTCCTTTTTTGAAGTAGAATATCTAGGTACGTAAAATTATTTCAACTTGATATAGGCGCTGTTGCCAATATGTGAATTAGAAACAAATCCCTTTGAAAATTGAAACCCAACATTTGAAATATTAATTTGAATACTTTTCGAAGTGAATTTGAAAAACTCATGAATTAAACTCAACTTTATTTTGTTCATACTTGAATTTGCTGTAATAACCCAAATTGAAGAACATTTCCCATTGGCATGTAGCTTTGTGTAAACAAGTCATTGAAATCAACACGAAATGACTATCAATGTTCATTACGTAGCCATTATATATTTTCGTTTATTCAATATTCATATATTCATGTAGTTATATTTGTATCTGTTCAGCTGGGCTTAATATTGTTCTGTCCATATACTCTGCTCTTGTCTAAGCATTATTTTATAGTATATATTTGTTAATTTAATGTGCCGTATACACGTTTTAATTTACTAGACTTTGCCAATAAGACGTTCAGATCTTGGGTAATAAAGCATGTTTTGATTTGATTTGATTTGATTTGGACGTCTACTGCGTTCGACATCATCGGTGTCTCTACGACCACGTTTTAAGTCAGTAAACCAACGTTTGATTGTTGTTTCTGATGGAACAGACTCCTTATAACCATTGCTTCCCTTGAACGGTATTTTTTACCATCAAGGAGCTGTGTAAAATTAAAACACGAAATTGTTTTGGATCCATTGTTTTGAAAATAACAAAAGTAGTGTAACTCTCAGCACAATAACTCACAAACTTATGAGTAGAATATCAGAAATTTCAACAGCTTTCTTTTGAAGATTAGTACTTACTGAAAGAGCGGTGAATGCAATAAGATTAGCGCCATCTATGTGTTAGTCCCGAGACTTTTCATAACATGACTGTTCTGTTTTGATATTAATTTGAATATCCTAACAGAATGATGTAAATAAAATCCAATTAATTTGAATTAGAGTTTATTCATTACTGTCAAAAATAGGAAAGTCTGAGATCGTCAGTCGCAAATCAGAATATAAAAAATATAAAAAATACTTTGTTTTTATAATGTTATCCTGACCACAAATACAGAGTGATTCAGCTATACATATATAACAATGACAATGGGTGATATTATAATGATAGTGAAACTTAGCAGTTCTCCTAACTTCGGTGGTATACAGAGTGCAAAATCCACAATTAAAGGAACATATTATATCCTGAAGATAATAAAAATGCGTTAGCCTTGAGGGGTTAGCCTAGAGAAAATCAAAAGAGAGAGAGAGAGAACTGTTCATTTCGTCTGACAGGCATATGTCATTTGTCATATGAAAATTATGAAGAAGAGGAGACTGAATCTCGTATAATACGATGTGAGGAGAGTTCAGATAGCTTGATATTATGAATAATTTGATGTTCAAGGGATACACTACAGGGTCTGGGATATTCAACAGTTCTTTTTGATTAATTGGGAGAATTATTGAAGTCTTTCTTTTCTAGCTTCAAAATTGAATAGAAAAATGGACATGCTTTCGATAACCAGTACCTTTCGCTTAATGTGAGCACTGTAACATAGTTTTGCAAGTAAATCGCTCGGATATGATCGAAAACGAAAGTGAATATTTATGCGCTGTGGCTACTTGTGAATCAGTTTGTCAAATCCGATTATACAGTCACGTGAAAATGAAAAGATGTAGTGGCATTTGTCGATCATATTAGATTTTTTGTGGGAATTTATTTGATGTTTCTTCGGTGCACACCGTATTCTCAACTATGAATTGGAGTTCAAGAATAGAGAAAACATTTTTGAAAAGTTCATGAGAGAATCTTTTGGAGTGTTCAATTGATTTATTAGATGCTTCTTCTCAGAAACAAGCTACCGTCATGCTTGATGCCATAATTGAATATTTACTCATTTTGACGCACGTAATTACGTTAGTAGAGCAATAAATTGTATTAATAGCCAGTTATTAACTTATATAATTATATGTTTGTTGACAATTGTAATCTCGACTTTTTATTTGCCGAGTTGAAATTGGATATTCTTATTTTTAGTATATATGTACCTATGTTCATTTTAAAAGTGGCATTGCAACTATTCCAAGAACGTTTTTGATATATTTCAACTCCATGTCATTCGATGGAAACTGTAAAATATTAAATTTAATGAGGGTTTACCGTTCCTGAATATTGTAAGATAAGTTCATTTGCAGAGACCATAGTAGCATTCGCCGAGAGGAACACGAGAGAGGGACTAGGACCTTTTCAGCTCAAAAGCGAAGAAATACAACATAATCAAGGACCACAAGACACCGAAGTACACAGTCGACACAAACTTCACGTTTGGAGTAATGGAACGTGGAACGTTTATGGATAACATAGAATGGGAGTTGTAATTTGCTGAGTAGAAAAATTATTCTATTACAGCTATCCGCTCGAATTGTATACATCCGCCGTCCAAGTGGAACTGTTCGCTATTTTGCAATGAGCAAATAAAATCACTTGGAGCGGATTGATGTTCTTATACACAGTCAGGCCGCAACTGGATCATTAATGAATCCGAATTGATGTCGAGACTGGTCTGGGAGTGGTAACACAGAATATTTGACCTATATAACGGGTCTTCCGACAGGGACTTCTGGCAAAAACATCGTCGCTGTCTGTGAGAGTGTGCAGGAGAATCCGAGACATTTGATTTCACGTTGCTCACAAGTACTCGGCCTTTCACAGATCACAACTTGGCGAATATTGCGCCGTGGCTTGGGTCTGCACCCGTAAAAAATTAAACGGACCCATGAAGTGGAGGTAAACACCATAGACAATGAGGTGTGTTTGCTGAATGAGCTCTAGAGCAGTTGGCAACTAACCCTAATTTTCATCGAAAATTCATCTTCAGCGATGAGGCCCATTTCTGAATGAATGAGTACGTGAATAAACAAAATTGTGGAAATTGTGGAATCCACATGAAATCCAAGAGTGTCCAATGCATCCCGAAAAAGTCACTGATTTTGGGCTGGCGACGTCATCGGTCCATATTTCTTTGAGATCGACTCTAGGTCGATGATTACCAACTTCTTCTGGTCTGAATTGAATGGTCTGGACATGTGGTTTCAACAGGACGGCGCTTTGTGCCACACAGCTCATGCCACATTGCATATTCTGCACGAGCGATTTGAGGACATGGCCATCTCACGTTAAGGTTATGTGAAATGACCACCAAGATCGTACGATTTGACTCAGTTAGACTTTTTTGTGGAGTTTTCTCCAGTCTCAGGTGTATGCGAATAAGCCACAAACCAAAGCGGTCGTCAAAGCCAACATAACCTATGCCATCGGTCAATTTCAGCCTGATTTATGTGCCAGAGTCATGGAAAATTAGACGTTCCAGATGCGCTCCACCCAGAGAAGCCGTGGCGGACAAGTAAATAAAAAAAATTCAATGGATATCTCACACACACTTTGTTCCATTTAAATCTAAAAATAGGAAGCACTGAATGAAAGACCCAATAGGTTTATACTGGGTGCATGGATATTTGAATGTTTAGGAATCACAGAAAACCAAAAAACTGATGAGTGCGGATAGTAGTTAAACTAATGTTGAACTAGATCGTGATAGACACATGCCATCCGCAATGACATCCGAAGCTGGATCAGGAGGTCATAGAGAGGTCATTTAGAGGTCATGTCTTGTAATTGAGTAGTCGGCAATGACCAGATGGTTTTTAGTTCATGTGTTCTGCCGCCCGTTAATGAACGATGTCGCTGCTGTCGCTAATGAGGGTGGTGTATCAAAAGGACCTTAATTTTCAACCCTAATATCAATTTCGTATATGTATCGTGTAAATGGGTACCGGGGTACCGTCCCGTGTCATACTATCAAGACAGATCTTTGATTGTCTGAGAAGATGAATAAAAACCGCTTTTTCAAAAAAGCATGAATTGGCTCAGAATAATTTTAGCATTACTCATTGGACATTGTACATTTGGAGCACAAATGAACAAAAGCAACAGTCATCTTTCCCGCTCCCTTGAGAGTAGACTTTGGAAAATCCTAACTTCACACTACTTTTTCAGCATGGAAAATAATGAATAATGCAAGCTTTCTGAAGTTGAGCTGAGCCGAGCTCAAGTCAAAGCTCGGCCCTGCTCGAATACATCCCTAGTTTTTAGTGATGTTTGAATTTTTATTGTCATGTGTGCATTATAATGTTTTACTTATTTGTGTCTGATTTATGTTATCAATGTTCTCTTTACCTTTTTTCTCTTGGGAATCCCATAGCTGCAACTGCTCCCCATTCTATGGTGGTTGCGTGGAAGAGCGCTATTTTATCAATTTCTCAACATATAAAAGCGAACGATGCCATTTGCTGTTAAATTCTTCAATATTTGTAATGGAATGAAATGAAATGCTTTATTCAAATAGGATACATCCTAATATATACAACAATGATAGTAATGTTAACATTAATTTACATATAAATACAAAAATACAAAAAAGACCTACTTATATTTGTTAATAAGTAGTCTTACCTACGATAATTGAAAATACAAAAAAAAAAGAATAAAAAATATCACATAATACCTTAATGGTCACTTAAATGGTCTAATAAATTTATTTTGAACAGAATAAGACTGTTAGAAGACTACATTTTCAGGTAGACTGTTATACTTAATAAATCCTTTCAACATTAATGTTTTAGTGTTGAATGTTTTTGTTTGATTATTTACATAGAAATTATTTTTTGATTATTGAAAATTACAAATTTGTCAACATATGAGGGTAGAAGGTCATGTAACATTTTGTAAACATAAATCATCGTTAAATATGTAAGCCTATTTTCTATAGATAACCAATCTAGAGTATTTAACATTAAATATATATGGGTACTCCTGTCACATCTCAAAATAATCCTCATTGCGCGATTCTGTAGTTTTTGTAGTGTTCTCATTTTATTCAAATCACTTGTGTATAGAAGAGTGGGACAATATTCAAAATGTGGTTGTATAATTGTCTCATATCCGTGATTGCATAGTTGAGTGTCGGGATACTCTTGTGAAAAAACATAATTTTCTTCAAAAATTTTTTCTGTATGTAGGTGAAATGGTTATTCATTGATAGATGATTGTCTAACATGAATCCTAGATATTTGAATTCAGTAATGAGTTCAATTTTATCATTTTCTATTTTTATTTCAATTTGATTTAAATCTAATTCTCTGTATTTAAACGGTGTAGTAAGTATCAAACCCTTTGTTTTGTTAACATTCAGCTTCAATTTATTAGTTTTTGAATATATAACAATATTATGCAATGCTTCATTCATGTTTTTAATAGCTTTATCTATATCTTTATCACTAACCGATACTAGGGCATCATCGGCGAAATAATGTTCATATTCACATTCATTACATTTGCTGATATCATTAATGTATATTAAGAATATTAATGGCCCCAAAATACTTCCCTGCGGAACCCCGTGGTCTATGCTTATTGCTGTTGATACAAATTCATTGATTTTGGTTACCTGCTTCCTTTCTGTGAGGTAATCACTGATCTAGTCAAGTACTCCTTCAATGCCATATTTTTTCAATTTTTCAATTAATATTTCACGATTAACCTTTTCAAACGCACGTTTAAGATCTAAAAATACTGCTACAGTGTACATGCCTTTACTCATTTTATCTTTCTATTCAGTAACTGTAAGTTGAATTGCGGATTCGCATGAGTGTCTGGCTCTAAAACCAGATTGGTTTGTGAATAGTATGTTTTTTTTATTGAAATATTTTAACAGTTGTTGATATACTACTGATTCTAACAGTTTTTCAGCGCAAGGTAAAGTGTTAATTGGCCGATATTCGTCACATTTTTTTGTGTTTGGAACTTTTTCGATAGGCGTAACTGTACTTGTTTTTATATCATCTGGAAAACTACCATTTTGTAACGAGGTGTTGACAAAATGACACTACACATGTCCAATTACTTCAAAACTACTCTTTTTGCTCGATAATGCATCTACTTGTGATCCTTTGTTTGCTAAATTGGATACAATTACTTTCAAATCTTGAAGAGTTAGTATTTTAAAATCACTGTAACACTGTAACAATTTGTTATTGTTATTTAGGGTGACAATGAAAACTTTCATTCAAATCAAATCAAATCAAATTTATTCCATGTTAATATACAATTTGTTGTATGACATACATAATTAATAAATTTCAATTATCTTGAATGAGTAACTTTCACCTAGACATTGAAATGCCTGTATTGTGATCTGTTACTCACCAAGATAAGAGCTCAGTAAGTACATTTTATAAAATAATAAAAAAATATGATAATATTATAATAATTCATGGTAATACGATTAGTGAGAAAGAGAAAAAAAATAAAATAAACATTTTTTTTTTCAAACTCTGAGGAAACAAAAACAAAAAAAAAATACAATATACAAATACAATATACAACAATATACAAATGGTATAGGAGTTGCTATTCAATGTGTAAAATTCTTTTTTATTCCTTTTAGTATATGTCAAATTTTTGAGGGTTTTCGATTATGAATTGTTTGAGCTTTTGTTTGAATTTATTAATTCCTTTGATAATTTTCAATTCTACTGGGAGTATGTTGTATAATTTCGGACCATAATAAAACACGAATCTTTGTGTATGGCTTTTCTTGTATAGAGGTATTTTGATATTTAAATTCTCGATTGCTCTAGTTCTTACCGTTATACGTGTTGAGTAATTACTAAATTTCGGGAACATCCATATTAGACACAGGTAACTGTATAATGATCTTACGTTTAGTAATTTAGTCTCTTGATATAAATGATCCGTTGAAAATCGTCTATTTTTTTTCAAAATTATTTTCAAAATTGAGTTCTGTGTTATTTGTAAGCTGTTAATGTGGTTGTCGAAAGTACCCCCCCATGATGTCATGCAATATCTTATAATGGATTCTGCCAAAGACTGATATATTAATAATGAGTTTTTTTTAGATAGAATATCTCTGAGACTATAAAATTTACGCATGAGTAGCCTCATCCTTTGTATTACATATGAAATTTGTTTGTCCCATCTCATATGTTGATCAATAACAAGACCCAAATATTTAATGGATACAGTTTTTTCTATTATCGGGCATTTACAATTGTAATTTTTTGTGCAGGTCATTTTGTGTAATTTCAGTTCATTAATATGCGGCTGATCATCTGAATTTAGTGAAAAAGCCATAAATTTTGTTTTATTCACATTCAGACTCAATAGATTATTATTCAGCCAAAGAAGAATTTTTCTCACATTGATTTCAGCAGTTTCATAGACTGTATCCCAACTATCACCAGTAAAGATCAAGGCCGTATCATCAGCATAACACACTATATGACCGTGAAATTCATTAATTTGTGTAATTGCGTTTATATAAACAAGAAAAAGAATCGGGCCAAGTACTGTACCCTGGGGTATACCAACATTGATTTGTAATGTTGTACTGAGCTTGCTACCAATTTTAACAGTTTGAGTCCGTTCTTTTAAATAATTCTGCATTAGTTGCAGAGCATGACCTCTAATACCATAATTACACAATTTTTGGAGTAGGATTTCATGTGACACAGTATCGAACGCCTTTGCCAAGTCCATAAATACCGCAAGACATTTCGAAGACTTGTCCAAGGCCCCTACTGTTTGTTCTACGAAGTCGAGCACGGCATTTTCTGTATTCGATTTGTTTATGAACCCGAATTGTTGTTGTGTTATTACCTGATGTTTACTAAAGAAATCCATTATTCGATTTTTGACAGATTGCTCGAATAGTTTCGCAAAATTATTGATGACAGAAATTGGTCGGTAATTGCATATTTCACTTTGACTTCCAGATTTAAAGACTGGAGTTATTCTACTAACTTTCCACTGAGACGGTACATTACCCTTTTTGTAACACAAGTTAATCAAATGAACTAGTGGTTTCAATAGGTATTGATGTATATGTTTTATCAGTTTGCTAGTTATTTCGTCAGGACCTGGTGCACTATAGTTTTTTAACTTAGAAATTAGACATATTATTTCATTTTCTGTCACTGGTTCGAAAAATAAGGAGGATGCTACCTTGGTATCATTTAAAAAGTTTTTGGGTAGGTCACATTTTTCAATTTTTTTTGCCATATTTGCACCTACACTATGAAAAAAGTTATTGAACAGATTAGCTTTTTCTTCATTACAACTTACGGTTTCACCATTTCCTTTATTGATTGTTGTGCTTTCTACATTATTTCTATTTGCATCCATGTTTGTGATATCTTTGATTATTTTCCAAGTTTGTTTACAGTTGCCATTAACCTCTTGTAGTTTATTTTTATAATAATCATTTTTTGTTCGTTTTATTAAGTTATTGAGTTTATTTCTATAGTCCTTATATTTTCTTTCATTTTCTTGAGTATTTTTAAGCAGAAATGTTTTTTTTAGGCTATCCCTCGTTTTAATCGACTGTATCAGTCCTAATGTTATCCAAGGTTTTAGCTTTTTGTTTCTTTTGTTATTTATAATGTTCGTTTTAGTTGATTCCGTGATATATTTTTTCAGTTTATCTATAAATTTATTGTATGAAATTTGTAGCTCATTGCATGATAAAATTTCATTCCAATTCTCTCTATTCAAAAGTGCTTTCAGTTTACCGAAATTTATTGTTTTGAAATTTGTTATTGTCGGTGGTGCATTCGTTTTCGGTAATCGGGAGATATATATAAATGTTGCATAATGATCTGTCAAGCTACTGTGAATAACAGATGGGTCAACATTTATTTTATGGTTTATAAAATTATTTTTGTTAATAAAAATATGATCAATGATGGCGTTACAGTCTTTTGTTTCTCTTGTGGGAGCGTTAATGCATGAATGGAAACCATTTTCGCTCATTATATTTTTATATAGGTTAGTGTGTTGTGTAATCATATCCTGTAGATTAATATTAATATCTCCTAAAAAAAGTTCAATAGTTTTTTTATTATAATTTAAAAAATAATTCTGCAGATCAAGTAAGTAGGTTGGCAAATCGATAGAAGGGGGCCGGTATGAGGCTGTAATTCCTATTTCAATATTGTTATTCGAATGATTCTGGAAAAATGTTATCCTCAATAGTTTTGTGTCGGTTAAAGAAATGATTTGGACATTAGCTGAAATAGTTTTTTTGATATAAACAATCAGCCCGTCATTTTGATTTATTTTAGACTCATTATAATAAATAGCAAAATTCTGTAAATTAAATTCACTCACCTCTTCTACTTTCCATGTTTCTGATAGAACAATTACGTCTAATTTGTCCAAATCTTCTTGTAAATGAAGAAGTAGCTCATCAAAATTTTTTCTTATACTCCGAATGTTGAAATGAACAATTCCTATATCACCAACTCGTCTGATTTTATCTCCACAAAAGTAATCATGTAAGTCATCATAAACATTTGTTTTTGTTTCCTCATCGTTATCCAAACTATTAAGTACTTCGAGCATATGTAAGTAAATAAGCTAATATATGTACAAATTTTAACATACACCCAAACTCCAATATTTTAATGTAAATCTAAAAAAACATTATATATAATCATATAAACAGAGACATAAACATGAATATGGAATAATATATCATCATTATATCAGTTTATTGAAATCTTCAGTCTTGACAATAATTATTTTAACCCCAGTATTAGCATAAATATTTCCTGAATCTGTCCATACATTATTTATACCATACTTTTCGATAGCTCTGGCTAAAAGTTTCACTCTTAAACTCGTCAGGTCCTCTCTTATTACTATTCCAGTTCCCTTGAGCATTTTTTTATTGCTATAAACTTTCTTTTTGGTTTCATGATTATTTGCTTTAATGAAAACACCTCTAGTTTTATGCTCTTCTTTCCTTCCCACTCTGTAACATATCTCTATATCTTGGTCCACTAAATTGATGCCCATTTTGGAATTGATTAAGCGTATAACTTCTTCCTTGGTTCTTTCATTCGGCTTTTCTCTAAAGTTGAATATTCTTAAGTTACATCGTCTTGTATTCTGGTCTATGTAATCAAATCTTTTTTCTATGGAAGATTGATCAGATGTTATTTTCGCTACTGTATCTTCAAGTTGTTTCGTTCTCAGATTATATTCGGTTTTCATGTTAGAGAGTTCACACTGTACACCAGTAATTGTTTCTTCGAGTAGTGATAATTTATTTTCCAGCGTTTTTATTATAGCCTCCGATACACTGTCTACAATTGTTTTTATAAACGCTTGACTACTAAGGCACTTATTTATCGATGAATTAACTGACGATTCTATTTCTTCCCTGATTTCTCGCGTGATAACCATTTTTTTACGTTTCTATCAAAATAGTTGTGTTGATTAATATGCAATATAGCAGCAGGATGATTTTCACCTTCCTATTAGCTCTCCTAACCTTGTATTTATTTATTTCAACGGAGCTCGGGTGCAATATAGCAGCAGGATGATTTTCACCTTCCTATTAGCTCTCCTAACCTTGTATTTATTTATTTCAACGGAGCTCGGGTTTATACGTCCGCACTACTCGCGTACTACCATTCATTACTATTATTATTATTATTGAAACAAGTGTTATGTTACCACCGTCACGTTCGTCGATTATTTACATCGTGGACGATTAGTACCTCGTTCGCGCCGAGTCGCTTTCTATCTTGCATATCTTCCGAAATGAGAAGCACCTCGCCAACTTGTAACCTGTCAGTTTTACCATCGTCGTCATTATCTCGGTATCTGTTTCTTTTGCAGATTGCATAGTGAGCTCCGGTTCGCCACCGACCCGAGACAAATTGCGATGCGAAGATAAGGCCAGAACGAGACGTGACTGGAGGAACGAGAGATTGCGGGACATCGCGACCGCCCTCACCGATAGGTCGCCCGAATCGAGCTTGGCCTTACCTGCTGAAGGGCTGCTGCACATGAAGAAGGTGAGCTGTTTCTTATAAAAAATCTTAGTTGATAACGCATTATTCGCTGTTTTCGGGTTCATTAGCTATGATCTGCAAGGTTTGTGGCATGCCGTTTCGTCTACAACTGCGGCAGACAAGGCGATACGGCAATGGTCGACGTGATTTCCCTCCCTTGCTGCGATATACAAATTGAAAGTGGACTGGATGTGATCGCGTTAATCATGGAATTGTATGTCAGATATTTCTTTGGTGTCATACCTAGATTACCCAATTCGACCAATCATTTCAATCCGCAAGGCTGCGAACACGAAAATCGCGACGGCCGAGCGTTGGCGACTGCGGGGCGGCGCGGAGCGAGGCGATGAGGAGAAGTGTCTCGCGTGGGCACGAAACACCATCACTCGTTTCGTGCGCTTCGCCTATACTGTTGGTGTTGTATGCATCGCCACCGTTCATCACTCGCCCGTCGCCATTTTCGTGCCCGCAGACTAAGGGTTTATTGTAATCACCAGCCAGCTTCTTGGCAAAACCTATAACCTAATACGATGACTGTGGTGGTGATGGCACCAAAGTTAGTCTGGCAAGTCTGTCTCTGCATACCAGAGAGACATTTGCTGTAAAGTTTTCGATCTACAGGAAGTTACTCCGTTCGTGATCATCGTTCTGACAATCACATATATCCGATGAATCTGTTTGGGGCCTGAACCTAAAGATTTTTCGACAAATCCTTTGGCATGTCAATGAGGACAGACTGGCTTTATGTATAACCTTTTCTTAGCGTTGCACGTGGGTTTTAATCAAGGATATTACATCTCCTTCGCGAATGGAATAACCTCACTATTCAGGAAAAGAGGAGTCGATTCATCCAGATTTGTCTTCCTGGTGAATTAGACTATCTTAGTTTTGTTGGCATTTATAGAGGGCTGCTTCTCTTCTGGACCAAATATGAACAACGTCTAGCGATCTTTGTAGGATATTACAGGCTACTCTTTATGACATAGTCCTTGCCAGGACGAAGGTCATCTGCATAGTATTGTTTGTCAGCCAAGGACATCATCAGGAGTTACCATAAGGAGGGATAGTATCCCACCGTGATGGTTGCCTCTGATAATTCTGAACCCAATGGCACATTCTTGAATAGCCCCTCTGCTTGTACGGCTTTAGTGCAAGCAACCTACTCTCAATTTGAATGAAACCAATCATATACACTTCTGCTCATATGCATGTGGATTACCTAATCTCGGAGAAACTGATGTTGGGTTGGTCTGCACAATATCTGTCATTTGAAGAGGGACCTACAACAGAAAGTTTTATTACTATTTCAGTGATTTTTTCTACAAATTTTGAGCTGGAAGTTAGCAAAAAAGTTCTTTGTCTCTTTAATATCAAATAATCTTAACGTGTAATGCTTTTTGTGTTGTTTTCCAAGGCCGGTTAAATGAGTCCCGTGACTACTTTTTCGAATCCGTTTTTGAATAAACAATTATGAACATAGGTTTTAAGCTGATCTTGTTGTTAAGTTATTGAAAAGTGATTTTGACATCTTGATTCTTAATCATAGCATTCTAATACCAGTAGACGATAGAAGAATTTATTCTGCATACAATAAGTATCGGGATTTTCGAAAGCTATGCGATATTTCATCAAATATAACTGAAAATTCATTAAATCCTTATCAGATTGTAATTTTATTATATAGTTTCTGTGTTGGTAGATGGTGTAAACCAGTCAAAATTACAACATCAATTACCATACAAAAGTACCGTAATGAATCGAAAATTACTTGATTAAATCTTAAAATTAACAGGGTTTTTTCTATTCCCAAACAGATTTATTACTTCTGTAACGTCAATTGAACTTTACGATCGGAGATTGTTTTTTATGAAGGCGATAAACTCATTTTACTTTAAAGGAGAATAATTTCAGGTTCATTTCGATCATTAACGCGGTTCTGGTTGTGTCCTACAAAGTTATTAAGTTAATGGTGTGAAATTCCATGGACTTTGCAAAAATATACAAGCAGGTATGTTGAAACGGTCTATTTGGTATCTATACCAGCTGATTGTAGTTGAGTACCAATCATGGTAGAGCAAATGCATACTTCTATATTAAAAAAAAATAATTATACAACTTTTACGACTTCGACGTCTTTATAATCAATACCAAAGTGGTTGTCTTCAAATAAAGGGTGAGAATCAGCAAAATTTCCCTTTGTTGCATTGCCCGCAGTTAAGGCCTCCGTTGTACAACCTTATTTTGTTCAAGTGTCCTCATAATTGACAGCGTCAAATCCTCTTTTCAGATGATTCCTATATAAAGGTTTTCTATATGTTTCTTATCTGGTACCGTACCAAAGACTTTGGTACCCCCACACCTTGCAAAGGAGGGTGCTGCAAGCAGCTTCATCGGACCAGAACCTGTCATTGGCATCGCTTTAGGCTTTGCCAAACAAAGATTGAACGCCTGGATGGCAAGAAGATTTATGGACTTCTGGCAGAATCTTTCAGGTTTGGCTCACTTCAAGGCGTTTATTCAACAATTTTTGGACTACAGTAGGGATGAACTACGATGTCTAACAGACCTTCTTACAAGTCACTGTCATTTGAATCAACATATACAGAGACTCGGACTGTCGGAAGACAGTGTGTGTCGCCTCTGTTTGGAAAATGATTAAACAGCAAAGCACATACTTTGTGTCTGCCCCGTTGGGGACCGAGTTAGGTTTTTAGAGTTCGGCAGAGCCGTACTCTTTCCATCTGACCTGAAAGACCACTCACCATACAAACTAATCGGCTTTCTTAAGAATCTGGGTTTATTTGGTCTAGTGTGAATAGGTGTGAGCCACAATAAACTCTTGCAGGTTGCGGTGGAGGATCGAATAGACCCACTCACTTTGGACCTAACTTAACCCAACCTAACTCCCACAACTGGTCAAGACCTACATATGGAGTACCCTGGCATTCACTTTAGAGTTCGACAGCGCCTCCAGTGTAGCACGGGTGTCTGTGAAAATATTGATTAATTCATTTCCTCTAGGCTAGGCTTCAAATCAATGTTCCTTGCGAATTGCAAGATTGCATAGCGTTCAGCCTTGGAGACTGATGTGAACCGACCAAGTGGGTAACTCATATGAAGATTTCTCTTCGTACAGAATATTCCAGCTCCCATCTGTATACCAGGTGTTCGCTTCTCCACATATTCCTTCCCGATCCCACGTAACCCTGTGAATGTGTGCTTCCCCCATTAAAACTAGATGTGAAGGAGGAAGATTCATGTGTGTTCCCAATGCAGCTGTAGGAGTGGTTTCCATTGCTCCCGTTATTCCCAAACATGCAAGTCTCTGCATCCTGCTCAACTTGTTGATTTCGGTCGTTTGGATGGTTTAGAGCCAATACGTCATGTCTGGTTTGAGCCCCACTGCCTTTCTGTAGGTGCACCTGGAAAAACCAATGAATCGTTCACAACTGATACATTCTGTCCTGGTTTTTTCACGAACTTTTTCCAGAAATATCTAGCCAACCAACACATCGACAGCTACGTTTTCATTTGAACGTCCTGAATATCAAAACCATGTAATGGTGTGCATGAGCCTTGGTGGCAGGGGGCACATTACCTAGTCGTTTTTGATAAAGTCTATGTTTCTGGGTGAGCATCAACCCGATAACATCGTGGGGGGCGTTCCCCACCGCCTCCTCTCGGCGGAAACGCGAGGGCGCGCCTGCCTGAAGTTGAAGTCACTTTGCCACTCTACCCTTAAGGCAAAAGTACTTATGAAATGCAGACATATAAATAGTTTATTTTAATTGTTTGCTTTTGTTCACAACTGATCGTAGACTTCAACAAGAGTTGAGCAATCCGAAAGGCACATTTTGAGTTTCGTGCCTTAGACAACAGCATCAGCTCCCATTCTGAAAAGGCCATTTGTTTATTCTCTTTCATAATAAGTCACAAATAGGAACCGAGGTCATTGGTCAATAACATATAAATTAGAATGCAGAAATATAATACCACGGAAACTCATTAACGATACTCTTATCACTGAAGGTAATTTAGAGTCACAAAATGAGGTAATGAGGTTCATAATAATTCACAAGACAGCCACGTTTGCCTCGTTTTTGGATTTTGCGAGGAGTTTTGATAGCGCAATCAGTAGATCAAATGTCATATTCTAGACCAGGGGTCTCCAAACTTTGAAGCCTTCGGGCCATAATGATTTTTTTCAGTTTGTTCCAAGGGCCAATTTCTGCCCTCAACTATATTTCTAGACTAGGATAGTCGCAAAGTGCGTGACCTAAGCAAACTTACGCTTTTTTTTCATTTCAATTATTATTGTGTATTGTGACACTTAACGACATCTAGTGGCGAGTAGTGGTACTATGTATTATCTTTTTCAGCTACCCGCTAGGTGGCATTAGGCGTAATCAAATACATTGTCTATAGATTTAAATCTTTAGACAATATTAAATATTTGGAATAACTGCGTTGGTTCGAGAAAGTTCTGGTTCTAGCTATTGTATTCCGATCACCTCGAGATGGCAGTAATAATTGCATATAAAAAGGCTAGCGGCGCAACTGCGAGTTAGTCTGCGTAGGAAAGGCGAAGGAAGCGAAACTGTCTATTGTAAAATAAAGAAACACCCGTCAATAAGAGTATTTTGATTTGACTTATTGTTTTTATGTGTGATTTGTTAGTATGGAAAAGAAGCGAAAAATTGACAGTGAATGCAGAACGTTCCAAGAAAAATGGAACTTTAAGTATTTTGTGATTGAGTCCAGTAATAAGGCGCCATGTTTAATTTGTAATGAAACCATAGCTGTTCTCAAAGACTAACATTAAACGACACTATGAATCGAAACACCTTCGAATTTACTCCAAGTATATAGGAAGTTTGCGGAAGGAAAAATTTGAAACTTTGAAATGCGGACTCAAATCGCAGCAATCTTTGTTTACCAAAGCGAATACTGAACAAGAGTCTGCAACTCGCGCCAGCTTTCGTGTGGGTCTTGAAATCGGAAAACATGGCGAATCATTTACCGATAGAGAAATGATAAAAGAATGCTTGATTGCAGTAGCCGAAGAAATATGCCCGGAAAAGGTAAATTTATCTAAAAGTGTCAGTTTGTCAGCAAACACCGTGGCTCGGAGGGTGCAAGGCAGAAAATATATCATCTCAACTGTCTGACAAAAATGGACATCATGAGTGGTTTTCTCTAGCATTGGATGAGTCAACGGATGTGTCAGATACTGCTCAGGTGTTGATTTTTATTCGCGGAGTAGATAAAAGCAATGAAATGTATGAAGAACTTCTTGGTATTGATAGTATTCACGGCACGACAACTGGGGCAGATATTTTTAAGGGAGTTGAAAATTCCATTAATAAAAAGAACCTTCGATGGAGAAATTTGAAATCTATAACAACTGATGGAGGCAAAAATATGTATGGTAAAAATAAAGGAGTGGTTGCACTTGTGTCAAAGGCTGTAGAAAATGATGGTGGTTCAAAACCATTAGTCTTACATTGTATCATTCATCAACAGTCCTTGTGAGGAAAATGTTTGAATATGTCTGAAGTTCTAAAACCAGTCATATCATTTGTTAACTTCATCAGATCCACTGGGCTGAATCACAGACAATTCCGCGAGTTTATTCAACAGATTGGAGAAAATGATTTACCATATCATACTGCCGTACGCTGGCTTAGTTGCGGAAAAGTCCTTAAGCGCTTTTTTGAACTTCGAGCAGAGATCGAAATTTTTTCAAATGAGAAGCAGCGCCCTTTTGCCGATTCAGAAAATAATGAATGGATTTGGAAGTTAGCCTTCTATGTCGATTTGACAAATCATATGAACGAACTGAAGTTTAGATTGCAAGGAGAAAATCAGCTTCTCCCTGATTTATACAGCAATATCAAATCCTTCAGGCAGAAAATAATACTATTTCAATCGCAATTACGTAAAAAATGTTTCACACATTTTGAAACATGTGAAATATTCAGCCACACTACAGAGACTGGATTTCCCGTCAATTTTGCAATCGAAACTTTGAGTGCTTTGAAGATAAATTTTGATACTCGTTTTTCAGATTTTGATGTCATTGCGAATGAAATTAAGCTTCAAAATCCTTTTGATTCTGACATTGAAACCCTGGCTCCGGAAGTCCAAATGGAAATTATTGATTTACGTTGTAGTGATATGCCGAAGAACAAATATCAAAATTCATCTTTGTTGAATTTTATTAGTCTTCCACTGGAACAATTTGATAATTTGCATAAATTTCCTTGTAGGTTGTTTTCTGTTTTTGATACTACTTACTTGTGTGAGAAAACGTTTTCCAAGATGAAGTACACAAAGAATGTTTACAGATCTCAATTAACCGATGAGCATCTTAAATCTCTTTTGATAATTGGTACAAGTAAAATTGGTCCACAACTACAAAGTATTGTCGGTGGAAAATCACAATTACATAAATCTCATTAGGGTTTTTGTTTTACTGTGATTCATTTCAATTATTTGTTAATTATTAATATGCTTAAACTTAGATACTTAAGTTAAGTTTTCTTTGTTATCATTTCTGTCTTTAAGTTTTACTTTGCAAGTAAATAAAACCGAGTAATTATCATTCTGTGTTTTCTTCTTCAACTTATCACAGCAATAGTAACAACAATTAGGTAATCATTCGCTATCGTGGGCCAGATTGATGACAGTAAATCATTGGCTGTCGCGGGCCGGATTGATGACACTGGCGGGCCGGATTTGGCCCGCGGGCCGTAGTTTCGAGACCTCTGTTGTAAACCATAGTAATCTTATATTCCTTTCTGCAGAAAACTAGAGTAGGCGTGATGAAAAGTTGTGGAAAAACAGAATAATTCAAAATAAATGAAGGGGTAAGGCAAGGGATACACAATTTCAACAATGATTTTCAACATAGCACTTGAATATGCAACAAGAAAGATAGACAATGGAACAGTAAGAACAAGAGGTGAACAACTAATAGACTACGCAGATGAATTGGTGATTCTAGCAAAGAGAAGAGACATGATGAGAAATTTGTTGGAAGGGGTAGTGGCAGAGGTAAGCAAATTGGATATGGTGACAAACAGAGAGAAAACGAAATTCACGACAGTTATAAAATGGCTGATAAGATACGAAATTGAGATTGGGGAGTACTCTTTTGAGGAGGTGGAGAAATATAAACTTTGGGGTCACAATAGCTAAAGATGGAAGTAGGGAAATGAAGTTTGAAGAGAGAATTATGAAACCAGAAAATCCACAGGCAAATAGGAAACTATTGAAAAGTAGGGAAATCTCAGATACCACTAAAATAAAAATGTATAGAACAATGATAAGACCATCAATAATGTAGGCAGCTGGGACAATGTCAATGACCAAGGAAGATGAAGAAGACCTTCCGATCTTACTACTTCTTAAATTGAAAATACTTCTCTTTTGAAGCCTGCAATCCAATTTTTCAGACACGTTCTGCCAGCTCATATACACTGGTCACCAGTACAGGATAGTCGTGATTATCGCGGTTTCTTAAGAATAAACTTTAACTTTTAAAGACTTCTCTATAACACTGAACGTTTCCAATTTATATGATCTCTGGTGATACTTCAGTGAGAACAATCAATGAAGAAACAGTTTTTTCAGGGATGGCTGTTTATGAAAACGTCCGATTCCGATTGGGTGCGACGATGGATTGTCCTCAACTGGCCGACGCTTCAAGTTTACCCGAACCAAGACGAACAAGGTACTCCCGAATACACCGTCGAACTTTCTACTGTTATCAATTGCGTAGAGGTCCCGACGGAAACGAAATACGGATTCGAAATTCAATGGGGTGGTCCAACCTTAACGCTGAGTGCTGTTACGCAGGGGATCAGGACGAATTGGTTGCAAGCTTTGAAAAAGGCGACTCAAGTTAGTCCAGCTGCTACCGATAGCCCTATTTCTCCTTCAACTCCTCGTTCTCTTTTGGCTTCCAGTGACGAGGAGTATCGAACAGCGTCTGAAGGAGGTTAGTATGGCTTTTTTACATTTTTTAAAATTTAATTGACCTGTATTCACTTCAAGTGAAAACTGATACATTCTGGTTCAGTAAACCATGGCCTGTTTGTTTTTTTTATGCTTGGGAAACTTCTGTCTTGTTCATTTCTTACAAGTCTCCAAACAACAATGAAATACTCCTTGTTGTGATCTGGTCACACTCTGGTTCAGTAAATCACAGCTTATTTGTTTTTTTGATGCTTGGGAGCCTTTTGTCTTGTTCATTCCTTCCAAATCTCTCTGCCTGTTGTGATCTGGTCCCTTGTCGGAATTTTTGGTACTCCCACAACTGGTTCTGGTCCAATATATTGAGCTGATTTCTGGTCTGTTAGTTTCTTTACTTCTTCACAGCACTTCCAAGCCAGTCTCTATATCTCTTTTGGATTTATCAATGCCCCAAGTGCAACTTTGCTGTTTGTAAGAATATTGATCCACTTTTGCTTGGAAGAGGGATCATCATCCACACTAAGTTCGTAACATCAACCAAGAAGTATGATGTTGACTTAAGACAAGGTTAGTGTGGACCTAGACAGTAGACATAGCTATCTACACTGTAAACTCAAAAAGCTAAGGGATAGGCAGAACAGGAGCTGATTAGGACCATACCCGATTTTTCGCTAATACTGTTTTTAGGATCGAAAATATGGGTTTCGTTCAAGAAAGTTTTTATAACTGAAGATACTTGGCAAGGTCACGGTCAAATTGAAGGCCACCATTGGATAACCAGTAAAGCCCCAGGTACCTTGAAGGTTTGATCTTCAAACACTCATCAATATCAAATCTAAGGACCCTCGAGTAATCAAGAGAGAAATTTGAACATCTCATTCAATCTCTATTTCTTTCTATTCAGTATATTCAACCTTCAAATGATCTTCAACTCAAGGTCATACTCGGACATACTTTTCTTTCTTACTTTCGTTTCCCTGATAAAATTATGGTGTCCTATCCAAAAACTGACATTGACCTTCCAGTAGTAGAAAAAGGTTATGGTCAAGGTCAAATCCAAGGTCATCGTTGGATGGCCAAAAAATCCCAAACCGCTGATTCTTTAATTATATTAATGAGCGTTTCTACCACATTTTGATGTTATAATTTAAATTTATTTTGGTTCAGGCCGAAGAGGATCAGAAGATTGGAGCGAGTTGCCGCCTTCGCCACCTCTTACGAAATTATCGCTATCGAAAGTTAAAGAGAGAGCAAGATTGAGACCGCGACTGCCAAGGAATCAGTCTAGACAGTCCACTCTCGACAGTACGTCCACAGATGAATTAGATTGTGCCAAAGACCCTGACAATGTACAGATTCATATGTTGCTGAACAACAAGCAAGAAGAAGAAATCAACGACCTTCAGAAAAAACTTTATAAGGCTGAAGACGATGTGCGGTTTTTGGAAGAGGAAATTGCCAGGTAATTATATTTTATATCAATGACATGTTCGCAGGGGGATGATTTTGGTCCACTTTATGAGCATTACAATCAATGGAATATTTTTCCAATAGTTATGCACCTTTCCTCTTTATATGATATTTTCGGTATTTAAAAATATGGTCGCTCTAACAGAACATACGCATGCCAAAATTGTAACAATTATGGAAGTATACACAACAAATTAAAATTAAAATTGGAATTAGAATTAAAATCAAAAACAGAGGAATTGATATCACTGTTCTTAAATTGGTGTAAAATGAAACAATCTGATTGTAAACTTGACCAAAACAAAATATATCTATTATAATTTAAAAAACGATCTGAAAAAGCAATCGCTTGCCTTACTAATCAATGGAATGGCACTGGTATGCACAAGCTGTACAAAATTCCTTGGCGTTCATGTAGACAACTGTTTGAAGTGGTCTGACCATATCACAGTTGTATGTAAAAAAACCAATCAATGGTATTATGTAATCTCAAGAATTAAGAATTGTATGCCTTTACGCGCCATTTTAGATGTATATTACAGTCTAATCTATAGCCATCTAAGTTATAATGTGATCCTACGGCGAAACAGTGTTGACAAAGATAGGGTTTTCATTGCTCAAAAAAAAGTTATTAGGAAATTACTAGGCATCCCTTGGAGGAAATCATGCAAGACATTTTTCATTAGTCATCAAATTTTAACCTTTCCCTGCATCTACATCTTTAAAATACTTTTATATGTTCGCGAATGTATAACAGACTGTACTAAGAACTCATTCTATCATAGCTACCCAACTCGATATGCAGAGGAGTTGAGCATTCCTAAACATAAAACTATAAAATTCGAACATTCTCTCAAATATATGGGATACATTTAATCGGTTACCAGATCATTTCAAACAGATGAACACTGTAGCATTTAAAAAAGCAGTTAAAACATTGCTTCTTTCTAAGGCCTACTATAGTATTGGTGAATTTCTCTCGGACCATCTCGACTGAATGGGTTCATGCGGCTTTGGCATGACATATTCAATTTTTATAACTACAATTGTTTCAATTTTTGTAATTCTGTCTTTTATTGTACACATTTTTATTGTATTATTTTTATCTACGGATCTACAATTTTATCGTTTGATGTGATTTTCATGTGCTTAATACTGACCTATCTTATACGTTTGTCAACGTCTTTAAGGATGGATAAATATTATTATTATTATTATTATCGCACGCGCACAACACAAACAAATGCACAATACCTTCACAGTCACGAGACTTCACAATCACTACTTCGCAGTACAACTAGAATCCTTCTCCGACCGTATCGCTTCGATCACTCGACTCAACAGACTCACGTTGCGCCGACGCACTTATTTTATATCGAATTAGGAAGGTTCTAGTCGAAGACTCGAAGCGCGTGGAAGATGATATTGTTCTCAACAGAAACAAAAGAGTATTTCCGCTTGTTGCCAAGAGATGGCGTTACTGTCTATGATTGAGTTTACTAGAACTGAATAGGTACCTAACTAACACTCTCTCGCTTGTCTAGGCACGCGCTGCCCTTGAAATTATATATAAATGTGTTGTGCGCATTTTAAAACTTCGTAAACTAATTTCTTGATCTGAATCTCATCTCTATGTGTTTTCAAATAGTCGTATGTACAATTTTCTGACCTCTTGCTCTATCATTATAGGTCCTAAATACCCTACAATTAATCTAACAATTTTATTATTATAGGTTGAAAAAATTTCAATCTGATGCAACGATCAGAGAGCAACGAGCCAAGGAGATGTTATTGAATTTCGAGAAAACCGAAAAAGAATTAAACCAAAGAAACTCACAAATCGAAATAAATTTCTTGAAAGAACAAAGAGCGTTACAAAGAAGACTGTCTGAATTCGAAGAATCTTCTCGAATATACGAAGAGAAATGTAACATTTTATCCAAAGACCTTCATACTAAACAGCGCATGCTGATGAACTTACAAGAAGAATTAGATGGCTCCAATGACAGGCTGCAGAAAGAAAGAAATGAAAATGACAAACTTTTCAAGAAAATTCAAGAGTTGGAAGGAAAATTTTGCTTCAAAAATAAAATGTTCAATGCTGATTCGGTATCCGAATTGATCAACATTGACTTGGATTTGGATATTGACGAAATGGATCAAAATGAACTCAAGGAATACTGTCTGGACCTCAAATCTCGCTTCGAGAGAGCGATAGTCGAGATCAGAGCAGTGAGACGGGCATTAAGAGAATCCGAACAGAACTGTGATATTTTCGAGTTAGCTAATCATAACTTGATCAATACCATAAGTATATTGAAAAAAGAGAGCGAGAGCGAAATTAAGTTACTAGTACAAAGATTGGACCATCTCACTGCGAAGTTGACTGCTACTGAGAAACAACTCAAAACCAAAGCCAAGACCGAATCAAAAGATAAAAGGAGATCCTTGTCGCTCAAAGGTAAGACGGGTACTGTTCTACTGTTCTCTTTAGTGATGCTCATAATTTGAATTGTAAGACGAGTATTCTACTTGGAAAAACTGTATCATGAATTCAGAGTAGAAGAATTGATATAGATATACACTATGCAAAAAATGTTGTTATATATGTGTCAATATTGTTCCAAATTCTCATGAAAATCAAAAAAGATTTTCAGATTCGTATGTTTCACTTT
This sequence comes from Leptinotarsa decemlineata, assembly GCF_025532065.1. Taxonomy (NCBI): domain Eukaryota; kingdom Metazoa; phylum Arthropoda; class Insecta; order Coleoptera; family Chrysomelidae; genus Leptinotarsa; species Leptinotarsa decemlineata. The sequence goes on along the minus strand of NW_027412556.1, from coordinate 5,362,606 downwards.
GAATTTTACATGTCAATAAATTTTTTGTTATTTGAGAATTTGCACTAAACTCAGAGTTTGATTTAGGGAGTAATACAATTCCACACAATAACTTGTTATTTTTGGCTCTAAAGAAGGTATTGAGCATCAGGTACATCGAGAAATAATTATTAATAACTATTTCTCAATACATTTTTTGTATAATGGGTAGAGAATACTAGTTTCAGTTTCAAAAACCAGTTGTTTCCTTTTGGAGACAAATTTTGCAAATTCTACAGTCTCCAACTGATAATGTACAGAGTTTGGTATCACTTCAAGACACTGTCATAAGTCACCTGTCACTATGCCATCAATCACCTGTAACTCTGCTATCTGTAACCTGTTATGTGCCAACTTTTGGTGCAGCCACCAGGTAGATAATCTACAAAATTGCTTGCAATATTGATAATAACATACCACTATATACAAAGATTCAATTCTTATACTATTTCCGAAGATTGTTTGCCAAAAGATTATAATATGATTTTTTTCCTACTGTTGATCCATTGTTTTCACCAGGAATTGTTTCGATTTTGTACAGATTATTATCTGCATGCTCTGAAACGTCATCCCCATATTCCTGTTCCGATCAGATCGTCCAAGATGAAGTATATCTTGGGTTCATTAGACATGAAACTGTTCAAAAAAGTCGCCGCAATATTGCATGACATCGTTGAAATTTTCATTTTCAAAGACAAAAAATAGCTCGCCGTTCACACACACGATGTTCTAAACACGATTTACTCGATTATTCACTACACGAGTTCCTCGATGTTCGCTACATGAGTTCCTCGATGTTCTCCACACGAGTTCCTCGATGTTCGCTACACAAGTTCCCCGATGTTAACGAGCTCTCGCCTCACTCTGGCGGCTGATGTACTGCGCATCCAACTTTCAGAGACATAGCTAGATTTGCCAAGTTGTGTGTCAGTCAAGAATACCATATCGCAGATGGCGATTGAATTTTTATAACGAGGATTCAATGAGATGTTTTCATGAAAATGAAAATGTGATTCTAAAACCTTAGAAGGTATTGATTGTGCTTTTGTGTGAAGTCAACATGGGTCTATTTGAGTAGTGTTGGAGATTTATAATGTATCTTCGAACAAGAATATTATATATTTTTCACTTTGTTTGGAATTGTAGCCAATGCAGATACAAACGATAATTCATGTGTATACTTCAGTAACTGAAGCATCGGTCTTGATGAATTTGATTAACGGATGTTTTATTTTTCATAGGTCGTGAGAGTGTCTCCATAAACAAAGAAGTCGAGGATAAAGTCACAGAATTGGAAGCCAAAATAATAGCTCTTGAAAGAGGCAAAAATAAGCGACGGTATAAAAGGGATCGAAGCAGTGAAAGGGGTTCTCCAATCGATGACAAATCTCTCAGACGTTTGAGGCGTAAAAGTTTAGACAGCGCCACTACCTCAGAACCAATGAAGCTGTTGATGCGATTGAGTTCTTTGGAATCGAAAGTCACCAACGTAAATGGATCCAATGAATCTTTGAATACTTTACACGGAAGCTTATCGGATTTAACCAAATTGAAGGAAGATTGTCCATCTGAAAGTAGAAATAACGTTGATGTCGAATATTTATTGTCTACTGCTAAAATTAAAGTCAATGAATGTTTGCAAAGTGTCGGAATACTGAAAACTAATAACAGAAAGAGAGCGTCATCGCCTAGTCTAGATAGACTTATTTCGCTCGAGAATTCGTTGAATGAACTCCTGGATATTCTGGATAGGAGAGACTGTTCAGTCCCCGCCGCCGAAATAGAAGTCATCAACAGTTCGGCAGGTGCAGTGGTTAAACAGTTGCAGATGCTGTTGCTGGAAAAACTCACGAGTTTAGCGGAGAAGAAAAGACTGTTACGAGAAAACAAAACGTGGGATAGCTCCGCTCGTTTGCAGATGCTGGCGGAAAAAGTAGCCTACGAGAATATTTTAGTCAGCCGGATCCAGGAAGCTTTACTGTCTCCTGTAACTGGAGAAGCCGTGTGCGAAAGGTTAATCGGTAAAGAACTGAGAGAGACTGCTTACCTGATAATAGCGTTACAAAACAAAATCAACGGAGCGAACGAAAAACCTCTCCCGTGTCGGACGAGCGCGGAGTATTTGTCTAAAATATTGGCGAAATGTCTTCTGTCGGCTTCCCAGGGATTCAGGTCATGCAAGAACTTCGTAACCGCGAAAGGGCCTTCATTGAAAGTGCTCTGCGAAGAAAAACAAAGTTTAGATAATCTACTGGTCAATTACAAAACGGCAAAGTTACCACAACTAGCGGAAACTCTGGCTTCAGAGGCGCTGAACCTAGCTTCCGATAGTACGTGCAGATTGGGTTCGTTGACCGACGAGACTGTCAATGAATTCAGTAAAACTGCCAGAGAGTTCGTCAACGCCGAGCTAATCCGTTCAGAAATCAATCACGTTTTACTGAGGGCCGCTCAAGTCTTCCATACCAACGTTAATGCTGATCACGCATTTTTCTTCAGCTTTTTTGCTTCGGAACGAGCCGCTCTGGAACTGTGGTCAGATTCCGTGGGAGACTGCCTATATAAAGATGTCAACGCCAGCATCACCGAACTAACAGAGCTTTACCAAAACTGCCTGAACAAACTGCTCAAAGAAAACTGGACGTGTCGGTTGGAATTGGATAGAAATAATCGTTCGCCAACTAGCTTGTTGCACGAATACGCAGAGATCGTGGCACACAAAGCTCTGATCGACGCGAGGATCGCCGTTCTGAGCGGTCAATACGTAACCCCTGATGAGTACAATGAAGATAAAAGTAGTTTTAGTAGCTGGTTAGAAAACGAGAAATACTGGTCCCTCATTGAGGATCAGTCTCTGATACAAATAAACCAAAGTTTAGAAGCAGAGTTCAGTTGTATGGTCGACAAGTTTGGTCAGCAATGTTTCGCTTTGCTCGGTCAGCCAGAACTGGAAGAGGTCTTGGGGTATTTGAACGAGTTGGCGTCCAAAGTGCTGGAGGTGCAGAAGTATTTCGCGGTGCCCGTCGCAGACTCGGATGTCGCTCTCAGGAGTTGGAGTGACGTTTGCCAGACTTGTATCAAGCTGAGGAATGACTTGGACGAGATCCGAGTCACTTTGGAAAAGTCAAACTCACTCAACAGGTAGGTTGCCTACTACTCATACCTAGGTGTCGCTTCAATGGCTATTTTAATATTTTCTCTCCTGGCTGACTGTACTAGAAGATGGTTTCATTTATTTCCTTATCGATTTGGTATGCCTGTAGTTAAAATTAACGATGTTGTGGTCTCGTCTGTGACATTTGAGCTCTCAGAAAATAAACTTTGTTTCTTGGTATAGGAATGTAGGCTTTCGCGGCTGGCGTCAATGTTTTGGTGGGTTTCCGGGTTTTTGCCGTGGTCTTCTTTGGTTATAACCTCCAAACGTTTCAACTACAATTGCGACAGTCATCTTCAGTGGCGTGGTCCAAGTACTCTTCTTGACGTATCAACTGAAACTGAAACTTTTTCTTTCTTTATCAGATATTTTTAAGTATCTCTTGACAGTTATTTTTAATGGATAAGAACTTTTTGCCCCTGTGAATAGTAAAGTTGATTGTTGCTTATCCAATATCTTGAAACATCGAAGCAGTTATTTTTAACGTTATTTTAATTAACATGCTATCATTAGCTTCGTCTGTATGTATGTATGTATATATGTTTGTTTGTAACTCTCAAGTTCGGGATCTGTACTTGACTGATTTATCGACATTAGTGCTTGATCTATTCGCGGGCAGATGGCGCTGTACATAACCTCCTTGATATATTGACATTATTGCTTGATCTATTCGCGGGCAGATGGCGCTGTACGTAACCTTGATATAGTTCGAACTCACTTTACATGTATTTCTTCATTTGAAAAAACTATTTTTTTTTATCAACACGTCGCCTGTTGCCTTATTTGTAACCCTCCTTTGCGCGCCTGCTGCCTTGGGCTTTGTAGCTGATTTTCAGGCTCCCTCTCCGGAATCAGAAAATATCAACGGTCATTTTTCTAAACAATATACGGCTGATTGATATCAAAGTTTAGATAAAATAAATATAGTTTAAAAAGACTAAAACACGCTTTTATGGCATACGAAACTAAAAAATGAAAAATAAATATAGTTTAAAAAACTAAAAAACACGCTTTTGAAGAACATCGAACTGAAAAGTTAAAAATAATTTTTTTAAATAAGCTTAAAACAATAACGAACGAAAAATAGTAGTATTAATGTGAAAAAAGCGTGGGCGCTTTGTGCCATATTTTTTGTATATCTAGCGCCTGTGGCTTTTTTCACAATAATACAAGTATGTTTCGTTCGTTACTGTTTTAAGCTTATTTAAAAAAAATATTTTCAACTTTTTAGTTTGATGTTCTTTGAAAGCGTGTTTTTTAGTTTTTTAAACTATATTTATTCCAAGTGGCTTTGCCATATTTGACATTAAGATCGTTACTGAAAGTTGATAAAAGGTAACATTCTTCAAAGATTCACATGCATTTTGGTGTTTTATATTTTACGAAAGATAATAAGAGTATATTCATTTTATTTATTTATTTATTTAATTGATACACAAAAATACAGATAATAAGAATAAAACACCAACAAAGAGACAGATATAAAGATAGTAGTTGCATTACATAAAGTAAAGATTGTGTATGAAATAACATCTAAGTGACTTAACACTTTTGTTATGCTACAAAGTAATACTAATTACATTGTGTACAGATAGTTAGGAAACTATCAGTGTATCTATTGGTGTTCTTATATTTTGATAAATTCAAAGTAATTTTAGAAGTTTTTTTTTCATTCTATAGAGAAGGTTTTATAATTTTTAATACGTTTTTTCCTTAGTGGTAGAATATTGCAAACTTTTTAGGTAGTGTGTAAGTTGAAAAGCGATGACAATTATTTTTATTGAATTTTGGAGTGGATAGCAACTCGTTTGTGGTACTTCTAGTAATATAAACTGTGGGAACATAATTATGGAATGTTTTGATTTTGAATGCATACATACATAAACTATGGAAGTATAATGTTCGAATATTACTAAGATCTTCTGAATATATAAGATTAGTGTGATATGAAATTTTTTCAAGATTGTTTTCAGAATATAGTTCTGTTTTACGTTCAGTTTTCGCAAGGATACCATAACGAAAAAGTGACCCACCTAGAGATTTGTAAATTATTATGAGTATATTTTTCGATAGAAACTTTAGCTGGTAAAATTTATGTATTAGCTTCCTTACTTTTTTTTGTCAGATAATCAACATGATTGTTCCATTTTGAATTATTGTCAATAATTATGCCCTAATACTTGACCTCATTTATTTCTTTGATTTCCTCCCTCATATCTGGAACTTTAATATTAGAGAAATTAGGTCCGTTTGCTGATGTTATATAGAAAGCAAGATAGTCGGTTTTAGTAACGTGTAATGAAAGATGATACATATTCAACCATTTCTGAATTTTTTCCATGCTTGACTGGATAGAATTTTTGGTTTCAGACCATGTATTTTCGTTTAAAATAATAACCGTATTATCAGCGTATGATATAATTCTGCTTTTACTTTCAAAAAGAGTAGAGAATTTATGTAGGCTTAAAAAAGTATTGGACCAAGAACGGTTCCTTGGGGAACCCCTGTTCTTATGGTATCACTTATTCTTTGTTACAATATAAAGTGATTGAATTCAAACGGGTAAATCAAATCAAATCAAAATATGCTTTATTACCCAAGATCTGAACATCTTATTGGCAAAGTCTAGAAAAGTAAAACGTGAATATGGGACAATTAACAAATATTAACTTAGAGACAAGAGCAGAGTATATGGACAGAACAATATTAAGCCCAGCTGAACAGATACAAATATAAGTACATGAATATATGAATATTGAGTAAATGTAAATATATAATGCTACGTAATGAACATTCATAGCCATTTTGTGTTGATTTCAATAACTTGTTTACACAAAGCTACATGCCAATTACTCGTTAGAGCTTTAGTAGAATTCGTCTATAATAGGGCCTCCCAACAAGGAATTCTTTTACTTTCTTTCTGAATTTCTTTTCATTATATATTCGCCATAAATTAATGGGAAGGTGATTAAATTACTTCTTGCTATCGAAAATAATAGAATTTTGTGTAAGGGCTAGAGTAGGTGTTGGAAGGGAAATGAAGCAAGACAGACGTATAGCATAAGTTGAGGTGGTATTTTTATATTTTTTGTGGATAAGACACACTGTTTCCAAAATAAAAAGACAAACTAAGGTCAGAATTTTTTGCTTCACAAATAATGGGGAGCATGAATCCCTGTAGCTAGCCTTGCATAAATATCTGATGGAACTTTTTTGTAGAGGGAATACCATATTGAAACGAAATTGTGTACAATTTCTCCAGAAACAAATTCCATAACGTAAATAGGACTCAATTTGTGCAAAATAAACTGATCTTGTGATAGTAGTGTCTAACTCTCTTGCAACGACTCTCACTGCATGAAATCCTGCTGCTAGTCTTTTACATAAGTAGTCAACATGGGAATCAAATTTTGGATTCTCATCAATGAAGAGCCCTAAAAATTTGTTTTTTTCCAAATTTTCAATTTTAACATTTTCCAAGAGTACTTCCCCTATGTTACATCTAAACGTGACCACATTTGTTTTGTCGATGTTGAATGATAAAAGATTGGAATCACACGACTCTTCCACCCTTCTTATGTATATTTTTAGGACAGATTAGTTTTTGGGAAAGGTTTTGGCCTTCTACTTCTTCATCTTGATACCAAAAAGGTGTGTGTGAAACTTCCAAAAAAAGAAAGAATGCAATTAATTTCACAATAAGCTGTTTACAAAAATGTGCAGCTAAATCAATATGTATTTCAAATCAAATTGCCTCATCTGATGCGAGTTTTCATGCGATAATGTATTTTCTTGAAGGTATCACTCTTCCGAAGAGAACCGACCAGTTTACTTGGGAACGGAATACCTGTCTCAGGTGGAAAACTTGAGGGCGGCGTACCGACGAGCCCTAGCTTCGTGCAAAGAACATCACAACGAAGCCGACATCGAGCAGTTGCAACAATTGTGCGAAAGAGTCCTCCAATCGATGGAACAGTGGCACCGAAGGACCATTCAAGATTTGCGAGAAGAACACAACCAAGAAGTCGAGATGCTCAAGCAGGACAAAGAACAAGCCTTGGCGGAGGAAACGCAAGCCACTCTGGCTGCTTTGGACGTGATGAAGAAGGCTCACGAAGCGGAGGTACAGCGAGAAGTTGCCAAGTTCAAACAGGAGTTTATAAGGCAAAAAAGGGACGACATCTTTGATTTGTCTGAAAAACTTTCCGTCAAGTCTCTGGAAGCTTCCGCTCTTGAAGGTCAACTGGCTAGCGCCACGAGGCAGTTGGCACATGCCCAACAGCATATATTGAAGCTGGAACGTAACCCCAAGATCTCGTCAATGCAGGTAATAATCATGTAGATTTTTTTGATGAAATCTTTTTTCAGTATAAATGTTGCAACTGAATATACTAAAAATTATGATGATACGTCCACCCCACCAAATTTATTAAAAATAATGGATAGTTTAGTTATTCAGACTCGCATTGCCGGCAATGCGAACATTGCCGAGCACAAGAAACACACACAGCGAGGGGAGAGGAACATTGGTTTAGGAGAAAATTCAAGGAAGCCGCAATAATGTTGTCCAACAACGTATTCAGCCAAGCCAGCGTAGAAATACGCAACATATGGAAACCCATCATCAAGCGAAAAATGGCCATTTCCCGCCAAAACGGTAATCTCCCACGGAACCAGTGAAGCGGAAAATGGAAAACGGGAATAAGTGAAAGTACTCGAACGACCTATAAATAGTCATCTCTCGGAGGAATCAGTCCAGTCATCACCCGAAGACGATTGTAGATACTAACAATCGAAACGTCGTGAACTAACGTGACTTGGAATCTCTCCACTTTTTATTTTTATTTTCTTTTTTCATTCCTTTATTTTTATTTATTCAATTATTCTATTTTTACTTGTATTTTATTTCACTATTATTTCATTTCAGGTTTATTTTGGTTAATATAATTGTTATTTTCAGCTATTCATTTTCAATTCTTCTTTTTTAATTGTTTCAGGGATTTCAAATCATTTTATATAGTAGACAATGGAAGTCCGAACTAGTGAAATTCATTCTTATATCACTCTTATTAGAAGGATTTTGGAATATGCCTCCATTATATAGTGTCCTCAATATCTGTCATAAGTATAGCATTAAAAGAGTTCAGAACAAGTTCTTGAGATATCTTCACTTCGAAGAAACGGATAACTATGACCTTGATATTCCCTAAGTAGTGCTACTTGAAAAGTACAACATACAAACCTTCGAGAAAAGAAAAGTATTTGCATACCTAATATATTTGTACAAAATAATACATAGTGATGGGGATGATCCTTGTCCCCACCAAAAATCAATTTCAACTTACCGGCTTATGAAATTACATCGTATATTGAATCGGCAAGAACAAATTATTATCAAAATGCTCCATTAAATGCTATGTGCAATACCTATAATACTATACAAAATGACTGTGATATATTCTTCCAAAAGCTCGCTAGTTATCAAACTGTTGAATATTTTTTTAAAATTTTTTGTCATTTTGGTGTATGTACAAATCTATTTGTGATATTCACCTTTCCTATTATGTAACTGGGCCATAGCCTGTAAAGTTTGTATAAATAAATAAATAAGTAATGATTGCAAGTACACACTGCTGGGCTGACAATGATTGTCAGCATTAGACATCAATCCTAAGTGACCATTAAATTTTTTTTAATCTCTCTTTGAACTTTGACAGTATCCATTAATGTTTTTTTTTTGTTTCAGAACTGACGGAATGTGTCTGTTAGAAGAAAATATACTAGTCTTAACAAGCCTCATGTACCAGTGTAAATTAGTACAATATCACCGTTGTGTACAGAAAATAGCACCTCTTTACTCAAGTTTAATGATTGTTTTACCCCTTGAATGTTTTTATTTATTTTACCTCAACTCTCACAGCATCCCATATTTGTACAAATAATAATAGTTTTTTTTGTAACAGTTAACAGTTTATTGTTTATATGTGTTGGGTTTTTTGGAATGTTTATATGAACAAAATATATAAATTATTAATTGTTGTTGTTTTTTTATGCTTATAAGTTTCCAAGGGAGTTTCATAAGCAGGTACCTGAATGAAAACAATGTCTCCCAATTTTGAGCAAAATTAATCCCCATCTTGGTAATACTTATTAAATAGGGTCAAGTAATCAATCACACTATTTTAAACTGTAATACTTCACTAAATACTTATTCAATTTAATCGAAATAAGCGCCATTTGAATCAGTACACTTTTACCAACATAAGACAAGTCGACAAGTATGCTCGGGGTTCGACGGAGATGACGAAGGCCGTTTTTGCCTGGTCCTGATTTCCTCACTTTTGTTTGAGATATTATAGGCTTTTACTTGTGTCTATATTTTTTCTATAGGGTTCAGTTCCAGATGGTATGTGGTAGATATAATATAGTGTTGAATTGTCATGTTTTGATAGAAGTATGTCAACAATATACCTTTCATTACTTTGAAATAACTTCATGAAAAATTTGGACTAGGATCAACCTCTACGTCATTTTTTTGTAGCATTAAGATTATGGTTTGCTTGGTGACTTGAAGGGAATACCACGTAAGTTGTTCAGCTCCCATAATTACAAATGAAACACATTTAATGAATCAATTATTTTTGTATGGTTTTATATTCAGGTGAAGAGTGGAATATCATAAGGTAAACGACGAAAGGAATGAGAGACAGTAAATAAGACAAGTATACAAGTATGAAAAAGTTTTGCAAAAGCTATATATTTTTAAATAGAAATAAACTGAAGCTAAATAAAACTTATAGCTCATATAAATAAAATTCTTTAAAATTGTTAAAGCAGACTTAGAACTAGCTTTGGATAAAATTCATCACATTGTTTGTATTCTCCATTCAAATATAGTCTAGCTGAAGGCTCTCACACTCACATGCTGCCAATTGCCCTGAAATTAAAATGAAAAATTAAAGAAATACACTCCAACAAACAGTAGTAGTTCTGTATGTAACACATCCTTGAAAGTTGTAGCTTTTGTTCGAACAATGTTGATTTAACGCGGCTCATACTCAAGAACTCTCTAATTTATCTTGTATTCCAAAAAAGCACACCCATAATCCCTAATGAGAGCCTTCGAAGTACCGAAGAAATATTGAGAGTTAGACTTGAGATCTTGTGAATAACAAGGGCGGCCATCACTCAAGTATTTAATTAATAAAAACATCCCATATTAGACTAAGTTTATTTGAACTGTGCATACCCTATAGAGCAAGGCAGAACTAAAACATTTGGCTCAGAAAGAACACTTCCACCACACGAATTGTAAGTCTCTTGTCACCAACAAAGTTTGGCTCAGCAGGAGATGAACTATACTGCTATACGCCATCACCTGATGATGCCAACTTGGATAATGAAATACTTATCAATAAGAGTGTTGCAATTCTATCGCATGTTTTTTGTAAGATATACTGAATTTTTCTCAGGTGCCTGCAGAAGTGATGGTTATTACTCATAACTGAGGGCAAAGGTAGCAAAATCAGTAAATTGAAATTCAATTTCACTTACAGGTATTCCAATATCCCAGCCAGATCCTGCAGGGTTTGCTGGACATATGCCTTCTCGTCGGACAATGACTCCTCCATTTGTAGTTGCCCAAACTTGACTGTTTCCAGCACTAACATGTTTGAAACCCGTTGTATTAGGTGCCGAATCTGAAAATCAGATGGACATATCAACTTGAGTTGAATAGCACTTTGAGGTTAAGTTATAATCAAGTCAAAATATTCTTCACTAGGGTATACTTTTTATGTTTCTGCCAACCACCATTAGATGGCGCTGCAAAAATGTAGTATGTTCATGAAATTCGCCATTTATTACCATAGAATTGTCGGCGGTTTAGATATGACAACGTAGTAGATAGACAGTTATTGCCAAGAAAATTGCAAGTGTATAGAATTGCTTCCTTCATCATTCAATGCCTGAAAGCGGTTTGTGTTTTTTGTGGTCATGCTTTCTTCAGAAATAAATCGTAGTTTAGCCAAAATCGGTCACAACTGTAAAAACATCAATGCCATGAGCAAGATGGTCCAAAAAGACGTGCTTGGGATGTATTGTGAGGACTGTTCCTTAAAAAAGCTCCTGTTAATTGGTGCGAAGAAATATTCAAAAAATTCAACTCACAAACTGAAAAATCTGTATACGTTATACGTTGTTAGATGTAATCGAATAGACAGAGAGAGAGTAGAAAATCTGTTGTGAGAGTTGATTTGAATATGTGAAAAATTGTATAAATCTTGAAAGCGAATATTTCAAAAAGTTTGTTTCAGTTTTTTCTCCTGGTCTTTGTTACCCTCGTGTTTTTTATGTAAAAGTTTTCTCTCGTCGCTGACCTGATAAATATTAATGGGACTCAAATCGTCACATTTTTTAACCAGTTTAAAACTACATAACCATTCCTGCATACAAAATTCTCAAATTATAAAACTCGTGCAATGAAATCGGCCAATACTTGATGAAAATCCATAGCATATTCAAAAAACACTTTATTGTCACATAGATCAGGAGTATATCTTGTGGCTCCTGCCCAAAATTTTATATTGGCCAAACGCGGAGAACATTTCCCCAAAGAATTAAAGAGCACAGAAGTAGTTTCTTGAATGGACAGATCAATTCCACATTTGCAAACCATCTTCTGACAGAAGGACATGAGTTCAATCACAACTATGTTACATTTAGAAGAGAACAGTTTGAAACTCAATCTTTTAGAACTTTTAGAAATGAATAGATTCAAGAATAGTTTTTCAAATGTGGAAACTGTTAATCAACTGATACATAAGCTCAGGTTACTTCATTCATCACATTTTCATTTAAATGAGTTTGTATACTTTCACTTCATCGAATATGTAGATTTCAATTAGCATAGACACGCCTAACACAGCAATTGTATAGCAAAACACCTTGTAAAACTGTTTAGTAAACATCTCACAATAAAGTGTTTCTTGAATACATTACAAAACTCACTCAAAATAGGTGGATCAGGTTCAAGAGTCTGCCAGTGGGTCCCCCCGGGAGCACTCGAGGTGATTTCCTTCCTGACGTGCAATCTTGCTCGATAATCTACCGCCCAAACTCCTATCGAACTAACAGAAATTTGTTTCAATTGTCCTTTATGTGGAGCTTCAACGCAAATCCATTTCTCGCCTTCCAATTTTTCTTCAGTTATACCCACTCGGAAATATGCACAGCCGTTTTTACCTGTGGCCCAAACTTTATTGAACGGACCACAACTGATACTGTTCAGGGGTTGATCGGTATTTACATGTTCCCATATATGACCCTATAAAAAGAAAATATCAATCTCAATTTGGGTGTCAGTACTTTTTGGGGGATTTTATGAAAATTCATATTTGAATTTGGCTTTTTCAAAAAGTTGTGAATGATTCAAAGCCATATTTGCAGTAATATTGCGAAGATGGAGTATCTCATAATTTTTTTAATGTCTTTTATAACTTTATTCATTTTAAATGACAATATTTTTTGTCTTTTAGGTCAGGATGACCAAGTTGGTATTAGGTATGACATTTATTTTATCCTCATTCCTGTTCAGCGATAAATTAGGTACTATCCTATCCCATCGTAAGCTTAAATATTGATACCTAATACATCTTGTAAATCAATTTTTCCAAAGGTAGGTATTCCATTCTATTCCATTCTTAAAAATAGCAGTTTACACAAGTACATTACAAGAAAATGTGTCACCTACATCAACGATACTCAAGATTATAACCATTGGGTAAAACTCACACAAATATAAAGGTATTCTTTGTTATAATAGATTTATAGGTTTGTTTAATAACAAAATTGATCTTTCAGATCTGAGGATCTGTACAAATATTTAGAATCCAGGGCATTTCACTCGTTGGAGGAATTTCTAGATAAATGAACTAATATAATTTTATACTAATATGTTATACTAAATACTGAATTTATATTATATTTTGTGACGAGTTCAAAGAGTTATACATTCTGTACTCCTTTTTGTAATAACTTCAGAGACAAATAAAGTTCTATTATTTTCTATACTGTTGTAAATCATCCCCTAAAAATATCGCCGACCACCGCTGGTCGCGTAAATCAATTTGGATGTGGCCAAGATCGTGCTCAACTCTATTGGCGTTTTGGAATTGTTCTAGGTGGTGCGTCGCTTCGACGACGGCTTCCTAAGACTTCCATTGGCATATATAAACACTACCCATTCGCATATCGAGAAGTCGAGTGGACAGTGTGATACGAAGTGTTCTAATAAGGCGATTGACATTTGAATATTAGTTTAAAGTTTCAGTCAAAGTGTTTGGTTGTATTGTCAGTGTAACAGCAAAATAAAGTTGACAAACTCACGGGTAAAACGCAACAATACAAATGCAACTTACCAAGGGATTGGACCTTGAAACTCCAAGCCGCACCATCGCCTGTCCTCCCGAAGCAAGGGCCCACACTGCTACAACACTGTCAACAAAGTCATTGACAGTCTCTAAAGATACTTCAAGCAACTTTGTATGTCCAAGCTCCTGCCAAGGTCCAGTTGTAGCAATCGCGCATCTCCTGTACCATCTTCTCCTTCTAACGTAATCAGTGAATTGTTTATTAGCATGGTAACTAGCCGGAAAGTCTACAGCATACTGCCAACCATCACGATCCACCCCACCAGGTACATGAAAGTCTGTCATCCAGTCAGAAACCCACTGCCACCTGCTCGAGAGAAGTTTAACTTGATCTCTGGTTCGTTTCTGTTTTCCGGTGACATCACTCCACATATATCTATCTGTTGGTAAACCTGTAAAGAATGAAAATAAGTTTCGGTTCATTGACATAATGAAACAGACTGGAAATTGAAGTGAAAACATTAACTCCAACATATAGAAAATGATGGAGAGATCCACGTTTTGGCATCTAAGTTAACCATGCGCTCAAACGCCGAACATTAATATTGGCACCTGATCTCACAGACCCGTCCCTACCCAAATAGGATATGGTATTGGTTATCCACGTTTTGGCATCTAAGTAACCCTGATCTTACAGATCCATCCCTACCCAAGTATGGTATTGTATTGGTTATCCATGTTTTGGCATCTAAGTATCCTATGTGCTCACAAGCCCTACATTAATATTGGCGCCTGATCTTACAAAACCGTCCCTACCCAAGTAGGGTATTGTATTGGTTATCCACGTTTTGACATCTGAGTAACCCTTGCACTCAAATGCCGAACATTACTATTCACGCTTGATCTTACAGACCCATCCCTACCCATGTAGGATATTGTATTGGTATCTAAGTAACCCTTACGTGTTAGCATCTAAGTAGCCCTGATCTTACAGACCCATCACAACCCAAGTATGCTATTGTATTGGTTTCATGTCATGTCATGCCATGTTTTGGCATCTAAGTAACCCTTGTGCTCAAAAGCTCTACATTAATACTGGCGCCTGATCTTATAAAACCGTCCCTACCCAAGTAGGGTATTATATTGGTTATCCACGTTTTGGCATCTGAGTAACCCTTGTACTCTAATGCCGAACATTACTATTCACGCTTGATCTTACAGACTCATTCCTACCTATGTAGGATATTGTATTGGTATCTAAGTAATCCTTAAGCTCAAATGCCGAATATTGATATTCGCGCCTGACCTTACAAACCCGTCCCAACCCAAATAGGGGATAGTATTGTTTATCCACGTGTTGGCATTTAAGTAACCCTGATCTTACAGACCCATCCCTACCCAAGTATGGTATTGTATTGGCTGTCCATGTTTTGGCATCTAAGTAACTACCCTTGTGCTCAGAATCCCTACATTATTATTGGCGCCTGATCTTACAAAATCATACCTACCCAAATAGGGTATAGTATTGTTTATCCACGTTTTGGCATCTAAGTAACCCTGATCTTACAGACCCATCCCTACCCAAGTATGGTATTGTAAAGGGTTATTCACGTTTTGGCATCTAAGTAACCCCTTTACTCAAAACCGTCCATTAATATTGGCGCCTGATCTTACAAACCCGTCCCTACTCAAATAAGGTATTGTATTGGTTATCCATGTTTTGGCATTTGAGTAACCCTTGCACTCAAATGCGCCGAACATTGACATTGGCGCCTGATCTTACAAAACCGTCCCTACCCAAGTAGTATATTGTATTGGTTATCCACGCTTTGGCATCTGAGTAACCCTGATCTTACAGATCCATCCCTACCCAAGTAGGGTATTGTATTGGTTATCCACGTTTTGGTATCTGAGTAACCCTGATCTTACAGATCCATCCCTACCCAAGTAGGGTATTGTATTGGTTATCCACGTTTTGGTATCTGAGTAACCCTGATCTTACAGATCCATCCCTACCCAAGTAGGGTATTGTATTGGTTATCCACGTTTTGGTATTCAAGTAACCCTTGTGCTAAAAAGGCAAACATTACTACTGAATAGGGTATTGTATACGTTAATGCTTTGACTGTGCACAGCGTAGTTTAGAGATTCATTGAACAATAATAGTCTTTGGTTTCGAAACAAAAAACTCACCTGTTGAAGTAACCCATCCAAGTAACCCTTGCACTCAAATGCGCCAAACATTAATTTTCACGTCTGATCTTACAAACCCGTCCCTACCCAAATAAGGTAAGGTATTGGTTATCCACGTTTTGGCATTCAAGTAACCTTTGCACTCAAAAGCCGAACATTAACATTGGCGCCTGATCTTACAAAACCGTCCCTACTCAAGTAGTGTATTGTATTGGTTATTCCCGCTTTGGCATCTGAGAAACCCTGATCTTACAGATCCATCCCTACCCAAGTAGGGTATTGTATTGGTTATCCACGTTTTGGCATTCAAGTAACCCTGGTGCTCAAAAGGCAAACATAAATATTGACGCCTGATCTTACAAATTCGCCTCTACCAAAAAGGGTATTGTATTGCTTATCCACGTTTTGGCATCGACATAACTCTTGTGCTCAAATGCCGAACATTACTACTGAATATAGGGTATTGTATACGTTAATGCTTTGACTGTGCACAGCGTATTTTAGAGATTCATTGAACAAAATTAGTCTTTGGTTTCGAAACAAAAAACTCACCTGTTGAAGTATAACCAGTAACAGGATTCCACCTCTGGTTTTCATAAACCCTGGAGTCCTGTGAATCAGTCATCGGATGAACATTGAGGCTGTCCAAGGTACCTAAAAATCCTCCACCCCAACCGCCCGTGTAGACCCACGCTGTGTGATCATAACCGATGCCCCAAGTCACCCCCACCTGACAACTTTCCACTTTTTTCAAATGTCCGCCACCAAGTTGCCTCCAATACAAGTCCAACATATCAATTATCAGCACAGGGCTTTTGATAACCAATTTGAGGGGCTGCATTTTTCCCCAGTAGCTCAGAACAGATACTGAATGTGGTGGCAACCGGTGCCTGAAGGACGTGAAATTTTGATCGTTCACGTAAATTAGGTAGGCGTCTTCAGTAGTCTCAATTTTCAGATGGAATTCTTGACCGGGTACGAAAGGATTACGACCATCCTTTTCCTCTGCACCCCACTTTCCTTCACTCATCGAATTCCTAACTACAACTCCTTCGGTGAAACGTGGATTTATGTGCAGGCAGGTATTTTCTAGCTCGGCATGGGATTTGTGCTTGACTTTGTAAGTTACCGGAGCGTCTAAGTTTATAGCGATACGCTCTGCCTTGTCGGAAATATAACCGGTCAGGGTTATCACCGTGCCTGGAATGCAACCGACATGTAACGCGACCCTGAATGGAGATTCTTTTTTGCTAAGATCATATTTCTGAACGTAAAAGTCATCTTCTCGCAGTTGGTTGGATTCTAATTTGGTGGGATCCCAAACGAATACATCTCCAAGACCTGTCACTGCCCATATACTTTCATCACTTGGTTTACCTATAATAATAATAAACTTATTTTAATTTTTGCTTCATTACTTTCGTTGAAATTCAAAATCCTACAAGTATAGACTAGGAAATGTTTGATATAATAATAATCTAATACATTAAATTCTCGTGTCACAGTGTTAGTTGCCATACTCCTCGGAAACGGCTCAACCGATTTTCATGAAATTTCATACGTATATTCGATAGATCTGAGAATAGGTTTCGAACTATTTTTCATACTCTCATACTCCTAAGTGACAAGGGTGTTCCACCTCAAACATTTTCAATTTTTCAGACAAATTTTTACCCTTCTACCACCAACCCTCATTTTTAAATACACATTTTAGTAATGTTATCATTTTCAACCCTGATCATAGATCAGTTATTCCCGCCAAGCGTCTACCGGTGTCCCTTCTCATTCAGTAAACAGCATTCGGTCACTATTATTGTCTATTCATCGAGCGTAGATACAGTTTGCAATGCCACCAAAGCTATAAATTATCCAACAGAATTTTGAACTCATTGGATTTGCCAGGCATAACACAGCATAATTTACAACTGAAGGTTGGATCACCCCGTAACTTGAATCCACCACGGCTGTGCAACGGCACACGATTAGTAATTATAAAATTATTGAAAAACGTTGTCGAAGCCAGCATTTCGAGGTGAAAATATATTAATACCACGAATTCTTATTATACCTACACATGTTCCAATTCATTTTAAACGTGTGGAAACTTCAATTAGATTGACTATAACTATTAATAAGTCCCGAGGCCAAACAACGTCCGAGCACACCATGTTTTTCACACGGACAATGGGGAATGTTCCTCAATTTGGGTTATTACAGCAAATGCAAGTTTGAACAAAATAAAGTTGAGTTTAATTCATGAGTTTTTCAAATTAACTTTGTATTCAAATTGATGTTTCAAATGTTAAGTTTTAATTTTTACATTTTACGTAATTTATACATACCTAGATATTCTACTTTGAAAAAGGAAAATTTTCTTTATAAATCAACAATTAAGGCAAAATATAAATTATAGTTCAATACCACCTCTACAAGCCACATAAACAACAGTTGTTTTGTTATTTATTTATATAGAGGAAGATACGTTAGGTGCACAAAATGTCATATGTTACAGAATGTCTCGGAACTCGGAACTTAAGTAAACAGAACAGCACGCCTCTGAAATATGTCATCTTTGTTTGTCTCATACAGGTAACAGATTCATTGTCCTTTATTAGCTATAACCGATGTTACCAAATGGTGAAATAGAAACGAATCCCTTTAAATGTTGAATGCATTATTTCATTCCTCTATTTTAAGTATTTGAATAATTTTTTAAAGGGAAAGGTTGAAATGATAAGTTCATAATGCGTTGTTTTAGAACTCTTTTATGAAAACTACTTGATTTTTGTCAGGAGGAACATTCCCCATTATACGTGGCACCCTCTCGAGTAGGCAAAGCATCCAATTTGTTTGTGTTAGCTAAACATGGACTAACGAAAACTATTGTACACACCATAGCATTAAGGGATTAATATTATCTGTAAGTGATACTGCTCTGATAGAAATAATTTACATGGCAAAAAACCGTTAACCGAGTCCACTAGCAATAATATAGGTTTACTCATGACATTTTATTATATATACATAGGAAATAATAAAGAAACTTCTAAATGAATTGATAATAAACTTGAAAAGTGAAACTTGGTGCCTAGATAAGAAAAAAATTTTATAAATACAATCTCACATATATTCATATACAAATAATTTACTAGGGAGTTAATCAAAAAGTAAATATTGAAAGTGAAGGAAAAGAAAATAACGAATGAATACATAAATTTACTTATGATGCACTGTTTGGAACCTTTGGTGTAGTAATGAATATTACTAGAGTTTTTTCCCAACACCAAATCGTTATTTTTAACACCTCGACACGTGTTTCGATCACCAAGTGATCATCTTCAAAGAGGAAGATTAAAACTAGAAACTAATGCGAAGCTAACCCTATTTATGCTATATAGGTATCTCATGCAGGTAAATCATCCAGGTGTACCACCCATACAGGTATACCAACCTAAATTAATTTTACAATTTTGCCTTATCTGTTATTTTAATATGATATTTTATATGAAAAAAAGATTTGGAATTTTTTATATAATGAGGCAGCTCATCAAATATATAAGGAGTTATATACATGTAATTTTTTTTGAGATATCGTTTTCTTTACTCTATTTTCTAAAGAATATGTTAATTTATTTATTTATTTACTTCATTATCAATAAATTTTGGCAGGAGGATCCATATACAGTGTGGAAACGAATACTAGTTGTCCTCCTCCCTCTGAATCAAAATGCCATTGTATACCGAAACACCTGTCACAGTCTTGTAAACAATCAGGCGGAAATCTCACAT
The DNA here is from genome assembly GCF_025532065.1 of Leptinotarsa decemlineata. Taxonomy (NCBI): domain Eukaryota; kingdom Metazoa; phylum Arthropoda; class Insecta; order Coleoptera; family Chrysomelidae; genus Leptinotarsa; species Leptinotarsa decemlineata. The sequence continues at coordinate 5,343,082 of NW_027412556.1, read as the reverse complement.
TGAAGTATTTTGAATACTTTATAATGGATTTTCCTCAAGTATCGGTCAGTTCTGTCGAATTTCTAGACGAAAGATTTACCTGAAGTTTCATGAATTTTTCCACAGGTACTTGAGAAATGTGACTGCCATTCCTCAAGCAGAGCATCACTGCTAAATTGCAGTTTAATAACCGGTGTCTGATGTCTTGGAATATGTACCGCTAAACGAGGATTTCCAGGATCGCTACACAATTGTACACAAGTTACGTCGCTGAGACTGAAGGAATACTGAAAAAAAGATGAAAAATCAGATTATGTTTTCAACTCTCTACATTTAAATCAGTCGTTTGAGAAAGCCACTTGACCGCAAACTGAATTTTGTGGAAAAAATTAATCAAATTCCAACAAATCAACAGCCTCGGCTGAACTTCGCCTTATCATTGATTTTTGTATCTACTTCTTCTTTATAAACAACTAGCCTTTACCCGCGGCTTCGCTCGCATTTATGCCATTAAATAAGTGTCAGTACAATAGAAATGAATCTATATGAGAACTATATTTTATTGCTTGGCTGGAATTATCAATTTTTAAAAATTATTACCTAACCTAACCTGACCTAACCTAAACAAACCTAACCTGACCTAACCTAAACAAACCTAACCAAACATATCCCAACCTAACATGACCTAAACTAACCTAACCTAGCCTAACCTAACTAACAAAGTAGCTGAGTTGAGATTTTTTTGACAAACAATTTTTTTTTTACACAAAATATTACTTTTAATACAAAATTTCATGATGATTAGTTGAGTAGTTGTTGCGTGAAACCGTAACATACAAACTTTACATTCACATTTATAATATCAAGTAGGGATGTATGTAAATGAATTAAGCCCGTTTATTATAATTATTACCAAAAACATGAAAATGCAAGCAATGCCATTTTTTTCTTTTGCAAAAATTGTATTCATTCGTCCACAGTGATGCAGCTTCCGCTGCGGCATTCTGTGATTTCTTACCGATTCTACTCAAAAAGGTTTGCGAGTAGAATCGGTAGAATCTTATCAGTCAGAAAGGTATCAGATGGTTACAATAACAAATTATTCAAATATGGCACCCACTGCATGTCATGTACTGCAGAGATCTATACTAGGACCCACCCTATTTTATCTTTAAGAAAATGACATTTTGAATATCAATATGAGGTCAGTTCAAAAAATGAAGTGAATTCTAATTTTTTTCAAAAAACATTTATTTTTCATCAATTTCTTTTTGTCCCCTTGAAAGTATTCCCCCTCAGATATAATACACATGTTTTATGTCCTTAATCGTCGCAAAACGCCGTCCTTTCATGTATCTCTTCAATTTCGGGAACAGGAAAAAGTCAAAGGGGGCCAAATCTGGTGAATACGGTGACTGAGGCATGATTACGTTGCTGTTTTTGTTTATTTTTTGAACAGTTCACGTATGTGGAGGGGTTTCATTGCTAATGTATAGTTTGTGTTTGAAGTAGGGCGTATTCAATTTTATTTTAAGTGTTTCAAAACCTGCCAAATTTTGATAACAAGAACATATCACCAGTTTCGCAATGCTTTCTTGAGCCGGAACAATAGCGTAAGTGGACCTGCATTACACTGCACAAAACATTTGAAAAAATTTAAATCGATTTTGTGGACAAGTTTCTCAAACGACTGATTCATCTGCCCACCATCACCAATGAAGCCTAGAAGCTTTTTACAAATGATTAGAGCGCTAGTGTGTTTATTATATCATCTGTGTACCTAAAAGGACTTTTGGGGGCATCTACTTGATATTTGCTTTGAGTTTCTGAAAATAAGTATTAATTTTAAAATATAACTCGTTGGGTGATTCGAACAACTGCAGTTGCGCAAAACAATTGGTTTAGGATAGCAGTCAGTTGTGTCACATAATGAAACAAATATTATTTTTCCTGTGAGCAAATTTATTAGTTTATTAGGTCAATAACATTTTAAAACCAGACCTCAAGGAAACACAACATAGAACTCAGTGATGCAAGATACACATATTTGGTGCCAAAAAATCCCAGAGCTTTCAGAGGCTCGATGTGTAGGCAGGAGAGTACCAGAACCGATTATTCAGCTCTTTCATCAATGACTATAATTTGGAGGGAACCACCTTTATGAACTATTTGAAATATACTCAAATAGCATTACTTTGGTAAATGTTGTTTCAGCATGATGGCATCACCTCACAACAGAATAATAGCTTGATATTTTATGAATAGACGTTTTCCTAACAAATACATAGTAAATCAAGGAGTAGTTTGGTGGCCCGTGAGATGTCTGGACCTCATTCCACTTGATTTTTTTTCGAGATACTTCGAAAGATCTAGTTTTTCAAAAGGAATTTCAAGACGTTGAAAATTCAACAGCTGATACGTTGAACAGGAAAGCCTCTTGTTCGTGAATTTATTATAAATCTGACAATGAATCTATGAGGTAGGTGATTCTTCATTTTTCTGAATCATTGACTCTTTCTTGATTAGGAAAACAAGATATCAAGCATCAACTAATTCCGATGAAGAAGAAGTAAAAAGCCGAAAGCTTTCCAAAAAAACATGTTAGAAAATGGACGTGAATGTTCTGTTAGTCATAGAGGAATGCAATTAACATAATAAATTGATAATATCGCAATGAAAAAGGCCTGAAAAGATGAACCTTATGAATTTTTCAAATATTCATTCTATACTGATGACTTAAGGTTCGTTCCAACCAGCGTCAGAAACAGTTTCTGACAGTCAGGATTCTGCGCAGTAATGTTATTGCGTTCCAACGCGAGTTTCCAACCATTAGTAAACTATCAGTTTTTTGTTCCATTCAAGATTCAAACCTGTTCGAAATCTATCAGAATGGTTTGAGGATTATCTTCTAACCATTATTCTGACGCATGCGTATTCCATATTACTGTTTCTGTTTTATGTTCATGCAACTTGTAAACAACATAACCTGCAAAAATTGTTATAAAATAAATTATGTATTTGCTGGCGCAGGAAAAATAGGAATTCTTTAGGTGAACCTAAAATATGAACATATTTAATTACACAAATTAGTTATTGCGGTGACTTCCCAGTTCCATGTTGATTAGTAAATAGAATAGAGTTATAAAATACTGCAAACTTCTTTTACTCTCCAGAAATACACTTGATTAGACTTATTTTTCAAGGTTATGTTGAAATTCCATGCCAAACTTCAGTTGAACTATCAGCTGTTCCAATCAGAAATTTCAAATTAATCAGAAACCAATATTTACCAGACATGCGCGTTGACAACGATTTACAAACAGTTGGAAATCTGTTTGTGACTCAAGGTTGGAACGAACCTTTAATTTCATCAAAACCAATTTTGAGAGGTCTTTGATTTTATCACTACACATGACTGTATGCAAATCCTTTCAACTGAATCAGATTTCAGTGCTGAAAATCGCACGTTAATAGATAAGACTTTGTTAATCCATAGCTCACACAAGTTTCGACTTGGGTGACGGAAAAACAGATTGAAAAAAAACAAAAGGGAATGTTTCATTCTTCTTGCATATTTCTTAAAAGTAATTCGAGTTCTCCTGTTTGCAAATGAATAAATAATATACAAATCCAAATAGTTTTCCCGATAGGTGAAGTTTTCCTGAAAATAGTCCACAAAAATACAGAAATTTTCACAAAATCTGAGAACGAACTAGTTGAAATTTCAATAACGTGGCCAATATTTGAATGAAAAACAGTCCTAGGCTAATATTATCTGAAACCACCTAAAATAAACTGATTTTTACTTTACTCACCATGGCAGATGCTCCATCCGGATTCAAAATGGTCAAAGCTCCAGTGTTTTGAACCCATTCTATTTGCAAGATACAATCCACAAAGCCAGACGATCCCATCTTCACTCTGGCTTCACCAGAATGTGTCCATGAAGTTGTATCGACAGCTGGTTCGTACTTGGAAAAAGAATCTGTAGACTGAAGCCGGGATTTCAAATCTTCTAATATCTTTTCCCTCCAAGGTTGATCCAACTCCTCGGAAGTATTAGCGCAGCCAGATTCTCCGAACCAATTCGGAAGTTGAGTGATGTCAATTGTGCAGGCACCTGATTCCACCTTCACATATGCATAAAATCAGAATTTGCACTGTACATTAGATTCACAATCTCAATTGACTTTTTTCATTATTGCTTTTCTTTTCAACGTTCATATTTTTCTTAATAACTATTTGTTTATTTCTTATTATTGTGGAATCAATAAATGTTAATTTTTAAATACTCATAGTATAAAAGATACTGTAATTTCTAAATTTTCTTTCAAAAAATTTCACTTATTCATTCGATACAAAACTTCCAGACAGAATTATGCCGGTTAAAGAAAGTTAATGAAGATGTTTAATGTGTAATAAAATTTCTAAAAAATTGTTTTTCTCTACTAGAATTAGTAGACAATTAACATTCCAATCTAATTTGACTGTTTATAAAACAATAATCCTACCAAACTTTGATTACTGTGCTACTTTGATATCATTATTAGAAGGTAACTCTATCTCTACTCTACAAAAATTATAAAACAGAGGAATGCCGCTTGTTATTAAAATATAAATATACTTCTATATTATCAATGATTAATATTCTGAATTGGATGACAGTAAAAGATAGATTACAATATTTTTCTATGATATTCATATTCAAAATCCTCACTGGAAAAGCACCACATTACTTCAATGAGTTTATTACATATAACCATCAGATACACAAATACGATACAAGAGGAAGAGATGACTTTGTTGTCCCACAAACTAACCTTGCAAGAACAATGAATTCTATTTTTCACAGAGGACTCTTGGACTATAACAAGCTTCCTAATGAAATTGAACAAAGTAACACTAAATAAATTAATATATAGATAAAATTGAAGTTGTGTAACTGTGTTGTTTCTATACAGAGATTCATTAGAGAAACTATGTTTTACAAATACTGTATAGCACCGTATTGCTGAAGTAGCACTATGTCTAAGCTATAAAAGAGCGTTTACAAAAGTGCACACAATAAGCAGACTTGTGTTGTCACCGATCCAAAACAATTTAGAGTGACGTAAAAGATTAGACTGATCTTCAAGTTTGAGAAAAAAAGTGAAGATGGCGCTGTAATGATACTTCCATTTTAATGCTTTTGTTCAGAGGGCTTGTTCTGTCAGTTTTGTGAGCCAGAACATACATTGTTCATCTACTCATCACTATTATTAACTTGAACTGACGAATACTTACGCAGGACCATGGGGCCTCATATTCCGCCCATCCAAGTTCTTCGTCATCTGCAAAAATACAGGAATCTCTACTGGATTCACTCCAAACACTCTCGTCCGTTTCAGGATGTACTTCCATACCAACTATGGAACCGACCGAATGTACGGGACTCCAAGCCTTTGGGTTTTTTGGTTGAATCTCATATTTAGTGCCCAAGTCTCCTACAGGCAGTGAAGCAGGAGCACTGGGAGCTGAATGAGCATGGTCTTGCCATTCCTTTATAGCTGACTGCTCGACCATACTGCTGGGTCGGGGCTGGACCTAAGAGAAAAAAGTAATTAATCCTCACTATTCAATTTCTCACTTAGAAACAACTACTTGGGAGTGTAAAAAACTTTAGCAGTCGAGGCAGAATGCAAGCAGGCAATACAACTCAAAAAAGAGAATGCCAAAGCAACTCCAAACGAGTCTTTCAAAGTAAAAGGGTTCCTGTCCTATGTGAAAAATGGGCCAAGAGAAAATTCTGGTATTCAGGCCAATAAAAACCATCAGAGAAAGTGTAAAGTCAGGGACCCACAGGTCTTCAGCAAAACCTGCGGTTTACTGGATTCTTTGTGTCTATGGATCAGTGTATATGGGAATCATGAAAAGTCTTAGTACCTGCTCTCTGAACACAAGATAAATTATCGCATGGGGCATATTGACAAGTCAACTGTAGTGGAACATGCACTTAACAAGTGTACCTAAGTTATCGTGTTTGAAGATAGATGCTTTGTAGGATTTAGAGCTTACTGCTCACGACTATATAGGGAGGCAATGAAAATTCAGAAACACAATTAGAATTTTGATTGAAAAGAAGAGATAATTAACATCACTAAAGAGTGGCTACCTGCACTGAACGACACTCACGGAACAAAACCAAAAACTCCAACCTTGAATGAAGAAATACTTGTGGACGAGTTTAGAGTCTAATGTCAAAAAAATTTGGTCATTCTAAACATTTCCAAATCAATTTCAGTAATTTTGGATAGGCGTATTGATTGCTTTTGTTCAATTTTTCATTTTGTATTTTGACTTGTGATTTTGAAAATTATTGAATCATTCGTAATAGGCATTTTCTCAACTATTCAATTTATTTTATCTTAAGGTTGAGTTCCTCCGTTGTGTGATAGTTTGAATCAGTTTCTCCCTTCCATGAACATGTATGTTTCCTGGGAGGAAAATTCGTTATTGCTATTATAACTTCATTGATATAAGACGTCGTGAACATTACACAACACAACAAAAAAATATTTTTTGAATGTTTCCTACACTAAATTAGTCAATTTCTACTAATTTTGGGGTGATAAAAACGAAAATAACAATGAAAAATTTTTATTAGCTCTGGTTTTTGAGATACACAGTACTTAATCTTAAAGAGTAGTTATACTATACGTGAAAAGTGAAAGTACATAAAACAATATTGTTATGTTTCTTTTAGAATATTTTAAGTACAAAATTAATAAAAAAAAACATTATTCTTAGTGTTTTGACAAATAAAAGAAGTTTGTACCAACAAATTTCAATTAAGTCCATCCGATTCATTGTAAGATCGCTGTCGTTTAGCTTGTCTTTTATAAAACACTTCTGGAGCATCCCTACACACAGACCAGCAGTAGTCTGCAAGCATTGCTTCATTCCAACGGCCCTGATATCTCTGTTCCATTAAGGCAATGTCTTGATGGAATCCTTCTCCATGTTCGTCACTCACAGCTCCACAGTTTTGTGGGAAGAAATTAAGATGAGAGTGAAGAAAATTAATTTTTAAGGACATGTTGCATCCAAGTTGGTGGTAAGCTTGAAGAAGCTCTTTAACCAATGCTGTGAAGTTATCATCTCTTTTGTTACCTAAAAACCCATGTACAACCCCCTTAAAGGCTTCCCAGGCTCTTTTTTCATTTCCTGTTAAAATCATGTCAAAAGCAGGATCATTTACGATTTCACGGATTTGAGGCCCAATAAAGATGCCTTCCTTGACTTTAGCATCACTCAACCTGGGAAACTTTGCTCTCAAGTACTTAAAAGCTTGTCCTTCCTGGTCCATGGCCTTCACAAAGTTTTTCATTAGTCCCAACTTAATATGTAATGGGGGAAGGAGAACATCCTTAGGATCTACAAGAGGCTCGTAAACTACATTTTTCTCATTAGGGTTTAGGTCTCGTGTAGGCCAGTTCATTTTTTTAGAGTGAGATTTTCTATCCCGACTGTCCCACAGACACAAAAAACAACAGTACTTGGTGAACCCTAATTGCATTCCTAGGAGTATAGCAATGACTTTCAGATCACCACAGATGTGCCACTTGTGTTGTTCATATTTGATTGATTGGAGAAGTGTTTTCATATTTATATACGTTTCCTTCATGTGAACTGCATGACCTATAGGAATAGAGGGTAGCTGATTTCCATTATGCAGAAGTACAGCTTTTAAGCTTAGTTTTGAAGAGTCTATAAACAGTCTCCATTTAGATGGAGTGTGATCCAAATTCAAGCAGTCCATCAAACCATTAACATCAGAACAAACTACGAGGTTTTCTTTTTTCTCAAAAAAAGGAAGCAAATCTTTTTGACGCTGTCTGTACTGAGATATTTTCACATCATGTTTTAGAAGATTCCACTGTTGTAGTCTTGACCCTAACAGCTCAGCCTTTTCCTTAGACAAGCGAAGATCTCTTATAAGGTCACTCAACTCTGCTTGACTAATTCTGTGCGGATCACTAGACCTATCGCTTACCTCAAAATCAGGGTCATAGGATGTAGAAGGATGGGTTGCTCCTTCTAAACAGTCTTCATCACCTTCCTCTAAAATTTCATAGTTTTGGGGTGGAGAAGGGACTGGCAAATTGTCTGAGTGTGGTACAGGACGAAGAGCAGATGGGAGATTAGGGTATTTAACCGTTCCTCTTTTCTTCATAGATAAACCTTGCTTAATGGGAGGAGTTAAGCAGAAATAACAGTCGTCTGTATGATTGATAGGCTCACGCCAAACCATAGGTACTGCAAAAGCCATTGCCCGGTTTTTATTTTTCAGCCACTCTCATTGACAAACAATTGACAAACAATTGACAAACTCACATAGGTTATGTTTACTACTTAAGAACAGCTGATGAGAGGGGTGTTATGTAAACAAACATGTGTACCAACTGTTGGTGACGAAATATTTCATTTGTTGAAAACTCAATATACATATATATAATATAATGATACTATATCTTGAAAACAAGAGCTAATATATAATTTTTATGGTCACTTTCGGTTTTAACACGTGGAAATACATTAAAATCATCTAATTTCAACCCCGAAACAAAAACTTTGTTGTGTTATAACTCATTCTCATTAACATACTCACTAAATTACTGAAGCTCTGATGGAACTTGTCTCTATTCAAACTAGCATTGCTACTAGCTCGGCTGACTTGCAATGCAGCTCGTAGAGCCCGCCAACGTTTTCCAGTTAGATCCTCAAGACACACTCCTGTTCTGTGATATATCAGTCGATCATCAGCACCCACAGCAAAAACTTGATCATTGGCTGCGACTGATACTTGTACCATTCTACCAACCATTTCAACCCAACCACAACCAGTAGATAGATCTTCGCTCATGCTAACTGCTTCTCCTTTGACACCTTTCCTATAGAATGATAATAAACCAAAATTGACCAATTCAACATTTGCAAACCATTTTTTGGCAGAGAGGCACAAGTTTGATCACAATTATGACGTATTGCATTTGGACGGGAAAGGTTCAAAACTCAACCTTTTGGAAAGTTTATAAATCAATAGTGTTGAAAATTCGGAATTATTTCTCAATTATCAAATATATTTGAATTGTTCCTCTTTATTTAATCAGTTTGCAATGAGAAAATTGGTAATTGGAATAGATCTCAAATGTATATAAAATGATATCTCAGGTAAAAATTGTATTCATTATTCTCCAGTTTTATGAGTTGTTCCTAGAATGGTAAATGTTGTATGTAATGAATTAATCATGTAGACATTTGTTGAGTAGTAATAGTCACAAAGATTTAAATTACTACAAAAGCACAACACAGAATTTGTTCAAAAAGTATTTTGTTTGTTGAGTTGGTCTATCCATTGAAAAACTACTCCTATGTTCTTTTATTCTTTTGGAAAAAGTTCTTCCGGTTTGTCCGATATAAAATTTTGGACAAGAAACATGCGAAACATGTGTTGAGGTTTTGTAAACCTTCAACTGGAAATACATTGAAGTATGTATTTTGAATACGTTGAAAAAATATGACCCCTGTAATGGAAAAATTTCCCTTTCAAACATTCAAATGTGTAACTCACCTGAACCAAATCTGTTTATCTTGCGTTATGGCCCAAACGGCACACGTTCCAACAGAAATCTGTGTTATTTTCAGATCAGGACTTGGGCTTCTGACCTCCACCCAAGTTTCCCCTTGCAAATTATCACGAGTTACTCCTATTCTAACTAATGCCCGTCCGTCCAATAAAGATGCCCACAACAGCCCAGTGGGGCCAACACTGATCTGATTGACCTCGCAATTCGTTGGCGTTTGAATGTGATTCCATCTGGCCCCCTCTGGGGATTTGGTACTGACGCATGTTCGAAACATAACCTTTTTGAGCGAAATAGAAATTATTTTTATGATTCCTCAATTGTGTCGAATTTCGGTTCGATATCTTAAAAAGGAATACTTACTCGGTTATGTGAAGTTACTGCCCAAACTAGCATAGTACCAGCATCAGCTCCTGCAACATTTTGGCCACCAATGCAGATATCAATAAAGGGTTCCTGAAAGTAGAAAAAAATGTAATGAAATGAAAGCTTCACTGTAATCCACTAGAAAAAATGTCCTTACCGTAGTAGCATCTTTATGCAAGGGAGCTATAGCACACCAAGAATTCATGGCACTATATCTCCTAGATCTGACCCACAACCTTCTTCGTACACAGCTCTTCCACTGTTTTTGGGAATGATAGGTACTAGGAAAATCAACAGCATACGTCCAGCCATTATGGTCAAGAGGCTGACCATTCAGAGTCAATTCTTTCTGCCAATCGCCATCCCACTGCCAGGCCATGGAAGGCAGTCTGATTTTGTCAATTGATCTATCTACAGTGCCATCCGCGTTCGAAAAGTGGCATCGATCGGTAGGTAAGAGTCTAGATGAAAATCCCTCGATTGGTAACCATCTCTGTAATTGGAAAAAAATGCTGGGATACAATGCTGCAATGAAAATAACTGTAGCACCAAAAACGAATGTTCACACGTAACATAGTCTATCTCGATATCTTCGTTACCACCCTTAAAACCGTTCTCCTTAATTTATTAATATGATAATGCTGTTACCTCATTCTCATAGGCTTCTTCCGTTACTCTGATAGGGACATCAAGTCCATAAACGTAAACATAGATCTGGTGATCGCCTCCCAGGGCCCAGAGGAAATGGGGCACCGTAGATAGTTTCTTGAACTCCTGTCCGCCGTATGGTAGTTCTCTCCAAATGGAGCCAGTAGTTTTGAGAGTGTGCACACGGCCTTCGTTATTAATTCCAAAAAGAAGAGAACTAGGCATATTGAAATTTAGTGTAATTGAATATTCCTCAACTTGCCGAAAAAGTATTTGATTAGCCTGCGTCTAGGCGTCGTCACTAAACACATATCACAAAAAAGTTGTGCAATAATACTAATACCAACAATATTTATTTATTCAATATGTATATTTTGTCCATTTAATTTTGGCAGAATCAATAGACACTGACAGTTCTGACAGCTGATAAAACTTTTTATTCAGGTTGGTCAACATAATGAACAAAAAACAGGAAATGACTAGTATCCCAGCTTGAGGTTTTTCATTTTATAGGAAGTGACTGATATCCCGACATTAGACAACATTCCACAGAAACCGGATAGATTGCCGAATTTAGTACATTATCGAAGGATTCCCACACGATCTAATAGCGGATCCAGGGTAATCTGCAGGGGATGTCATGCTCAAGAAAACAAAATATGGGATTTTCATATCTTTCCCATTCATTTAAATCGCAAATGTTCGATTACATTTGATGATACTCATGTCAAGTTCTATGGAAGCAAGGGTTGAACGATATACTGTGAAAATTGTCCATCTGGCCGCAGTTATCGAACCATCATTTCATATAGAACAAATGAATGAATAAATGAATAGAACGGACCACTCGCGCTAACTCGACCATCAGCTATATAATGAATTGAATTGAAACGTCTCTATGCAGTCAATTGGAAATATCCCAATTGAGTCGTTTTAAAACATTCAATAAATATATAGTGATTTTGAGATTTTCTTATTAAAATCATGCATACCTCAATTAGAGCTTCAAAATAATTCTTCCATTTTTGTTATTGAATGAGATATTATTTTATGTTTGAATTGAAAGGGGTTATATTTTAAGAAGAGATAAACTTTCAGAGAAAGAAACGTTCTGGCCTTCTACCTCCCCATCTTCATATACAAAAAATGTGGGAATATTCCAAATAAAAAAAGAAAGGAATCTAGTTCGAAATGAACTCTTCACAAAGATATGTAGATTATGCAAAGAAGCCTAACATTAAGGTGACAGAATCCAACCATAGAAAAACCATTTTGGTTAATCAGACTACGTTATGATTTTAAGTTTATTTCAGACTCATATTATCCCTTCTATTGCTACTGGTTTTACAGTCAAGGATGACAAAACTAAATCGAAACCCTTCAATTTTTGGAAAATTTGATTTTGTAGGAAATTTAGGTTTATTTGGGGCTCTTTCGTTAAGCTATTGAATAACTTTTTGCTCCTTTGGGTGGTTACTTTATACAATGGAAAATAGTCTCAGCTGTGGGAGAGATAAAAATATATTTGAAATTTTGGTCTCATTTTAGGATCATCTCTCCCCTCATCGCTGACTTTCCATACGCTATTTTTTTCAACCAGTGGTTTTGCTAGCTTTACTGTTAAGCTGTCAGAACCAAGTCAAAATATATAATTTTTTGTAAATTTTGACCTAGCCAAAATTTTAGGCTTATTTCAGTCTCCTTCACTACCCTGTTGAACATTTGTTTACTCCTCGATTGAATTGATTATTTGGGTAACTATCACTAGCTTTGTGAGTGTCTGAAGTGATCACCCGAATATTTAATTCAGAAGGGAAGAAAACATTGTTCTGGGGTATGATAGAGTAGTCCAAAATGAGTATGAATTTGTTGTGAGTTCAAAATTTGCAGAAAGTGTAGGATATCAAACAAACGATATCGATACTTGACGTCAAAGCTAGAAAAACCCACTGATTTGAAAAACAACATAGAAAGTTGGTGATGAGGGAATAGGAGATTAAAATTCTAAATGAATATCTCTTGTATTTTGTTGTATAATCCAGAAACCAATAATGAAACTAACGTTGCGTTACGTTTCGAAGATACTGCAGAAATAAATTCAGGATTAGATTGGTTAATATTATTTATTTTGAAGAATTTTGCGAGTAACATTCAGAATTTCTCAGGAACTTCGTATAAGCTCCAAATTCTGATAGATAAGTCCATTTAGGAGACGAAACCAATACCAGTTCATTTCATAATAATCACCGATTCATATTTTTTCATACTTTTCAATGGCTGAAACCAGAATCCAAAAACAGTAAATCCGTGATCCACTTGAATTTCAGTTTAAAGTCCATATCAGCTCAATTTGTTTGAATGAAAACACGTAATTTCAATTACTATTTGACTCCCGATTAATCACCGTGACAGCCAAAATGGAGTGTGCGATATCATCATAAAGAGCCAAAAAAAAAAAAAACGACTCAACAGTTTTATAATAAAAAAATTGTTATCTCAATTCACTCGTACTTATTAGAATGCAAACGTCGTTGATTGATTTTTTAAACATATTTAACACCTTACAAATATCTAATATTTTGTTTTATTATTTTTCAGAGATTTTGTGTATTGTCATCATTTATACATTGTAATGAACGTTTTCATTTGTATTTTCCTGTAACGGAAGCAATCTTTTGAAAACTGAAATTTATTTGTATTTTTTCATTTTTGAATTGTCTAGAATCCATTAGTGTTTAATTGTTGATCAACCATTAATATCCAAAAACGTCATTATACGCCTCAGTTATGGAATAATATTGAAACAATCAAGGTAAAGAGCCACACTAGATTTATTGAATTATTTTCAATTATTAAATTGACATTGTGTTTAGATTCGAGGCGCCAAGAGATATTTTCATCGTATGCAGGAACATGTCCAATTGCCGGTAATGTTATAATCCACAATTTCATTCCAGCAATGAGATGGGGTTTGTACACTTTCATATATGCAAACCTACAAGGTGGCTCTGTTTAATTAAATTACTCATTACTATAATTCGGAATTAGAAGGGAAAACTAATCGACTTTTTGTTAAATTTGGGCCGTTTTCATAGGCCTATTTTAAACTGTAACATAACAGTGAAAACATAACATCACTATGAACAAAGTCTAGTGAAGTAATGTCTCAATTTTCATATATATTTTTGATCCCTACCAAGCATTCTGAATACTTTTAATTTAAGACGAGTTTGTATTTTATGTTGTAACATTCATATTTTTATATGTTTACACATTTAAATTTTTACGTTTTATGTTTTACTTTATTTACACGTTTAGAGGTTTCATACTTTTGGATTTTATATTCAACGTGTCTTTTTTGTAATATATTAAGAATATGATTTGAAAGGGTTATATTTTTAGAAGTGATTAATTTTTTGGGAAAGAAAGTTTTTGGCTTTCTACTACTCCATCTGATACAAAAAAATGGATGAGAGAATCATATTAAGAATACTTTTGTGAAAAAAAGTATTTGGCTTTCTACCACTCCACTACAAAAAAAGGATGAGGGAATCTTCCAAAGAAAGGGGGGGGGAGTCTCCCCCCCTGCTTTTTCGACTTGGGAAAACGTTGGTAAATTTTGGGCCGTGAAGAAGATAGAAAAAAATAATAGTAAAAAAATGAAAAAAAAAATTAAAAAATTAAAAATGAGAGAAAAGAAAGGGAGAGGTGATAAGAAAAGGGAAAGAACCATGAGAAGCTTGGGATTTCCCAACATGGATAACTTGGAGATCCTATACTTTGAAATTCTGAGTTGTTTGGAAACTTCAAAAAAGTTCAATTTCTCCCAAGTAAGAGAACAGTCCTGAACAGTCCACAAATTCTGAAGTAACAATTTTACAAAATTCCCAACTTTTCGCCATTTTTTCGACTTGGAAATTTCAGGCCGTGAAGATAGAAAAAATAGTAGTAGAAAACAATAAGCACAATATTATTTAGGTGTTGTTTCCTTTCCTTTCATTTGTATTGAATATTTCTATACATGGTGGAAGAACAAGGACCTTGGTCCCAAGTAGAATAATTTCCATTATAATTTTTATAATTACCAAAATTTATTGTTGTTTGTGCATCCTCTAACGGGCATAAGTATTCAGCCAAACTTTGGATAGCTAAGTAGAAAAATTAATATATTATAGTAGTAACTAATCCCTTGGCTTTCATTTTTTCGAAAGTTGGGAAATTTTGCTGGTGGGGTTGGGAAAATTTGGATTTCCTCCCTCCCCGGTATTTCTTTTCGCTACGGCCCTGGAAGGAAGTAATCAATTTGAAAATAAGTAACTCTATATATATTTCTAAATAGTATTAACAATATCGATATTTTTTCCTAAAAAGTAGTGAATAATTTTCTCAGTTTGAATTGAAGAGGTTATATTTTTAGGAGTGTTTAATTTTTGGGAAAGACAGTTTTTGGCTTTCTACTACTACATCTTGATACAAAAATATGTGGAAATCTTCCAAAGAAAGAAAATAAGTACCTAACTCTATACATGGATTTGTAGATCATGCAAAGAAGCAACTTTCAGACACAAACTGGAAGAAAGCCCTCACGAAACAGCTACTTTCATATAAACATTGAATTACACGAAAGAAAACAAATTCTTTCGAAACAAATACTTTTATATAAACACTGAATTATACAGAAGATACTTTTCTCTACTCAGTTTGTATTCCAAACATTCGTTATGGAATAAAATCGGATATCATTCACAGGAGTTCTACTTTAAATTAATAGTAACAAATTGCACTTATATGGAACACTGTCATCCTCACTGGTAGACATCGATGTTTCGCCGTAAGACACTTGCCTTAAGGCTTTTCAGTATCAAATTGGACAACATTATAAAAAATGCACACATTTCATTCATTAATTACGATTTTTAATGAATGAATTGTGTGTATTTGAAACATAAATGATGGTTATCGGGTCCATGGTGGTTATCGGGTCCATAAGCCCTATATGAATTATGGAATATAGATTTACTATAAATATCTAATGAGCACCTAACTAGCATTTTATTCTCATACCCTTACTTATCGAGGAACGTACTGTAAGAACTCAGTCCATCAGTCATAGTGGTTTTCCATAATGCCCCATAGGCATTATGGAATCTAGGTTTACTATTAGTTATTTAGTGATCACTCAATTAGAACTTTATTTTGATTGTCTATGTATTAGTTTACAAGTATCTCAAGACTTTATTTCATATTGTTAATTTTGTTTCTCAAATCAGGTATCTCGATTTTTTTTTCACTTATTCGCGGTCGTTTTCATCTTAATTTATTGCAAGCACCTAATTAGCACTTTATTACCACGCTTAGTTTATACCTGATAGAGTATTCGTTCTCGTTTTCGAGAGACCTGATTCTTAGATCTGTTGTTTAGCGCAATTGGAAGCTTTTGTTTGTTAATTAGAAAATTTTACGATCCTCACCATTTAGCACTTAATTAGCACCTAATAGTGTTCCCTTAACATTCATTATTTTATTATTATTTTCATACTGCTAGCAATGCAACTTTGAGTATTGAGTTGCGGTGTAAGTTACAGAGTACCTAATTTTTGACTTCGGTACCTAAAAAGCATCTGAAAAGTACCTAATTTTGGCAGTTTCTAAATGCGATTTCCGTACTTTGCATTACTGGCGTAACAGAGCTGAATATTATTCACTACTTTTTAGGAAAAATTATCGATATTGTTGATACTATTTAGAAATATAAGCTATAAAATGTTCTGTTCAAGTAATTCAAAACACAAATTATCTTGACCATCTTCAAAGGAAAGAATTTTGATATTGATGTTTCCCAGACAAATTTTCCGAAAACTTAAGTGAATCATCAATAGGTACCTACGTTTCCTCTGACAAGAATTGAATAATAAGACTCGTTTTGACAAACCTTTACTTATATCTATTTTAATCGCTCATTTTTTCTATTGTATGCTTTTATAAATACATGTAATTTGGTGACTAATAAACTGCTACTACTACATTATCGATCGAGATAACCGCCATTTGAATCAGTGTACTTTTGTCAACGTAACACAAGTCGATCCATTCCGTCAGCATAAAAATTGTGTGCTCGGGATTTGATGAAGTCTACGAAGGCCATTTCTACCTAGTCCTGATCGGCTAAGGTTCTACCGTTGAGAAAGTTATCGAAGTGTTTGCAAAAATGGTAGTCGGCTGGCGAGAACTTCGACGCTCAATTCGTTTATTTGTCGAACGGTGATTTGTGAAACGTGCGGATGGATGTTGCCGTGGAACAGGATCGCACCTCTTCTGTTGAGCAGTGCCGGCTGCTGCTGGTGCAATTATCATTACATGGGTTAATTGAGTGCATTGAAGGAAATTTATAAATTAAAAAAAGAACTGAAAGTTATTGCAAAGTCAACAATAGAATAATTCCATGTGATGAAATCAGTCTCATCTGAACCCTTCAAAAACCATGCCTTTGATACGGAGGTACACAGTGGGTCAAATTGGACACTTTTGAAGAGAAACTCTTGTTTTCAAACTGGATAAATGAAGACTGATGGCAAATTTTATGATGAACTTAATGGTGAAAACCGCATATCGATATCTATCATCGTTTCTGAGTTACAGCATGTTGCTGTAACTCAGATTCAATGGTGTAAAAAACTCATTTTTTCAAATGAGATATCAATAGTTATTGATGGAAAACTATGTTTTCAATGAGACACCCTTAATATTCCTCCATATTTCGATAGAACGTAAAATTACCTTTCCAAAAATGTAACACACTTAATGCTTTGCTAGAGTTATTGATGGAATCAATATCATTTGAGAGCGTACAAAGGAAGTTTAGACATATGTCTAAAGTTGATGGTCAATACCCCATGAGAGGCATCGATCATAACATATTGTTGACACGATTTGATATGACATCTTTGGAAAATAGGAGAGATATCCTTGGTATAAAATTCCTGCATAAATTACTCAACAACAATATTGACAGTACGGTTTTTTTACCCGAGATATATTTCTTAGTACCAAAAAGTGAAGGTCGACACAATTTGAAATTCTATTGCGAAGCATCACGCACAAATATTGTGCTACGATCACCATTGAATTTTATGTGCAGTAGCTTCAATATAATCTGTGAACACTGCGATATTCATTTCGACTCTCTGAACGCCTTGGTATCTTGTATCCATAATCACTTGTAATAACACTATAAATAGCTTTTGTGTTAGTACTGTAACATTGCATGATTTGTTACTTTTTGTGTTATATACTCAATTTTTCATTCCTCTTTGAAATTCTACCTATACGAATATTTTATACATACTTTGTTTAAGCATTTACTTTTATACATTTCTATATTCCATTATTTTTAATATTTATTCCATATATACTCTGTAATAATAGCATTTCCTGTAACTGGGTACTCCTGTTGGAAATAAATCGCTTTTTTTCATAGAAACAAGAAATTTTTGACACGAAGAAAGTTACAGAAACTTTTTGAAAATGTACATTTTCGAAAAACATGCTGTAACTCAGAAAAGATGAGATATATCGATATGCGGTTTTTTCACCATTAGGCTTGTCATAAAATTTGACTCTCAGATACAGCGATTAGTTTCCATATAACTATAAGTGTTTGGCCCATTTTGTACACATTCACAATATTCATTATTATTTTCTCTCCCTTATAAATCACATATTCACAACATACCCACCTGATATGTTTACCTAAGACTCGAATAAATCGCGATTGGTATTCACCTCAATCTCCGAGTCTCAAATTCAAATTTATAACTCAGCAGGGGTTGTTATTTGTGGCGTCCACCCTGTGACGACGCGCTATTTGTTAGAATTCCAGGACCAGCTATATAAACTCGAATGAATCCCTAGCAATCCATTGTTCTTGCAGTCGTGTGTTCCAGTAAGTCATCACCCATGTCGAAGTTATCAGTCTTTACCTTTGCCGCTATTTTTATTATTTTGTACTTCAAAAGTGTAGCGAGTGCCGAAGTCGATGAAAAAAGGAAAGACGAGGCAGCCAAATATTCGCCTTTCTGGTTCGGACCCCGGATTGGTAGGAGGAAGAGAAACCTTATCGACGAATCCTACGAAAATGCTGATAATGAGAATGTTGAAGAACTTCTGGATTTCATCAGGAAAAGCCCATGGACGATTATGCTGTTCAATCATGGTAAATAAACTTATAATTAATATGTAGAATATATCCTCCAGTGTGACAAGTTTCTTCATAATTCTAAACGTTTTCCAAACAGATTTTTAGTGGTAGTTAGTTTTTGCACAACCACCACCAACGTAATTTCTCATGTCAACATATTTTCAATATTCGACTGAGAAAAAATAAATACAGTTTGTTTCCTAACAACCATACGAAACTTCAAAGGGTGATTCGTTAGGTCGTTTAAAAAAAAGGTATCATGAACATATATCCGGAGTTGCTTTGTTTCTGAAATACAAGGCGTTGAGGTTTAGAAAAAACGGTATTTGTTAATATTGTTACATCGATTTGGTTGATATTTGCGCTTATTTAGCCCAAACTAGATGGAAATCATTAGGTCCAGTGGAGTCTGAGTAGGCATCACAGCCAAAAATATTGGGGAAAAAGTTTTTTAGATTGATCAACTGAAAATACAACCTTTTCATCGCTTGTATTTTCTTCATATCTAGCTTCCTTTTCGAAGCATATCATGAACACCTGCTTTGGAGACCAGCTGACAGAGATAGTGTTGTCATATCAGTGAAAGTCACAGTTGTCAATTAACAGTAATTCCATCACCAATAATTTCACTAATGCTGGAATGGCTGACATGTACTTTATTTATGGAATAGCAAGTGGAAATGAGGAAGAAGCACGGAGAATTTACCAGGACAGATATCTTGACACAGTAATTCCATGTGCTAAACCTTTAGAACGCTATATGCAAAATTATGTGAAACTGGAAGTTTTGATAATAATACAGGTGGTGGAAGACCAGAAACTGTAACAACGGCTGAACTAAAAGGAACTATACTTGATGCGACAGAAGAAGATCCTTCAAAAAGAACCAGGAAGATTGCACTGCAGCTGGAAGTTAGCCTAAAAACCGTATGGACAGTTCTAAAAAAACTTCCTTGCTATTTCAAATAACTGTAGCATATTCCAACCAAATCGGTGTAAGGATATTTATGATTACTTTATAAATCCCGTTGTTTTTTTAACTTCAACACCTTGTATCTTACAAATGAAGCAACTCCGGACATATGATCAAAGAAACTTTTTTCTTGAAACGACGTAACGAATCACCCTCTCGTAGCGTAGTAAAGAAACACCCTGTATATAGATCTTCGATATATTTTTGAAACTTCTTAGAACTGAATTCGATTTCAATACAGAATAAATTCACCCCAGAATTTATTGTTTTTTCAGTGGATACTAGTTTCAGTTTAAATATTTGATATTTTGAAATTACGATGACTCTGGTTGAGTTTCACAGATGCAATTTTTCCTCAACAACGACTCCAGAATCTACTGATTTCTCTACGACTTGAATGATTTGTCGCAGCTAATCGTTTCCATTAGCTATTCCAACAAAAATGAAATATTTTGCCATCTGTATAGATGTGTTTCTCCATTTGAATATTTACCAATTGTTGAACAACCATTCTATCAAGCGTTCTTTTCCCGGACAAAAATCGAACCATCTGGAGGGGAAAACTCTACGACAAATATCGTCGAAGAAGATTACATCACACCCATGGCATGTATGTGCCTGATGGTGGAAAATGAGTGGTTCCAGCATCTCTCTGGAACGTAGTACAACACTGGTGTCTGGTCAACATCGTAGGAGTGCCTTAAATGATTATAACACTCGAGATTCCGAGTTGTGTCGATGAGTTTAGGCTGCGGCCACGTATACTGAAGATGCTAACAGCAAATGCATGAGGATCTCGGGTACATCGCAGCAGGTCCCGCATCTAGTGTCAGGAATCTCTTTATCTATCACTCGGTTACAGCAAACCAATGTGTTGAACTCCTCATTTTCCGACTTTAGCCCACTGGACCCGACAAAGGTAAAGTTGGGTGCTTCGAAATTGAAGCACACGACTTTGCTATTGAAGAAGACCCTTTGCATCGGCTTATCCTCGTGTGGTTTTGCGTAGTATATTTTCGTTTTTCGCTACTCGCTCGAATTTGATTTCAAAGAACGTCAAATAGGTCTACAGGGTGTTTTCTTTTGATTTTTCTAATAATTTTTATTTTTACAGGTCGGGGACATATTGTGAATTACAATCCCAAGTTTAGCAAGGAGTCTCCAGATGGCATCAACGAAGCAGATTTAACTGAAGTCGTCGAGAGATCCATGTTTGCTCCTAGACTGGGGCGTTCTATGTTCGCTCCTAGATTAGGCAGGGCCATGTTTGCTCCTAGATTAGGAAGAGCAGAGGGCGAAATGGAACTGGAATAAGAATATATATACATATATTAAGACACTTGGAGTAATAAACGTTGCAATTTCTAGTTCCTAATAAATTATTTCCGCTATTTGATTTTTCTTTCAATCATTTCATCACAGCAAATTTTTGATGCGTTGTACCTGATAATTTCAGTAGAATCAATCATTTCATTCAGTCAAAAATTATATTCATTCTGACCACAAAATGTAAATTCGAATATTTCTTGATAGTAATGATGATAATAATAATTTCTGATATATTTTCCGGACAAATTCAGAAGGCTATCGTTCTTTGCTGCGTCTGCTCAGGGCACAGGATTGTCGGACCCAGTGATCACTTAACCCATTTACGCTCCCGAATGTGTCGGAGCTTCGGGAGTAGGGCCCGACCAGTTCACCCTTTGGATAATTATGATGCAATGATGCTCTCTCTACTCTCTAATCTCAAAATCATGCCGGTTTGCCGCACAAAGGCCGACATTCCGGCCAAGCGAATGCAGAAGGCTGCCATTCGTGGCTCATTGCGTCTGCTCGGTGCACATGCTTGTCGGACCAAGTGATCACTTACCCCACGTTTTGGGGATTGGTCATTGGTTGATAATGCTAGCGCGCCCTCCCGTCAAGTAATTATGCGTTTCATGCTCCCGTAATGGTTTTTCGTTTTTGAGGATAATTGATTTAGATAACTCCATGATTTTTCCAGCCGAAAAACAGTTTTTGCTTTTTTGGAGCAGATTTCTCCTTTGCAGTCCACTGTTTGGACTGTATTTTGGTTTCGGGCGTATAATGGTGAATCCAAGTTTGATCTACAGTGATTAATTGGCGCCAAAACTAGGATTTATTGGGCCCAAACATCGCCAACAGGGCGTGGGAAATGTTCATTCTAACAGGTTTTTGGTCTACAGTACATCTACAGTAGTTAATCGGATTTGGTCTAACGTGCCTGAATGTTGATTTGACAGATGACACACACGTTCTTTTGACATGTTCATAACCTCTGCTATCTCTCTCACTTTAATTCTGCGATCATCTAGCACCATTTATTGAACTTTGGCGATGTTTTCGTCGGTAGTTGAAGCAGTTTTTTGACGTCTCGAACGTTCATCGTTTCCAAATTCTTACGGTCACGTTTGCCTTTCGAAAACAAATATTCAATGACAGCTCGATCCTCGATTTTGTCCATTTTCATGAAAACACTCACATCAACTCACTGAAACGACTGTTACATAACAATTGCCCGTCCAAAATGGCTGAAACTTTGGATAGTAACTGTCAACAGTTGAACAACGAAATTCACTAGCTTTTATTCACAGCTATCTTCATGTTGCAGTCAGGAACTTTTCATAGCCCCTCGTGTTGTATAGCCAAACACGTGTCGCGGTTTTGTAAACTGTCAAGTGTAAATCCATCATTGAAGTGTTTTTTGAATACATTATAACGAATTTTCATCAAGTAACGGTCAGTTCTACCACATTTTTTAAAGATCATTATTAGTTACATGTCCATGCGGCACTATGACAGAGAAAAGCAGGCATATACTCCCTGCTACCCGTGACTGTGTTTACTTGAACAATGAATATTACCTACCTATTTGTTTGCAATTCGATAGGAGGTGAGGTTGACTCATGTCGACCGATATAATTACAATCTTGCCGACTATACTCATTTATCAGGTAAAACACTAGTTTGCATGCTTGCTTATTACGTTTAACCTTGAGTTTTAATAGCTTAAAGTGACAAATAATTTAAATAAGAGCAGTGAGTGTACTTCTCTCTGTGTTTGATAGGCATGCAATACTGTATTGGGACTTATAGGTAATGTTTTGAGTCGTAAACCGCTGCGAAAACTTTTTTGAACACTTTATAGCTTTGTTGATATAAATGTTGAAATCATTGATGATATTGCATTACACATTGAACACCTCAAATTATATTATATTCAAGTATTCAAGATTTCATATTAGGAGTTAGTTGCTCTTTTTTGTACTGTCATGTAAGTCAAATTTTGACAAATCTTCAGGTAATCACATGGTAACATAAAAATTCCAAAATTGATTATTTAGCATGGCTAACAATATATCTTAAACGTATCACAACTATCGTTTGTGAATTTTATAAAAACATTTGCTTTAACATTATATGCATAATTCAGCATTAAAAAGTAGATAGCTTTTGATATATAGCGTTTCATAAATTATTTCTATGTAAACTGTAATTTTTGTTTGAAAAATTGTTACTCAATGTATCAGAAGTTCGAAGAAATCACCCAAATTTATACCAAATTTGGTTTTTTTGAATAAACTATGTGTATTCTACAGAGAAAATCATGTTGCATTTGCATTTTGACCCATCCAAAGTAAAAAAAAACAAAAATTTTTGTAGTAGTTTAAAAAATGTTACCCCAGTTTATGAAATTTTAAGCCAATGGTCATAGTAGCGATGTTCAGATGAGTTCCCAAGGTCAGCAATTTGAGTTTCTGCAGTTCAAGTTGAACTGCGTGTATTCGACGTTTCGGATTCGATCTTGGAGCAATTTCGAAGAACTGAAACGGGGTTTTGTGACTTGATGGTGGGATCTTAATTTGACTACTTCCAAGCGAGGACTGAGAGCCCTTATGAATGAATGAAACGTTTATTATTTGGTTTTCTCTGTATCTGTATTTGTAGAGAAGGGAGGGTGGGTGTAGGCCCACAGCACTTAGGCGACATGTGACCCATTGTACATCCTCCCAAGGAATTGTCCACCTAGGTCATCGTCCATACTGTCCTTTTCAGGAAGGAGAATAGGTCTCTGGCAGACATCTCCTTTATACCGGCAGGCATAGGCCAAGACTCGCCGAACACACACTCTCCGGATATTCGCATAGGACAGTTTCATCTACCTGTTCATACATCCTGCATAGAGATGTGTCCACAAGTCCCATATTGTGGAGGTGTTTCCTCAGTTGACAGTGACCAGTCAGAAATTCTACTGTTAGGCGTAGATTTTTCCTGGTCATCGCCAGATATTTCTTCGGCACCAGCTTCCCAGGGTCGCCAAGGGTGATCCTGGAAAGATTGCATCCTTTGATTTCATCCCATCTCTTTAGAGATTGAACATGGGTGTGACGTTTGGCTAGTTCCGCAATTGTCGAAGTCATCAGACCGTAGGTGCCACTGGGTGCTAAAATTCTTAGTCCAGACGCTTTCTTGGCTAAAGAGTCGGCAATGCGATTACCTTTACTCCTGTCCTGCCCTTTAATCCACCTCAGGATGATTTTATTATCTACCGAGGCTTTGACTAAATCTTGGTGGCACTCTAGTACTAGCCCTGAGGTAACACATTGTCTGTTCAAGACTGATAGGGCTTGTCTGCTATCAGTGCAGATTGTTAAGCTTTTGCCAGAAATTCTGTCCTGGTTATTTTTTTGTGGCGATTGAGATACCAGCCAGTTCTGTTTGAACCACGCTGGAATTTTTTCCATTCCCACTTAATCCTTAAGCTTAGTGATCTGGAGTATACTCCACAGCCGTTCTGTATATATGTGTATTGCATTTGTAGTATCTGACTCTGTGTTCTGTTTTATTTGTATTTTGTAGGGTTTATTAAACACAAACCTGGGTTCAATTGCATCTCTGGTTGCCTGCAGCAGAGGTTGCGCAGTAAGTGCTTCTCGCCATAGGCTTAGCCTCAATTGATCCATTCCTACTTCAAGGTTTACACCAGCCGTGCGCAATCGTAACATGGCCATTAATGCAATCTCCTTAACGTACAGGTCCAGCGGGGTAAGACCAGTAATTCATTTCATTGCCGCGGTTGATGTTGTTCTCATGGCTCCAGTGATGTTTAAATAAGCCAATCGCTGAATATGCTATAATTTTTTGATGGCCGTTGCTTGCAGAACTTTCGGTCCCCATGCAATGGCTCCGTACGTTAACACAGGTCTTATTTTTGCAGTGTAGACCAGGTGACCACACGAGGTGAAAGACCCCATGCGCGTCCCATTGTCCTCCGACATTGCTCATAAGCCACATATGTCTCTTTTCGCTCTATTCTGTAGATGAGAGTTCCATGTTAGCTTTCTGTCGAGGATAGTACCTCTTCAGAGAAGTTTAGATTGCTTTTAGAGATTTCGAGAGGTTTTAAGCCCGATAAACTTCTTTTCCTGGTGAAAAGGACTATCTCATTCTTCTTGGGATTGTTCCTTACACCATGTTTCTACTGATTTGAGCCTATCCTGCGCTCTATCGCACAGTGTGTTCACAAATTTGCCTGTCTGCATTATAACTATGTTATCTGCATATGCAATTGTGTAGAATCCATTATTGTTGAGGTGATTAATTAGGGTATCTTGAACTATGTTCCAAAGAAGGGGTGTGCCAACCACATGGTGAAGGGCCGAATCAGTAGACCTATTATTTGGTTTTATAGCAGAGACTAACCAGAACCTAGAGTTTTGAGTAGTCTTATTTGTGGGGCCCCAGTTATAGTCTTATGCCTCTTCGGGAGCAGTGTACAATAGTTTTTGTGGGGTTTGGTTTTACACTGTTTTTGTTTGTCTATGTTAGTACTTTTATATTCTGCTACTAGTGAGTTTGGAAGTGGTGACGATTCTCTTATTCTCAGTAAGTGGGTTGGTGGGCCTCTTCTTCGTGATTCGTGATTCAGTTGGCGAAATGCATCTTCTTGGTTGAATGGAGTGTTCTGGGTACAATAGCTAGGGTCGATTGTAGGCGGGATTTCACCGATGTATCCTAGGTTGAGGATTGGATTCAGAGTTTAAGAGTTGCTTTGGGCTGTGGCACTGTATGCTACTTCATCCAGGATATATTGGAATCGTCCGGGATCTTCCCCAGGGGTCCTAAGAGTCTGGCTGGGGGGAACGGAACCTCCTTCCTTTGAACGCTTTTGATGCAACGCTTCCAGGGACTAGACAGTGATGGCAGCGGTATTAGTACAGTTTACTCTATTTGATGAGTGATCATTCAGGATGGGTGGCAAAAGTGGGAATTTGTTGTACGCTGAAAACTTCATACAGTTTGCGACGGGTCAGGCACAAAGTATGTGTTCTATTACTAGAGCCTGAGGTTTTTTGTGGAGAATAATCCACTCCAAGGTTGGCAGACCATGATAGATGTTCCTTGATCCAATGAGGGGCTGATAGGTCAGTGAATGTTTGGCTTGGGAAGTAGGCCTTTTGTGATTCATTTCATGGAGGTTGTAAGGTACAACTGGATCCACAGTGCAGAAGAACCACATATGATCCTCCCATGTAACCTACATCCCATCCAGGCCAAAATGTGCAGCTCTGGACTATCTGCTGACCATCTTCCAGAATATCTCCGACGGCATTCTGGAGAGATTCCATTCAATCAGTGAGATTATCGGATGTTCAAGGTGCAAGATTACCACCTCAATGACCATGGCACCTTTTTTATATGAGAGTATCAGTAAGTCAGCTATTTCTGATTATACATTAGATTCAGCAATGCAGAGCTTTTTCGCATCTGGTTAAGGTAGAGTGAGGGGAAGGTTGTTGCCTCTTTGAATTCAGATTTCTTTATTGCTGCTCAAGAATGTCCTTCTCTTGAGAGACAATGATTCGCTATCAGACTGCACCGCATAGCCCCATAGGTTTTTAACAAGATCAAGAGAACTGAGAAGCTCTTGCTCGATCTGATGTTGCACTGACTACAATTGGAGTTGTTCAGTAGACTGTAGACTCATGGTTGGATTCTTTGGTTACTTCATGGCCCTCAAAAGGTTCCACGAGTTTTTGTGGATTGGATTTTTCCCATGGCGGAGCCCCGCATCACCGTGACAAGGTTTTCTGAAATACAGATACGCCCACCTTGAGATGAGGCGTCATTTAGGAGGAATCCTACTTCATCACCACACCACGCCCCTCTGCAGCGGGGTAGATTTTAAAGGGTATTTTACCATGTTGATTTCCATTTCTAAATTGACATTTGCATATTTTATTCCCAACATTACCACCGTTTCACTTTTGAAGGCTGGCAACCTCAACTTTGAGGGTGAGGATTTTGAAAATTACATCTTCAAATGTCAATTTGAAAATGATGAATCGACGTGGCCGATCACTTTACTGAAATGTTTTTGCCAAGGAGGGTCAATTTGGGAAAATTGGAAATTCTAAGTGAAACATAAATTGAGAAAAAAGTTGCCCTTTTTGGAACTTATTTAAATGATGTTTTGAAATAAAAAAAAAATTTGTGTAACAAATCAGTGAATTTGTCGCTGAAAAGAACGACTTATATTGGGTGATTTCTTTTTCCGGTCCATAAAAAATAAAAATTGGTGTCTCGGAAACCAAAAATCTGTGGAAGCCATCTTGAAAAGAAAACTCAAAAAAATAAATCGCCGAATTTCGGTTCTTTTGTGATATCTTTGAAACGAATCGTAATTTCCTAAATTTCAACTTCGAAACGGTCAACTTGTTTTTATTCAATTAACTTTTAATATCTCACGGTTTCCGATTCTCCAAAGATGATCTTCCTCATCTCAGACATAAAGTATACTGCAAGTGAAAGCAGAAATACATTTTGATATTGATATATTCATATTAATTTGGTGAAATTTTGTTTGTATGTTCTCTAAGAGTAAATCTAATTAGACAATTTTGAAACACTGTACGTCAATAAATTTCGTGTGAACATGTTCATGGAAAACCTGATATCTCAAACTTATCTCTGATTATAAAATACTAATGTAATTGTTTCTTTATCTTCTAACCTGAGATACCATTCAAAGTCACTCCTCAATAAACCCAGTATTTACAGTTTTTGTTAGTCCTGTCTATAGAAATCTCAGTGGAAATACGAAAATTGTGTTTGTGTTACCAATAACAAAGTGGTTCAAGTTTTCCTGAAGACAACTGATTTATTCAAATCTCTAATTTACTAGGAAGATAAGTTCAATGATGCCTTATCTGGGTAGATAAGCGGATAAAATTGTGAAATTTTACAATTCTGTTAGGTACAATCTAGTTGAAAAAGTCACCTTTTTTTCAATTGTTATTTGTTCAGTTATTTGTATTTCAGATGAGAAATGGTTTGGTGTCTGGGAAAAACTTGTTTTCGGCACACCATCATCATCAATGAACCGGACAAAAAGAAGAAAAAAAATGTTGTTATTGGACAACGAATAACTTTAAGTAAGCTGTATCCGCAGGAACCTGTGAATTCGAACACCAGACAGGTACTTACTGCTTCTTACTTTCTATTCCCAGATTTATAGATGGAAAAATTATACAGCGTGTCTCGCTATCCATGAACTCGTTTCCATATTTCAAATTTCAACAAAATTGGTGGAACTTCTGTTCAACCAATACAAAAATTAAGTTTTAATTGCCATAGTGAGTCACGGAATCTGGTAATGAGGTCGATATTTTACGAAAAATATATCAATATCAATGAAAACTAATTTCAGTATTCTTAACAGAGGAGTTGGTAGTCGTATTTTTCATACAAAATAGTTCTCATTATTTTCACTTTCTGTGCCAGTATTTTTCCCAATCCTCGAAGCATTCCTGGTATGTCCTTCAGCTCTTCGGCTTTCCTTAATCGTCGCCAAAACGCCGCCCTTCTATTGTTCTCTTCAATCTTGAGAACAAAAAAAGAAGCAGTGGGGCAAATCTGGTGAATACAGTGGCTGAGGCATGATTACGCCATTGTTTTTTGGCTGAAAAATCACTAACAAGCAATGACGAATGAGCAGGTGCATTATCGTGGTGCCAAAGCCATAAAGTGTTTTTCCACAATACCGGACATTTTCTTCGCATTGCTCCTCACAAGTGGTGCCTAACTCCAAGATAATACTCCTTATTGACCGTACGACCATGTGGCAAGAACTCATGATGCATTACGCCACGATAATCGAATAAACCAGTAATCAAAATCTTGATATTCGATCAAACTTGGCATGCTTTTTTTGGTCTTAGCTCTTCTGGGCTCTTCCATTGGTACCATTGGACTTTGGTTTCGATGTCATAACCGTATACCCATGATTCATTACCACTTATAATCTTTTTGAGCAAATTTGGATCGCTGTTGGCGTCGTTCCTGAGCGATTCTCATGCGATGGTTTTTTTGGTCAGCAATTATATTGGAACAAACTTTGCTGCCACACGCTTCATGCCTAAAATTTCGAAAAAAATTGCATGGCAAGCAAGAGTACAATCACCGTATGCCACTTTCAACATCTCGAGAGTTTTTGAGCACTTAATCTCTTTTCTCACTCTAAATGTTATGCAAATTATTTGATTTATTATTTTCTGATAACAGAAAATCGTCGAACACGTAGAATACTTCTAACTTTTATGAAACTGTGAATATATGTTCAAAAAGAGTTCACCAACATAAAAAATGGTAAGTTAGGTTAGGTCAAAAGTGAGTGGACCTATTGGACCCTCCATCGCAACCCGCAAGGGTTTATTGTGGCTCACACCTATTCAACACACACTGTGTTGAACACACTGTCTTCCAACAGTCCAAGTCTCTGTATATGATGATTCAGACGACAGTGACCTGGGCCTGTTAGACATCGTAGTTCATCCCTAATGTAGTCCAAACACTGTTTGGTTTCAAGCTTCGAAGGGTGAATGAACGCATTGGACCAAGCCAATCCTGGAAGACTTTGCCAGAAGTCTTTAGATCTCCTTGCCATCCAGGTGTTCACTGTTTGTTTGGCAAAACCTAAAGCAATGCCAATGGCAGGTTCTGGTCCTATGAAGCTACTTGCAGCACCCTCTTTTGCAAGGGAGTCAGCACTCTCATTGCCTTCTAGGCCAGTATAGCCAGAAATCCAGACCAGAGACAATTTGTTGAGTCTTTCTATCGAGGAGAGTCGTTTTTGGCAATTTGCTACCGACTTAGACGTTGCTCGGTAGGAGCCAAGAGCTTCAAACGCCGTTTGACTGTCCGAGAAAAATTTTATTGACTTGTATGTGAGGTTGGATTCTACCAATCTCTCAATTCAATAGCATAGGTTTCCGCTTGGAATATAGTCGCATAGGTTCCTAGGCAGGTTGATATTTCTGTCCTGGATATGCGACTGAAAACACCTGCACTGGAACCGAAAGGTGTTTTTGGTCCATCTGTGAACCAAAAACTGTTTGCTCATGAAATTTTCCTCTTCCGGAGGATCCAATCCTCATTACTCGGGAAAAGTACCGTATACGGCAGTTCGTAGTTGACAGTTGGTGGCATAATGCCAGAGGTCATTCCCAGAATGCTGTGACTTCCAGGGTCAACCAGTAGTCTAGTGTACTGTGCAATTGGCGATGTACGCAAGTCTCTCCAGAAACATGTGGAGAGGAGGTAGTTCCAGAAGGATCTTCATGGCCGCTGACGGTGTGGTACTAATGGCACCACAGATAGCCAGACAAGCCTGTCTCTGTAAGGCAGAGAGCTTCGCCTGAGCCGTTTTCTGTAACGCCTTCGGCCACCAGGCAGTTGCCCCATAAGTGAGCATTGGTCTGACAATCATCTAGATATTCAATAGATTTGTTTGGGACCTGAAACAAATTCAAATCCAAGATAGAGTGGATGTAAACATTGACATGCCCTACGCACGTGATATTGAAAATCCCAAGAATTGGCCAGGATCGTATTCAGAACCAACATCTTGTTGATCGCAAATGCTATATCATACTTAGGAAAACTTTTTTATGATAAAGAGTGAAATGCACAAATTTTGCAGTTTAACGGGAAGAATGCAGATAATATGTGTAATATAAAAAGATTTTCATTGGATTTTCCACAGCGCACTCAAGCATTATATGAAAAGAGACGTAATTATATCTTTATTGATAATTTTTATTTTATGTAAAATCAAAAGGACTATTAATCAAAATTATTCAACTGGATGAATTTGTCTCTTCATCAGTAGTGTCATCCTCACCAATCTGAATTATCAGTGGCTCGATTTGTGCCTCTATTATGTTATCAAGCTTCCACATCTTTGTCTCGACTTCCGATATCACATGCCGAACATACTCCTCCCATTTTTCCGCTGTGAGTCTTTTCAAAGCCTCATCAAAAAGTACTTTGAGATCTGCAAATTTGAACGTGGTGTTACGCTGAGCTACAGAATTCTTCACATCCGCCCATATTAACTCGATGGGATTGAGCTCGCAGTGGTATGGAGGCGGGCGAAGGACAATTTTGTTTGGACCTGCTGCCATCAAATCGACTATATAATTTTGGTATTCAAGCTTGCGCTCCTTGACAATTATTAGTAGCTGTACTCCTAGCATTGAGTCTTCAAAGCTAATATCCTTTGATCGCAGCCAATTTTGGATTTAAACCTTCTTTGAAGACGTTGTCGGAATCTTCTCTAACCGTCGCGAATGATAAGGTGCATTGTCCATTACAATCACATCATTATCCTCCAGATGGGGTAGAACTTTGGAAAACGACTGTTCGAAAGATTCACCCTTCATTTCTTCGTGATAATCACCAGTTTTTTCTTCGACTCGAAACACCACAGCCTTTCAGCAACAAACCCATTATCATTGCCGATGTGACAAATAATAAGCCGTTTTCCTTTACCTGAAATTATGAAGATGTATGTAAGTAAATAAATCAAATACGAGGGTTACTTTTTATATATTGAGATTGAGGCAGGTCTTAATATAAATATAAGTTTATCTGATGGATTCGGTAATCCGGTGGATAGTCCATCTAGAAAGGCCCTCCTAGATGAGGTCACAGTTTCATCGAACCATTCTTTAGGGGTAGTATGACCAGCATTAACCCAGGTTTCATCCATATAATAAATTGTTCTCTGTTGTTCCCTATAATATTTAATTTTGGTCAAATACTCTCTCCTCCATAACACAATTTCCTCTCTATCCAATAATAAACTATTGCGCCCTCGTTTTTTCCATACAAAATTCAAATGTTTCAATACTTTATGGAATGTTGACCGCTCAAAACTTGGCAATAAAACATTTTCATTTATTTCTGTGAGTACTTTGTCTATCGTGGGTATTTCATTTCTGAAAAAGTACTAATGCACTTTCCTCCTAATTGCATGTTTATCAGCATCATCTATTGATTTTATAATGGTTTGACGATTTTGATTTGTATTCGGTTTTGAAATCACTCCTTTTATCTCAACACTCAAATGTCTTTTTTTGGATCGTTTCCTAGCTGGACTCAGAGGATAGCTCACAGTGTCATCAGCAGTGTCTGTACTGGACATCTTGGAAAACAATTTTAAACAATATACCATAACGCACGCCAAACAAACACGCAAACGACTGGTTACAACCCTGTGCTGGTACCGAACTCGTACCAAGAAGGCAAATTCACCAATGAACGCTGCCTTTTGCATCTGACACTGGGCGATCACGTGAACATCACGCCTCGGTTTTGTTTTGTTTTACTCTATCTTGGATTTGGATAGATTTTAATAATGTACGTAGCCAGCAGGATTTGAACAGTGTCCTTATTTTTTGAATAGTCCACTATTCGATTGAGTCTACCCTAAAACATATTTTCTGAAAAATAAATTGAAATATTGATTCATACTGAATCATTTTATAATATTTTGTTTCAAATAGCAAAATGGTATTTTGCGGCCAAGTGAATCAGAGCTGATAAACACCACAAATTCAACAACTTCCACATCCGACACAAGACAAGTAGGAGAATCATCACCAAAACAAGTGAGTACCTAGAAATATAGTTCGCTTGATTTAACATTTTCGAATCTGACACCCTATTTATTATAATATTTTGAAATTTTCATTATTCTCTGGATGAACTGATAACTAATACTCGCACTGTAACTTTATTCGTTCAATTTGTCTCATGTTCAAATAAAACACTTTAATTTTTGATCTAGGAAGCACGACTCCATAGTTGATGACTTCAACAAAAAATTCGACAGGTCGTGTGAAAAAAAAATAGTTTTTTGTCGAAATGAATTACTTCAATTGTCATTTCTTCAAGAAGCATTCAGAAACAGGACAAATCATTAAAATGATCTTGTCGTGAATATACAGGTCATAATTGTTTCATTCGTAACAATTTCATTCGTACGAATTCAATCTTTGACTGTGGATAGTAATTTTCTCATATATACCTATAATATATAACAACATATACATACATATGTATATGTTGTTATATATTTTTAGTATCTATAGCTGTCAATTTCCGATACTGTATAGTCTCATGGAAATATGCATTAATTGATTGAAAATTGAGCTTCATGGAAAACTAAACCAATGCCACAAGGATCTAGTTTGGGACTACTGATGTATAATATATACACATCTTCTCTTGTAACGTGTCTT
The DNA here is from genome assembly GCF_025532065.1 of Leptinotarsa decemlineata. Lineage (NCBI taxonomy): Eukaryota > Metazoa > Arthropoda > Insecta > Coleoptera > Chrysomelidae > Leptinotarsa > Leptinotarsa decemlineata. Next base: position 5,309,689 of record NW_027412556.1, on the reverse strand, counting down.
GATGAATAGTATATTCATCTAAATACGGACGACACCGACATTTACTACATATTTCCGTCTTCTGAAAGAGATTTAGCCAGTCTGCTCGGATATCAAAATCATGGGGGATTGTGACGAACTCCACATGGTTAATAAAGTTGAAAGTTGGATAAACATAAAAGTAAATTATTGCAATTATATAAAACGTTTATTTTATCCCTTTCTATGTGTGTAGTTTTACAAGCCAGTACAAAAAAATCGAAATGTACGAAATTCTTGTTTGAGACATATTCATGGGATAAGAAGAATTTCCCATTCTCTTACTTACTTAGGCAAATAACATTTAGGCCAGATATTCTCCATTTGAATGTGAGATTTAAAGGTACTATAGTACTCCTGCTTTTGAACGGCCATACTCCTATTAAATCGCCAAAATATATAATTTAATTACGGGCATATCACTCGAAACGAATTTGGCTATATATTTTAAAGAGTTTTTTCCGTTTGTCAATACGTCAATACGTCAATACTAGAAATAGTACAGGTCTTTAAACTGATTTTTGTGGAACACCAGTATGGATTTTTTTGGACGATGGAATATTTATTTTAATATACCGATGTAACAGTATGCAAGAGATCTATTACCCATATGATTATTTTGTTTGTTTGACAAGTACAAATATTGGACTATAATATTTTCATGTTTTAAACAGCTGACCGGTATTTTGAAGAAAACGCAAATAAATCCTACTGAATCAGAAACATCAGAGACAAGTGACGTAGGAGAGTCATCACAAATTCAAGTGAGTATTTAGAAATGAAAAAGGATAAATAATAATATTAAAAAAACTAACATACTGAGAATAATACATCAAACAGAAATATGTAAAACTACAAAAGGTATTGTCAATCTATTCCAAAATATATATTCTTTCAGTTGTGTCTTGAATTTCGTATGATTAATTTTTTTAGTTGTTGGGTATTTCATTTAAAAAATTATCTCCATATTTCGCACAGGCACCGCTTCTAGAGCGCTTTAAGGATTTTTCTGTAGTGCTTGTGTTTTGTCGTTGAAAAAAACCGTTTTCAAAGATTTAATTGAAGTATTATTTTCAAATGATATTCTTTTTTGTTACGACGAACATAAAACTGGACCGATATTTTGTTTTTGCTTTGAATTGCACTAATAATAATAAAAAACATTCATCATTGATATTCACATGCAATTTCTTGAATATCTTCTAAACTGAGCCAAGATAGGAATTTTTGAATTTTTGTAATTTTTGACGAATACCGACATCTTTTATTCGAAAACAATCTATATTTGAATCTATATTTGTTTAATATTTCAGACCAGAGTCAAACCTAGATTTGACAATATCAATATTCTGATCTGAACATGCATTTTTTTCATTTTCGCAAATGCTATTATTCAGATAATCATTGTTTCTAATATTTCAACAGAAGAGTGAATCCATCCAGCCTGGGAATTCCTTGCCAAGAGATACAATGAATTCAGATATCAGTTCAGTGGTATCGCGACCATCGGCAGATTCGCAAGTGAGTATTTATATTTTTTGATTCCAATTTTCACCATCAAAACGTAATGTTGACCTTCGAAACCAACGTGATTGAAGAAGGATAATTAATGACAATTTTGAAAATATACTGAACGAAGATGTAGAAAAACTCAAAAATTAATTTACTTGATTATTACATTTGCATTTGAGATATATTTCTGTTTGTTTCCTGTTGAAGCTTTTGATGTTTAGATATTTTAACATTACCTAACAATTCAATACATTCATTAAAATTATGTTATTGGTTGTTGTTACAGAAAGACCTTCTAGGAAGACGACGATCTGGAGTCACACCTGTTCGATTCGTCCCAAAAGAGGATGATAAATTACCAGTTCATAAAAAAGATCCAGAGTAAGTTATTTCACATTACCAGGAATATTTTAGCACTCAGATAAGATAAATTCCATACCTCAAATTACGAATTAACATTTTTTCCATTGGTGATTTGATGAGTTAATAGCTTATTGAGTTTTCAGATGAGAAAAGAAGAGAGGGAAAATAGGATTTGGACTTTGTTTTTGCGTGGAAGCAGAAATTCATCCAAGTCCCAAAATAGGCTTATGATGTTTCTATATCATCTTTTCATCACACTCATTACAGGTCTTCAACAAGATATTTTTCCTGATCTTCTGCATAAATTGCTTGCTTTTTGCGAAACAACTTTAAATTCGCACAAAACATGACTAGATGTAACTATATCCTTTTTTGTATTGCCAGCAGCTGAGGTCTTCGCTATACAACTCTATTATTCCAATAAGAAATCCCCAGTGAGTATATTTATTCTTTGTCGTTTCCTACTATGATGAAGCAGCTCTTCAGTTTTCCTCAGTACTCACGTACGTTTCCAGACACATTTTCCAGTATTGTTTGTTTTCTATCAACTCATTTCCTGATCTGGTTTCGTTCAAGCGATTCTGTATCTGTAGAGTAGGGAGGGTGAGTGTAGGCCCTACACATCCTTCCGAGGAGTTTTCCTCCTAGATCATCGTCCATCCTGTCTTTTCCAGGAAGGTGGACAGGTCACTGGGAGATATCTCCTTTATATCGGCAGGTGTAGGCCAAGACTCGCCGAACAGACACCCTCTTATTGACGATAACTCCGGACACTCGCATAGGACATGCCTGACAGTCTGATCTTCCTGTTCACACATCGTGTATAAAGGTGTGTCCGCTAGCCCCATATTATGGAGGTGTTTCCTTAGTTGACAGTGGCTAGTCAGAAATCCTAATGTTAAGCGTAGATTTTTCCTGGTTATCGCCAGATATTTCTTCGGCGCCAGCTTTCCAGGGTCGCCCAGGGTGATCCTGGCAAGATTGCATCCTTTGATTTCATCCCATCTCTTAAGGGTCCTAAAATTCTTAGTTCAGCCGCTTCCTTGATTAAAGAGTCGGCAATGCAATTACCTTTACTCCTGTTGTGTCCTTTAATCCACCCCAGGATAATGTTATTATCTACCGATATGTTTATTATCTTGGTGGCACTCTCTAGTACTAGCCCTGAGGTAACACGTTGCCTGTTCAAGGATAATAGGGCTTATCTGCTGTCAGTACCATGGTGTTATCACTTGGACCCCTCATGTGAAATATTTTGACGAAAAATGCGATTACCTTACTCCTGTCGTGCCCTTTAATCCACCTCAGGATAATGTTATTATCTACCGAGGCTTTGGCTAAATCTTGGTGGCACTGTAGTACTAGCCTGAGGTAACACGTTGTCTGTTCAAGGCTAATAGGGCTTGTCTGCTATCAGTGCAGGTTGTTATGTTTTTGCCGGAATTTTTTTTCCTGGTTATTTCTTTTGTGGCGATAGAGATACCAGCCAGTTCTGTTTGGACCACGCTGGTATTTTTTCCCATTCCCCACATAACCCTCCTGCACTCGGGTGAAGTGAAGCAAACTAACGTGCACACTCGGGTGGTGTCTGTCAGACACGTTTTTCAGTTTTAAAAAACATAATGAGATGATTAAAGTAAAAAAAAAACTTTTCATTGCTCATTTTCGCGCCTTGCTCGCGGAGGCAGAGTGGTCGTACCAGAGAACTTCAGTGCCAAACCCCTGATATCTTTTCTAATATATGGGTTAATTGCTCGATTAGTTAAATTTTCCATAACTATGTCGTGAGCAAGTTTTTTCAGAAATAACCTCCGGTGTTTGTAATTATTATACGGGGAGGGGCATTGCTTTGACTTATTACAAAAGCATTTACCCCTGCGATGTTGAGCATATTATAGAAGATAGCCATCGGCCACCTGCAAGTGGTTCTACTTACTTATATACAGCCATCTTTTGGTCAGCCGAATCAACACCGCATTTAGTTATCACAGGTAATCATATCTGGCTTACACTGGTCTCCTGCCGCTGCGCCAATTTTATCATCGAAGTGCATGGAAGAAATTAAAAGGACACATTTGTTTTGGTACATATAATACCAAGGTGGCATTTCTACAAAATACAAACATGGAGGAATTTACTTGCCTCGATGTGATATCTTTCAGTTCTGCAGGAATTTCTGATCGATTCTAGCGAATAGTTCCTACAACGGTTATCCTATGATTTTCCACCATATGCTCTACAATGTCCAAGCTCGTGAACCAATTGTCCATTGTAACATTTCTTCCCGTATCATATATAAAAGTACACTTTCTTTTCACAACTTGAGATGTTTTATTTGAAATATTGCACGGACCGTTGAAGCGTTCAAAAAAAGTTCTAATAGGGCACAATTTGTCAGTCTTCTTTCTTTCACTTCCCGTATGAATATCATCAAATCGTATGCAAGACAATAAGAAGGTAAATCTTCGATAGGTCATTGTTGCACGAATAATTTCGAGGCCTGAGCCATCTTCAGCCCAAAAGTCTTTGGTATTTTCTCTCCCACTTTTATAAAGCCCCATCAAGTAGATAATCTCTTTGACAGCCTTCAGTTCTAAAATATTTGTAGGTAGCACATCCGGTGGGTCTGTACTTTGGTGCAACTGTTGCTATATATATGTTTGTATTCTCGACGATCAATTCAAGCAAATCGATAGTAAAGAAAGCAGACCAACATTCTAATGGATTTCTAAAATTCTTCGCTCTTCCCTTCGTGCCTAGTAAATGTGTCACAAGATTCTGACGTCAATTTCTAACACTAGTCATAGTTGCGTGCTTAGACCACTTTATTACTTCTGTATGATTTTCTTTTTCACGTTCACATCCATAAAATGAACTTGCGGAGGTAGTTTGAAGATTACTTATTCACTATTTCATGTTCAAGCTCTTCATCTGCACTTTCCTCAGATCTGGAATCGCAATCACTCAATTCACAACGGTCCACATCTGATTCTGGCTCGCCATCCTCATGTTGAACCTCATCATCAGTTGAAACTTCGTCATATAATGTTTGCAGTCTTTGAAGTTCTTCCAAATACGAATCCATGTTTTTTTGATATCATCAAGTGGAATAAAAACAGCAAAAATAACAAATCTCTCATCAGAGAATTTGGTTACGCCAGTACTCGAGTAGTGTCTATGAGACAATTTTCGACAATAGAAGTCTGTCACGATCTGACTCAAACTAACCATTTAAGCCACGTGCCGATGTCTAAGAATCCCGAAGCTACACGAACGTTTAGCGCAATAGAAGACCAACTGTAGATTTATCAATAAAAATCAGAACTGAATTGTCTCACAGAGACTACCCGAGTACAGGAGGGTTAATCCTTAGGCTTAGTGATCTGGAGTACACTCAACATCCTGAGCCTTCTTTGGTTATTGAGCCGTCTGTATATATGCGTATTGCGTTTGTAGCATCTGACTTTGTGTTTTTTGTGTTCTGTTTTATTTGTATTTTGTATGGTTTATCAAACACAAACCTGGGTTCAATTGCATCACTGGCTGCCTGCTGCAGAGGTTGTGCAGTAAGCGCTTCTCGCCATAAGCTTAGCCTCAGTTGACTCATTCCAACTTCGAGGTTTACACCAGCCGTGCGTAATCGTAACGTGTCCATTAACGCAACCTCCTTCAAAGGATTATGGTAACTGTGGGATCTTATACCACTCCTATATTTTTCTCCAGATTCAATATCTTAACTTCTGAATTTTAGAGGTTCTTGTTTCTCCCTATCCCTTGATTCTCTAGATGTATACATTTCTATGGTTAATTCAGATGAGGTTCTGTTGAAGTTTTCTTCTTCTGTTGAACTCTTCTTCTTCTGTTGAACTTTTCTTCTTCTTCTATTGAACTCTTCTTCTTCTGTTGAACTCTTCTTCTTCTGGTAGTTCTCTTGGGGAATGTTACCATTCAGAAGGGTTTATGTTTAGCTTATCTTCTTTGACCTATATTGTTATAATGTTCAGAGCCTCCTGCATCCTGCATTCTGAACTAGGATGACTTATCCATCTGCATAGCTCAGTACTCAACGTCTTCAGAATAATATCCATAAGAAACATAGTAACAAATCCATAAGAAAGTTCCATAATTCACTCTCTTAGTGACTTTGTGTTATTCATAACGATTTCAATCAAATCTAGTAACCTCAGCACTCTGAAGAAACAAATCGAATCATTAATACAGCAAGGACTCCCTTTTGCCTTACTCAAAACCCCTTTTTATCCTAAAATGCTTGCAGAAAGTATCTTTGATTAACTGTTTTTAATTTTCAGAGATGAACGTTTGATACGGACCGCTATTGAGAATAATGAATTCCTTAACAAAATTATATCAGAGCAAAGAATAATAGATGTGATAGCAGCAATGTACATAAGAAAAGTATCTTCCAAAGAAATTCTGATCAAGCAAGGCGACAAAGGATCGCACATGTATGTTTCGGCCAAGGGCAAGTACCAAACGATCATCAAAGGAAAAGTGGTGAATGAGTTCGATAACGTTCGGGTTTTTGGAGAATTGGCCATTTTGTACAATGCCAAACGCTTGGCCACAATAAGAGCAGTCACTTCTGGAATGGTGTGGGTACTGGATAGCAATGTCTACCAACAGATAGTGATCCGCCACAATATTCGAGAACAAGACGAGACGATGAATTTCCTGATGAACAACGAATATCTCAAAGTTGTGGGAAAAGACGCTCTACAAGTGGTCGCTAATTTGCTAAAGTCTGAGTTTTTCCCGACTGGTAAAGAAATTGTTCGACAAGGCGACAAAGGTGAGATTTCAGCTGTTGAAAGCAATATTGATTTTCAAATTATCGAAAAAATTAGGTACGGTTTATACATACCCAGATAGCACACAGCTTCCTCATGATATTCTAAGTGCATCATCCATTTGTGGATGTGATCCCAAGACATCTTGGATTATTGATCCCTCGTGATGAGGGATCATCATGAGGGATCAATCATCCCCTAATCATCATCATCATTTCATCATGAGGAAGCTTTCAGTATCTACTTGGGATTTGTTTTGCTGACGTCCATATTAGATCCGAACGATATTCCAATTCCATCACAGTTTACGAGTAGGTACTATTGTAAGACGTACCGAGTAAAATTACATCTTCGTGATTTCCCCGTGTATTCCTCAGGAAAATACACGATACGGAGATATATTATCCTCATGCTATGCTCATGGTATTCCTAGATAACGAAATCATTACTTTGTGAGTTTGGAAAAATGTGCACGAAATGCGCACGAAAATGTACACAAGTAACGCGCGTATGTCAAAACTTTCTGAGTACGTATAAGCTCAAAAATGTCCAAGTTTACGATAGAGCTGTCAGTTGCCAGATTGCAACACTAGGATTGCCAAATCCCGAAACATAAGGCAACCTATCATATGACATGACATTGCTTATACCAACATAAAAAACTAATATCCCAAAAGGTGGCGCTATAATTTCGAATCTAACAATTTATTTCCATTCCAATAAGCGCTAACTTCATCAAAATCATTATAGAATTCCAAAAACAAAATAATTTCAGGTCATAAATTCTACATAATCAGAGCGGGTACTGTGACCATAACTAAGGATAAGGAAGGCGTTGTTGGCGTTTACAGAAAGGGAGATTGTTTTGGCGAACTGGCGTTATTAGAAGAAGACTGCAGGCAGGCCACGGTGACTGCAGACGCACCCGGAGTTGAATGCCTCACCCTCACGAGAAAGGAGTTCATCGATCATCTAGGCGAGATAAAAAATTTCAAATATATCAGAGTGACGCCAAAAGACTCCATCAAACCTGCCGCAGCCGAACACGGTGAACTGAATCTGTTGGATCTGAAAATCAGAAAAACTCTGGGTGTAGGTGGATTTGGCAGAGTAGAGTTAGTTCAGCACATCAAGGATGAGAGCCTTGTTTTCGCCCTGAAGTATCTGAAGAAAGTTGACGTAGTTGCGCAGTGTCAAGAAGAACACGTTTATAATGAGAAGACCATACAGATGGCGTGTAATTCGCCTTTCATAGTTAGGCTGTATAGAACATTCAAGGATCAAAAGTACATATACTTCCTTATGGAATCTTGTTTGGGTAAGTTATCATTATATAAAAGCAACAACAGGCCTTGAAGACCAAATATTTGGTTTAATGAAACATAACAGCATCTCTTGATTTACAATTTCTCTCCATTGGGTCTCATGTTTTGCATTTTTTTCCAGCTACACTTAGATTTTGCATATCTATTTTCACAACCCCTACCTTGTTGATGCTTTTCTTTTCTTCGACTAACTTTTGTTGGTTTTAATTTCATAATACTAACAATATTAATATTATAGAATGTAATTTCATAGCCGAATATAGTGTGTGAAAAACTACTAGCCAAATTGAATATATATGGAATTGAGGGCAAAGTGTATAATTGGTTATCTAATTACTTGACCAACAGAAAACAACGGGTATGAGTTAAAGACATGTTCTCTTGTGAAATTGACAATTACGTTGGAGTTCCCCAGGGTAGTGTTCTGAGACCCCTTCTATTCATACTATATTTAAACGACATGCCATTGTTTGTCGACTGTGAATTTATGAACTTTTTTGCTGATAATACTCTATTGGCATGTAGCGATGTGAACCTTACGATGGCTATACATAAAATGAATAATACTCTAGCAAGTGTCAACAAGTATTTAAAAATTAATGAACTCAAGCTGAATGTGATGAAAACTAAAGCGATGATAATCACCACCAAGTTTAAATACAGCCAAATAGACTCTAAAACTATTAATCTCAACATTGATGATGACAAAATTGGAATAGTGAATTCAACTAAATATCTGGGATTCCAGATAGATAACACTCTATCGTTTGATGAACATTTTGAGTATATTCATAAACAAATTTCAAAGAAATTATTCTTTTTTTCTAGAATTGCCAATAATCTTTCAACGGAGTCAAGTATCACAGTTTACAAATCAATTGTTCAGCCACACTTCGACTATTGTTCCTCTATCCTATATTTATTCAATCAGAATAAATTGTCTCAACTCCAAAAACTTCAGAATCGTGGTATGAGAATCATTTTGAAGTGCCGTAGAGATACTCCTATTACTATTATGCTCAATATTTTAAATTGGCAATCCATTTCCCAAAGCTGCTATACTTCACAATGATCTTCGTATACAAAATATTGAACAATTTAGGACCATCTTATTTTAATCAGTATATTGTCTTTCATCACGATATTCACCACCACTTCACTCGAAATAATAATAACTTATATATTAACAGAACAAAAAACAAAAATACTATGAACTCATTGTTTTTCAAGGGTTTTGATCGGTTCAACAAATTACCTAATGCAATTAAAAATAGCCCATCTCTGAACATGTTCAAAAATGAACTGAAGAAATTTGTTTTAAATGTACAAATATGATATGTATTATGTCTTTGTTACCTGTAGCTGTAATTTGTATAATTCCATTCATCTAATGTTCGTTATATATTTCAAATAATTATGTAATTTATCTTTCTACATATTGCATGGACATTTTTCGAATGTATAATGTTGCTGTTTTTGTAGTAATGTCTTCAAAAATATTTTATTGAACTTATGTTTGTCATACATTTAAGTCATTTCTATATGTAACACATACCTTTTTTTTATTTCTACCATTCTAATTGATTTGTATATTATTAGGATATCCTATTTAAATAAAGATCTATCTATCTATACCGCCGGAATTGATGGATTGCCCATGGGACCATGTTCCCGCCAGCGAAGTATTTGTGTTTGGATTGTCACACAATATTTCAGGCTCTACATTTGTTCTTATCTCTCATTTTGCATTCTTTCTTCGTCCCTAGAAACATTTCTTGAATATTGAAGGAGAGTCTTAGAGTACTCATGATTCAGAATGGAAAATATCTAATGATGGTTGCAGTTGTTTTCTTGGAGGTTTGTTTCATTTTTGAAATGTCATCGATAAATGTCAAAGCTGTTTTGGAATGTAAAATATGTCAATGTTGTTGATTGACCTCTGAAACATGGTGTTCTAAATTAGTCTGTTGCTATTTCGCCAATTTCATCGATACACTTAGCCATGTATTTTTCCTCATTACGCAATATTTCTCATTGATAGATCTCAGCACAAGGTAAAATATTGACAGATTATTTAGTTAGATCCATGGAAAACAATCACAACGATTTTCAGTCATGTTCTTGAAAAAATACTAATTTCCCATTACTTGAATAGCCCCTATATAGAGAACAGTTCCTTTATTCTGAAGTTTTTTCTTGAAAATCTAGCATCTTTACGTTTTTTATCGATCGATTTTCAGAACTCAGTGAAGATGGTAGTCTCTTTCGCATTTATTCATGGTATCTCTCTAGCAGAACGCTAATTGTCCATTATCGATATCGAGTCTGGTAATAACGGCTGGTGTTGAGAGGAGTCATATTGATTTCACTTTTGATTGAGATTTGAGAGTCATAAGTAAGATTGGAAAGGTCCATTTTCTCCTAGAATCAATTGCTGAAGTTCTCAAGCTTTACAAGTTGGTCTGAAAAATTCGTTGGCTAACATAGAAACAATATTTTTTATTGATAAAATTTCATTTCGTTATCCAATATAGTTACCTTCCAAATGACCATCTTGACAAGGTCCACGTCGAGAAGGATATCTTGTAATATCCTCCAAAACACGATGGACGTTGTCCACAGTTAGTGCCTGAGGGAGCAGATGTCTGTCAACCCCAGCAAAACTGTGATAATCCCCTTCAGCAGGGGTAGAGAAATGTACGATCTAACGCCACTTTCCCTTAATTGTGAGGTCATTCCATTTGAAACAGAGATGGCATCTTGATAAAAAAGTCACCTGGAACGCTCACTTAGAAAAAGTTTTACACAAAGCCAGACAATCCCTATGGACATGTCGGAGGACTTGTGGTAGAACTTGGGGTTTAGGTCCCAATCAAATCCATTGGATTTATGTGATGATTTGTCAGACCAATGATCACTTATGGGGCAATTACCTGGTGGCCAAAGGCTTTACAGAAAGCGGCACAGGGAAGCTCTCTGGCTTACAGAGACAGGCTTGTCTGGCCATCAGTGGTGCCATCAGCAGCCATGGAGATATTTCTTGATTCACCTCCTCTCCACATTTTTCTGGAGAGAGAGGCTAGAGTTGCGGTGGAGGGTCGAATAGACCCACTCACTTTGGACCTAACCTAACCTAACCTAGTCACCTTCGATGGTGATACAACGATCATAGTGGCCGACTGTTGCGTCTTTGAACGCTTTGGAGCCGGTTCATTCCGTGCATTCCACTCAGATGACGATCGTGAAATAATGGAGCCACATTTCTTCCATTGTCGCATATCGACGTATAAATTCGGCTCTCTTCATGGTGGAACACCTCCAAATACTGCTCAGAATCATCAATTCTTTGTTATTTTTGGTCGAACTCGCTCAGTACTTACTTTGAATAGAGGTTTCACACACCCAAATATTCCTGCATATAATGGCTGGCCAATACGTTCCTTTGATATCTTTAGAGCCTCAGCTATCTCAATCAACTCCACTTTGCGCTCATCCAAAATTATTTTGTGGACTTTTTTGATGTTTTCATCGGTAACAGCCTCTTTGGAGCATCCACTGCGTGCATCGTCGTTGGTCCTCATTTCACCTCTTTTACACTAACAAAAGTTGCTTCAATCAAAACGTTCTGTTCCATAAACTGGTAGTCCGACAGCTGTGAAATTTTTATACATGTCTTTTGAAGGTTAGGGTTGCCTAAAAATCATATGGATTTGATAGTAGTAGCGCAATCTGTGTGTTAGCCTACGAACTTTCTATCTAGTACATCTGCAAATTCAATTCCCTGTTCATTCCGAGGCCATTCGATCGTCTAATCTAGAAAGAAATGCTTCTGATTCTTCGGTTAACCTCCTGTTAAAGAAATATTATTTCTTGTTTCATTCATCCCACTTCTGTTCAGGAAAGTTTTCAATAAAAAAATCGGTTTCATTTGCAGGCGGCGATCTTTGGAGTATGCTGCAGAAGCAGAAAAATCGTCGATTCGAAGAGAAAGACGCCAGATTCATCTGCGCGTGCGTATTGGAAGCTTTCGACTACCTTCATTCCCGAGGTGTCATTTTTCGGGATCTGAAACCGGAAAACTTACTGATTGCACTGAACGGCTATATAAAACTAACAGATTTTGGATTTGCCAAGAAACTTTCCGGGCAGAGCAAAACCTTTACTTTTGCCGGAACACCGGAATACGTTGCTCCGGAAATAGTTTTGAACAGGGGACACAACAGGGCGGTCGACTACTGGGCGTACGGAGCTTTCATTTTCGAAATGCTGACTGGCAGGACTCCCTTCAGGACGGATGACAGCAGCCATATGCGCACTTACAACAAAATCCTCAGCGGAATAGACAACATCAGTTTTCCCACCTACGTAAACCTCAAAGCGAGGCATCTCATCGAGAAACTGTGCCAACCGGTACCATCGGAACGACTAGGGATGAGTAAGGGTGGGATTCAAGATATAAAGAATCATAAATGGTACTTGGGATTCGATTGGCCGGCGTTTGTGAAATTGCAAATGCCCTCTCCGTTCAAACCTAAGTTGAGCAGCCCGATCGATACGAAATATTTTGATCAGTTCAAAAGAGATAACGACACGCCACCTGATGAACTTTCTGGATGGGATGATAGTTTTTGATCAACTCGAATTTTGGTTTTCATCTGTCAGGCCTGAGGTATTTTTCGGTACTTTGCATCTTTCATTTATAGGAACTACAGAACAGGGCAGGGAAACTATATCTTTGAACGGAGACAGGATTTTGAACGACTTCAAACCGAAACTAACCTTTTAATCATATCTAGCATGTGAGTTAGGGGCCGTTCAAGGTTTACGTATTTATTACAACTATTAACCCCTCACCATCCCCCTTGTCAGCACAAGTAATCAAAGCTCTTACCCCGCGTCCCATGCTTACGTAAACATTGTTATATGCATTGTTTTTTCAACGAATTCTGTTTCTTCTTTGAATTGATTCATGAGCAGCAGTTTTAATTCTAGAAATAAGAAAAAATATTAAGGATATAGGACTTTACCCACATAATATTCATTTGAACAAGCTTCATTGACACGGTATTCAATAGAGAGTAAGAGAGTAAGTTCGGCAGAGCCGTACTCTTACCATCTGACCTGAAAGACCACTATATTCAAACCAATCGGCTTCGTTAAGAAGCTGGGTTTATTTGGCCGAGTGTGAATAGGCGTGAGCCACAATAAACCCTTGCGGGTTGCGGTGAAGGGTCGAATAAGCCCACTCATTTTATACCTAACCTAACCTCACCTCTAAATTTTGAATACTGCAGATCAGCTCATCAGCACGACGAGCAGCGTCTCTTATAACACCAACTTTGACAGCAGTGTGCGTGTTTACTTTTTTATGGATCTTCCTGATGTGGCGATTTAGCGACTTGACGGAAGCCTGATAAAAACCCCATGTTTTGCATGTTCGACTTGATAGCTTCAACTTTACCGTCGGACAAAAATAATCGTAAGGCATTCGCAGGTAACCTTTGAGTGAAGCGTTTAAGCATGGAGCTGAATTGACTGGAAGACTGAGAAATTGCCTTCCAACATGCAAAACCAAGTCATCAACTGTTTGTATTACTTTTACTGGTGGTGGAAGACACCTGTTGTCCAGTAATCTAAATAGGCCACTTCTTGGACGACAGCTTTCTATGTTTCTACATTTAACAATTTTGAAGCAAGTATTGGCTTTCAAGCACATGTTCAGTATACCATTTAATGTCTGGGAAATCGGGAAGCGAGTGACTAAACGTAAACAATATTTGTGGGAATTCCCAAAAATTCATTCCGTTTTCAAACATGGACAATGTGTGGATTGCTATATGCGTAAAAAAGTAAATAACTACTGCTGGCGTAATTACCATCTAGCTAGACCTCCCGTCCCCCAAGTCATCAAAAATGAGCAAAGCAACCCCTCCGTTCCCAATAGTGCCCCTAATACTTGAACGGCTCCTTATCAACCAATCACATAATTTCGTCGTAATACCCAATATCAGCAGAAATCGTAGATGTTGAATCAAAATTGCTTATTCAGTGTTTGATTCTTATCGATTTTTACGGTTGTTCAAAGATTGTTGCGAGGTTTTTTGTAGTTTCAAAACGAATGCTAAATTAATTTTTCTCTTGAAAATGTTGAAAAATGCTCACATAAAATGACTTATCAAGGATTTCAATGTTTTCAATAATCCAGTGGGAATTATTCCAAAACTGATTTATCTGTGTACTTGTATTTATATTCATCAGTTCTAATGTTATTCGTATGTGAAAACTTGAAAATAAATAAAATTTACATGCATTTCATTTAAATTTTGTATTCCTTGAAAATAACAAAGTTTATTAAAGTAATCCGTGTTACGAATCACACGTTAAAAGGTAAGACCTCGTTAGTCTTTAGCTCGCACAAGTTTCTCAACTTCTGAGAGTTGTCGTTCGTATGGGGGCGACAGCTGATTAATGGAAAAACAGAAAACAGACAGAATCCGAAACTTCCTTATTGCGACAATATATTTGTGAATATAAATGAAGTAGTACATAACAATTGAAACTGTAGGAAAAGGCGAAGGAATCTTTTCTCTTTTTGAATAGTCCAAACAAAGTTTCGACATCGATCACCGAAAGAAATTCGTCTTTAGTCTTTCACTTCTGCTTTCACTACAAGACACCTTCAAAACTAGAGCCCAAAAAAGAAGCATTCGTGATCCAACAAGAAACAGTACTGTTCTCATTGGTAGTGTCCTTCAAGAACAAGCCTGAGTAAGGAAAGTCTATGATATCTCCCCCTACAGAGATCTATGAATATTAATGATAAACGAGGCTTTTGAAGGCGGTGCATTGCCAAGCAACGTTCATGAAACGAGAACTGCCAATGGATTATCAGAATAAATTAATTTCTTTATTTCTCTCAAATCGTTTCTTCTCAAAATACAAATCATGAAATTATAAAACAACAGCAAAAATTAATTGGCGCTCCGGGGCGACTTCATTGATTCCAGTGGTGCATTTGCTTTTCAGCTGCAGGAAAAACCTGCAGCACCACATCATCAGAAGTTCTTGATCTGCCAATGTCCTCTCTCTCATAAAACTAAATGTAGGGTGTCTCCAGAGGCTCCAGTAAATTCAATATATCGCCAGAACATCGTTAAACTTAAACCAGTCCGTTTTGTCTTTAGCCAAGGCGTAATAATGACCAGATTCACCGCCAGAACCACAGTGAATAATGACTACATGAAGATTATAACAGTGGTCTGCTAGATTGTGCTCATCAATTTCGAACCTCGGTAAGAGTTTGGTGCTTCCGTCAGAGGTTGAGTCATGTTTGAAGATCATCAGTGTTATTATTAGATTGACTGGAGCCTCAGATATACTTCTTTTCTCATACCAGTCAGTTAGTTTGGCGCATGTTTGGCAATATAGTTGATCATCACCTGTTTAAAGTTCCATTTTCAGATGATTTAACAGTAAGCTTTGCACGGACTGGTTATTAGTCATACGTTTAAGCTACCTCTTGAACATTTACTACAAAGTAAACAAGTGAGGATTTTTTTTCCAGCAAAAGATTAACACAAGTCTAGATAGAATGTACGGAATCATTCAATTCAGAGCGGTCAGGAGTATTGATTCTGCTATTGTTTTGCCCATGAAAAGTGTTCAACAAGAACCCCAAGAATTCGGAACAATCCTCCTTTTGTCCCATCGAGTATCTAGTGGACTTCAAAGACTCCAGGAAATCGGTTATAGAAAAAGATGATACATTTTTACGAAACTGCAGCTGCATGAACAGGTGTTTGAGTTTGGTGAATAAGTAGGAAACATTCTCGTTCTCGTTCGTCATTAAAACCCCGTTTTTGAGATTCATCGTCATGAACAACACTTGTAAAATGCTATTCATGTAGCAAGTGTTTCCTAAATTATCTAATCCAATTTTATTCTCAAGTTTTTCAGGACAACTCTCTACTGATTCGTAAGGAAGAACATGTTTCATAGAATCTGCATAAGAACCATTTCTCAAGCTATATATTCTCAGAAAGCTTTTTGATTTTTTACTTCTGATGAAACCACAATGATAACTCTTTCTAAAGATATGTAGATCATATACAGTTGCTTTTAGATACAAACTAGTAAAAATAACTACGTTTACAATAACATTGAATAACGTGAAAGGAAAAAGTCCTAATATCTCTTAAAAATATTCATAGGACTTCCATATAGGGTGATGTATGGAAAAGATCACTCAAATTTACATCGTGCAGCACTGCGGCTAAATCTTATTATTTAATTGAATTTAAATCGTATTATTCACAATTGAATTTTGTAAAGTAATTGAAAAATTAACAGGTTGAATGTAATTTGAATCTTATTTTTATCTATTTATGGCACGAATAAAAGCTTTTTTTAAAGTGTTTTACATTAATTTATTCCTTTGTTATTGCTGCTGTTCCTGAAACTGAAAGGATTTTATATTGCCTGTTTTGCTTGATCTCCGCATTTGTTAGATTAAAAGTTATTAGAGTTTCACGTAAATAATAAACTCGTACTCGTATATAAAAATATCAAAAAGTATTTGTCGCTTTTGATAACATTTCCTTCACCGATGCCAGAACTCAAAGCTCATAGGGCCTTGAATTCTTGAACTTCTAAAAGAAAGTATTATCAATTGGTGAAGAACTCAATTGAATTAAAATTCATATTTTATAGAAAGAGATCTCGAAGAGAAATGACAATCATTGCAACAACTTCATTTGATTCTCTTCTTCAGGAACCTTCAAGAAATGACTCCGAACAAGGTCTTCTGAAACTTCTGAAAATGAGGAAGGAGTCCACTTAGGATTCTTGTCTTTGTCTATTAAGAGTGCTCGGATACCTGAAACGAAAGGAAAATAACATTTAAAATGATTTTTCTAACGCTTTTATTGTACTGATGTTCATAATGAAGATAAAATAACAGTTGAAAAGTCGTTTCCTGGCTGCACCACCAAACTTTTTTTTAGGTTCAGTTATTGGATCAGGAGTTGGAGAGTTGAGAAGCTCTCGTTTCTGATCTAAATTTACAGGGGGATCAGTTGAAGTCGTAAGCTTGACATCCATCTCCTCTGGAGACTCAGCGTCAGAAGAAATTTTTAGGTTTACTCTGTCCATAAAAGTCCCACGAGTAGCTAGGGAAAGAAGGTGAATCACGTAGAGACAGCTGATAGGCTCAGTGTCATTTATCCTCTCGGTGGGATGCCATTCAGTTAGGGAATAACAGAAGCGAAAAATTGTAAGCACGAGGCGTCAGCCGAATGCAACAATTTCTCGAGTGGACGTAATTGGCTATTCTCGAGGTGCTTACTATACTTTTTCTACGATGGTTGCCAAATCTTCGAAATAAACGAGAACGTTTTAAAACGAAGTTATGTTTTTCTTCTCTCTCAACCTTCTCTCTCATGAGATTATATTTATCAGAGTAAATATTACATATCTCATCATTTTTTTAAATTCCTTAAGGAAATGGCCGCATGTATTCTAATCGAGCCATGACCTACCTGCTGTCAAACTATTAATGAATAGTTTGAAATGGAGGGGGTAGAAAAATATATATTGAACCCTCTAAACATTCCACACCGAAGCGATTCACTAAATACTCCTGATCTACACTTCTAGATGGATATCTACTAGCAACACATTTATACGCATATCTGATGCAATCTCAGCCATGAAAGAAAGACAGAAAGCTTTTTTTTTTCTTAAAACTAAGGAAAAATTTGTCTCTTTCAATTTGGGCAGTAGTATTCATGTTAAATACTGACCTTCGTGAAAATCTTGCTTCTTCAGAATGTTGTTATTCATTCTATACTCCATAATCAGAGCATCTCTCAAAGTAATATGCTCCCCTTGTTGAAGTTCCCTCAGCGAAACCTTCAAACTCGTCGGCGAAAGTGCTGCCAAAGCTTTGATTGTATCTTCAGCCCAGGTGGAACCGTCTTTTTCTAACCTTTTCATTATTTCTTCCATGCTTTCACCAGAGAAACAATAGTCAATTTTATCAAGCACCGGAGCGAGGGAAAATTCGGGTAAATCGGATTTGTTGAACTCATTCAGAATATCCACAACTTCCCTTGGTAGTGAGCAATACATGAGTTTCTGCTCCAGATCTTCGAAATGTCTACTGTCCGCGAAGTGTGAAGCTAGTCCAGCTCTCACCACATCTGATCCCATGAGGGACTTCCCAGTTAGACCCAAATATCGACCAAGTCTCTTCGGCAATCGAGAGAGGAAGTAGGAAGCTCCCACGTTGGGGTAGAAACCAATTTTCGTTTCAGGCATGGCCCAAACTGTCTTCTCACTTGCAACTTGATACTTTCCGTTTATCGATAGACCAACGCCCCCTCCCATAGTTATTCCGTTGATGAGGGCAACGTAGGGAATTTTGTAACGTGAAAGTAAATACACATTAGCGTTCATGTACATACTAAGATCCTGTGCTGGGCCAGAGTTTTTTTCCAAATATTGAAAAACTGATTTCAAATCTGCTCCAGCACTGAAGGCTTTCTGTCCAGCTCCTTTCATGATCACCAATTTTTTTTCCGACTCCCATTCCTTCAAAGTTTGGTAGATTTCCGCAGACATACTCCATGTTAGAGTATTGAGGGTGTCTGGTTTGTTGAGTGTGATAACACCAACGTCTTTGGTTTCTTTTTTCAGCACCTGATTTTGTATAGTCGAGAAATGTTTAACAATTTGAAGTCCTCCTACTACTCTTCCAAGTTTGGTCATCTGAAAAAAAAAGGTAGAAGTGCAATAGGTATCTTTTTGGGAATATACACAATAGTGTCAATCAAGATGCTTATAAACCCTAGCACCTCTGTAAATGTAATGCTGAAACTTATTGAATGAAGCGAGTACTCATGGTGAACTTCCTAGAAGACCAAAGAAATAATAATAATAATAATAATATCTAATGAGAATAATAATATATCCATCGAGATAACGCGGCCCTAAGAGTGCTATATTACCATCTACAGCACTCTTACGGTATTGACGAGACACCGGTATTGCCCTACGCTCCGGGGGATATTGAATCCATTGTGGGGAACGAGAAGTGCCGAATTTATTGAAACTATTCGTTCCCCACCCTTAGACTCATGCAAGCTAATAAGCCTGATGTAGTCCTTCTCGACCACCAGAGCAAGACGATATTTGTCGTGCAGTTTTCAGCTCCTGGCGAGACGAATATCGTCCGAAAAGAGAAAGATAAAATATCTAGATTTTCTCTTCGAACTCCGCAGACTCTATCCAGATCATTCTGTCAAGATGGTTGTTCTGATTATTGAAGTCCTTGGTGGAATGATGTCCTCTCTACTCTAGAATCTTAAAATCATACCGGCCTGCCGCACTGAGGCAGAAATCTTAGCCGGACAGATGCAGATATTTTTTGGCTCACTGCGCTTGCTCGGGCACATGCTTCTCGGACCAATGATCACTTACCCAACGGTGTGGAGAGTGGTCGTTGGTTGATAATGCTGCCGCACCCTCCCGAGTTTATTGATAGAAAAAAATGGTTACATAAAAATGGTTGAATAATGGCGATAACAGTTTTGTATTCACAAATAAACTAAAAACAACAAAGTTGAGACTGAATGTGGTGTGTGTGTGTGTAGCCTATAATTAATAGTGTCGACTAATAATGTTTGATGCCAATGAAAATATATTTCCACCTTCTACTAAAAACAGTGGTCACTTCATACAATACTGGAAATCACAAAACAAACAAGTTATCTAACATACAATTTTCTCGATATAAAAATACAAAAAAAATATAATAAATGACGGCAATAATGAACTTGATAACGAATGAAAACACTCCCTATACAGTAATACCAACCTCCACTAGTTCATGAATAGTAAGTCTGTTCGAATCAATCAAAATTTTATTTAGTTTCTCCTTGAATAAGTTTCTTTTATTTCTTAAATGTTCATTCATGGTCAGTCGTGAATATTTTATAGATTCAGTCTGGTTTATTTTTAAATTATCGCTGATTTTGAGGTTGCTGAATGAAGGACTTTTGTTTTCATAACATGAGAAGGGCATATAAAATGTTTTTTCGAAATTGATGGTCAATAACTTATAATTGAACCAGTTTTTGATAAGCTCAATCATCATCAATTTGCATGATGGCTTTTATATTGTCTCAGTTTTCAGATACGAATACTATGGTGGTATCATCTGCGAAACTGATGACTTTCCCAGACAGGTTAATATTGAAAAGGTCATTAATATAATGTACAAAGAGCATTAGGCCTAGAACAGTACCTTGTGGTATGCCAAACTCAACAGTGCACTCCTTACTCAAACTGCCATTGAGTAAAATCTGCTGTTTTCTGTTACTCAGATAATTTTCCATTGATTTTCTGTCTATTTCTCGAAAACCCAAATCATCTGAAGTGTTACATAGTTGTAAGTGGGGGACCATGTCGAATGTTCTAGCAAGATCTGAAATTACCAGAGTTGGGTCGGATACAGGAAAAAAGGATCCGAATACCGGATACGGATACTTTCAATATATCCGGATGCTTTTTAAAAAATTACAGATACTTTCACCTAAAAATGTACTCGCATACAAGTATTCGGATACTTTTACGGATACTTTAAGAGTTAGTTAAAATAGTGTTTTAATGTATACAAATAAAAATACTTGGGATGAATATCAAAAACAAAAAGTGATAAAAAGAGATAGGAAATTAAAGAAACCCAAAAAACTGTTTATATTTATTATGTAAACAAAGAACATTTCAGTGAAAAAAATATATTTTTAGCTTTTACCACATTGTTCGCTAGATGTGACACTTATATCTATAATAGTACCTTTGAGTTTGAATTTGCTTTCGTGTTTACCAATGCCTCAAAGTGTTCATTACTTAAATTTTTTCTCTTTGACGTATCAATCATAGTTACAAAAGAGAAAAGTCTTTCTACTGGTGCTGACGAAAGTAAGCATGTATTATAAATATTACTGGAGTGTTTTCCTAACACCAAATCGTTATTTTTAACACCTCGACACGTGTTTCGATCACCAAGTGATCATCTTCAAAGAGGAAGATTAAAACTAGAAACTAATACGAAGCTAACCCTATTTATGATATATAGGTATCCCATACAGGTAAACCATCCAGGCGTACCACCCATACAGGTATACCAACCTAAATTAATTTATCTATTATTTTACAATATGTTTATATAAAAAAAATATTGTAAAATAATAGATATGGCAAAATTGTAAAATTAATTTAGGTTGGTATACCTGTATGGCTGGTACGCCTGGATGGTTTACCTGTATGGGATACCTATATAGCATAAATAGGGTTAGCTTCACATTAGTTTCTAGTTTTAATCTTCCTCTTTGAAGATGATCACTAAGTGATCGAAACACGTGTCGAGGTGTTAAAAATAACGATTTGGTGTTGGGAAAAAACTCCAGTAATATTCATTAATACACCAAAAGTTCCAAATAGTGCATCATAAGCATGTATTATACTTGAGTGACACTTTTTTTGAAATTGGTTATTCATGTAATACTTGTAAATTCGTTCTTTTGTCTTCCAGATATCTTAATAATTGGCATAGATTCTGATTCAACGAGATTGATTGGTAATTGGTATCTTTTAGTGAGGTAAGGCGGTAAAAGATTTTACCGCCCCACCTCACCCCGTTTTCGAGGATGTTGAACTTCGAGTTTGGGTGTCCCAACCCTGTAAACGGAAGAAAACAAGCCCCAAGTGGGGTCTACTGCACATTTTTGATATATGAGGCACTCTAATAACTCATTTTTCGAGGTGGCAAAGTGCTAAAATTGTATTTCACCGTTTTCGAACATGCCCGACAAAATGCGACAAGATAAAAAAATCTGTTTAAAATCTGTTTTTCCGTTAACCAGCTGTCGCACCCCTACGAACGCCAACCCTCAGAAGTCGAAACTTGTGCGAGCTAAGGATTAACGAGGTCTTACCTTTTAACGTGTGATTTCTAACACGGGTTGGACGATAGCAAGTGAAGATCGATCGTTCCGACTAGGGCTTGAACCACCGACCAACACGGCAGTCAATTCGAGTGAGTGAACAAATCACCCACGCCGAACCGCTTGGCTACCGACCGACCGATAAGCCTGCATAAAATGGGGCTGTTTGGTCTGGTTCTCATTCATCGAATAATTTAAAAGTATCCAAAGATCGAAAAAAGTATTCGGTATTCGGATACTTACAAATTTGGTCACGGATACGGATACTGAATACAAAATTTGAAAAATATCCGAATACAGCTTTCGAATACATATAAAGTATCCGGATACTGTAGCCGAATACAGAAGTATTCGGATACTACCCAACTCTGGAAATTAGACAAGCCGATTTTTTCGATTATCTAAACTTTTTGATATCTTTTATGTTAAATACCCAATAGCATCTTGGGTTGATTTATTTTGTTGGAAACCGTATTGGAGGGTATTGATCAGTTCGGATTACGTAATAAAAGAAGTTATCCTCTTTTTTAATGCTTTTTCGAAGAGTTTCGCAATATTTGATATTAACGATATCGGTCTATAATTTTTGGTCAATTTTTTAGCCCGATTAATGAATTGGTTTGATTATTGCCTTTTAAAACTGCTGGGGGCAAATACCAGATATGAAGATGTTATTGATTATGTATGGAATAGGTATAGCTACTAATGACCTGAACCTCTCTGAAGTTTATCATCACATAACAAATAGGTCTATAATTTTTGGTCAATTTTTTTAGCCCGATATATGAATTGGTTTGATTATTGCCTTTTAAAACTGCTGGGGGCAAATACCAGATATGAAGATGTTATTGATTATGTATGAAATAGGTACAGCTACTGATGACCTGAATCTCTCTGAAGTTTATCATCACATAACAAATAGGTCTATAATTTTTGGTCAACTTTTTAAGCCCGATTTATGAATTGGTTTGATTATTGCCTTTTAAAACTGCTGGGGACAAATACCAGATATGAAGATGTTATTGATTATGTATGAAATAGGTACAGCTACTGATGACCTGAACCTCTCTGAAGTTTATCATCACATAACAAATAGGTCTACAATTTTTGGTCAATTTTTTAGCCCGATTTATGAATTGGTTTGATTATTATTGCCTTTTTAAACTGCTGGGGGCAAATACCAGATATGAAGATGTTATTGATTATGTATGAAATAGGTACAGCTACTAATGACCTGAACCTTTCTGAAGTTTATCATCACATAAAAATAGGTCTATAATTTTTGGTCAATTTTTTTAGCCGATTTATGAATTGGTTTGATTATTGCCTTTTAAAACTGCTGGGGGCAAATACCAGATATGAAGATGTTATTGATTATGTATGAAATAGGTACAGCTACTAATGACCTGAACCTTTCTGAAGTTTATCATCACATAAAAAATAGGACTATAATTTTTGGTCAATTTTTTTAGCCCGATTTATGAATTGGTTTGATTATTGCCTTTTAAAACTGCTGGGGGCAAATACCAGATATGAAGATGTTATTGATTATGTATGAAATAGGTACAGCTACTAATGACCTGAACCTTTCTGAAGTTTATCATCACATAACAAATAGGTCTATAATTCTTGGTCAATTTTTTTAGCCCGATTTATGAATTGGTTTGATTATTGCCTTTTAAAACTGCTGGGGGCAAATACCAGATATGAAGATGTTATTGATTATGTATGAAATAGGTACAGCTACTAATGACCTGAACCTTTCTGAAGTTTATCATCACATAAAAAATAGGAAGCATTAAAGTTTGCCTTCGCATATCTGAAGTCACAAATGGGATTTGGAAGGTGGATAGAAACTGACTGTAAGATATATTTATGAGTTAATTGATTCCAGAAATAAATTTCAGGTAGTAATATTACAATAAGCTGAGGAAAACTTTCTCATTTCTCAAACAAACTTAAAAACTCTCTCACAGTGTCCAACCTTCTAATCGACTGCAAGAAATGAAAGTGGAGTTGAAATATAAGAATTGCAAAACACTGCTTTTGGAATTCGCAAGTTTGGAGCATTTGACTTTCTAGCAATTATCACTTTTTATACATAAAACACGCAGAAAATCGCCGAACACGTGAAACACTTCTAATTTTTTGCCTCTCACCAACAAACTCTCTCACAGTGAACATATTGGTTAACTCTTGAAATAACATGCTTATACTCAAATATCCTGAGGCCGGTCCTACAAATAAAACCGGCCTCGGTCATATTTACTTTACCGAAGCAGTTAAGGTACCCGTAATTTGCAACTTAACGAAGATATGAGTTAGCTTTGACTTTTTGGTTGGTTCAAAAAACTCACCTTTGTCGTTAATATCAAAATCCTATAACCTCCAAATTATTCCAGAATAACATGTAGGAACGAAAATAAACTTGCACGTGTCAAATATTACGAATCTAGGTGGAGCGAGATACGAATACGCGTATAACAGTGAAGGTTGGTAAAGAACATTATCATTTCCATTGATTCTGATTATTTTTTGGACAGGACCGTATCGAAACGAAGGTTCGATGTTTGTTCACGGGAATTTGTAAATTCGCGATATTTTCAAAGTTTTCTTTTGTTTGCAAGAAAAGTTGAAGGATGAAGTCAGCGAATTCAGACAAATCAACTTTGAATTGAGTCAGTTGTATGGAAAAAATGCTACAACTTCGAAAAACCAGGCCACCTGTCTTTAAGTTTTACGAAGAAGGTAGCCACAAATACAAGAGTTTCGTCTCAGATATATCAGGAATTCATGAATAGTCCTGTAGACCATGCTCGATGTTTTACATAGGTCAAACTGGAAGAACATCTGAAGCACGCATGAAAAAACATAGAAATAGTATGAAAATAATTGAAGTGAAAAAAATACCAATATCAAATAAACGATTGAATTGATTCGAATAATTCGACTGTTCTCACCAGGAAACCTGAGTTGAATTATTATATGATATCATTAACTGTTTTACTACAATTTAGTTTGGGTATGCCATCAATTGTGGAATATAACATCGCTCAATGGTCTGCCTTGGCTTCTCTGGGTGGAATGCATCCGAAACGTCCAATTTTCCACGACTCTGGCACATAAATCAGTCTGAATTTGACATTGAGGAACGCTGTGGTTTGTGGCTTATTCGTATATACCTATGACTTGAGGTAACCCCCAAGAGAAAGTCTAAAGGGGTCAAATCCCACGATCTCGCTGGCCAGTCTACATCACCTCCCGTGAGATGACCATGTCCTCAAATCGCTCGTGCAGTTCAATGTGGCATGAGCTGTGTGGCACGTAGCGTCGTCACGTTGAAACTACATGTCGTTGGTATCCAGATCATCCAATTCAGGCCGAAAAAATATATAATAATAATAATAATAATATGTATTTATTCACAGTAAATATACATGTACATAAAGAAATGAACAGTGAACAAATAAAATACATCTTACGAGGCAAAATGGTCTGCCTGTGTGTAAGGAATGAGAATACTGAATATGACATTGGATGAGATTCATTCTTTAAATTAAGTATGAGATATAAATTCAAAATAGCTATATTTAAAAAGAATATAAATGAATAAAACCAATAAATCTATTGAAATAAGTACTAGATATAGATAAGAATATAAGTTTAAACTGGACATATTCAAACAGAATATGAAGAATCAAAATAAACTAATGTATTGAATGGGTATTAAGTATAGATAAAAACATAACTTTGAACTGGACACATTTGGACATAATATAAATAAATCAAACAATCAATGGATATAGAGATTTTATTCATGAGGATTCCAGACTACAAGCAAATCAATACACAATATATATCCACAATTGTGGAAGTAAGTATTTAAATTTATATTTGTCTTTGTATCTCTGCTCGTGGTATATTATTGACAAATAATTTAATTTTTGTCATACATTTTTGAAGATTTGTTTCGCATCTTAAATTTTCAGGAAGAAAACTATAGAGTTTTGGTCCTAAACACCGGAAGGATTTCTGCCCAACTGATTTGAGCATTAAAAATATGGAGGCAAACCGCGGACACGTGTTTCTGGCTATTGGCCTTATCAGCGCGGTGCAGCCAATTGCAAATCCTTTTGATTTATATCATACACACTCAATAATATCTATATCCTGGACCCGGAAGTCACGCAGGTAGCTATAGCTGCCTACGTGGTGATGTTAGATGATGCCTGGGAATGCTGGGTCTTCTAATTGAAACCACAAATGTGCGGTTGGCTCCTGTTGATGACACCGTGCATAAGTGATGTTTTTTTTTGTTTTCATTTTTGGTAACCAGTTGTTGTCCACCTTTGCAATTGGCTGCACCGCGCTGATGAGGCCAATAGCCAGAAACACGTGTCCGCGGTTTGCCTCCATATTTTTTGAGTGTCATGTCCACGAATTTCCTCCTTTTGATTCAGATATATATATATATATATATATATATATATATATATATATATATATATATATATATATATATATATATATGATGAGCTGTTTTCTCGGGTTTCGCTCCGTGTTCTGTGTATTTTCTCCCCATAAGGATTATTTTCACAACGTTTCGGCAAAGTCTCATTTGCCATCTTCTGGTGATGTCTGGTTTTTTCAACTAGACGTTGTGAAAATAATCCTTATGGGGAGAAAATACACAGAACACGGAGCGAAACCCGAGAAAACAGCTCATCATACTTTATCCGTGAGAATCTTCGAGTTAACATATATATATATATATATATATATATATATATATATATATATATATATATATATATATATATATATTTATTTTTTTTTAAATTTATTTTATTTTTTATAAAACTTTTAATATTGTGATACCTTGATACTTGTCTTTTTCATTCGCTCCTTCGCTTTTATAATTATATAATTATAATAACTTTTAAACTATTGCAGTTATGACAAATATGCTTCAAGTCTAAAAATATCTAGAAAGCGGTTATTTAAATCAGCACATATATCTATAGTTTATCTCAATTTTGATCAGTTGTCTGCGATCTTTTGTTCTGCCTGTCCAAAGGTAGAAGAACATCTTTGTGTTCTCCAGGTGCTCAAGATGAACTCCGCCTTTTCAGTTTGCATAGGAAATGTTGTAGCGTATTTGATATATCTTACCCTTTTTGTAATTCTGTGTTCTACTAAATGAAGAATATTATTATTATCATTATAGTTCAATAGCACTCGAAAGTGTTATTTTCGCGAAATGATTTCAACATACCTGATAATTTGTATTGTAAAATTGGAACTTCTAATCTCTACTAGAATACCTATCAAAAATTGAGATAAACGCACTTCGTAATCACAAGTGATTCATTCATCTGTGGTATTTCATTGTTTGGTGTATTGTTTGAGGTTTATTTAGAAGTGGACAGTGATGAATATTTTCTAAGAATGCCTAGTTGTACCCGCTCCTTAAAGGGCAAATTCGTAGTGCCCGTGAGAAACTTTCCGTTTCTAGACGGCCTCATGTAATAATTTATCAAACTATAGTAAGTGACAAGCTACCAGTGAATGAAAAAAAACCTGAGTAAGTTATTTTGCTTTCAACTCAGCCGTAAATAGGGTCTCTCATTAAACGCTTCCTATCTTTGAATTTAAATTAAAGAAATATTATGTGAGATATCTTGAAAATTTTTTATTCGATTGAAAGACCTATTGATACCATTATGTGTGGAATATAACGTCGTTCAAATGTCAGCTACGGCTTCTCTGTTCAGCGTTTTTACGGGATGCATTAAAATCGACCCAAATTCAACAATTTTGTTTGCTCACGTACCCATTCATCCAGACTGAATAAATGACAACTGATCTGACAAATATAGCTTCACCAAAATGGCCGTTATCAATTGTCAAAGTTCGGAAAACCCTATACAAAATATTGAGGTTGAACCATCACCCCCCCCAATAAATTTGGTGGTAATGAATGGACATTCAATTTAGACCCAAACAATACTTCATGGATGTTTTCAATGAATGTCCATAAGATATATTACATTTCATAAAAATACTCATTCGTGTACCAAAGGATTACCTTATATGCACCAGCACTGAACAACCATCAACATGCTCATAAAACTCCCAAAGGAGCAGATTTAGTAACAGATAACCTTGTAGAGAAAATTATCTGATCTCTCAACAATAAATGGAAGGTAGTTGCCTCACTTCTCAGCTACTGTTACTCTTTAAGATGAAGCTATCAGGTTCAAGGTCACCTGGGGTTGCCTTCAGAGAGATGTCTCAATAGAAGAAAGATAGTTCAGCAAGTTCATGTAAACTACCTCGTCATCTTGACAATTACCACATAGGGAAGGGTAGTGTGTAATATCTTCCAAAGAATGTTGAACGATGTTCATTGTTGGTGTCAGAGGAAACAGATGTCTGTGAACATTAGTAGAACTGTGTTAGACCTCTTCAACAGAAGGAGTGACCTGGATTATTCACACAAATGAGCTTAGGTCATTTGTAGCAGAAGTGAGATATCCATATGAACATTCTGAAAGATCTTGGTGTTTGGTGCCACAAATAATATACGGTGTATGAGTGATGACTGTTAGACCAATGACCACGCACGGAGCAAACGGTTTAGGCAAAACTCTCTTGTGTATAGGCCTGTCATCTTTGGTGCCATTTGCACCATCAGTGACCTAGATATACCATCTCTACACATTTTTCTGGATAGAGGGGAGATATGGACAACATGTCAAAGGACAAAATATCCTTAGAATAGTGCAAGGAATAGTTTTTTTGCCGCATGTTTAATAAACACCCTGTAGTATAAGCTGGCCACAATGAAATGTTCATTATCAATACATCGGTGATTTCTATTGTGAAAGAATTCTTTTGTGTAGTCAAACCCAAGTCGTCATGTCTGCCAGCGCTATCTCTTGGCTTAGAGAGAGGGTTGGTCGGTCAAGTAGGTCGGATTTTGGAAAAAAAAAATGTGAGAGCTTTATGAGTTATAATTATGAAAATAACTTATATTCATCCTCTTCAAATGCGGGAAAATGTTGGCGAACAATTTGTTTTATTCAAAGAAGCATTTCAGGTCTTGTTCCTTTATCATTCTTTTATATTATTATCTCTTTTAGGGAAGAACTTCTGATCCGCAATGCTATTGAACAAAATGAGTTCATTAGAAAAATCATATTCAAGAAAAGACTGGAAGCCGTTGTAGCGGCCATGTACAAGAGAGAAGTATCAGCCAATGAAATCATTATCAAAGAAGGAGACAGAGCAAATCACATATACATATCTGGAAAAGGAAAGTTCAATGTGATACAGCAAAGAAAAGTGGTGGACACTTTTGAGGATGTTCGTCTCTTCGGAGAACTAGCAATTCTGTATTGCCCTAAGAGGTTGGCAACAATTAAAGCAGTGACATCAGGATTTGTTTGGGTGTTGAATAGTAATGTTTATCAGATGATTTTGGTTCAAGAAGTTTTGGAAAAATATGAGCAGATTTCAAATTTTTTGACGAAGAATGATATATTCAGAAATATGGATAACGACCGGTTGAGAAAAGTTGTTAACTCATTGAAGTCTGAATTTTTCCAAGGAGGTTATAAGATAGTGAAGCAGGAGACAAAGGTGAGATAATTATCCCTACATAGTAAAAAACAAAGTCGCTTCCCGGTGTCTGTCCCTATGTATGCTTAGATCTTTAAAACTACGCATTTCACTTTAAATACAACAAACACTTCGACTAATAATTTAAGTATTATTTGAATGTCTATCGGGTTAGTGGATCACTTCGCGTACCACACTGTAACGTCCACTTGAGTGTCCCGATATCCTCGTGGCTAGCCTTTGAATCTCGTAGTCGAATGTTGTCGAAATTTTTCCGAAGTTCTATCGAAGTCGGTAGCATTTTTCTCGTTGCTTCTCTATTGGCGGATACTCATCGTTCACTCGCGCGCTTTTGGTCACGTCACGCCTGGTTTATGGCTACCAGCGGCGGCCGGCGTTATTTTCTTTCGGGCATGATTTACAACAATATATAGATTGATTCAAGAGGATGGTTCAAATGTGTAACATGCATAATATTGGTAGTAGAGAAACACTGATAATTTCAGAGGCTGGCTGAACCCTACAAGATAGATTAAAATGACGTGCTACAGGTGTACAATATCTCTCAGGGATAATCCACAATAACCATTTTATATCCTTTACTTTTTACGGCTATAATGGCTATACATGAGAGTTTAAAGCATTCTGACTGCAACTTCACCATCAAAAATTTTCCATTTCGTAAAGATTTTGAGATTCTGCAGTAGTTTCCAAGTAGTTCTTCTACAAGTGTTTTGTAATTTTCAACTTTCTTGTTTCCTTAAAACAATTCTTTTGAAAGAACTCCACGCAGCTAATTCAACATTACTTAATTTTTGATTAAACTGTTGATCACTTAGTAGTTTTCTAAGGTGTGGTCCAACAAATATACCTTCCTTGAGCTTTGCATCACTCAATTTTGGAAAAAAGTGTTTAAGATATTTAAACGTCTAATGCTATTACAAAATTTTTCAGTAACCCCAGTTTAATGTGTGATGGAGGTAACAAAACGTTTTTGGGATTAACAAGAGGTATATTCTTCACGTTAGTTTGACCTGGAATATATTTATATCTCGGAGGCCATTCCATTACTTGATAATGGCTCTGTGTTGCCCTACTGTTTCAAAGGCAAAGAAAACAGCAAAACCTCGTAAATCCGCCCTGAGGACCAAGTAATAGTGAGTCCTACGACTTTTAGGTCATCACATATTTGCCACTTATACGTATTATAACTTATTGCATTTAGAATAAGTGACATACTTTCGTGTGTTTCCTTCATGGTAACTGCATATGTGCATATGCAAGAGGAATAGAGGGGGTTTTGTTACCATTGCCCAATTGTCTTCAGTTCATTCAGGTTGGAGCCCAGCACCCCTTACCCTTTTAGCTGATTTTTGTCGAAGAAGGACAAATGGGTCCATAACTGAGGGGATATTGGCGGCATAAAGTCCTTAGGCATCAGTACCGCCCTTCACGGGGTACCCCTACCTGGCTGGGGTGGGATGGATGAAAAATCTATTCGTCAGTTGACGGGGGACATGAGGGCCTCATTCAACAGAGTATCGGGGCCTTCTATATCGAGAGAGGTCTTCTACAGCATTATCGATTGCAGGTGCAATTTGTTACCGGTAGTGATGGAGCGGACCTATCAGGCAGCGAATATCCGGATCCTAACGATTGGCGGGGTTCTGAATGGGATTCTGATAATGATGACCTACTGCCCGAGGATAGACTTCAACCATCCCCAATCCTCATCGAAGATAGTCCTCCACCATCCCCCATCCTGATTGATGATGAAGTCCTCAATTCAGATGATGATATGTAATCGTTTCCTCGTTTCTTCCACCCTTTCCTTTCCTTTACTTTCCTTTCCTTTCCTTCCACGGGGTACACACTTCTTGGTTGGTGTACACGAGGCACTGCGAGGCTGGGGTAGTGTCTTCCTCCCTCTCCCTTATTAGTTTTTTTTCATAATAATCACTCAGAGTTTCTATAGCTTCTCTAACTAACTTGTTATTATTATGGAGCAGAACGGCTTTTGAACTTGTTTTAGCCACTGTGTTGCCAAATTTGAAACAATTTCATCAATTTAGTGGAAAAGAAATGTCGTGTTCATTAAATTTTTGTGAAAAAATCATAACTCAAAAATCTCACGTGTTAGGAAATTTTTACTATCATTTTCGCATTTAGGAACCAAAAATTAACAAAGAACTGCCTCTGGCATTACAGTCGTAAATTGGCTGTGAACTAGTGTCTTATCCGATTAAATACCGTTAATACATTGTGCATTAACTATAGATCAATATGGCTCTCCACAGCATCTAATTTAAATGAATATTTTCGAGAATCTTACAGATTTAGAATTCAGGGACATATCGGTTGCGGCGAAACCAGCCGGGGAGCCCGCGACGCGTCGCCCTATAGCACTTTATGATTAGAAGCGATCGCAAGTGTTTACCGGAGCTCTCTAGCTAGGAAAATAACGAGACTTCTAATACATTCTGTAGTATATTTAGTATCAGCATTATATCCGTGCGAAGCCGGGGCGGGTCCTTTGTTTCCAATAATTATTTATTGGTTGAGGATATGTTTTAAAATATAAACAGCATTTGTATCTAGGGCTGGTTGAAATACTCTGAATAGTTTGCAATATATCTAAGCTTTAACTTTTTTTGAAGTGATCCAATTTCAGCGATTTTTTCCCATCCTCCTAAAGGTTGGGCACAATTTGAATGAGAAGATTGATTTTTAGCACTTTTTGAGAAGAAAGACAATAGTGTTTGTTGCATCACTCATCGCCAAGAAGGCAGTATCAAGTGTGTTTCCAAATTTATTTTCTATATTTCGAAAAATTTCCAG
Source organism: Leptinotarsa decemlineata (assembly GCF_025532065.1). Classification (NCBI taxonomy): domain Eukaryota; kingdom Metazoa; phylum Arthropoda; class Insecta; order Coleoptera; family Chrysomelidae; genus Leptinotarsa; species Leptinotarsa decemlineata. The sequence continues at coordinate 5,277,196 of NW_027412556.1, read as the reverse complement.
AGCAAATCAACTGCCTCGGATTCTCATGCATGTGCATATGTTTTCGGTAGATCCTGCGTTTCTTCACACATCCTGCATAGAGGTGTGTCCACTAGCCCCATACTAGGGAAGTGTTTCCTTAGTTGACAGTGGCCAGTCAGAAATCCTACTGTTAAGCGTAGATTTTTCCTGATTATTGCCAGATATTTCTCCGGCTTCAGCTTCCCAGGATCGCCAAAGTAATCCTGGCAAGACTGCATCCTTTGATTCCATCCCATCTTAAGGTATTGAGCATGGGTGTGACGTTTGGCTAGTTCCGCAATTGTCGAAGTTATTGTTAGTCCAGCCGCTTCCTTGGCCAAAGAGTCGACAATGCGATTACCTTTACTTCAACCCACCTCAAGATAATGTTATTTTTTACCGAGACTTTGGCTAAATCTTCGGGGCACTCTAGTGCTAGCCCTGGGGTAACACGTTGTCTATTCAAGGCTAATAGGGCTTGTCTTCTATCAGTGCAGTTTATGTTTTTGCCAGAAATTCTTTTCATGGTTGTTTCATTTGTAGCGATTGAGATACCAGTTAGTTCTACCACGCTGGTATTTTTTCCATTCCCCCTTAATCCTTAGGCTTAGTGATCTGGAGTACACTCCACATCCTGGGCCTTCTTTGGTTTTGGAGCTGTCTGTTTATATGTGGATTGCATTTGTAGCATTTGAATGTTTTATTTGTATTTTGTAGGGTTTATTAAACACAAACCTGGATTCAATTGCATCACTGGCTGTCTGCAGCAGAGGTTGCGTAGTAAGTGCTTCTCGTCATAGGTTCAGCCTCAATTGACCCATTCCTACGAGGTTTAAACCAGCCGTGCACAATCGTAACATGGCCATTAGCAACTTCCTTAACGTACAGGTCCGGAGGTGTCAGACCAGTAATTAATTCCATTGCCGCGGTTGGTGTCGTTCTCATGGCTCCTGTAATTTATTAAACAAGCCAATCGCTGTATTTGATATAATTTTTGGATGGCCGTTGCTTGTAGAACTTTCAGCACCCATGCAATGGCTCCGTACGTTAACATAGGTCTTATTATTGCAGGGTAGATGAGTGTGGAAGACCCACGGTCAATCTAGAATCGAGAAATCAACTGCTAGATTGAGCTGTGAAAAACCTAATGATTCGTGTACTTCACCGTTAACTCCATTTTTCAGGTGATAAATTCTTCATCATAAATGCTGGATCCGTAACTGTAACGAAAAGAGGAGAAGGCATTGTTAATATTCTCCACGAGGGAGATAGTTTTGGAGAATTGGCATTGACGATGACTATCAACGCCAGACAGGCAACAGTAATTGCAAATCCTCCTGGGGTTGAATGTCTGACCCTCACTATGAGGGAGTTCATCGATCTTATGGAAATATATAAATTTGAAACCCAAAGAATCCATCAAACCTACTCGAGAATATGGGGATATTAAACTGTCAGATCTACAGAGGAAGGCAACTCTTGGAGAAGGGGGCTTTGGTAGAGTCGAACTGGTTGAATATATGGATAGAAAACTTGCCTTCGCTCTGAAGATGTTGAAGAAGTTTGATATAGTGGAGAGTATGCAACAGGAACACATTCTCAATGAACGTAAAATTCAATTAGGCTGCAGTTCTCCTTTCATTTTGAAACTATTTAGAACGTTCAGGGACGACAACTACGTATATTTTCTGATGGAAACATGTCTTGGTGAGTATCTGAATTCCAAAAATATTTTCCGACATGTGGAATTGATTTGATAGCTTCATTGTTTGAATTCGTTCGACCTGTACTGGTAATGGGCTACTGCCTGGGCTGAGAAGTCCCGGCCTGAAAAAAAAATGCATTTTTCTGTTCAAAGTTGGCTTCATTCATCAATGTAATAATCTCCATTAAGAGCCACGCATTCATTCCAGTGCTGCACTTTTGTAGAACGATTTATCTTTTGCCACAAAATAGGCCTCAGTTTCAGCAATAACCTTCTCATTCTACCGAAATTTCTTACCGGTGAGCTTCATTTGAGGTCTGCGAATAGCCAGAAGTCGCTAGCAGTTAAATCTGGTGAATACGGTGGATGTGAGAGCAATTCGAAGTTCAATTCATGTAGTTTTATCATTGTTTCCATTGACTTGTGACACGGTGTGTTGTCTTGATAGAACAATTTTTTTCTTTGCCATAAGCGGTCGTTTCTTTGCATTT